>NC_138741.1:8513179-10003179 GCF_965113295.1 Leuciscus leuciscus
ACGAGCCATCCACGTTTGTGAATATTGGAGAAGGAAGGAGGCTCTGTGGGAATGGCCCATTAGAGAGTGCATGCACCCAGAGGATAATCAGATACAGGCCAAATTACCCCCAGCTGGACGCCAATCCTGCATTTTCATGGAGGCTGAGGGGAGCGGAAAGACCCTGCCTAGTGTGTGGGTGATTGCAATTGCGATTCCATACGGAGCGCCGCTCGGGACGCTGACCCTGACCCAGTTGGTAGGTATGATGGTTTATGGGCCATTGGACTGCATTTAATTCTGCGGACAACAGAGGCCTATTACAGACATGACTGCTGGGAGATTTCGTCCCTTAACCCTCTGACTTTGTTTTTTCAATCTTCACATTTCAAGCTTGAGCATGAAGAAAGGTTATTGACAGAACGGTCTTATATATTTAGTTTTTATTACCTTGGTCTATATTGTATCAACCCAGCAGCTACTGTGACTTATCTCATGGGTTATTTTTATTGCTTTTCAATACCAGAAGACAAAAAAAATGGCCTCTAACACTCATGAAGAGACCCACACAGAGCCTGCACACATTTTCTAAACTGATTGTGGGGCAAAAGCACTAGAATCCTTAGGAACGGGTTTGAAGTCAACATGAACTTGCATTCAAAACCTATTTTATTTCTTTATGTGGTGTATGCCCATGCAAGTGACACCAGCTATTCACCATATTTTTTACGTATAAAAGAGTACAAGACTCCCTGTCAGCCACTTCCAGTTATTTTAGCTGTACAAAAACAGTCTTTTATGCTGCTTGATAGGGCTGCACGATATATCGAAATATCGCAAATTTACATATATCGCAATGGCTTAGTTAACAAGGATGTTAATACCTCAAAAGATTACAAAAAGTTTTAGATTGAGGTGGAGAGCAGAGAATAGATTGGACACATGACTGTTACATACATGTGACATGCTCAGTAGCTATGTTTCCATTCAAAGTTGCAAATTTAACGCATAAAACATTTGCGAATAAAGCAGCGTTTCCATCCAGTGAGCCGAAAATAACAGAATCGGCACTTCCTGATAAACTGACACTAAATATCACTAAGAAAAGTAAGAGAAGCCACTGGATATTATAATTTTCGTGTATAATAAATTACTTGCTGCAGACGAAATGCAATATACGCATTTTGGAGAAAAATGCCTGCTGTTTGGGAACGCAGTCATTAGTTAGTCCACTGGTTAGTCCAGTTATGCCGTCCCATCATGCAAACTCACATGATTTTTTTGATGCGCATCGAATAATTTATTTGGTAAACTTGCTTCCATCATTGTTTATGCGCATGTTTTGTTATCGGATAAAATATTTATCTGACTCAAACGAGAGCATACTTTTTTCATATATATATATATGCATTTTTAGAATTTATGCGCATCTTGGCGTTTCCATGCAGCAGTTTATGCGATGTCCCAAAATGCGCATAAAAATAGGCGGATGGAAACATAGCTAATGACATCAAGATATAGGTAAATAATGTCAGAACTCTTACTGGTAGCTGAAAACGTTACATTCTGCAGCTTTGAGAGCATTCTGCAGAATGACACCGTGCAGAACCACCCATGACCACTGAAGGATTGTAGTTTAAATTTACAGTTTAATTCTTAGTTTTTGTATATGGACACTTGTAGCGCAAAGTTGGCAGCTCTACTTTGAATACCAGTATGATTTTGGCCGGCTGCTGGGTGGAGTTATTGTTCAGGGAGAAAGAGTAAATCTGTCCATTCGCTTTGATTCATGGGGGCCCGTAAACATTGTGCTAGGTGTATGATTATAGGAGCAAGGTGTTGAACACACAGTTATTCACCCTGGAAGAGAACCTGAAACCCCACCCGGCTCAATCTGCCTTATTATTGCCTAGCTGTCCGTACATGTCCCTTACAGTAACAACGTCTCTGTCCTTCCTTCTTACTAGCACTCTTTATGCCTCTAGTTTCTTTCTTTCTTTTTCCATTCTCATTCCAGAATCCAGTAAAGAGAGCGTGAGCACATACCTGTGCCTTAAGGTCATGGATTGAACTGGGATAATGGATGCTTTGACACATTTACAAGCCAGCAACTCTGTAATTATCATTGTGAATTGTTATTTACACCATCAGCTGACTGTGTTTTAATCCAGATTCTATCCTACAATCTGACAGGAATTTACAAGGTAGAGTTACAAGAAGAAAATGTACCCTAGAGTGCATGTGTGTATTGGTGTGAATGAATGGAAAGGTGTGCCAACAGATGCAGAACAGAAGAGCCACACTTGAACTCACTGACACCATTAACAACAGCACAAGGTTGATAAATATTGCACTAATAGAAAGAAAACTTGATTGTAAATTATGACAAGTCAACCCTTGAGAAAAATAAGTGTGCTTAATTGTATAGAATGTGAACTTGTGTACTTTGAATCTTAAAGGTATATTTAAAAGACAATATGAACTTGCAGATGATGTAATATTAAAAGAGTGCACTTTCATGACGGTTTTTTTACTTAAGTAAGTAAGTTGTGGTAATAAAGATTTACTTTAAAGTGTAGTTATATACCCTATGTGAGCAAAGTCAGTAAGTTTTAGTCAAATGCGATAATATTAACCATCAAAGAAAATCCTCTCCGGGTCAAAGTGACGGGAGCACAACCAGAGGTTTAAAGGTGTGTTGAAGCGTACTTCTTTTTCATAAGGGTGTTACATGCAACCAAATGCAAACTTTTCCCAAGTTCTCTTATGCACACTATTTAAACTTTAGTCCGTGACCTCGGCATGGCTAGCATATATTATGTCATTGCTCTACTTTTGAAAATATGGCCAATGTGATGAAAGGTGTCAGCTGCTAACCACAACATATGTTGGAAACTGACCAGGATAAGAAGCCTGACATTGAAAAGCGATGTAAAATCTATTGGTGTTTAGCAGTAGGATCATTTAGCCTTGCTGCTACAGTTATGAGCATGTTCAACATAAGCTTTTGTTTAGCTAAGAGGTTAAAATAAAAACTAGCTAATTGATGAATATTCAGAGGGTGTTGTTTATGTTGTTGGAAATTGAGAGTTTATGGATTTCCTCATAATGTGGGGAAAGGATAGATAATATTGAAATAAGGCCATTTGTATGACAACACATATACACAAATTGGGACTCTTTATTTCTTAATATAAACATTCTCGCCAGGGTTAAACATATTTATGAATTGCCTGCTTATTAATTAGAGAATGTGTTTTTTATTTGGCCTCAACGCATGTATGATGTTGAACTGGTATTTGAATTGGAATGACAGGAAGATGAGTTGTTATTATTATTTCCTTTCCTGCATGTTGTATATTAAACTGTGTCAGTCTTAATTATGAAATTTGCTAGCATCAAGTAAATATATAATATATAAAAGCTCTCCATCCACACTGCATTTTCTAGAGTTTTCTAAAAGTTGCTTGTCCACACTAAAACATCTGAATATGCTGGAATCATCTTACAGCACATGCATAAAACATCATAGCATCATAAAAAATGCAGTTGCCTTCATGTTTTGCTATAGGACAGCAATTGTGCGTATATTTTCTTTAATATTTGCACGAATATTATATGAACATTGAAAAATAATATTTTCAAATGTATCCACTTGAGAGAGCATTTTCAGAAACCTCTCAAAAATGTGTACGTAAGGTTCTTAAAAAGAAAAAGATTTAGAAATGTCCTTTAATGTGAATTTAGCTATAGTGAACGTGTTAGAAATGTTAGGGACAGTTCTGTTCACTTACACTAACGTTATCATTATCAAATGAAGCGTTTATTATTTAAGTTGATTGTGAAAAGCATTTGCCTCGGTTCTGATTTTGGTAACACTATTCTACAGCAACTTTGTTACATGTTACGGTAATAATAACAGTGAATTATGTATAATTACATGCAACTACCGTAAAACTTCAAATAATAGCCGAGTCCCAAATAAAAGCCTGTCTCTTTCACACGCCTGGTGTGACTACAGGTTTGGATAAATAAAGGCCGGTCTCAAATAGAGGCCCGGTCTGTTTTTTAGTTTCGGGTTGTATTTAATCTTCTAAAACCCATCAGATCATCTGTTTAAGCCAGTTCTATAGAGCAGATTGCGCACGCAAGAGAGCCCCGCGCATCTGAGCGGGAGCTGTTAGCGCAAGCAAGGCAGGAAGAGTTAGCGGAGGCCGGAGAGGGAGAAGTGGAGGAGAGCGATGAGGAGGAGGAATTCGCCAATGAACTTGTAGTTGAGGATCGCGGTGATGATGATAGTGATGAATATAGGGTCCTTTTGTATCACATGATTGCAGTTGTTTTACAGAGTAGCCTTCATTCTTTCTTGTTCATGTGTTTCTGGCAACTAGTTCATAGGCTCGATGGATATTACCGGTAACTTATATTGTTCAGCCCATGGCTGTCACATCGTTTCGCCGCGTCTATGACAACTCGAGGTATCGCACACTGGACGCGCACTTTGTCAGTTTATGGCCAGCAATATAGTTATGTTTAAGGATATTATGGAATTAAGATCATGTCTGTACTATGTTATGATTGTACTGTACAATTAAATACAATCGTTGCTTAGTCTGCACTTTACCTCAGAGCGTCCGTTAACTGAATGAATTGAGAATTTCACCTGTAAATCAGCAATTTTCATTCAAGCAGCTGATTTCTGTAAATGAATGTAAAACTGAATGTATATTGCAGCACAGGGTGAAGTCAGTATATACATTAACGACGATTTGAGACAATGTACACTCATAGAGAATAATGTGTTCGAATTTTAAAGACGTGGCGCTGCGCTTCTCGTCTGGTGTGCGACCCCCTTTAGACATACGGAAATATAGTAGGCTAATTCTTACATTAACTGATTTGTTAAACACAAACACAGATATGGTAACCTCCTACTGTCATGCTCATGTCAATACTAAATTAAAGGCCTGTCTCATATAGATGCCTGTCTCAAATACAAGCCGGTGCAGTTCGGCGATTTGGGAAAATAAAAGCCTGGGCTATTATTTGAAGTTTTACGGTAGGCTAACCTTAAACCAAACCCTAACTCTCGTAACCCACATAGTAGTTGATCATTAATATTACATACTACATAAATGTATAATTATACTGTAACAAGAACACCTTAAAATAGTGTAACCTTTATTTGCAGTTAATCACGCTACTTCATAATGTAACAATTCATTTAAAGATAATGCTATAATAAGATTCACAGTTCATTCCAGCAAACCTATCAGTCAGTTTTTAGCACTTCATGATCACATTTTACAGAAAAATATGCTGTTCACAGAAAATCTTTAGTTCATTCTATAGGATCTTTTGTAAAGCGTGTGTGAGTAAAGGAATTAGTGGAGTTAAACGGTCAATCGAAATACAATTTAAAAGAAATTCTCAATGCAATTCTGAATAGCACTCAGTCCTAACACACACATATAAACGCACAGACATATGGATATGGATATTGTCAGACATGCACACAAAGTATTTTTCTCTCCCCGAAACGTGTCTTGAGTAAATATGTTATCAGTGATTTGTGAGCACAGAAGAAAACAGTACACTTCTCATTTTAATCTCAAAAGACCATAAACGCATCTCTCGTTTCTCTGAGACGCACTGAATTGCTGTTTCCTTACGATTCATTTCACGCTCTATCTAGCAAAAACATGCAGCACTTCTGTTCAACGCTTACCCATTGAAAATATTAATGGAAAGCGTTTGCATTAAGAAAAACCTCAATCTCTCTCCCTTTCTTCTGTCAGGCGTCCCTCAGTACATACACATGGAGCTGAGCGACAGATGTTATTGTGTGTTGCATTACATACCTGTACATAAATAAACCAAATTAAAAGAAAAGGAGGATGCTAATCCTCAGATAAACATTGGTTTTATGTATAACATGATACAATGCTGTGAATCACCTGCCACGTTCAATAAGGTGTACATCTCAGGTTTTTCAACTGATCATAAAATGACCTACAGGGTGTTTTCACTCTTGTACTTCAGTTCTCTTCGTTCTTTAGGTCCGAACCAAAAAAGAAAATTATACATTTAGCCCTGGTTCGCTTAGCATTTACACTGTCCTTTTTAAAACTGAACCTAAAGATACAAAACAATACAAGAGAAAACAACAACATCAACAGCAAAAACGGCTTTTGTGATGTAAATTTTGCATCCTAACTTATCAAACATCCACACATGCTGAGTGCTGGGCTAAATGCGCTGTTGTATTTGTGTACACATGATGGCATTTTGACCAGCTGAGAACTCGTGAAGAGATTAGAAAATGTATAAAGGAGTCAAAATAGTGGCAGGAATTCCTCCGTCGCACACAAGCGAAGACCGGCTGTGAGGAGACGCGACATGTTTAGGTAGAGTAATCATAAACTATTATGATTTGTACTCGCCTGTTATGTATTGTATGATTACATTTGTACTCAGATTGTACAGATTTTTATAGAGTTTTTTGCTCTGATTTTGACCTTGACTGACTTTGCTCAGTTCAGGGGCGTCATGCAAGCCAAAATTCTGGGGGGGGCACAATCTGAGACGTTGCAATTGTTTTCTGACGGGTGATATGGATCATGTTAAGAGGGGTCAGGGGGTTTCTCCCCCTGAATTTTTTTTAATTCTTGCTGCTAAACATACCATTTCAATGCAGTTTGGGAGGGACAGAAATACCTTAACGGAGCTAGCAGCAACCCTCCACTATCTGAGGACTAAGTTAAAGTATCTATTTTGTAAGTTTATGTAAAAGACAGGTTGATGAAAGAACTGTAAGCTCAGATTCAAAAGCTTTTGAAGTCTACTTCATTAAAGCATGTTTACACACACACTTACTGTACACTTAGGCCTACTACACATGATTTTAAAAACAGTACCATTGCAGTTTTTATGTTATGATAAGGTACATAAAGGTGCTGAGGTCTGACTTTGTGGTGCTCTGAAATTAAGTTTTTTTGATATAAATATGTGATGAAGGACTTTGAAAGAAGTTTGACAGATTTCAGTGCTGAATAAGGTTAACACTACCCCGTTTATTTGAAAATGGTTAATATTTGACAGAAATGTAAAAAAGTAATCAAATCAAATGTCAACGTCACGGTCATAGCGATAACTATGCTGTAGCTTTCGAACGGGTAGCCTATCTTTTTTCACTGCATTTGAATTATCTGCCTGATCCATGAAGAACCGTGAATAACAGTCTATGGGAGAAACATCAAGTCGATGCCTTGATAACGTTAGGTTGGATTTTGCAGTTAGCCTACAACAAATTTAACACCCTCGTTTCTATGAAACTGAAAACAATTGAACCAGCTGGAGACTTTGACACAAGACAAAACAGAACAGATGTTTCAAAACCGATCAGATAACGTTACTATGGCTTTGTATGGCAGTAACGTTAGCCAACTAGTTTACGGTTAGACTAGGCTATAGCCAGAGGTGGAAAGAGTACTGAAAATTTGTACTCAAGTACAAGTACCGTTACATTGCTGAAATAATACTCAATTACAAGTAAAAGTACTGGTATCAAAAAAGTAATTAAGTAAAAGTACAAATTACTCTTCTCAAAAACTACTCGGAGTACTAGTTACTAATTACTTTTTAGCTGGCGATAGTTAATGCATTACCAATAAAAATATACAACCAAATCATAGATTTATGTAGAAAATAGCTACTTTTAACACATTTTTACCTTATTGTCAAAGGACATTAATTAGTGGATACTGGAATTTCTAACTTCAATATGACACCTTGAAATATGTCAATATTCAGTAGGCCTAGCCTATAATTTTTAATACCATCGGGAAAACTACTACATACTAAATATTTTAATATCTACATTTTTGTCCATCCATTTTGTCAAGGCAATCATTATTTTCAAGCATTGAAAAGCACAACACTCATTGTAACAGTAATCTATTTGAATGGAAAAGTTTAATTCAAGTCTTCTGAAGAGACACGTCCACTTTATAAGGAGAGATTTTAATTCAGGCTTTTGTTTACATATTTAAACATTGATCAATAACCATTACAATAATCTAATATTTACTCACTCAGTGTATTTGTCTTTACAATAGGGTAACGTGAACTGTTGCAATAGCTCACACACAGCACGAGGAAGCTTGATTTCAATTCAAACTGAATTTAATTTGCAAAAAGACTAGATTTTTCATAACTTTTGACAGCGTTTAATTCAAGAGCATGGAGAGATTGGAGCTGGACGTCATTTGAGTCTGCAGTGAGAACCACTTGGAGAGATTCGCGATTACACATGATATGACACACAGTCCGAGAGCGCACACTCAATATCCGAGTCCAGTTCATTCGTAGCCTACATTTGAGAGCTCGCGTCCAGTTTTCTGCGATTACATGAATGTGCCCTCGCGTTATAATATTGTTCGTGACATTTGCCATTAAAATATGCCATAGAAACTTGCAGGTATTAATAAAATTATGCGTAATAGGCCTACCTGCAATCCCGCGCTGAGGGGAGGCGGGTGTGTCAAACTCGCTGTCGTTGAGATGAGAGAATGAGAACACGCAGCTGGTATCGTATTGGTGTATAGGCCAAAATGAGTATTGACAGATATTTCAGTATTGATATGTATCAAAATATAGATATTTTGACAGTACTACTATGTAGTTTGTTGTTCCAAACTTTCAGTCCAGCCATTAATCACTCTGAGCTCATCGCCTCCTTCATGATCAGCTCTTCAAAACCTGCTGCGACTGTGGCGGCTTTCATTCAATCCAAATATCAGGGGTTTTATTGGTCCGTTTACGATCGAATATTTGTATTGGCTACCGAAATGCCATTCAAAGATTTGAATATCAATTCAAATTGTACTCAGTAACGAAATGTGATTTTACAAGTAGCGAAGTAGATTACTTAGCTTAATATGTACTTGAGTACAAGTAAAATTACAGATTTAAAAATATACTCAAAAAAGTACAAGTACCCAAAAAAACGACTTAATTACAGTAACGTGAGTAGTTGTAATTCGTTACTTCCACCTCTGGCTATAGCTATCGATAACGTTACACTGACACAACTTAAGTTAATGCTCTGAATTCGCAGCTAATATCAAATCCATAACTTTTTGATCAAGTAAAAATTTCCAGGTCAACCACAAATAATCCCACTACCTTTTAATATCATCCGATAACTAATTCAATGCCGATTTGTTGCTTTGCCCACTTACCACTTCAAGACCATCTGTAAAACATTGCCAGCTCAACGTGCGAGACGAGTGAGTTGCTTGAACATACACAGCAAAGATTCTAGAGCGCTACGCGCGTAGCGATCTAGATTTGATATACACAGACACCATATTAGGAAAAAGGGGCGGGCTGATGCATTGCTGACCGATTTATTACACATCCAGAAGAATACATTTGAGTCGTTATAGGCTCTGGTATATTATGGAGCATAATAGGAATAAAGTTGTGACAAAAAAAATTTCAGGGAGGAAAAATATGGGCTTTCTTTTTTTACTTTGAATGGGCCGTTGAATGGGCATGACGCCCCTGGCTCAGATCAAGGTCAGTGTTCCCTATGTTCCTTCCACTATGAGCACTTTTGGCCATGTAGAAAAATTTATTATTTTTTATTTAAGAAACATCTCAAATTAGGTTTTTCATCTCATAAAATTATGTGTTTGGAATCACATTTGGTTACACTTTATTATAAGGTGTCATCGTTACAATGTAATTATACATTTAAGTACTGAGTAATATTAATTAACTACATGTACTTACTATAGGGTTAGGGTAGCATTAGGGTTTGGTTGAGGGTTAGTTGCATGCATGGGCGTCGGAACCATTGTATATGGGTGGGACAGGACCCTAGCCTGGTAATACCAGACTCTGCTACTTCACTTTGCTTCGTATACAGAGTCTGGAATAGCATAATAGAGAAGTGTTTTCTCTCTCGCGGGGAGGCGCTTGTCTGAAGTTTAAAATCATTGGTTACCCGTAAGCCAATCACATAACGTTTGGTTATGGCGTGTGTTATGCGCATGCTCAGCCGCATCTAACTTCCACTGTAAACGCATGTATGATGCAAAAACTAAACCATTGAGCGAAATACCGGAGTGAACATGGCTGTGAATGACTTTTGCAGATTATGTGAAGTAAATCTACGCATCCACGGTACAATCAGCGTCTACGTCACGGCTCTCAGCCCGCCCTCTGTTCGTTGATTGGCCCGGCTGTTTTCAGGCCGGTGGAAAACTGAAAGATAGGCTGCTATCTCAGACTGACTACAGGAGCGAAATGAAATTAGCGGAAGTAGGAAGTCTGACGTAGTCAGGCTAACAGGACCCACCCACTTTTTAAGATCAATGATATTATACCCACTCACTTTTACCGTCTCTAATTCAGCGCATTTGTCTGTTCGCTTTTCAGAGCGCCGTCAGTCAAATCCATTCCACTTGAGGAATTAAAATAAATATATTTTTTTATTAAAATTAATAAATTAAACTCCATTTCCACTGAATCACTACATTATATTTCTCAACGAGCCACAACTGACGAAAGTAACCGCCCGTTGTACCTTTCCAGTCAAATATTGCATTGCAAACATTAATAACAGCTTTAAGTTGTCATTGCTGGCAAATTACCGTATTAGGGGGATAATCCACGGATAGCTGTGCATTTAATGCACGACGTGGAGGCAAAGAACCGCCCGACGTTAAGTGGAGTTTAGTTTACTTGTTTAATTAAAAGGCACCAGAATGAAATGGTATTTACCCCAGTAACAGTTTTCTGGGGGAGGACCCACCCACTTTTTTTCTTCTTCCGGCGCCAATGGTTGCATGTAATTATGCCTAATTTACTGTTATTACTATGGTAAGTACATGTAACATATTTAAGGACACTGTAAAATAAAGTGTTACCGTTTTTATTTAACATTTTATTTTGGGAATAAAACTTTATTTTGCTAAAGTTAATTTCATAGCATTTTACTTATCTTGAATGCTGTGAAATAATAATTGTATTACATTTGTATAAAATTACAGTTGAAATAACACACAAAAAAACTAAATTACATTGATTTTACTGCGGACAGTTGTAATTTTTGTAAATGGTGAAATTGAGTAATTTCACACACTTAAATATTAACATTTTTAAAGATTACATTTTTATTGTGTAATAATTAAAGTTTTGTTTGGGACACAAGTAATATTGTTAAAATCTTCATAACACGCAATAAATGAATACATGATAAACAGTTTTCAAAATCATTTTAATGTGATGTACACTGTACATACATACATAAATAAAATTAACCCATTTAGATTTTATTTGATTTTATCACAAAGAATCTGTGTGCCTGTGTAGAGGACATAAAAAGAGATTAATTTTGTGTTTAGGTTGAATTCGGTCGAAGTTTCTCCTTTACAGCATGCGATTTCAATTTAATGTCAGTGTAGTGCACTGTGACAAGCAAAGCAAATGTTCCAGCACACATCTCATTGTACCCTGAGTGAAATTTGCAAATAGTTCCCTGCCCCGAAGGATACAACACAACACTCACAGAAGCGTGCAAATACCCTAAAATTCATACATCATTTCAACTGGGATCACTGGGGTGTGAGAACACTTAATTATTACGAATAGGAAGGCTAAAATAAGTGTGTGTGTGTGTGTGTGTGTGTGTGTGTGTGTGTGTGTGTGTGTGTGTGTGTGTGCGTGCGTGCGTGCGTGCGTGCGTGCGTGCGTGCGTGCGTGCGTGCGTGCGTGTGCGTGCATGCGTGTGTGTGTGTGTGTGTGTGTGTGTGTGTGTGTGTGTGTGTGTGTGTGCAAGGCCATTGCGCACAGCAAACAAAAACACACCTGCCACTCAGAATGAGTGATTACCTTTCTCCACGTGGAAGGAAAAGTCAATTCCACACTTTTTCCCCTCCTCCAAGCGCAGACACACACTTAAAATGTCTCTCACACATATGCGCTCAAACACATTCGCGTTTATTTATGAAGGCCCACAAAGTTCATGATTCTGCTGGGTGTTCCAAATCTGTAATCATTACAACAACACCAGTAGATCATTTTTATATTTATTTGTTCTTCTCGCTGTACTGTACAGTAGCCTTTATAGTAAAGCACAGAGATCTATGTTCCCTGGAGGGCTTCTTGTGACACATGTTGTTTCAATGAATGATGAATATGGGCCACTTTAGTCGTATGGGGACTGCCTGTATTTATCATACTATGTCCTTGACAATTAATTCAGCAGTCAGCTACAAACATTCAAGTTTTTGTCTGTTTTACAAAACGTCCATGTAGACTGAGGGAATATGTTCACTGGAATTAGCTTGCTGCTAAGTTGGTTTTAGGCTTTGGCTCCCTTGATGTATTGTAAGTCAAATCTAGCATGATTGAGAGACTGAAAGCTAGCCGCTTCAGGAGGAAGTCAAGATTGTGCTGGCCAAGGAAACCCATCGATTGTAAGGACAGCCGGTAAGTTGAGTTTTCACCCTTTGTGGTATCTAACAGTTACATCCATCACCTCTCACAGACACACTAATATAGACTCACATTCATTGCTCACACCTCAGGGAGACTTACAAGTGGATCCTGGCTTGGTAGAAATGCATGAAGATATCCTTAAGTATAGGTTTTCTAGGTTTTATCTAGGTTTTCTGTGTAATCAGAGGTAGCTTGTGTCCTAAAGCAAAAATGTAACAAGAAATCAATATGCAAATTAATGCAAGAAAGAAAAAAAAGAAGACCATTGGAGTACAGCATGCAAATATTAGCTAACACAATGTCATCTCTTTTGATTGGAGATTTTCTCTTAAAGACCCCTTGTGGTGAAAATCAAGTTTTTAATGTTGTTTATATGTCTATGTGGTGTTTTAAAAAATGCTTTAAGACAAACTATGGGCAAATTCATAAGTCAACAAAATTGCTGAGTATTTTCTCCTTAAAACTGCAGTGAACAAAAGACCGTCTTGAAAACGCTGGTGTTTCTGACGTCACAAACTACCTTGTAAGCAAGAGAAGCCAGGTTATGTCGGTATATGTTTCTGTTGATATGAAAAATCAGGTAGCTGGTGAATTATATGTATATTACGATGTTATGATGAACTATATGGCTTTCTACACTGACGTTCACTGACGTTTCTAAGGATGCTGATTTTTAGAAGGCAGCTGTCTGACTCTGAGATGGCGAACGGGAACATGGTTTGTGTAACATTAGCAACGCATTATTAGCTGTTTGATAACATAGTCAAGCAAAAGACTAATCATATTAATTACCGTTATTTGTCTGAATTTGTAGAGAGCGATGCATAAAATACATTACCATTCTGATTACCAACATCGACTTATATACGAGCCTGTATAATTCATTCTTCCACTTCTTCTTCTGGATCAGTTTCTGGTTCAAACATTTATGGCTGAATTAAACCAGTATTTCCACTTGCTATTGTGCAGCGTTTACTGTTTGAATAGACCAAATATTTAAATTAGTTGTTTTTGTGAACTTTCTATTCATTAAAGAATCCTTTTTTTTTTGCGGTATACACAAAATATTAAGCAGCACAACTGTTTTCAACTGTGATAATAATAAGAAATGTTTCATGAGCATCAAATCAGTTTATTAGAATGATTTCTGAAGGATCATGTGACATGTAAATTCAGCTTTGCCATCAGATGAATAGATTACATTCTAAAATATATTCAAATTGAAAACAGATATTTCAGTTTGTAATAATATTTCATAACTCTAATGTTTTACTGTATTTCTGATCAAATAAATGCAGCTTTGGTGAGCATAAAATACGTAAAAAAATTTAAATAAATAAAAAACATTAAAAAGCTTACCGACCCCCAACTTTTTAACAGTAGTACTTCAGAAAATGTTAGCATACCCATGCATTCTGCAATGGTTGCAAAGGTACTCTGTGTAATTTTAGTAAATTGTGACATGCTTGCAAGGGTGTTCTAAATGGTTGCTAGGTGACTGCATGGCCCAAGTCAAAACAGCCCATCACTATGGTATTCGCAGACAAAAATTGTCCAGTCATTTAGAAAAGCAACACTTCTCCTCAACAAGCTGCAATTTAATCACTCATGTCTGTAGCAACGGTTCTGTAAGAATTACACACCAAAGTTTAATATTTAGCAACAGGGATTTATTCAAATCCATAACCCTAAGTATGAGCAATCATAGTAGTGATGTTTCCTTTAGTAAGCACCAAAAATACTATTAAGTAAAAGGCAATTTAATACAGTACTGCCTTGCAAGCACTGTAATGATTGAGTCATAAGAATGATCCAGTATTATTAGCAAACTATGCCATATAATGTTGCCGTATACACTTTAACAATCCAAATGATCTAAAACTAGCAGAGCCCTCTCCGGATCATTGATAAGCTAGTTGTACAAATGTAAGTGGAGGCTTATTTCAGTGTGTGAATTGGTAAGCAATCTGACCTCATGAATATTTTAAAATGAAGAGTTATTGATGATTCAGAGGAGCGGCTAAATTCACTTGCTAGAGTGTATCATGCCGTTATTAGTTTTTCTCAGTGTGTTGCCTTTCTCTGAGATGTCTAAGTAATCAAAGTGCTGTTTGTTTTCACTGGTAGTGATCTGGAGAAGGCTCTTTCTTCACCGAGGAGAGTCTCTCTGTGGGATGGATAATCTGGCCCTGGGCGTGATTCCAAGAGAACGCCATAATGACTGCCGTGACTCCCTGACCCTTTATGATTTATGCAGTGCTCCAGGAATTACAGGCACCATGGACCCCCTACACATATACGCACACATTTCCATCCACTTCAAACATCAACCCCCCATGCTCCCTAAAGGTCCAAATGCCCAGTGAGATTCCTGTCTCAGGGATCAGTCCTACATATCCAAAAAATATCCCTCAACACACGCCTGCTTAGGCCCCAGTGTGCTGTTGGGTCAGAGGTCATGTTGGAGCTGTCAGTGAGCTGCTTGTGTCAGGAGTAACAGCGGTCCGTAGGGACTGCCGTTCTCTCAACCTGTTTTGGGTTTGAGGTATGAGGAGGAAAGATGGGGAGCCAGGTGATAATGCATCATACTGGACACTGTGAAAGTGCCAGACCTTATGGATTTGTGTGCGTGTGTGTTTTAGTAGAAGACCTATTAAATTCAGATTGTCTGACAGACCTCACTGTCTACATAGGCTGCTACCTTTCAAGGCAGCATCTTAACTGAAATGGAACCTCAAGAAAGACTGTGAAATGGTCTTCATGGGCAGCAACCCAGCAATGGTCACAATAATTCTCACAGGATTCACAAGAGACTCGAATCAAAAGAAAAATCCACTCACAATTGATTCCAATACAGGTTGTTTCCAATGAAGATAGCATGTTCCCAAGCAAATTAGTTCAAAGAAAAGAAAGATTTTTTTGTAAAATTAGGTAAAACTCGATTTACATTTTTTAAACATGATATCTAAAGCAAATTACCATGCATCTTGAAAATGCTGGTTCAAATCCCGCTCGGGGCAGTGCAATTAGAACCAGAGGGTTTACATTGGTGCCGTGACCCGGATGAGATTGACGTTTTGGGGGGTGAGTGTTATGAAGGCCAGCAAGTAAAGAGCTGTGCAGGTAATCCTCACTCTGGCCTCAAGAGGCGCATAGAGCCAAGTGGCCTTTAGTGTCCTTGTTTGCGCACCCACCTCCCATGTCGGAAACGCCAGTTTGAATCCCGCTCAGAGCAGTGCAAGTAAAACTGGAGGGGTTACATTAGCATGTTGCTAAGCTATTGTTTGGTGTTCTAACAAGCACAAAACCCACAAAGCATATGCAAATTAAAGTGCATTTAATTAGATTAAGCTGGTTTCTACTGCTAATTCTTATTTGTTTTTATTTGGTAGATACTTGTATGCAAAGCCAATTGCCATGCATTCAAGGTATTTTTGTCAGATTGTGTATTCCCTAGGAATCAAACCCATGACCTTGGTGTGGCTAGCACTGTATGCTGAAATATGCTAGTTAATTCTAGTATAGATTTGATGCTTGAATACACACAACACACCAAGCATACTGAGAAAAAAGTGCATTTAATTAGATGGAACTATTTACTTTGGCATTGCTAGCATCATGCAATATGCCTTGAGCTACAGGAACTGTCACAGTACTGAAATAAAGATGGGATAGCCTTATCTGTGAAAGAAAGATTCAGTGCTGTCTTTTCCCAAAACAAGGTATAAGTCATCATAACTTCTTTAGCCTTTTGGTCAGCAGTGTGCCTATGATGCCTATAAATCTTGCCTAGGTAGCACACTTTGCAACTCAACTAGTGTGTATATATGTATACTAGACTTGGGTGCCTCTGTTGGGTACCTCTACACATCCATCTGTTTGAGTGAGTATATCAGCCGTCCCTGAACAACCAAAAGCTTTATGAGGCCATGAATTGGGTTGCTTTTAATTGGCCCTCTGTGTAGAAGAAGCAGCCTGCAGCTACAACGAGCTTATCAGCTCCTGCCCTCCATCAATAATGCATGTGTCGGGCATTAATGTGCTGTGTTCTGCCTGTTAGCAAGAAACAACAGTGGAGTTCTTGAGGACAGAGTTACTCAGGGAGGCAAATGGATGGTTCAGCGTTGCGCTCCAGTGTAATACAGATGAATGAAGGGACAGCGGTCCTGCTTTCTTATCTCTTCAGCCCTGAGGCCATCCCCATGGATCGCTTCTGCTCTGTGACTTCAACAGCTGCCTCACATCAGAACTTTACACAATAGTATTCAATGTTGGGGTAACACATTACAAGTAACGCAAGTTATGTAATCCGATTACTTTTTATCATGTAACTGTAATGGAGGCAATCTAGTAAGAGCTGTGCGTGTAAACCTCAATCCCCTAGCCTCAAGAGGCACGCTAGCGACTGATGCTAGTGACTGTGGTCTTTAATGTCCTTGTTAGCGCATCCGCCTCCCATGCCAGAGACACAGGTTTGAGTCCAGCTCGGAGCGGGTCGAGTAGGCCCGGAGAGTTTACATAACTAGTAAAGTAACACATTGCTTTTAAATTTACAACAAAATATCTGAATTACCGTTTCAAATAACTAACTCAAGTTACTTTGTTCTCCCATTTCTTGTCACAGCTCTCCTGTCCCCATGTTGAGAGAAATCAGGAGTAAGTGCAGAGGTGTTGTGTGCGTTTTGTAAACATGATGGTTATTGTAGTTCAAGACTAAATGTGAGCATGCATTTACTCATCTCACTTGTGCAAAAACAGATTCAGTATTCCACAAAATGTTTTTATTCATTCATTCATTTATTCAATACTGAAAAGAAAAAGTTAAATAATACAAACAGTCTTTATGTATTTAATCTCACTTCATTAAACAGTGTCTTCGCTGCTGACCTTCATTGATCCAATTCAACCATACTAATAAGCAAAAATGACTTCTTTTTTTTTATTGCTGAAGTACGAGTGTTGAACTGTCTTGATTTAGTCTTGATGAAAAAATTTAATTTGAGATAATTTTTTATTTAATAGTAATTAGTAAGAGTAATTTAAAGATGGCTTTACTGTGGTGCATTACTCAAATGTAACAAAATGTGTGCACACTTGTTCTTCAAAGGCATGACAGCCTCACAGAAACCTGATGCATAGTGGGAGTGGGAGGAGGGGGGGTGCAAGAAATATATTAGTTATGGTAATGACCTGTGCTCAAGCAGAACACCGCCTGAGGGAAGGAAGGGCGATCAAAGCTTTTTTGCTTTTCTCTCTGGACCCTCTGTGACCCACCCCCTCATCTCTCTCTTCCTCGGCAGGAAGACCCCTCAGCTAAGAAGCATCTGCCACAAAAGGTACTGCTACTGTAGGTAATCCATTGTGCACTCAATGCTGAAGTAGTTACTGCACAAAGTATTTGTGAGAGATCAGTATCAAAAGGGCTGTTAGTGTTGCAATGAATTTTGGTTTTCGTTTTAAAGTGATGGAAAAAAAGATAATAGCCACGGGGCTCACATTTTTCCCTCTCCCGCTGGCGAATTGAGAATTGTTTCTTTGAGCATCCTGACTGGCTCAAAACAGCATGTTTGGTGAGGCTAATGGTGCAGAAATTATTTCAAATATCCACTGTCCTGCCAGAGCCATTAGCGTAATTCCCAGGGGGTAGTTACTCTGCAAATTTTGTCTGCATCACCTTTTAAACTAGATTTTTTAACACAAGTTGTATTCAGCACCAAGCCAGCTGAGTATAACTTGGCTTTTGAATTTTTTTACTATATCCCAGGAAAAAAGAATCACATACATACGTGTATCAAACATTTCTTGGTTGGCTTTGACTTCAGATCCGAAGTGTATATTTTTCTGACACTCTGTTCTGTTACATAATTTTGCATCAATGCTACACATATTTTTGTATAGCGTAAAGATTTTTTCTTGTGTTAACTGATTAGCTTGCTAAGAAAATATTCCATCAAAGTCCCTTTAAGGCAAGTCATTGCACTCGTCGTCGGCCATCTTTGAAACGCCTCTTGGGCAGCTATTTCAGTCATACAAGTACAGCTCCTATCTCTTTGAATGGGGAAACATCAAATTCTCCAAAGCTGTTCATCAAGCCTATGATTAAATGTCATATTTGAAATCACCAATAGCATCTGACAACAACTATCTATGAGGTTTGTTTCTAAACGCTCAAATCATGAATTTTTCAGGCTGGACCAGCCAATACGCATGTATAGTCATAAATGTGCGTCTCAGAATACTGACTGTTTCTTTAGCAACCGGAGCTTCTAAAGGCAGCTGTAGTGACACAATTTCTGCATCCAAAATGTTATGCTTCCCTTCTACTTAGTATCATACCTGTCAAGTATCCCGTTTTGGCCGGGAAAGTCCCGTATTTTACCCTTCTTTCCCGCCGTCCTCCCGTATTAGTATCTTCCCGTAAATCTCCCGTATTTTAACCTGCGTTATTAAAAAATAATAATACCCCGGACCAATATGTTTGTCTTATGTTGACCAGTTGCCAGATCTTGTATTAAATGCATTATATTCACACAATCCACACACCATATACAATTTCAACCCGTTTGTCACCTCAACCTGGCAACCTATAACCCAGTTGTGCAGTCGCGGAAAGTTTAACCCGAAAGCGAGCCGATAGACATAGCAGGCGGTGTCCCCGCAAAGAAACCGAAGTACAGTTGTAACCTACCTCTTGCTATGCTCCTACTTGCTATTCTCCTATTTATAACCTACCCTCATTATATTTGTCATATATTGTGGTGATGTTGTGATAGCATTGTATATTTAAAATGAAAGTTACAAAGTATTCTCGTTTTGTGTCATCTTTAGATAATCGTTCAAGAAAATGTTTCATCGACTTTAGAGAAAATCAACTATTGGTCCCTACCCCACCCCACCTAAGAATATTAGAACAGTGAAAGTCAGATTATCGTTCTTTTTGATTGTATTTCTTTTAGCTTGTATTTCCAGCCAAACAAAGTTTCCAAAAGTTCAGGAACTCAGTTTGACCCATTTTAATGCTTGTTGAGCGTCCAAACTTTTACAGAGGTCATGGAAGTTTTGATGAAAGTTTGTGGATAGAAATCAACAACCATGAAGGCTTTTAGCAATGTGCAAACTCAACATTACCTATGTGTGCTGGGGAAGTCCCTCACTCCATAACATTTATGTCATATTTATCTAGCATATAATTGCTCAATGACTGGGAAGCTCATGATCAGTCTTGCATTTGAAACCAAAAGATATATTAAACAGAGTCCCAATTGTGTAGTGTGAATGCCTTATCATGTCTCTCTTTTTTTTTAAATAGTGTTGGAATGAGTTGGGGTTTTGGATATATTATTTGAAATGCGAGAGATAAAGCAAAGGTATAGAAACTTGTTTCCTCCATATAATAATAATAAAATGATGACTTTTTATCTCACAGTTCTGACTTTTTTTCTTGCAATTGCAAGTTTATATCTTACAATTCTGAGAAAAAAGACAGAATTGTGAGTTTACATTTCTCGATTCTGGCTTTATTTCTCGTGACTGTAAAAAAAGTCGTAACTGTGAGATAAAAACTCGGAGTTGCGAGAAATAAAGTCAGAATTACGAGATATAAAGTTGCTACGCACCGAAAGATGAGGCACAGCAGGTTACTTTGGTATGAAACAAAGTTTGTCATTTTTTAAAGAAATTCAAACAATAAATACTGTTTTGTGGCTCTTCAATGTGTCATGACCGATCGTTGTAGTGCCTCAGTTCCCTTTCAAGGGAACTCGTGTTGCATCGAAATTGACGCTATGGGGAACGCTTTGCGTGATGACGTCTTGAAGCACATGTAAAATCAGTCCAATGGTGTGGCGGAATGTCAGAGGCGGGTGACGTCACGTACCAGGAAGCTATAAAAGCCAGCCCGAAACAGAAAACGAAAGCTTTCTGAGTCTTCAGTTGCGCTCTGTGTGAAATCTGTCCCTGTTATTTGGTGTTGTCTGTCTATATTATATTATTATATTTATATATTCAGTATGGCGAGTAAGCAGCAGCAGTTTAGAGTGTGTGTTCACCCCTGCCTGCGTTATTTAACGAGTGGGGACACTCACACTCTTTGTGTTGTCTTTTTGGGTGAAGAGCATGCCCAGTCAGCACTCGAGGGTGCTGGCTGTGAGCATTGTGATGCGCTTCCTATGCGTACACTCAGATCCCGCCTGGCTTTATTTAACCAGGATCGCGTTCCCCAGGGCTCTGGTCCCGCCGCTGCCGAGGCACGGCGTCGATCACAGACCTGGGGTTCGCAAATGGATCTATCAGTGGATGTTGAGATGGGCTCTGCCTTATCTCAGCCTCTTTCTGATAGATCCAGTGCCTCTCATCGGGGTGTGGAAGCACGCATTGCGGTTTCTTCCCCCCCCGATGGAGGCACCAATACTGCAATTGTCCAGCTCTGAGGAGTTGGACGTTGTTAGTATTGACGCTGAGTCTGAGGATTCGCCACCTCAGTCTCATGCGTTTGAAGAATTGCTCGATGTTGTTACGAGAGCTGTCGAGCGATTATCTGTTGAGTGGCCAGAGGATCGGCAGGGCGCTCGTTCGAAAAGCAAACTCGACGAGCGTTTCCTGCCATCTCGTGCACAGCCTCAGCGCAGAAGCCTTCCGTTTTTCCCCGATCTCCACACCGAGGTGTCGAGATCGTGGGGGAAACCAGTGTCATATAGAGTGTATACTGCACAAACATCACACTATTCTTCCATTCACAATTATAAAGAGCATGGTTATGGGGAGATGCCGAGGGTGGAAGAGACGCTTGCGAGCTATCTCTCTCCAGCAACGGCATCTTCTCTGAAGGCTACTGCACTACCATCCAAGCCAGTAAAATTCACATCTTCCCTGGTTCATAAGGCTTATGCCGCCGCTGGCCAAGCTGCAGCGTGTTTACACACAATGTCACTAATGCAAGCGTACCAGGCTGAATTATTGGGTGATTCTGAAGAGGGCGGGGGTATTGGTTCCGAAACTGTGTCTGAATTGCGTAGAGCCACAGATTTGTCTCTCAGGGCCACCAAGGAGACGGCTAAATCCATCGGCCGTTCTATGGCAGCCCTGGTGGCCACTGAGAGGCATTTGTGGCTCAATTTAAGTGATATAAAGGACAAAGAGAAACATGTTCTTTTAGATGCACCGGTTTCCACTGAAGGGTTATTTGGAGATGCAGTTAATAATGCTGTAGCTAAAGCTCAAGAAGCTTCAAAACAGGCAGCTGCACTTCAGAAACTTCTCCCCCGCCGTTCTTTCATTGAGGCTGCTGAGCGGGAGCAGCCTCACTCATCTAAAAAGAGCGCTGAGCACCGTGCCACTCAGAAACAAAGCGTTTCCTCCCGTGCACCCCCACAAAAATCTCGGGGACACGGAGGGCGCTCTCAAACCCAGCAGTCTTCGAGGGGTAAAACGGATCTGCGGACCGTTATTACCGCCAAGAAGGCTGCTGGGAAAAAGTCCTGATGTCTGAGGGCTCAGGACAAATGAGGGTAGTCCCCCCCCCCCCGAAGTAGAGCGGCCAACACCTCTTTTTACGGTGCCCGTCTCTCTTCGGTGCCCTCAGGGGACCGGTCTGCCAACCCTGCCGCCTCCGGTGTTTCAGGGCGCAGCGGTCTCCGGCGAGCACATATCTCAAGGACCACCTGGAAACGTAGTGGCCTCGGGATGCCCGCCCCCTCTGAGGAGGGTGTTAGAGCAGTCTGTTCAGTCGTTCCCTGCCGGTGCGCCGTTACAGGGCGACGAACCGACTACTCAACAGCAGGAGAAAAATACGGTGTCGTCTCTCTTCGGTGCCCTCAGGGGACCGGTCTGCCAACCCTGCCGCCTCCGGTGTTTCAGGGCGCAGCGGTCTCCGGCGAGCACATATCTCAAGAACCACCCGGAAACGTAGTGGCCTCGGGATGCCCGCCCCCTCTGAGGAGGGTGTTAGAGCAGTCTGTTCAGTCGTTCCCTGCCGGTGCGCCGTTACAGGGCGACGAACCGACTACTCAACAACAACACAATCCAGAAACCAGTCTCGAGAGGCTGGTACCTCTAGTAGAATCTTTGACAGCGTGGAAGCTACTGTCAAATGTTTCTCGTTGGGTCCTGCAGACCGTGGAAAAAGGGTATCAGATACAATTCTAGAAACGCCCACCTCGGTTTATGGGGGTCCTGCCCACAGTGGTGGGCCCCGAGCAGGTTCTGGTTATGGAACAGGAAGTAAACACTCTGTTAGAGAAAGGGGCCATAGAATATGTACCTCCCTCCAACAGGGAAACCGGGTTTTACAGCCGGTACTTCATAGTTCCAAAGAAGGACGGGGGATTGCGTCCCATTTTAGATCTTCGAGTTCTGAACGAGTCAGTCATGCAGCTCAAGTTCAAAATGTTAACATTGAGACAAATCGTGCCACAGATCAGGTCCGAGGACTGGTTTGTCACGATATATCTCAAGGACGCATATTTCCATCCGTCCGTGTCATTGGAAGTTGCTGAGGTTTGCTTTCGGGGGCAAAGCATACCAATATCGAGTTCTTCCATTCGGCCTGGCTTTATCACCCCGCACTTTCACCAAATGCGTGGATGCAGCTCTGGCGCCTCTGCGCCTCCGGGGTATTCGCATCACGAACTACATCGACGATTGGTTGATTTTAGCTCAGTCGCATCAGATGGCGGTTCAACATCGAGATGTTGTTCTCGCCCATATGAAAGAGTTGGGGTTACTGCTGAACGCCAAGAAGAGTGTGCTTTCTCCATTTAGAGGACCACTTTTTTAGGCGTGGTTTGGGATTCAGTGTTGATGCAGGCGCGCCTGTCACCGCCACGCATAGATTCCATCCTGGCAGCTGTGAAAAGTGTAAAGCTAGGCCAGCTACTCACTGTCAAACAGTTCCAGAGACTGTTGGGTCTCATGGCAGCAGCTTCCAATGGGATACCTTTTGGACTACTGCACATGAGGCCCCTGCAGTGGTGGCTCAGGACCAGAGGGTTTTCCCTGAGGGGCAACCCATTTCGCACAATCAAGGTCACGCGGCGATGCCTACGTGCCTTGGTTATGTGGAAGAAACCTTGGTTCCTGTCCCAGGGCCCAGTGCTGGGAGCTCCTTGTCGTCGCAAACTGCTAACGACGGATGCTTCCCTCACGGGTTGGGGAGCGATCCTGGAGGGTCACTCATCTCAAGGTCTGTGGGAAGACCATCATCGTTCCTGGCATATCAATCGCCTAGAGATGTTAGCTGTCTTCCGGGCTCTGAGGAGCTTTATCACAGATCTCAGGGGACACCATGTGTTAGTGCATACGGACAACACGTCGGTAGTCGCCTATATAAATCACCAAGGGGGTTTGCGCTCACGCCCATTATGCTATCTGGCACGCCATATCCTCTTGTGGTCCCAGGGGAAGTTGCTGTCTCTCAGGGCAGCTTACATCCCCGGGGTCCAGAATGTAGGAGCAGACACTCTGTCGAGACAGGGGCTGAGGCCCGGGGAATGGAGGCTCCGCCCCGAGGTGGTGGAGCTGATATGGAGGGAGTTTGGCCAAGCGCAAGTGGATCTGTTTGCGTCTCGAGAGACGTCTCACTGTCCACTTTGGTTCTCCCTCACGCATCCAGCTCCTCTGGGACTGGATGCTATGGTGCAGACGTGGCCGAGGCTACGTCTGTACGCTTTTCCTCCAGTTGCTCTGCTCCCAGGAGTTCTGGAGAGAGTTCGCAGGGACCGGGTTTGCCTGCTTCCTATAGCCCCGCGCTGGCCGGGCAGAGTATGGTTTCCCGATCTTGTGTCGCTCCTCGACGGGCCTCCTCTGGAGCTACCCGTCAGGAGGGACCTTCTGTCCCAGGCAGAGGGCTCGATAGTTCACCCTCGGCCAGAACTGTGGAACCTGTGGGCTTGGCCTCTGAGGGGGCCCAGCTCATAGAGTCAGGTCTCTCAACTGAGGTTGTTGAGACCATTCTACAGTCCAGAGCTCCCTCCACGAGGAAACTTTATGCCCTGAACTGGAGAGTATTCACCTCTTTGTGTAGTGACCGTCGGTTGGATCCAGTCAACTGCCCAATTGGTACAGTTCTGGAGTTCCTGCAGGACCGGTTCACTGCAGGTCTGACCCCGTCCACTTTAAAGGTTTATGTGGCGGCCGTAGGTGCTTACCACAGTCCTTTGGGTGGAATGTCTGTGGGGAAAGACCCTTTGGTATCTCGTTTCCCTCGTGGCACTTGGAGGTCCTCCTCCCTTTCGAAATCGGACCAGGAGGCGAATAATTTGCTTTGCCCTGTTCGGGCGTTAGACGCATATGTCCACAGAGCTGCCCTGTGGCGGAAAAGCGATCAATTGTTTGTATGCTTTGGGTCCCCTAACAAGGGAGGTCCAGTGTCTAAGCAAAGGATGAGCAAGTGGGTGGTTGAGACTATCTCACTTGCTTATGAGGCGGCTGGGCAGCCTTCTCCTTGGGCTGTCCGGTCGCACTCTACTAGCAGTATGGCGGCCTCTAAGGCCCTTATATCAGGAGTATCTTTGCAGGATGTTTGTGATGCGGCTGGCTGGTCCTCACCGCACACCTTCGTCAGGTGCTACTCTTTAGACCTAGACTCTACTCCAGGGTCTCAGGTTTTGTCTTCCTAGTGCTGCTCACTTGATTTCACACAGGACAGACATTTGTAGCTATGGTGGCGTTGGTATAGACGTTCCCCATAGCGTCAATTTCGACGCAACGCGAGTTCCCTTGAAAGGGAACGCCTCGGTTACGACTGTAACCTCGGTTCCCTGAAGAGGGAACGAGCGTTGCGTCGCCTTGCCATATCTCCTTGCCATATCTCCTTCATGCCTGTCAGCACGACTTCAGACTCTACGAAGCTTTCGTTTTCTGTTTCGGGCTGGCTTTTATAGCTTCCTGGTACGTGACGTCACCCGCCTCTGACGTTCCGCCACACCATTGGACTGATTTTACATGTGCTTCAAGACGTCATCACGCAAAGCGTTCCCCATAGCGTCAATTTCGACGCAACGCTCGTTCCCTCTTCAGGGAACCGAGGTTACAGTCGTAACCGAGGCGTTCAAGCGGCACATGAACCGATCATCTCTTCCTGCTAGTTATGGCACGAAATAAACATGAATGAACATCAGAAGGTATGTTGTTTCAGGAAAAGACGTCAATAGACACCATTTTTAATCTACTAACTCGCCTGTATGGTTTGTTTGTTGGACAAAATGGCGGACACTGCGTTATGATTGGTCAGAACGCCTGTCAATCAAACTCCTGGTGAAGGGTGAAATGTGAGAAAAAAGTCTGAATTCTGAGTTAAAAAGTCAAACTTACTTTTATAATTTATTTTTATTCCGTGGCAGAAACAAGCATCCAAAGGAAGGAGATATACTTGTGTCTGTCCTGATACTCAATACAAGCAACATATTTATGTGCTCATCACAGTGTCTGTGCATGTGTATAACGTATATAATGAATGAAGACGTTTTTGTTATGTAGACCTCTATGACAGGTCATCCATCCTGCAGTGATTTGGCAGTGCCCTTGTGGTTGTGTGAGTATACGAACCATAGGCTTGTGTCAGCAAACTCTGATGGAAGAGTCTGCTGGGTCTCTTTAGACAGAGAGTCACGGTTTACTCGCTCTACCTGTAAATGAGGACAAAAGATGTGTGAGACTGCTGGGTCTACTAACTTTGAAAAGGAAACAACTGACAAGAGACCAGAAATTTCCTTGAACTTGTTTGTTCTCGGTTCAGAGATTTTAACATTTAGATTAATCATGAATTAAAAAAAAAATGTGTAAATGAAATGCTAGAGTTGTTGTCACACTCAGCATCTGCCATGTTTTTAGTCAGTTGCACACTGAAAGAATCAACACATTGTTATTGTGTAGTGTAAAGGCGGCTATAAATGAATCAGGCCATCCATCTTCCAAACCTTCTGTTATGAATGGTTGCGGACGCGGTACATGGCAAAAAATGTACCCTTTGCTTACTGGCCTGATGAATCTGATCTTCAAGTAAAAGGAAATGGATGAAATATTTGAATGCTATACCGATCCACAATCTGATTTCGGATTTCAGCCTGAATCATAATCACATCGTGTCCGTTAGTTTGCCAGAGGAGTTGTTCCTTTTCATTCGTTTATCTTCACTTTATTTTTTAGTGAAGCGTTATTTAGCTTCTCTTCAGCTATGATAATGAGACACCCACTCTCTCATTGTGTGCTTGTGTATTTGGGGGTGGAGCAATGAAGGGAGGGGTGTGTTTGTTTGAGTTGATTTAAAAAATCAACAGTGTTTCTCAGAAATCGCTTAAAGTGCAGAAGTTTAAAACTGAGCTTTAGAGGTTAAGAAAAATAAATTCTTGAGGAATATAAATCTGCTGCTGCCCTGCCCTGCCCTGTAAGCAATAAAAATAATCTCATACCAATTGGTACCACTCTCATATCACGAAAGGGCATTAGAATGTCATAATACACTCGATCATTAGCATGATTTGTAACATGTTTAGTCTGGCCCATTGTGTAAACTTGCAAAAACTCACTAGCATCAGACGAGAGAGGGCTCTGACAGTACTTTATGATTTATGAACCGCAGCTGTGGAGAATAGTGAACATAAAGTCTAAAGTGTGTTCTGCTGTGGAAAAATAAGCGCCTTTGTGGTTAGGTTGATAATTCATCTCTGTATCGTAATAAGAAAATCTGATGAGTAACTTCTGATCAAGTGATAATAACCACAAGCCAATTTAAATAAATGTACTTATCCAACAATGCTCCGCTCAATCACTGGCAACATCTACTGTGTCTTTGTGAACCTTTCTCTTGTTCATATTTCTACTCCACAGTATTTTGTATCACATCTACTGCAGCAGCACATAATTCTACCGTATAGCCACCACAAGATAATATAAGTTGCCGTTCTTGTGGGACTCGGCGGTAAACAACTCTCAGTGACAAAGCCAGGAAATAAAAGCTGCCTTGCTAGGCTAATTAGTCGGCGCCTTGAGCTGGCAGTACAAATTCATTTCATTGTGTCATTCACAACAAGCTGTCGGTGCTCATCTGAAGCCCAATGTTTCATAGCCAATTTGCAGTGCACTCACCTCGTTCGACAACTTTGGCCAGTAAATCTTTTCTTATAACTATATTCATTGGTGATGAGAATGAGCAGAGGAAGGAGGAGATATAATGAAGCCCATACTTTGCTGCAGTTTAAAGCTCCTTAGAGGAGTATCGCACACAGCGTCGATATACGCCTCCCAGTAAAGATATGAATTTGAAATGCAGTGCAGTAAATTTTGCCATCTTGTAGTGAGTCCTTTCGTAACTCATTTTGTAAATTGTCATTGCTTGGGAGAAAGCAACATATCCTCTTCGCTCTGGGGTGCTTTTTCAGGAGAGTTTCTACTGATTTAGTGACCAAATTCCTTCTATAAGTCTTACAAAGATATGTCTACATTGGGTTTGTTTAGGCATGCTAATTTTCTGTTCATATGGGGTTTTTTTGCGGTATGTACGTGTGTTGAATGTGATTTTTGTATGCATGCAAAACACCAATGCATTCCACCTTTCATTCCAAGTATGACGAAAGAATAAGAAGAAATATGAAATATTTAAATTGAATTCCAAATTAATATTTCTTAATAAATTGCCTGGTTATCCTTTTTAAAGTTTAGAAGTTCAGTGAAATTTAAAATGTACCTATTTGTTTCCCTAATCATGACATTTTAGTACAAGTGAACAGCTTATAAATCATACTAAGTTATCATAATAGTGTTTAGCTGTAGGTATAGGGTTAGAATAGGGGATCGAATATACAGTTTGTACAGTATAAAAATCATTATTTCTATGGAATGTCCCCATAAAATATGTGTTTTGTAGCTGTATAGATATATAGAATAAATATAGAGTACAGAAATTATAACATTTATAATATACTGCATTTAAAATGTAAGTTTAAATGCTGATTAAAATTTAAAACATATTTAATGCTTGTAAAAAAAATAATATTTTTACATCAAATTTCATATTTATAATTATATATTATTGTTTTCTGTTTACATATTTATATATGAACTCTTTCCATGACTATTTTCATAGTTAAATTACACATTCTGTAAATTGGTCTATTAAAATGCTTTTAGGGTGATGTTACGGGTCCATGTATTCATTTTCAAATCATTCTTGTTGTGAATCTTAAAAGTACAGTAGCAAAGACAACCTCAGGGTCAGCGGGTGGAAAATGGTCATAGAAAAATATAACTATTTTTGGAGCAAGAAACATTCTTTTTTTAACATAAAAAAAAAACTGCCACAAGAAAGTATAGAGTATAGTAGAATACGACATTATGCATACCATATTAGGATACAGATCTTATAACCTGTTGTGCTGCCACAATATTCTTGTTCTGTTATGCAGAAGGATTATTAAAAGGCATGTCCTTCCATAAGCTGACATATTTAAAACATCCATTAATCTTTCTTCTTGTCCTCTGCCCTTGAAAGAACACATGCATCTTATATGGGAAGACCACTCACACATAGGTCAGCATGTATGAGTTTCCTCGTAAAAAAACAAGGTTACTTTAGCCTACCGTAGATATAACGCATAATTAATTGCTAGGGTGAACACCGTGGAAGAAAATGGGCTTGGATGGATTTGTGGCCAGACACACAAACATTTAGGTTTTCCATCTCTTAGACAGCAGCACATTTATCTCTGCATGTAGAGACTCCTTATAGCATGTAATTTCCATATCATCAGTCAAAATCCACGGTGAAACTATTATGACATTGTAATATTGAGGAATTAATGTATTCCCAAACTTCCAAAAAAGCAAGTAGGGACATGAATCTTGCATGATCATGATGAAGTTCAAGGGTTTGTTCACCCAAAAATGAAAATTCTGTCATCATTTCCTCACCCTCATGTTGTTCCAAACCTGCATGATTTTTTTTTCTGCTGAACACAAAAGAAGATATTTTGAAGAATGTCGGTAACCAAACAGTATTTTTTCGCACTATGGAAGTCAATGCTGCCCATCAACTGTTCATTGATGACAGAATTTTCATTTTTGGGTAAAATGTTTTAAAAAAAAATTAAATTTGATCTTTTACACTGTTCAGGTTAATTAAAATCTAAAAAGTGATTTCAGATAGGATGTACTGGCTGCTATTTTCCATACAATTAAAGTGATTGTGTTGTCAGACATTTAAAATGAGAAACAAATACCATAAAAGACCATAAATGTCCTGTTCTACATTTATTTGATAGTTTTGTGAGCTTTAGACCAAATTTGTAAGTAATTATTCACTGAAAATCTTCTGTTCCACCGTTGCTCCCAAATTCTATTTGTGCAGTTTGAATTGCACACAATTTGCTGTCGCAACTGGTTATGAGAGTCATTTGCTCTCAAACCTGGAGTTTCATTTCGGTATGTCAAGTTAAAATATATGCGTGAATGTAAAATGTTGCATTGCAGCATAGAAGAATATTGAAATGTTGGTCTTTTCCTCACACTTATGGTGGAAGGGGACACATTTTCCATTGTTCGGCAAATTTTTGCAGTTGAAATTGAGTCATGAGCACATGAGCATTACGAGCTACTTAACATTCAGCTAAACTTTTCTTTTTGAGTTCCACAAAATAAAACAAGTCAAATGATTTTGGAATGGCATGAGGATGAGTAGATGACAGAATCTGCATTTTTTGAGTAAACTGTTTCTTTAAAAATAGTGCTGGACATTTAAAGAACTGGAATGACATTTCATATCTGGCTCTTCAGCTTTTTGTTGAATCTAACATTCTGATTAATCGTTACTCAGCAAAACAAAATTGCTTTTTTTTTAAGCTAAAGCATATTTAGCTACATCTGGAACAAAATGCTCTGACTTGCCATTAGTAATACTTCATTTGTACATGTTTGCAGAGTGTAATGCTGAGGTGGAATAAAGCCAAATTCGACCTGTGGCCACAGGCAAAGGCTTAAATCAAGTATTTTATTGAGACTTTCCTTTTGTATCTGACAGGTGACTGCCGAACTGAAAACCCATGACCCAAGAAGCATCATTAATCCTTGCCGTCCCTCATGGCTCTCGCAGTTGAGGCTCAGTGTAGTAAGACTTCACTGTGTTCGGCTGTAAATAAATTACGGCACATGAATAAGGTTTCGCCAGATCTTTCTTGTAATGTCAAGGAGTCCTGGGTGTCTGATGGGTTTTACAAACTTTTCTAGGCATTATTGATCTAGTCGTGCTGGATATGGGGTTCGGAAAAAACACCCATTTTTGATGTTTGGTCTTTCTCTCATCAGAAATCTTGTATGCGAGACAGGATGGATGAGTCTTCAGTAGGGATTTCAGAGAGAATGTATTTTGTACAGAGCTGATACTCTTTTGCGGTCTAGTTTGGAATGATATGTTGTCGAACCCCTGACTTCATAAGAAAAAAATCTAATATTTTTATCAGATGCATCTACAAGCTGCTGTGTTATAGAGAGAGTTTGAAGAAGAGATGGTCAGATCAAACCCCCAGGATGATCAGTCAGGGTACAAGAGATCATTTGTGTCAAATTGAAAATGTCTTTGCCCAGCTGATGGAAAGAAATATGAAGAAATGACATTCTACATACACTGTGTCATTTTGAGAGCTGTTGCATTCTGGGAAATATATTTTTGCCTATTCGTGCTGTTTAATCTCTTCCAAGGGCAGAATGTCAAGTATACTGGGTATATGCGGCACTAAAGGGGCTATTTCATTGAAAAAGGATTATCCGTGCTGTTTTGAATAAAAAGAGATTGATTGTACTTTTGTTTTACAGGGCTCTAGAGTGCGACCAATTTGGTCGCACATGCGGCCAAATTTTGTAAGGGTGCGACTAAAATGTTTCCTAGGTCGCACCGGTGCACCTAACGTCCTCGCATCCGCTGCCTCTCCACGAACTAAGTGTTTGTTCTCCTTTGACGGAACTCACACACTCATGGGAACTCACACTCTTCTCTCACGCTTAATGAGTGATGACGGAGGACAGAATTAAACATTCAAACGTAGCCTGGTTACACTTAAGGTCTGTGATATTAGTCTGATTTTATTTTAGATTTCGGCTTCCAAAGATTATAAAAAATTATATATTGAGGTAAAACCATTAAAAACTATAGCCGCATTCTATCTAGTGCAACTTCTTCCCTTCGCAGCATTACACTGTCATTTCTCCCTAAAACTCAAACCTAACGACAGAATCAGCACGATCGGTGACTGTTGTAAAATGCAGTCTAGCTACTGTTGCTAACTTGCGAGATGCGTTAAATAATTAAAAGAGCTATTAAAAGCACAAAATCTGCGCAAGAGATGTTGTTCGCAAGGCGGCACGCGCTCCGAAACCGAAACCGAGACAAGCAAATTATAGCCTACTTTGGGTTTAATGTGGGTGTCTAAACGATCAAATGTACACAAAAGTATGTCAAAATGACCGGCTTGGAGATTCACTAAAAACAGTTTATGTCTTAAATGGACGTAGTTATGGAAATAGTTGGGAGAATATGGTGCATCAGATCAGTAGCAGATCTGCACTCGGTCTTAAAGGGGCCGCAGTCTAGTAAACATGCGGACGATTGCGCCATTACTGCGAATCAAACAACAAGAGAAAAATCACTACAAAGCTCTTGAAAGAATAACTTCAGCTTTATTAAGCATTAATCTATTTATGAAAAATTATGCAGTGTTATTTTACATTTGATTACTTTATTAGATTTCTTTTTAGACTAATATATATATATATATATATATATATATATATATATATATATATATATATATATATATATATGTGTGTGTGTGTGTATATGTATATATGTATATATATATATAAAAACAAAAAGAACCGATAAGAATACAGTTAAAGTACCGGATCGATAAGCAGTATCGGTAAGAGTAGGAATACCGTTAAAACCCTTTACTCCCCGGTCAATGCTCCGACAACAGCCCAGACATGAAGCTACTTCAGCCACCATTCTCCCCAGTCCCTGGTAAGATGCCAAGCCCTGGTCTTTCGTCGGAGATGGCATCCGACTCAGAGACGGAGGTAGAGCCTATACCGCGCCTGAGCTAGAGACTCAAAATAGTTAGTTTGGCAGCTCAGTGAAGCACTTAAATTTTTTAATTTTTTTTAATTTTTTTATTTACCTACACCTTATTCTTGTTTAAAATCATTTACATAATATGAATGTATATAGAGCGTGATAAAAAGGTGACCTTGAAATTGTGGCGTTAAAGGTGACGCGAGCCGAGAAAATTTTTCGGTGCACCCAAATTTTGTGCTGGTGCACCTAAATAAAAAAGTTAGGCGCACCAGTGCAACCAAGGCAAAAAGTTAGTCTGGAGCCCTGTTTTATGAAGTTTATTGGCAAGCTCTTTCTGAAAGCTGAAAGAAAAAATTAGCAAGGACATCATGTACACGTGAGTAAAGTTACAGAAGTCATCCAGAGTCCCTGAAAGCTGATCGTCTCTGTCAGACAGCACCTGGACTTTGAAAACTAGGCACTAAAACTGCACACACACACACACACACACACACAGCTCACCTTTGGGTTTTCAAAGTCCAGGTGCTTTCTGACAGAGGCGATCAGCTTTCAAGGACGCTGGGTGACTTCTGTAACTTAATTTGTGGATAGTGGCCTTGCCAATTTTTTCTTTCAGCTTTCACGTAATATTTATATAAAAGTTTGCAGCTATTTTTATTTTTATATTTGTTCTTTATTTGTTAAAGGGATAGTTCACCCAAAAAATTAATTCTGAGGGTAACTAACTAATCACCCTCGTGTCATTCCAAACTTGTAAGACTTTCGTTCATCTTCGGAACACAAATGAAGATCTTTTTGATGATATCTGAGAGCTTTCTGTCCCTCCACTGACAGCCTATAGAAAAAAGTTCATAAAGAGGTCGTAAAACTAATCCATATGAATTGAGCATTCTTCCGAAAGCTCAAACATACTGCGTAACAGCTGCGTAATGCACAAGAATGAACAGTAAAACTTGGCTGCCTATACAGTAGAAAGGCAAAAACGTTTGTGAAATTGATGCTATCTGACTGGAGAAGCAGAGGAAAAGGCTGTTGTCTTCCATTTTACCAAATAGGTTGAAAACTTCAACACCCATAATGCACTGAGCGTGTTGCTGTCCAAGGCCACCCCCATCAGTCTGCTATGGATACCCTTACCAGAGTAAAATATCACCTTGCTTTAGTAGGAAATACCTCTTAGCAAACTTTCAGTGTGGTGTGGAAAGAGTAAACGTTCAGTGGGAGTGAGTGACTTTCAGTTTCCGGTGAATGATCCAGCGCGCTGTATAGACTGTGGCTAAAGCCTGCAAAGAATCGTAATTATGGAGAGAGCAGAATGATGAAAAACATCTGTGTTTGTCAACATTTCAAACTGGATGACCACGAACACAGTGTTTTAGTCCAATCGGAGGGGAAACACTGAAAGAAACTGCTGTTCTGTCAGTTCCGCCTGAGGCAAAACACTGTCGCTTACAGGTAAAAAAGCTTTTGCCATAGTGTTCCATTTTTACCATAATGCTGTTTAAAGAGAAGACAAAGTATGCAAAAAATGTTACGTAATAAATGTACCTTTACAAAAACTGTTCTGTTAAAGGGTTAGTTCACCCAAAAATGAAAATTAGCCCATGATTTACTCACCCTCAAGTCATCCTAGGTGTATATGACATTCTTCTTTCAGACGAATACAATCGGAGTAATTTAAAAAAATGTCCTCGCTCTTCCAAACTTTATAATGGCAGTTTATGTTTTGAAGTCCATCAAAGAGCTTCCATCCATCATAAAAGTAATCCACACATCTCTGCGGGGGTTAATAAAGGCCTTCTAAAGTGAATCGATGTGTTCGTGTAAGAAAAATATCCATATTTAAAACTTTATCGACTAAAATAACTTCCAGCAGTATGTTTTCAAATTCGACTGTATGTTTTTTTTTAATGCTCACAAATGTTATGACCACATCATTGTAGTCTATTTTGATACAACTGTGCACATATGCCGAAAAGTTACAGAACAACCCAGAGGGTAATAGATATCGGAATAAACCTGGATTTATGAAGTACCATTTCCATGTCTCACTGAATGGCTCCAATGTAAGAAATATGCCATTATGCTTGAATTATCCCATTATACAACATCACAGTAATATTTCGAGGTGCATGACAAAGTAATTAAACCACAAATTGACTTCAAGACGGACCTCTGATAACCAGGTCCAGACAGTTGCCCAGGTAATTTCAGTCTTGACCGGTTCTCAAAGGCGACCACGGGTCCTGCATATTAATGAATCTCTTCCCATTTCCTCCTATTCAAGTGTATGCATGACTTCCTGCTAATGGCCACAACTAAGAACACAATGACTCGATTTTGCACTCTTTATGGAGGTAAGGAACATTCCATATTGCATGAATGTGTCTTCCGTTTGAATTGTAGGAGTAATAACTTAAATGTAATATAAAGCTTATGTCTCTCTCTGACAGGAAATCTTGCTTCTCTGCTGCTCCCCCAGCTGTATGCGGCATTAAAGGTAAAATACGGATCCCTGGAAAGCCATTTGGCACCTAATTGAGCAGTGCTATTACTTTAAACTCCCAACGGACAGTGACAGTCACTGGTGTGTGTGTGAGTGCGTTACAATGTGAATGAAATAGAACGGAGAAGGAGACTGACGATACTGCGGTTAATGGTCCCGTGTTCAGATTTCTTTGTAATGCTGTACAAAGAAAGAGTCAATTGCTCTTCAATCACGGTAGAGTAAAATAAAAAATCGACGCTCGTAATTACCCATGCTGGATAAAGCAAAGCTGCCAGATGAATCCGCACTCCTATTTAGTTTATTGAGGAAAGGGCTGAAGTAAATATGATAGTTCATCTCCTACAATCATAAAATAGAACTACGATGGTTAGTACTAAATAACTTCATAGATTTTCCTGTCATTATCACTATATTTCACACATAAACATCTCTCTATCTCTCTTGATGAAATAATTTAGTACACAAATCTTGGGAGGTAACCACTATGTTCAGTTCTGTCGGAGATGAATTGAGCATGTATTTCGGGTCAAAGGGTGCCTGTGTTTATTTTGCTCAGATCTGCAGACTTCTGCCTGATCAGACATTAGTATGCGCTGTGCTGTCTCTGGTCTATGAAACACATCTGCCAGCCTTTTGCAGGCCTTCTTCAGATCGAGTAAAGCCGAGAATACCAATTTACCATTAAAGTGTTTTGCTGTGAATTCAAAATGCCTGAGAAAACAGCAACAAAAATGCTGGATAGACAAACTCTCTCTGACCTCTCTCTAAAAGGAACAAGTGCAAGTTTTTGGACAGTAAATTGCATATTAATTGTACTTAGTCAATAATTGTATCCCTTAAAACTCATTTAAAAACTCATTTATTTTTCCTTGAAAATAAATTTTTTCATGCCTTAAAATAGCCTGAATGTAACTCTACACCCTTGCCTCATTTAGTGTACGCAGTTCTATGAATATGCAAATTAACCCCCGCCTCCACTCACTGACAGCAGCTCCGAGATTCACTCATTGACGTGATTGGTTACAAGGTAGTTTGTGACGTCAGAAACACCAGCGATTTCAAACCATGTTTTTGAGACTGTCTTTGGTTCACCGCAGTTTTAAGGAGCATTGCTCAGCAATGGTGTTGACTTATGAATTTGCACATGGTTTGTCTTATACCATATTAAAAACACCACATAGACATTTAAACAGCATTAAAAGCTTGATTTTCACCGCAGGTGGACTTTAAATAAAAATACATTATAGTTTAAATTGATATTAAATGCAATTAGCTGAACCAGCTTTCTTTTTACATTTAAGAAGGACTTGCGTGCGTCTTTATACTGTATGAAATTTCATCATTGTATTGTTGAGCAATGTGCTCAAATCCCCTCCAAGTACTTCAGCAACCACATAGAAACTATAAATAATGTCTAGATTACTGTAATGAATATTTTCGTTACAATTATGAAGATAAGTTATAAGTGATTATCCGGTGTTGGCCATTATATTGTAATCTAATTTACAAGAAAGGATGGATCACATTCACATCCTCATGATAATAAATCCATATGGAATGGAACACAAAATCCAACTGTATTTATAAACTGCTTAATCATTTGGATTTTGTCAAATTTGCTGAATAAAGAGGTATTTGTGTGCCAGTCGTGTTAAACTTGCATCAAGCCCAACAGATGTCTTTTTTCAATCAAAGTGTTAGTATTTCACTCCACATTAGGGTGCTATTGCAACATTCTGTTGGGTTTGTCTCTTTAGAATTAGAACAAAAGTCTTTTTGACCCTGTATCAAATTAACTGGCCCTATGGATAGCAGATGTCTGGGCTGAGCAGTCAACCATGCAGAGATAATTTCATGTCTTTTATTCCTTTTCTGCTGACAAGCTAATAGGGGCCTAGCAGTACATTTAAAGCACCTTTTTATTTCTTCAAAAAAGGAAAATCATCCACGTTTCTCTGGTTCACTGGTTTTGGTTGCATTGTGTGACTGCATTACTTAGGCCATTTGCTCACCGGACTCAACTGTGCCAGGCCAAGATACAATGTTTATTCATGCAGTCACGCGTCTCTGGCCTTTCACCTGTATATCTGTTGAATATGAAAATGTGCTCACCCTCTGAGCACCCCCGCTGCCACACACACATGTGCAGACACAGGGACACTGAAGGACAGCAAAAACTGCCCACACACAAACACAGACATTTACTCTGCTTTTTTGGCCAGCATCAGTGAAATGGAAAATATGGCCCTTTGGTAGATTAAAGTCGGCATGAAACGGAAGATGCAATAGTCTTCTTCCCCATTGTGACGTATATACAAGTGAAACGGCTTCTTGTTCAAGAAAGAAATGTAGGGCGAGACTTGATTTAGTCCATGGGGAATTGATTGTATGGTTGTGGTTTGCTATTGCTGTGATCTCATGTGATTGACAGGTTGTACCGCACTCGTGCCAGTAAACACATCATCAGAGAAGAGAAAAGATTTCATAATTTATAATAAATACTGCCATATTCTATAAAAACATAAGCCAATTTTTTTTATTTCATTGTGACTTTAAAAGAATAGTTATACTCACCTTAATGTTGAAAAGGTGAATATTTGATGAACACTAAGGGCCATATTTACTAACAGTTTGTTCCAGCACAAACCCTCTTTTGCCATTAAATGACCTACTGTCAGGATTTACAAAAGACACGCGGTGAAAAGCTAGCGCTGGAAAGACGTGGACAGGGTTATTTTTGCGGCTGACCTTATTGCATATGCATTTGTAGGAGTTTCCCTTTCAGACGCAAAATGTATGGGAGGAGAGTATTTAAATGAATCATGCAAGGTGATTTACTAAGGTTTGCGCTCGTCAATTTACTGGTATTTGCAGCCTTATTTACCACCCAAAAAATCATGTCTTAAACCAGACTAGGAATTGCACAGACTAGTCAACTTATCTATTTTAATGCTCTGCCATGACGCTTTAAGCTTGGCATTGACTAGTCGCTGATCTTGTGATTTTGACACAAACAACATGCCACACTGCAGAAAACCTTCAGACTTCTCTGGAATGAATGGGGACTGGGGCTGCCATGCACCGCAATGACAAAAAATCTCCCTAAAAGTATTATAAAATGGATACTTATGCACTGTATTCTTTCGGAATCCACCTTGTAGCTTTGTATGAAGAACAAAAGCAAACTTTAAGTTTTCATTTGATTTAAAATAAAGTCCACCATTGTAGCCATGCTCACATGCAGTGATGTCATACACTGGTGTTTGAAACAGTATCACTGACAGAGAAAGTGATGTTATTTTAGGCAATTTAGCCTCTCTTAAATACTTTTTATTTTATTTTTCCTTTCTGCTTAAATATTGTTTTATATTTCTATCATTTAAAAAGCGTATCATGTGTTCGGTCCACTGCACACTCAAAGTTACAATGTGAAACGCTGTTTCCTGCATTGTTTCTCTTAATAGATGTATGCACCATTAAAAAATAAGTCTATGTAAACAAATTGTCAGGATACAGGCACGGAGACAGAGGTAAGTGAATCAAACACAGCTTTATTCAAGCAGACAAGTGTGCAAGGTGAGTATTCATTGAAATCAAGTGCAGATTCCGTGAAGAGATCTCATTGTGGGGCGAAAAGCAGGTAAGCACCTTCACTTGGAATAAGTTGATGTCAAGTAATCACAGTTCATTAATATGTGTCTCTTCTCTTTCTGATGCGGGTGACAGCAAGCAAGCTCGGATGGAAGCACTGGAAACTTGAGGGAACACAGGATCACAGGCAGCGTGGAAACGGACAGGAATTCTGAAGACAGCACAGCAATAACAAAGAGGTTAGTGATTCAGGTAAGTATACGTTACATCTTGGAGTCTTGAGACCTCAGAGGCTAAGGATACAACAGATCTTGGTCAGTTCCTGGGGCAATGGTGAGCGTTTTATAGAGCTTGATGAGGTTACTGATGATGTACAGGTGCAGGTGATTAGTAATCTTGAGAGATTGAATGCAGGTGTGCCAAAGAGGATCCTGGGTAATGTAGTGCAGATACAGACAGATGGTAAACGTGACACAAATGATGTGGCTTCTGTAGAGTAAAATCATTTTATTTAGGAAAATGCAACCCTAATACAATTGTCTAATATATAACTGGATGTGAGGGGCTGATGGGTTGTCAGTACCAGGGTTATTGTAGTTAAAACTAAAATAAAACCATAAAAAAAAAATGTTACTTGAAATAAAATAAACATTAACTGAAATTAAATTAAATACAACAAAAACTTACATTTTATTTTTTCAGCTAGTTGCCAATGTAGCATTTCTCCTAAGTAAAATAGGTAACACTTTAGTTTAAGGTCCAATTCTCACTATTAACTAGTTGCTTATTAGCATGCATATTACTAGGATATTGGCTGTTTATAGTAAAAGCACATATTAATGCCTTATTCTGCATGACCTTATTCCACATTCCTAATCCTAACCAATACCTAAACTTAACAACTACCTTACTAACTATTAATAATCAGTAATTAGGTGTTTGAGGCAAAAGTCTTAGTGCATAGTTAGTTAATAGTGAGAATTGGACCCTAATCTAAAGTGTTACCATAAAATAAGTAAAACTACAACTGACAAACATTATTAAAAACTATATACTGTACACATATTTAAACAAAAACAACATATCAAAATGGGTAAAACTTACTAACTAAAATGAAAAAAGCGAATAAAACTAAACTAATTCAAAATACTAATTAAAACTACACTGAACAAAGTTGTAAACGCAACACTTTTGTTTTTGCCCCCATTTTTCATGAGCTGAACCCAAAGATCTAAGGCTTTTTCTATGTACACAACAGGCCTATTTCTCTCAAATATTGTTCACAAATCTGTCTAAATCAGTGTTAGTGAGCACTTCTCCTTTGCTGAGATAATCCATCCACCTCACAGGTGTGGCATATCGAGATGCTGATTAGACAGCATGATTATTGCACAGGTGTGCCTTAGGCTGGCCACAATAAAAGGCCACTCTAAAATGTGCAGTTTTATCACACAGCACAATGCCACAGGTGTTGAGGGAGCGTGCAATTGGCATGCTGACTGCAGGAATGTCCACCAAAGCTGTTTCCCGTGAATTGAATGTTAATTTCTCTACCATAAACCTGCTATAAGTTTGTTCAGTGTATAGACCCCTTTCCAGTTAGTAAACATGGTGACGTTTTAAAAAAAAATGTGTGGGCGGAGCTTAGGTGGAGGCAGAACGATTCCCCTGGCCACTTCACTAACGCTAGTTTGCAAGTTTTGTTAGCTTGTTTTTAACAATGACTTGAGAAAATCTGATTTTATCTTAATGTGTAAGGTCAAAAGTAAATTTTAACGGACATAACCAGATTGGCCGACCCGTACACGCTCACTCAATGGATGGACGATCTGACAGGATTAACGTTAACACTACCTCGGTTGAGTGGCCTGACATCTACACTTACCTGATAGAGAAACCAAGCATAAAGACAAACTGAGGGCATATAAATCTTTAGATGCCTATAACTATGTGCTGAATGGTCACATACAAGACTTGTGTTGTGTGGTACGATCCAAAGACGACCATGTAAAGAGTGACATTACAGTGCAATTTTAATGATGTGAATATTTTCTAGAAATAAAAATTACAGATACAGCAAATTCATTTTTTAACTATGTATTTGATTATTCTTTCTTACCAGGTTCTTCAAAAAGTCGTCACAATCAAACACAACAATGTAGGCTATACAATCATAGATGATTCACAATCACAATAGTTTCGAAAACAAGCGATACAATTTCAAATTGGAGCCTGTACTCCGTCGATTCTTGCACCCAACAACACAACAAGATGACATTTAATTATAATAATAATATTTTAAGCTCCTTATTATGTAGCCGAATCAGTGCTGGTTTGTATTGGCTGTCTCCAGTTTTCCCTTTGTTTTGCCTCCAGCTAACGCTGTGACGTAATTGTGACGTCAGCGCAAAAGGGGTCTATAATAGCATCTCAATTATACTAAAATACCCCAGTAGTCATATAAAAAATAAAATAAAATAAAAAATAAAAAAGTCATGGGGCTTTGGAATGACATGAGGGTTAGTAAATGTAGAGATAATTGAAGGGATAGTTCACCCCACCTGTCATCAATTACCCAGCACCAAGACAGCAGGTTCATTATATGTTTAACCACTTTTGTTCAATGACTGTTGGTTGGGCTGTTCTTCTTCTTCATCATTATCAGCATATTAAAGGAAACCTGTTCAGATTAGGGCTTTGTGTTAAAGGTGGCAGGTGTAGTGAATGGAGCAGTGTGCACATCAAGGGCCCCAGTTTCTCCCTCGCTCTCTGTGTCCCCATGATTGCAGTGATAATATCTGGACTGACTGTTCTGAGCGCAGCTGCTGGGTGAAAGGTCAGAGGCAGCTGCCCTAGTGGATCAAGGGTGCAGGTGGCACTGGACACCAGTACAGAAGGGGCAAGTGGCAGTCAGTGCCAATGTCTAGATCCGAGTCCAGCAGGTTTGGGTCAAAAGACAAGCTGATTGTTTTCCAGGGGGAAGACCTGGAACTTATGCACGATCTAACTACTGGCCACATCTGTACAGCCACTTCAAGAACAATAAGCCAAAGACTGTGTTGTTTCCAGTAACAGTTTTTCCTACACGGCATTGAAAAATGAATAGAATTCATCAGTGGTTCTCGACTAGAGGGTTGTGGCATGCTATAGGGGCCCTCAGCAAACTACCAAGGGAGCCTTAAGATGAATTAAAATGGTTTAAAATAAGACAAAACAAGCTTTAAAAAAAGGTAAAACAAAGGAAAATATTTCAAGATATTTTTTAATTCACCCTCAGACATTTGGAGAATTTTCAGACTTTGTGCAAAAGTGCAAAATCTCGTCGGAAGTAGTAGGTCATCTGGGTACTTTTTGTCTACTCTTTAGGAGTACTGTGAATTCAGACATACTTCTTTTGTCACATACTGTTTTTCGCCTGCTATATAGTAGGGAAGTATGCGATTTCAGATGCAGCCAACGTGTTTTAAGTGATGTAGTGAAACAGTATAAATTGGCTAAATGGCTGAAATTAAAGTCCCCACAAAATCAATGAAGTTTATGGGTTTTTATAATGAATATGTTAGCCATAAGGTTATCTATAAGTGCTTTCATCAGAAATTCTGTCCAATCAAACACAGCTAAAGCTGCGGGTGTGGTCACACAATTACTATTTTCTATATGATCCTTTAAAGTCCTTCTTTAACATCAACATCAGTTGTTGACCCATTTTCAACTGAAACAGAATATTCAGGAAAAGAAAGTCATCAGTAATTGACTGGGTCGTGTGAAGTGGTCTCCATATGACATGGGTTGGAGGGGAGTGGTAAAGAAATAAGAGGGCTTAGTGATCACAGTGGAAAAGGAAGTTGTTTCAGAGTAAGCCATTACATTCTGATAAGTTTTTTTTTTTTTTTTTTTTGGAAAATGCTGATGAATCCCTCCCAATAAGACCAGGAATGTGTATTAATAAAATAAAGATTTCATGCTGACTTTAAAGAAAATGATTACAAGAATTGAAGGAAAGAGAGACCAAAAGAGTCATTCATTTCCCATAGTAAAGTGCATTGGCTATCTCTGCCTCTGCAGCTGAGGACATTCAAGGTCATGAGAAACGAGACAAACTCATCTGTATGTGCGCGTTTGTGTTCATATATTTATGCGTCATGGCACGTTAATACCTCAGACATCATCAATTTCCTCCCCAGACACAACTTGTCCGAGGCAAGCCGATTAAATCAAATTCAAATCAAATTATCTCCACCCCCAAAATGATCAAGTGCGTGTAAGTCCAAGCACTGAGTCAGCCGCTTCCCAGAGCTCCGGACAGGAAGACTTTGATCCAGCGCTTTCACACAGTCTAAGAGAAAAAAACAGAGCAAACAATCTCTCTGAAATCAGACAATGACTGCTAATGCATTTAGGGAAACAAGCAAGGAAAGTCATGATGATACTTAAATTCGTATTTAAAATGCAGCAGCCCCAGATAGATGGAGCTATGTGAATGAAGTTAAGAGGATTACAGGTTGTTTGGTGGAACTCGAGGCTGGCGAGGAGAGATAAAGCAAGAGAAGAGTGGACACAGGTGTTGATGTTTGGCTCACCGCTCGGAAATCTGCTCATCCAGCACGGAATTTCACTTAACACTACGGTTATGGATTCGAAGTTTATTCTTTTTATCACTGTGAACCGTTTTTTATTTTATTTTATTTAATTTTTCATTCTGTCAGGTTAAGTTACAGAATGTTATTCAGAATAATATGTGTGGCGAGCAGGATGAGGCTGAGGGCCGTGGCCGTGATTACTGATGAGCGTTCTCCCACGGCCCTCAGCCTCGTCCTGCTTGCCACACATATATTATATAGAATGTTATGTTTCTAAGCATCCAATAAGACATCCAACCATTCATCCATTAATTTGGTCAACCACATTTACATTTAGTCATTTAGAAGACGCTTTTATCCAAAGCGACTTAGAAATGAGGAATACAACAAGCGATTCATCGTAAAAGTTTCAGGAATAGTTTAGAATAGTACAAGCTAGAGCAGGGTTTGTCAGGGATTCTGCATTTCCGGATAGGGTTGGGAAGATAATTCCTCCAGTAAGGAACAGTGAACAAAAACGTTCTGGAAAGTGATTGTGTGCCTCTCTGTGAAGGTGTCACGAGGCGTTTCTCACTGACCTCAGGCTTCTAGAGGAGACGAAGACTTGTAAGAGCGAGTTAGGAGGTTGGAGAGTCCGTGGATATTCTATATGCAAGCATCTAACCATTGATCCATCCATTTGTTCATTCTAGTTATCCATTCGTTTGTTCATTTATTCATCTAACCTCCATCTTCCAATTAATTCCAATCTATCTACATTTACATTTACATCTATCCAATCATCCATCAATCCAACCATCCATATACACTTATTCCCTCCAGCTTCAGTTTAATCACTCACTCAAAGAATCAATCCAATCATCCATCCATCCAACTATTATCCATTCATATTCATTAATAAAATCACCTAAGTTTTATTCGTTCGTTCGTTCGTTCGTTCGTTCGTTCGTTCGTTCGTTCGTTCGTTCGTTTGTTCATTCATTCATTAATTGATTCATTCATTCATTCATTCATTCATTCATCCATTCATTCATTCATTCATTCAACTATCCATTTGTTTGTTTGCTTGTTTCTTCATTAATTTATTCATCTACCCTCCAGCTATTCAGTCAGCTATTCAAAAAATCCATCCATCTTCCAATTAATCAACCACTCAAAATCCATCCATCCATCCATCTATCTGGTCATCCATCCATCCATCCATCCATCCATCCAGTGCGTCTGTGTGTGTGTGGTGTTTCTCCAATACTAACACTAGTGAGATGGGAATATGTGGCATCTTATTCCCTGGAAGCGAGATTGATTGACCTAATATTGATTTATTTACATGATTGATCTATTATCTAATTATATGATTAGCATTCGTATGACATGATGTGAAACTGTATATGCTAATATTCACACTAGACATTGATCAAGATGTTACTGTGCAAAAATCAGGGAAAATATGTTGACATTTGGATAAAAAGTTTAATCTGTGCAAAATACAAACTATTAAATGGACATAACAATATATATAAAAAAATATATAATCTTGCTAACTTGTAGCTAAATGTCTCAAACAATACTTTTACAATATTATATTATATAGTTTTATGTCAAATCCAGAAAATGGTTGTAACACCAGTGGCGTGACTGAAATGTCGGAGTCTGATGCCTGTGGATCTTGTCTTGATGGTTAGATGGTTGTCTCCCCCTTGTGGTTCTCAGTATACAAGGGAAGCATATTTAGGATAATTGCAAAATATTTGAAGAATATCCTCTATTTTGACAGAGTTCAAAAATCCCTTAATTATGTTCTCTGTTTTTTCAGTCAGTGTCTGTTCTCTTATCACAAAATTTCCTCATTAATTTCAACTCATCTGTCTTGCCTTCTTACACAAATGTTCATTCTCTCTCTCTCTCTTTCTCTCTCCAAGTTTGTCCTTTTTCTTCAAAGCTGCTGATGTACGCATAATGAATAACATTCATCAAAGTCATAATCGCTTTCATTTGAGTTCATTCACAGTGCCCCACAGTCTCTCTTCCACCAAACTAGAAGTAAGACAGAGACAGATCAAATCCAAACCCACCGTGACCATACATTACTTCATTTTCACAAAGCAAAAGAACAAGTATTTCTGGCTGAGAGTATGTGGTTACATTTGTATGATTTTAAAATAAATAGCATGTATTGTTTCAGAAATAGGACATAACATTTTATTTTATATATAGACTGAATGGAATATGGAGTGTTTGAAGAATAATGGATATGTAATTTATAAAAACCTGTTTCCATCACAATATATATAAAAAATTAAATTAAAATAGGTTGTGTTAACACAATAATTGTTTTGCTTACCTGCCTGATTAAGTGTTCCCAGTTCCGGTTGACCTTATTTATGCAGCCTAACAATCTTTAAACGGATGTGGATTATAGAAAAGTGATCATGTGTTATGTGTATGCCAGGTTAAAGATATGTGTTTTTAGTCTAGATTTAAACTGACAGAGTGTGTCTGCTTCCCGAACAAAGCTAGGAAGACTATTGGGTTTGTGAGAAATAAAGTCCTTTATTTATTTGTTTGTTTGTTTGTTTGTTTGTTTGTTTGTTTGTTTGTTTGTTTGTTTAATATCATTAGCCTCATAGCATAATTGCCTAAGTCATTTTTAGTTTTTCCTTGTTTTCCAAAGACATTGAAATATGACTTAGGCAATTATGCTATGAGGCTAACGATATGTGGAAATGGGCTTCAACAGAAATGTATGAAGGTGTTCAACTAAAGCCTTTTATTATCTCTGTTATTTATTTAGTTTGCTGTCAGAAGGAAGTATTTGAAGAGATTGTTTCACAACAATTTCACACCTATGGGTTTTTACCCGGGGCCTCCATTGTTTTACCCACAACTCCATTGTGCAAATTCGTTTGTATACCACCATTTTTTAATAGACATATTTTTCAGTTTCATTGAGCTGACACAGGAGAGTGGTGCTGAGACAGCACACGATTGCTTTATTTCCATGCATTATGTTAAAAATGTAATATGGGAGTTGTAGACCATGATATGGTTTATCACACAATAACCATTTTGCAAGTGTTGCCTGACCCGGCCTCATTCCTCGGATCTGTTTCGTCATTGGTGGAATCGAGCGCACTCAATAAAACAATCTCCGCCATCTCAGCACAAAGCTTGGAAGACAATTCGGCAAACATGAATTTTTAATCAGGAGGAGTTCCTTCTCCCAGTTTCTGACCTTCAGCCTGAGCAAATTCTTTTCAATAATTCATAATTTTCAGTATCCCACCCCCAACTGAATACATAGGCACGCTTACACACATTCAGTTTTGCTTAAAAAAGTATTGGGGGGGGGGGGGGGGTCTGTGTTTTATATTATATATTATTATATTATATAGTTATAAATTATATTTCTGGCTATTTACACCAATGTGGTCATTGTTGCTTTCATTTTATTCAGTGGATTGACTAAGTATTGCAACTTTTTAAAACTAAAACTAAAGTTATAGTATTTTTTACTTGATGTGCCTTCTACTATAATTGTGCATTAAACATATACATTTGTCTAACCAAAATGCCACGCTGTACCTGGTGCTTATAACTGCATGTATGTTTCATCTTCAATTTCACACCTGAGTGGGTTCTTACCCGGGCACAGGAAAACGCTCTCTCTACCCATGCTGCATCTGTGTATTCTGCCTTTTTACAGATCTACAGAATCCCTTGAATGCTGTGAGCAAAAATAAAAGCTGTTCTTTAGTGTGTTTACTTATATATATAAGTCTGATGAGTCACTAAGGTTGAATAAATGTACTTCATTTTTTTTTGTAAGGTTTGCACACAGTTTTTTAAACCAGTTCAATGGATATACAAAATAAGTCAAATCGGCTTATTTTAAGTAAAATAATCAAGAAGTATGAGTAAATGTAACTTGATCACCTGAAGTAAAAGTAATTTTTATACTGATAATTTTACCAATGAGTAAATCTATTTTCCTCATTTTACATATTTTAGTTGGACATACAATAAATCAAAAAGTTGATTTATTGTTCATTAAAAGTTCATTAAAACTCCATTTTTAAATAGACAATTTTCATTTAAACTCATTAAAAGGTGGTGTTTATCTACTCTGTCTAAATAATTTATAAACTCTATTTAAAAACTAAATCTTTGCATTTTTGAAAAAGAAAAAAAATCTTGCCTGCAAAAAGAAAAGCATGTTCTATCTAGTGGTAGTTAGTGTATTGAATCACAGTCACTAATAGGTCTGGGTGGTGTTTGTGCTGTGTGGTTGCTAGGGTATTCTGGGGGGTTGCTTGGTGATTGATTTCTTAGTGATAGAATGATATTCTGGTTGGTCCCTAAATGTAAGTGTCGTCCAACAATAATCATAAATCTGATTTGAAAAGTAAGAGCACAACTTCGCCTAACAAGGTGTGCGATTTGACATGTCATTTATATGCAGTATGAGCAAGAGTAACCTCTAATAACAGAGATTACATCTTTGATTCATAACCTAGACGATCAGAAAAACCTAACCCAGGAGGCTTTCCGGATCTCTGGATTAATGGCTCAGACATTGATAATGTCTCTGCATGCTGTGCCGTATCAAATCTTCTCAGTCCTCACGGGGATCTGCTGTTTTTGCTCTTTGTTTGTTTAACTCATCTTAATGTGAAGCAAATGAATAATGTACTTTCCTTCAGAGTTCCATTGAATGACAAATGAACCCTTTTATAAAAGTTTTCCGCATTTAAGTCCCTTTTACCTTTACCTTATTCAAGGGGGAAAAAGTTGGTTAGATGATGGAGATTTTTCAAATGACATACAAGCCGATGTCAGGCTGTTGTTGAGTGTCTGTCAGCCTGTTTTTTGTGCGGTGTGTTCTGCACCATTGGCACTAGTCAGTCCCCCATCGGCGGCTTTTCGGCCAATTGAGCATGTTGAATCGGCGGTGAAGCCTGTCCGTGAGAGAGACCACTTTAATTAGTGAACTAGTTCACGTCGAGAAGAAAAACTGTGATGAAAGAAAGCTACAAAGCGAGGAGGTAAGCAAATACTGCTTTGTTTACTGTACAGTATGTATAGTTGCGTCCCAAGTGACGCACAATACACTATGCAGTATACACTATGTACTTGTGTACTCATACGTGTAGTGTATGAATTTTATAAGGTTATTTTGTCATTCAACATCTCAGTCTGATATCCCCTCTGATAAGTGCATCATCCAGATATTTAAAGTGTACTTTTTAATTTAGAATTTTCAGTGAACACACTTCTTGCACTTTCTATACAACTAAACGTCATAGAATAGTTCATAAGTACGCAAATTGGGATGCACTGATCTTCCAGTTTCACTTTTTGAATGACAAATGCAGACTACTGCCACCTGCTGGTATGGAGAGTTATTTCCTCAACCATTCAGGTGCAAAACGTACATGCAAGTTAGCCGTTGACTGTGGTCTTTGTTGTGTTCAAGCGCAACTTTTTTGTCCAGACGCAGGGTAAACCACAGTTGGCTTTCGTTGCTGCTAATTCTTTGAAATCGGTTTGGTGTGTCTGGGCCTTAAATGTACAATATGTAAGAATTTTGTATAAAAATATCCAAAAACCACTTGCACAGTGTTATATATTTCTTTCAATTGTGTACTTCCATTATCCTAAATGTTTGCAAGATTTTTTTTAATTCAGAGAGACTCACAATTTTAAAAAGTGCCCGTCCCTGTTCACTTGTCACCTGCAATGATGTAATATCCGCGTTATCCCTGGTTTCCGCTTGTACTGCCATAGTAACAGATGTGGACAACTGCGTAGTGCGTAAAGTCTAGCGGCACGCTCATGCTGTTGTTGTTTCGTTCAAACATTATGGACCATGGCAAGCAGACTTTGGGACAAAAGGAGACCAAAAAACATTAGATTATATGAAACAGCGCTGCGTTACCTTAGAATATTAATTTGTCAAATAAACTGACCTGTGTGAGTAGTAGTTCAGCAATTGAGGGAAGTCTGGTAGAATTAAATGTCCTCATTCCTTTATATCAGCGGGACTCGCGTGTGGCGCTGAAATCTGTCTCTCATTAGCAATCGCGCCCTGCTTTATTACCACAGTCATGTTAAAAAACATCAATGTTTTCACTCATCCATAAACATTATTAGTTCCATCAGCATGACAGCAAGTCTCATCATTCCGCTTATCACTGCGTCATCAAACTACGCCTTTGTTATTGTAAGAGGTTAGCGACCTCTAGCAGCAAAAAAAAAATACATATTGTAGCTTTAAGGTGTAATACGTTAACTATTGGTTGACTACACCAATAATACTGCCAGCAACGCACACACCTGTACTCTTCACATAATCCATTATGAAGCAGCTTAGAAACAGATACTTCTGATTTCCACTGATCTTTTCCAATGCTTTTGTCACGTAAGGCCACTTGCCACTGGTTCCACTGAATGTGTTCAAAGATGCTTCACATCGATGAGTCTTATGTATGCTCTTGTTATTGATGGGAAACAAGATCTTTCAATGGCTCTAGCATAATCGCCTCTAAGAACATTTTGTGAAATGAAACAAAAGACTTGGCACACTTGTCTAAAGCAGGCTTATCCGTGAGCAAGATTCAGATTCAGGTCTGGATTTGTGAGGTTCATTAATATTGATAAAGAGCTATCAAACTCATGATTTCTCTTTGAGCAAAGGTTGTGCTCTATAAAATATAGTCTGTCAGTTATATTTACCTGGTATGTGGTTTATCCACTAAAGCACATTCATGTCACAGGTATCTTGTGCTTGGGAAGACCTCAGGAGCAGTGGTGTGAATAGAATAGTATGGGCCCAAAAAAAAAAGGAAAAAAAAAGAAAGAAAAACGTGATGTTCCCACAGATCCTTGGCAGATGTCTACCTACAGTAGGTGACATTTGTAAAATGTATCATAAATGTATTCCTATTGCAAACTAATGCAAATTATGCTACCTTCTGTGATACTTAATTTTATTAAATTGTAAGGCAGCATTGCAAAATATTTTCTTCAAAATGATGGACAAAAAAAGGGAAATGTCCATTTTAATTGGTTCAGTCTAAGTAAAAACTTTTACTCAGCTTTTTCACTCAGTATTAATGTGTGCTGTGTATTAGCCTATTTGTGCTTATTAGAGTATTGGGCCGTTAGCTTAGCAACATGCTAATGTCAGTATTTATTTTTAAAGTGATTCCAATGGTATTGTTATGTGTGATTATTGTTATAGTTGTGGTGTGGACTTCACTATTCTCATAGAATTAGAACAATTATTAATAGTCATCATTTATATTATAGATATCATTATTGTTCAAATCCTTGGTATGAATGGCCCTTTAGTCCAGCGTCATGTGTGCTGTTTGTGTGGTGCGCGTTACAGTTATGAGATTTTGTTTCCGTTAGGATTTTTTCTTAGAAAGTGGACAATAGCCTGAATTAATTAGAAACGACTTCAAGAGGCTTAATATATGTATTTCATATATAAATGTATTTTATAAAAGGCCAAAAAATATTAGAAAATACAAGCAAGTGAACTAGTTCTTCTATTTTAAAATATTTTAACTATTTTGATATTTATATTAGTATAATGCTTTCTGTGTCTTTTGAGCTTTTGTCTTGTTTATCCTCTGCTCCTGTTTTCTGGTTCTGGTTGTTTTCACCTGTTTCTTGTTAGTCTGTTACCCTGTGTGTGTATTTAAAGCAGGCAATGTTTTTCATAACTTTCATGGTTTTTTCTTAAACATTTTTTGTTATACTGGTCAATAATAAGTGTAAACACTATATATACATAGTAAAATGATGTAGAATGTAGAATTAATGTAGGATGGGGCTTGATTGGAATTGATTTTATTGAATTGATTTGATTGTCCCGCCCTTCAGTAATCACGTCATCAGAGGTGAGATGAGCTGCAAGATGGAGGGAAAGTTATTTTAGATTAAAGATAATAAAGGCACATGAATAAAAAAATAAAAAAATGATGTGCATAGATAAATCATTTATCTTGAGCACTGCAATATTCCATAAAAGATGGGAATTGTCCATTTTGATTTCATGGTGACTTTAAAGGATTTCATGCTTCATGGTGTACGGCCTGGAAAATGATACTGTGTATACACTAGTGGTTTTATTTTGTGTGCCACGGTACAGCAGGACCACTGTTACAACTCTCTCCTTTAAGACTCGCTCCACACATCACTGTTCAACCATCTAAATCAAATCATTACAGAAATCTGTACCAGTGGGCAGGATGGCACTGAATAATTTAACAGGAGTGTTTTCATACACAAACACACAAGGGGATGTTGAACAGAGACAGAGGATGATGTCATCTCCCTCTCACCCGCCAAACAATATTGTCGTATCTGAAAGCCACCTCGATGCACACACACTCTTCACAACCGTGGCCTCATTAGTGCTATCACAGGCTCTACTGACCAAAGAATAGAAATACTTCTAGGGGAGAAAAAAAATGCTGAATTAAATGTTACATGACACAATGTTATCTAAAATGAAGTGTGAGAATGTGTGGCAGAGATGAGTGAATACTCTTGAGAAGGAGGTAATGCCACTGGGAGAGCCCGAGATGGAGTTTGCCGCATTAGATAAATGACTGGTTCTAATAATGTCTTTTCTTTATCAGAGGCAGGCAGACAGGGGGTGGCACTATGCCATTTCTGGGACTTTGTCCTTGTCATTGGTGCTCAGAGGGCACAGGCCTCCAGGGAACGATACTGATAGTTTAGCACAATGAGGACACCAGACTGTAAACCTCCTCTTTTGTGCATGAAGTGACACAGGGAAGGAGTGTAGGGACGTTCATGTGTTTTTAAATTAAAGCATTTGAATTAAATCTTAACATTCAAAGCCTATGGAATGTGCAGACTTTTTGTCTTGGGTGGCCCAAGCTCAGATCATATTTCATTTTATTATTTAATAATTAATTAGTTTAAAAGTTTATGGGGGGGGGATAGTGGATGGACTGGGATAGTCCATCCACTATCCCAGTTACACCACTGTTCCTATGTATATAATATAGTTTATTAAATAATTATTACAATAGTTTGATGGGTTGATAATATTTCCTCTGTGATGACTGGTCATCTGTCCAGAATATTTACCTATTTTTTCTTTTGAATTTGTGTGCTTGGAAAAACAATTTTTTCCCTTAATCAGGTACATACTTCTATGACATTTACAGCTATTTATTTGTTTATTTTTTAATTATGTTTTAATTTAACAATTAAATCATATAAGCATTAGTGCGAGGTGTAACAAAAAAGTAATTATGACCGCCGCTAACGTAGCTAGCGAAAGCGGTCATATAGGGATTGTCAAAGTTTTTTTTTTTTTTTTTTTTGTCACCTTACAGAATTTTTCGTCAACGATACCAGGGACACCGAAGCACCGGGGAACATGAAATTTGGTGGGCATGTAGCCCCACTAGACTTCTAAGGAAAAATTTCGTTTGGTCCCCGGGGGCCACTCCCCCCCCGCGCTGGGCCCCCCCAAACCCCAAAAAATGCAGTTTTTCCTAAATAACTACCTGAACCGTGGCACCGAGGATGAAGAAATTTTTATGGTATGTTGGTCTACTAGACTTTTACGGAAAAATTTCGTTTGGTCCCCGGGGGCCACTTCCCCCCCCCCCGCGCTGGGGTCCCCTTAAATTTTTCGTCAACGATACCAGGGACACCGAAACACCGGGGAACATGAAAGGCCCAGCGCGGGGGGGGAGTGGCCCCCGGGGACCAAACGACATTTTTCCTTAGAAGACGAAAAATTCAGTAAGGTGACGAAAAAAAAAAAAAAAAAAACTTTGACAATCCCTATATGACCGGCTAGCTACGCTAGCGGCGGTCATAATTATGATGCAAAAGGTCATATGAATGCAATGTTTATATGAAAATTTGAAAAGATAATAATAATATTTGATGATAACCCTGATATCAGTGTTATATAATTCAGTAAAACTTTCCTTCGATAATAATATAGAATTCATCCAGTGTGATTTCATTCCCAATATTGAATTGACAAAATAAATAAATACGTTTTAAAAGCCAACTTAGACATTTAAATACCTAGTTAACATCCTTATTAAAATCAGAATATGTATGGGTGCGTTTTTCATCAACCAGATGTGTAAATACACAAAGGTGTTTTTTTTTTTTTTTTACTTTTGATCCAAAATAAAGAAATTTAAGACCTGTTCAGACCAAGGGCAATTAGCTATAAGGATAATGATAAAGATATAGTTCTAAAAATATTTCTAAATATAGATGACTAGTAGAGTCCACACCACAACTATAAAGATAACAGCGAAACAATATAGTTGGAAGTGATCCCAAGTTGGCATCACTTTCAGAATTATTAATTTTTCTAGCTGATGAACGATAAAAACTTTGAATGCTCGAGATCTTAAAGCAGGATGAAACAGATGCTCTCCTTTACCTCTTCTTTCCCCCCAGCCCAGTATTAGTGATGTTTGGCTGCCTCAACCTTTACCTCACCCTCACAGTGGTCTCCTAATCCTCAACTGAACGCCCCCTTAAAACAACATACAGCATTACACTTACTCTGTGCCCCTTCATATCACAGAGGAGCAGACAGTGAGCATTCATCATCATCCTTGAGCTGATTCAAGCTGACAGGCCAACACTTACAGTAGCTTAAATATTCAGGCCAGCTTGCCATTAGTTGTGTCCAGAGACAAAGGGAAGCTCCCATCCAAGTCTGGCACATGTTCTCAGGGACTCTGCCCTATACTGGGTTGAGGTGACATCATCACACAGTTCACCTTGGTTTGGATAGAAGGAACATACACAAATGCCCTGAGACCACACATCTCCTCTCCTAATGCATTTGGTTGGAACTCGGGTTGAGATTTGTAAGGATGCTTCAGTGGTGATGAAACCAGATGAAGAGAAATAATCAGTGAAGATCTGTTGCTTTCTTCATCTGATTGATGGAATTCCATTACTGGTGAAAGTACTTCCGTCGCCCAGCCATTAGTGTTAGACCCAAAATGACTTTCTGCACAAGTGGTTTACTTGAAATAACCTTTTGGCCACTTACGACGAATGAGGCCGTGGTCATTTGAAACAAGGGCTCAGAGGAAAGGCACTTTAACATGTAATTCCCCTGTCGGTTCTTGAGGTTACCACGTCTGTCCTCATTATTTTCACTTGGCTGGTAATAGCTCACGGTTCCCCCACCTTTTCTTGATCGCCTATTTTAGGATCTTCTTCTTGCTGTCTCTTTGTCACTCTCACTTGACTGGCTCTGACAGGACCCTCCACATCTTGTTCGGCTGTCCATTTAATGCTCATAATGTTTCTGGCCGTTATCTCTAAGGTTTATCACTTATTAAATGTACTCATTAATGAAAATGTATTAAATGATTACAATCTATCAATACTTCTTTAGCTAAAATAAAGGTTCCAAATGTTTTTTTTTTTTATTGATGCCATATAAGAACCATTTTTGGGTTCCCCAAAGAACCTTTCAGTGAACATTTTCAAAAAGAACCTTTTTGTTTCTGTATGTAAAGGACATTTTAACTTTGTTCAATATATATATATATATATATATAAAACGAAATGTTCAATGGATGTTAATGGTTCTTCATGGAACCATATACCAATAAAGAACCTTTATTTTTAGGAGTGAAAAAGTAATTGTAAAGAAAATGACTGTAGTTATTCATATGAGCTTATATTTGGTATAAAATTAAGTATAATCTAGCTTCCTTTGTGACATTCAATAATGTGAATTCGCATTCCTAAAATGTACTTTACTATCATCAAATAAAGTGTTACTATAGTGTAACACTATAGTGTTACTGTATATATTAATGCGATAGATGTTCGTAATTGCACAATTTTATCAGATTTTTGTCTATTTTTGTTCAGTTAAAGAAAATAATTTCAAACTAAGGAAAAGAGGATAGATTGTCTTATTTTAAATGAGTTCTTACATTTATGACAATATCTTTTTGAGCAATTTCTCATCTCATTTTCCAATCCTGTATTTATTTTCGGTTTGTTTTGTTTTTTTAATAATTATTTTCTTCACAACTGCGTCCCTATCCATACTATCAGGCATTTTTAATTAATGTTTATATTCTCATATGGAGTTTCATGCCTTTCTGAGTCCCTTCATGACAAGTGAATGAAACAGTGGCAAAGTTAAGCAAAAAAAAAAAAAAAAAAAAACTTTTCATAATCTGCCCACAGATTGTCATGCTGTCATAGTGCCTCTGAGGTGATTTGCTATTTTATTAGAGAAAGTGTGGCTGGTATGATTTTTTAATGAGAGGGTTACTTTATTCAGGCAATGAGAGTCATTGAGCATCTGCGCTTGACTCTAGGGAGGGCTAATGGCCCACGGCTAAAGGTTAAATGCACGGAGAACAAGTTGTTTTATTGCTGTTTGTTTATTAAGATGCTCGCTTAGAAATTAAAACAGCAGTGTTAATTTTTATGGCTGCAATAAACCGTGAATTCATTTTGATTTCCTGGTGGTCTAGTTTCCGATTGCTTTAAAGACATGCTGTATGCTAATAAGTTAAACCAGTTCCAGCTGTATTTCAGTTAGGACTATGCTGACATGTTTGAGATACTGTCATGTTTTTTGAGAGAGTGTTGCAATACAACATAAAGGAGACACTGGCTCAGTCCCACAATTCTCTGATGTTGTTCTCCTTCGCTTCCACAGGGGCCAAATGCACGTTTCATTAATTCATGATGTTTGTGCAGGGAAAGAAATCCGAAAATGTGTGTGTGTGTGTGTGTGTGTGTGTGTGTGTGTGTGTGTGTGTGTGTGTGTGTGTGTGTGTGTGTGTGTGTGTGTGTGTGTGTGTGTGTGTGTGTGTGTGTGTGTGTGTGTGTGTGTGTGTGTGTGTGTGTGTGTGTGTGTGTGTACGCATGTTTGGCAGTCGCATGGATAGTGTCCTTCTCACATTAGATATTCTGCTACTGGATGAGAAAATAACATATGTTGGACAGATAAGAGAGTTCATCAAACCATATGCTTTTTCTGACCTACTGCTCTGCATTAAAGCATCTCAGAGAGAGGCTGAAGCTGATTTTTAACAATGTCCTTGATCAGTGTGGATTGTTTTGTTATTTTGTCCCAATGTAATGCAGAGAGGCTGTTATTAAAGGGATACTTCACCTCTGGAAAGATGAATCTGTATTTAAAAGGGGTAATTTATGTAGTAGAAATTTGAAATTATTTTTGAATTTGGAGCCTTCTAGACTGAGAAAAGCCAGGCTCATTTTTGGGCTCATTGGATAAAAGACATCAACTCCCAGAATGCACTTCGCTGCCCTACGAGGCCACTCCCGAGCCACGCCTACCGGTAAGAGTGCACAGTTAAACAACTAGGCTAGGCTACTAGTTGACTCGAAACTTAAAAGACGGCGTTTTATCTTGAGTCTCCGTGACGAGTCTTCCCGGGATTTCGAGATCGTCCAAAATGTCCGGGATTTGGCTTTTGCGTTCTACAGTCGCCATTCATTATGTTTACTGTGGCGAGCAGGACGAGGCGGGTGACGAGAACGGCGCGAGGCCGTTGGCGTGATTACTGATGAGTGACACCTGTGAGACGCACCGGTCTCGTATCTCTCACGGAGGAGCAGGAATTTTCTTAGCAATGCTAAAACGCACATCAACCAATCACTTGTTTAGCATTCATGTAAACACTACATTCAGATTCACCAATCGTAATGAATTCACTTAGATTGAAACAAAAGGTGTGCATGTAAACAATGAATGGCGACTGTGGAAAGCAAAAGCCGAATCCCAGACATTTTGGACGATCTCGACGGCCGGACATGTCCTGGAAAAAGAGGATGGTAACCCCTACACTGTTAGAAAAATCTGTAGAAATTACAGTATTACTGGCAGCTACTTGCCAGTAACTTACTGTAGATTTAAATTGATGTTATTTACTGGCAACAATTTGTTCAAAATTAAATGAACATTAAACATGAACAAGTCTTTATCTTTACAGAATAAAACTAAAATAACAGCCTCATGCAAAGCATTCTGGGAACCAAAATCTAAAGGAAAAAAAAACAGAAAAAGGTTGATGAAGATTTCTGGTTCCCAGAATGCTTTGCATTGGATTGTTATTTTATAATTTTATTCTGTAAAGACAAAGACTTGTTCATGTTTAATGTTCATTTAACTTAGAACAAACTGTTGCCAGTAAATAACATAAATTTAAATCTACAGTAAGTTACTGGCAAACAGCTGCATAACTACAGCAATTTTTTTACAGTGTACTACTCAGCTTTCTCCACAGAACAAGAGCCTGCTAGCTTAGCTTCCAAAAAAAGATAGCTGACATTATTTATACATTCTGTGAGTGAGATCCCACCTCCTATGGGCGGGTTGAAAACATGTGGAACAGCCCCTCCTACTGGCTGTAGTTTCTAGCCTCTGGCCAAAAAATCCTCCGATGACGCTAAATGACGATTTTTGCGTCATCTGAGGATTTTTTCCAGACAAAAAATACATAAATCTCTCGTCTCAGGGGGATATAAGGGAGGGGTGCACGGTAATTCGAAAATACTACAGGTTTTCTACTGATACAAAGATTAATGCTAATCAGTGAAGTATCCCTTTAAAGGATTGGGCAGTTAAAAAAATATTGACCGCAAAGAACTGCTACTTGTTTAAACATGCAAAGTGAGTTTTTCTTCAAAGCAGAGCAGCAAACAACAGACCATTTCATACTAAGAGTCAGTGAAAGGTGGAAAATGGTAAAAAAAAATATATATATATATATAAAACATACAGTATGACCCCTTTAAATTCACTATCAATTTGTACTCTGTGGGAAATGTACAATGTGTCATGAAGATACTATTCTGACGATTTGTCTCTTAATAATAAATATACTTAATGACATATTGACTGGCTAAAGGTTAATGTGATGCATTCGTTGGTGAAAAGGTTAATGTATGATCTGAATATTTTGTTTGCAGGACAAGATGCTCAGGTTCGATTATCCGCAGCATACGCCTGTGACAAATTGCATGTCATTATTTACCACAAAATCATGTGCACAATTTTACCCCCAACTGGAAAATTAAATTTCCCTGTCTTGCATTTGTGTAAGTAATGTGATTATGTAAATATTCTCTTGCTAACTCCCACACAACTAGTGTCAGCATTTACCAATGTGAATATCATATTACTACAATAACCTTTTTGAACCATTACTTTAACAGAAGAATATTTCATGTGGATGATGTCACCCTTATTCATCCCTTTCTTGCCAGTGTGTTCCTCATGTAGGGTTTGCGGAGACGAAGCACCCTGCGTGACAGGTCGGTGACATGAATAAGAAATGGCGAGCGTGGAGTGGAGTTTTGGCCCATCAAACAGTGATCACTCCTGGTTATGGACAGTGGGTAGAGCGTGAGGAGGTGTCAGAGCAATTGACATCCTCAACCCCCACCCTGCTCATGTGGGCTGTTTCTCCAATGCTCAATATCAGTTTTCCCTCAGTGGTACATTTTAGAAAACCCCTTAAAATTACGCAGAAGATGTGCTAGAGATCAGAAATTTGCGGCCTTCCTTAGGATGAATTAATTTGGAATGAATCAGTAAATCAGTCATTGTGAAATCTACTGGAAATGAGAACTACAGTGTGTACAAGTGTTTATTTTTAAATGTGATTGTTGGTACATTTTATCAGATTACATTTTATTGGTACATTTTATCAGATAAAAAAAAAAAAAAAAAAAAAAAATGCATTATGAAAATAATTTTCTTTATGAAAGACCAGATTTGGTCCTCAAAAAGCCTTTTTCCAAAAGGTACATCTTGAAAAAGGGGGGTCGTCTTATAATCAGGGTCGTCTTATATTCGGAACAATAAGGTATTTGCCCGTTTGACGTCTCAGATCCCCGCAATATCAAAGCGAGATGTTTTTGGAGCTTGATGAAATAAACACTTTGTTTATAATGAGGAGTTTAAACTATGAAACTTGCCAGATGTTTTAATGGTACAAAGACTTCTTATATGTCAAAAGATCAAGGCAAATTTGATTTATCATGTCATGAGCCCTTTAGTAAAGTGTTCTTTCACCATTATCCAAAAATAATAATAATTTATGAAATATAGTGAAACATACAGTTGTAGTTCTAGTGAACAATAGTAACACTTCCCATAGCTGTATGATAGTGTTTATGCAAAAATCACAATGAAAAAATTAAAACATAATTTTATTAAAAATTACAACAACAAAAAAAATCTTAAAATCTTATTTTGTTTTAGTTCTACTTCCCCTATTTAATTTCAGTTTACAATTTTGCACCATTTGCTACCTCAACTCAGAAATTTAGAAAATGATCTACAAGACATTCAATATTCTGTTCTGAATATTGCAATAACGCAGTAACAACCCAGAACACCCTAGCAACTAAAGCTACACTCACAACCTGCAATTGACAGGCACCACTCACATTTCTATCAGAAAATGCAAAAACTAGTATATACAATTCATGCATTTTCCCCTTCACCTCTATTCCAGTCTGTTTAGGTTCTCTATCAGAGTCCGTTTCTTCTCCTTGACAGAGAAAGATGATCACTTTTAAATATGATCTCTCAGCAACAGTTCAATCAGTTTCTCTGTCTCCACATCATTTTACTGAGCAATAAACTTCTGCATGTCCGATCGTCTGGTGCTCCCTCCCTCGGGGGATGTTTAATGCTATTTCATGCATTCTGACATGTTTGCACTGTTAAAGAGTTGGATTGTCAAGCTAAACATTGCCAAAGTTTCAAAAGAACGAGTTGGACGTATGACAGAGTATTTCTGTGCCAAATACACTCCTTCAGGGATCGTATAAGTTTCGGAACGTTTTTTTCGAGTATGGCCCTGAATGATGTCATAAAGGGCTTTGTTTTATGTATGGGCACTTCTCCCGGAAGAGCACGCGCACACATCAACCAGAGCGAGAGCAAGAGCAACGCCCATCAACGTGCTTCGTTCAGGTTACAGAAGTTTTGTTTTTGGATCACAAAATCAACAATGTCACAAAAGAAGTGAGTTTTTGGTTGTGAGGGAAAGATAACCTTGTTCAGCTTCCCAAAGAACCCAGCGTTAAGGGAACAGTGGATGAAGTATGTTTTCCTGGGCAGCAACGGAGTTGTGCAAGTGTGTATCTTGTTCCCGGCATTTCTGTGACTAATGTTTTATAAACAAGGCCCAGTTCGCTGGATTTGCAGATCATTTGAAACTGAAAGATGGAGCGGTCCCAGCGATAAAAGATCCCGGTCATGAGTCAGAAATACAGACAGCAAGTAAAACTGCATCAAGGGTCTGTGTTTTGTTGGAATAAGTGCATATAATGTAAACAACACGAACGTATAGTGAATCAAACGTTATCCAGAGATAATGAGATGACGTATTGTGTGTGTTTAAATACACTTGTTTAGCTGACCACCATAAGTGTCCATTGGTTTATTCTAAAAACACTCGTTGCTCGTGACTCTTTAGCTCCGCCCACGACACGCCTCCAGGAGCTCAACTGTTTTCGGAAAGAATCGGTACAACTGTATTTGTCTTTTATAAATCTGATCAAACTAAAGACTCTTTGGAGATATGAAGGATGCAATACAGGTCCTCAAGATAGAAACTGTGTGTGTTATGTACCCTTTAAGAACAACAGAGTCCTCAGTTTGACATGGCCAGGGTCCACAAAGATTAGATTTGAATTTATGAAGATTGCTTCACCTAGGTCGGTGCTGTAATCTATGCTGTTGTAGTATTTCACGTGTGGCCCCCTCCTCACCACGCCACCCAAGGGCCCCATATTTCACCATGACAACGTAATCACAGCTCCGCATTAAAAAGTCATTATTGTTTAGAATGGGGGCCTCATCCAGAAAACACTAGCTATAAAATCTCTTAGCCTTTGTGTCTCGGGCAGCACACATGTTTACTCTAGAACACAAGCTCAGGTGATTTAAATGACCAACTCAGAACTCCATTGATCTCACAGAGGTTTTTGCCTTCACAGAAATACACACTTGCCATTGCAGAGCCATATGCTTCACGATTTATTCATACACTAACAAAATAATGTTTTATTGCAAATATGCAGATTATTCATTTCTTGCTGCACTGATAGCACTTCTCTAAAATGATTTGCCGATATTCAGTCCACAATACAAATGTAAGGGTAATAACAATTAAATATATATTAGCAGCGTAGCCTATTCTAGGAATTTGAATTAACCTCAGTACTTGTACAATTTGTGTTATTGGCATCAACAATAGCTCAATCATAAGCTTGTTGAGGTAAGGTGAGCTGTTATTTTACTAAAGGATCAGACCTTCATCTGCCAGATGATAAATTGGATGAAAAAATGTCTGTCTATTTATCTTACACTGAAGAAGGGACTCAAGCCAGTGTTATTTTAGTATTATTTATGCACTATCATAGTATTTATTAATATTTTGAATGAGCTTTTATTTTTATATTTAGTTTAAATTTCAATCTCTTTAAAAAATGTTTGTAATTTTTTGTACTTTTTTTTATTTTTTATAATTCTACTTAGCTTTAATTTACTTTAATTTAAATTTGAGTAATTTATCACTTCAACTTCAACTTATTTTATTTCAGTTAGTTGCCTATGCAAATTTTTTTCACTTTAATTAAAATCTTAAAATTTTATTTTTAAAATTAAAAAATATATATTATTATTTTCATGTAATTTTATATTTTATTTTATTTCAGCTTTTAAAAATAAATAAATAATAGTTTTTAAAAGTTTTACTTTCAGCTAACAGTAACAACACTGTTACTGTTATAGTTTCCAACAGTCTGGTTCCAGCAGTAAAAACTTCTTTGTATACTTCTTTCTCCTTAGGGAAATGTGTTTTAAATGTGTTTTAAATGCTAACTTACAAACCTTTAAAGACAGACCTGCTGTGAGATACGAGGCTGTTAATGGATAGTATTTGCTTCTGATGAAGCCGTCAGCCGGCGTTATTTATTTTTCGAATTATGTTTCTTTTATTTTTCAAAAATCCACCAATCAGAGTTTCGACAAGCAAAATGTGCCAAAAGAGCTATTTATCTCCGCCCACTTCCGCCCTGCGAATGAGCAATCGAGTCTCCCTACGCTCTCAAAATACTATATATGGTCACACTTTAGATTAGGGCGGATAGATTACTATTAACTATCACCTTTGCCTCAATAAACTCCTAATTACTGCTTATTAATAGTTAGTAAGGTAGTTGTTAAGTTTAGGTATTGGGTAGGGTTAAGGGATGTAGAATATGGTCATGCAAAATAAGGCATTAATATGTGGTTTATAAGTACTAATAAACAGCTAATATCCTAGCAAATTGCATCCTAATAAGCAACAAGTTCAAAGTGAGAATTGGACCCTAAACTAAAGTGTTACCGTCAAGTCAAGTCACATTTATTTATATAGCGCTTTTTTACATTACAGATTATTTCAAAGCAGCTTTACAGAGATAACAGGAAAATAATGCAAAAAAGTTTGTTTCCAGAAGAAAATAGAGTCACAGTCCAGCTTAAGTAAGTTCAGTGATGTTTCATTTTTGTTTTAAAAAAGTTATTAATTTAGTTCATTTATATGAACTAAATTACTCCGCTTTGGAGTAAACCATGATGTCATCATCCAACTCAGTTCAGTTCTTGTATAATAGTGTCAATGCAGGCAGATCAATATTATTGTTGAATATTAAATTAAATGTTAAATTCAATGTCCCCAACTAAGCAAGCCAAGCCAATGGCAACAAAGGTGGGGGCAAGGAACCAAATAACCTTGGGAGAACCCAGGCTCAGTCGGGGGGGGCCAGTTCTCCTCTGGCCAATGAACGAACAGTGTATGATTATGATTCAGGCAGCATTATAGGTCAGAAGTAAGATTGGTTTGGAACAATCAGAATATTATCCAGTTCCATCTGGTTTAAGATCAGAGTCATCACACCGGGATGGAGACGGGTTGTTGAGGATCAGTGCTGATGGCTGTCGTGTCGGTGAGGCCTTCGATGAGAGTCTAGTTGACACAATCTCTGCTGACACTTCAGGGATGCGTTCTGGTCGTGTCTAGGTGCAGGTCCTCCATCTGGTCTGGATACGGCCTGGATCCAGCTGATTACAGTAAACCTCGGAATAAGCAGAAAGACTAACATTAGCATTGATGCCATTCTTCTTATGATGTAATGAGTACATTGGGTGTTATAGGAAGTGTTCCCTGTTCCGGCTGACCTAATTTATGCAGCCTAATAATCATTTAACTGATTTGGATGATAAGAATGTATAATTTTCTATGTGTATGCCAGGTTAAAGAGATGTGTTTTCAGTCTAGATTTAAACTGACAGAGTGTGTCTGCTTCCCGGACAATGTTAGGAAGACTGTTCCAAAGTTTTGGTGCTAAATAGGAAAAGAATCTACCGCCAGCAGTCGATTTTGATATTCTAGGTATTATCAACTGGCCGGAATTTTTAGATCGCAATAGACGTGAAGGACTATAATGCATTAAGAGCTCGCTCAAGTACTGGGGAGCTAAACGATTTAGTACTTTGTAAGTAATCAGCAATATTGTATACGATGTATAATAGGGAGCCAATGCAGTGTTGACGGAACTGGGCTGATATGGTCATACTTCCTGGTTCTAGTAAGAGCTCTAGCTGCTGCGTTTTGGACCAGCTGTAATTTGTTTATTATGTGTGCAGGGCAACCACCCATAAGAGCATTACAATTATCTAGCCTTGAGGTCATGAATGCATGAACTAACTGTTCCGCATTTTTCATTGAAAGCATATGTCATAATTTAGATATATTTTTAAGATGGAAGAAGAGTTACAGATGCTAGAAACGTGGCTTTCAAATGAAAGATTGGTATCAAAGAGCACACCCAGGTTCCTAACTGACGACGAAGACTTGACAGAGCAGCCATCAATTGTTAGACAGTGTGGCGAGCACGACGAGGTCGAGGGCCGTGGGAGGACGGCGCGAGGCCGGTGGCGTGATTGATAATGAGCGACACGTGCGCGATGCACCGGTCTCGTATCTCTCACGGAGGAGTGGAAGCATAAAAGGAGGAGCGACGACAGTGGTGATCGAGAGAGGAACAGGCCTGGGCTTATGTTATGTTTTGTGTGGCCAACAGTCGTCCGCGAGGGGCTGCTGGCTTATATAAAAAATTTTGTAGTTGTTTATTTATTTATTAAAATGTGTGAATGTTTGCCGGTTCCCGCGTCCTTCTTCCCATATCAACGAACTTCGTTACAGACCGTATTCTAGGTTAGTAGTACGTGTGGTGGTTTTTGGTCCAATCATTAGAAAATCTGTTTTTTCAGAATTAAGTAATATGAAATTACTAGTCTAATTTTTACATCAACTATGCATTCCGTTAATTTCTGGAATTGGCAAGTTTCATTGGGGCACAAAGAGATATAGAGCTGAGTATCATCGGCATAACAGTGAAAACTAATCCCATGTTTCCTAATGATATCTGCCAAGGGTAGCATGTACAGAGTGAACAGCAACGGTCCTAGTACTGAGCCTTGTGGTACGCCATACTGAACTTGTGATCGATAAGACATCTCTTCATTTACTGCTACAAACTGATAACGGTCAGATAAGTATGATTTAAACCATGCTAAAGCAATTCCACTAATGCCAACATCATTTTCAAGTCTATTTAAATGTTGAATGTTGTGTCAATGGTATCAAATGCAGCACTAAGATCAAGTAACACTAATAGAGAGATACAACCACGATCAGATGATAAGAGCAAATAATTTGTAACTCTAATGAGAGCAGTCTAAGTATGGTACGGTCTAAATCCTGACTGGAAATCCTCACAGATACCATTTCTTTCTAAAAAGGAACATAGTTGTGAGGATACTGCTTTTTCTAGTATCTTTGACAAAATGGGTAGATTTGAGATCGGCCTGTTATTGACTAATTCTCTAGGATCAAGTTGTGTTTTTTGTTTTTTTAATTAGAGGTTTAATAATAGCCAGCTTCAAAGTTTTCGGTACATATCCTAGAGACAAAGATGAATTAATGATATTAAGAAGAGGATCTATGATCCCTGGAAGCATTTCTTTCAGTAGCTTAGTCGGTATACTGTAGGGTCTAACATACATGTTGTTGATTTAGATGATTTAATGAGTTTAGACAATTCTTCCTCTCCTATTGCAACAAATGAATGGAATTTTTCCTCAGGGGCACTACAATGCAGTGCCTGATGCGATACTATAGTAGACGGTTGCATAGTTATAATTTTCTCTCTAATATTATCGATCTTGTAAGTAAAGAAGTTCATAAAGTCATTACTGCTATGCTCTTTGGAAACTTCAGAAGTAGAAGCTTTATTTCTTTGTAATTTAGCCACTGTGTCAAATAAATACCTAGGATTGTGTTTGTTTTCTTCCAAGAGAGTCGAAAAATAAGCAGATCTAGCAGCTTTTAAGGCTTTTCTGTACGTAATCGTGCTCTCTCTCCACGAAATTCGAAAAATGTCTAGTTTGGTTTTCTTCCAGTTGCGCTCCATTTTTCTGGCTGCTCTCTTAAGGGCCTGAGTGTGTTTGTTGTACCACGGCGTTGGACTATTTACCATATATATGTTTACCATGTACATATGTTACCATATATATATATATATATATATGTGTGTGTGTGTGTGTGTGTGTGTGTGTGTGTGTGTGTGTGTGTGTGTGTGTGTGTGTGTGTGTGTGTCATTTTGCACTGATGCCAAAGCAGACAAATCTGTGTGCACAACAACAACCTGTTCATAAATTCCATATTGACACAATCATTCTATAAGCTCCTTCCTTAATCAAAATGTAAAGCTTTTGGATGTTACAAAACTGTCAAAAACCAGGTTGTGCTTTGATCCACTGTTTACCTTCCTGACAGATGTCTGACGTTCAGCCTTTGGGAACTCATCCTGACACCTAAGTAATCCTTCAACCAGTTCAATCAGGTATCTCCAGATGCCAGAAGATCTGCTGGGATGAATCACCTCATTGTAAGGCAGCACCATAGATGTTCACCTAGCTGTCATTTATTCTTCTCCAGGCGTCTCAGCTAAGAATTGCAAACTCTCTCCGAGCCCCAAGAGGTTATGGGTATCAGCTTATTGTGTTTTATAGCTTAGCATGATGTTTGGGGTGGCCGTGGAGCTTGACCTCAAAGGTCATTGTCCTTGACTCCCTGGCTTTATTCTAGACCCAACAGGCCCAGAAAATACCACTCTATGGACCCTGCAGTGAATAAAAGTAGATTTATGGGCTGTTTCTGCTGTGTTGACACACAAGATGTAATTATGCATTAAGGAACGGCTACTGCACCCTGTTAAGGTTTAGCTGGATTGGTTAGAGACAAGCACTGAAATAAGGAGATGAAGTAGGAACATTGGGGAAAATAAGGACTGTGTATAGATGTGTCAATGTGAACAAAATACTGCCCTCCTCGGATTTAGATCTCTATTTTTCTCTTCCTTTCAGTCTGTTGCTCCATGCACACTGTTTCTAAGTGGATCAATAAAGTCAATTCATGAGTCTGCCACCTTTCATGAATTTGATTTTTCTCCTAAATCAATATGTTCCCATCTGACTGCATCATCACTACTAAGTCTATTCTATCCAGCTCGTTGCAACAACCTTCTTTCTTAGAAAACCTCATATAATATGCTATATCCCGTATATGCTATTGATTACAGTATTAGTCTTATTAACCCAGTAAGTTCACTGTCTGTCTGCAAATGGTTCATATCAGCTGCATTAGCAATGTCTTTTTCATATTGTGACTGTCTCAAGTCATAGAAATATTTACAATGGATTCGATTTCATGGGTTTGAGTCATTCTGTTGATGTATGTCACTATTAAGATGGGGTAAGTTTGTTGTAAGATGTGCTTTGTTAATTTTATGCTGTGAGATTTACCTTAAAGGGTTCTGTCAGGTGCTTCATATTTACAACATTTAGCGTTTATCATGGAATATTTTTGTGGATTTAGTTTTAATTAATTACTTTTGTTTTAATTCATTTTAAATTTTAATTACATTTTTTTATTAAGCAGCTCGTAAACATACTTATCAATAGAAAACAACATTATAACCTGTTAAACATAAAAGTATTAGGCAATCATTTAAGGCATTTATCCTTGTATTGAACCTTTTTTGGCATAAAGTGTTTGTTCAAATTGAGTCGAGAACCCTAAGTACATGACCTTTTTTTTTTTTAAAAGTATGCAATGGGTTAGATTTCATAGTCATTCTATACACTTTAAGTCCCAGTTCAAGTTCTTTTTAAGATATGCTTTGTGAATTTTATCTTGTCAGAATCAAACAATTGTGTTCTACATAGTGTACATCAAATATGGCAACACAAACTTTGAATGTTATTCAACGTAAAACCTCACTGGTTCTCACACGCCATGATGCTTGGTAACGTGACAATTGAGAACCAATAAAGTTTAACGTTTTAAGGTTTGCGTCACCAAGTCTGTGTATGTATGCTTTGATCAATTATTTTGAGAATGAATAAAGGCACTCTGTCATTTTTGAAGCTTGAAAGTTTTGGTCCCCCTTGACTTTCACAATGTGGACAAAAACAATTGAAACATTCTTCAAAAAAGCTTTTGTGGTCTTTTGGGATCAAATTAGCCACTTTAGTAAAATTTCCCATAACAATATAATGTTAGAATTATGTCACATATATAAACATTATAAGTACATCAAATCACAGATGATCTATATTAATAATTGTAACTCAAATATAATTTTAAAAACTCATCCAAATGGCACTGCAGAACAGAAACATCAAACCAACAAGCCTATTTTCTGCTCAAGATGTGAGTTTTTGTTTTTCGGAACAAAGAAATTGTTTCAGTGCCATTAATGTTCACACTGAAATTACTGCCTGGCTTCATCTCCGGTGGGTTTGCTTATGTTATCCTCGCGCTCTAATTCACCGCTAGATTTATGGCCTTTCAGGAGGGACCAAACAGGACGAGAAACTGAGCCTGTTTGATCACGGGTTAGATTCTGATTTACCATCCACAGCTTAATTAAGTTACATGGCACCAGCGTGTTGGCCAGCTGCTGGGAGACGGAGCGCTGTGAGCGGTGGAGAGGATATCTGGTTGCACAGCCTTCCCTGAGCGGTCCCTGGGGAGGTTTGCAGTTGGACAGAAGCCTTTCTGGTACCCATAAGGCCAAGCTTGACTGATGCATGTGTAATTCATATCTCTATGTAGACCTGACATGGCTTCCTAAATGTATATGAGGGTGGTGTCAAGTGAACATGAAACTTTAACTTCAGTCTGTCAGGGGAGCCATATATTATAGTGGATGTTTTGCTGTACTACGGATCATTTTCAACCCTTTTGTAAATTGAGACCGTATGCAGTTTTATACTTTGGAACCCCTTTTCAGGATCACCAAATGATAATAAATAATGGTAACACTTTACAATAAGGTGTCATGTGTTAGCATTAGTAAACAAGAATAACCAATACTTTTACAGTATTTATTAATCTCAGTTAATGTTAATATCAACATTTCCCAGTCACTTGTTTCATTCCTGAATGAATCAGTGTTTTATGAATGAATAATTGCTTTATAAAAGGATTGTTCAATGACTCATTCATAAAGACTTTCATTTGTTTTATTTTGGAATGAATCAGGATTTTTTTAACAAATCTGTTGTGAATAATTCAATCTCTCATTAATATAGACAGTTACTTGTTGCATTCATGAATGAATCAGCATTTTTTAACAAATCTGTTGAGTGAATGATTCAATGGCTCATTTACAAAGACAGTTATGTTTTTGTTAATTAATGAATCAGCATTTTTGAACAAATCTGTTTGAGAGAATGATTCAATGAATTACTCATAAAGAGAGTCACTTGTTGCCACCTACTGGCGTAACAATGTAACCTGCAGAAAAAGTTGGCCAAAAATCCCCACCATTAATGTAAGGACTACTAGATGGTCTGTCTGGAATGCACAGACACAAGATCTGACAAGTGATACCTTCAGTGAAAAGCTTGAGTGCTGCTGAACCTCATATCAGCTTGGACGATCAAATTTGAGGACAGAAACTAATGGTTGCATAACATATATGTCTTTTTAAAATGAACTGACTTTATGAAGAAGTTCTGCATTTAAATCTTTAAATTTGTGCTTTGTTTTAATGGTACTAGAGGAATATTTAACTTAAAAATATGTTTTGAAAATGTTTATAAATTACCTTTTCAAATTTCATTTGTCTAATGAGGAGGGAATCCCATTTCAACAAGTGTGAAGGTTTATGAACTTTTAAATTAAAGTAGTGATTTATCGTGCAATTGAAATGCAATTTGCATTTAAGGGCTAGTTTATGGCCACTGAGGACCGTCAAGGCCATTAAATCTTGATAATGAGATTTGCATTATAAAATGAGGAGGATCGAATTCATGATGGCTGATCTAGGGAGAGATGTGAAATAAAGACCCTCACTCCCCTCTATCATTCCTAATCACATATTCAAGTTATTATAGGACCATTTCCAAAGTCAAAACTGTACAAAGTTAAGATTAAGGAGTCATTACACCAACAGCTACTCTGTGTATCTACATGTGAAATTACAAAGATAAAAACATGATTTGTCTTGCTCAGCCATGGATTTTTTTTTTTTTTTTTTTATCTCCTGCTGGCATTTTAATACTCATCTATTCCGCTGTCCATTTTGGTTTCCTTTATATAATTTCTGCTCCTGCTTTATGAAAATACTGCATGACAGGCTCATGTTCATGACCTGAACCCATGTCATTTCTGGCCAGAGTGATCAGTGTTCTTTCATTAATGTAATTTCAGTAATGAATTCTGGGGGTGATCTCACAGTCAGAGCCAATCTAATGCAGATGGTTTTCATGTTCTTTCTCCTTCCTAGCTTTTTAAATCAATATTAGGCCTTAATTCCCCATGTCTCATACTTTTTCCTTCATTAGTAGAATCCCATAGCGTGGATAGAATGAAATGGCCAATGCAAATGTCTCCACTGATAAATTATGTTCAGCATTTAAATATGAAAAACGTTCAGCTGAATGCAAAATCAATTAATGGCATTGTTATGTCTGATGAATTTGTTGAATAAGTACCAAATGACATATATTAGAGAGCGTCACTAATGCCATTTCTCATGCTTAGGGCTGTGGATTTGAACAAAGCCTGAAGTCTAAAGGTTTGCTAATAGATGTGCAATATGACATATAAAAGTGTCCATGATAGGAAAAAAGGTATACTTTGTAGTCATGCTATTACATTTGGTTTTGGAAAATGAATGAAAATGTAATTACTCATGTAATTACTACAAATGTCAGCAAGTATAAAGTATAACATATTGTCTTTACACCTTGATAACAGTAACGTCCAAACATATATATATTATGAGAAATACCCAAAAAAATATTATGCTAAACTACTTTTTGATAGCAGGACAGTTGTATTACCCAGACATTTTTTATTTATGTCTCCCAAAAAATGTCAAATATAAATAAAAAATGTATTCCTAAATTAATAGTTAGTAGCCTACCTAAAAAAAAAAATAAATATATATATATATATATATATATATATATATATATATATATATATATATACACCATTGACTTTTTAAATGTATTAAATGAATAAAGCTTAGCTTTTGTTTTTGCTTACATATTTGAGGTCAGTTACATAAAACACATGCTAATATACTGTATCATCAACTCCTTTCTCTTTAGCCATAAGGTCGGCTGACCAGACTGTTGTATCTCTATTTTTTATCCTGTAAATGAGCTGCTGTTAGTCCTAAACAGAGGCCCAGAACCCTGCGGAGGAAAGGACAAGCTAAGTACTCATTTATAGAGGGGATTGCTTGTGTCCTAGATAATTATTTTTAATGTCACTCATTACAGCGTCGCTGCGGGGGGAGAGCGGTATCAACATTCTTGCTGCTTTGCTTGGACACAATACCATTACAACAATGTCTTTCAATTAACCTTTCCTCTCTTCTATAATCAGCTCTTTCTGCTGGCCAGGCAAGTGCTGGATTAGAGGAGAGTGAGTCGGCATTAATGGACTATGACATGGAGACAGAAAGATGGTAAGACAGAGACGGAGATGGAGAGACAACACTTGCTGGCTGAGATGGCAAGATTCTCTTGTTCCAGGCTTGGCGCCCTCCAAAAACCTTATCCTCTATATCAACCAATTACAGATATCTTGTAGAATAATTTTAAAGAGGGCATAGGAATCTTAAAAACAATACAGTAAAGACACACCAATGATGCCAATACGGCTAACATTTTTACTTTCTGATATGAAAAGCTATTAGAATGTGATAATTCCCCCTCTGCATAGAGCAATTGCTTACTTCCTCAGAAAATAGTGGTTTGGTGCAAACAATTCCATTTCATTTCAAAGCATTTTGCGATAAAATCCAAGTGTCCTTGGAGGGATATTAAATGAAAAGCGAGTGAAACAATGTTCTCCCAAATCAGACTAGTGCTGAATCTACTAAATCTGGGAGGGGTATTATTCATGGGATGGTTATGAGAATCATGGCTAGCACTGATGCGGTGAGCGCCATAATCAATGTTTCAGAGTATGTCTCAGTTTTGTTTGCCTTGAATCCTGCCAGCATTACAAACAATCACAGAGAACAGATGTCCAAAATGTGTCCACAAATGTGGCACTGAATTTTAACTCAACTCATGTTTTCTGGCAAACCTACGAATGTGCATGACTACACATTTTCTATACCAGTTAGATTTCCTGAATGACTAATCGAACTTAAGGGGATAGTTTACCTTTTTTTTTTTTTTTTGTTAAAAAAAAAAAAAAAAATGTTGTCTATACAATGGAAGTCAATGAACATCAATACTGTTTGGTCACCAAAATTCTTCAAAATGTCTCCTTTTGCTTTCCACAGAAGAAAGAAAGTACTGTACATGTTTACTATTAAAGTTGAAAATAACACTAAAGGAAAAGACAAAGTGTATCACTATATAAACTGACTGCTGCAAACCAGGCTCATTGCAAATACATGACTCTGTCTACATTTCTGCAAAATCTGAAATGCGTTGCTCAGATCCAATTCACAAAAATGTGTTTTTATGTGCATATGATACACAGTTTTCATGTGCATATGATACTTACTTTATGCCGTGTAATACACACATACCCCACACCAGTCCTACCCAAGGGTTTACAGTGCGTATCATATGCACGTAAAAACTCATTTTCACGTATAAATTGCACAATAAATACAATGCGTGCTATAGAGACGCATTTCATGAGATCGGGTCTTAAAGACATTAATTAGCCGTCGTTTAAAAGGTGGAGATCTGAAACCATTCAGCTGCGCACAATTTCAAGATCATTTGCGATTTATACATTTTACATCTGGAAGAGAGGCGTATGCACGTTTTTTGTGCATATGTTCATTCTCTGAATCACATGTACCCTTACAAAAAATAAGTATATTTCAAGTTAATTTTGTTAAGTATACTTAAGTAAAGGTCAAGTATACTTTATGTAGCCTATTAAGTATACTAATATCAATGTACTAGAAGTATACTTGTAAGTGTACTGTTTATACTACTTGGGACTAATTTGGCCCAATTTTTTGTGTAAAAAAGTATACATTTAAGTATACTTTAAGTGTAACAGTAGTAAATTTTGAGTACACAACTAGTTTACAACTACGTATTTCATTTGTACTGCAACTATACTACAAGTAAACTTATAGGTATACTGATAGTTAACTTGTCAAATGCTTGTAGCACATTTTTTTGTTTATTAAAGTACACTTTGGTAGCCTAGAAATCTAGACGCACCCTAGTGGCAGCAAAATGGTATTTTGCTGCCAGGGCAGTCTAGCAACTCTCCATTGACTTTCAAGCTGCAAAAACCTAAATTGGGTCAGGCCAATCACGTCGTGTATAGAGTAAGAGTTGCGACGGTTACCTGCTACTTGAAAACAAAGAATGGCGGCTGCTGGCGAACATCTTTCGAATCGGCTTTGTCCGCGACTCTGGAGGACTTGGAGTTAAGTTTTTCTTTGAGAAAAGAGCATAGAACAGCACTTAAGTCATTCTTAAAAAAAGGAAGATGTGTTCGTAGTTTTGCCGGCCAGATATGGCAAAAGTTGAATCTATCAACTAGCTCCGCTGTTGGGAAAACGCTCTGGTTGGTTGAAGCGCTGTCCTATTGCGTGCCGAGGGAATTTGAAAGACAGCCGTTTATCCCGCCCCTCGGACTGAGCCGTGTCTATGGTGAGTTGCCAGACCTAACATCTTGATGTAGGTCTGGCTTGCCAGGCTAACACTTTGGAGTATACTCTCAGTAAACTACTAGTTTAGTAGTTTTATACTGCAAGTATGCTTAAGTTGTAAGTGAACATAAAATCATACTTATAGTTTATTTATATATTATTTTGTACTAAAAGTATTCTACTATGTTCCTATTTAGGTATTACTTTTTTATATACTTAACTCTTTCCATAAAAAAAAATTTTTTTTTTTGTTTTTTATCAACACTTGAATGTGGGTAAGTTTCATTTTTTTAAAAGAAGAAAAAAAGCTACATTTTACACCAAAAAACATTTTTGTCAAAGACTACATCCGGATCGGATTCCAAACGATGATCAAAACATAGAATAGATCGAGTCCATCAACACCCTCAAAGCTTCACCTTCGTTAACCCTTCCTGGGTCGACATTTCATTCTGTAACGTTAGGCAGTTTTACACTTATATGCTGTTTAATGTTTGATGAGCATGCTATTTCACATTTGCTTCTATCACCTGTTTCTGATTCTTCTTCACCTGTGTTTTGATCCGGAGATTCTGTACTATTTCAGAAGATATGTAATAGCGCCCCCTACCGTATAACAGTTAAAACATGGATGCCGGGAAAATTCAGTCACCGTGGGGAAAGAGTAAAGTAGATTTGAAGTAAATTCCTATGTACACTACCAGTGGACTAGACACAAAAGATACTCAGAAACTATACATAAAGTATATTTCTGAGAAGTACATAAAAAGAAGACTGAAAGTATATATATTTTTTTTATATTTTAAAATAAGTAATACTAAGAGTACACTTGAATAAACTTATTTTTAGTAAGGGTTAGCATTATTAGATGCATCAAAATGTATTCATTTACAAATCATGCATTTTGGTAAAAGTGTTTTGAGGTCATAACATAGTATTGTGTGAGGAACCACACAAAAAACAAGTCTTTCTTAATCGATAATCTGCCCTCTTGTGTGAAAAGGAACAACAGATGTAGGTGTTTTACTGCCTCTAGTGTTCATCTCAGTTAGAAATTGTAGTCAAATGTATGCACAAGTATGTTTTTGTATTTCAGCAGAATGTAGCCAGTCTCAAGTGAGTCTGGGTTGTAACAAGAGTAAAGTATGGGGATGTCTTATGTTACTTTACCCAACCGCAGTGAGTAGGCTAAAGAAGATGTCCTTCCCACAGAGAGATGCAGTCATAGATTTTCTAAAGTTTGCTGGTGTCCTTTTCCTAATCTGATCAGCATGACTCCAGGTCACGAAGGCAAAGACAGCTGGAATCAAATTATAGTCAGTTCCTTTTACACAATGGCCCATCAACTTACTGCCTGTCACTCACACACACACACACACACACACACACAGAGAGAGAGAGAGAGAGAGATGCCCTCTCAAGCACCTATAGAGCTGCCAACCAAGTATCGTACTTTAACTAGTTGGGCCTTCAATAATAATAATAATACTCCAGAACACTGTGTTGTTACGAGAGAAAATGACACTGAGGTGGTAAGCTGACAACTAAGTTTTGTTTAAAATACCATATTGAAGATGTGTGCATCGGGCGAACGGTCACCGTGATTTTGCCAAGTAAGTTGTCCCTCAAATCTGATTGGCTGATTGGAATGTTTACAGTTTATGTCAAGTTTAGGCATACAGCCAGGGTTATGTGCTTCTACATCAGTGTTATTCACATATCATTTCCCTCTGATATTAAGGATAAGTTATGGGAAGGGTTATGTTTAGGCAAAGGGATTTGGTTAGGACTACATTTTCAGCCCAGAAAGTTGCTCCAGGTTTTACTCTGCCTTTTAGCACAGCATTGTATAGCTCAAACATTTTTCTAGAAACCTTAAGATTTCTATGAGAAAAATTTTAAGTAAATAGCAAATAGCAGTATAATTTTTTTTTTTTCATCAACAGTGTGGCTCTAAACTTAAATCCCACATTAAAGTGATGCAGATAAATTCAGCTGTTACATCCCTTGATAATATTTTACAGTTGTTCAGTGTAAATAAAGAAAACAAATGACAATTGTGGTTTAACATTTTTGTGTGTGTGTGTGTGTGTGTGTGTGTGTGTGTGTGTGTGTGTGTGTGTGTGTGTGTGTGTGTGTGTGTGTGTGTGTGTGTGTGTGTGTGTGTGTGTGTGTGTGTGTGTGTGTGTGTGTGTGTGTGTGTGTGTGTGTGTGTGTGTGTGTGTGTCAGGGAAAGTGGTTGAATAATCATCTCACATTCTTTTCCTGGCCACTGTAATGTTGAGCCTGGTTTCTCCCAAGGTTTTTGTTGTTGTTTCATTTCTATCACCTGATGAAAGCACTTTTGACTTTGGCTTACTCAGTTGGGGTTTAAAAGACAATTAATATTCAGTAACATTATCAACAAAACTTGAGCTGAATTGAGCTGGATGTTGCAGAGCTGCTTTATAGCTGATTCATCTTTTATAACTGATGAATTTTGCAACATTTATCTGCACTGTTATTGAACTGAACTGAATCAACATTGAACGGGCTCTATAGCTGAATTATGATTATTGTCTTCTGTAGAGCCGCTTATAGCTGAATTGATCTCATTTCATAACTGACGAACTTTACACATCATGAACTGAATCAACACTGATTTGAGCTCAATAATTACACTATTGTCTTCTCTAGCAAGATACTGGTTAACCTGAACAGAAACCATTACAAAAAAAACATAAAAATGCACACTTTATGACAAAACAAAAGTTGGTTGTATTAATGTGAACATTGTCAGAAATTAACAAAATGATTGTCTGTTTTTGTGTGCATGCGTATGTGTGGGTTTGTCGAGGAGTTAATGATCAACCCGAGTCATCACCCTAATCTGTATTTGGCAACACTGGACAGCTGCCAGACTCTTATTAGCAAACTTCTAACAGAGCTGTCTAGGAAAACTGCTGTCTTATTTAGGCATATAAAGCAATGGTTTAAAAAGAATTGATTTCACGATTGGCTTCTGGCTGCATCTGTTGTTTGTGCTCATATGGCTCAGTCTCTGAGAGCCTACTGAGGCTCCAAAAGCATGTGTGTATCTGATGCAGACTGAAACCCACTGACCCCCGGACCACGTTTTAAAGCCTATCATTCTTGCCTGGATTAGTTTGGTTTAGAAAAAAATTAGCTTGGACAATCAGCAGCTTTGAAGTGTGATACTTTCATTAAAGGGATAGTTCACCCAAAAATTAAAATTCTGTCATCATTTACTCACCCTCAAGTTGTTTCAAACCTGTATGAATTTCTTTTTTTCTGCTGAACACAAAAGAAGATATTTTGAAAAATGTCTGTAACCAAACAGTTGATGGACCCCATTGACTTCCATAGTAGAAAAAAAAAAATCTATGGAAGTCAATGGGGTCCATCAACTGTTTGGTTACCGACATTTTTCAAAATATCTTCTTTTGTGTTCAGCAGAAAAAAGAAATTCATTTTCCTTTTGCCAGATCTGTTCCATGTTTAACACATCATAGGAGTTTTTCTCTCTGGACATACAGTGGACCAAATATGTGTTTGGACACTTAATATACTCTTAAATGTAATAATATCACTTAAATATTCACATGCAGTATGTTCAACTATTTGTGGAGTTATTTTGGCAAGTGCATTGTTTCAACTAGTGATAGGGAAGATCAGATAATTTTCCTGACTTGGATCTTTGAATCGCATTAGCAAGTTATAAGAAATTAATGATTGATTCAAAACTTAACTTATCATCTTGTACAACCTGTCCTGTCCGCAAGGGCTCTGATAAGGACAAATCAATATATATAATAGCTAACCTCCCTAGTCTGGGAACTTGCCTCAAAGCAGGACCTAAAATATCATAGTTACCATTATTATCATTTCATAGTCAGTCTCAATTCAGAAAATAGATCCGCACACGAAATGTGGCACTGATGAAGGGTTGAACCAGAACGTTTTGCGCACCTTGCACTTTTTTTTTACACTTTTGCACTTCATTTGTGGCCTCAGTTGTGTGTTCAATTAAAGGTGCACTATGTAAGATTTTTTGCAGTAAAATATCCAAAAACCACTAGGCCAGTGTTATATATTTTGTTTAGTTGATTACTTAAAATATCCCAAAATGTTTCCAACTATTTGTAAATCGTGAGAAAATTGTGATTTTAACCAAGGAACCGAGAGCTCCACGTCCGAGACTACCTTCGACTTGACAGAGACGCGAGTGGCGTCTCTGTCAAGAGTGTTGCATGTACTTTATTAGACAGGTTAGCAAATGTACATAAAACTAATCAATGTTATATAGTTTTACATGATGACATGTAAGAATATGATCTGTATGTTATTCTAATGTTGATCTAGCTTACTGCTAGTCTCATACAGCCAACAAACTAACACATAGAATAACATTCAACACACTCAAATGCAGTTTAGTTAGACCAAGTGAAACAGCGCTGTATTACCTCACAAGTTTAATTCGTCTAATAAACTGACCTGGGTGAGTAGTTATAAAGCACTTGCGTGTAGTTCGGTAGAATTAATTGTCCATATTTCTTTATCCGCGGGGTAAATTTCCTTTATCTTTATAAATAATTTCTGTATCTGCTGATATCTGTCTCTCATTAGCAATCGCGCCCTGCTTTATACCACAGTCATGTTAAAAACATCATTGTATTCACTCATTCATAAACATTATTAGATCCATCGGCTTGACGACAAGATCCATAATTCCGCTTAAAGGTAGGGTAGGTAGGATTTTTCTAAAAAACTTTTTTTCAAATTTGTTTAAACTGTCTTTATATACCAATACATAATTAAAATGTAAGTGCTCTGAAAAAGAGAGTATAAAAATCGAGTGACTGTAGACCTTTTAATCTACAATAAACACAGCTCATTATTTCCATCCGGGACGAAACAATTGATTGGTTTGGGCGACTGTCACTCTCTCTCGCAACCATGGCTACCATCCCTGTTGCTACAAGATAATGGAAAAACGTGTATCAGTGCAACCTGTTTTTAGCTTTGCCTTATAAATATAGCTCGTTACCTATAAATATATAGCTCGTTACTGAATCAAACAAAATATATTTTAAACTTTACCAGTATCGATATGCTAGCTTGATAGTGAGTACTAAAAGCCATCTTATTTGTTTATATTTATAGTGATAAAGTTAGGTATTTTATTACATGTGATTCTGACATGATGTCACTGCATGCACTGCGCTCCTTCCTCTCCACTCGTCTCAGGTAAATAAATAAGTAAGTAAGTAAATAAATGCGTCTTCCAGCTGAGCCTGAGCGTTTGGCGTCGCGCGTTCATGTGTTTTGGGGGCGTGGCTTTGGAAGGAGCTCAGAAGGGAGGGGGTGGAGTGAATGGAAATAATTAGCTGTGTTTACAACAGTCGTGAGAGGTCTACATTAGTGTTGCACGGTGTACCGATACTTCAAAAGTATCGCGATACTCGGAAATTAAAAACGTCACGATACCTAAATTTATCAGTATCGATACTTAAATTTTTTTTTTTAAACGCCTCCCTATGGACGTCTGTGTTTTTTTCCTGACGCACGCAGCAAAGAACCTGCCGCTGTCAGTGTCATGTGACAAAACACTACAGCGACATGGCTGCATGTGCGAGCACAAGTGGTCCACGACTCGTAGAAAGATGACGCGAGGAGTGACATATGGAAGTACGTTGCCTACCTTGCTCCGTTGCACGGTGCACCGATACTTAAAAAGTAAATCGGAAATTAAAAACGTCACGATTCCTTAATTTATTAGTATGGATACTTCTAAGAATGACCGGCTGCGTGTCGTGTCCGTTTTTATTTCGGCTCCCATGTTAACTGCCTGCGTGACACACGCGTCTGGGCGCGGCTCGAGGGAAACGCGTGTATGCTAGAAATAGAACCGACGCCTATTTTTCACGCGACACGCAAGCGTGTTGGAAGCGTTTCCAGACAAAATAGAATAGGAAAAGATGTTTCTATGTCATTTTGACACGAATACATATTAATAAATGACATTTTGATGTTTGAAAGTTTTGACATAAATACAATAGGCCTATAAATGTAATTTAAAAAAATATTATCGATTTTCAAATATTGCACCTCTCAATACAGAACGAATTATTCTGTAGCCTATTTTGCCGTCAACACTGCCGACGTTGTCTTTGCTGCTATATATTTATGTTTAACATGAAGTATAGGCCTTCCACAACTCTCTCCCCAGATGTCAAATATATCACCAATGTGGCTTATCATATGTTACCAATATTAAACATTGTTTAATATAATCGCTGTTCATATTTTTATTCAAAGTTCAGAATCAAGATAAAGCTCATATGTTTCTTATGATAAATGAGATAATGCTGCTAAATTTATATATATTTTTTTTACCTTGAATGTCATTGCTCTAATTTATTTTTTATATTTTTATATTTCATATTTTGTTCAAATGTTTTATATATCTGCTGTTCATATGTTCATTTATTAGTGTGTTATATGATTAGAATGTTGTCCCGGTTTTAAAATAAAGCACAGCAATGATATTTGAGAGTGTTTCTCCCTTTTCAGGAAAAGTATCGAAAAAGTATCGAAATCGCAATACTTGACTTGGTATCGGTATCGAAACAATAATTTTGGTATCGTGACAACACTAGTCTACATACAATCGATTTTTATACTCTCTTTTTCAGAGTACTTGCATTTTAATTATGTATTGGTATATAAAATTTACCAATTTTATATACAGTTTAAACAAATTTGGAATGTTTTTTTTTTTAGAAAAATCCTACCTACCCTGCCTTTAATGCTTATGCGTCATCAAACTACGCCTTTGTTATTGTAAGAGGTTAGCGACCCTTAGCGGCGAAAAAAATTACATATTGTAGCTTTAAATCTAGTGAGCTTTTTGGCCAATTTTCGTGAGTGGATCTTTTTTCGGATTTTTTTGTTTTTTTGGATCTACGCACCGCAAGAAGTTCATTCATCTGTTTGGGACTGGTGTTTGGCACTACGCCTTTCCTTCCCCTTGATAGTCAGTCACAATAAAATATCATTACCATTCAAATAATTTTTCATCTGCTTTTAATACAGTTCAACATGTATGTTGGTCTTTATTTTAGAAGAGTTGTCTGGATTCTGGACTTCTTAACAGAGAGAACGCAGAGAGTAGAGTGAGCGGGTGTTTGTCTGAGATGTCATCATCCGCAGGGTCTGGGGTTTCTCACCACTTCTTTATACTGGCGATTGCTGTAGACAGCATGACAACAGATATATTTTACATTTTGCTGATGATTCGGCTATTTTCTGTGTCCTCCACTGATGAAAATGATCACAGTCCTATAACTGATGACTTTGTATGCTGGTGTGACAGAGCATTCCTGCAACTAAATGTGGCAAATACAAATGAAACGGATTTTAGGCACAAGCCCTCTGTTCCTCGGAGTACTATTATCAAGGGGCAGGTGGTTGAAGTTGTGGAATCCAATAAGAACCTTGGTAGCCTGATTGACAAAAAGTTGAAACTAATACTGAGTTGATCTGTAAAAAAAAAAAAAATATGATTGGTTGATTGGAATGTTGTTCCAGGATCAACAAAGTTGTTATCCAGGAACACACTTGGTGAAATCAGGTTCTGTGTCAGTGTGTCAGTAAAGTGGTTTTTCTGTATTTTTCTGGTTTTGTATGTTGTAATTTCTGTATTTTATGGTCTGTCAGTCCGGAAGTCTTGCCGCAAAAACAATTGCCCCTTGGGGGACAAAAGCTGTAAGTTGAAATTGATTTCTCTTTCCTGTACATAGCCTATGCAGCTGTCATGTGACGAAAGAACGAACAACTTGAACTCGGAAGGTGAACTAATAACTTCTGTTCCCTGTTGCGCATGAGTGGAACAAAAACAATGAACATCACTTTCTAAGACAACCTTTTTGACATTTTGAGTCATTCAAAATGAATAGTTCATGAGCAACCCATCACTAGTTTTAATTAAAGATTTATTTATTTTAAAAGGACCTTTATACCTGATAATTGTATCACCTCCTGAATGGGACGCTTCTCCCTTGATTATTTTGTTACCTCATTTTGTTTTGATCCTGTTTCTCCTTGAACTTGGTTTATCTGCATTTAGATTTTATTTGGATTGTTCTGTGACCCTGCACTCAGTTCTGCACCTTTTGTTCAGTTGTGTCCCTTTTTCTCTGTACTCTCCTTATTTGTTATCTTATTTTGCAATCTGTTTTTGATAAAACCGAACAGTTTAAGGGCACTGACATAAAACGTGCAAGAAGCAATGTAATGTAATTTTGCAGATTTCCTATTTCCAATGAGAATGAAAGAATTAAAAAAAATTGCGTTTTAAAAATAGTTTGAAGAACAATAGACATACTACAGCATTCAATATTATTTTCAATGTTATAAGCAGGACTTTATCCACCATAGATATTTCGGTGGATGCATCCCCTAATCATGAATATCTGGTTTCCTCGAATATAAGCTTCGAAAGTGGTATTTTTCCTCAAGCCATTCGAGAATTTTTACATTCTAGTAACAAAAAAGTACTTATAAATCAAAGCAAGGGAATATTGGTGAGGTTAGTGTGGTGTAAATCTTAAAACAAGACTCTGCCTGTCCACAAGGGGTGAACATGTTGTACATCCATCATTCCAAAATACATCCAAGGAAATAATTTTCTCATGGGAAAAACCTCAAACACAGAAAAGAGCATGTATCATCTTAAAATGAGTTTCTGTAGCACCTGCTATTTACAATTACCACATAAGCACAGAAGGCACATATAATTCAAAGACTGCACAAGACCAAATGCTGATTTGTATACAATGCATTGTGATATTTTGCATTGCATTTTATTACAAATGTTTTTATTTATGCCACAACATGAACTTCAGGATGCTTGATTCAGTCATCATCCTCAACAATTATGTTGGCATGCATTCAAAGGGCCAAATGAGGGCATCAGTCAGAGGGTCATAACAAGGAATTAAAAAATAACCCTTGAACACCCACAAATATCTGGAAAGATCCACATGTGCATGTTGTGAAACAGCTGTCTGTGGATATGGGAGGGACTCAGAGTTAAGGAGGGTAATCATGCGATATAAAACAGGTGTTGCCATTCATTTTCTCCAAATTTGCCTTCTGAACTTCATACAGAAAGGGAACCCTACACATATACAGCCATGAAGACTGTTGAATTGAAAATACTTTGCGTTCTTTTCTTCACGGTTTTTGCCTCTGCTCAAGTTATGCCCATGACTGACTTCAACCTCGAAAAGGTTAAAACATTTATCTTGTGATCTTAATGCAAAATACTGTAAATTAAAGTATCTCGATGTTATCAGAGACAGTGAGTTATAGACGTGTTATATTCATGTTTGCTAACTCCATTCTCTGCAGATGGCAGGAAAGTGGTATCTCGTTGGATTTGCTACAAATGCTAAACATTTTGTCAATAGTCACAAGGCTGACATGAAGATGGGAACTGCCATGCTGGTGCCTACTGAAGACGGAGACCTTGATCTCAGTTACACTCATCTAAAGTAAGCTAAAGTTAGCTTTGTTGTAGTGTTAAGGCAAGACACCACATGTGAATAGGGTAAAATAATTGATAATAGATTAACAAAAAATTTCTGAAATGTTGTTTAACTAATACAGTTTTTCTCAATCGCTTTGGCTTTAATTCACGAATGAGATTTTTATTTTTATTTTTCAGATCTCTGAATCAATTAGTTTCTTGTTGACATCAGATTTTAATTTCTTATTGATTTAACTGACCTGATTTAATTTAATTAAATTAAATTTATCTTATTTTGTTTTGGCACGTGTGCAAAAGAGTAAGTCTACAATTTGCACAATAACTCAGTGCACATGGCTTGTTTATCAAAAGTCATGAGTTGATTCTCAGTGAAATTGTAAAACTCTTCACAACTTCTCAACATTGTTTCATCTTGTGAGCCAGAACAATCACTACTATTTTTGTAGAAAAATCATAACTCTAAACAGCAGTGGCTACAGCAGGACTGTATTATATACATACATTTGTAATCATACAGTACTTTCATTTTTGTAATGAATGTACATTACATTACACATTACAAATGTGTTACCCAAAAGCTGGAAATTCTTGCTTGCCATGGAAGAGCAATAGGAAGATATAAAAGACTGTGAGGTGGTGTTAGGGGAAGACAATGTGTAAAATTAAAACAAGCAACTGAGAATTTTCTGTTTACATAAAACATTTCTGCAAAAATGTACTGTATGAATACAAATGTTAATTTTTGTTTTGTGTTCTACAGTATTGACTTTTCCTAGTCAATGTTTACCAATCTGTTTAAATCTGTATCTAAAAATCTCAGTGTGATACACAAGAGCATTCAGCTAGACAAAACTGACTTTCTTGTATAGTATAGTTCTTGTATAGTATAGAAAATCAACACATTATCAACAAATTGTCAACAAAAAATAGAAGAAAAAAAACTAAACAAAATTTGCATATAACAAATATTTCCATAGTGAAAAAACATCGAAACATTTTGACCAGTGTGACTGACAAAAACATTTTTTATTTTAGTGGCATTGGCCAATTTACTGACACAATAACTAGGTTTTGAAGCATGAATTAAATGTTTTGGTTTGTTACATGTTTTGATGTTCCAGCAAACAGTTGTGACAATTGAACCTACAGTTTGCAGAATTGTAAGACTGTTTCGAAAAATGTGGCAAAGTGATTAAGATAAACTGTAATAATTAATTAAATATGCACTAAATATGCACTAAATCTGTTAAAAATTCTTGTCAGCCAGGAAAATATTATATACAGTAAATCAGGAGATGGATGGATGGAATCTTGTCTTAAATAATAATAGTCTGGATGATTGTTCTCTTGCTTACAAAATAAATAATTTTAAATGTTTAAAACTTGTTTCTTAGGAGCGATGGCTCCTGCTTCAGCCTGAAAAATCTTGCGAAGAAAACTGAGATTCCTGGACGCTTTGTCTTCCAGAACAAGCGTTAGTCATCCTGCTTTTGCTCTTTAGCTAATAATCAGATTGCTCTTTATCATCATACTTTTGTATCTTTGGCCTAAATGTGTCTGATTCTATCAGGTTGGGGAAATGACAATGACATGCACGTGGTTGATGCCAAATTTGATGAGTATGCTATCGTTCACACCATCAAGACCAAGGAAGGGAAATCTGAGGTTCTCAACAAACTCCACAGTAAGAGTTCACTTCGTCTAAATTTCACAATATTGCTGAAACGTTTTTGTGAAAAGATGCTAAACAGACTCTGAATGTGTCACGGTTACAGGCCGTACCGCAGAAATAACTGATGACTTGAAGGAAAAGTTTAGGCAGTTTTGCCTGGACACCGGCATCCTTGAGGAAAACATTGCCATACTGACAAAGAACGGTACATTGTCTCAATCCTTGTGGTCACTGATACTGTACAATAATAGTTTTTTAAAACTAACTTTTAACTACTGTTTTGCAGGTGAATGCTAAGTTTCTCAAGTGTCTCTTCAACCACAGAAAGACAAAAAAAAAAAAAAAAAAAACAGTTGATCTGATCATGTCAATGAAAAATAAAGATCTTTCTGCTTCTGACCTCTTTGTATGGAAGCATTATGTGCCTTAAACACATTTCTGTCATGACAACTCTCGATGTGATTGGCATGGTAATGTAGCCTGGAAATCCAGACCTAAATCTGAAAGATTAATGAAAATCGTCCAGCTCGAGGGGCGGCACCAAGCATGCATTTGAAAATCTCACTGCACGCAATTGGATAACACTACAACCAATCACAACAAGCCCCATACGCTTAGCTACCAGCGGAGCTAACTGGTAGATTAGACTTTTGCCGTATCCGGTCGGCAAAACAGCAAAAACGTCCTTCTTGCAAAGGAACGATTCGAGCGCCGCCTTCTGTTCCTCCTTTAGATAAAAAGCCTAGTCTAATTCGTTCACTGTGGCCAAAGCCGTTTCAAACAACTGGTATTCATCCATAGCCATCTTGCATCTCGCCTCTGGCCCGCCTATATCAGATAACCCGCTGTGATTGGTGCAGCTCGGATACAAGGGCATATTTAATGAGCGTCATTGCTCAACGCCAGAGTAACTCGCTGAGCAAATTCAACTTGTGCTCTCGCGAGAACTCTGGATTTCCAGGGTAATGGTAATGGGTATTAAAAAATATTGATATATTTAGTCTTGGTGCAATAGATCTGCAATGCTGCTGCTGTTATTGCTGCTGCTGCAGAACAAGTACAGGACTTGCTACTGCCAATACATACATGACACGCTGCTGTGAGCAAGACATGCTGCTGCTGAACGATATCCGATTGTTAAGTCTGACGTCACGCGTGACGTTTAGCCTTTTCCGGGTCCAAGTGCTCCTCTCGTCCAGAAATAACAATGGTGGAACCTGTAAATTTATTTACGATCACGTCCTTCTTAGTGAGGCACCCTTGGCGGTCAAAAAGGGTTTAAATTCCTTTAACACCAACAGAGTGGTTAGTGTAGCTCATCACTCAGGTGACATAATTAAGGGTAGAGTCCAGGCATCAATGAAAAAGAAGATTTACGAGGTTGAAGTGAGTTAGCTCCGGACACGGGACACAGCACTGCGGCATTGTAAAAACACTCAATAATAACCAAAACACTAGCGAAAGCGGTAGGTAGGTAGAGAGGACCTGGACTTTGGACCCGGAAAGAGTATTATCGGAGAGTGGTTACGTCACGACTTAACAACCGAATAGCATACATGAATTACTCTATACAGGTGGAGCTGGGGAGGAGGGTTTCTGAAAGCACGCTGCAACTGCTAAGGCATATGCTAATCAAGTATTTGAGGGTTAAGCACATGAGCTCATTGGCTACCGTTACAGCAGGAACCAATCAGCTGTTCCCTATAGAGATTATGATTGCAAGTGATTGAGTTAAGGACTCAGCCTGTGCCATCAAGAGTTTCATTACAGAACTTTGTATTTACATTCTGTTCACATTATGATAAATCAATTTGTTATAGTGCTTCTCCAAACAAAATCTCAAACAACACCTCATATCAAGAGAATGCAATAATCAATATGTTGCACCTCTAAATACTTTTTTTTATCAACAGTGCTTTATTTTTAGGGCCCAAGCCCTGAAAGGGCGAAGGCCCTATTGTTTTCGGTAGGATTATTTATTCTTCTTCTTCTTCTTCTTCTTCTTCTTCTTATTTTTCTGTCAACCTTTCGGGCACTTTTGAGACCCTTAACGTGCTCGAAAACTCTTGAAACTTTGCACACGGGTCAGAACCCGCGGCCATCAGGGCCGGGCTGAAGCTGGTACCCGGGCGTGGCAGGGGGGCTCAACAGCGCCCCCTTGAACGGGGTCCGAAAACTTGGTCCATACATCAGACACGCTTGCATGTAATAATATGAAACTCGGTACACATATAGATCTCATCGGGCCGAACAACTTTCGTACTTTTAAATTGCGGACGGATTTTTGATATCTCAAACGGTTTGGCTGTGGCGAGGAAGCAAATTTATGGCGAATAATGGAAACAGGAAGTGTGTTATAACTTCTGCATACATTAACTGATCTTGATTAAACTTCAGCAGTGTGTTCGTTGTAAGATGCCGATCACATGGATGTGACTATTGTGAGTCAAAGTTATAGCGCCACCAACTGGCAGTAGGAAGTGTGTCCCTTTCAAAATGCTTTGAAATCACCCTCTTATTTTTACCCGATTTGCTTCAAACTTTATGTGTATAATGTAAACACACGGCAGATGTAGACCTGTGAAAGGATTTTTGATATCTTTAATACTGTTGCCATGGCAACGCTTCAAACTTTAATATTCTTTTTTGATGCTTTTGAGACTCTTAACATACTTGAAATTGGATGAAACTCGACAGACACATCACATTTATTAGCCCGTAGACATGTGCAAAGTTTCAGAAACGGGCGTGGTGAGGGGCTCAGTAGCGCCACCTTTAGTCATAAGTGGGGGGGTTAGTTTTATCAACAGAAACAAAACTTGGTATGTGTATTGTTCTCATCAAGACGGACAACTTTCTAATTTACAATAATGATCTCCGACCAACAGGAAGAGAGATATTTTGGTTTGAATGTGGATTTTCTGAAGAATTTTCTCTCCCTCTCTCTGTGTTTCTGTGTGTGTGAGGGGAGGGGGGATTTGACTATTGCTTTTATATTGTTAATCAAGGTTTCAGGGGCTTTTGGGGTCCTTAACGTGCTCAAAAACTCTTGAAACTTTACATACAACTCGGAACCTGCGGCCATCAGGGCCTGGCTGAAGCTGGTACCCGGGCGTGGCAGGGGGGCTCAACAGCGCCCCCTGGAATGGGGTCCGAAAACTTGCTCCATAGATCAAACTAGCTTGCATGAATTAATATGAAACTCGGCACACACATAGATCTCATCGGGCCGAACAACTTTCGTGCTCTAAGTTTTGCGCCAGCCCAACAGGAAGTCGGCTATTATGGGGTGTTTGGAAAACGCTTGCTGTGGAATGCGAAGTACTCCTCCTAGAGAATTCATCCAATCCCCACCAAACTCGGTGTGCATGAAGTCAAGACATTGAGGATTCTAAATTGCGGACGGATTTTTGATATCTCGAACGGTTTGGCCGTGGCGAGGAAACGAATTTATGGCGAGAAAAGAGAAACACGAAGTGTTATAACTTCTGCACACATTAACTGATCTTGATGAAACTTCAGCAGTGTGTTCGTGGTAAGAGGCCGATCAGATGGATGTAACTATTGTGAGTCAAAGTTATAGCGCCACCAACTGGTAGCAGGAAGTGTGTCACTTTCAAAATGCTTTTGATAAAAGTGGGGGGGTTAGTTTTACCCACAGTTATAAAAATCAGTACGTATATTGGTCTCATCAAGCCGGACAACTTTCTAATTTACAGTCATTAGCTCAGACCAACAGGAAGTCAGATATTTTGGTTTGAATGTGGATTTCTTTGCAAAATCAGCCTCTGAATTTTTACCCAGTCCTCTTAAGTGGTTTATTTTATTCCCACAAAACTTTTTCAACATGATGCAGGAAGTCAGATATTTTGGTTTGAATGTGGATTTCTTTGCAAAATCAGCCTCTGAATTTTTACCCAGTCCTCTTAAGTGGTTTATTTTATTCCCACAACACTTTTTCAACATGATGAAAATACATTAAATATGCTAAATTGTAAACGCATAATAAATATCTCAAACGGTTCTGCTATGGCGAGGGATTAAAGTAATGTCAAAAAAGGAAACACTAAAAACATCCTATCTTCTAAAAATGTAATTATACACCATGTATTTCTATATAAAATTATACAAATATCAGAACTAAACCCATTTTATTCTTTTTTTTTTCTATTTAATAATTGTTTAAGTTTAAAAACATCCAGAATGTTTTTTTAGTCCAAATTTTCTTTTTAAAATATGTCATTCATAGTGCTATACTGCCCTCTTGTGTTCAAAGTCAGGTAGGCCTATTGTATCTATATAAAATATACTAGGTACCGGTATGTGACGGTGAGGAATATTTTACCACCGGTTAATCAACGTGTGACACTGCTGGGGGCTTTTGAATTGCTAACTTAAAAATGAAAGTAAAATATGTTTGTCCGCACTGACATGGATAATGGTGCAGAGCGAGCGTTTTCAATTAATTCAAATGGAAGTAGGAATGAACTAAAAAACGTTCGCTCTTCTCTGCCCGTTCCTCGCCGTGGATGCACACCATATACAGTATATATATATATATATATATATATATATATATATATATATTTATTTATTTATTTATTGTTACATATATATAATGTATATATTTTTTGTTACATTTATTTATATATATATATATATATATATATATAAATAAATATAGCTGCGAGCAGCGATGGAGGGCCCAAGCCGGTGACACCGCCACCCCGGTGGCTTTAGTGTAACTAAAGGCACCAGGGTGGCGGTGCCACCGGCTTGGGCCCGCAATCGCTGCTCGCAGCTATATTTTTCTTTGTTTTCTTTACTTCTGTTGGATTAAATTGGTTTGCAAATGACAAACTGTTGATGTGTTACATTAAAATTGTCCATTTATATTTAATTTCCACTTCGAAAATAATAATAATAAACCTTTCTGGGTGCAAAATACTGTTAAATATCTCGGTATTTACATCTGCAAATAAGAGGCTTATTTAAAATGCCCCTATTATGCTTTTTTCGAATATTACCTTTAATGTAGTGTGTTATATAGCTGTTTGTGAATGTAAAAGGTAATCAAAGTAAACAACAAAGAGAGTTGTTGTCTTCCAAAAGAAAGAACCGATATTGAACTGCCTGAAACGAGTCATAAGTAATTCCAGTCTTACTGCACGAACCTATAGGTTTGTGACAAATTTGTATAATGCCAGCATATGATATTCATTGGCCAGGCCTGCGAACAACGTCTACTTTACTCCGCCCTCAAACACTGTAGTTGTAGCTGAGACTGGAAGAGCTTGGTTCGTGTTGAAGATGTGAAGAAGATGTGGTTTTCTGCACTCCGAAAGCAAATACATTTGCATGCATTTCTAAAGAATGAGGATTTGAGCTTGAATTGATACGGTAAAACCGTCGCCATCGTTACTGTTCGTATCACTGTATATCAAGCGCTGAGGAAGATCCAGAGCCGAAATTCAGATATTTGTTTCTGACACGCACTGTAAGAGGTAGAAAAATCACAACACACTGGGCAATCTGACCGAAACCTTAATCGAACCATTTCAGACACAGAAGTGATGCTGCAATGTATATTATGAGACAAATAGTTTATAATTATTATTATTATTCATGGAGACCTCCAAAAAAAATGGGAACCTTTAAAATATCATAATGGGGCACTTTAAACATCTGTTGTAGTGGCACACTTTCTGCCAGTTGGTGGCACTATGACCACTACTCACAATAGTCACGTGCATGTGATCAGTCACCATGACAAAACATACAGCTCAAGTTTGATCTAAATCACTGAATGCACACAGAAAATATGAGAGACTTTTTCACCCTAAATATTGCGTCGTCACTGCATAACCATTGCAGAATCAAAAATCATTTCACAATTTAGAATCTTCAATGTCTTGGCATAATGTTGAGTAAATTTCTGTTTTGCAGAGCTGATGAATGTCAGTTTGAATGTTTTTGACTTGATGACAGAGTTTCGTACAGATATGTACATGTGTAAAATATGCACCACGAATTTGTACACTGCAAAAAGGGCTCTGGCCCTAAAAACATTCCTGCTGAAAGTGTTTTATTGTAAACAGAAACATAGTCCCTGTCTGCAAATAAAATAGATGGTCTGCACTGATAAAAGGCCCTTCAGCACATTTGGGTGAGTCTCTCTCTCCTCCAGCCACATTAGTTTAGATTGAATGACCTGTGCCATAATGCAGCGTTTCTCCTTTTATTCTGTCTCTTTTGTTTGTGGTCAGGATTTGTGCAGTTATATAGAAAAATGGCTTTAAGAGGGAGTGAATGTTTTTACTGTAATAGATTCTAGTGATGAGTGTGAATGTGATCGTGCTGATATCTGCACTGGGTCTTTACTGGCGCATTCAGGCTGGCTCGGAAGAAATGAATCAAAAGATGGATGCCATGAAAAGAGACATCATATTTACTTCTCAAAGAAAATGTGGGAGATATGATGGTGCTTCAGTGTAAAGGATAATCATGTAGAGGATTATAGGCAGTTTGTAAGTGATTCCACTGATATGTTTCAGACAATTGCATAAATAATATCTCGCTTCCCCCATGGTTCAAGGTTAGTACTATGATAGTATTTGAATTGTGTAAATCTTACAAAACCTCTTTTTGGGTACATCTGGGAAGAACCATAAAATGATTAAATGACGAGTCAAATTAATAAATGATGTGATTTTTTTTTTTTTTTTTTTTTTTTTAATAAAAAAAAAAAGGCTATATTTATTGTGAGCTGGTGATTTTTGTGTAAATCTGGGGTCTTCACCAGGGACTCTGTGGCCTTACGGCAAGAGGTTCACCAATTATTTTGAAACTGAAAAAAATGGGGGAAAAGGTAGCCTGGTTAAAACTAGATCATTCTCAGTAGTAACTGAGTTATGGTCTGGCAAAGCTTAATTAATAACTCATTTCCAAAGGGGCGTCACCAACGGACGTCGCTCAAATGCCTCTGGGCGCAATTGGATAGACCTAAAACCAATCAGAGCGATCGTCATCGTGTAAAGCCATATGCTGCGTCCCAATTCGCCGAAGTTACACTACGGCTACGCCATAAAAGTACGCCATAAAACCTTTTTGTGAAGAAAAGGTATTTACTTTTGAATGTGTAGCAAAAAAAGTATGCAAGCTTTGGGACATACTACTTCGTCATCTTTATCGGACGGATCTGTCGCGTGCATCCTGTCACGTAAACTGCCCTGTCAATCATCTTGTCACAGTTAAAATCCTCTATTAAATCTAATTTAATTTCCTACCGTTTCGGAGTGAAATGTAGTAGCACGTTCATCTGCCAGTGGGTCTTTCATGGAGACTGTCCTCATGTGTTTGCAATTTGAATATAATAATGCATTTAAAAGTTGGTGCGCTTCACCAACGGACGTCGCTCAAATGCCTCTGGGCGCAATTGGATAGAAAGGGTCCAAAGTGCATTCAAATTTAAATGTACCGATTTTCAACCCTCTATCTATTGTTACAATGTCGGTAGTATATGTAAATGAACAATGGACTGAGAAATTCACATTTATTTGTCAGCAAATGACTTTTGACAACTCCAGGGCTTTTGTGAAAACTATAGATTATCCACCTTTTTCCTGAACATGGAAGTCTCGCCAAACTCATAGCGGAATTATCCTTTACATTTCCGGTCCCGGGTTTCTTGTTAAATTAGTGTAGTTTCCAAGCTGATAATGTAACGTTAAACCTATGAATATGGTTTTAAAAAGCACATGGCTCCATAGTACCATCACTTTACAGTGTCGCAATCTCAGTCTTTTGTCAGTGCCTCACCCGTCAAAGTTTATCTAAATGTTTAGACTATGGCAGTCAACAACAGCACAGCTTAATCCTGCACTCATTTAAATTTTCAGTAATGTTAAAAAAGATTCTGTTTAATTGTGTTGCTCTTTTTACCCCGTTTTAACAATGGGTTCCTATGGAGACCGGAAAAGCACAGCATCAAAACGGAAGTTAGAATCCATCCTTGTTTCTTCCATGGGTGCTTATTTTCGCATCCTCATTTCCTTTCCTCACTTCCTTTCCTCGCGTCTCAGCTCCACCCCCTGTAGGAAGCGTGGGAAGGCTGCAAGGAAAGAAAAGGAGGACAGAGGATTTGAAGGAAAGCTATACATTGGAATACTTGAACACTCGAGCGTCACTTCACAGCGTCATCAGCAGCGCTCAAAGGATCTGCCCTTGTGTTGTTTTAGTTTAGTTATTTAAGAAATTCATAATAAATAATAATAAAGCAAGATTTGGCTTGAGGTCATGGTGCAAAGGACCCTCGGTTGATTTTACTCCGAACCATCCCTTTGAGTAAACGCGCTGTTATATCTGTCAATCAGATTCGCGTGAAAGTCGCGTTCATTAGCCTACTATAACAACAGACTCCAGGCGCGTTCTTTCTAAATCATGGCAGGTACAGATAAAAAGTTCTCGATTTCATCACTTTAAAATAGCAAGGAACATATTGTTTTTCTAAAATAAAGTGTAGCTAAAAGTCTGATATTATGCAAATGTAGTGAAGAAAACTAGATGTACCGCATGGCGGTACAAAATATGACCGCCGCTCAGGCCTGCACTGGCTTTCCACAAAAATAAATGACGTGGAGCAATTTGGCTGTATTGCGTGTTTATGTATATACCTAAAAAAAGTAGTAGTATGTGCATGTCTGTCTGTGTGTGTGTGTATGTGTGTGTGTTTGTGTATGTGTGTGTCTGTGTGTGTGTGTGTCTGTGCGTGTATGTATGCGTGCGTACATGTGTGTGCGCGTGTGTGTTTGTGTGTGTGTGTCTGTGCATGTGGATTTGTATGTGTGTGTATGGGTGTGTGTCTGTGCGTGTGGATGTCAGTGTGTGTGCATGCTTGCGTTTGTTTGTATTCCTGCATGTGTGTGTGTGACAGTATCATCCTAAACCAGCAACCCTTCGCTCAACACCACCATCTACAGGCCGATGAGTCACTAAATGTGCACATAAATGAATTTATTTTATACCCCCCATGGATGAAATTCTACGAAACTTAGCAGAGGATACCCCCAGAGGATGTCAAGTTAATCATACACATGAAATATGGTGCAGTTCTGAACATCTCAACTGAAGATAGGGGCGATTAAAGCAGAATAATATTGCATTTTCATTTTTTATGGGAGGGGCGCAAATCACAAATGAGTGATTATGGGCTAGGTTGATGTGGGCCCTTAAGACCAACATACCATAAAAATGTCTTCATCCTCGGTGCCACGGTTCAGGTAGTTATTTAGGAAAAACTGCATTATTTGGGTTTGGGGGGGCCCAGCGCGGGGGGGGAGTGGCCCCCGGGGACCAAACGAAATTTTTCCGTAAAAGTCTAGTGGGGCTACATGCCCACCAAATTTCATGTTCCCCGGTGTTTCGGTGTCCCTGGTATCGTTGACGAAAAATTCAGTAGATGACAAAAAAAAAAAAAAAAAAAAAAAACTTTGACAATCCCTATATGACCGCTTTAATAAGCTTCATACACATACAATAGATAACATGGCAGACACATTAGCCTACTGCAGTGTTTTTTAGTTATTATACAAATGCATGACCAATGACACCTTCTGTGACTATAAGTATATGTCTTGTCATGTTACTGATAACGATACTGATACATCATTTTAATTTCCTTTCTCATACAATGGGGATATGAAATAATCAAAATATCCTAAATCATTTATCATAATTCATAATTAATTCCTCTACCTGAAGACCTGAACCTCCTGCTGTGGATAATCAACCAATTCATTTTTTTTAAATGTTGTGGGGTCGTTCGTAGCCTAAAGACCAGCTTAATTTACCAAAACAATCATTTCAGGGATATTGTGAGTTATGGCAAATTGTTTTACCCTTCTGTGTATTATAATGGCTTTGGGGCCCCGCACCGATCTGCAGGCTGCAGCCAGGTCCTTCTCCTTCGTTTGGACTAAAACACTGTGTTTTTACAGCCTTTAGTCACTGCATCCAGAGCAATACAATTCTACACTATTATGACTGAAAGTTTGCTAAGAAGTATTTTCTACTAAAGCAAGGCGGTATTTGACTCTGGTAAGCATATCAATAGAAGACTGGTGGGAGAGTTTTATCCACCAAGGGATCCTTGACCTCTGGTGACCCCCGATCTAAATGTATTCATTCTTCAGAATACTGTCCTGTTAAGGTTAAGACAGTCTTTATTAAATGGCCAATACTGTATGTGAAAGAAAAGTGAGAATATGTGTTTCTGCATCTTCACATTCCAAGAAATGTCCTTTAGGGATTGGTAGAAGGTTATGAGAATGAACAACATCACAGATAATAATAAAAAGGTGTATTTCAAAGTCTTGTTTGGATTTTACTTTTGGTATTCACAATATGAACAATCTTGCAATCATGTTGATTACCTGTATACTGTATATTACATTTATATCCATTCATCCATCCATTCATTCTCCAAACCGCTTGTCCTATGTAAGGTCGTGGTAATACTGCAGCCAATAGAAACACATCACAAAGAACATATTTTCTTTTGGTTCCTTTTAAATAAATAGAAAAAGTATGTCTTTAGACAGAAAAACCATTGGCTGTCCCTACCAGCATAACTGACCCTCCATCATAAAGATAAGACTGTCGTCTGTTTTACTGCACAGCCTTCTACTCAAAACGGGCTTGTGCTTGATTACTCTCAGTTCAAAACTAAACATGAATGATTGGAGCACTTTTATGCCCCATGTCATTTTGACATACAGTCCTATTCCGGCTCATTATTGCTGCCTGCTGGGAATGCTTTTTAGGCTATTGTCAGAGCTTTACTGGTATGGTGAATTGTCTAGAAGGGACAATAGCTTTCAGGCATGCAAATGGTATGTTTGTCATATGTAGCATAAAATGTCTCACTTGGAAAGGCTGTATTAGAGCATAAAAGCAACCCTGCAGAAACAGACAAAGACAATTGCAAATTAATGATCTAAAAAGGTTTCCATTGTTTGTACAAATCTCTCCAATACTGACATAAATCTGATGTTCATGTGGCATAGCACACTTCTTTCTTTCTTATTTAAAAAAAAAATAAAATTATATTCAACAATATGTTATTGTATAATTTGTTGTATCTCATTTAACAAAGAGTTGACAACATCAAGCTTAGTTTATTTATATTTTTTATATAAAAGTACTTTTAATAAAAAGAAATGGGATCAGGACATGAAGCATTCCAGAATCTAACCTGCATCACCCAAGAACCAGAGCTCAACATATCTCTGTATATGCGTTAATCAGTGTTCCATGGTTCTCAATACAACGTGTTCCTGGATCAATATCTTTGTTGATCCTGGAACAACATTCCAAGTTTAGAATATCAAGTTTAGGCTTAAAACCAGGGTTAGGTGCTTCTAGATCAGTGTTATTCGCCTGTCATTTCCCTCTGATTTTAGGGATAACTTATGGGTATGGATATGGGGTGTGTTTCCCAAAACCATCGTTGCTAACCTGTTAGCAACTTAGTTGCTTGGCAATGGGAAATTGCATTGCAACCAACAAAGTTGCTAACTTAGTTGCTAACGATGGTTTTGGGAAACGCACCCATGGTTAGAACTACACTTTTGGACAGAAATGTTGTTCCAGGATCAACAAAATACGTTGACCCAGGAACATGTTGCTCTTGGCAAGATAATGGTGGCCTTCTAATAACATAATATGGATTGTTTGAACACTAATCCATAGGTGTTCAGAAGTACAAATATTACTTTTAGTTATTTTGTTCTATGTAGGGTTAGTTCATCGATGACACACACAGATATAAATACTTTCACACTCACACCGGACAATTTAGTGTATCCAAATCATCTATGCTGCATGTCTGAAGGGATTGTGGGGGAATCAAAGCACCAGCACAAGGAGAACATGCAAACTCCACTCAGAAAGGCCTCATGGGACTCAAACCATGGGTTCTTCTTGCTATGTCCACGTGGAACTGAGTTTTTTCTTCATAATGTTCCTTTTGAGGTTTTGAAATCCAGGCCATTTTCTGAAGGCCACCACTGAGAATATAAATTGCTTGAAACTACATTTTCCATCCTTGGCCACATGCTGTCTCTCAAGGTTCAGACTGCATCATGGCAGTATATGTGCACGTCTTCAAATGAAGCCTCTCCTGCCCTCTTCAGGACTGATGGCAATATTAGAAGTGCTCAAAGAAAATCCATTTCAGCTAAAGGTCCTGCGCTGCCAACCACATTCCATTATACTGGAACTGAGAAGAGCACATTGTCCAGTTACATTTCAGAGTGTGAATTATCTGGAACTTGACCACCAGATTTTTACTTCACTTCCATTAAAGGCTTTTTGGATCCACAACTTTGATCTCTCCTGCCAAGTACTAGCAATTACAGTTTTTTTATTTGTCCAATTTTTCCACCAATGCTGCCCATCAACCAGACTCCAGGCCGTTACTGTTCTGTTAAGTTAAAGACTGAAATGAGTTTCTGACATTCTCTGTCTTCACATTTCACAAGAATGGCACCACTCCGGTTATTCCCACAGCAGAGGTGCTGGGTTCACATGGGACCTGAGGCAAATTACATATTTTCCACACTGCCATTACAGTCACATACGGCTGAAAAAGCTGGATATTTCTTCCACCCGACTTCTAACTCTATAAGCAGGGTCCAGGAAAATAGTGTGGTTTCTAGTGTGCATGATTTCTCACTGCTGCAAGTCGTTTCTATCTATCTGTATTGCCAGAGACCCACATTAATAGTTTAAAAGGTTTTTCCTATAATGCACATTCCACCCAATGGCTGATAGCCTCAGGTGACCTTAGAAGAGGAATGCAATTATAGGGGAGAGGTAACGCTCTATTGTTTCTGAAGGCTCACTCTGTCTCTCATGCTCTGTGTGAGGTTAAGTTTAGCCACAATATGCTCTTCCACATTACTGTACTGTACTGATGTAGTGACAACCCCCTGTACTTCTACATTTTACACAGGGAGAAGTATAAAATATCTATCACTTTTCCTGAATCATAAAGTAGACTGTTTTTTTGTCCATGCAAAACTGCGATACTAACGTTCTGTGCTTGCAATTCACCATCTTGCTGATAGGTTGCTAAGGTGGTAGGTGATTGCTTACAATATTTTTTTTTTTGATATTCAAAAAATTAATACATTTTTTCCTCAGTTTCCCTATGTCCCCTAAGCTTCCTCATGTCTGGTTAGTTGCCTTATGTTGTCTTAGTGTCTTTTCAGGGGTTTTTTTTTATGTCTGATTATGCTCCTTATGTAACAGAGGCGATCTAGGGAGAGCTTTGCAGGTAAACATCACTCCCCTGATCCCAAGAGGCGCACTAGCGATTTGGTAACGCGTGCGCCTCCCATGCCAGAGACGTGAGTTCGAGTCCCGCTAAGGGTGAGGCGAGTAGGACCTGAGGGGTTATATTGGTGCCGTGACCCGGATGGGAGTGAGGTTTAGGGGGGTGAGTGTAACGGAGGGCAGATAGTGAGAGCTGTGAGAGTAAACCTCACTCCCCCGATCCCAAGAGGTGCACTAGAGACTGCGGCCTTTAGCATCCTTGTTAGCACCCGCCTCCCATGCCAGAGACGCCAGTTTGAGTCCCGCTTATCTTCAACTTTATTATGTCTTTTCAGTTTCCTAATGTCCCCTTTTCGTTCTTTTTGCTTCCTTACTGTATTCAGAATACTGTATACAGAATATTCATATAGCTTTCTTGTTTGCTCAGCTTCCTTAAGTCTCTACAGTATAAACAGGGATGCACCAACTATAACAGAATACCCCCTTAGTTTCCTCATGTCCTCTTAGCTTCCTAATGTCCTCTTAGCTTCCTCAAGAATCTTCAGCTTCCTAATGTCCTTTCAGCTTCATTACATCAGCTCAGCTTCTCCATGTCCCCTCAACTTCCTTATGTTGTTTCAGCTTCATTACATCTCCACAGCTTCCTAATGTCCTCTTAGCTTCCTCAAGAATCTTCAGCTTCCTAATGTCCTTTCAGCTTCATTACATCAGCTCAGCTTCTCCATGTCCCCTCAACTTCCTTATGTTGTTTCAGCTTCATTACATCTCCACAGCTTCCTAATGTCCCTTACCTCCGCTGTGCCCCTTCAGCTTTCCTCTGATTTTTTAAGTTCCATCAGTTTTTTATGTGCTTTTAGCGTCCTTTCGCTTTCTCGTCAGTGGATAAAAGCTGGTAACATGGAGAGCAAGTAAACAATGTTCATTTACATGTTCTATCAACACTGTAACAATAGAAAGCGGGCTGAAAATCTGAGATGTTACACTTTAAGTTTGCTCAACCTCCTCAAGTCCCTGCAGCTTCCTTTCAGTCAGCAGTGAGAAAAGATGTTTCAATGAGGATGCTATTGGTAGTTCCAGTAATTCACTGGAGGTTTCTTTGGAGGAAATTGTTCATTCTAATAAATTGGTTTCGGTTGAAACTGTTTGTTTGAGCCCATCAGCAGCTAAACTCACTCCACTTTGTCTGCTATTTCATGCGTATTCATTCCAGTCGCCATATGTATGTGCTCCCTGAAGACTACAAAGAAGCATAGCCCTGAAATTAGAACAGCAAACAGTACGAGCTTCCCGGAGTGTCCTCCAGTGCTAAATCTAATATTGCAAGATAATTATCATGGATTTTTTACAGCATGCTGAGCACATTTGTCCTAAAGGGGAATCTGTCAGCGTTTCTGCAGATGGAATTTGTATTTTATTTGCTTATGGTAAAATTGTCATATACAACAGGAGGATTAAAACAATCACCCAGTTTTATAGTTAGAGGAATAGGCCATATAAAAATGAATGCATGAGCAGAGATGCAGATACAGACAGGGAAACAGATTCAGACGGGATTCATAAATGACAGGCTTGAAAATGAGCTGATATTTCCTTGTAAGAAATTTTGGATGTAATTCAAAGCAAATTTCCTTTCTAGAGGGATGATAGAAAAGTGATTTACTTTGTCTCTAAGGGAAAATTTACACCTCTGAGGGTTGGCAATTTTGAACAGTACAGATGGCATTTGGTAAATGGCAAAAGATGGTCCAATTCATTTCTCAGATCACATGCATCGCAAATTCAATTTGAATACCAGATTTATGGCAACAGATGTGCGAGAACGATAGATGCTGTACATCTAAATGATTTTGCCAGTTGTTTCCACAGTGGCATGATCTCTAATTATAGTTATTTTTACAGCTTTGTCCATCACATTAGAATTATCCGGTTTCATTTAGAAACATTTAGTCAAGGGTTAAAAAGAAAAAAAGAATGAAAAGATTGTGAGATGTCAGTTTGGGGCAGGATAACTACACCCATAGGAGGTCTATAATACCTGGAGAAAACTGTTAGCAAATTCTGAGAAAATAATGAGGGGAGGTTGAAAGACTTTGTAGAATAGGAGGGACATCTAAGGTCAGTGCAAGATTTAGCAACAAGTTAGTCCCTGTAGCAGTAGAGCATGGCATTAGCAACACCAAGGTCATGGGATTGATTCCCAGATAACCGATAAAATGTATCTTGAATTCAATGTAATATGGTCTGGATAAAAGTATTTGCCAAATTTGAAAGAAAATGTGTAGGATTTGAAAGGAAGACATTTTGACTTGATTTTAAGGCCCTTCCACACTGAGCACGACGCGATAAAGCTAAGTGAATCGTCGACGAACGAAGCTTTCAACTGAACGCGAAACGTTTGATTGCCTTCAGCTAATTCACGCCTGCACGATTGGTGGCGCTGACCGAGAATACATTTTTCCTCATGTATGTATCATACATTTATGTATCTTTTTTGACACCAGTATCAAGTTTGTAACATATCAACAGTCTACATTAAGACTGCAGTTTGAATTTATTTGATTTGAACCATAAAAACGTCTCACCTGGAGAGCAAATTGATGATTAATTATATAAACCGATATACATTTTTATAATTGTATTTATAAAATATATATGTTATATATAAATCTGCAAACCTTACCTGTACATTTAAGGCAACAACTGCAGTAATGCTTTTGTTTGGTTAAAATAATCTATTGCCATGTGACTATTTTCCCAAGTGTATTCATTAAACAGTGTCCTTTAATCAGATCCGACCTGATCTGTGGGCCTAGTTATAGCCTAAATCAAATTTAGTCTTAATTAACAGACCTGCCACATCAACTACCCATTACCTTCTTCCTTAATCGGAGGAAGCTGAGCAGCTGTTGAGGGCCCTGGAAGCTTTTTCACGTAAAACCGAATGACAGAATGAACATAAAGATGGAAGGTATCACCATGAGGTCACGCTAGCCTTTCCCTCGTTTTATTGATAATTGTACATGCCTAGAAAAGGTCAGTCAAGAGCATGCAAGAAGGGGAAAAAAACGTGCAATTTAAATTAAAAGGCAGAAATGAAAAATAAGCATACTGCATATTGTAGTGCTAATCTATACCAACAAAATGTCAAACATACTGTCTTCTTACTTGAGTAAACAAATGCATAATGTATATACTGCTTTATCAGTGCAATTTATTGGCCCGATGACTTTTCTATGAAGCGGATCTATAAAGCTCTCATCTCATGTGTTCTAAACCATATAAAATGTTGAAGGAAATTAGATGGCAAAGTCTGCAGGATCAATAAAGACATTGTTTGCCACTGTTCACTGATCTGCTGAGAGCTGTCCTGTAGGGCAGGCCACAGGGCTAAACTGCTCACATGTATAATGAGACCTTTCTAGGCTGTTAAATCCAGAGGACCCGTTTTTGATAGAGAAAGCACTGACCAAATTTTCTGCTTAATTAAATTTAACATTCATCCTCACATGGGAAAAAAAAAGAATGAGACATAATGAAAAAGAGACTGGAAAGCAAAAGATGAGAGCTCATGAAAATTTACAGCGTGATACTTCAGCCTATAGAAGCAAATGCTACGCTCCCCTTGTTGAGTTGTTACAAAGGTTTTAGCGTCAGCAGATTATTTCAGAATGAAGAAATATTTTTGTGTAAGTACAATGTTCTTTTTTTTTCTGTGGAAAAATGCAACATGGGATAAGGTTCAGAAATATAATTTTATTGATTCTGATTAATGATAATTGAATAGGCAGGTGGGTCGTTTTTATTAAAGTGAGATTGCTTTAGAATGTCATCCAAAGCGCGTAAGAAATTTCCCTCAAGCTAAAGAATCATTATTACAACCCGATTGCAATGAGAGTTAATTCCCGCTGCAATCGCAAGACTTTCTATGCATGAGCTACTTTAGAGAAATTAAGTTGTTTTAGAGTTATATTTAATTTGTCTTCAATTAAGGATTCATCTATCAACGCAAAACCTGTAAATTAGAGAAAATGTGGGCTGGAGTAATTTAGTTTATTTGATTTAATGCTTTGTACAAGATTTCCCAGTTGAAAACATGATGCTTTGAAGTGCATACTTCTTCAGTGAACACTGGTTGGCAATATAACCATCCTGAGCATTATTACTTTTTTTTATTACCATGTGATGTCTAATTCAGTCATATAGAGCATAAAGTTTCAATTGAGGCAATGACAAAAAAATTATTATTTGACTATAGAAATAAAAAAATTAAAATGCATATGTATTTGACCCAAAGGCAAATAAGTGGATGGATGGATGGATGGATGGATGGATGGATGGATGGATGGATGGATGGATGGATGGATGGATGGATGGATGGATGGATGGATGGATGGATGGATGGATGGATGGATGGATGGACAAACAAAAAAGATGGATGGATGGATGGATGAATGGATGGACGGACGGACGAGCAAACAAACAAATTAAGGATGGATGGATGGACGGACGGACAGATGAAGGAACAAACAAACAAAGGAAGGATGGATGGATGGATGGATGGATGGATGGATGGATGGATGGATGGACGGACGGACGGACGAGCAAACAAACAAATTAAGGATGGATGGATGGATGGATAGATGGATGGATGGATGGATGGATGGATGGATGGATGGATGGACGGACGGACGAACAGATGTAGGAACAAACAAACAAAGGATGGATGGATGGATGGAAGAACAAACAAAAAAGATGGATGGATGGATGGATGGATGGATGGATGGATGGACAAACAAAAAAGATGGATGGATGGATGGATGGATGGATGGATGGATGGATGGATGGATGGATGGATGGATGGATGGACGGACGGACGGACGGACGAACAGATGAAGGAACAAACAAACAAAGGATGGATGGATGGATGGAAGAACAAACAAACAAATTAAGGATGGATGGATGGATTGACAAACAAACAAATTAAGGATGGATGGATGGACGAACAAACAAACAAATTAAGGATGGACGGATGGATGGACAAACAGATGAACAAACAAACAAATGAAAGATATATGGATGAAAAACAAACAAATTAAGTATGGATGGATGATGGATGAACAAACAAATTAAGGATGGATGGATGGATGGATGGATGGATGGATGGATGGATGGATGGATGGATGGATGGATGGATGGATGGATGGATGGATGGATGGATGGATGGACGGACGGACGAGCAAACAAACAAATTAAGGATGGATGGATGGATGGATGGATGGATGGATGGATGGATGGACGGACGGACGAACAGATGAAGGAACAAACAAACAAAGGATGGATGGATGGATGGAAGAACAAACAAACAAATTAAGGATGGATGGATGGATTGACAAACAAACAAATTAAGGATGGATGGATGGATGGATGGATGGATGGATGGAAGAGCAAACAAACAAATTAAGGATGGATGGATGGACGGACGAACAAACAAACAAACAAATTAAGGATGGATGGATGGATGGACAAACAGATGAACAAATTAAAGATATATGGATGAAAAACAAACAAATTAAGTATGGATGGATGATGGATGAACAAACAAATTAAGGATGGATGGATGGATGGACAAATAAACCAACACAAACAAACAAATTATAAGGATGGATGGATGGATGGATGGATGAACAAACAAACAAATTAAGGATGGATGGATGGACAAACAAACCAACACAAACAAACAAATTATAAGGATGGATGGATGGATGAACAAATAAAACAAATTAAGGATGGATGATGGATGAACAAACAAATTAAGGATGGATGGATGGATGGACAGACAAACAAACCAATACAAACAAACAAATTATAAGGATGGATGGATGGATGGATGGATGGATGGATGGATGGATGGATGGATGGATGGATGGATGGATGGATGGATGGACGAACAAACAAACAAACAAATTAAGGATAGATGGATGAACAAATGCACGATGGATGGATGGATGGATGGATGGATGGATGGATGGATGGATGGATGGATGGATGGATGGATGGATGGGGTTTGTCACAAAGCAACCCTTAACTGGATCCTGCATGGATGGATGGATGGATGGATGGACAAATACACAAAGGATGGATGGATGGATGGACAAACAAAAATGTATGCCTTGAATAAGAATATTCCAAGCAGTTCCAAAGCACACTACAAGAACAATTATGAAACAAAATCCATAAAAGTATGTAAGAAAATGTCAGCGATTTTAAAATAGGAAGCCATCTACAGAAATTGAAGAATAGCATGCACTATTCATAAATCGGACATGAATGGAAAGGATATAAACCCTTGTTGATAAAGCTCATCACATCTCTGGCAGACTCATATTTGAAACAGGGTGATGCAGCATTGTGTTTGGAGATGCTTGTTTACAACAGGGACTGGAGAATTCATTGAGATAGAAGGAAAAATTGATGGATGCAGAAAAACCTGCAGGAAATAGTGCTGCAGTCCCAAGAGCACATGCACTTGGAAAACAATTCATCTTCCAGCAGACCAGCCACACAGAGCTGAAGTCACTGTGGAATGGCTTAAATCCAAAAAGGTCCTATAGACTATAGTGGCCCGGTCAAATCCCACAACTCAATCCATTTGAATGACTTTAGAAATATTGTTCACAAATATTCCCCATCCAACTTGCCAAAAGCAATTTTGCCAAGAAACAAATGTCAACATCACGGCATGCAATACTGATAGACATATACTCAAGAGACATATAGATGCTTCCAAAGGTAGGGTACAACGGGGCTAAAGACGTGACGAGGTTAAAGGTGCAGTGGCTTTATTCTCTTTTAAAACACTAGATGGCACCAAAATTCAGCTCAGCACATTTCTCAACATACGCCAATGATGCACGTGGAAATTTGGCTGATTCTTGACGTGATCGCGGACAACACCGCAAAGTTGATTCTGTGCAAATTTGATCTAATGTTTAACGTTTTTTTAAATGTTGTAGATGCAGCAAATGAGAATCGATCAAAATTATTGACTATATTTTGAGACAACGGTCTTCTTAATGATTTTCAGTTTTTTCAGTCAATAACGGGAGGATATGTAAAAGTACAGTATTTGGGGTAAAAGGCGCCTCAGATTTTGGGGGGCTGTTGTAAAAAAAATTACGATTTTAAATGCATTTTATTGTCCCTTGAAGTATATATTTTGTAATATATTTTGGCATTGGAAGGTTTAATACAGTATAAGTATCAGACTCCCAAGGGATATACAAAATATATTTGGAATATATTTAAAATAGTTATATTTTAATTTTCTTTAGTTTAAGTTTTTTTAATGTATTTTATTTTATTTCAAGTTTTTTTAATGTATTTTATGTATTTTATGTATTTATGTATTTTATGTATTTTATGTATTTTATGTATTTTATTTTATTTCAAGTTTTTTTATGTATTTTATTTTATTTCAAGTTATTTTATTTCAAGTTTTTTATATATATACAAAATATATATAGAATAGATTTGAAATAGTTATATTTTGATTGAAGAAATATACACCTTAGCAACTGCTTAGCAACGCCCTGGCAACAATGCACAACACCTTGGCACTGTTTTTGCATGGGAGAAGCATAAAAAAGAAAAGTAAAATTTCTTGTTATGCCCAAAATTTCCATGACTGTCTGTGTGCAACTCCTCATTATGTCCTTAAGGAATGCGCTGATGTCGTGAGATGTCTGCATGAGCAGGAGTGTGGAGGTATGGAAATACATGTGGACAGGCAGGTAGGACATCGTATTATTGCATTAAGACCGAATGCACAACATTTTTTCGTTCCTGAGACAGAAGATATATGTACATGTTTTAATATTTAGACCACTTCTATTATTGATTACTATCAGGATAAGAAGAGAGTTTCAACCAGTATAACAAAAAGTAGTATTTATAAAACAAATTACCTATATTTGTCATAGATCTACAGAGGAGTGTTAATGCATTGCATGCAGTGTTATTTTAGTATAATTGATATAGCCTACCGTTATAGTTATTTATTTCAGCTAGATGCCAGGGCAACATTTCTCAGTTTCTTTAGTTTAAGTTTTTATATATTTTATTTTATTTCAAGTATGGTTTAATTTAATTTTTTCTTAAAGATACTTACCCTGATTTGATTAACTTTACTTTTTTTGCTAGTATTGGGGAATAAATGAATAAAAGTAGCAACTCTACTATAACATACTTGCAAATTGCCACATACTGTTCTATATTATGCCAGTTATATTAAAATGCCATGTAATCATGCCATGAGTTGATCCCAACTGTTGCTGTATTACTGTCTCTATTTAGCACCGTCTCTGATCCATGATCTTCTTATACTCTGTTCTTCTCAGACTCTGACTGAAGAAGTTTTGTGCTTTCCATGCTGCTTTTTTCAGACGAGCAGCTCAACATCGTGGTAATCGGATTATTTTCCCTGGCAATCCATGCGTGTAGTTCACATAATCGGCCTAATGATTTCATGCAGTTTGGATTGCCTGTCGAAGACACAAAAGACAACTTTAACAAATAGGTGTCAAATAATTATGATGTAGTCTCTCTTTTGCACTGCCCTTTGACCACTAAAATATTTTTTGCACTGCCCTTTGACCCCTGGAAGTTGATGGTGGCAGTGGTGCAGTGGACACATGTCCTCTTTGTGCTTTGGAAGTGTAAGAGAGACAAAATACTTGAAATATGAAAATGTGTTTTTTTTATTTTAAATACTATCCAGTATCCACGATAAGCATTATCATCTGTGACTATGCTAACTGTGTCCTTTCTGCTAGAGGACACCTGTAATAAATATGACAATTTATTGTCTATACAGTATATTTTGCATGGATGATAAGTAGTTAATAATCATTTTAAATGGAAATACTTTCAGTTGAGATCTGTATATTTAGGGTTGCAAATGCAATAGATTATTCGTAGAAAAAAAACTAAATAAAAAAATACCATTAGGTTCGAGTTAATTTAAGTGCGATTTTTAAACATTTCACCAGAGGGTGCCAGAGTGCAGGAAAAGAGCAACCTTTATTTGATGGATCTTGACGGAGGTCATAGCATTTACTTCAAAATAAAGTCAAAGCAAAATATATATTTTTTAGAATAATACAAAGAGAACTATAGAAACAAACCCTACCTTGATTAAAACCGTATTTGCTTTAGGAAAGAATTAGACACATAAGATTGTAAGGCGCACTAGAAAATATTTATTGCTTATTTACAAAGTACAGATTGGATTATTTACTTTAAAATAATATTTTAAGAATATATATATATATATATATATATATATATATATATATATATATATATATATATATTAAAACATTTAATAGCAAATATTCCCAAGTATTGTGGGAATATTCAATATATTCTAAAACAAGTCCAACATAAGCATGATCAAAGATTTTAGTGATAAAAAAGAACAAAGGTTTAGATATAGTGTGTAGTGTAGTGAAAAATAGTCTACAGAAGTGTATCAGGATCACAGCATGAGCAAGTTGTCACAATGGGGACCTAGCAAGGGTTTAGTAGGGATGCTAGGGACATATCCAGCGGCTGCTAAATTGTCCCTAGCAATGATTTTGATCAAACAATTAAAGTCACCATGAAATAAAAATGGACAGAATGATTTATCCATGCACAACATTTTTATTTTATTTTTTATTCAAGTGCCCTCATAATCTTTAATCAAAATAACCTCCCCTTCCTCTTTCAGTGACATCTCTTCTGTTCTCTGATGACATGTTTACTGGCATGAAGGCGGGACAACCTGTCAATCACATGACATCACACCATCCCACATATCTTCAAAATATATATAATCTCTTTGTATAGTGTTGTGGCAGTTTAATTCACTAAACAATCATCTTTGGCGTAAGAGACAGTCTGGAATCAAATGATCATTAAAAAGTAATTTATTCTTGCAAGAAGGCCCAGTTGCCACACAGAAGTCACAAGTACAGTCTGTGGAACAAGTGCGACCAGGAGAGAGAGGCAGGCCAGTCTTTATACTGTGTTATTGTTATCTTCCAAGGTTCTTTAAACTCCATAGATGGATAAGACACCACCAGTGATCCTATTATACACTGAACTTTAGTTTAGCTTAACTTGCAGCCTGCAAGTCCTAAATTGGACAGCCCTTTGACCTTAGGGGTCAAGGCTTCAGCCTTCAAAGCTCTCCCCCTCTTCCTCCTGCTTCGCAGGCGTTTCACATCAATCATTATATCACATGGTCAACAGCATACATAGAAGTCAATCCTGTGTATGTTAATGAAAATCAAAGTAAGTAATGAAAATCAAAAATCTCCCATTACAATAGAAATTATGTCAGAATTTTCATTTTTGGGTGACCTGTCCCTTTAATTCCAGAGGTGTGGCGATTGCCACGGGTAATCATGGTAAAATACAGAGAGAAACATAAATCAGAGATTGTTCTTTCTTTTTGTTAAATGCCACATGATCCAGGTAGTTAAGTTATCTGGGTGATGTCATTGACTGGGCTTGTTTCTGTTAGATAGAAAGCAATTATGGTTTATGGACACAAGATTAATAATCCGCATTAGTTTTAGAGGACATAATGGCTGAAGCTCAACATTTATAACCAGTCCGTGAGAGAAGAGTAAACATTTAAAGTCACCCCACCCTGCAAATAAATATTAGCTGTCCTTGTTTAGACACTAAAAGGCACCATCACCCATGTAAGATACACAGTACATTGAGCACACTTTATGTCTTATGCCTTTTTATCATGCTAGATTTATTTAATGTTTCTTGGTTTTTCATTTTCAAACACTTTCTATAAAGATTGTATGTATATAAAGTATCTTTATAAACCTTATAATTAGATGTATGCTGTCATAAACAATTTTAACCAAAGATATTATACATTAAACTGTAATGCTATTCATGGTTAGTATATATTTATCCGCATGATTAATCTTTTTTTTTAATGATCTTCTTTTGTGTTTAACAGAAGAAAGAAACTTATACAGGTTTGGAACACCATGATGACAAAATTTTCATTTTTGGGTGAACTATATCCCTTTGATATTTTCCTTCTCTGCCAATGAAAATAGTTCCAAACGAAGCCAAAGCATCAAGTTTTGCATGTTGCCAAAGCCCAGCAGCAAACAGAGATAAGTCAGTCTGGATCCACGTTTGAGTGAAGCGTTCTAATCACTCGACTCCAGCTCCACTACAGCTTTCATTTGCTCAGTTGTGAGAGAAACTCTGAGCCACATGGAGGCCAGAACTGTTGTATAAAACACATTAAAACAAATGATCAACACAAAACTTCATGTGTTACAATACTTTTACTTATACCTTTTTTTTAAAGGAAATTAATACTTTTATTCAGTAATGATGCATTTAATTGATCAAAAGTGACAGACATTTATAATGTCACAAAATATTAATATTTTAAATAAATGTCTTTCTTTTGATGTTTCTATTCATCAAAGTCTTCTAAAAATGCATCATGATTTCCACAAAAATGTTAAGTAGCACAAATGTTAATAAACATTGATAATGATAATGTTTCTTGAGCTTCAAATCAGCATATTAGAAAGATTTCTGAAGGATCATGTAACACTGAAGACTAGAGTAGCCTAATGGATATTATGGGAATAAATTATCTATATATTATATTAATTTAAAATATAGTCAAATAGAGAACTGTTATTTTAAATTGTAACAATATTTTAAAGTATGATTAATCAAATAAATGCAGCCTTGCTGTGTGTGTGTGTGTGTGTGTGTGTGTGTGTGTGTGTGTGTGTGTGTGTGTGTGTGTGTGTGTGTGTGTGTGTGTGTGTGTGTGTGTGTGTGTGTGTGTGTGTGTGTGTGTGTGTGTGTGTGTGTGTTAAATATTAACATCATATCATCCACCTGCTTCTCTGATCTCTAGTCAGTATCAGCACAGGCCAATGGCCATTAAATATGTTCAACCCCTAATATGCGTTGTTCCTGTAGCCAGCTTAATTTTAAGGTTTACTTTTTTTATTTCTTTTTTTTTTTTTTTATCCCATGAACATACAATTGATCTCTCAGAATAACATCTGCAAAGATTCCCTAATAGTGTCACCATAGTGTGAAGAGAACGACTCCATCATCAGAGCTGTTGCTGTACAACAATAGGCCACGAGCAGCGTCACTCAAGCGACAAATCCTCCAGTCCTGATGCAGTGTAGGCGGTGTGTCTCCTCTCCTCCCCCCACGATCCCTCTCTTCCTGCCTCCCACGCACACACGCCTCCTGCCCTTGACTCTTACGGAGAGCAGAGGAGCGATCTGTTCGTGTTTTGAGATTGCAGTGCCCGTCTGTGTTTCTCCATGCTCGTGCTTCAGCTCAGATGGGACACGGAAGTGCAGCGGCTGTCTGGCACATGAACGCGCGCGGCTGGTCTCTCTGGCGGGACATCCCAGGCACGGGATGCTGAACGGGAGCCGTGAGGGTTTGTTTGAACTGGGCAGGCAGCTCCAGCAGGAAGGAGACTCTCAAGCTGCTCTGCACTGCTTTCTGAGCTGCCTGCTGGGACTCACACATGTGCAGAGCTTCCACTCGCTTCCCAACTGCCTGCATCAGGTGAGCCCTGCAGGATGGAGCTCTGTAATGATGCATTGTGGGATATAGAACCCATTCAAATGGGATTCAAATGTAGGAGATGAACATTTACACGCAAATTTGTTGGTAGGCTATATAGCATGCATGAGCAAATAATGCACAGTTGATTGCACATAAAGCTGTAGTTTGCATGCAAAAACATCTCTCATGCATGTAGTTTTATGATTCGATGGCACACTAACCTAAAACTAGCTTTCAGTCAATGCATATTTTAAACTGGCAAATGCATTCTGAAACATTAATGCTGTACACTGACAGCATGAGCCAGGACAGCAAAAATACTCTCTCATATGCAAAGATTGTGTGGTCACATTTGTTTGCTGGTGCACACAGGAGACGTGCTTGACGCTTATAGCAAGGGTTGTTTATCATTGTGTTGCAAGCTATTGCAATAGCTATTCAGTGTCCATCATGTGTTTACATGAAACATCAGGGCAATTTATCAAATAATGTCTGCAGCTTGTATACATATTTCTTTATGTGTTCACTTCCCTTCAGTAATCATGGAATCTGTTCAATGACAGTCCTTCAGATAAAAACACTCATCCCTGGTTTCTCACTTTGGGTTACTCTGTTAAACTCTGTCAAGGGTCCCAAGCAATGTCCAGAATATAAACAGTGGCTCTTACACAAGAGTACTGGAATGTGTGTTATGACATTGGCCAGACGGAGTCGCTTCTGACCTTACGAAAAATACATATTTAGAATTTGCTAATATTTATCACTAACATTAACAATAATATTTCATCTGAGGTATTTTGACATTTTGAAAGTTATAATAACTAGAATGTTAAATTTTGAGTGAACCTGACAATCCATTGTGTATGTCATATTTTAGCCTAAATTCAAAAGGAAGAAAATAAAATTATTGAAAAAAAGAAAACTTTTTTAAAAATTATTTAAATTTTAAGAACATTCATATTTTTTGCATTGTGGCATCATTTTCATGACATTTAAGCACTTATTTAAGCAATTTAAGCTCTTAATCCAGATTACTGCCAAAAAATGCCTTACTGTAATGTGAATATATATATATATATATATATATATATATATATATATATATATATATATATATATATATATATATATATATATATATATATATATGTGTGTGTGTATGTATGTATGTATATATATATATATATTATATATAAAAGATACACACACACACACACACACACATATATATATATAGATCATGACAATTGAAAATAATTTTATAGATAAGAATGGAATACATATTTGTCTTGACGGACTAGATTTGCTGCTGCTGGCTTAAGTGAAGGCTACTTCCAAAAAATGCACATCCATAGAGGGAATAGGATACAAGCTGCTGCAGGGAAAGTAGGAAGAACTAGCAGAACTAGGCAGGTGGTGCTGGGGAAGGTGGAGGGCTAGGGAAATTCCCATTGCACACTGCAGCCAGTTCAGGACAGAAATCAATAGGTTACGTAGATAGAACAAAAGAATGATTGGTCCATGCAGCCGACTTTAAGAGAAGCTATCAGCTGCCCCCAAAAATTATATATATATTTTTTTATTACCGGTATTGCTTCTCCTAAAGCCAGCCACATAGCCAATCAGTCTTTATATACTGTATATTTATTACTGTTTTATATATGTATTTATTTTATATATTTATGTTTATGATGCATTATGGTAATTAGGGATAGAGGGAATATGCTTAATTCTCATGAAAAAAATCTAAATGTGAAATGTTTTCTTTCATTCTAAAATTTGTTTTCTCTCTGGACATGCTTTCTCTCTTTTATTCTGTGAAGCACTAGAAGTTTTGATTTTTTTCAGACAATATTCTCTCTTAATTCCTTCATACAGATTGCTGAACTCTACATTGATGAGAAGAATTGTATCCTTTTTGATAAAGTATCAATCCTCGCTCTACATTGTTTACTGAACATAAAGTATTAAATCCTTTTTATCTGCACAACAAACATACATGTAATGAAACACTGTATGTTCTACCGTATGCTGTAGGCCTATGTGCAAAGCAGTTGTGCGGTTTGGTTAATGCAGGGCCTTTACAACTGTAGCTTCTTCAGTGTGGTCTTTTCCCTAAGAGGATCTGTGGACACTTATCGAATCTCAGCTGAAAGAGCATCACAGCTAATTAACCTGCTTAGACCCAGCATGAGCTCCCCTGTCATTATTCATCCACGGACTGCCATTAACAGCAAGGCTAGTGTTACGTGACATACATTCCCTCTTAAACCCATGGCCTCTCAATTACTAAAGCATAGAGTTTAAACGGCTTCAAGACTGGTAGTTTCAGCTCAAACGGGTCATTTACAAGTCATTAACCAAGATCATTCATAACCTCTTTTCCAATTAAATTCCAATTACATGTGAATTGGTTTTAACATATTTTCTATGATCTTAAGCAGTAAATAGTGGTGGGACTTGGTGAAAAATGTGATCTCTGTGTAATTACACAAAAGAGAAATAATTGTTGTAGATTTTTATCATTTAATTGAATAAGCTATTTAATTACATGCAAAACATTAGTCTGTTCAATCAATGCACAACAAGGGAATTTGGAATAGGTGATTTGAGGAGCTGGGGATGAATTGGGTAACACAGAGATGTTATCTGGAATGTTCTGCCATTCTATTATCCTCATATGGACCAGTGCTCACGCAAAGCCTGTATATCAGTAAAAGGCAGAATGGTGAATTAGGGTGTAAAACACATATACTTGCTTGCAATGACAATTGTTTTTACAAACAGTATTAAGTCTGTTCGACATTATTTTGACAAAACTGCCCACATACATACAGTCCAGCACAGAAAATTGCAAAAGTTTGGTGTCAGTAAGATTTGTTTTTAAAAGAATAAGGATATTAAGCGACAGTGACAGTGTAGACATGTATAATCAGACAAATGATTTATATTTAAAATACATTCAGATTTTTTTCTTTTTTTTTTTTTTTACTTTACTTTTCACCTGAAAAAAATGGATCATGGTTGTAATGGCTGCTGAAAATTTAGGAATAAATTACATTTTAAAATATATTCAAATAGAAAGAAAGTTATTTTAAATTGTAATAATATTTCAAAATGTTACTGTTTTTATTGTATTTAATAAACAAGCTACAGTTAGTCCAAAATGCCGCCGCTAGAGTTCTTACGAGATCAAGAAAATATGATCATATAACACCGATTTTATCATCACTGCATTGGTTACCTATAAAGTTCCGTATTAATTACAAGGTATTGCTACTGACTTATAAAGCCCTAAACGGCTTAGCTCCAGTCTATTTAACGGATCTTCTATCGCCCTATAATCCATCGCGCTCTTTAAGATCACTAAATTCAAGGCTTTTGGTCATACCTAGGATATTCAGAACCACCAAAGGAGGGAGAGCATTTTCACATTTGGCTCCAAAACTCTGGAATAGTCTTCCTGATACTGTTCGTTACTCAGACTCGCTCTCCCAGTTTAAAACTAGATTAAAGTCGCATCTCTTCAGCCAGGCATTCATATAATCTTACAGTTCAAACTACAATCCGGCCTCTAGTTCATAAATGCCAGAGGAGAACTGGCCCCCGACTGAGCCTGGGTTCTCCCAAGGTTTTTTTTTCTCCATTAGGTCACCTGATGGAGTTTTAGGACACCATTAGGTCACTTGATGGAGTTTTTCGGTTCCTTGCCACTGTTGCCTTTGGCTTGCTCAGTTGGGGATATTTTGGGGATATTTAATTTAATTTTATCAATCAATAAATTCCTCTTGAAATAAACTTTGTTGTATTATTTAAATTTAATACTGTGAAGCTGCTTTGATACAATCTGTATTGTGAAAAGCGCTATACAAATAAACTTGACTTGACTTGACTTGACTTAATCAAATAAATGCAGCCTTGGTGAGCCTAAGAGACTAAAACAATTCCCAATCTTACCAATCCCCAACTTTTGTTAGTGTAAAAGGAAAGATTTTATGCCACAAACGTTGCAAACGTAAACAAATATAGTAAATGTTCTTCTTCCAAAGCACTCATTGTAGCAAACAAACGTTTTTCAGACCTCAACCCCACGTGAAAGTTAAAAACATATTATATGACACCATGCTATCATATCTCTTCAATTACATGTATGCCATCTAAGGGCTTGCAGTTCAGGAAGATGAATGGCATAACTTTCATCATGTACTCATTTTCTGACCGGGAGTAGATACAATGGGTGAGATTGACACTCCCAAACCGGCATGATCAACAAGAAAAAGAAATGTAGAAATTGCTTCCACAGTCATGCTGAGATTGCAGGAAATATACATGCCAAGCAGAAGGACAAAGCTAGTATATTTATGTATTGATAAAGTGCTGCGTATTTCCTCTAAAGCACCAGAGCTGGGATAGTAATAAGTAATGCACATATCTGCCATGCCAATGCATCTCTTTGCACTCTTTATTTCTAAAGCTAGCAAACACAACTTATATATAACAAGATATATAACCAGTTTAGATGGAAAGGATCTCAAGCTGACTAGCTGAAGACATTACTCTAGCTATATCCATTAATAGACACAGTATTTCCTTGAAAATAAATTCCAGCGCAGCGCTACAACAACCATAATGAAATGCCCCTTCACAATAGATAATGCTTTACAATGAACTCTGTTAGAGAGCTAAATATGGCAATTTATCTGTTCAATAAAATACTTTACTGACCTGTTGAGTAATAAAAACGGCATCTCCCTGTTGCTTTTACAACATTTCTAATCCCTCATTTCTCGACATCCCCGAAAAGCCAAGTTAATGTTGATTCTTGTTTTATTACGAACTCTGTCGCATTCTCTCCTCTGTTCTGCTGTTTTTAAACAGTTCATTCCCCGGAGGTTGGAGATTTAGCTACTCTGTCAACCTTTCTCTCTCGTTGTGACAACTAACCTCTGCCACTCCCACACTAGACACGACAAAGTACCCGGAGCAACTTTTCTCTATTTATGGATATGAGACTCGCACGGGCGAGTGACGTATGTACGCAATTGACCGTTCACAAAGACCCGCCCCATTTAGTTACTGTTGCTATGTCCGACAAGCCACACCGCTCTCACGCCACATACCATGTTCTCACATAGTGAAAAATACATTGCGGATTCGCGGAGCAAAGAGGACACTGACAACGCGCTGACAGACAGGACAGACCAGGTTACTTTTGATATGAAACAAAGTCTCAACTTTCAAATTTGGTCATTTAGGGCATTGTTTAAATTTGTTTAAATTTAGGGCATTGTTTAAATTTTAAAGAAATTTAAACAATAAATAAATACCGTTTTGTGGCTCTTTAATGTGTTGTGACAGATCGCTATAGAGCCTCTTAAAGCTGCTCGTGAACGATCATCTCTTCCTTCTAGTTCATTCATAGCATCAAATAAACATGAATAAATGGGACAATGGTTGTCTCCCTCAGTTGCAAGGTTGTAGTTTTGGTTTGAACTTTGGGGGGTTGGAGTGTGAACGGGGTCCCAGGGCATGCTCCTTCGTGAGGTTTGTTTATTTATTTTTGCAAAATTTACTTTTTGTGGTATCATCCACACATGCATATCATACAGCTTATAAAATCTCAGAACGCGTGACACATACATTTAATTAATTGCCCTATTCTATACACTGTGTATCGTGTGGATAGTCAGAGTACCTGCAACGTGCTGGTACCAGCCCTCGTCAAAGTGAGTCAGGGTAAGACAAAAACATGTTTGGAAGAAGGATTGATGATGTATTGACGAATTATTATTAATTTTGAACAAAAATAAATGTTATACCTTTACCTAAAACTAAAACCTTTAAAAAAAAAATGTGTGTATAATATTATCTCAGTGATACTAAAATAACACTGACTGACTATATATTGTATACTAAGCAATATTTCTAAAAATATGAAGCATAAAGACACTGGCCTTTAATTAAATGGAGAGGAAGGCAATGCTAAATGAATGACAAAAATTACTACAAAATCCACACAGAATACATTGTTCCTGGTCTCACCTCCACAGCTATTTCAACGGTTAGCATCACATTCACCACAAATAGATTTATCACTTTCAAACTGATCCCCATGTGGTTAGTCAGCAAATTCAGATGTTCCTCAGCCAGCTGGGATCTAAAAATATGTCCAGGACACCTGGGAATATGCTGCCCATTCTTGGAAAAGATCATTTTAAGAGGGACAGCATACCTAGCACTGCTTATAATGAGACACACACATTGTGATCAGTAAATGAAAAAAACTTCTAATTTTTCTAAGTTTATTGCTAGACCATGTAAACTTTAAAGGTTTTGGATTGGTCAAATGTTTAAATGTTTTTGAAAGAAGTCTCTTATGCTCACAAATCATGCATTTATTTGATCTAGTAAAACAGTAATATTGTGAAATATTATTACAATTTAAAATAAGTGTTCTATTTAACATTTATTTATGTGATGGCAAATCTAATATGCTGATTTGGTGCTTAGAAAACATTTCTTTTTATCAAGTCAAGTCACCTTTATTTATATAGCACTTTATAAAAAATAGATGTTTCAAAGCATCTTTACAATGAAAATAATTCAATGATTTGAATGGAGTTCATTTCGGCTGTACAGCAGCTCTAAATGAAAATAGTGTCATTGTTCAGCTGAAGTCAGTTCAGTGTTGATTCAGTTCCGTTATAAAGATTATCTATAAAGCAGTTCTGCAGAAAAACAGTGATGTCATCATCAAGCACAGTTCAGTTCTCATCCAATAGAGTAATAATCCAATAGAGTAATAATATTGTTGAATATTAAGTGAAGTAATATTAATATTTTTATGATCAAAGAAAACAGTTGAGCTGCTTAATATATTTGTGGAAACTGTGATATACAGATATATACTGTATATATATATATATATATATATATATCTCCTTGCTGAAAAATATAAATTTCTTTAAAAAAATCGTACTAACCTTTTGAATGATAGTGTATATACAGTACTTGTTTTACTTTTTTTGACGTTTGTTTAATATAATTAACACTGTAGCTAAAGCAAACTTTCACAATTCTAACAAGAGTTCCAGCTGTACTCTATGATATCAAATAGAAACATCAGCAAATCACTGCACATACAAATAAGAAATACTGCCAATATCTAGGTCAATCACGGCTATTTTAAGAACATTTTCCTTTCTGGCTGTATTTTTGTAATGACACTTAAGGGCAAATATGTTCTTCTTACACAGAGATAGTAATGGCATGCCTTTGAAAACATTGAACAAACTCTTTAGTGACTATTTATAGAACTGCTGCAAGCTTTGTGTCTTTCTCTAGAGCTAAAATGAGAAGGTGACACAAACACTAACCAATCAAAATATCAAACAGGCCTAGAGCTAGAATAGGGATTGTATGTTTGACTGTTTTTCTGTTTAGGCAATACATCAACTTTTCAGTGAACACCGGTGTTCTGTATTGTCTTTGGTGATGCTAGCAGCTGAACAAATCAGGATTTCACTGAGCTGGAGTAATTGGGCGGGTGTGTGTGATCAAATCTATTTCATGGTGACAAGCATGTCTAATCCTTGACCCGTATAAAATCAGATGGGAAAGCTCTGCAGTTCATTCAGGCGGAGAAGATGTTTTACGAAGTGGCATTGATCGAGCTCACCTCGCTGCAGGCCAGCACAGGCAGGTCCACTTTTTATGGCTTTACATAAATATATTTGTATGATGCTGTTGAGTGGACATGTGTCTGCTTGATCAGTATATTCGCAATAGACATTATCATCATAGCTGTGTTCAGGTCAGCAGCATGATTGTGAGAGTGTGCACTACTTTTTTTTACAACTGTTCAACAAACAAACTTTGTGTATTTTTGCCCCATCAACAAAAATAGTTCCAAACAAAGTCAAAGCATGAATCTGTTTATGAACTAATTGGTTCAGTGAATTATTTAATAGCTTACTTACAAAGATATTATGTGCATTCCGATCGACCGCAAGTGCCCTGTGAAGTACACTTCAATGGGTATTGTGCCATCGTAAGTGAAATTCCAGTTCAAAGGGAACATACACTCTTAAAATGAAAGGTTCCATAAGGGAATTTTCAGACTGAATGCTATAGAAGAACCATTTTTGGTTCATTTTTTAAAACTTTTTCCACTGTAAAGAACCTTCTGGGAAATGCAAAGGTTCTATGGATGTTAAAAGTTCTTCATGGAACCATCAATAACCTTTATTTTTAAGAGTGTAACATGCTCATTTCAAAGGGCACTGCAGACGGCATATAATGGCAATGCCATTATTATTGAGTTTAATTTGTCAGGTTTGGTTTTTACACATTTGTTCACCGGTAAAAAGTGCACAAGATGTGACAGTTACAATATAGTGATAATTATTAATCTAGTGATCATTATTAAAGGTTATATAAGATAAGAAGACACATCTTATATAACCAAATTACATTTTTCATATTTTGCTTGTTTCATTCCTGAATGAATCAGTATTTTGACTAAATTATTCATTAGCTATAAATTTACATACACCCAAATAATAGGATTGATGGCTCAAGCTGTCAGGGTGTGTGCAGGCAGAAGGCTCCAATACAAAGTGTTTACTTACAAATATAACTTCAGCAATACAAACAGGCAGGATACACACACTTGTAACGAGGTTACATAGACGAGAATGGACCAAGACTGACTGAACAGGGAACTAAATACAGACACTGATGAACACAAACCAGGTGACACAGATGAAAATGATTGACAATACACAGGTGATGATAATGGACTCAGGATGGTAGCTATGGCAACGGATAAGTGGCGGGAAAACAACATGTGACTAATAAGACTAAACAGGAACACAACTGTTACACAAGCGGACTGAAAAGCCTTAATTTTACACCTCAATCGATTCGATTGAGCTTGATCTGAATTATATTTTGTTCGCAATAGCCGTAATGCACATGTAAGTGAATATGTGAATCAGAGTGCAACGTTTAGGGTTGTTATAAACTGAATCTGGAATCGGACTGGGTTCATTCATTTTGACGAAAACTAGTGTGTGCAAACATACCTATTTACCACCTATGTACATTCAATAAATTTCAGAAAATAATCATTTCTATCCTTTTCAAATCTTCTTCTGGCAAACATTGCCATAAATTTGCCACAGATTAGTCACAAATCTACAGCAAATAAATCGCAAGGGTTCAAGTCTGCTTCCACAAAACACTGAAAATTGACCCAACAACCAAACCTGTCCCCAAGGTCCTGTCAGAGAGCAGTAATATATTTAACAGAGGAGGTTCATCTTTATTTGCCGTGAGATGAACCAGTATTTATGGATGAAGGAGACCCATTGATCTCCTCCCATGGTGGACGTCTGCCTTTCCTCTGGCTCTCTGCTTGCTGCTGAGACAGCATAGAGTTCAAGCATGGGCAGAGAGTACAGGAGCCTTGAGAGATTTATGACCACGCTATACATTACCTCATTAAAGAGCTGTTGAGTACCATGGAGACGCTGCCTGAGTCAGCACTTTGTGTGATTTCTACCCTCTGGCCTTACTCAGTTCCCATCATGCAGTCTGGACACCAAAAGATTTCTATGTATAGCGATATTGTGTCTGCAACATTTAATAGGTGTATTGATCCAGTAAAATTAGGTTTGAATACAGAAGTGCATTTCTTAGGGGATGTTCACTTTTGCACTCCACTGCGGTGGTTTTTCATTGTTTTATATGTAAACGTGCTAGATAGATGTGTTTGACCGCCATTGCGCTCGCATCTCATGCCTTTTGCAGTGTCGTAGACATGAAGCCCAAAAAATACTTAATGTTTTACGCGTACACTAGGGTATCCGTACTCCATGGATTTCACTTAAGTCTAAAGCGCAACTTATGCGAGTAATGCAACGTACTTCTGATATTTACGCTACGCCATGACGAACTACATTACTTCCGACGTCACAAGTTGCGTAAGTTGCGCTTTAGGCGCAAGTAGACTGCGTATGGCCGGAAGCTAAAATTTTACTTTGTAACGTGTTAAAAATGTATATTTTTCTTACACGAACACATCGCTTCGCTTCAGAAGGCCTTTATTAACCCCCCGGAGCAGTGTGGAGCACTTTTATGATGGATAGATGCACTTTAATGGTCTTCAAAATAGAAACAACCATTCAGTGCCATAAAGCTTGGAAGAGCCAGGACAATTTTTAATATAACTCTGATTGTGTTCGACTGAAAGAAGAATGTCATATACACCTAGGATGGCTTGAGGGTGAGTAAATCATGGGCTAATTTTCATTTTTGAGTGAACTATCCCTTTAAACTGTCAGCTTGAGATTTGAAGGAAGGAAGTTTTTAAAGACACTCTGTTGCTGTTTCTTATTGATTTACACACTTGTGCCTTCAAACTGTTGTATGAAAGCAATATCACACGAGTAGGAGTGTGATATGGCTCTGTATCAGCGCGTCTGTGATCGCCTCCTGGACTCGGCCTGTGGCCTTGTGTCTATGGCCCAATCACAGCCGTGCTGAGATAGAGCCATATCACACTCCTACTCGTGTGATATTGCTCATGTATTGCCAGAACATTAAGCTTACAATCAGGTCTTCATTTCAATATTGATACTCAGGCAGAAAATATAATTTAGTAATCTTCTTGGAATTGCCAGTTCTAGTTGGTCTTTCTAAGCTTCTGTTTTTCATATGTTTCATTCCTTGTAAGAGCATTTGAATCTGTGGGTGTGGTGGCAGTGATCGGCCGTCTCTCTCTCTCTCTCTCTCTCTCTCTCTCTCTCTCTCTCTCTCTCTCTCTCTCTCACCCTCCCTCTCACCCTCCCTCCCTCTCTCCCTCCCTCCCTCTCTGTCTTTTTCAGTCTTGTCACTGTCTTGTTGTCTCTGTACATGCGAGTGTCTCTGTGAGTGTTTTTGCATTGTCTGTGAGGTTTCTGACAGGCTTTGTTTGAATCAGGGTCTCAGGAAGACGGGACATTGGGAAGCTCAGGATGTCTGTCTCAAGAGGAGTTATCAGAACAGGCTTCTCAGGCCCGGGATCTTGAGAGACTGGCTCAGCTCTGCATCATGAGCAAGAGGTAGGACAGTGAACTGAAAATGATACTGCATACATTCAGCATGATAGATTTTTTTTTACCAGTCTAAGTTTTACATTAAATTCCATGCCAAATACAAGTCAATGTGTATTGATAGAGGGCATTTAATGAGCACTAATGGTCTTGATACATGATTTAGGAAGATGCATTCAATCATTCTTACATAATTTGGCCCAGTTATACACAAGGTCATTTTATTTGTGCTATTTGTCCACACTACGTGCTTTGTTTATGTCTCATCCAAAAAATACTTGACTGCTGCTCTAGTAACTTTTCCTTGTAATATAAACAAATATGAAGAGTGAACTGTTTCATATGGTAACATTCAGCTTAAATGGTTTTATTAAAGAGGAAATGTAAATTATTTAAAATATAAAAAATGATGGTCAGCATTTATACCTGATTTATAACTGCATGTTTTACAGTCTTCTGATTTGGTGCATATTCTGGGAGTGCAGTTAATATTCTGGGATGTACACAAGTTTTTATTTATGTTGCATTAGGAATCCCTTACTATATTGGCTCAAGTGTGCGCTCGTACGGAGAGAGGAAGAGAAAGGTGACTTGTGTTATGTGAGTCTCAAGGTTTCAGATGTTACTAGGACACTCTGAGAGAGGTGTCCGCTTTCCTCCAGGGGCTTAAAATGATGAGGCGGTCTTTTGTAAGCCACTACCACATACACTTGAGGACATTTATGACCACCAGTTGGCCATTGTTGGGGACTGAAAGCATTTAACCTGATTGTCCCAGGGAAGGAGACAGGTAGGTTGTTGATGCCACAGGAGAGAGAATGGCATTAAACTTGAATGAGAACGAGATTGTTTTATTGCTGCTCCAATAAGATAATGTTTCACAGGACAAAGAAATGTGGGGGTATCCACACCATTTGTATGTAATGCCTTAAACACTTTGGCTCAGGTAACTCTTGAAACCTGAACAGGATAGATCTTCAAGATCTGTTGGTAAACTAGGACAGCAGTCATGGTTGAAGTTGTTGCTATTTCAGCTTAAAAAAAATCCCTGAACAAATGTGACCTCGTTATTTCTCCTTTTAATAATATCAGTTTAAGGGTCAATGTCAAGACACTCATTTTTGACCTTATCATTTATTTTAAAACATCATATATTTCATACAAACACACAATTACTTAACAATGGCTGCGTCCGAAAGCTTTGGCAGCTGACTTGTCTTATCAGCCAATGACTTCACAGGCAGCGTTTGCGCACAAAGTATAACGATTTAATGATCTACAGCAAAATAGATAATAAAGAAATAAAACTAATTTATAGAATGAAATTCAGAATGAACAGAAAAAACGAAGTAGTTTGGCTTAATATAATATTTCTTCGAATATTTTTTTGGAAAGTCATGTGGTGCAACATGCACAAAAACATAATGATAACAACAGACAAGGCAAGTTCAAGTTGTAAATTGTCATGTGGTGTGTGAAAATAAATTGTGTATATATATATAAGAAAATCGTATATAAAATGTTATACATATATATATATATATATATATATATATACGATTTTCTTCCTTTTCTTAACCATGGACAGTGGACATTCTTGTATTATTGACCCTCAAATCAATGTTTCATGTCCATTTACTTATTTGACACCCCACTGATACCCCAAACATGTGCTTGTATTACTTTTTCAGGTAACAAATAAGTTTTCTTGAATGTCTGATAGTTTTGACACAAAATGTAGCTCAAGCCTTATTGAGTGAATAGGAAGTGGTTCTGCCTCTTGAATCTTTCAGTGTTGGGGCAGGAAGTGCTCTTGTAGCTGAGAGCTTTGCCATGTTGTGTCCGATCAAATGTCCTTTGAGGACAATCCAAAACAGTGCAAACCAACACCTAGTCATTATTAATTAAGCAGGACCATAATAACCACACTGACTTATGTATTGGGTTTTAAAAACATTCTGTACTTAAAAGTGAGAAGTACGGAAGAGTATTAAAAAAATTTAACATTCATGTGAAGGATTCAATATTGAATTCCTGACCTATATGCAAAAAAGCTAATTAAAGTCATTTTACAAAACAATAGTGCTGCAATATGGACTGCGTAGTGCTTAATGACCACATGGAACAAAGTTCCATGTGAAATCCCTCGGGACATTCTCATTACACACCTTGAGGGCAAAGCATCGCCTATCCAAACAGCACCATTCTTCACACACATGCCAAGAGTTCCATTTAAAAAGAATAGAGTGCCATATCTCTGGCACGGGCCGCACATTTCCACTACCTCCTTTAGGAATCATAGCACACGTGTGCCCAGATTTGTTGTGACGGGTGCTGTAATAGATCCGCATGCCTCACCGAGCCTGACTGAGGTGGGCTATTGCTGTGGTATTCTGAAACGGTCTGTATCTGTGCTTAAATTAAGCAAATGTGCCAGGCCTGTGGGATCAAATAGAGCTTTATGCCTATGTGCTCTACTTTATTTCTTTTTAACAACCGCTTTCCAATAGTATATGTAAATATAGACAGAACAGAATCTATATGTATAAAATATGGTATATATACTGTATGAGTCACAGAGGATTTAGATAAAGGATGCACATTGTAATCATTGGTGCCATCATAGTTCATCATGCATGTCTTTGTCATTTAAAACTCTTCTGTATTTGCTTTTTACATAGCCTAAGGCTCCTGTAACAAATGTTCAAGTGTACCAAACCTTATGAATCATCTTTACCATCAGAATAGCGTACTGCCGCATTACTCATGCTATTTATACAGGATGTACTGTGCACGATATGTGACTTTTCTGGATGCATAACTCTCTGGGGAAAAAAAGTACACTTTATACTTTTAAAAAGTGTATTTATACAGGAATAAAGCATTAAAAGTGCAACTTTAATGAAAATGTATTATAGTTTAAACTTAGCTTAAGTTTAAAGTGCTTTTTGACACACTTAAAATATATTTACATGTAATATTGTAATTTAATAATACACAACAGTTACTACAATTATTACCAAGTACTTGTTCTATGTTAGTCAACACATCAAAAAGAAGTGTACTTCTTTAAAGCATAAATAAATCTAATCAAAAAATCTCAATTTAAAATGTACTATAAAGTGAAAACTTTAATTTGACAATTACAAAGTGCATGTTTTAAAAGTGTACTTAAGTGTGTTAAGAAACATAAAAGTGTGCTCTGTCTACACTTAAGTGGCTTTTTATTTGAAGTATATTACTATTATATTATTTGCCATACTAATATAAATGTGTGTGTATGTATGCGTATATATATATATATATATATATATATATATATATATATATATATATATGAGATTTGAAGTACACTACAAGTCCACATTCTTTACAATTAAGTGCACTTCTTTTCACAATGGTAGTGCGCTACATTAGCCAAATTGTAAAGTATAGAACCAGGGTGCATCCCACAATGCAATGTACACAACAACTTGACCTTTCAATTAATTTTTTTTAGAACAGTAGGCAGTATTTAATGTATACTGCACTGTAAGCAGTGTGCTATTCCATGAGGTGACAATGTTCTCTGTCAAGAGTTTCTCCAGTGTCAAGAGAGTAGTTATAGAAGGTTTTATAGAGGGCGAGAGATCCAGTGAGTGTCAAGTGTTTGCCTGACAGTCTCCCTCCATTCACACTCTCCTTTATGATTATGAATATACTGATAAGCAAATAAACTTGATACCAAGTCGATAGTTATGTCCTAACGTGCTTTACTGTACTGACTCATGTACAGCAAGTATTATGGGTTTTGCTTGATCTCCTCTGATGTATTCCATTCCATGCTCAAAACATATCAATATTACTGATCCATCTTGTATAATATGTTGAAATATGTGATATTATACTGGACCTTCTCTGTAAATACGGTGTTACTCTCTCCCTCTTTATGGCTGAGGTAATAGAAAAGGGTCAACCGAGTCCCCAAGGTGTAATCAAATATATAGATTTGCTGATCGATAATATACAACATGTGCATGCATCTCTCTCACACGTGCAGTGAATAGGCAGACACGTGTTTGGTGATGTTTAGACTGCATGTTTCCATACTATTTACAGTATAGTATTTTTATGCAGTATGTACTGTACACTGCAGTGTTGGGGGTAACACATTACTTTACAGTAATCAGGTAATGCTTACTTTTTCTTAACGCAAGTTATTTGTTTTCCCATTTTTATTATCTGGCAGCTCTCCTGTCCCCATGTTGAGAGACATCAAGTGCAGAGGCGTTGTGTGCGCTGCTGTGTAAACATGATGGAAGTTAGACTAAATGTGAGCGTTTGTACAAAAACAGATTCAGTATTCCTCAAAATAAATAAAAACAGTGAAATGCAAACTCATATTATAACGCAAACCTGCAATAATAAAATGTTAAATAAGGTAAATATACTTTATGTATTTAATCTAACTTTTTTAACCACTGTCTTTGCTGCTGACCTCTGATGATCCAGTTCAACCATACCAAAGCAAAATCACATTGTGTTTAATTTTTTTCTTTGTTTTTATTGCTATAGTAAAAGCGTTGAACTTTATTCTCATGTGTCCTATTCTTCTTTAATCCAGAATGACAGCACAGCTGAAAAGTTTGAGCTGCATCCTCCATAAAAAGCATCTAAGTAACGCAATTAATATTTTTTTTTTGGGAGTAACACACTATTGTAATGCCTTACTTTTCAAAGTAACTTTCCCCAACACTGGTACACTGTACATTTTGTATGCATGGACACCCTGAAAAGAATACTGTATCTCACAATGCAATGCATTTAACCATTCTTTTCTAATGTGAAAAAAAGTACTAGAAATAACATCAGTTGTAATTCTCCTTTTTTTTTAAATAGCATTTTTCTTGAATTTGATTTCAATAACTATTTTACACACAAACACATACACACTCACACACACATTTTGGACCATAATTTCTAACGTTTTTGTCACTCTTCATTGTTTTCAGACCCCATCTTGCTTTAGAATACAGTGGCAAGGTACGTACATTGTGTTTAAGTATACATGCAAAATGACAGAAGGCTTTTAAAGAGGAGAAATCTTAGGAAATGTTGAAGTAATTGTAATTTCTCCATCTTTTTCCATTTAGGCCACAAAAATCCACCAGCGGGCTTTTGGTAATGACCACCCCATCACAGCCCGGAGTCTGGAGCTGCTAGCCACTGTCTATGCTGAGATTGGCAAAACAGAATATACAAGTAACTTAACTATTTTTATTTTAAGTCCTCTTGATTCCACATGAAGTTATGTCTTCAGTTTCCATTCAGCCATGCCACTAAAACATTGTCAACATTACATAAATAATTAGAAAGTTAATTGTCCTTACAAAAATGTACCATGATATGCATACACTGGGAAAAAATGCTCTAGAAACAATGTTTACTCAGAAATTGATAGTAAATTTTACAAACAATTACAAAAGAATCTGCAAGCAACACATTGAATAAAATGTGAAATTATAGTAGAAAACTGGTATGTAGGGCAGGACTTGATTTAGTCCATGGGGAATTGATTGTATGGTTGTGGTTTGCTATTGGTGGATCTCATGTGAGTGACAGGTTGTCCCGCCCTCACATCAGTAAACACATCATCAGAGAAGAGAAGAGATGAGCTGCAACATGGAGGGTTAGTTAGTTTGATTAAAGATGAGGGCACATGAATTAAAATAAAATAAAATATTCCATATAAAACAAGATTTGTCCATTTTGAGTTCATGGTGACTTTCAAATGAAAGTTTTCTGTATTTTAGTTTGATTTGTCTTTATCGTTTTTAATAATTACAATGGCAACTTACCTGGATACCTGGATTCAATTTGTATAAACCTTCAATTAATCACATCTGCTTTGCAATTTTGGTCCATTACATTCCTGTACATTCTAGTCCCATACAAGCCAGCAATCTTTCATATTCTAAGCAAAGTGTTCTGATTGTCATATCACAATATCCCTTTCAATGAAATCTCTTTTAAGAACTTTATGCATTTAAGGCCATTTACTATTTCCACTCAGTGAGGAAGCAAGCAAATTGCACTGCATCTAAGTCTACTGTACATACTGTGCGATAAAAAAACTGCGGAGGTAAATCAATCGAATGAGTAAACATGTATTCCAAGCCTGCACTTTCTGTCAGTGGCTGATGGCGTTGTAGATCTCTGGCTGAAAAGCTGGGTCATGTCTTTGACAGTTTGAGGCCAGGGCATTTTTGTAAGCAGAAATGCTTTGCTAGTTTTCTGGAGGGACGTGTCGTTCTGTGTCCCATTGCCTTTTTCCTGGACGATGAAAAATGTATTGTATAGGGCAGCAATGTGTCACGTACGTCAAACTCAGCTGCCAAGTCAGCTTTTTGATAGAAAATGCTTTCCCCACAACATATCACCTGCGTGGCACTATGTCATAGTTTCAATGCTAAATTATTCTCTTCTAAACTAATTTCATCATGCAGACTGTAGAAACAAATGTGTGTTGCTTATTTTGCTGATTAAATGCCAAATATGTTGTTTTGCAGTTTGTAAAGTGCTCTTTGTGTTGATTTTTACAGATTCATTGGGAGAGTGTGTGTCAACTCTTTCCAAGAGGTTCTCAGCCAGCGAGTCATTTAGCGACGCTCTGAGTGGCATTTCTCATAGCCATAAGGACAGACACTCTGAGTTACGACACAGAAAACAGCCATATATACAACAGGAAACTCCTAAAACTAAGGTAATCCAATGGTCATTGACAAGTGTCCATGATAAACAAACTGATCATTAAAAATTATTAATTAATTTGTCTTCTTCATTCCTCTTCTTCTTCATTATGGTATCAGAACTGTTTTAACAATTTTTACTTTATGCCAAATGAAAAGGTGTATTCAATTTTTATAATAGATTCATCACATTATTGATCCATATCTAGGGTTGGATATCAAGAACAAATTCCAAATTTCCAAGAACAGTGGACTTGGCACGCGCATTTCTATTACGTTTATTGATTCCTGTGTGTGCCTTTTAATGTGCTTTTAAACCATTCAAGCGCAAGAAGATGCGAAGGAGATTCATCACTGGCACGCTGTTTTTTATGCTGCACACGCATACACAGCTCACACACACAAAAAAAACTATCTGTAAAATGAGATGCTAGTAAAACTTTTGCGGTAATTCTATATCATAGCAAGCAAAGCTGAAAAAAAGCTGCACTGCACAAACGCTCTCAAGTGTTTTCGCCTAGCGCTTTGGTGGACACACGACCATAGTGCATTATACTGAATTGAGCACTCTTTCACGTCTTATGCTTGAACGAACCAATACACATAACATTTTGACAAAATATTCTCGTAAACATAGTCAGTTTTATCTGAAAGTAAACAGTTGAGAATGAAAACACGTGTACCAGTATATTGGATCCGTACATTAGGTCTTAAAGTGACAGCAGGCTACAGAAAATCACTCACTAATCCTGACTAAATAACTTTTGTAACTTTAAAAGGCTTAATCTATTTTTTTGAAGTATTATTTTGCAGTGTTATTTTACATTTGATTTCAATTTCTGAACTTTGTTCAGTTGTATTTATTTGTGCTTTTGTCAGTTGTTTTTGTTGTGGTATTTTTGTTAAAACCATAGGCAAAAGTTCTGTAGGCTGCTGATTTTTGTTCATGGTATTCAGCTGCAGCATAATCTTTTGCAAAAAGACAAAGAATAATTTTTTGACCTTATTGGAATCTAAACTGGGAACCAGAATCGCTAAAATTCATACGATACCCAATTATACCCACATCGCAGCTTAATGTGTTAAATTTAATTTACTCACATGATATAGCAAATGTTTTTGGACCAACATCCTTTCTTGTGTCAATCACATTAGACTACTTTGTGCTTTTAAAATGTCATGATGTCATACTGCAAAGAATCTTGTCACATGGAAAGTGTGTTAAATGTCAAAAGGTCTTGGAAACGACTTAATATTATGTTTATCGAACATTCTAGAAGTCAATAGTTTTGTCTTTTCTGATTTCAGGTCATAAATGAAAAACTGCCCACCTCTATCCTGAAAAGGTCCAACGTGAGCAATGTAGAGTCCGACTCTTCGCGCAGGAGAAAAAACGAGAGGCGGGTTCGCTTCAGAGAGCCGGAGATCACTGTTCATGGTAAGAGAGTTCAAATAAACCTGCTCTGGCAGTCCCTAAAATCTCCAGAGTCTTTTTCAACTGTTCTTTTAGTCAAATAAAAGTAGGTTAGTAAAAGATTTTTCTTACTTAGAGCTGAGGTAAATTAATTTCCTCATTCTGAAAAAAAAGATAAGAAGGGATGCACAAACATGCCCAAGTGAATTACTTTCTAATTTGCATGCAAATTAGGCAGTGTGCGTCTGTGCCAACAAGTCTGTTATGTTAATGAAACAAAGAATTTAATTTAAAGAATTACGCTTTAGTGCAGTTTGTCTGTCTCTCAAGAGCTCTAGTCTTGTCGAAAGGCCTTGTTGAAAAATTAAGGCAATGTGCTTCCTGTTGTTCATATGCTAGAGTCAAGTCAAGTCACCTTTATTTATATAGCGCTTTATTATACAATACAGATTGTTTCAAAGCATCTTTACTGTGATAACAGGAAAATGATTAAATTAATTAAACAGAGTTCATTTTGGCTCTACGAAAATAGTGTCATTGTTCAGCTTAAGTCAGTTCAGTGTTGATTCAGTACCGTTGTAAAGATAATCAATTATTACATTAGTTCATTTAATCTATTTTCATCTAAAGCAGTTTTGCAGAAAACAGTGATGTCATCATCCAGCTCAGTTCAGTTCTCATCCAATAGTGTCGGTGCAGTCAGATCAATAATATTGTTGAATATTAAGTATCCCCAACTAAGCAAGCTAGAGGTGACAGTGGCAAGGAACCCAAACTCCATCAGGTGACAGAATAGAGAGAAAAACCTTGGGAGAAATCAGGCTCAGTCGAGGTGCCAGTTCTCCTGATTAGGATTCAGGCTGCATCACAAGTCAGAAATCAACAAGTAGAATTAAGGTGCAGTCACATTACCAAAATTTCACGAGCAAATATCCAATGTCTATTGTCAATAGTGTAGCAATGTATGAAGCACAGCTCATACAGACATCACTATCAAAACAAGCAAGTTGGTCAAAGCAGCAAATTTCAAGTTACTATTGAAATGACTTGAATTCGTCCGCAGAACAATGGTAAATGTGACCGCACCTTTAGTTATATGAATGTTTATGAGCTTTACAAAGACCTTGACTAACTTGAACTCAAACCTAAAACTTATTACTTTTTATGTTGGCTTTCCAGACATTCCGTACTATGACTGTTTAGGAGGTAAGAATACTAGATAAGAAATGTGTTGAACAGTGTCGTAGATCTCAAAAATGCATGAAAACGTGCATGACATTTTCTTGCATGCAATCTGGGACTCAGAACAGCCTGAAAGTTTATTAGTAACTCTTAAGAATTCACATGAACTGTACTACAATTTGTTTGCCTTTGCCAAAAATGTGACATTTGTGCATGTAAAACCCAAAGAAAGAGACCTTTTTCTTAATTTTCTTTGGTTAAAAGAGTGCTGTTACCAAGTGAATAATGCTGCCCACATGCTTTCAGAAAATTCCTACTTCCCAATTCTGAAATCATAATTATGTGTTACTAATCATGGAGGACACTAGGTTCATTCTTCAGTTCATTTCTTGGAAAAATCGTATTAAAGCCAAAATATAATTAAGATATTTTGTCAATATCCAGCATTTTTTTTAATAAAATGTAGTGCCTCATTCACAGACAACCATACAAACATTACCTGCGCTATACATTCACAGTCAGCTTGCTGAAGATTCTGGAATTTCAGTCAAATAAGTGATGTTTTCGTAGTGTATTGATTACAATAGTAATCAAATGGTTATTTATAAACGTAAATATACACTGATAAGGCACAACATTAAAAACACCTGCCTAATATTGTGTAGGTCCCCCTCGTGATGCCAAAACGGCTCCGTCCCAGATACCAAAACAGGTATCTGGCACCAAGACATTGGCAGCAAGTCCTGCAAGTTGTGAGGTTGGGCCTCCATGGATCAGATTTGTTGGTCCAGCACATCCCATAGATGCTCAATCGGATCGCGATCTGGGGAATTTGGAGGCAAAAGAAACACCTTGAACTATTTGTCATGTTATTTAAACCATTCCTGAACAATATTTTCAGTGTGGTGTAACCGGTCCTACTAGACCCGCACCGAGCGGGATTCGAACGGGCGTCTCTGGCTTCTGGAGATCAGTGGAGTGAGGTTTACTCTCACAGCTCTTTACTATCTGGCCTCCGTGACACTCACCCACCTAAACCTCACTCCCATCCGGGTCACGGCACCAAATGTAACCCCTCCAGTTATACTCGTCCCGCTCTGAGCGGGACTAGAACCGGCGTCTCCAGCATGGACGCTAAAGACCGCAGTCTCTTCCGTTACTGTAGTAGGGTGTATTATCCTGCTGAAAGAGGGCCTGGAAGAGGCCAGTGCCATCAGGGAACACCATTGTCATGAAGGGGTGGTCTGCAACAATCTTTAGGTAAGTGGTATGTGTCAAAGTCACATCCACTTGAAGGTTTCACAGCAGAACGTTGTCCAGAACATAACACTGCCTCTGCCAGCCAAAGATCAAAATGATCTTGTATTTCTTAGTTGTGTATACAACTTGAGAGGTTGTTCACGTCTAATTTCTTACTAAAAAACTTGTATTTACGAATCAGAGATGAAGCAGGAAATAAGCAGCATGTAATTTCAGTGTTGTCTTGTTTACAAATAGTTTTTCCTTTGAGTTTTCGGCGTACAGACCACACTATTGTCAAAACAATCCCCATTCACACGGATCCGTGAAAACGGATAAAAACCCCTGTATTCTGCTGCCAGGCCATTAGATCAAACGCTATAGACTGAACAAGTGATACACATGTTCATGACATCATCGTCTTCAGAGATTCGCGTTTTTGTTTTTTACACGGAGACCATTTGAAACCTGTTTTCAAAATGTTGCATTTTCAGGCCCCCAAAACGCCATTGTCGTGTAAACAAATGGCCAAAGCGCATGAAAAGTTTTACGTTTTTAATTGAAAACAGTGTCGCCCCTTAAGAAACGTTAGCAAAATAGCCTCTAAGACAAGCTAAAGGCTAACTACCTAAAAAAAAAAAAAAAAGTTTACAGCACCTTTAAAGAATGACTGTTTTAAGCAGTTGCGCAGCCAACAAATTTAGCATTTCACACCAAATCTTTTTGGATTTTTCTGCTCCAGTGTACGACACCCCCCAGAGCCATTTGCACCTGGCCTTGCTCACCTGCCTGTTCCTGCTGCTGTCTGCGCTGGGTGTAGCACTGTACTGCACGGACCGCCGAAGACCCCAGCGTGCCTGCGAGGAGCTGCAGACGGCACTGGCTGTGTACCTGCTTCAATTCAAACAGATTGTTTGGGCCTGCTGGATCTGGCTGACCATGCAATGACCATAACCGACCACAGAGGGCAGCAACGAGCAGAAAAAACCCCACGAAAGGTCAGAATGGTTTTAAAGGACTGTGGAGGAAATAAAAAGGTCCTTGTTTTTTTATTGCTTTATTTTCACTGTTATATATTCAGACTGGTCACCAGTTAAAGTTTTTGAGGATGTTCAACATCCGCCTCTTTTATTTTGTAGTTGATTGAAGGCCACGCCATTAAGTGATGGTGTGCTTTTTTGCCCTTTATGGTGGCATATCCATTGCCACAACCTCATTATACTGAGTCGTATATAATCAGAAATCTGTATATGTAGCTATTTGTCCTTGTATAACTTTTCTGGCCGATTATATTTTAAAGCATCTGTTAGTCCTTTTCCAAATAATACTTGTGGAGCAATAGTAATTAAACCCTTTATCAATCAGAATTATACAGGACTGTCAAAACATAACACGAATGAATGAATTCCGTCTATAACACTTAGAGCCCGACTGATATATTGGTACTGTAGGTCAATATTATCATGCGAGATATACTGAGAACCTGTATTGGACTTTAATAAGCAATATTGAAAAGAACGACATGTAACGATGAGTAGGCCAACATGCATAATGCCATGTTTACCGTCACAAATAGTTCTATTTTAACCCTTAAATGCATGAATGTTTCACCAATCTTTATTACCGGGTCTTTAGCAACCTAAAACTATATCTTACACGGATAGATCTCCAACTGCTGCAATCGCATAAAACTCTCCTGATAATTCCCAAATAATAAAGAAATTCTTATTTCATTATTTTTTGGAACTTTGAAGGGTTCAACTTGAGCAGATGCATTTTACCATCATCACTGTTATCGTCAGAGCTCATTTCCCGAGTACATTCAGCATCTGTCTTTTTCACGAACATATTCTCAAAACTATCATTTTCAACGTCTTCAAAATCAATATTTTGATTGCTGACAGCTTCTTCCACCATCAAGTGAGACTAATATTTGATTGCGTTCAGTACTTGCTGCTCTACAGTAAATCGCTGAGCCATATCAAGTTTTGCTGATGACACTTGTATATTCTTTTGTTTTATGCCTGTGGTAATTACGAGTGAAACATCACAACATCGTTGCGTATCAGACATTGTCCCCTTGAGGAATAAAAATGAAATGCACTTATTGAGTCATAAGAGATTTAATTATTGTTGCGCAGAAAAAAAATTCTACCCTATAACACTAAACACTATTACATACCTCGGGTCACTAGCGACCCTATAAACTTTTTACAAAAAATGAATTAGAAAACAGACATTCTTTTATAATGTTTATTCTTGTTATATTGTTTGAGGAACTCTCTAAGAATGTTCATGTCTACCTTTAAAAAATGAATGAGGAGTAGGGTAGTGAATGATGTCCTGGGTCGACAAAGACCCGAGGTGTGTTTAAGGGTTAATGCAGATGACACTTTTAGACACACGCATATCGCATGTGCTTATAGAATGTTTAAATGCATGGCTGGATCAATTCCTGCTAGTGTTGTACTTTGCATTCTTAGCTTAAAATATTTACCTCACTATTTTGTCATAAGATACAAATATCAATATAAGGGCTTTCTGATTCAAAGGGTGAATTTAGGAACCCGTTGCACTTAATGTCTTGTATTACACGAATAAAGACAGGATTATATTGTAGATCTATTTATGCTCCAACCTATTCAAGAATGGATTTATTTTCATGCCAGCTTCAAAAACATCTTAATGTTTTGGTGTCGTTTTATTTTAATTAAATATTAGATCAATGACAGTATCTAGTCATTTTTTGTGCAAATGCAATTAAAACATATTAAAATATTAAAAAAATATTAAGAATGCAGTTACATTACATATTGACTTGAATATACATTTTGTTATTGGTTAAGTTTGTACAATGTCATGTAGTACAACTCCCCGAAACCTTAATGATATTTACTGAATGAATACTTCATTGGAATTAAAAAAAGAACAGTATATTTAAATGATTTTTTTTAAGTAATGATTAAAATGGTGTACACTCGTCTGAGGAAAATGTGTTGTTACTTTTTGCGTGATGGTTACACCACATGATCATTTTAATGTCAGTCAATATACACTTTTCTTGTAAATGTTATACGTTTCCAAACCATATGAAACCAACATGAACACAAAGAGTACATTTCTAGATTATTTTTTCAAACATGTTTACTTTTCTTTATCATGAACACTCTTATGCCATTGGATCAGACCCAAAATCAGTCGGGCTCTACAGAATGTGCACACCGTGTTCTCTATGAATCAATGTATCACAGCTTTTTAATGTCAGAAATTATTTCATTTATTTAATTTTTTTATTTTTAATGCACTTGCTGTACATAATGTGGTTGAATGTGTCTGTGGAATGTAAGACAATGCTATTTATTTTACTAATAATCAAATATGTTTAGAGTACAAATATGCGTTTTATGCATTATCAACATGTATTAACAGAATGACACTAATCATTGTTAAAGAATATATTATATATAATGTACATGTGAAAAGAGAAGAACTGGCACAATGACGACACCTTTAGCATTTATCTACTTTACGAGTTGAAACGAAGGGCAAAGTTGTTAAGCACAAACGTTTCCATCTGCCACAAATTCTCCCCGAAAAGAGATACAAGACTGTTCAAGGATGAGTTGGCCATATTTTGTCTCATGCACTGCCAGATTTAACTGGCAAATGAAAGAATGCCATTTTAGAGAGTTGAATTCTTTATGACGGCCGCAACATTTGAGTTTATATTTTACATGAACCTGTACCAGCATCTTGGCCTAAGCCTATGGTGCATTTATTTGTTTTACTCTGTTTTGTATAAGAATTTTCTTTTTCTGTCTTTTTTTTTTTTACTATTCCACTTAAGTTTTACACTTTTAGTCTTTTAATATTCCATTATAGCAGCAGTCTCTATTTTCTAGTTTTTGGGTAAGCATTTGAGCGAAAAATCGAATTACAATAGTCTTTGGATTCTGGTGTCAAAAATAAGTTGTCATACTTAATATTTTCTCCATTAGCAACCAATTTGGCATGTATTGCTATAGTAAATAAGGAGATATTAGGCAGAATGGCAGCCTTAGTCACACACACACTCAAAAACTTGGGGTCAGTAAGATTTGTTAATACTTTTTTCATAATGGGTGCATCAAATTGATCAAAAGTGACACTAAGGATAGTTTCCACAGAAATATTAAGCAGCACAACTGTTTGATAATAATAAGTAATGTTACGTAAGCATCAAATCAACATATTAGAATGATTTCTGAAGGATCATGTGACACTGAAGACTGTAATAATGGAATAATTCAGCTTTGTATCACAGGAATAAATTACATTCTATAATATATTAAAATAGAAAACAGTGATATTAAATTGTAATATTATTTGTAATAATTATTCACAATATTACTGTTTTATGGTATTTCTGATCAAATAAATGCATCTTTGGTGCATATGAGAGCTTTCTTTCAAAATCATTGCTTACCAAACCCAAATATAACTTTTTTTTTATTTATTTTTTTTATATTGATTGAAAATACAATTGGATTAAATTCATCAGTGCAAGTGACAAAGAGAAACAAGTTAAAGGTGTACAAATCATCTGTGACCTGCATCAAATCACTGTGAGTTACTTGGATAAAAGCGCCTGATGTTGTCAGACACAGAACAAATGTTTTATTATATGGGTGTCATTTACATTATGTATTATTTGCTATTTATATGTGCATTGTGCACTGATTATTAAATGTATGCAACAGACAGTTAATTGGCACACTTGCTTAATGTACCCGTTTGATGGGTATTCAGACGACAAAAGGGAACTCAACTAAATATGTTGTACTGTTGGGCCAGCCAATCACAGAAGCAATAAAATTGCCCCAGGTCCAGTACATGCTCCTTTTCTGTAATGTGTATTTCAATAGAGGTGCTTTTTGGCAGTATATTCACTGCTTTTCTTTTTCCTTTCTTTTGTTTCAAAAATGTAAATATTAAAAACCAAACAGAGCTTTAAATGGTCATTAGTTTAAAGACTGAATTTTATTTCATGATCAGAAAAATCACCAATTGCTTTGTATTTTCATCCTCATTGCTGTTTATACTGCTATCACTGCTTTTATTAAATAAAAGCCCTAAAACAAGTATAGGCCTATAATGTCGAAGAGATGTGTTCACACTATGACACAATAAATAAAAATGATGCACAAAACAATGTCTGCATAATTTTTTGTGGGCCTGAGTGTGTTACAGAATTACAGCGAATCACGACTCATGCTCACACACCATTAACTAGCAAAACTAAAATATAATCCTATAAATCCTATAAATAAAAGGCATACATCAAAATTTATTCCAGCATGCGCAATAATACTTCAAAACATAGTGAACTATATGGAGTGTTATGGCATAAACTTTGTAGATTCTAGGAAAGTAAGTAAACTGAATGAAGCAAATCATTAAATAGTCCCTCCAAATCTCACATATTTCATCAGAGTGATGTCATGTCCTGAAGACAGTCACTTCAATATCTTTATAGAGCCTTCCTCTTCACCTGTGTATTTTTATAGCATATATGTACATGCAAGCATGTTTTAAATCCCTTTACATAGGAAAGATACTATCACAGTCAACATGATTATATATGTCTTACACATGGAGGCAGTACTGGAAGGGAATGATCTTTAAGTAAAGAAAACCTGAAATGGATCACACACACACACTTTAAATAGTGTTAACTCTAGTATTGCCTGAGCTACAATGTATGTACTAAATCCAACTCCTCAGCTAACGCTGATGGAATAGAGACTGACTGGAAGCTGTCGCTCATATCTAGAACTGATTTAAGGAAAGCATTTGGTTAAGAAAAAACATAATTGTCAGTAAGACTTTGATTGTATGTCACACAGGATTTATAAGAACATTTATTTAAGCACACTTCCTTAAAGGGATAGTTCATAAAAAAAGAAAATTGTCATAATTTACTTACCCTCATGTCATTCTAAACCCATTTCACTTTTGTTCATTTTGAAACACAAATTAAGAGATTTCTGTCCCTCCAATGAAAAGTTAATAAAGACACCATACAAGTAATCCATATGATTGCTTTATATGATTAATAGATTTAATTTAGGCTTTTATTTACATAGAAATTGACCAATGCACATACATAAATCACATCAAATATGGTCAACGGATCAAATGTGATGTGTGAGAACCAATTAGGTTTGCTTCTATTGATCATTTTTGATGTGCTATTATCAGTGTTTATAAAGTGATTATGTCTCTTTAAGAGACTTGGATTAATCTCTTAATTCATATGGATTACTTTTATACTGTTGTCATTAACTTTCTGAAGCTTTCGCTGGAGAGACAGGTTTAATTTAACATCTTTTGGAAAGGCTTATGTATTTGGCACAACATGATGGCAAGTAAATGATCACAGATTTTTCATTTTTGAGTGAACTATCCTTTTACATTATTCATGCTCACAGTTAATTTTGTTCAGGGTCTTGTGTTTTAAGCTCAACATCAAAAAATGTTGTGGGTAAATGATCTGTGACCTCAGTCCAAACAATCGAGTGCACATGAATGTCTATTCTCAGTCATCGTCCAATGTCAAATAAAATGTTCTTCAGAAGCATTTGGCTCAATTAAGCTCAACTGAGGTCAATCAAAAGTTGAGATACATCAACTAATGAGCCATATTTAGAAGCTTATGAATACATTTTACTTGACAGTACATTAATGGAAATGTTCTATAATAGTTGCGTTGCAAAATGTTGAGTTTATCATATCATGCCACTTTTCTCATCTACCACATCTGAGCACCGGCGTGATGAGCGTCCGAGTAGGAACTCTTTCTCGTGGATCAAGCTGTCGACCAGGTCCTCTTGACGGTAGTTATGGTAGACCTTCAGAAAGGCCATGACTGTGATACCCAGCCAAGTCAGCCAGGCCGCCCACAACCCAAACTAGAGGAAAGCAGAGGAGGCCTGACGGTTATATTCATGATAAAAATTGGTAATAAGCAGTGTGAAAAGCTACATTTATCAAAACAAACTTTGCAAGTTGCCTTATCTGGAAGTCTACAACAGTTTGAAGGTTAATAGAGAAACTTTCAGGTCCATCATCCAAAAGTCAATGGGTTTTTTGAATGGGATTTTGGTTAAATACCTGAAATAAGGTCTGTGGTTAAAACACCCTCAAGATATTTTCATATTTTATTTTAAGACTTTAAAAAAGACTTTTCGCTTTTCGTGTTTTTACTGTTATACGGTAAGAATCATAATTTTTTGTTAGCCACAGAGCTTATTTTCTTGAATCCAAAAGCCAATGGAAAAATCCGACTGGATGTTTGTCAAGAGGAGCCAGAATGATGAAAAGAAAAAGAATAAAAAACACTGGCCTACAATACCTCATCACTGCATCAGTCTATTGGAGTGGTTTGGTCTGTTTAAGGATAGGCCTTATAGTTAAATTATTTGAACAGTTTGATTTTTGAAAGAATGTCAGCTTTTACAGGAGGTTGCAAAAGTGTCTTAATTTCTTACTTGGTTGTTGTGAAAATGTTCTAGTGTTTGCAGATATCTCACTACGGGTACGTTTACATGACAACGATGAACTAAAAACGGAAACGTTTTTCCTTTGCATTATTCGCGTACAGACGACATTGTTGTCAAAACGATCCCGTTCACATGAATCCACGAAAACGATTAAAGACGCTGTATTATTCCAGGCCAGTAGATGGCGATGTCACTTTGTAAAGAAACACTACGCGCCTATAAACGGAACACGTAAAACACATGCGCATGACGTCACCATTCCACAAATTCACGTTTTTGTAGTTTACAAAGATATGGAGCTTATAATATGACAAAATGATTTGAATTTGAATTGTGTAAATTTGAATTATTTGCAAGTGTAATCTAACAAAATTGAATTTTAGGTGGTAGTTTAAATAGTTCTGAATTTGATTTTTTTTAAACGAATATTGAACGTTTGAAATTTAACAAATTGAAATGTTTTTATGGCTGAATTTTATAGACATGTATTTTCAAACAGCTAGTTTTTTTTGTTCTGAATTCGTATAGTGCAAATATTCAGTTTAAAAAAATACAGATTCAAGTTTTCAAGATGAAGAAATGAAGAAATTCGGAACTTCAAATTCAGTTTTCTAAAATTCAAGTTCAAAAATTCAGATCTTACAGAAAGTAGGTCACAGGTCATCCACAGGGAAGAGTAAAGGATCTGTTTGGAGTAGGACTGTGTGTGGCACAGCTTGCCCTTCATATTGTACAACAGACCAATTAAATTATGCAGAATAACTTTTTATATGTTTGGTTGACTGTGTTTCATTTTGATAATGAGCAGTCTGCGATATGAAGCAACGCCAGAACTGATATCCTACTATGTTGTGTGAGAGCGCGATGCGCGAGCGCCATCACTTGGATTTGTTCCACTGCTGGGAAATAACTTAATACTCTGTTATTTAGTCATACAGATAATATGACATCATCCGAAACAGTAAAATGTATATTTTTATTTGTGTACATTCAAAATGACTACAAAATATCATGCCATTGAAAAATAAATAAAACAACATGATGCGCTGCTTTAGCGCGTCTCGGTCTCTTTAGATCTTTCTGGCGCTCACCAAAAATGAACCAAAATACAGAGAATAGCCTTCTTGGCGAGCCTACTTTTGAAAGTCAACATTTAGATTATTTAACGTTAATGCATTATATATGCCTGAGTCACTTTGGAATAAATCACAGCGTGTGTCATGATAAAACGTGACTTAGCCTATACAGTCGAGAAAATAGGCTATAGGTTATAGCAAATTCAGACCAACTGCTGGTCTACACAGAGAGAAAGCCCTGTCTAAGCTCTTCTGTTGTGCCGAGCCATTCGTTAGTCTAGTTGTTTGATGAGAAAATTAAATGTAGCCTATAGTTGCAATACACGCGTTTTGTAAGCTCCGTGCAACTGCTGCAGCGGACTATTATTACTAGAATATTAGAAGAAATCTAATACTCAAGCTGTTTTCTCATTTTTCTACTCTTAATATTAAATAAAAAAACGACTGAACGAAAGATACACGGATTCTCTTGAACCACCACCGCGTTTGCGGCAGAAAACTACTGCAGTGCAGCCAAAATGCTCTGTTCGACTTATCTGAGATCCTTTACTCTTCCCTGTGGATGACCTGTGACCTACTTTCTGTAAGATCTGAATTTTTGAACTTGAATTTTTGAACTTGAATTTTAGAAAACTGAATTTGAAGTTCCGAATTTCTTCATCTTGAAAACTTGAATCTGTATTTTTTTAAACTGAATATTTGCACTATACGAATTCAGAACAAAAAAAACTAGCTGTTTGAAAATACATGTCTATAAAATTCAGCCATAAAAACATTTCAATTTGTTAAATTTCAAACGTTCAATATTCGTTTAAAAAAAATCAAATTCAGAACTATTTAAACTACCACCTAAAATTCAATTTTGTTAGATTACACTTGCAAATAATTCAAATTTACACAATTCAAATTCAAATCATTTTGTCATATTATAAGCTCCATACAAAGAGACGATAATGGTATCGTTTTCAAAAACTTGCACTTTGAATCCCGTTTACAAAAGTTTGTGTTTTCAGGCAACCAAAACGCCATTGTCGTGTAAATGAACGGCCAAAAGTTTTACGTTTTTAGTGTACTACATAAATTTGTTAAAAGTTTGTTTCACAAAAAAAATTACATTCTGTCATATTTACTCTCATTTCATTCTAAATTTGTATGACTTTATTTCTGTGGAACACAAAACAAGTATATTTTGAGAAATCAGTGTATCTCAAGTTCCATCTACAATGGAAATCAATCTTATTATCTTATTATTCATATATTATTTTGTGCTCCGCAGAAGAACAAAAGTCACACAAGTGAATAAGTGTAATTGTGTGAGTGAGTAAAATGTGAGTAAATTTTTTAGATGAACTATCCCCTTAAGACAACATAATGAACCGTGTTGATATATACAGTAAAGCACTCATGTAGTCATTTTACATTTTAGTTTGTATTCTTAATTGACCAACCTGTGCTATGGCAAACTGGTCATAAAAAGCAGAGTTGTCCAATCCTAGTTCAAGATCAGTGTCCTGGAGATCCTCACAGCTAGAAATGAACAGTAGTCATTGTTAGAAATCATTCACAGATTCTTGAAGAATCAACATTTATTGAGAGGATTCTGTTCATAAAAACTTGAAGAACAAAGCCACTTGTTATACAAACTCGGGGTTTATATTCAAATACTGTAGCAGTTTATGGACACTGAAACATGACTGAACTTTAACAGTCACTGAAGTGAACTGAGCCCAAAAGCCCCTGGCTAATTTCAATGTCACTAAACCCTCCTCTGACAGAGAAAAAAAGGCCCACACAATTAATTGGGGCTCTTTCCACGCTATAAAGGCAGTCTGAAAACATAAATCTCACATTGTTTTAGTGTTTTTTTATCTACATACATACAGGCTTAACTGAACATCATGCTTACCTGCTGGGCATACTGCCTCCTTCTGTGATGGCATCACACCATAGGTTGAAACCCACACTTACTATTGTGCTGGACAGGAATACAGCAAACACTACGAATGTGCTGATGAGCAGGTTTAGGAAGGCATTGAAGATTGAGCTATATAAATAGGAGAGAGATAGTTTACAAAAGTCATTGTTTACACACTCCTGTCATTCTAAACATGTACTATTTTTTTCTTCTGTGAAACACAAAAGAGGATATTTTGCTCTTTTCCATAAAATGAAAGGACAGTTATTCACACTGTTTAACTCCAAAATGCACAAAAAAGCTGCAAGCACCCCATACAACTTCTATTCCAAGTGTCCTGAAGATATATATATATATATATATATATATATATATATATATATATATATATATATATATATATATATATATAAATTAAAAAGACTGAAATCTCAATTAAGCTTGCTTGTCCAATTAGCCATCCCAGACAGCAACATAGTGTCTGCCCACATCTGGTACACATGGATTCCACACGGCCCGAATGTGGGCCGGATCTGGGCCGACACTGTGTTGCTGTCTGGGATGAGATGTGCAAGAACAAATGATGTTTGACACCATTGGCACAAAGCATCTTGATGTATATTTTTTTTCCTCACATAAAAGACCTGGAGAACATGGACAACTTCTAGGGTACTTTTACCATAAATCCCCATATACTTGTACTTTTCCATTACATGGAAAAAAGCAGCTCTGACATTCTACCAAACGTCTCTTTTTGTGTTACATGTAGGAAACAAATATGGGTTTCAAATATGTTAATAGGTGGTTTACAAAAAAAAAAATCCATTGTTATTTTTAATGAAAAAGGTTGTTTATGAAAACCTCTGAAAACAGTTTTTTATGTAAAGGACTTGGGATGGTTTTGCTGGTTTTCGTTTACACACATTTTTGTAAGAAAAATATCCAAATATATCTTTATAAACTATAAAGTTATACGGCCGTACGTTAGTCTAGTTCCGGCGGAAGAGTGACCTCTGACCCGACGCATGACGTATTGACGCAGAGGATAGATCAAAACAAAACACCAGTCATGAATTAGAAGTCTTAAATGATCATTTTTAAAGAGAAATGTCAGAGGAGGTTGAGTTTGTTGCCCAGAACTATTTGTTTGAACCGCGAGAGGCGTCTACTCTCACCTAAGCTAAAGCTACTCCTAGGTCATACACCAGTACTCAACTCTCTCGTGAACGCGAGGACGGCCGTTCCAGGAATCTAGCGATTAAAGTTTATAAAGTTATAATTATGGATATTTTTTCTTACAAAAACGCATCGCTTCACTTCAGAAGACCTTTATTAACCCCCCGGAGCTGTGTGGATTACTTTTATTATGGATGGCTGCACTCTTTTGGGCTTCAAATTTTTTTTACCATTCACTCCCATTATAAAGCTCGAAAGAGCCGGGATATTTTTTTTAATATAACTCCAATTGTGTTTGGCTGAAAGAAGAAAGTCATATACACCTAGGATCAATTATAGGATAATTTTTGGGTGAAAACCCTTTAAGTATACTGTAATTTAGTTATATCCTACTATTAAAAGAGTAGGATGTTTAGCATGTCTATTAAAAGTAAACCACATGGCCTTTGATGCCAGGCTAGAGACTAAAATCAGACAGCAATAATTAATCAATATAATCTCAATCAGTATGCAAATTCATTTAATGACTTTTTAACTTTTCTGTGACTAAATCATTCAAATGTATTATCACTACCAGCTCAATTATACTTTATTAGGCCATAAAACCTACATTATAAAACCATTCATAATCACAGATAGTATCAGTTTGTTATGATATTGAACAATTGTCCCATAATAAAATATTAAACGTAAGTAATATGCTGCTATGGCATCACATAACTGCATCCATGCTTCCCAATCACCGCACTTGCACGGGTTTAATAGCTTACACGTGAGACATCAAATTCACAAGTTAAACGATGAAATGAAGAATCACTCACTCATCGTGGCCTTTGCAGATGAAGAGCAGCAGCCTCCACGCTTGCACGGAGGCCAGGATGAGGGACGCGATGGCGACTGCGGTGATGAAGCTGCAGGAGGACTGAGGTCCCCATTCCTCAATGATGAAGCGCTGCTTAGACACCGTGATGTTCTCATTCTGCCACATACCCCGCGTAAAAAGCAGACATTTTCCACGAAAATCCTCCGTGTTTTCCGACAGAGGTACTATCGCTATAAAGCCAAAGACGAAGGCTAAAAAATAAAGGATGCATTGCGCAAATATTAAATTATCCATTGGCATTTTGTCCGAGCTGTGTTGTCGGTGCGGCTCGAGCTCTCTCTCGCGCTGCTGCGGCTGCGCAGTCGGACTCTGCAGCACAGGCGAGCAGAGATACAGCTGAGGGCATTTTTGGACAAAATAGAATCAGAACCCCACAACACTTATTACTAGTAGTAGTTTTTATGGCTAATCAATACAAAATGCAAAAAAAAAAAATCGGGTAACACGTTTAATACACTTACTACTGTACATTATTACATTAACAAATCATTAGGCCTACCTATAAGTCAGACAGTTTTATTAGCGTAGGGCTTTTAACAGTAGGCCTGCTTATGGTTTCAAGAATAGGCAGCTTTACAGTAGTTTAAAAACAAAATTCGACTTATTTTTAAATAACACTGAAAGGTTAAGTCAAATGTAAGCTTTTTTGTGACTATTTATTATGGCAATCATCTAGACACAGACACTAAAATAAACATTAATTCAAATATTCATTTAATATATATTACATTACATTATTCAAAAATTGCACATAAAAATACAAAACCAGTTTACAAAGCATGACAGAGCAAAAATCAAGCTATATTAACTCTATTCAGTTTGCCAATGCTCTGAATCAGAACAGACCTGTGTTCCTTTTGACATGATGACAAATGTGAACTCCATTAACACAGTCTTCTGGCTTCCGGCTTCAAGAATACTACACAATACTAATTCAATGAAAGGTCTGAAAATGAAAATTGTTCATTTGAGAAATATGGTAGATGCATTCATCTTTGTGTTCCACACAAGGTAAAAAGAATAAATGCTGAATAGCTGTAAAAAATGAAAGGATGCACCAGGACTGGATTTTATCATATTAGTTCATTAATATTAATATAAATTAATACAATTAATAAAACAGTGCAGTATATATACCTTCTTTTTTTTTTTTTCTGACCCCAAGACTTAACTCAATTACACAATTCTCCAGCTGTGATCCTTGGACAGCCTTTGGTAATCTATAAGTTTAAGTGCCTGAGCTTGACCAGAGTATATTTCTGAGTCTGCTGCTATAGAAATACTTCTTTAAATTTACAAACATATTTATTTATTACCTCAAATGGTGCTGCGTAACAGGAAAGACCCATGTAGTCATGGTCAGAATTATTGGTACCCTTAAATATGATCAAAGATGCCTGTGAAAATAAATCTGCGTTGTTCATCCTTTTGATCTTTTATTCATAAAATTTGCAGAAATATAACCTTTCATTGAAGTAAAAGAATTGAAAGTGTGGGGAAAACCCTTATGGTTATGAAGCTTAAACATTTTTCAAAAGACAAATAAAAAAAACATTTCAATTAGGAAAAGGAAAGATTTATTTCCTTTATTTATTTATTTTTGATTTATTTCGAAAAAAAATTCTTTTCTTTTTCAGTTTTTGTTAGAAGTTAACAGAAAGAATAAGTATAAAAGAAAAATATGATTGTACTAGCCTATGTACAATAGTTCATATTTTATCCAAGACATGAAAATGTACTGCATAACAGTAGATACATAAAGCTTTCTTAAGGCGCAGAAGGAAGTCCAGTGAGGTGCTTGCTCAGCATTTGAGAGTCACTCGGCACTGTACTGTACTGTACTGTACACGCTTCAGCTGTTTTATACAAAGTGGATTTGTGAGGCGCAGAGCAGCCAAGAAACCATTCTTGCAGAACGGCAACAAGCAGAGGAAATTACTGTATGTGGGTCCATTTACCTTTGAGTAACAGCCAGTGCCAGAAAGTCCATTGAAGCAATGAGTGCAAATAAGTGAAACGGTTGGTTACAAAGAGGCCTTCTGTAAAGTGCAGTGAAAGCACTGTCACTGCCTGTACAGTAAGAGCATCATAACATAAACAATATTGTGTTATCACTTGGACAGGACAATAAGAAACTATTTTAGATAGTGTTTTTAAACTGTAAAAAAAATTACCTAACTTTTTTTTTTTTAAGTATAATCAACTTGGTTGTAAAAGTAACTTCAACTTAAATTTTGATTGAATCCCGTATAACTTATTTTATATTTAAAAAAATAAAATAATAATTGTTAGAGTTATTACAAGAGATAATCTAAAAACATAAGTTGCCATGACTGATTGATCATTTACAGTGTACAAATAATATGTGACCCTGGATCACAAAACCAGTCACAAGTCGCACGGGTATATTTGTGGCAATAGCAAACAATACATTGTATGGGTCAAAATGATTCTTTTATGCCAAAAATCATTAGGATAGGGGAGCGCGGGGCACAACCTAACGCGGGGCTAGTTGTAACACGCTTGTTTTAAATACTTCCGCACATGCTTGGATGACGAAACTTTGTGTATTTACTATTTGCCATATCAACACTATATAGAAAAAAAAATTCCGCCAAATTTTTTTTTTTTTTGGAAGATATCCATAGACATTTATTAAACCATAGCAAAAGTAAATTTCTTACTTAAGTTAATTTTTCATCTCTATTTTTTGTGTTTCTTTAAAATAAGACAAATCTGATATTATTTTAATCTCCAAGATGTTATTTAACAGTTGAGATAGTTATTTAATGCTTCGCTAACTAGCAGAAGACACTAGCAGGGTTTAAATCCCAGTTGTGCAGGCGGGGGCATGTTGTCACACTGCGTTACAATGTGCCCCTATTAGAAATATGCTATTATATTCTATACTTTTATTAATTTTATTGGGAAAACGTGAGAAAAAGGTGAATAAAGACTGAGAGTCAATGTTCAGAAATTACTAATTATTTATTTGTTTTGAACTATGTTGTATAGCTGTGTTTTCATGTGTTCGTAGTCAAAACTCAAAAATTTGTTTATATTTAATTATTAAAAATTGCCATTATTTTATATGAAAAAGTTTTTTAATTGTATTTTATTTAGAAAATATTTTAGTTTGTTTTGTATATATTTTTTATTAGATCAGATTACATTTTAAGCTGTCATAATATGTTATGTTAAAATGTGCCCCACACATGTTACAATGTACCCCACCTATGGGGCATGTTGTCACATTTCACTTCCATTCTTTCGGGGTATGTCAAGAAGAAAGTATATAGCCTACTGTATTAATAAAACAAAACCACATAATTGTACTAGACATGTGGGAAATTAATGTGGGAAAAAATAAATACTCTGAACCATAAGTAGATTTACACAAACTGAGAAAGTCAAAAAGCGTTAGGTTGTGCCCCGCTCTCCCCTATTAAGTAAAGATCATGTTCCATTAAGATATTTTGTAAATTTCCTACCGTAAATATATAAAACATTTATGTTTGTGAGCCTAAGCTAGGCTACTATATTTTAATCAAATAAATGCAGGCTGGGTGAGCACAGAGACTTATTTCAAAAACATTTAGAAATCCAACTGACACACACACAAGTTTCAAGTTTTGAAAAATACAACAACAAACAGGAATATTGTAAAGTATTATAACAATTGAATTTATAATTATATAGGATTATGTAACGGTTCACAAAATCCACGGTTCAATCGCTGTCTGTTGCATTGAGACTCTGGTAGGGCTTTATTTTGAAATTCTCGTCAGCAAAATAGAGGGAAAACAAACCATATTGACCAAATTGTTTATAAAATGTAACTCACCATGTTAATTTATTGTTAATTTAACTGTTCCGTTCCGTTCGCCTTACATATTTAATAACCGTGACCTAAACATTACCTCCGCCAATAGCAGGCGCTTAGTAATCGTGACGTATGCCAATAGCAGCTGCAAAGCAGAAGCACTGTGGGAAATACCGACTGTTTGAACGAATAAACGTAGAATTTTTTGTTCTTATCGTGTTTAACACAATCTCTACTTGATCGCGCGAGGATATCCATCGTGAAAAATCGCAGCTTGAATTTCCAATTACCGTCGAAGAGAAAGACAGGTCCACTCTGCGGTATAAATAGCCGCCGCGCATCTTTTGCTATTGTTGTTGAATGCGAGCAGGGCTGATCCTAACCTATTGATCGCTAGATGGATCGACAGATCTGGGCGGGTGTATATACTTCCATCGTAGCACGACGATATTTTTTTCTTCTTTTTAAAGATAAATGTACATAGTCCAAAAAATCTATACTGTACACCAGTGGTCTCCAACATGGTAGCCCGCATGGAGTCTCTGAGTCGCCCGCCGAGCACGTTCTATAAACAGCCTGAATTGTAATCTTTCATTTTCTTTTCTTTTCTTTTTTTTTTTCATGATAATTACATCAAATGAGAAAATAACTATTGGTGACATTTCATATAACATTAAAACACAATAAAACCATTCAATCGTTTTAAATATTTAGAATCTGCACGTCGAGACCAGCTTTTCACGAGCTTCAGTTCTTCAGTTCACAAGCAACGCTTCTCTGCTATATTTGCCTTCTAATCGATTCAATCCAGGCAACTTGATGAAACACTGCCCTCAAATGTTAACCTGGAGTCTTGCAAACTTAAAATAAAACTAAAATAAACTAAAATAAACCTTTGTTTATAACTAGGCTAGGCTACTACAATAATAGCCTACATTTCATTTTTTATAAGGAGCGGTTTTTGTTTTATATGCTGCTATAAGAAGACACCCCAGAAGATGGGTCAAGTATAGCTCCATCATTGTTCAAAGTAAAAAAAGATCATACTTGATGATGTTAGTTTGAATTTAAAAAAAATCAAAAAAAAAAAAAAATCAAGGGAATTTCTCTGGCATTTCTTTTTCTTTTTTTGTATCGAAAACGTACCGAACCGTGTCTGTCACCACTGTATCGTATTGAACCGAACCGTGAATTTTGTGAAACGTTACATGCTATATAATTATAAATTAAATTGTTATAATATTTTACAATATTACTGTTTGTTGTTGTATCTTTCAAAACTTGAAACTTGTGTGTGTGTGTGTGTGTGTGTGTGTGTGTGTGTGTGTGTGTGTGTGTGTGTGTGTGTGTGTGTGTGTGTGTGTGTGTGTGTGTGTGTGTGTGTGTGACACAGAAGTGGCATCAGATCTGGCATTATTATATTTTCACTGCATTTACAATTGCATAAATAAAGCTATGAGATCGTTAAAATTAGAAATCAAAAAAAAAAAAAAACTTTGAATATATGTTCAAATAGAAACTGTTATTTAAAATTGTAATAATATATCACAATACTGTTGTTTATAGCCTACTATATTTTAATCAAATAAATGCAGGCTGGGTGAGACTTATTTCAAAAACATTTAAAAATCCAACTGACACACACACACACACACACACACACACACACACACACACACACACACACAGGTTCCTAACCGACGACGAGGACTGGACAGAGCAGCCATCAAGTGTTAGACACTGAAACACACACTCACTCACTCACACACACACATACACACACACACACACACACACACACACACACACACACACACACACACAGGTTCCTAACCGACGACGAGGACTGGACAGAGCAGCCATCAAGTGTTAGACACTGAAACACACACTCACTCACTCACTCACACACACACACACACACACACACTCACACACACACACACACACACACACACACACACACACACACACACACACACACACACACACAGGTTCCTAACCGACGACGAGGACTGGACAGAGCAGCCATCAAGTGTTAGACACTGAAACACACACTCACTCACTCACTCACTCACTCACTCACTCACTCACTCACACACACACACACACACACACACACACACACACACACACACACACACAGGTTCCTAACCGGCGACGAGGACTGGACAGAGCAGCCATCAAGTGTTAGACAGTATTCTGGATTATTACTTGAGGAAGTTTTTTGTCCAGTAATTAGAATCTCAGTTTTTTCAGAATTTAGTAGTAGGAAGTTGCTAGTCATCCAGTTTTTTATATCAGCTGTACATTAATTTAGTGAATTGGTAAGTTGGTATGTGTGGTTCAGCGCCTGTGGCCGACATACATGATTGTAGTTTGAATAAAGCTTTGTTTCATGTGTTGACTTGGGGAGACCGGGGACAGTTGCAACAGGGGATGGTTGCAACATGTCATTTTTCTCCAATCAGAAACAAGCTAGAGTGATGAAACTCATACTGCACATGCACAGTTAGACCCTCCCCCCACCAAGAAGACAGTAGACATATTCAACATCTGCTGCTGCATTTATTGAACAAAACTTGTTTTGGAGGTATGAAAGTACATTTTTTCATGAGATATATTTTTGTCATACTGTCCTGAAATTTTGTATGAATTAATCAAAACTTACTTCGTTTGAATTATTATTTTGTTGACTTCTAAGTGACATGGGTAGCATGTGTCAAAGTCAGTGTGTCTAGCAGGCGTATGATGTTCTGTCATGGCTGATAGGGTTGGGGACGGTTGCAACATGTTATAAATTGCATGTTTAATAAAAGTTTGTTGCATTGCAAATTGTTAAATTCTTCCTGTCTGACACTGAAATATGGAGAGATTGAATAGCATCTGTAACACCTGCACACTGAATCTATGTAGGCCTATGTTCTACACATGAACAAACAAAACTCAATAACGCCTCGGTTACGACTGTAACCTCGGTTCCCTGAAGAGGGAACGAGCGTTGCGTCGAGAAATGACGCTGTGGGAACGCTTTGCGTGATGACGTCTTGAAGCACATGTAAAATCAGTCCAATGGTGTGGCGGAACGTCAGAGGCGGGTGACGTCACGTACCAGGAAACTATAAAAGCCGGCCCAAAACAGAAAACGAAAGCTTCGTAAAAGTCTGAAGTCGAGCTGACAGGCATGAAGGAGATATGGCAGGGCGACGCAACGCTCGTTCCCTCTTCAGGGAACCGAGGTTACAGTCGTAACCGAGGCGTTCCCTTTCAAGGGAACTCCCGTTGCGTCGAGAAATGACGCTGTGGGAACGTCTATACCAACGCCTCCATAGCTACAAATGTCTGTCCTGTGTGAAATCCGTAGAGCAGCACTAGGAAGACAAAACATGAGACCCTGGAGCAGAGTCTAGATCCAGAGAGTAAAACCTGACGAAAGTGTGCGGTGAGGACCAGCCTGCCGCATCACAGACGTCCTGTAATGAAACTCCTGAAATAAGGGCCTTAGAGGCCGCCATACTCCTCGTCGAGTGCGACCGGACAGCCAAAGGAGAAGGCTGCCCAGCCGCCTCATAAGCAAGTGAGATAGCCTCGACCACCCACTTGCTCATCCTTTGCTTAGACACCGGGCCCCCTTTGTTAGGGGACCCAAAGCACACAAATAATTGATCACTTTTACGCCACAGGGCAGCTCTGTGGACGTAAGCGTCTAACGCCCGCACAGGGCAAAGCAAATTATTAGCCTCCTGGTCAGCATTTTGAAAGGGAGGAGGACAGAAGGCCTGCAGAACAACAGGTCTGACCACATTAGTGGGACCTTGGGGATATAACCCGGTCTCGGATGAAGGAACGCTTTAACCATACCCGGAGCAAACTCTAAGCATGACGGAGCCACCGACAATGCTTGAAGATCCCCTATTCTCTTGAGAGAAGAAATAGCCAGAAGGAAAAGAGCTTTCAGAGTAAGAAACTTCTCAGGAACCTCCTCAATGGGCTCAAAGGGGGCCTGGGATAAGCCTTGTAGCACAAAGGACAAATCCCAAGGTGGCACCCTAGAGCGAACTGCAGGCCTCAGCCTCCAAGTGCCACGAAGGAAACGAGATACCAGAGGGTCTTTCCCCACAGACATTCCACCCAAAGGAATGTGGTAAGCACCTATGGCCGCCACATAGACCTTTAAAGTGGACGGGGTCAGACCTGCAGTGAACCGTTCCTGCAGGAACTCCAGCACTGTACCAATTGGGCAGTGGACTGGGTCCAACCGACGGTCACTACACCAAGAAGTGAATACTCTCCACTTCAGGGCATAAAGTTTCCTCGTGGAGGGAGCTCTGGACTGTAGAATGGTCTCAACAACCTCGGTTGAGAGACCTGACTCTATGAGCTGGGCCCCCTCAGAGGCCAAGCCCACAGGGTCCACAGTTCTGGCCGAGGGTGAAATATCGAGCCCTCTGCCTGGGACAGAATGTCCCTCCTGACGGGTAACTCCAGAGGATGCCCGTCGAGGAGGGACACAAGATCGGGAAACCATACTCTGCCCGGCCAGCACGGGGCTATAAGAAGTAGATGGACCCGGTCCCTGCGAACTCTTTCCAGAACTCCCGGGAGCAGAGCAACTGGGGGAAAGGCGTACAGACGTAGCCTCGGCCACGTCTGTACCATAGCATCCAGTCCCAGAGGAGCTGGATGCGTGAGGGAGAACCAAAGTGGACAGTGAGACGTCTCTCGAGACGCAAACAGATCCACTTGTGCTTGGCCAAACTCCCTCCATATCAGCTCCACCACCTCGGGGTGGAGCCTCCATTCCCCGGGCCTCGGCCCCTGCCTCGACAGAGTGTCTGCTCCTATATTCTGTACCCCGGGGATGTAGGCTGCCCTGAGAGACAGCAACTTCCCCTGGGACCACAAGAGGATATGGCGTGCCAAGTTGGATAACGGGCGCGAACGCAAACCCCCTTGGTGGTTGATATAGGCGACTACCGATGTGTTGTCCGTATGTACTAACACATGGTGCCCCCTGAGATCTGTGATAAAGCTCCTCAGAGCCCGGAAGACAGCTAACATCTCTAGGCGATTGATATGCCAGGAACGATGATGGTCTTCCCACAGACCTTGAGACGAGCGACCCTCCAGGATCGCTCCCCAGCCCGTGAGGGAAGCATCCGTCGTTAGCAGTTTGCGACGACAAGGAGCTCCCAACACTGGGCCCTGGGACAGGAACCAAGGCTTCTTCCACATAACCAAGGCACGTAGGCATCGCCGCGTGACCTTGATTGTGCGAAATGGGTTGCCCCTCGGGGAAAACCCCCTGGTCCTGAGCCACCACTGCAGGGGCCTCATGTGTAGCAGTCCAAAAGGTATCACGTTGGAAGCTGCTGCCATGAGACCCAACAGTCTCTGGAACTGTTTGACAGTGAGTAGCTGGCCTAGCTTTACACTTTTCACAGCTGCAAGGATGGAATCTATCCGTGGCGGTGACAGGCGCGCCTGCATCGACACAGAATCCCAAACCACGCCTAAAAAAGTGGTCCTCTGAAGTGGAGAAAGCACACTCTTCTTGGCGTTCAGCCGTAACCCCAGCTCTTTCATGTGGGCGAGAACAACATCTCGATGTTGAACCGCCAACTGATGCGACTGAGCTAAAATCAACCAATCGTCGATGTAGTTCATGATGCGAATACCCTGGAGGCGCAGAGGCGCCAGAGCTGCATCCACGCATTTGGTGAAAGTGCGGGGTGATAAAGCCAGGCCGAATGGAAGAACTCGATATTGGTATGCTTTGCCCCCGAAAGCAAACCTCAGGAACTTCCAATGACACGGACGGATGGATATATGGAAATATGCGTCCTTGAGGTCTATCGTGACAAACCAGTCCTCGGACCTGATCTGTGGCACGATCTGCCTCAATGTTAACATTTTGAACTTGAGCTGCATGACTGACTCGTTCAGAACTCGAAGATCTAAAATGGGACGCAATCCCCCGTCCTTTTTTGGAACTATGAAGTACCGGCTGTAAAACCCGGTTTCCCTGCTGGAGGGAGGTACATATTCTATGGCCCCTTTCTCTAACAGAGTGTTCACTTCCTGTTCCATAACCAGAACCTGCTCGGGGCCCACCACTGTGGGCAGGACCCCCATAAACCGAGGTGGGCGTTTCTTGAATTGTATCTGATACCCTTTTTCCACGGTCTGCAGGACCCAACGAGAAACATTTGACAGTAGCTTCCACGCTGTCAAAGATTCTACTAGAGGTACCAGCCTCTCGAGACTGGTTTCTGGATTTTGTTGCTGTTGAGTAGTCTGTTCGACGCCCTGTAACGGCGAACCGGCAGGGAACGACCGAACAGACTGCTCTAGCACCCTCCTCAGAGGGGGCGGGCATCCCGAGGCCACTACGTTTCCGGGTGGACCTTGAGATATGTGCTCGCCGGAGACCGCTGCGCCCTGTAACACCAGAGGTGGCAGGGTTGGCAGAACGGTCCCCTGAGGGTACCGAAGAGAGACGGGCACCGTAAAAAGAGGTGTTAACCGCTCTGCTTCGGGGGGAACTACCCTCATTTGTCCTGGGTCCTCGGACGTCAGGACTTCTTCCCAGCAGCCTTCTTAGCAGTAATAACGGTCCTCAGATCCGTTCTACCCCTCGAAGACTGCTGGGTTTGAGCGCGCCCTCCGTGTCCCCGAGGTTTTTGTGGGGGAGCACGGGAGGAAACGCTCTGCTTCTGAGTGGCACGGTGCTCAGCGCTCTTTTTAGAGGAGTGAGGCTGCTCCCGCCCAGCAGCCTCATAGAAAGAACGGCGGGGGAGGAGTTTTTGCAATGCAGCTGCCTGTTTAGCAGCTTCCTGAGATTTAGCTACCGCACTGTTTACTGCATCGCCAAATAAACCCACAGTGGAAACCGGAGCATCTAAGAGAACATCCTTTTCTTTCTCTTTTATATCACTCAGGTTGAGCCACAGATGCCTCTCAGTGGCCACCAGGGCTGCCATAGACCGCCCGATTGATTTAGCGGTCTCCTTGGTGGCCCTGAGAGACAAATCTGTGGCTCTGCGTAGTTCAGCCACTGTATCGGGACCAATTCCCCCGCCCTCCTCTAAATCCCCCAATAATTCTGCCTGATAGGCTTGCATAATGGACATCGTATGCAGACACGCTGCTGCTTGACCAGCGGCTGCATAAGATTTATGAACCAGAGATGAAGTATATTTTACTGGCTTAGAGGGAAGTGAAGGAGCTTTCAGGGAAGATGCCGTTGCTGGAGAGAGATAGCTCGCAAGCGTCTCCTCCACCTTCGGCATCTCCCCATAACCATAATCTTTATATTTCTGAATAGATGAATAGTGAGATGTTTGTGGTGCATACACTCTGTATGAAACCGGTTTTCCCCACGATCTCGACACCTCGGTGTGGAGATCGGGGAAAAACGGAAGGCTTCTTCGCTGAGGCTGAGCACGAGATGGCAGGAAGCGTTCGTCGAGCTTACTTTTCGAACGAACGTCCTGCCTATCCTCTGGCCACTCAATAGATAGTCTGTCAACTGCTCTAGTAATAACATCGAGCAGTTCCTCAAACGCATGAGACTGAGGTGTCGAATCCTCAGACTCAGCTTCAATACTCACAACATCCAACTCCTCAGAGCTGGATAGTTGCAGTATTGGTGCCTCTATCGGGGGGGAAGAAACCGCAATGCGTGCTTCCACACCCTGATGAGAGGCACTGGATCTGTCAGATTGATGCTGAGATAAGGCAGAGCCCGTCTCAACATCCACTGACAGATCCATTTGCGAACCCCAGGTCTGAGATCGCCGCCGAGCCTCAGCCGCGGCGGGACCCGAGCCCTGGGGAACGTGGTCGGGATTGAACCGAGCCAAACGGGATCGGAGCGTACGCAATGGAAGCGCACAGCAATGCTCACAGTCACCACCCTCGAGTGCTGACTGGGCATGCTCCTCTCCCAAACAAACAACACAAAGAGTGTGTGTGTCACCTCCCGTTAAATAACGCGGGCAGGGATGGACACACACTCGATACTGCTGCTTGCTCGCCATAACTGAATCAATATATATATATATAAAGACAGACAACACCAAATAACAAGGACAGATTTCAACACAGAGCGCAACTGAAGACTCAGAAAGCTTTCGTTTTCTGTTTTGGGCCGGCTTTTATAGTTTCCTGGTACGTGACGTCACCCGCCTCTGACGTTCCGCCACACCATTGGACTGATTTTACATGTGCTTCAAGACGTCATCACGCAAAGCGTTCCCACAGCGTCATTTCTCGACGCAACGGGAGTTCCCTTGAAAGGGAACTGTTATTTGATAAATATGACTAAATAAATAAATAATAGGCTACAATAATATTATTGAAATAAATAATACTATAATATTATAGTAGGCCTAAAACCATTAATATTTTCAGAATTCTTTGCTCATTGAGACAAAAAGCTTAAGTTAATTAATTAAATTTAAGGTATTTTTAACATGTTGCAACCGTCCCTGGGTTGTGTTGCAACTGTCCCCTGGTTCGGGGTCAGTTGCAACATTTGACTTCTTCCATTCAAATAAATACTGTGAACGATATGTCATATATAATCATCTTTAAATGGTATGGGTAATTAGCAGACAGATGCAAGTTTAATATATACAAATTTGGTTGGTCTAGTCCAAATAGTCTCTGAGTAATTGAGAGAAATGCAAAAAGTGTTGCAACTGTCCCCGGTCTCCCCTATATGCATTTGTTTGCTGTGTGATGGTGACTTTCATTCATTCTTTTACTCATTTATTAATATTTCTCATTGTTGTCAGTAAATAAAATATAATTATTTAATTAATGCATTACAGTTTTTTTCGATTGCTAAACGACAGTGAGCACAACTGGAGTCACATGTGCAAAACTCTAACTACAGTCTGCACAGCAGCAGTTCATGTGGACCAAACTCTAGTTCGTTTTTCATTGCTTGAACACAGTTTTCAAAACTCGACACACTTATCCCATGACTTTAATCACAACCTGCACAACACTGTGGATTTACAGCACTTTGTTCAAATGCTAACACACTGCTGTCAAAACTGTGAACCACACATTCAAAACAGAATAGATTTCAGCCTTGTGCCTTTCAAACACTGCTGACTGCAATTTCAGCTGAAAGGCTAAGCAGATGTCTTGTTTTAGACTTGTTAGTGAACACACACACACACACACACACACACACACACACACACACACACACACACACACACACACACACACACACATATATATATATATATATATATATATATATATATATATATATATATATATATAGGTAGAGCTCAGAAAGACTAATTTTGGAAATGGAACAAGGAAGACGGGTTGGTGGAGGGAGAAGGGTGGCAGGGAGAGGGCGGATGCGTGCCGGATGTGAGGACACGAGTCCAGAGGACTGCCAGGGATGGATAAGGCACTCCAGAAGGTTCTTCCCCAGGTGCATGGCAAGAGAGAACATTAGATGTGATGTTGATGAAAACCTGTGGCCTGATGCTAGAGAGAGGCAGGATTAGCCCCTCAATTACAGTTTTTCTCAGTCGCTTTGGTGCATTTCTCACATCACTATTTACATTTGCACAACAGTTAGTTCAACCTCCACAACATTTAGTCATTTGTGCACATCATAGTAGCAGTTTCTCATTCCTTCCAACAATTTGCAAATGCTTTTGGACATGCATCAATTGCTTTCATACAACTCTCCGCTGTTTTATAACATTATCATTTGCTTATGTCATGTCAGTCAAAATTAGCTATACTTGTGAGTGCTGAATAGTCATTCCATATAAAACGAATAGTCCTCATTTCATTGCTTGAGTCATTACATACAAAAATGTTGAACTAGTTGTCAAAATCTGTCAAGCAAATTTTACAAATTTTTTTTAAATCTTTTTTTTCCTGAAAATGTCCCATAGACAGTATATAAAGTCTATACAAGACCGAGAGGAACGTCTGAATGTGCATGAATGATTACAGTACTATGTATGTTGTATGTTCAGTTCCAATATGTACTGCAATATTGTTTCCAGTTGTGCACAGCTCTACCCAAAGGGAGTTTATGTTTGTTGTAAATAAGGGTGTATTTTTTCTTTTGCACAATGCTGTGAACAAATTAGAATTGCAAAGAGCATATGCAGTAAAAATGTGAAACCTACATATTCAGTGTCTTGTACTCAGTTACCTCACTAAATACAGTAATGTGTAACTTTACTGTATTTTCCAGATGGCTGTGCAAATAGTATATAGTGCTGTCTTGAGCATTTTCAGGTAGTGTCACCAAGATCTGACTTTTTTGCAGTGGAAAACATTTACAGAGTAAACTGTCATAATGAAAACATGACAAAGCCATTTGACTATCTTGTTCATAAACAATGGTGTCAGGACTTTTCATCTTGATGACACTGACACTTTCATTGACATGAATACTTGCTTTTGAGGAATGAGCTATCCATTTTGAGCAAGTGACACGCTTTTGCAGGTTATCAACTAGGTTTTGCAGTTTGTACTAATTGTTTTGAGAACTGCATTAACTGTTGTGCAAATGTAAATAGTGATGTGAGAAATGCACCAAAGCGACTGAGAAAAACTGTATTTGTTCGAATTACTGTAATTCTGTCAATTACTACAGACTATTGAAGCAAACTGCTAATTTTCATTTACCTTAAAGAATTGTTATGTTCTAAAAATTTAAATAAATCATGTGAAAGAATGTCACTCTTTTCTTTGAAGAAAATATTACTTTGTATGAAGTCACTGAAATTGTTCAAACTGTAAAGATGAAAAGTTTGTATTTTCTGTATTGGTGTTTGATGCTAGTGTTTTTCCTTTTAGTGTGTTCTGAGTGACAGTGTGTGTTATCTCAGTGAGGGTTGTGTATAGTGTTTGGCTGCACTGAGCCTGTTTTGAGCCATGTGTTAACAGTTGTGTTGCTTGGAATGAGTTTTGCAGGTGATGTGAACTGTTTAGCTCAGGTGACTGTTGGTAGTGCAGTCTGTAGTTAGAGTTTTGCACATGTAGCTCCAGTTGTGCTCACTGTCGTTTAGCAATCGAAAAAAACTGTAAGTATTGGTCAGCATTTATCGTCGTTATTATTGTATGTTTTGGGGTGGGATAGCAATGCAATTCATTCTGGGGTAATATTAATTTGTAATATTAATGATACTTAAATTTTTCGAGTATAAAATCAACAGTTTTCTCCAAAGGTGAATCTTCTCACAGCTGCCCGTCTCCTCTGTGCAGACATTACACACACTGAGGAAACACGTTCTAGAGCTGTCGAGTTACTGATGTTATGATGTGTGTGTATATATATATATCATGGGTTTGCATACATAATATGAGATTTTTTACACAGGAAAAAAGAACCTACACTGTAAAAACTAAAGGAGCCTCAAATATCCTGTCGGATACTCAAGGAACTTCAAAATGTAATTTAAGTGCCTCAAAGCTCTTTCTCCTATAGTAGGGTTACTGGAGGAGCATTGACATTCTTTGAGGTTCTTGCTGGAACTTATGGGATCCTTTAAGCACTTTGTATTTAGTTCAGAGGTTCTGGAGTCACCTTTTCATTACCATGAGACCTCGAAGTGCTTTGGGGGAAAATAGAGGAACTTGAATGCGATAAAAGGGTTATTGGAAGATCTTTTAACATTTAAGTGGTTCCTGGAAGATCTCTTATGTTAAAGCCAGCATCTGGAGGAACCCAATGGTTCTGTGAGGCCAGAATGAGAATATTATTATCCTATTATTATTATTATAGGCTACTTAAGTTTGATTCAGTATAGCCTACATACCCAGGTGAAAAAAGACGTACTATTAAAAATGAACTTGAGTGTGTTTTTAGTAGGCCTACAATACAAATATACTTTAATGCATTTTTAATACATTTAACAGTAGCCTACGTCTTTTTCACCTAGGTAGCTTACATTTATTTAGTATCTATAGGCCTATTTTGTTGATTAATTTAAACCTTAAACAACAACACTAAATTATAATAATATTAATAAGAAGAATTCATTAATTATTATTGAATAAATAATAGTAATCAAATAATAATTTTTACCTACTTCTTCATAAATTATTATTTGAAGAAGAAGAACTAGGAGGAGAAAAGTTTTATTCTGTCACGAAACTGCTGCTATTCCTCTACTGTCGTCGCTTCAGTGATCCTCGCGCTGCTCGCGCGCAACAAAGCTCAGCTGATCGACGTCATCGGGTAACGGCTCCGTCCTCTCATCAAAGCTTCCGCCGTTTGATCGGCTCTCCGTTACAAGGTTTGTAAACTCGCCAAATAAATATAAATACAGAGTCTACTCACTATATATTCAAACACACATATATATAAACTAAATTGATTATACATTACTACTTTTTTACAGTGTTTACCACTCGTTTATTGCACAGTATCTGGTATGAAGGTTTTAGCCGCGATGCTAACTACGTTGATCTAACGTAAGTTAATGAACAAATGGAAATTATTGACTTATTGTATTAGATTGATTTAGTCATTCAATTCAACATATTCTGTAAAACTGTGTCTTCAAATTGCTGAGATAGCCTAACTAATGTAGCTGATTCCTGCTGTCGTCATTGGCGTTTGTTATGAATAACAAAAGCAGGTTAATATAGTTTGGTCTGTTTTTGTTTAGCCTAACTTTACTTACTACAGGTGCCCTCATTCTCTCAAATACCATTTTAAAGCCATTTACTGGTCAATAAATATTATGTTGTGAATAATCAGCTTTGTTCTTTTGTTTCCCCAGAACAACCAGTACATTTCTAAAATAATCTGAACATTTCAGAGGCAACATTGAATTACAGTAAGTTACCTATACACCACATGCACGTACTTTATTACTATGAACTTTCTCTGTGTGAAATTGTATTGTTTGACTGTGTACTTTTTTAATAAGTTATTCTCTGAAAATCTTCCCTCATGCTCTCAAATCTCATTCATGTTACTCAGAAAAATAATATCACAGGTTTGGAGCTAATAATGCTATGCATTTTTTATAGGCTATACCTTAATCATATGCATTTGAATATAAGACATTTGAACCCTGAATTATAACTTAAAGTTTAGTCTTTTTCGACAAAAAAAAGGAAAAAGCTATTATATGACTTCAGAAGACTTACAACACAACCCATAACACATGAGTTGTGAACTCATTGACTAGGATCTTTTCTGGGACATTTTTGGAGCTTAACCATTTTTTACATAAATTGTTGCATTGAATTGAACTAGACAAGTGTACATAAGAATAGTTTGAATGAATTACAAAAAAAATGTATGCTTGTGTTTCATGCAGTGATATTGAATGGTGACGGGTTGCATTATGAGATCTGCTTTCGGGTTCCACAGACAGAAAGTCAAACAGGTTTGGAACGTCACAAGGCTGAGGGAATTATTTAATAACTTTAATAACCTTATTAACAGTAAATGTTGTACTTTGCAGGGATCTCGGTAAGCTGAAATACAAGTTTGATCAAGAATAAAAATCCTCCTGTAGACCTGAAAATCACTGAAGTGCCTGGACCATCCACCAGAAAAGAGGAAAAGCAAACAGAAAATGAAGCTGATGCACCTTTTCACTTTTCTAACTTGTTAAGTACCTCATGTGTCCCTTCTGAAGATTTTATAATTGATTGCATTTTATGTTGCAGCGAGTAAAGGTGCATCACATTTGTGAATTTCGTGAAATTACACAGGCAAAAAGACAAAATTGCTGATCGTGTGGATTCTTATTGAAATGACTGAATTCACCAGTGAACATTCACAGAACAACAGATCATTTTACTGCACCTTAACTCTGTTAAAATGGAAAATGTTTTCTGCTTGTTGTGACATAAGGAATACTGTTTCCGGGTCGAAACCTCTACTTCTACTTCCTATCTTGTTTCTAGATATTGAGAATACTCAACAACCATTTATGGGAACTGTTGATTCAAGTCACACATTTAAGCTTTTCAAAAGGCATAGTGTACATTTCAGTCTCCAGTCTCACGGCATCCCAGACTTCAACATTTTATGATTCAAAATAGCTGAATAACTAACCATCTGAGATTTCGGAATAGAGATAAAGGTTAGGATTCTAATTTTCAGGAATATTACAGCACAATGAGTGTATATTAGCACTGTTTGTTGTTTGTTTTTGGCATCTGGCATCAGTGACGTCAGACTTAACAAGCGGACTGAAACACATGTTTTAAAATTAAGTGAAGATGGACATTTTTAATTAGTCAAAATTGTAATTTTTTACATTGATTTATTACATGGAACATGTGTTTTCCATGCATTTTGATGAGATGTCTTTTCTTGTGTAGCCTATTGTATACACATGGTTGATTATTCATGTTACTTTTTTTTTTTCAAGTGCATGGAAGTGTATGTATTAAAATGGATCTAAAATATGTAATAAACAATTCTTATTTTGTATTTGGTTCAGTTTGTTTATTATAATAGAAGTTAATGGTGGTAACCATAGTAACAACATGAAATTAATTTAATACAAATAAAATAAAATTGAAATTTGGTTCCTGGAGGCACCCACAGTGGTTCCACACAGTGCCTTATATAAGAGTTCCTCAGGAAACCTGTGTGGTTCCTCAGAGAACCGCCCCTTTTTAAAGGGTGCCTAGAGGATCTACAGACGGTTCCGCCGGTGTGGCAAAGTGAAGAACCCCAAAAGGTTCCTCCAGGCACCTTTTATTTTTACAGTGTACAAGGTTGAAAATCTTAATATATATTTTCTTAAATAATTCGTTATAATACATTTAAAAAATGCATTTTTTGTTATTTATGATTATGACAATGAGTCGGTCGTGACACGTGTTGTCTAACTCCAGTAGAGTTCAGAATGTCTTTAAATGCCAATCCCAATGCATCTTTTTCATTATCTATGTGTGTATTAAAATCACCAACAATTAGGGCTTTATCTGCAGCCAGAACTAACTCTGATAGAAAGTCAGCAAAAATGTATTTTAAAAAAAGAGGAAGAAAAAAACATGGAAATGTATTTAAAATACAAAATACTGTGTGAAAAAAAATATTTAAATACAAATACAGTATTTAGTATTTTGAGAATACACAAAAATACATGTGAAATTGGCCGTCCAGTGCAGGGATAGGCCTAGGTCACAGCGAATGAGGAAACTACACAGGCCTATACTGACTAACCTCATCTCTGCCCTCTCTCTCTCTGTCTCTCTCTCTTTCTGCCCTCTCTCTCTGTCTCTCTCTCTTTCTGCCCTCTCTCTCTGTCTTTCTGCCCTCTCTCTCTCTTTCTGCACTCTCTCTCTGTCTCTCTTTCTGCACTCTCTCTCTGTCTCTCTCTTTCTGCACTCTCTCTCTGTCTCTCTCTTTCTGCACTCTCTCTCTGTCTCTCTTTCTGCACTCTCTCTGCACTCTCTTTCTTTCTCTCTCTCTCTCTTTCTGTCTTTCTTTCTCTCTCTTTCTGTCTTTCTTTCTCTCTCTACCCTCTCTCTCTCTCTCTTTCTTTCTCTTTCTGTCTCTCTGTCTTTCTCTCTTTCTTTCTTTCTCTAGCAGCCATTTATATACTTATTTCTGGTTATAATGTAGTCAATTAATTCAATTCAATTCAAATTTATTTGTATAGCGCTTTTCACAATACATTGTCTCAAAGCAGCTTTACAGAAAGTGCATTTCAGAAATATACACAGGCGTCGAGTTGTCCCTTCACGGGCGTCGAGTCGCCTCTTCACGGGCGTCGAGTCGTCTCTTCACGGGCGTCGAGTCGTCTCTTCACGGGCGTCGAGTCGTCTCTTCACGGGCGTCGAGTCGTCTCTTCACGGGCGTCGAGTCGTCTCTTCACGGGCGTCAATGAACAAATGGAAATTACTGACTTATTGTCTTAGATTGATTTAGTCATTCAATTCAACATATTCTGTACAACTGTGTCTTCAAATTGCTGATATAGCCTATAATTTAGCTGATTCCTGTTGTCGTCATTGGCATTTGTTATGAATAACAAAAGCAGGTTAATATAGTTTGGTCTGTTTTTGTTTAACGTTAGCCTAACTTAACGTTACTACAGGTGTCCTCATCCTCTCGAATACCATTTTAAAGCCATTTACTGGTGTTACGGAATTATGTAATTTCGTATAATGTTTTGAGTTTGTATATTGTTTGTATTTGTATTTATTTTGTTATTGTTATTTTTTGTGTGTGTGCTTATTTTGCTGCTTTGTTTTAGGATTACGATGATTAGCTGTGAGCTGGCTCCACCCCTTTACGTGGGTTTAAGACCGTGCTTCCGTTTCCAGAGGACGAGTTGTTGCGATTCCGGGCCGGTCGCACTTCTCCTGGCTCTTCTCCAGCCGTCAGACCATTGTTGTAGCAGCCTATATGTTAATTACTTTTTTTTTGTTTTTGTTTTTAGTGGTGTTCTTTGTAGGGTTGACCTGCCCTTTTCTTTTGAAATCCTGTTCGTTCTGTTTTGTTAGAGTATGGAGGGTAATTTGTTGTAATTTTGATTTTGGATACTTTGAGGGAAGTTAGTTGCCTATTTTATTTATTATCTGTTTTGTTTGTTATTTTGGGCCTTGGGTCTTCCTGAAGACTATAACACCTACTGTTTTTTTGTTACTTTATTTGGTTACATCTAACTTTCAAATTGTTCAAATTTTTTTTGTCTTAATAAAACGTTTATCGTTTTTTCTTGATTTTTGAAGTCACTTGAGTTCTTTGGGTCTGACGACTGGGCGTGGGAGACATGTTTATTTATTTTATTCTTTTGTTACGATTAACCCTAGACGAATCGTAATACTGGTCAATAAATATTATGTTGTGAATAATCAGCTTTATATTTACATTTATGCATTTGGCAGACGCTTTTATCCAAAGCGACTTACATTGCATTATCCTATACATTTATACATAGGTTATGTGCAATCCCCTGGGATCGAACCCACAACCTTGCGTTGTTAACGCAATGCTCTTACCACTGAGCTACAGGAAAGCTTTGTTCTTTTGTTTCCCCAGAACTACCAGTACATTTCTAAAATAATCTGAACATTTCAGTGGCAACATTGAATTACAGTAAGTTACCTATATTACCTTATTACTATGAATTTTCTCCGTGTGAAATTGTATTGTTTGACTGTGTACTTGTGTTTTTTAATCAGTTATTCTTTGAAAATCTTCCCTCATGCTCTCAAATATCATTAATGTGATGTTAATGTTAATGTATGTCAATGTTATGTTAATCACAGGTTTGGTGCCAATAATGCTATGCATTTTTTCTTATATCTTTATCATTTGCATTTGAATGTAAGACATTTTAACTCTGAATTACAACTTCAAGTTTAGTCTTTTTCGACCAAAAAAAAAAAAACAAGGAAAAAGCTATATGGCTTCAGAAGACTTACAACACAACCCATAACACATGAGTTGTGAACTCATTGATTATTTTTAGGATCTTTTCCGGGACATTTTTGGAGCTTAACCATTTTTACATAAATTGTTGCATTGAATTGAACTAGACAAGTGTACATAAGAATGGTTTAATGAATGATTTACACAATTTTGTTCTGCTTGTGTTTCATGCAGTGAAATTGAATGGTGACAGGGGTTGCATTATGCCTGAGATTTGCTTTTGGGTTCCACAGACAGAAAGTCAAACAGGTTTGGAACGTCACAAGGCTGAGGAGATTATTTAAATTTCACAACTATCACTTTAATAACCTTACTAACTGTACATTTTGTACTTTGCAGGGATCTCAGTAAGCTGAAATACAAGATTGAACAAGAATAAAAATCCTCCTGTAGACCTGAAAATCACTGAAGTGCCTAGACCATCCACCAGAAAAGAGGAAAAATAAACGGAAAACGAATCTCCTTTACCTTTTCACTTTTCTAACTCTTTAAGTATGATTCCTGTAACATGTCCCTTGTGAGGATTTTATTATTGATTAATTTTGTGAAATTACACGGGCAAAAAAGTCCATTGACCATTGTCAGCAGTGTAGCGGCGTAATGTATGAAGCACAGCTCACACAGGAGTCACTTTCAAGCTGCTTTCTGTTGGTCAAATCTAGCGAATTCCAGTGACCAACTTGGTCCCATAGTGACATTTGACCACAAACGAAATTGCTGATCATGTGGATTCTTATTGAAATGACTGGAATTCACCAGTGAACATTCACAGAACAACAGATAATTTTACTGCACCTTAATACTGTTTCCGGGTCGAAGCCTCTACTCTATCTTGTTTCATGAGAATACTCAACAACCATTTATTAACACTGTTGATTCAAGTCACATATTTATTGTAATGACCCTGACAAGTGCATTCAGCTTTGGGGAAGAAAGTATATTTTTACTCAAAAATAATATATTTATGGTATATTTCTTGTTTGTTTGGAAGACACTCTTAATTAATTTGTAATGTACTTGTAATACAAAAAAGTACGCTTTAATATCACTAATCAAACATGAAAATACGCATGTACTTAAAGTGTACTAAGTATACTTAAAATTGTCTCAATTTAGCATCAAAAAGTACACTAAATACACTTAAAGTTATACTTTAGTATAATTTAATTATAACTAAAATACACTTAGTACAAAAAAAATGTATCCAAAATAGCACACTTCAAGTTAACTAATTATTAACACACTTGAAGTATACTGACAATTAGTCTGGCTGCAAGTATACTTAGCATACTTTTTTTTCACTAGGGGAATCCTGACTGAAATTTTTCATAGATATCATTTTCTTGCAAGAAAGAGCACAATTGAGCGGACACAATATTACTTGTGGTGAACACTATTAAAAAATCCATACTGTATGAAAAACTGTGGGAACCTTTTCTGCTATCTAGCAAAGAATATGGATGGGTGATATGACCAAAATCTCAATTTTACTTCACAGTAACAATATCATGGTTTCACAATTATATCATCCTGGGATGGTGCTGCTCTTCTCTCTAGTAATATGGCACATAGTCTTAGAGCTCAAACATGACAATCTGGGGCTCAGGTCAGGAAGCAGACCGACTGGCTAAACCGACCGTCTGCTAGCCGTCTCACGTCACCAAGGTCAGATAAATCCCAACACATAGAGCCTCTTTCACCTAGCTATCATCATATAGAGACCGTGTCTGTTCCCCGAATTAGGACATTAAACTTCCAAACCCATCTAAGGGTAAAAATGTAATTGATGTTCATCAAATAAAAAACGGATATAATACAAATCAGCAAATGATAAAGCTCGGGTTGCTGAATATTAGATCCCTTACTTCAAAAGCACTTATTGTTAATGATATGATTACAGACTATAATCTAGATGTGCTGTGTTTGACAGAAACCTGGCAAAAACCAAATGATTACATTACTTTAAATGAGTCAACCCCGCAAGATTACTGTAATAAACATGAACCTCGTCTGAAAGGCAAAGGAGGAGGTGTTGGTGTAATTTATAGTAATATTTTCAGAATTACTAAGAAGTCTAGTTAAATATAATTATTTTGAAGTGTTGGTGCTTAATGTAGCAACATATAGTGTAAATGATAAATCACGTTTGAGATTTTTGCTGGCTACTGTATACAGGCCACCAGGGCACCATACAGACTTTATCAAAGAATTTGTTGACTTTCTATCAGAGTTAGTACTGGCTGCAGATAAAGTACTAATTGTTGGTGATTTTAATACACATGTGGATAATGAAAAAGATGCATTGGGATTGGCATTTAAAGACATTCTTAACTCTATTGGAGACAACACGTGTCAGGACCCACTCATTGTCGTAATCATACTCTAGATCTAATATTATCATACGGAATAGATGTTGATGCCGTTGAAATTCTGCAGCAGAGCGATGACATCTCAGATCATTATCTAGTCTCGTGTAAACTTCATTTAGCCAAGGCTGCGACTCCGTGTTACAAATATGTTAGACGTATCACTTCTGCCACTAAAGATTGCTTTATTAATAATCTTCCTAATCAGTTTCATCATCACAGCATCCCGGATAGCTTAGAAGAACTAGATATTGCGACAGAAACTTTTAACTTTCTCTTTTCCAGCACTTTAGACACAGTTGCTCCGATGCGATTTATGAAGATTAAAGAAAATAGCTGTAGGGGTAAAATCTTTGCGTGGCAGGGGGAGCTGCCACTCGACCAGTCACGGATATATGCGCCTGCCACTGCGTTATATGCGCCGGCCACTCGACCAGTCACGGATATATGCGCCGGCCACTCGACCAGTCACGGATATATGCGCCGGCCACTCGACCAATCACGGATATATGCGCCGGCCACTCGACCAGTCACGGATATATGCGCCGGCCACTCGACCAATCACGGATATATGCGCCGGCCACTCGACCAATCACGGATATATGCACCTGCCACTGCGTTATATGTGCCGGCCACTCGACCAGTCACGGATATATGCACCTGCCACTGCGTTATATGTGCCGGCCACTCGACCAGTCACGGATATATGCACCTGCCACTGCGTTATATGCGCCGGCCACTCGACCAATCACGGATATATGCACCTGCCACTGCGTTATATGTGCCGGCCACTCGACCAGTCACGGATATATGCACCTGCCACTGCGTTATATGTGCCGGCCACTCGACCAGTCACGGATATATGCACCTGCCACTGCGTTATATGTGCCGGCCACTCGACCAGTCACGGATATATGCGCCGGCCACTCGAACTTACACAATATGTAAGGTTTAAAAAACAAAAAAACAAATGCAGCGCGAGTCTCGTGGCCCTATTAGCATCGCGCCGGCCACTACCAGCCACACGATCTCTCACTGTTTACATCTATCAGGCACTCCTATTGATACACAAAAGCACACAGTGCAATACATATCTTATTTACCTATTTCTCATCTAAATCTTATATTCTTTTCGCTCTTTTTACCCGTATGGGAGCGCGCGCTCTTGGCTCTATTAGCATCGCGCCGGCCATACCAGCCACACGATCTCTCACTGTTTACATCTATCAGACACTCCTAATGATACACAAAAGCAAACATACAGTGCAACACATATCTTATTTACCTATTTCTCATCTTATCGGTTTTTTTATTTGCTCTTTTTACCCGTATGGGAGCGCGCTCGTGGCTAAGCGAAGCGTCACACCAGCCACACGATCTGTCGCTGTTTATGGCCACTACCAGCCACACGATCTCTCACTGTTTACATCTTTCAGACACTCCTAATTATACACGAGAGCACAAAGACAGTGCAATACAGATCTTATTTACCTATTTCTCAACTAAATCTTATTTTTTATTCGCTCTTTTTACCCGTATATGGGAGTGCGCACTCGTGGCTCTATTAGCATCGCACCGGCCACTACCAGCCACACGATCTCTCACTGTTTACATCTTTCAGACACTCCTAATTATACACGAGAGCACAAAGACAGTGCAATACAGATCTTATTTACCTATTTCTCAACTACATCTTATTTTTTATTCGCTCTTTTTACCCGTATATGGGAGTGCGCGCTCGTGGCTCTATTAGCATCGCGCCGGCCACTACCAAATTTAAATCACTCGCGCCAGACACTCAAGAGTGAGTGAGTAATCAAAAAACCTTTGCTTTAGCCTCAATTGAGTGAAACACTGTGTGTAACTTCGGCCATTCTCAGTGGTGTGTATGGCGTTATTTTTTAGTCAAAAGTTATGAGCGTGTAAGACATGCTCACGAGCACATTATGTTATTTCACACGCGCAAAAATGAACCTTCAGCTGGCATGATAAAAGTACTCGCGCACAAATTCAACAACCGAGAGGTGTACAGGTAGCTGCGAGCGAGCGCCTGGCATACTCTCATAGGTTAACTCTGCTTGTACAGTGGAATCCTGCTCGCGCGCAGCGGACTTCTGCTCGCGGAGTGCTGTTTTGCTCGCGCAGTGGATTTCTGCTCGCTCAGCTGATTTCTGCTCGCTCCAGTCTACATGACTTTTGACAATTTGGGGGCGGAAACCAAGGAGGGCACTGACCCTCTTATGATTGGTCACTTTCATCATGGAAAATCTTGGGAAATCCTAACCCCGCCCACCTTCTGACGCAGCGCGCGTCACTCAGCTCGCTCTGCTACTCCAGCTATCTCTGTGTATATTTTAGACAACAAAATATGTGATAAAACACCATACTAACTATTTTCGTTTTCATTTAAAGAAATCTTAAACATGATAGCCACACAAATGTGGTTCAGGCAACGCGTATTGATTATATTCACTGCACATAACGTTTGCCTATTTAAAAACAAAACAAAATATAAAACACAAACCTGCCTCTTTTCGTTTTAAATATAATATAAAACCATTAAACATTTTAATATGGTCCAGGCAATATGTGCATTTGTACCAAACAACAGATTTTGCAGTAAACAACAATTTTTTACATACAATTATTACAATTTAAAATGACAAAACTCAACCCAGTCTCTTTTTGTTAAATTTCAGTTTTTATCAATATTAGCCATTATAAAAGTATAAGTAAAAGGTATAAGAAGCTATACAAATAAAGCTATACATATAAGCTATTTATCTTTACCGTTGTATGGTTAGATTAGAGCGCTGACTTTGTATGTTTGACTGAATTGTTTGCTTTATTTGTATAGCTTCTTATAAAAGGTATAAGAAGCTATACAAATAAAGCAAACAATTCAGTCAAACATACAAAGTCAGCGCTTTTAAAAAAATATTATGGCTATTATTGATAAAAACTGAAATTTAACAAAAAGAGACTGGGTTGAGTTTTGTCATTTTAAATTGTAATAATCGTATGTAAAAAATGGTTGTTTACTGCAAAATCTGTTGTTTGGTACAAATGCACATATTGCCTGGACCATATTAAAATGTTTAATGGTTTTATATTATATTTAAAACGAAAAGAGACAGGTTTGTGTTTTATATATATTTTTTTTTTATAAATAGGCAAACGTTATGTGCAGTGAATATAATCAATACGCGTTGCCTGAACCACATTTGTGTGGCTATCATGTTTAAGATTTCTTTAAATGAAAACGAAAATAGTTAGTATGGTGTTTTATCACATATTTCGTTGTCTAAAATATACACAGAGATAGCTGGAGTAGCAGAGCGAGCTGAGTGACGTGCGCTGCGTCAGAAGGTGGGCGGGGTTAGGATTTCCCAAGATTTTCCATGATGAAAGTGACCAATCATAAGAGGGTCAGTGCCCTCCTTGGTTTCCGCCCCCAAATTGTCAAAAGTCATGTAGACTCGAGCGAGCAGAAATCAGCTGAGCGAGCAGAAATCCACTGCGCGAGCAAAACAGCACTCCGCGAGCAGAAGCCCGCGTTCTGTTAGCACTGTACAAGCAGAGTTAACCTATGAGAGTATGCCAGGCGCTCGCTTGCAGCTACCTGTACACCTCTCGGTTGTTGAATTTGTGCGCAAGTACTTTTATCATGCCAGCTGAAGGTTCATTTTTGCGCATGTGAAATAACATAATGTGCTCGTGAGCATGTCTTACACGCTCATAACTTTTGACTAAAAAATAACGCCATAGGGTGTGACTCATGACTGGGACACTCTAAATATGCGCCGGCCACTCGACCAGTCACGGATATATGCGCCTGCCACTGCGTTATATGCGCCGGCCACTCGACCAGTCACGGATATATGCGCCTGCCACTGCCGCTCCCATACGGGTAAAAAGAGCAAATAAAAAAACCGATAAGATGAGAAATAGGTAAATAAGATATGTATTGCACTGTATGTGTGCTTTTGTGTATCAATAGGAGTGTCTGATAGATGTAAACAGTGAGATCGTGTGGCTGGTAGTGGCCGGCGCGATGCTATAGAGCCACGAGCGTGTACTCCCATATACGGGTAAAAAGAGCGAATAAAAAATAAGATTTAGTTGAGAAATAGGTAAATAAGATCTGTATTGCACTGTCTTTGTGCTCTCGTGTATCATTAGGAGTGTCTGAAAGATGTAAACAGTGAGAGATCGTGTGGCTGGTAGTGGCCGGCGCGATGCTATAGAGCCACGAGCGTGCACTCCCATATACGGGTAAAAAGAGCGAATAAAAAATAAGATTTAGTTTAGAAATAGGTAAATAAGATCTGTATTGCACTGTCTTTGTGCTCTCGTGTATCATTAGGAGTGTCTGAAAGATGTAAACAGTGAGAGATCGTGTGGCTGGTAGTGGCCATAAACAGCGAGAGATCGTGTGGCTGGTGCGACGCTTCGCTTAGCCACGAGCGCGCTCCCATACGGGTAAAAAGAGCAAATAAAAAAAACGATAAGATGAGAAATAGGTAAATAAGATATGTATTGCACTGTATGTGTGCTTTTGTGTATCAATAGGAGTGTCTGATAGATGTAAACAGTGAGAGATCGTGTGGCTGGTAGTGGCCGGCGCGATGCTAATAGAGCCACAAGACTCGCGCTGCATTTGTTTGTTTTTTTAAACCTTACATATTGTGTAAGTTCGAGTGGCCGGCGCATATATCCGTGACTGGTCGAGTGGCCGGCGCATATATCCGTGACTGGTCGAGTGGCCGGCGCATATATCCGTGACATATATCCGTGACTGGTCGAGTGGCCGGCGCATATATCCGTGACATATATCCGTGACTGGTCGAGTGGCCGGCGCATATATCCGTGACTGGTTGAGTGGCCGGCGCATATAACGCAGTGGCAGGCGCATATATCCGTGACTGGTCGAGTGGCCGGCGCATATAACGCAGTGGCAGGCGCATATATCCGTGACTGGTCGAGTGGCCGGCGCATATATCCGTGACTGGTCGAGTGGCCGGTGCATATAACGCAGTGGCAGGCGCATATATCGCCTTTCCTCCGGTGAAAATTCTGCCTGGGTGGGCTGTAAGTGTTCCTCTGTATGCTCTCAATGTTCTCCGAGCTTGATGTGCTGGGAGTCGGCCTGTTTAGAACCTGTATAGACTACAGGTGCTGTCCTCAAACTTCGCCTGCCTCTTTTCTTTGCTGAACATTTTAGTGTTCACCGCTTCAAAGACCTTGGCCTCCATGAAGGCCTGGCAGAGGCGAACCGCTTTGGAACGGGGCACTTCGGCATCCCCACAGACTTTGCTCTGAATGATGTGAGCCAGGACCACGTCCACAGCCTCGGACCCCAGAAAGCAGTCATGGTAGATTTTCAGATTGTGGCGTCTCCTCTTCACCTCCACCTGCGTCTGAAGGTCGTTGATGATGTTAGTCCAGATGTGCGTGGCTCGCCATTCCGTGTCTGTCGAGAGATGGACTGGATGAGAAACGGCAGTGATATTCCAGAATAATGATCTCAAACTATTAAATAAGTCAAGCTTTAGACTGAAAGGACACACATTTTGGAACATTTAATAGATTTAAGCTCCGTTTACACCAAGAACGATAACTATAACAAAAACTATATTAGCCTCAACACCAGTAACATTATGTCTTCTGCCTCTTTAAATCAAGCTCTTTATAAAGAGAATAGATTCTGATTGGCGGGTCAATGTGTTTATCCTTCATTAGCAGAAAAAACATAATTCTGAAAGTGATTCCAATTATATTGTTCCTCTGTCATATTTGTGGTGTGGACTTACCTAGGATAATTATTAAACTTTATAGTTATCATTATCATTACAGTTTTCGTCCTTCGACCTTAAAACGGTTCCATGATGCTTTAGATTGATTGGAAGTTTCTTTACTTCTTATAACATCATGTACCACGGTGGACACAAACTAGACATTATATGCCAATATTGGCATATTATGCCAAAGTTCTGCACTTTAATGCGGTTTAAAATCAATTATAACAATACATTTCGCAAACACTTTGGCACTGTCTGTTAAAGCTGGAATACGTCTACAAAAGGAAGCTTCTTCAGACTTTTGAAACTGGACCAAGAGGTTTCAGTTTACCCATATTTAAATCCGCCACTTTATCATTTTAATCAACGTGACGGTTGCAGAACATTAAGTTTCCCATATTTGTTTTTCTCAAAGCTTTTACAGATCCTTCTTCCAACACAAAGAGCATCTGCTGCCAAGATCAATACCTCACTAGCCTTATAAATGACAGCGGGGGAGGTTGATCGTTTCTCGCTAGGAGTGTTTCCTGCAGAATTTTATGTTCAGCCCTGAGGTAATGATGAAGGTCTAAATTACCCATTAGCGATCAGGATATTTACCTCCAGGATAACTGTCTCCCCGAGTGTTGTTGCTGTTAATAAACTAAAAATAATAGGCCTATAATTTTATTAAACAATAAATGAAATGAAATTGTAATTGTATTAAAAAAAGCACAAAAAAAAATTCCTCTAAGGAATTTTTTTTTTTTAGCGATGCTAATTGCGCATCAGTTCAGGTAGGCTACTGAGTCGCTGTCCTCAGTGCGCAGAAAAGCGCTGAAACGGACATGAAGGGGAACCCGTTTTTTGGGCTTATTTTAACTGGCCCATCCAGACTCACCTTCTGTCGGCTCGGACTCGATCGCTTCTGGCTCTGGTGTTTCTTTAAACCAGTCATGATCTAGAATGTTCATTAAGTAGATCCTTGACTCTCTGTCATGAAGGTTCTGAAGTAGATCCAGGCATTCTGTAAAAGTTTTCAGAAGAGAGATGATTAGTCCTGCTTGATTTTGAGATATGTAGTTTATGTGAGGTAATGTTGCTGTTACTATGGCATTCTCTTGATGCCCATGAACATTTATTAATGGCTAAACATTCACTGTCAATCCGCTGTGTTTTACACTTTGCTTATTTGTCATCAAGGTAATTTTACTGTCACTTGTTTAAGAGCTTTACATGTTTTCAAGCAATGCGTTTTCCATTTCGTTCTTGTTTTTGGTCTCACCTTTGGACAAGTCTGTATTTTTCCGAAGAACTTTCAGAAGACCTTCTCCTTCGACCATCCCATTCAGCGCTCTGTATAAGACTTCATTTGTTCCCATTAAAGCGTGAACTCTCCTCTCTGCTTTTGATTCACAATCGCCTATTGTAAGGAGTACGTTTTCAGTAAAAAAAACTTATTTCCATATCCTGTGCATAATAAATCAGTGACTTGTGCTCAAAAAGCAAGCTCACTTGGTTCTCTGATGGCCAGTCCTCTGTGAAAGCCGGCTAACTTGATCTCCCTGGTGAATGGGTCGATGAGTACTTTTCTCAGGCTGATGTGTTCGTAACAAACACCCTGTTCCCTGCAGTGCTGAAACGCAGCGATGAGATTCTGCATGATGTCTTTTGCTTCTGCTTCAGTCAGACGACCTCTGTTTTCTTTGATGAAATCACACAAGGTTACGCTGACACCTGGATGTTCCATGATTAGGATGTCGTGATCTTCCATGCCAAACCAATCATGTAACTTCACAACATGGTCGCTATGTTCCAACATCCGCATTATAGTTGCCTCTCGACAATAAGGTTTGGATTCCCCAACCTGAAAGAAGAGATTGACAAAAGGTTAGTTGACTCCTAACCTCTAACCTCCTGACTAAAGAGTGAGCGAAATGGATGGATTTCAAACTTGACAGGTGTCTCGCTACGGGAACGAGTAAGTGCAGTGCCAAGTTTGACGTTGTTTGGATTAGAAATGCTAAAGACATCCTTAAATATATTGGTCAAAGAAGCCCCAAGAAGGTTGTGGTTTAAAAATAAACATTCTGACATAAACACCGTCAGCTAAACTGTTTACTTCTGAATATTATATTTTATTCACGGCCATCATTTGTAGTAACCTATTCACAAACTGTTTGCTCAAGCGTAGCAGTTCACTGTGTAGCCCGCTCGCTGAATTGTCGCGCTTATTCATTTGTGGATGTTAACTGAATTTGTAAGTCACCTACGCTGTTCTGTATATTATATCCATCTATACATTATGGGAACGCGTGTGTGTGTGTGTGTGTATTATTCGCATATCTCTCGAACCGTTAGTCCGATGGATTTCAAACTTGACAGGTGTCTTGCTACGGGCACGAGTAAGTGCAGTGCCATGTTTGAAGTTGTTTGGATTAGAAATGCAAAAGATATAAGTAAATATATATATCGGTAAAAGAAGCACACACTGGCTTTTGCCGCTCTAGCCGCTGGCCACTCCCCCTCTCACACATACACTGAGTGAGCACAGCTGGCCACTCCCCTCTCATCTCATTGATCGGGGCTTACTCGGGGCTTACTCGGGGCCAACGGCCAGGATCTCTGGCCCGTCGAATACCTTGGGCCAGAGCGGGCCAGCTCGGGCTAGAGGAGTGGTTACTAACAGAGGCGGAGTTCACCTGAGTCGGGAGACGGCAGCGCCGGATGATTCTGTCAGCATTAAAGACTTTTAAAATAACTTAACTCGCGTTCATGTTTGAATGCCTTGTGTTTGTGATGCAAAAGACTATGCGCGCTAACCATTACCATAGTAAACATAGTAAATGCTTGAAGATACGCATAGTAAAAAAACATAGTGAAAGCTTGAAGAAATCAGACCAATCATAAAGGCTATCACAGTCATGTTTTTATTTTATCTGACTGTCAGTAGCCTACGTCTCGTCTCTTTATACCGGACTATCATAAAATAAAGCAACTTTTTTTTCGGGAGCTTCCTCTGTTTCTCTGACTGAAAATATCTGTATGGGAGTCGAGAGAGTGCTAAAGCTCCTCAGGTCGTATTTTTGGTGGCATATATTTGTAGAAATTATCATTCTTTCTAAATGTGATGTAAATACCTGTAACTACCAGATAAACAGTAACAGACACGACTGAAGTAGTAAGTGTGTCCTCTTTCTTTTGTGAAATAGACCTAACGGAAATTTATTTCTGAGTGACTAATGTGCAATTTTGACATAAATTAATTCATTATGATCAATGTATCACTTTTTATTGTAAACCTGTGGTAAAACATCGATGCTTGGGTTTTAAATATTCAAGTAAACCACAAAAATGCCAGCAAACGGCCGCTTTTATCGTGTTTGTTTTCAACGCTGTTTCCAGTGATTTCTGATTAGTTTTCTGATAAAACTTCCATTTGTTGGTGAATGAGTTAGTGTGACGTTGTTCCAGAGAGGCGTGTTACGGGCGTGTTTTAGTGAAGCGCTGTGGAGCTTCTGGCCCGACAGTGGAAACGCAGGCCCAGTGCTATTAGCCCGGCACAGCCCGTTTATAGCCCTGGCTCGCACTGGCCCGACAGTGGAAACGCGGCTAATGAGTGAGCACAGCTGGCCACTCCCCCTCTCACACACACACTGAGTGAGCACAGCTGGCCACTCCCCCTCTCACACACACACTGAGTGAGCACAGCTGGCCACTCCCCCTCTCACACATACACTGAGGGAGCACAGCCCAGGACCAGAGACAGAGAGGGTCGAAGAAAGCAGTGGAGCTTAAGTAGCTCGGAGTTCACTGTGTCTCCTGCTCCCTGAATCGTGTAGTTCAATTTTCCACATTTATTGTATGTCATTATGTCAGTATCAGTATTTGCTTTCTACCATGCACAAATAAATATGTCACTGAACTTTTGCTGTGTAATTGTAACAATGAGCACTCAAACACACCAAACCAACAATTACTAAAAACACACACAAAAACTAATTTTGCACAGGCATTTTGCACTAGTAATAGAAATTTTCATAAAGAATAAAATCGTGTCAACTTACGTCGAAATCAAACTGCCGCTCCTCAACAAGTTTTATGATCACCTAAAAAATAAAGAAAATATTTGTAAACGTAAGTGAACTGACTCATCTTTGTTGTTTACATGATAATCTACAATCTTTTTTAAAACATGTTTTGGTCAAAACTGTAAACACTGATGTTTTTGTCAGGACTCGAGAGACAGAAGGAAACAAGAGGCAAAGAGTTTGCTGTATCCAGAAGAGCAACATACTTGAGTGCCATCTGATTTCCGGATTCCTTCATGGACAATGCCATGGGGTTTCGATGCCAGTTTCTTTCCCAGTTCATAAAGAGAGTCAAAGGGTTCTGGAAAACACACAACAGCATGAGAGACTGAACTGCTTATGACTAAACACACCTGTGTAGATCAGGCGAGGAACCAACCAGTGTGGCATCCCAAACAATAAGTGTAGGCTATTGTGATTGTCAAAACATGATAGAAACACTGCCCGACAATGTCCTAAGCAACAACGGTCCTAATTTCAGTTAAAATAACAAATCTGCATTCTTATGTTCTCATTCACACTGTTATCAAGTTTGAGTTGAGTGAGAAGTCCCCCAGTAATCGTGTCCCACCGTTATTTCTGCATACATGTGAGTTAGGGTTAGTATTAATGTCCTCAGACAGTTACCTGTCGGCTCGATCTCAGATAACGTATCAGCGCTGGTCGATGGTAGAGTGCTGCTGCTGCTGCTATCTGTTCCTTCAAAGTGCATGTAGTCTGAGGTAAAAGCATCACAAACACCAGGCTGAAACAGGCATGAATTAGAGAGGCAAAAAGCAGTAAAAGGAGTCGGCTCCTGTCCGGCTGTTTGTGGAGACTCCAGTGATAACGCATTAGCGCTGGTCGATGGTTGAGCGTAATCCACCATTGGCTCAAGCGCATCTGTGGCTGGAGTCGGCTCTTCTTCAGGTGTTTGATGACCAGCGGCGCTGCTGTTATCCATTGCTTCAAACTGCATGTCGCCTGAGGAAAAATAAATGAATAAGAGTGGTATTAACTAAGACACTCACAAACAATAAGTGTAGGCTACTGTGATTGTCCGAACAATTGGTAGCCAAACTAAACACTATTTTATTGAGTTTGGTGACAGCATGATGCAATAGTTAGTATAGGCTACTGCTTTTACTATTGGTTGATACAAATTTTACAATTTCAATTAAATTCTTGTGGTTTTATTCCGATCTTGATTCAGATTGGATCCGTATTAGGTACAGTAGATACATGTTAATTTCTCTCAAGAAAGAAAAATCACACCTAGAAAATCACGTCTTTCAAAAGTAAGAGTCGACTCTGATTCAGTTAAATTAATCATTTTTAAAAACGAATCCAAAGCGGTTTCGTTGTGACGTCAAGACGAGACATTAGCATATTAGCTGTCCACTTATTGCGCGCGCAGGGAAAACTTGAAGTGGACACTGGACAGCATCATGTGGAGAAGACGGCGCTGTGCTCTACAATGTGAAGGTAAAGCCAGTTTCTTTTCACCGCCCAAGGACGAGCATGTGAAGAATCAGAGGTTAAAGTTCATCTTTACCACGGTATCACAGCAGTATAATCCTAAACTTTTGCTGTGTTCCCTTTATTTCACTGACGACTGCTTCTCAAATCTCGGAGTTCAATGCAGGATTCGCAAAACGCTTGTACTTGAAAGACCCCCAAGGTCATTTTTCTGGTCCTTATGGGAGGTCTGGTATGCTAAACACAAGCATACTTTTAACATATTTCTAACAAGTGCACTAGAAGTACATTGGTAATAAATATACGCTTAGTCACGCTTTTAAGAAATATGCTAAAAACAAGCATACTTTTAGTGAAGTTTTAGTGTATTTAAAGAAAACATACTTCTGTTGCTCTTACTTTAAGTACATTTTATGAGTACTTTGTGTATGAACTATGAACGTAGCAAAATGATTAGCTTTTAGTGTGTTTAAAATATATGTACCTTATTTACAAATATATGTATCTTATTAGCCTACTGCAATATATTTAAAATATTTATGTATTCATCATTTATATAATGTATTAGAAACATTTGTCAACTATTATTAAGCATTGCAATAAGCAAACCTAAAATTAATGTTGTTCACTTTTACTTGTTTGCAGGCTACTTGTAAAGGCTACTTGTAAAGGCTACTTAAAAGACTGTTGTGCATTACATGATACGCTTGTACTACTGAAATTCCCACAAGGATTTTAACATCATAATATTTGAAATGCATCGTAGATACATTTTCTAAAGATGTTTAAAAAAGTTTGTACTTATTTAAATTCAAACAACAGCATAACACACGTGACTAGTCCTGATTGGTTCCAGAGCCGTTGAACGGTTGTGATTGGTTCTTATGATAATGAGCTCGCCTCACGCCTCACTCAGAGCTTCCGTTTATCAGATATATGCTGTGCGTGTGTGTAGGCTATATGTTACTTCAATGTGATTAGATTTAGAAGTCTAAATCTAAAGTCTCTTTAGAGGACTAGGCAAGGCAAGTTTATTTATATAGCACATTTCATACACAATGGCAATTCAAAGTGCTTTACATAGAAGAAATCAATTAAAATCAATCCTAAATCTAACTGGGAGCCAGTGTAAAGACCAGGGGCCTCATTTATAAAACTTTGCGTAGGATTTGCGTCAGAAGTGGCGTACGGATGAAACATAGGACGTGCGTACGCACAGAAATATTCGGATTTATAAAACCGTGCGCACGCACATCGTACGCTGTTTTCCCTTAATAAATCACCATCAATTCTAAATGTAGCGCAGCTTTTACGGCTTCATGTCACGCCCACAGTTGCCCATAAATAGTCCGTGAGACGCCCACAAGTTAATATTCATCGATTGTGAAATCATGGCAAACACAGAGAGGAAAACCAAGAAACGTAACTTCACTCAATGCGAAGTAGAAATGATCGTTGGAGAGTTGGAAAAGAGGAGTAAACTGTTGTTTGGAGTTGATTACTAATGCCAAAAAGGCACTTGAGTGGCAAAAGGTTGCAGACGCCGTTAATGCTGCAGCCTCACAACCTCGACCGCGGCCGAAATAAAAAAGAAATGGTCGGACATCAAAGTCAATGCAAAAAAGCGTCTAGAGCTCCATCGCAGTTCTTGAGGAACATTAAAATTAAGCTTCAAATATATTATAACTGTAGTTTAAGACATATGAAAGTATATGTTTAATGAACTGTAAAGAAATACACTTAAATGTACTAAATGTACTTGAAGTGATTCCATTTTAGCACAGTTTAATTGATTAAAATATATTAAAATATCTTGAAATACACTTAATATACTTGAAGTTGTTTCAAAATAATACATGTAATGCTGGGTACACACCAAAAGATTTTTTACAAAATGTGATAGAACACAAACATGAGGACAAAAAATCCTAGATTTAAGCGCTTTGCTCCTATAGTGTGTGTGTGCCATGATGTGACAAAGACAGCACACACCAACAGATGTTAAACCAGAGTCTCGACTGTGAACACAGGAAATCTCGCTAAATCTCACGAGAGAAGCAAGGCGGACGACATGCAGGAAGAAATTGCGATGATAGTGTTTGGAAAGGTTTTCACAGAACACGTTGTATGAACATTCGTGCTGTTGCCACAAATCAACAAGCTGATCCTCCGTCTCTGCTGTCCACATCAGTTTCACTGTGTGCTGCGCCATGACTGCGTTTGTTATGCTTCCGTCTTCCATCATCTCGCTTTCTGATTGGATATTGTTTCGTTTCACGTGATAATCTCCAGAGCGTGCGCGCGGTTGTCCTCCACGGCCCCTCCACACATCAGGATTTCTGATCGTAAATATTAAACATGCTGAATATTTACGATTCGCGATCGGAGCGGCTCCGACGTTCTTCCGATCAGGTTCGGACACTCTTAACACACCTCACTCACACCAAGGGAAAATCTGATAAGATAATCTGTAGAACCATCAAGATAATCGGGACACAGCTAGGATTGTCGGAAGGGGGGAAATCGGCCCAAAGTCAGCCCGATTATCTTTTGGTGTGTACCCACTATAATACATACAAATCTTTGCAAATTTAATACACACTAAGTATAGTATAATTTAAAGGGGTATAATGGCCTTTTCAAAAGTCTTTGGTGTCCCCAGAGTGTGTCCTATTACCTAAAACTGTATTACCTAAAACTGTGTCTATTAATCCTGTTGTAGGAGACTCCGAACAACATTAGGAGCCTTTAAAGTAGCATTATAGGGGCCCTTTAAGGACAAGCGGCAGTGTGTTTAGTATTGGGCTACTGTCACTTTAAGATCGGTACGCGTCTAATATACATGCATATGACACGCACTCGATTTTCTCTCAGATATTTGCTTTCACTTTAGACATAACCAACTGTGTTTATGTGAAGCTTGTGTGTATTTGACAGTATTAGCACGATAAGACTAGAAAGATATCTTAGTCAAGTATCCAGGCGTTGTTTGACATGATAACTGGCAACTTTTGTGAATGGGAGTGTCCCGTGAGTGTATATACAGCATGTGATGTGAATGTAACAGAACTGCAGCTGATAGAATGTGCGCAGTAACACGATACTACGACATTTCTTCAAACGCAGATCGTGGAGACATTTTAATCGTCCACGATCGAATATTGTGATATCGCACACCCCCATGTGTCCCACAGTTATTTACACGGCCCTGCTGCTGCGATCCAATCCTTCGGGAAAGTTGCATGATGTTTACTCTCTGCATGTTGCCTAACATCAGAAACATCAGGCTGAAGCGGACATGAATCAGCGAGGTAATAACTAGAGACTCACCTTCTGTCGGGTCGGACTCGATCGCTTCTGGCTCTGGTGTTTCTTTAAACCAGTCATGATCTAGAATGTTCATTAAGTAGATCCTTGACTCTCTGTCACGAAGGTTCTGAAGTAGATCCAGGCATTCTGTAAAAGTTTTCAGAAGAGAGATGATTAGTCCTGCTTGATTTTGAGATATGTAGTTTATGTGAGGTAATGTTGCTGTTACTATGGCATTCTCTTGATGCCCATGAACATTTATTAATGGCTAAACATTCACTGTCAATCCGCTGTGTTTTACACTTTGCTTATTTGTCATCAAGGTAATTTTACTGTCACTTGTGTAAGAGCTTTACATGTTTTCAAGCAATGCTATTTCCATTTCGTTCTTGTTTTTGGTCTCACCTTTGGACAACTGTGATCTTTCCCTACGAAGCCAAAGTTTCAGAAGACGTTCTCCTTCGACCATTCCCTTCAGCGCTCTGTATAAGACTTCATTTGTTCGCATTAAAGCGTGAACTCTCCTCTCTGCTTTTGACTCAAAATCACCTATTGTAAGGAGTACGTTTTCAGTTTTCAGTAAAAAACCCTTATTTCCATATCCTGTGCATAATAAATCAGTGACTTGTGCTCAAAAAGCAAGCTCACTTGGTTCTCTGATGGCCAGTGCTCTGTAAAAGCCGGCTAACTTGATCTCCCTGGTGAATGGGTCGATGAGTACTTTTCTCAGGCTGATGTGTTCGTAACAAACACCCTGTTCCCTGCAGTGCTGAAACGCAGCGATGAGATTCTGCATGATGTGTTTTGCTTCTGCTTCAGTCAGACGACCTCTGTTTTCTTTGATGAAATCACACAAGGTTACGCTGACACCTGGATGTTCCATGATTAAGATGTCGTGATCTTCCATGCCAAACCAATCATGTAACTTCACGACATGGTCGCTATGTTCCACCATCCGCATTATAGTTGCCTCTCGACAATAAGGTTTGGAATCCCCAACCTGAAAGAAGAGATTGACAAAAGGTTAGTTGACTCCTAACCTGAAACCTCCTGACTAAAGAGTGGGTTAGAAAACAATGAACTTTACATGTACTTTACAACTGATGCTTCAAGGCTTTGAAATAATTCTTAATAGTAATTTTCATAAAGAATAAAATCGTGTCAACTTACGTCGAAATCAAACTGCCGCTCCTTCACATATTTGATGATCACCTAAAAAATAAAGAAAATATTTGCAAACGTAAGTGAACTGACTCATCTTTGTTGCTTACATGATTATCTACAATCTTTTTTAAAACATGTTTTGGTCAAAACTGAAAACACTGATGTTTTTGTCAGGACTCGAGAGACAGAAGGAAACAAGAGGCAAAGAGTTTGCTGTATCCAGAAGAGCAACATACTTGAGTGCCATCTGATTTCCGGATTCCTTCATGGACAGTGCCATGGGGTTTCGATGCCAGTTTCTTTCCCACTTTATAAAGAGAGTCAAAGGCTCCTGGAAAACACACAACAGCATGAGAGACTGAACTGCTTATGACTAAACACACCTGTGTAGATCAGGCGAGGAACCAACCAGTGTGAGGTTTACACATAAAATCAGGAAACAGGCTGACATTGACACAGCTAATAATTAGTAGGTTTTGCATTTAAGTTCATGTTTGTGATTGTCAGAACATTTGGTAGCCAAACTAAACACTATTTTATTGAGTTTAGTGACAGCATGGTGCAATAGTTGGTATAGGCTACTGCTTTTACTATTGGTTGGTACAAATTTTACAATAACATATCCCAAAAACATTGAAAACATATTTGTTTGTGTATGTTTGTGTAAATCACGCTAGAAACATGGTAAATCATGACAAACTGTGGTAAATCATGCTAGAATGTGGTATATCATGGTAAATCATGCTAGAACAGGGTAAATCATGATAAATCATGACAAACTATGGTAAATCATGCTAGAATGTGGAATATCATGGTAAATCACGCTAGAACAGGGTAAATCATGATAAATCATGACAAACTATGGTAAATCATGTTAGAATGTGGTATATCATGGTAAATCACGCTAGAAACATGGTAAATCATGGTAAATCATGACAAACTATGGTAAATCATGTTAGAATGTGGTATATCATGGTAAATCACGCTAGAAACATGGTAAATCATGATAAATCATGACAAACTATGGTAAATCATGTTAGAATGTGGTATAACATGGTAAATCATGACAAACTATGGTAAATCATGTTAGAATGAATCACGCTAGAACATGGTAAATCATGGTAAACTATGGTAAATCATGCTAGAATGTGGTATATCATGGTAAATCATGCTAGTCCATGGTCAATCATGGTAAACCATGGTAAATCATGCTAGAATGGGGTATATCATGGTAAATCATGCTAGAACAGGGTCAATTATGGTAAACCATGATAAACTATGGTAAATCATGTTAGAATGTGGTAAATCATGGTAAATCACGCTAGAACTTTTCCATTTATGATATCAGTGGTTACATGCTTGCTAAATAAAACTTTATAACTTTTGATGTTTTTGTGCTTAAAGGTCTTAACCCCGATAAATGCTGCTTGTTTTCACAGAAACACTGACCGACAATGTCCTAGCTAATTTCAACGAGTGTCAACACAAACGAAGACCATCAGAGGGATAAGATAAGATTATGTAACGTCTGTAATAAAGCCTGTATCATTAAATGGTAACTTGTCTTTTGATTTGTATTAATGTTACGTTACCTGTCGTGTTCATAGCCATAGCCGCGTCTGTCACGCTGCAGCGGCCGCTTCTCTCAGGTAACATATCGACGATCGATCGTTCAGTGTAATTGAATGTGTGTTCAATGTGTTTCCTATTGTTTGTATCACTATAACGTTCAACTGTGTAAATAATGTAAACTGTGTTTCAGTAAGACGATGCTGTCTGTTTGTTGTTGGCTGTCTGTTTGTTGTTGGCTGGCACGTTGCTTAGCAACCTCTGGAACTATTCGGCCGGGGCGGGGCCTCTCTCTCTCTCTCTCTCTGGAGTTTTGACAGCGCGCAGTGCTGAGTGTGTCCCGTGCTGTTTGAACCATAGACTGTAAAAAAATATGGACGTAGTGTATGGCGGGCCGGAAGGTCCAAAAATAGGACTAATGATTTGTCGTGGGAAGTCACTATACTATAGCCCCTAGCTACTCACTTTCCCACTGATATGCCAGCGGTGGATCTGTATAACGTTACGTACTCTCCTCACACAGCGAGCGACTCACTTTCCTCACAGCGAGCGACTCACCCTCCTCACACAGCGAGCGACTCACCCTCCACACACAGCGAGCGACTCACTTTCCTCAGCGAGCGACTCACTGTACGTTCACACCGCCGCCGACTTGAGCTTCCAAAGTTACCGGAAGTCATTCATTTTCAATGGAAGCTGGCTTCTCTCAGCTGCAAGGAGCGTCAAATCCATCGGCGTCGCGTTTTGAGCGTCAATCAGAAAGTTGAAAGTATCTCAACTTTATGGTAATGAGCTATGACGCGGTTCAGCGGCAAGCAGCGGCAAACGCCAGCAACCAATGGGAATATAGACGTCCTTCGCGCTGGCTGATTCCGGAGAAACATACGATGTAAACTTTCGTTCCTACCAAAACATTAGTTCCGAGAAAATGGAGGAGAAACTGATAATCGCTGTTGCTGGGTTTCCTATCATTTATGGTATGACGGGACCAGTTACAAAAGAGAGAGAGCCCCGGCCGCGCGCGCGCACTCACCTTCACCGTCTTCAAACAATACGTCTCGCTCCCTCTCCCTCGAACATATTAATCAAAATATTTTTTTTCCCGACCAAATGTGACCAAAACAGTTATAAAAATGCTGTCATTATAAAAGGTTCCTAGTGTCAATGTATTGCTTGATTTTTTTCTGTTTACATTTCATGGTGTGACACAGACTTCAGAGCGGCCAAAGCGTCAACAAGCTTCCCCGTACTTTTTTTGACAAGCGTCCTTGACAGGGCGGCCAGAGCTTCTTTGCAGCTCAAGTCGGCGGCGGTGTGAACGTACAGTCACTCTCCTCACACAGCGAGCGACTCACTTTCCTCAGCTGGCGACTCACTCTCCTCACACAGCGAGCGACTCACTTTCCTCAGCTGGCGACTCAGTCTCGAGCGACTCACTTTCCACTTTCACATCGCTCAAGTTCGTAGAGAGCTTATTCAGTCCATTTTAAATTCTGATTTTGGCCGCCTCTCAAATGGGTTAAACCATAGATATATTGCCTATGAAGTTCAAGTAAATGCGCTAGAAAATCCGCGATGTGGATGTGCATTTATTGCATGGACGGAGAAAGCGCCGACACCTGCAGGATTTCAACTGACGGTACTTAAGCATATTATAATCTATCTGTTCCGTGAGAGCAGAACGAACGAGCCTTTATTGACGTTTTTAAATCTGAAAACTCCAAAACTTTTATTTTATTTTTATTAGAGGCGAGTTTTTCCCCATCTGTCAATTCAATCCAGACTATTTCTTTTCCAATTTAAAACGTTATTACCGATTTCAATGTAATGTTTATTAAGGCTTTGATTAGTAGGCCTACAGACAAGCCTCTAGCGGAAGACTATTTGAACCATTATCAAGTCACAGGTGCTTTTAATGTCACATTTTATGAAAGAAATGATGCTTATTTTGAAAGACTGATTTTTGAGTAGGTTTAACCAAAGGGAAAATGAAGGGAAAAACAAACAAACTCCAAAAACAATGTTTTCATAATTTAGTTATTTATTGCAAGAAGTAGGCTACATTTGTATTCATCCTCTGTGGATTGCCCACACACTTTAAGTGGAACCATCGCCCACAGTCATCACAGGCAATCTGTTAAAAATAAATAAATATATATATATATATATATATATATACACTGTATGTGCTAAACAAAGTACTGCTCTTTCCTTATAAATTTTAATACAGAATTTTATTTTATTTTATTTTGTCACTTCGGGGTAGATACGCGAAACAATTTTTCCTGAAACGCTTTATCTGTAGAGTGGTAAAGGGATCCTCCATAGGGAGAGACTAGTTGGCACTTCAGCACTGCGTTGTTATCGGGTCCAGGCGCAGGTCCTTCGTCAGATCTGGAGTGTGTGTGTGTGTGTGTGTGTGTGTGTGTGTGTGTGTGTGTGTGTGTGTGTGTGTGTGTGTGTGTGTGTGTGTGTGTGTGAGAGAGTGAGCGTGTCCAGGCGCAGGTCCTTCATCAGATCTGGATCCGGCAGGCTGCGGGAAAACCTCGGGATGAACAAAAACAGTAAAATTAGCGTAGATGCCATTCTTCTTATGATGTAACGAGTACATCAGGATTTATAGGAAGTGTTCCCGGTTCCGGATGACCTGATCTATGCAGCCTAACATTGAATTATAGAAGTCTATAATGTGTTATGTGAATGCTAGGTCAAAGAGATGTGTCTTTAGTCTAGCTTTGAACTGACAGAGTGTGTCTGCTTTGGTGCTAAATAGGAGAGGGATCTACCGCCAGCAGTCGATTTTGATATTCTAGGTATTATCAACTGGCCGGAATTTCCTATATGTGTATACCTCGCAATACCAATTCCCACCTACAGGGGCACTGTTCCGAGTTTTGACTGCGTAGAATATAATAAAAGATAATGAATTTCAAACCAGAACCAAACATATTTTTATTCAAAGATCAACAGTCTGTCATTATTCTTTAGTCTGCCATTAAAATCATTAAAATAAAATAAAAAAAAACATTAAAAAAACCCATTAAAATCATGAACTCAAATGTCATTGTGAAAACAAAAAAAAAACAATGACTGTTGTAAGTAAATCAGACCTTTCAGTATAGCCTAACGCTAATAAGCTTAAACGAAAATAACGAGATAATTGTGTAGTGAAGTATTTTTTTGCAGCGCCGCGAACAATCAATCACAATCAATCACTCCTTTACGCGTGCAGCACTGTCCTCGCGGCTGCAGCAACTTGCGCTCTAATAATAGGCAAAATAGGCTACAGAATAAGAATATTTCGTTCTGTATTGACAGGTGCAATATTTGAAAATCGATCATATATTTGTATTACATTTATATCTGCATTTATGTAAAAACTTAAACTTTCAAACATCAAAATGTCATTTATTAATATGTTTTCATGTCAAAATGACATACAAACATCTTTTCCTATTCTATTTTGCCTGGATACGCTTCCAACACGCTTGCGTGTCGCGTGAAAAATAGGCGTCGGTTCTATTTCCGCGCGGCTCGAGGCGCGCCTGAGACGCGCGTGTCACGCAGGCAGTGTGCAAGCTCTAACCTGTTAACAGGGGAGCCGAAATAAAAACGGACACACCACGCAGCCAGTGTGTCGCCGGCCTCAACCTCCGCAGACAGTTTTTAATCTTTATCAGACAATAACTACTCAAGATTTTGCTTTAGTATAATTTTCGGGACAATTAGGGCCAGATTCGGGATTCGGGACAACAGTTTAGATTTCGGGACTGTCCCGAATTTTTCGGGACGTCTGGTCACCCTGGTAGAAACGCAGCTTGTGCACCGTGTGCTCCTGGTTTGTGAGGGGCTATCATTAACTCCAAATACTAACTTACGTTACCATTATCATTAAATATTAGCGTTTGTTAACATGTTAACTTAATCTATTGATTAGAATAAAGCTCATGCTGATTTATTGGAATTGACAAGCTCAGCCTTGATGATACACGTGCAACGCTAACAAAACATATCCCAAATTATCTAACTTATGTTTTAATACAAAACACCATTTTAATCAACATTACTTCACCATATTCTAAACTTCTGTTTTTTTGTAGTTTCACCAAGTTCACCACAGCCTGTCACAGATTGCTGGGGATGGACAAGCATATGTGCCAAGAAGGAAACCCCAGATTTCCAGTTGCAAAACCAACCAAACTCACTGGTATGTTTTCACATAATGAACATAATGTTCAAATGTATTATATAGTGTCTTGATCAAAGCAGGCAAAAGGCATTCTGTTTTTTATCTTTTTTTTTTTTTTAATACAAATTCTAGATTGTATCGAAAATTTGACATTTCAGTGTCTGTTTATTTTCTTAGTTTGATCATGTTTTGGATGGGACCCAATCACCAGATGAGACCAGAATATATATATATATATATATATATATATATATAATTATTTTATATATATCTATTCAAAATATACTGGAACTGTTCACTTTTTCCATATAACTTTCACCCCCAGTTTCACAGACAAGGCTCAAACTAGTCCCAGACTAAAATGCATGTTTAACTGAAAGCAAATTACACTTGTGTATCTTAAAATATCAGTGCCATTGTTTCTTTTAAGATTCACAACAGTAATGTTTTTTCTAAGGCATATTTATAAAAGTCCTAATTGCACTAAGGCCTAATCCTGGCATAATCTAAACCCTATCTGTGAAACCGGGCTTCAAAGTTTTACATATTAGTCCAGTGGTTCAGTTCAACACTTTGTTCTCTGGCTTTAGATAGGCATAGACAGTGGCATTTAAAAAATAAATTACACCTGCTCCCTAGTTCAGGTATGCTGCTGTCTACTGCTGCAACATGGCTAAGTGGTTCAACACGGAGTTCATCTCTCTCTTTCTCTCGTGTGTATAAAATAACTAACTTTTTCCCCCTTCTTTTTAAGCTCAATTGCAATAAAGATGGATCCGGGATCTTGGAAGCTTGTTAAAAATAAGGTATTGATTTCATGTTACAACAATTTTGATTTCTTTACTATCTTTAGTGTATAAATAAAATGTTAGTTTTTCCATTTAGATTTTTTTTTCCAGGATGTTCCAGCTCAGTTGGGATCTGTGGACTGCAGTGTATTCATGCTAATGGTAAGTTATTACGGTGGTTTTGTTTCCCCATAACATTTATTTTACGGATAACCCAACATCCATAATAATTATCAAAAGACATCAGGCTGATCCCAATGAATTTTGTTTTTCAGGTGTGTGTGTGTGTGTGTGTTAAGGTTAGTGATGTCACTAGCCCAGGAGGAAGCTTGTGTAGTCCCCACCAGTTGTTTGTTGTAGTCCTTAAAGTGATTTCTGTAAAAAATAAAATAAAATAAAAGTCTCCCTTTGCTTTGAACTTTTATCGTCGTAACTTATTCATATTGCAGATATTGTTTATGCTCTGACAGCAACATTACTCTAAAGTTTCTTTCTTTCTTTCTTTTTCTAACATCTGTCTTTCTTTATTTTCTTTCTTTCTTTTTCTAACGTCTGTCTGTATTTCTTTCTAACTTATCTTTTTCTAACATCTGTCTTTCTTACTAATCTTAAGGTTACAGGGGTTAAACACTATGTGATCTGATTCACAGAATTGTACTTTTATGTGTATTTCTTTAAAGTGAACATTATCTGTACTACTTTTGGAGGAACTGCGATTCCATTGTGTTTTTGTGTGTGTGTGTTGAATGCTCTGTGCAGGTCTTGTGATATGCAGCAGCTGACCCCAAGACGCCTTTCTACGACCTCCGAGGTCATCACCGGACCATCTTGGGCTCGGATGACAATGTCGACTTACCCTCCTATCGATCCATAAGTGTAGAATTGTTTTAACTTTGTTCTTTTGCCAATGAGAAGTAGCCAACCGGTATTTACTGATGTCAATCATGCCCTTGGAAATGGTATAACTGGTGTGAGATTTTGTGTACAGTAGAGTCTCTGGCCTGCGACCCCGTGAGACTTTGACGCCTGGCTCTACCAATGAAACTATTCTTCAGTAAATTTTTACTTATTTGATTGAACCTCACGACTCCTGGTCTTCTTTCATCATATCTGGTCCTGGGTCTTTAAGCTTTTATCCCCTAACACTAGAAACATTGTAAATCATGTTAAACCATGCTAGAACATTGTAAAACGTTTTCAAACTTTCTTTTTCAAGCCAACTTAGTTTTTTATGAACTTTAACATCTAGTTCAGAATTGTTCATTCTGATTTCAGAACAACAAATATCAAGCCTGTTTTCAAAGTTACAGCTGTTTTATAAAACAAAGACAAGAATGTATTGAAATACTACAAATGTAAAACTGAACTTAAATGATAGCAAAATATTTTTAAATAAAGGTCATTGAGAAAATGTTTTTTTTTTTCTTCTTTTAGACATGACTTTCATTATTTGTTTAATGAATGTTTATGTACGTTTAATAAATATACAATATTATTATATAGGCATTCATTTATGTATATATTTCATTATTTGACAAACATGTACACAAATTATATTTATACACGTACAAATTCATAATTTCAAGTGTAGCTTAATGTTTGTTTTTTTGTACTGTCTATGATCTTCGTTACTTAATTTATATTTGATAAACCTTTTTAAACCAATTACAAAATAATTACAAATTTAAGTAATTTATTTAAATAAGTACTAAAATGATATATATACATTGATATAATAATTTATTTGCCTTGCTAAAAGCGGCATCCACCTCCGACTTCCGGTTATTAGCGGCAGCTGACGTCAGCTGCCAGTGGCAGCTACTTCCTGCTGCCAGCTGCCGATTTTTCGCTGAACCCCTACTGAGCTGCAAAGCAGGAGCATTTGTGGAAATACCGACAGTTTGAACGAATAAACGTAGAATTTGTGGTGTTCTTATCGTGTTTAACACATCTATACTTGTTAGCGCGAGTATATTCAATCTGAAAAATTGCAGCTTGAAATTTTCAGTTACCGTCGTACAGAAAGACAGGTCGACTCTACGCTATAAATAGCTCCCAATCGCTCTTTACTATTGTCATTGAGAGCGCTCGGGCTGGCCCCACCCCGTTCATTGCTAGAAAGATCGGCTGATTTGGGTGGCTATACAACCATCGTAGCTTGATGATCTTTTTGTCTACTTTTGATTTATTTCCTATTTAAATAGTCCAACAAATGTATACTGTACACCAGTGGTCTCCACCTGGTAGCCCGCATGGACTCTCTGAGTCGCCCGCCGGCCGGAGCACGTTCTATAAACAGCCTGAATTGGAATCTTTCATTTTATTTCATTTTTTTCTTCATATAATGACATAACATGACAAAATAACTATTGGTGACATCTCATATAACATTAAAACCATTCAATCATTTTCAATATTTAGAATCTGCACGTCGAGACGAGCTTCAGTTCACGAGCTTCAGTTCTTCAGTTCACAAGCAACGCTTCTCTGCTATATTTGCCTTCTAATCGATTCAATCCAGGCAACTTGATGAAACACTGCCCTCAAATGTTAACCTGGAGTCTTGCAAACTTAAAACAAAACTAAAATAAACTAAAATAAACCTTTGTTTATAACTAGGCTAGGCTACTACAATAATAGCCTACATTTCATTTTTTATAAGGAGCGGTTTTTGTTTTATATGCTGCTATAAGAAGACACCCCAGAAGATGGGTCAAGTATAGCTCCATCATTGTTCAAAGTAAAAAAAGATCATACTTGATGATGTTAGTTTGAATTTGAAAAAAATCTTTTAAAAAAATCAATAAATAAAAATCAAGGGAATTTCTCTGGCATTTCTTTTTCTTTTTTTGTATCGAAAACGTACCGAACCGTGTCTGTCACCACTGTATCGTATTGAACCGAACCGTGAATTTTGTGAAACGTTACATGCTATATAATTATAAATTAAATTGTTATAATATTTTACAATATTACTGTTTGTTGTTGTATCTTTCAAAACTTGAAACTTGTGTGTGTGTGTGTGTGTGTGTGTGTGTGTGTGACACAGAAGTGGCATCAGATCTGGAATTATTATATTTTCACTGCATTTACAATTGCATAAATAAAGCTATGAGATCGTTAAAATTAGAAATCAGAAAAAAAAAAAACCTTTGAATATATGTTCAAATAGAAACTGTTATTTAAAATTGTAATAATATATCACAATACTGTTGTTTATAGCCTACTATATTTTAATCAAATAAATGCAGGCTGGGTGAGACTTATTTCAAAAACATTTAAAAATCCATCTGACACACACACACACACACACACACACACACACAAGTTTTAAGTTTTGAAAACTACCACAACAAACAGTAATATTGTAAAATATTACAACAATTGAATTTATAATTATATAGGATTATGTAACGGTCCACAAAATTCATGGTTCAATCGCTGTCTGTTGCATTGAGACTCTGGTAATATGGCTTTATTTAGAAATTGTCGTCAGCAAAATAGAGGGAAAACAAACAATATTGACAATATTGTTTATAAAATGTAACTCACCATGTTAATTTATTGTTAATTTAACTGTTCCGTTCCGTTCGCCTTACATCCTTCATAAGCGTGACCTAAACCTTACGTAGGCCAATAGCAGCGCTTCTTAATCGTGACGTACGCCAATAGCAGCTGCAAAGCAGAAGCATTGCCGGAAATACCGACTGTTTTAAACTATAAACGTAGAATTTTTAGTTCTTATCGTGTTTAACACAATCTCTACTTGATGTCGCGAGTATATCCAGCGTGAAAAATCGAAGCTTGAATTTCCAGTTACCGTCGAAAAGAAAGACAGGTTGACTCTGCGGTATAAATAGCCGCCGCGCTCCTTTTGTTATTGATGTGGAGAGTGATCAGGGCCAGCCGCAACCCATTGATCGCTAGGTGGACCGGCTGATCTGGGCGGTTATACTCCCATCGTAGTACGAGAATATTTATATTCTTATTTAAAAAAAATAAATGTACATAGTCCAACAAACGTATACTGTACACCAGTGGTCTCCAACATGGTAGCCCGCATGGAGTCTCTGAGTCGCCCGCCGAGCACATTCTATAAACAGCCTGAATTGTAATCTTTCATTTTCTTTTCTTTTTTTTCATGATAATGACATCAAATGAGAAAATAACTATTGGTATAACATTTCATATAACATTAAAACATAATAAAACCATTCAATAATTGTAAATATTTAGAATCTGCACGTCGAGACCAGCTTCAGTTCACGAGCTTCAGTTCTTCAGTTCACAAGCAATTAATGCAATCGCCTCCATGATCATGTTATCTGCTATATTAGCCTTCTAATGTATTAAATCAAGGCAACTGGTTTTATGAAACATTGATTAAAATTAAGATACAATTTATACAAAACGAAATTCACTTTAAAGAAAAGCTTTCTACAAAAAAGAAAAAGATCTTTCTATTCATCAAAGAATCCTAAAACATGCAATAACTGTTTTCAACACTGATAATAACAATGAATGCTTTTTGACCAATATTCATATATCACATTAGAATGATTTCTGAAGGATCATGCGACACTGAAGACTGGTTAAAGTCTTTACTGTCAATTTTGATCCATTTAATGCTTCCTTGTTGACTGAAAGTATTAATTTGTTTGGAAAAACTACTGACCCCATACTTTTGAACGGTACAGTTTGTTTCATTACTACATTTACACTACATTTATTCATTTAACATACACTTTATTGACTTCGAAATGAAGAAAATGACAGGCAATTTATGTTATATGAATTTATGTTTCAATATGTGGTATCGTCAGGTTTTCATACCTCAAATTAAAACCCAGTGATGTCTAATGGTAAAAAAATAAAAACGAAACTAAGATTATGCCCTGTATCATGAAGAAAACATATGTTTATTTTGTGTTACATGACACCTATTGGTGTTGCCCATACCGTATGAACAGTGCTAATTCAGGTTAAGAATACACTGTGACAGAGGCAAAAATGTAAAAAAAAAAAAATATAACAATAATGATTATGATGACGCATGCAAAACAGAGAGAAAAGACAAAATTCTATTAGAATAATTACACAATACCACTGTTACCAGTCAAATTAAATCATTAAGGGAAAATCCATCTTTGCAGTGCATACACAGAAGTGGCATCAGATCAGGCATTAATATATTTTCACTGCATTTACAATTGCATAAATAAAGCTATGAGATCGTTCAAATTAAAAAAAAAAATTTAATTTTTTTTTTTAATAAATGTCCAAATAGAAATTGTTATTTAAAATTGTAATAATATATCACAAGACTGTTGTTTAATTGTGAGTGAATGCAGCACAATCGCGAACATAAATGTAGAACTTTAAAGCAGATTTTCTAAATTTTCGATTTTTTTGCACCCTCAGATTCCAGATTTTCAAATAGTTGTATATCGGCCAAATATGGTCCTATCCTTACAAACCATACATCAATGGAACACTTATTTATTCAGCTTTCATATGATGTATACATCTCAATTTAAAATGTTTTACCCATGTGATTTTTGTGGTCTAGGGTCACATATTAGCAATAAACGCGAGTTCCTTTGGTGTCCAAATACCTTTGCATAATATTGTGTAAATATTGTGCCTTGAAAAAGCATTCTCTCATTTAACTGAATAGAAGATTCATCATTAAACATTTATTTTGATCCCTATAACTCATTTCTAATTGGTTAAACTGATGATGTTACAACTTGCCATACAACACCCGTCATCTCCTACATATGCAAACAGCAAACGTTTTATTTTCTTTTTCTTTTAAGCTCGTTTGATTCGTTTACTTGTCTTTCCTCGATGTGAAGTTGATCCGTGATCCATCTGATTAATGGACATTTTAAAAGATCCTCTCCGACCTGTTAATTCACCTTTCACTGCCTGAAAGCACAAAAAAATAAAATAAAAAATTAAATTAAATAAAATTAAATAAAATTAAATTAAATTAAATTAAATTAAATTAAATTAAATTAAATTAAATTAAATTAAATTAAATTAAATTAAATTAAATTAAATTAAATTAAATGTAGCTGTTTTTCAAAATAAAAGTGTTTCTCATCATTTCCTGTGAATGTGTGTGGATGGGATGAGAGAACCAATATCCTGGTGCCATTAATCAGTGCAGAAATCAAATAAAAGAATACAGCTGATAAAGGCCATGATTAAATGTCTTTGATAGAGGTTTTTTGGCATTCTCATTTGTCACAACAGGAAATAATCCAGTTGAAAGAAAAAAGTTGATAACTTTTTTGCCATAACCTTCATGTATTCTGTTAACAGCTCCTAAGAACAATCATCACAGTCCATGAATAAACCAGATTATTTGCTTAGCCACGATTAATGATGGAATCATTGTATAGTAACTGAAATACTGATGTCACAACATTGAATAAAAAAGCCCCATTGGGGATAAATTACATAGAATAATATATCGACTTTGCAGGGCCTGAAATAAACATCCAAAGGGCAAGTTACATAATAACCACAGAGCATAGTAGCCTATATTAATTATGCATTATCACCAATTAAGCAGATAAGATGAGATGAGATTGTGAGAACTTCGCAGTTGAACTATCACCAACTCTCACTCTTTGTACAGAAGCAAACAATTTAGAACAACAATTTACATGCAAAGCCTCCATGTGTTCATTTTTAGCAGTCTAATTACAAGGACAGGCTTTCAGTAATCAAGTGATTATGTTGAAAGAAAATGATTATGCAATGCAAAAATCAGCCCACTTTACTGATGCAATACTGCCACTATGTGGACAGAAGTCTGTTCTAGGATGTTTCTGTAGATGCGATACCATAGTGTCCTTTACCTCTTACACAAATCAGAGGTAAAGGAGCAAGTCATACCTGTTGGACTTCTCGTTTTTCCACTTGTGGATTGGATGGAAAGTCTAAGAAGCTTCCAAGCCCATGAGGTGGGGGACGTCGTGGGTCAGGAGATGTCCGCTTTTCTATAGAGGAGCCTAAGAACATTGGTTATTAAATTAGTGGCCGAGAGAAAAATGACAATGAGAAACCACTTAAAAAATAAAATTGTCAATTTAAAGTAACTTTTTTGTTCAAAATGAACAAAATTTGATTGTCTTAAACGTGTCCCTGATTCACTATGGTAAGTCTATTATAATTGTTCATATTTTAGACTGGGTGGGATGGTTAATGGTTTATGGTTTATGGTGTGGGGGTGGCAGAGGTTAGTTGGCACGATCAAGAAATGTTGACGTGGAGCAGTGGCGGTTCTAGGATTTTTCTGTAACAGGGGCCATTAAGGGGCCACATGTTACATTCAGGGGCCAAATACAAGGTACATTCAAGCACAGAAAATAATTTATTCAGTACGGTGCAAATACATTTCGGCAGTCTTTCTTTTTTCAAACACTCTAATAAAAAATTATGAGCCAGTAAAGTTCTTAATGATTTTTTTCATTTATTTATACTGTGCATAAAGGACACAATGCACTTCTTTCTGAATTCCACCTTTTAAGTTTCATAATCATGTCGTTGCTTATAAAAAGTAATGTTAATTGTTTGGGGGTGGAATTGCATCTGTGATAGTTGTGAAGAATTCTCCGGTTGCTCTTCTCGTCGACGATTGATGGGTGGGTGGGAACCTCTAGGCACCTCACGATTCGATTACGATTCAGAGGGTAATGATTATCGATTATTAACGATTTTTTTTTTTACTACTTGGTACTTTTAAAGCAAAGTATTTATGATGACCCATAACGAACTTACTTCCAATACGAATTTTATTAATAAAACAAATGGAAGTGAAGTCAACTGTAAGGTTATATTTGCCAGCATTTGTACCAACATTGGTGAGAACCAACAGGAAAATAAATGTGTGCCTGTACTAGCTGCGTACTTGTAGTAAATTAATACAAACTTCAGCATATTCTGAATCTCTAGCATTTAATAATAGACTTCTAACCAACATCCTCTTGTTATTTCCAATGAGCAATATAATCCTTCAGACAAAAAAACATTTTGTTGTAGCAAAATCACAAACAGTTTTCATTCAGAAATATAGACTGATGTACCAGCAGCTCTCATATAAACATAATGCTTGTGGACTTACGCATATTCTCAATAATTAGTAACATACAAAGCCGCTCTTATTCACAACTAAATAATAAAGAGTTATGACTTGAAATGTTTGCTGTATACCACAATCAAAAACAGCTTATACAAAAAAAGTGAATGAACATCTGCAGAGATCAGTTAAAATTTAACTTTTTGTGACTGGCATTGCACATATTGCAGGACAGTATAGCGTACGTATAACAGATTGGGTTACAGCATATTGATGTGAAAACTAAACAATACAGAAAGCAGCTCTCATACACAAAATACTAAATAGGTCACAATGAAATTGCCATTTTTCCATACGTTAGCGAATTTGGCGCTCAGCCATCATGCGTCTGTTATGTGCGCGTCTCTGTTATGTGCGCGCGTCTCTGTTATGTGCACGCCACAGACTGTCCGCGCACTGCACGTCCGCTTTAGAGTTCCGCCTTTTGCGTTCCGTCAATATTACGTTATTAGGAAAAAAATCAAATTTTTTAGATTGTGATTTTTTTGACATATGTGAATCGATTCAGAATCGTCCACGTCCGCATCGCGATGCATCTAAGAATCGATTTCCCCCCCCTCCTCGGAACGGGGGCCAATCGGGGGCCAATCAGATTTCAGCAGGGGCCAGGGCCCCTGTGGCCCCGCCTCTAGAACTGCCCCTGACGTGGAGCATTTAAATCTGTAACCCACGGGTAATCACTCGTTTAAATAAGACAGAACAGAAGAGAGTCTGCTAGGGTTACGAGCGACAGAGCTCGTAATAAAACAAGAATCAACATTTGCTTTGCTTTTCAGAGATGGCGATAAAAGTGACACGGAGATGGCGTTTGGGGAGTAAGGCATTTTATTGAACAGATAAATAGCTCTCTAACAGAGTTGATTGTAAAGCATTATCTATTGTAGAGGGTCGTTTCATTATGGTTGTTGTAGCAAATAATTTATTTTCAAGAAAGTACTGTGTCTATTAATGGATATAGCTAGAGTAATGTCTTCAGCTAGTCAGCTTGAGATCATTTCCATCTAAACTGGTTATAGTAGAAGTGAATGTTTTATGAGCAGTAGGATAATCTCTATCTTTTTTTTTTTTATAAGAAAGAAACATATTCATCCGCAGAGCTGAAGAACAACCAAAACAATGTTCTTCCGCACAATGCTTGCAGTTTTGTGTTTTGTTTTTTAACCGCTAGAGGGCCATGATTAAATAGAAATTAAAAATAATTTTTTATTTAAAACTTTAATTATTTTTTAAAGTTATTAAATGTAACAGTGATTTCAAATTGACAAATAAATAAAAATATTTACAACTTTTTTTATGTAATCCATAATTAAAAATGTACTGTATTTAATGTAGCAGTAAAATAATAATCAATCACAGTTGTTAAATGTAGAAACAAAATGATGAATTAATAACTATTCATTATACATGTATTTATTCATTTGAAATGAAAAAGTTGTTTTTCTTAATCAATTTGTCAGTCGTATAGAAAAAAATAAGTCAGACAGCCAATGGCAACCAATGTTTATTGATTGTAACAATTATGTTAAACAGTTATGTTTCTACATGAATTATTTGAACAGTTTTAAATAAATTATGTATTGGTCAATCTGAAATTTTAATTATTTATATGAGAATATGTTTCATGAATAAATTGTAAAACATGGTAATTATCTAAATACTTGCTGTCATATTTTTTCACTGGTATATGCAATTTTTTAGTATTTTACAAACTCCTCTTTGTGAAATGTTTTGTTTTGTTTGTTCACCTGTGTTATATAGTATTAAAATACTTTTATAGTTTTCATTCATATTTGCTCTTACTCATGACTTACCCATATTTTTATATTTCCAGTTTTCATTTTATTTTACTAAAAGTTTAATTAATTTTGTTGCATGTTTTTATTAGTTTTTATTTCACTTTTAGTTTTAGTTATTTTAGTACATCAATTAAGTTAAACTCAATGAAAATAAGAAATCTTGCCTTGGCAACTATAGCTGAAATAAAACAATTTATTGTATATTTTGTTTTATTTCAGTTAATGTTCAGTTAATGTGCGCTATCACTCTTCAAAGTAAATGTCACAATGTCTGATCCTTTTGGGCCACAGTACCTGTTATAGCCGGTATGACAGGAGAAACCTGCTCTAATGCAGGAATCTGAGTGCCTGTCTCCAGTGCCTGTTTCCACCAGCTGGCCCGTTTACAGTGACCCGCCCGGTCTGAGCCGGCCCGGAAACACACCGCCTCTTGTGTGCTGGAGACCCTGGACTCACTGTGTCTGCACTGCTGAGAGAGACTGGGCTGCGGGGTGCGGGCGAGCCTGGAGCCGATGGGATTCTGGAGTTGACGGGATGGTTGGGAGAGACGGATGAGGCTGAGGTCCATATCCATGATGGAGCCTTTAAGGGCTCTTAGGGAGCAGGCCTGATAGGGTTCTCCATCATCTGCTGAGAGGTCAGTCTGTTGAAGATGAGCCAGGACGTCGTGCATGGGATCCGTGAAGCCGCAGGAAGTGAGGATTTCTGGCTGGTCTACGGCATCCTCAGGGTCACGACAGAAGCCTTCCTGAGATTCCTTTACCTGGGAGAGAGACAACACCAACAGTCAAAGCTTGGTTACAGATGCTAAATTATTTAAGTGATGTTCATTAAATAAATAAATAAATAAATAAATAAATAAATAAATTCAACCTAATTCAAATCACATTTACTGCTGTAATACATGGCCAGATTTTTTTAATACTATTCATAACACTACCAAAGAACACTACTGAAGCTGATGTTCATAAAACAAGCAATTTTTTTTATTTAAATCAATTTTTTCCCATCTCTTTTGTTATTTCCAATAAATAGGCTAAATATATAAAATAAATAAATAATAATAAAATAACAAATGTATGTATGTACTGAAATTGAACCAAATCAACATTTATTGATGAGGTAATACATGGTCAGATTTGTATGAATACTAATTTATGATATATTTTAAGAATATTGTAATATATATATATATATATATATATATATATATATATACACATTGCTCAAATAAATTCATATTGCATGAATGAAAAAATGAATTAATACAATTATTTAATTAATAATTTTTTTGATTTTTAGTTAATCTTATCCGGATCACATTTATTGATGCTGCAAATAAATGGCCTTTTTTTTTAACAAATACAATTTTTCTGAATATTTAAAGAACACTAACAAAGCTGATGTTCATATTAAACAAACAAACTAACAAATAAACAAATTATTTTTACAAACCCAATCCAAATCATTCCAAATTAAATGATGTTGCAATACATGGTCACATTTTTTTTTTTTAGCAAATTTTAATGATATTTATAAATGAATGAATGGATGAATGAATGAATGAAATTATCCAAATCACATTTATTGATGCTACATTACATGGTCAGAATTTTTATTTAATAACATTTTTTATATACATTTTTTAAGAATACTATCAATGCATACATTTGTATTTTACACATGTGAGTTGATTTACACTTTAAATAAAAGGCTGCGATATAGTCATTAACATGTCACTCACCCCTAAAGGCTCCAGAAAACTGGAGGTTCCTGACGCCTCAAAACTATCAGAATCCTGCAGATATTCATACTCTGTTTTCGTCTCTCTTGGTGAAATAATCCACTCTTCAGTCTCAGTCCGATTCTTGGGCTTGATGCTGACGGCATCATCCGCAGTTTTATGGTAAATGAACTTCTCTGTGAAAAACGAGTGATAATGCTCACTCTGAGGCACAAGCAATCCTCGAGAACAACTGTATTGCTTAAAGGTTGTTCTTTCATACTGTAGCTCAGTTACTGTATATGTTTCAGAAGCATCAATATATTTTATTTGTCTAAGATATTTCACCCCCAAAAACAAACACATTTTTTTTTCTTTTTTTTTGCATGAAAAAAACAAACAACTAAATATAAAAATTAAGTAAATAAACTTTATAAAATAGAAAGTGTGCAGCATTGCTCAGATTATTTTGACTTGAGACGTTGAGAGTTTTATTTAAATTCATATTCATAGTGTGTGACATTAAGATCTCCTCTGAAACTCTATATTGGACATACATGTGAGGTTATCGGGGTCTTTCTCTCAAGAGAAAGATCTTACTACTGTCTAGCGGTGAGATTAATAATTGAGATATTACAGACATGATCTCTTCTGTGATTATTCTGTCGTGTGGAATGAGTCGACCGCTTTAACTAGATTCTAAATTATGAGGAAAAATTCAATTGATTAAAAAACTACCAGTCATAAATGTCAATGACTCACCGTGATTGGGTGATAAAAGGTTATGACTCTCCGTCGGGATCTCAGGAATTGAGTGATTGGAAAAGTACTGATTGTCCTCATTACTGTAGCAGTTAGGGTGGAGGTTAAGTGTGCTCAGGAGCCTACAACAGCATAACACAGCATCATCATCAATGTAGTAACAGCTGTAAAGCCTTTTGCTCGATTAAATAACAATGACAAAGCGAAATGTTTAAAACATTTCACACTGCTAGAATTGTCATCATTTTTTGTCAGTTGGATATCATATAGCAACATAACAGAATGACCAAATTAATTCAAATTCACATGAAACGGAAGTTGCAATAGTCTTTTCTTCCCTATTGTGACGTATATCCGAGTGAAATGGCTTCTCAAACTAGAAAACATGTAGAGACTATAGATTTGATCCATCTGTAATTTCCCAGCTAAAAACACAAACAAAAATATGATCTAAAAATTTTCTGCTGACGTTATAAAAATATCAGTTTCCATAAAAAAATTGTAAGCAGCACAACAGTTTCCAACACTGATAATAATAATAGTGTCTGGATGTTTATGAAGGATCATGTGACTGCTGAAAATGAACAAAATCAATGAGTTGAGATTTTTTTTACAGTGCTTGTTTCTTACCTTCTTTTCTTTGATAGTGGACATATTTCAGAAATAGATTGTCTGAGAATCCTGACAAAGTCTCCAGGGGTCAGTCGGTCATCCGTTTGGTACAGCCATGCAGACAGTGGACGGGGAGTGTGTCCTTGAAACCCCATCATTTACACAGAATAAGAGGACTACATCTAACATCTTAGTATATGTGAGATGAATACTTTAGCAGAGTTTACCTGGTTCAGGTCTTACTGGATGTTGACCTATTGTTTCTTGATTCCGTATTTGTGATTTATCGAACTGCATATTTCGGCTTTCCGTCAAATGGAGATGAGCCATACCCTGCCATGAACATTAGATGGTTGTCAAAAAACAGATTTGTTTACCAAATACCCCAGGGAGAAAATCATTGCTGCACTGTTTATTATTTGACTGTAAATTTACAGTAAATTGCAGGTTACCAGTTGCATGACTTTCACAGTAAGTGAAATAACTGTATAATTTCTACAGTAAATAATTGTGAAATGACAGCTGTATACTGTGACTTCACAGTAATTATGCTGTGATTTAGCAGTAAGCTGCTGTAGTCTAAAGTCTAAATACGGTATTATATTGTGAAATATCACAGTTAAAGCCTGTGAAGTGGTAATAATGTAATTAACTGTGAAATATTACAGTTATATCTTGTGAAATCCTGGAAATATTTTACAGTGTGTGTATCACCTCGCATAGTGTGGCCAATGTATGACTACAAATCCCACAATTCTCACAGACGTGAATGAAGTGTTTGAATAAATGAACATCTTCAGGATGAAGTCCTCTGAGCAGAGCCCAGGCTGCAGAGATACATCTGAAAAATAATCATAACCCATAATTATTCACAATATAGGGGTCACTGTGATTTTGCTAAGTAAGACCTGTTCCTGGATCAACATATTTTGTTGAACTTGGAACAACATCCCCTATCCCCTAAATACCCAACCCTACCCATTAGGTATCCCTAAAATCAGAGGGAAATGGCAGGTGAATAACACTAATGTTGAAGCACATAACCCTGGTTGTAAGACTTAACTTTAAACTTCAAATCTTATTGGTTGATTGGAATGTCGTTCCAGGATCAACACAGATGTTGATTCAGGAACATGTACTTGGCAAAATTATGCTCACCACAACATAGGAGGATTTTGCAGAATAAGAATCATTGTGATTTACTTGTTCTGTATTAATACATCCACACAGAGTTTGATATCATGAATGTTCTCCATGGCTGGTGTGATGCTGTATAGATACTTCAGTGCTGCTTGATTCTCTCCTGTCCTCAATAAGGTCCTCAGAACAGCACAGTGGTGCCATGACAGTGCTGGAGGACAAGCTCTTGGGCTCAATAAGACATCCATTGAATCCTGGGAATAAAAAGTGCCATATGTTCAGCAAACAAGGAGTTTAGACCCATGCAATATGATGCCAGGACAATTTTTGATAACACTGAATGATGGTATTAAAAAGCTTCTCACTGTTACTAATCCGTGATCTAGAAGCCAAAATCCAAAAATCTGTTGGGAAAATGCAGATGGGATACTGAAAACATGGCAGAATGACTGCAGGAGATCATCCTTACACTGCAGGAAGTTAGACACATCCAGGACAAAGTACATTACCTGGAGCCTTATTAAAGAAAGTGAACCAAAAGTGAGACATGAAAATTGTAAATAATAGGTTTAACTTTATTTTGTGGAAACCATGCTGCATTTCTTTTCAGGATTCTTTGATTAATAGAAAGTTCAAAAGAACAGCATTTATTTGAAATATATATTTTTTGTAACATTATACATGTCTTTACTGTCACTTTTGATCAATTTAATGCAGCCCTTGTGAAAAAAGTATACGTTTTTTTTTTCTGAATATGAAATACTATCTAAAGTATATAAATTCTATTATAGGTTATTTAATAGCTAGATATAAACAGTAAAACATTTATAAACTAAAAATGGAAAAGATATACAAACATATATATTATGGGTAACAGAATTTTTAATTAATGAATAACATAACATAATATTTTCAACATCAAAATATTAAAATAAAAACAAGCAGGATACAATGGCTTGGAGAGACACCATGTCAATATTAGGCAGCAGCACGAGCTTTAGTAAAGCTTCTAGAGATGGTGGTGGGTACGTCTGGTAGGCACAGTCTTCTGAAACCCATAAAGGCCCGTGTTGTTTGTCCATATGAGCTACCATACCCTGAACAAGAGAACTCCATCGGTACTTATCCTCAGCATAACTGCTGATGAGAGACAGAGCATGAGAATATTGGTTAGTATTTAATAATGAATGAATTGATTCATTACTGTTAAATGCTAAATAACCATGATTTTGTCAGAGTGGAAAAGTAGTTACCTCAACTGCAGACATGTTCTCCTTTGTTTGTGGTCCATCTCACGCCACATCTGAGATATCCTCTTCAGCTCATGGGCTTCTAAAAAAAGACAAAGCAAAGAGAAATAAAAATGAAGATTAAGATATTTTGAAGAATGTCGGCAACCAGACTGTTGACGGTAGCCATTGACTTCCATAATATTTGTACTTTCCAACTTTTACTTTTTTACTTTTTCCCTATAATGTACGTTTTCAGATATTACCTTTCATGTGGTGTGTTATATAGCTGTTTGTGAATGTAAAATGTCTGAAAAGTTTCAAAGATCAAAGTGTACGATAAATGGAGTTATTGTCTCCCAAAAGAAAGAACCGATTCTGAACTGCCTGAAATGAGTCATCAGTAATTCCAGTCTTACTTTCTGCATGAACTTACACAGGTGTGTAACAAATTTGCATAATGGCGGTCTATGATCTTCATTGGCTGCCAGTGAACAACGTCTACTTTGACCCGCCCTCAAACACTAGTTGTAGCTGAGACTGGAAGAGCTGTGAAAATCCACTTTGCTTCCAAAGGATGAGGACTCATCGATACGGTAAAACCGACGCCATCCTTACGGTTTACTGTATCACTGTGCATTCAAGTGCTGAGGAAGCCTTTGGAGCTGAAATTCAAATATGGTAATAGGTGTTTCATTTCCAATCAACTTCTAAGCGGTAGACCAATCAATCAACAGACTGAGCCATCTGACCAATCAGAGCAGAGTAGGCTCTCGGAAAGGAGGAGTTTAGAAAGACTGAATCCTTTTTCAAACTGTTTCAGGCACTGTGAGCAAAGAGGTGATGCTGCAATGTATATTATGAGAAATGTTTTGACATGTAAACCTATTACAGGAGCCCTCCAAAACACAATTAAGATAGCATAGTAGGGGCACTTTAAACGAATACTTTAGAGCAGGGTTGCATTAAATTGATCAAAGTGACAGTAAAGACATTTGTAAAGACACAAACTTTGTTTACATAAAGTCCCCTATCCAGAATATCACCTGGGTACTTGGGCAGAAGTCCAGTGACGCTCCACCACTGCACCAGGCGGCCCAGCAGGATGTGTTGCCTCATGGCATGATGCTCTTGTTTCCAACAACCCCATACATATGAAGCCCTGCTTCCTAGTGTACACACCCCACATGGGACACCCGTGAACAGAGATGGAAAACCAGTTTGTTAGAGCACTTCATATCCCAACAGTGTCATACTCTACTGTTGTTTACAAACATATTGACATCCTTGGAATTTCCCAGAACATTGTTTTGGTATCTACATATGCATTTCTTTTGTTTTGCAATAGATAAAACACAAAATTAATAATGAATAAAATGAATAAAACAGTGATTTTAAATTGTAAAATAATTGTATAATTGTTTTTTACTTTATTTGAAAAAAATAATTGCAGCCTTGGTGAGCATAAGAGACTATTTTCATAAACATAAAACATTTTTACTGACCCCAAACCTTTGAATGTTGTATATTTTACTGGTGACTTTGCATGTGGTTTGTCAAATAAAGTGAACAGAGACTCCAAGACTGACCTTGTTTCGAGTCTTTGTTTCTTCACTAGGTGGACCAGAGAAAGCAGGTTCTTCAACTTGAGGACCAGTTTATGGACTAGAGCGACAGAGTTTTCATCTACAAACATCCACAAGCCTTTACATCGACCGAAACCTACAATCAGAGAAGAGCCAAGTGAGGTTTATCTGAACACCCTAAACAAAAGCGGTAAACCTCAACGTTTAATAAGATTTCAGCTACTCACAGAGCATTAACAGCTCCTTCTTGGCCAGTTCTGCTGAACTCTGAAGCCAGCAGTTAAAACGGGCCAAACATTCACTCGTATCCCCTTCACCTATAGGAAACAACACATCAAACAATTAATGTGTCAGATCATTGTGATCCATATTGGACTGAGACACAGGTACAATATAAGACACTGAAGTCCTACCTTCAGCACAAAGGCCCCGTAAGCAGCCAATGAGGCCCTTGCTATTGTTGTCTGTTAAAGCTTTATTCCACAAGACCTCTGTGTTTAGCATCATCCTATTTTTCCATAAAGATCCTTCCAAGTGTTTCCACACAGAAATCCTAAAGATATCAACTACCCAATATTTGCTTTAAAAGTTAGACCTTGGTTAAACCATGTTCATGGAAAGGAGAAAAAAGCTATTTTAACTTGTGCATATTCAAATGCTAAATAGTCAATGCTTGTGTATTTTAACAGTTATTCATCTATACAGTAAGTGAAAAATTGTCCAAGCTCATAACTCATAAACATTGTGGTAACCAGTACTCACCAGATAAAGCACCCTTCATCCAGTGCCCTGCATTCAGATCTGCTGACTAGTTAGTATGTGCTTTCCCCTGACTCAATCCCCTTTAGGCCTGAATAATCCTTTGGATTTCATTTGCTGTAAGTACATGTGGTATTACATCAAATATGCATAAAACAGGAGTCGGCCAAGTAAAGAATGCCCATTGTATACAACAAAGCAAACAGCCTCAGAGTCAGGAGTCCCACTTCTAAAAGGGAATTTTAATGTATAGAAGAAAATATTCTAATCCATAAATAGACTGTTTTGTTCAGTTCTGTTGTGTTTTGTTTTGTTCTCTAAAATAAATATATTTTTTAATATTTATCAATATTATTTATCAATAATTTAAATTTTTAGAAAAATAAACAAGGATCTTGTGCACATATGTGTGTTTTGGTACATATAATGTATATATTGCCTGTGTTATGGGAAAAGATTCAAAAGTAATCCCAATTTTTTTTCCTCCATATCTTTCAGGTCTATATTATTTTAAAAGAAACTACAAAATAAAGTAATATGAAAATATATAATATTTGTATTTAAATGGGATATATAAAATACCATAAAATCTGTGCTATCAAATCGATTAATCGTGATTAATCACACACACACACACACACACACACACACACACACACACACACACACACACACACACACACACACACACACACACACACACACACACACACACACACACACACACACACACACACACACACACACACACACACACACACACACACACACACTCCAGTCAGTGAGATTTGTGCTGGTGGCAGAAGGTACTCTTCCAAATCCAACCGGGCTGATTACTGATTAGACAGAATTACGAGAGAGGTCACAGCTGAGTCTGCGGCAGACACTAACACACACACACACACACACACACACATTAGTATTCATTTGCAAACAATGCATTCAGATTGTTAACCAAAAGCTGTAAACATCTGATGGAAAGAAATCACTTGGAATAGGGCGGGATGCCATTGAGGGGTGGAGAGACATGGATGGGTGAGTAGTTATCTGATTATTACTACCCTTGTGCAGGGATCATCTCCCTCACCACTCCTGGCTGAGGACAAGCCCTGTGCCTGTCCATTCAGGTGAACTTATTTTGTTTCGCCTGCTATTTTGAGCTTTCAGTACTCAGGCCAGGAGTATTCTTAGCTTTTTGAAGAGTTATATGGCTGAAAATATTTGCATGGTAACTGTGCCATAGATAACAATTATTGCACAAAAATGTAACCTGAATATATGTGGTAAAATCTAAATCCAAATTTTTTATTTAATATGACTCAATCTCTATCCTTCTATTTTTATGAGACTTTTAAAGGTATGCAATAATGCTCTTCTTGATATTGTCTCAGCTGTTGCTAAGTATGTTTTCTCTCTTTTTTTGCCTCTCAGGCATACATTTGCAAAACAAAATGGAAATAGTTTCAGCTTCACTACGTTTCTAATGGACCTCACATGGCATCTCCAAGGAGTTTGATAAATCAAAATATAAAACGGCTTTGTTTTGCCCAATTATTTTTTTTACTTGTATCTAGTTCTTCTCATTATTTAAATGAATGAGCTGCATGAATGCTGTTTGGCGATTGCAGTTCAAGGTCCTTTATTGATTGACACTCACTAAGTTAGCCTAAGAAGCTAATAGCTAAGAAGCATTAGTCCATTCATGTCATCTTCTGTAAGAACCTTATACACCTCAATGACTTTCATCTCAAATTTCTAATTTAGCTATTTGATTTTTGTACTCCATTAGACTTCCACAAAATCAATGATATAAAGTGTAGGGTTCTCTGAAATTTTGAGGCAGTTCCCGCACACATACTGTAAAATGGCTGTGCTGCCGGTTAGATTCACCAAAACCAAGAGAGACAAACTGGCCCAGGTTTTGTGGGTGCTGAACTGGATTTCCATTGTAACTGGAGTCATCCTCTTTAGCTTGGGGATCTTTTTGAAAGTGGAAATCAACAAGCGGCAGGATCTAATGGTCGAGCGTCAGCTCCAATCTGTGCCAAACATGCTAATTGCCGTGGGACTTATAGCCTGTGCGATTAACTTTTTGGGAGGAAAGATCTGCTATGACTGTGTGGACACCAACAAGTTCTTACGTTGGAAGTTGGTGATGCTCCCGTACATCATTTGTACGTTTTTCTTCACTCTGAGCGTGCTCGTGGGGGCCTTGATGTGCTACAGCATGCTGGGACAGCTGGAGGAATCGCTAACGTTGGGGCTACGTGACGCTATGCGTTACTACAAGGACACGGACACACCAGGCCGCTGCTTCTTGAAGCACACAGTGGACCTGCTGCAGATTCAGTTCCAGTGCTGTGGGAACGAGGGCTTCAGAGACTGGTTCCAGATCCAGTGGGTCAGCAACCGATACTTGGACATGTCTCAACGGGAAGTGGTAGAGTAAGTTGGGCCTGAAACAAACAGTTATATAAATGGTTAATATGTAATTAGTTAGTTGAAATGCCCCTATTATGCTATTTTAAAGGTTCCTAATTTAGATTGGCAGGTCTCCTACAATAGGTTTACATATACATCCAAGGTCTAAAAACAGTTAAATTTTCTCATAATATGAATTACAGCATCACCTGTTTTCTCACAGTGTTGGTTCAATCAAGGATTCAGTCTTACTAAACCTCTCCTTTCCGAGAGCTTACTGTGCTCTGATTGGTCTGATGACCCAGTCTGTTGTGATTAGTCTACTGGTTATAGAGTGTGGAAACAAAACACTATTACCATATCTGAATTTCAGCTCCAGATTTTCCTTAGCCCTTCATACTGATACGAACAGAAACAATAGCGTCGGTTTTCAATTCGAGCGTAGAAAAAAAAGCATCTTCTCGACAACACAAACCAAACTCTTCCAGTCTCAGCTACAACCAGTGGCGGATTTAGCAAATCGGGGGCCCAAGGCGAAGGTATAGGCTATGGGCCCCTCCACATCCAATCTTTAAAAGAGAACGAAAAAATATGTAGGCCTACCGACTGAATGGTGGATAGGCAGGTAAAGCTAATCTACGGGGAAGTAAAGGTTAGAGAGGAGAAAAAAAACATCCCCTTTAAACCCTGCATAGGCTACACTTCTTTACTCCTAAACAGAAACATGTTACAATGTTTACATGGTACAATTTCTGGTAAGCTATGTTTTCTTTTCTTTTTTTTTCTTTCTTTTTTTTTTTTTTTTGCTTGACAAATTTCACCATTTCGATTCAATTCTTGTGATTTGATTCAATATTGACTCATTTGGATAAATATTAGGTAAAGTTTCACAAGATATGCATTACTTTTTCTCAAGAAAAATAGCACTATCAGATGGTATAATTTAAGGTTAAAATAAGTAATATAGTAGCCTACACATATTTAGCCAAATACTCTCTATAGCTCTTTTTTTTTCTAGCCAATTAAATGGCTTTCCTGAGGTAAATGTTATGTGACGATTGTTCTCCAGCTGTTTTACCTCTTTCCGCGGTTAAAAAAACACTTATTGATCAATATTATGAATGAGGAATATACATTTCGGTAAGTTATACTGTATCTTTACTGTATCGCTATAGGAATGTCACATTAAAACGACAAAACGGTATTTATTGTTTGAATTTCGTAATAGAATTGACAGAATCTGAGAGAGCTGAGATTTTTTTCAATATCATGATTCATAAGTAACTGCTCAGTTTTGTCTGTCGATCTCCGTGTCCTCTGCACGATTTTTCTGTGCGTTGGACGCGGGGTTGGACGTTGTTGTTCCTGATCTGTATCTAACAGAAGCCGTAAAAAAGTTTGTCATCTTTGGCAGCGTTCCCAAATACTTATCAGCGTCTTTTCACTTATTTCTTTTATTTGAGCCGCTTGGGTAACTTCGAGATTTTACATTTTCGCGTTTAGACTCGTCTTGCTCTGTTTGTGTATTTCCCAGTCCTCCTGTTACTGCGTGTTGTTTATCTTTTGCGCCGCGCACCTTTACAGACTTTTTGCTTTCCTCCCGATTCCTCCTTTTTTCAGCACCGCTTGGGTAGCTAGCTTCGCATCATTTTTACTCTGTCACTCACTTCTTTTTCTCCGTCAGTTTTTTGGCACAGCCTTGTCACTTTCGCAGATGCGCAGAGATAATGGAATAGTCCAATGTAGTGAGGCGGGGGGCCCCCTCCTGCGACACTAATGATTTGATAAAAATTTTCGCAAATGGTGTTTTAGAAATATATTAAAAAAAAATTTTTTTTTTTTAATTAAGCATTTAATAGGGCATTTTGGGGGCCCCAAGGTAGCTCGGGGCCCAAGGCAATTGCCGACCTTTGCCTAATGGTAAAGTCCGCCCCTGGCTACAACTACAGTGTTTGAGGGCGGGTCAAAGTAGATGTTGTTCACTGGCAGCCAATGAAGATCATAGACTGGCATTATGCAAATGTGTTTCAAACCTGTGTAATTTTGTGTAAGTAAGTCTGGAATTACTGATGATTTATTTCAGGCACAATCAATTCTTTCTTTTGGGTGATAATAACTCTTTGAATCTTTGAAGACCTTTTACATTCACAAACAGCTATATTACACACTACATGAAAGGTCAAATCTGAAAAATCATAATAGGGGCACTAAAATAATAATCTTCTTCTTCTGATTTTGGTGCAATTATAATTTTTTCTAGCCGTCTAAGGAGCAACGTGGAGGGAAAATACTTAATGGACGGGGTTCCCTTCAGCTGCTGCAATGTCAATTCTCCTCGGCCGTGCATTCAGTACCAAATCACCAATAACTCCGCCCACTTCAACTACGACTACCAGACAGAGGAGCTCAACCTGTGGATGAGAGGATGTCGTCAGGCTCTGCTAGATTATTACGCAGACATCATGCATTCTATCGGCCTCACTGTTCTGATCATCTGGCTCTTTGAGGTTAGTTGTGTCAATTGCTTTGGCAATACATTAGGGAAGGATTCAATATTATAACATTTGCAAAGTTTAAGCATGACTTTTAATTTGAAAATAAGAACTTTATTTGATCATTCTCTCACATCGGCCTGGTCAAATGAGTCCACCTAGCAATTCCATCTGCCTTTTAATGGGTACTCTATTCATTACCTTATCAGAAAAGCTATAAATTCGATTTATGATATAAATTATATATATCATGGTAAATTAGTTCCTTAGCCACTACCATACCATACCACCACATCTAGCATACCTCTTGCCTAAAAGAATGCTATCTTATTTTAAAATGCAAAACAATAAAATGTATATATACCCAGAAAAAGATCACCTATTGTACAATATAGCAGCCTACAGTAATGCTAACACACTGTAATAGATAACTAGGCTTAACTGATACAATAAGGTGTGGTCACATTAATGAAATTTCATGGGCAAAAAGGTCCAAGTGTAGCGAAGCATGAAACACTGCTCACAAAGATGGCACTATAAAAACCAAGCAGCTTTTTGTTGAAGATCAAATCAAAGCAAGAAAATCCTGATCACATGGATGACTATTGAAATTACTGGATTTCGCCTGCAAAAATGTGACCGCACCTTTACAAAATGTTGGATTCATGACACCAGTCTTTGAATTTGATTGGCTAAGTGTTGACAGTCCAAAACATTTTCATCCAATCATTGCATTCGGTCCGAATGCAATGATAGGATGTCCTACCTGCCTATCAGCGTATGCATTTGCATACCTCTACACACATCACACATCATCAGCGCCTTCCGTGCCACAAAAAAACAGCCAACTTTTAGTTCCTCCTGATCCAAAACAACGTGTTTTTCCTGCGTTCACGACATGTCATAATTACCATAATTAAGAGATTGGCTGTGCGCGTTCATGTGTTTTGAAGGAGGCATGGCTTTGGAGACACTCTGAAGGGAGGGTCGGATCTTGTGTTTTAAAAGCTAGCTTGCTATTGCTAGCCTCTCCGAAATTGCCCACCCTAGCTTTAAGAATCTGATCCGGTTCTGTGGCCTAATCCCATCCTGGGATTGTACACTCCTTTTATAATCTGCTCTATGCACCAGTCACTCCAATACCTCAGAGTCCTATGTAACGCATGTGAAGCTTCATAGCACTTCAAACAGTATGAATTATAAAATAGTTTCAGTTGAATCAACTTTTTTTATAGGAAAAAGTATCAGACTGCTATCAGTCAAAACAACCTCATCGATTCCTTCTCTGACAGCTCTCAGTTCTTACTGGGGTCCGTTACCTCCAAACGTCCCTGGAGAACGTGCTGCGACAGGGGGACCCCGAGTGCGAGTCTGACGGGTGGCTCCTGGAGAACAGCTTTGTGGAAACCGCTCGCACTAATTTCAACATCATCAAACACCTGGGCAAGTTCAATCAGATCAACACGGCCAGCAATGGAGATCCAAACATCGATAGACCACCTACAGCACATTATGGTCCAGATAATGTGCCTCCGAAGCTTCTTCCCACGAGCAGTTAACCCTCCAGAATGCTCCTTCTGTTCTGCTGAGAAACATTACATAAGCTACAGAGGACAGGACTCTGATGCTATATGACTTAAAGATTATGAAAATGATTAGGTGAAAACTTAGATGGCACTGTAAAGCAAGAACAGAGTGATATCACAACATACTGAAGTTCTATTGTGATTTAATGTGAAAGAACATAAGGCAAAATATCATGGGGCCTTCAAAGTCTTAAAACCTTCTAACTGCCTCTCATCGAGCATGCAACAGTTTCATTAGTGTGTGTTTTAGAGATTCTCATATAAATTGTGATTATCGAAGAGCGTCACTGGATTTGTTTAGAGGAAACACTGTTCACTGTAGGTTTTTAATTAGGGAGTTTCAATATTTCCATAAAACGAATTTTTTTTCAGTATTTCCAAGATTTCAAAAATGTCAGCTTACTCACAAGCCATCATGAATTCTTGTTTCATGCCTTGGTCTCGTGCCTAAAGCCAGGTATTGTAATCACTTGTGAAAACATGATACAAACAGCCTCTAAAAGATTTTTCAGATGTATATTTTAAAGTACACCCATGCCTAAAATGATCTTGAATAATGTAGTGACAATTAATGCAACATGTAAATTGAATTAACTCATCATTAAAACCTTAAAGTGTTGATACCAAGGGTCGTGTGCAGTTCATTGACTTGATGAAACATTTGAAATGTTTTGGTAACACTGTGCTTGAAGTATGTATATATAAAGAATACATTATAAATACAATATTAAAGATATTTAATATATTTTAAAATGTAATTTATTCTTGTGATGTCAAAGCTGACATTTTCAGCATCATTTCTCAATTATTCAATGTCACATGATCCTTCGAAATCATTCTAGTATGCTGATTTGCTGCTAAAGAACATTTATTATTATTATCAATGTTGAAAACTGTTGTGCCGCATAATATTTGTTGAAATCATGATATTCAGGTTTATTTAATACTCTTTTGTAAAAGTATTCACTGAGCTGTGCTACTCAATACAACAATACAAAAAAACAATCATATATTCATAAAGTTGCATTGATGTCTATGAACTACATATTATTTAAAAAATAAAAAGCAGACTTTTTTGCCTTTAGGAAATCTCAAAGCATGCACCAAAGAAACATTTAGATTGTGTTTTTAATATCTGATAGATATACCCACATCAATCACTATTACTGAATTATTTAAATATAATTTTAAAACCTGAATAAACAAAAGCAGAAGTGAAAGCTATTTTCTGTGAATGTGCGAGGCATACGATTCAATAGCTGCTATAACTGGAGGAATAACAAAATGCAGTAAAAGGTCAAATCATTTGATAATAAATTAAAATGATATGATAATACAGGTGCTGGTCATAAAATTAGAATATCATCAAAAAGTTGATTTATTTCAAGAATTCAACTCAACAGGCGAAACTAATATATTATATAGACTCATTAGATGCAAAGTGAGATATTTCAAGCCTTTATTTGTTATAATTTTGATGATTATGGCTTACAGCTTATGAAACCCACGAAATCAAAATCCCATAAAATTAGAATATTACATGAAATCACACAGTAATTACACAGTGATACCATGGTCATTAAAACCAGGTTTTGGTTCTTTTGACAGTGTGGGCAGGTGCAAATCCTGCTGGAAAATGAAGTCAGCATCCCCATAAAGCTTGTCTGCTGAAGGAAGCATGAAGTGCTCTGGAAATGTCCTGGTAGAGACGGCTGCGTTGAGTGGACAGCACAGTGGACCAACACCAGCCGATGACATGGCTCCCCAAACCAACACAGACTGTGGAAACTTCACACTGGACTTCAAGCATCTTGGATTGTGTGCCTCTCCATTCTTCCTCCAGACTCTGGGACCTTGGTTTCCAAATGAGATGCAAAATTTGCTCTCATCAGAAAAGAGGACTTTGGTCCACTGTGCTTTATTAAGTCCAGAGTCAACGCAGCCGTCTACCAGGACATTTTCAGAGCACTTCATGCTGACTTCATTTTCCAGCAGGATTTGCACCTGCCCACACTGCCAAAAGAACCAAAACCTGGTTCAATGACCATGGTATTACTGTGTAATTACTGTGTGATTTCATGTAATATTCTAATTTTCTGGGATTTTGATTTCGTGGGTTTCATAAGCTGTAAGCCATAATCATCAAAGTTATACATGATACATAATAATACATCATAATCATGTAATAAGTCTATATAATATATTAGTTTCACCTGTTAAGTTGAATTCTTGAAATAAATCAACTTTTTGATGATATTCTCATTTTATGACCAGCACCTGTAAGTTTGCAATATCAAGCAGTGCAACTAACAGTTTGTATACACCTAAAATAACTGGAAGTGGATGAGACGGGAAACCTCGACACAATAAAGTTAAAACGGTCGCGTTGAGAATAAGAAGGACAGAATGTGAAGTAAAGGTAGAGCTCAGTCAGCATTGACATGATGTCACTCAGGAGTTTATTTAATGTAAGTAAGAAGTTTAAAAGCACCTTACAACTTGAAACAACCGATGAGTGTGGGGGGGGGGGGGGGGGGGGGGGGGGGGGAAGAAAACGCTGAACTTGGACTGACACTCAAGAAAAACACGTGTTTGATTTAATACATATTGACAAGTGATATATTTGAATTTACCCAACAGGCATTGTTACATGTGATTATTGACCTTTTTTTGTTTATTCATTAATTCACAGCTGCATTCTTATAGTAAAATAGCATAATCTAATTATACATTGTTTTATATACATGTTCAATGTGACATCCACAGCATGAGTGAATCTCATGAAATCCGTCAAGAATATGCCTGGCTCATAAATCACCCCGAAATCAAGAGACATAAGAAAATATGCTTAAATTAAATAATGCCTATTTTTAAGACCATTAAAATCATTTGCATCTAGATATTATTACTTCCCAATTTCATATTACTGCAACAAATCTCAATCTCATTACTGTAAAAAACTGTATATTAACTGTAGCTGTATATTATTAGCATTCACTTTCTAAATTCTTATTCATTCATTATATTTCATTTATACTGAATTATGTTTTTTTTTAATGCATTTTAGTTATTTTTACTGTAATGACAATAACTGGAATTAAAAATAAAAAAGACTGTGGTAAATAGAAAAAATGGTAGTGGCCTTAAACACAGGTGCCTTCATGCAAAACAAAACAAAAAATCTTGATTTCTTCTTCTGACTTCAGGGTGGCATGTGACCCAGACATGTTTATGTGAGATTCACCTGAGAACATAAGTTACAAAACAGCGTCTCGCTCAGAAACACTGGATATTATTTTTAATTTGAGGGCATCTTTGCTTAATAAAGCAGTATAGAGATATATTACATTCACATGAATACATTTCTCACACAGATGAAAGAGCAAACAAGCGGTGGCAGGGTGAGAGGACCAGAATTCACAGAGGTATAAAAGCACGTTTGAGTTTCGTAGTGACACAAGCCCCTCAATTAATCTTTACAACCTGAAAACAAATGCAAAAACACCACACCGAGCAAAAAGAAAAAGATGCAGTGTTATAATGAGTGTAGATCCGCAACCGAAGCCAAATAAATAAAGAGCTGAGAAAGCAAAATGTACTTTGTAAATATCTTTTATGGGCCTGTTAAGTGTGGCTACCCATAATGCACTGACCGCGGTAGTTAAGAGATGTGAGGGTGTTTATTACTCCCTGCATGTCATGCGCAGGCTAACCGAATGTGGCGTGTCTTGCTACTCCTCGGAGCTCAAAGCATCTGCCACTCAAAGGGGAACATGACGTTGAGGACCTCCAGGCTTCGGGCGATTTCCTCCAGGACACAGTGCTGATGCCACATGTGAAGGAGCTTGTGGTAGCGCTCGGGACACAAGTGGAGTGGGTTCCCACGCCTAGCAAAGTCCAAACAAATACGTGTTAGCATGAGTGCTAATAAAGAATAAACAAGACAAAGCACATGATAAAAGAAGATATTGTGTAACTAAAGATTTATATCAGAAATACAGATTAGCATTAGTGCTAATACAGAATAAACAAGACAAAGCACATGCTAAATGATATTATATTTCTACAGCTGAGGGAAGAATTATATCAGAAATACAGATTAGCATTAGTGCTAATACAGAATAAACAGACAAAGCACATGCTAAATGATGATATTGTGTGTAAAGCTTGGGGAAGAATTATAGCAGAAATACAGATTAGCATTGGTGCTATTAAAGAATAAACAAGACAAATCACATGCTAAATGATATTGTATTTCTAAAGCTGAGGGAAGCATTATATCAGAAATACAGATTAGCATTAGTGCTAATACAGAATAAACAGACAAAGCACATGCTAAATGATGATATTGTGTGTAAAGCTGAGGGAAGCATTATATCAGAAATACAGATTAGCATTAGTGCTATTAAAGAATATACAGACAAAGCACATGCTAAATTATGATATTGTGTTAAAGCTAAAGCTAAGGGAAGATTTATGAAGACATTATTTTAGTTTTTTACTACCATTCAAAAGGTTTGGGGTCAATAAGATTTTTTGATTAAAAAATGACAGTAAAGACATTTATAATGAACTTTCTATTCATTAAAGAATCCTAAAGAAATTCAACATTGATAATAATAGGAAATGTTTCTTGAGCACCAAATCAACATATTAGAATGATTTCTGAAGGATGTGCATTAATAAAATATAGCAAGAAACAATATTTATCTAGAAAATTATAAATGCTAATTATAATATTTCTGATCTGATCTGAATATTTCTGACTAAAATGCTAATGAAATATCTTAATATTGATTAAAAAAGAATTCACATTATAGAAAACACCTTATATGTCAACTACACATTCACTAGAATGAACTTTACCCAAGCTGAGGGTCTGTTTCTCCATAATCATCTAGGTAAGGTGCTGGATAGGGACTGCCCCGTGTCTTACTGGCCATCAAGACAATCTCACACTCTCTAACCCTGTTCAGAAAGACACAAACAGAATTATTAGCAATAGTTACTTGTATTTATAACTGGTACGGGCGTCACGGTTCTGTGCGTACAGTCAGACGACGAATACAGTCAGTCACAGGAGATCCACACTCCAATCCAGAAGGGGGCGCGCACGGTAATGCAACGTTATTTGCTGACCGCCACAACAGGAAAAAGCGCAGAAGAAGATGATACGATCTATGTACTAACCAGAGAATGTCTAATAAGGCGAGAAGTTTCACTCTCAGTAAACTTCCGGCTTCTGAACTGGTTGCAGTTCCACTCTGGCTCCACATGAGGGCGCTCACAGTACGAGTGCAGAATGAATGGAGGTCTATGGCTCTATACCAATCAAAATCCACTTTTCTCAGGATATCATTTTTTGTCTAGTAATTTGAATGATGTATTCGAAAGGAGATGCAAAGAAATTACACATTGCTGGGTGTTACATTTTTTAGAGTCACTTATTTGCTTTAAAAAGTGTTTTAAAGTGTCAATGACGTCATACACATCGTACGACCAGAGATACTGCTTTACGGCGATCCTTCAGTCACTTTGGTGCTTTCACGCTCTGCACTTTCTTTTCTCTCGAGGCATCGACAACACAGCTGACACAGGTACATACACAACACAGCTGACACAGGTACATACACAACACAGCTGACACAGGGAAATACACGTGCTTGAAGAGTTTTTGTTTTGTTTGTTTCTGGTCCCGCTTCGGATGCCACAATGCCATCAAGCGGTATCTCAGTCCTTCACTGACCAATCAGCGTTCATTAGCAGAATGCTAGCGTGTTATGGGCAACAACAACTCAACCTGTAAGAAATCGAAAGGACATAAAGTACTCGTTCATTCAACTTTCGACCTATAACCCATGTTGAACTTGCAAAACCTACAATCAAATCTGAGATTTCTCAAGGGCAATCGGGTGAAAGAGACAAATTTAGCCGTCTAGCCCCATAGACTCCCATTCATTTTGCACTCATGGGCGATCGCCCCCAGTGGAACTCTGGTGGAACTACAACCAAAATTCGTTACAATAGGACTTAATAGGGAGTGGGCAGGCTCTCCGTGGACGGGCTCTGGTACTAACCCAAAACAGTAGCCTATACGCTGAGTTTCGATTCATTTTCATGATGCGCTCCACAAGCTTAATGAAAAGGAAAGCGGGATTGAAACTTTACAGTTTCGAATGATGTCTTACTCTTATCATATGACCATAAATGATGGAGTATTTAAAGTTTTTTCTGCTGTTATGAGACAAAATCATTTGGCATTGTGCTGGTTTGTGTCGTGACTCATGGAAGTCTCACTACTACAGTGCAGTGATGCGTGTCCAGGTGTCGAACTGTACCGAACCGTGACCCTTGAACCGAGGTGCATACCGAACCGTGACTCCTGTGTACCGTTACTTCCCTACTTAACAGACATTTGTTTTGTAAAATAAGACACACACAGTAAACTTTCTCCTTCCTCTCACCTGAGAAACATTCCCACTCCAGCCCCACAGACGGCGGCGTGGGCCGTACACGCTCCCACTTCCTCTCCGTTCAGCTGCACCTGACAGCATGAGCTCTGCGCACACAGCATAACCCCACACAGCAGACACAGAGTCGGGTGCTTCCGCTCGTCATCTGATGAGTTTGGGCATCTATGGAAGAAAAATATATAGTCAACACAGGAAACATCCTATTAATCTGCAGAAAATATTCAATTCCCTCAATAGACATTCTAGGCAATCCTTTATTAATAGATAGTACTTACTTAAAGTGACTAGCTTGGTTGAGCAACACACTATAGTCCTCTGGAAGATCTATTAGCCTATTTCTCTTGTGAGGATACCTGAATAACAGTCGAGGAATTCAAAGAAATGAGTGCTTTAATAAAGAGGAAGGGAGTTCACTATCAGTCGGAGGAGAACTCGAGTGTCATCAAACCTGATGATGTGCATTTCTCCTTTGAGGGCTTTGGATATGGCTGTATTCCCACACCACCTGAGACACAGACACAAAGCAATGTTTATAATCAAACTGAATCAATGGATAAATATATGGAATTAGGAACGTTCATTGTTGTCAATTATTAACTATTATCATTATTATTTTAATTATCAACAAAAACTAAACAGCAATAATAATTGTAATTGTTCAATGTATTTTTTTAAATGTAATTATTAGTTCTTATAATTATTATTTGCTTATAATAAACAAAACAACATTTTAAATTATTATTAATAATAAACAATATGTATTATTATAATCTTTTTTTGTACAATAATTTAATTAATTAACAACAACTGAACAGCAACGATAAAACTATTATACTACTTGTATTGCTTTGGTTGTTTGTTTTTATTATTATGATTATCAATAAAGCAGCAGCAACAACAAAAATAATAATATTACTGTTTATTAATAATAATAATAATAATAATAATAAACTACTAAACAGCAACAATAATATATTATTATTGTTGTTTTGTTTATCATTATTATTCATTTAATTGTATAATTATTATTATTATACCAAGTAATGAAGTTCATTAGCAAAAATGTAGGCGATATTGTAGATATGTAGACATGGCTCATTAATACACATATAAAAAATAATAAATAAATTGTGAGCTTGCATCATCTGATCTTTACCTCTTTAATAAGGTAGTTACGACATCCCTGTAGTCTTGAAACAGTTGAAACAGGTTGGATGGTAAGGAGAGGTAACTACACAGCAGAGCGAGCTGACTATCAGGTGATTCTGCAAAGATGAATTATGATTAATAATTGTTTTATACAATTTATACTGATACAGCACTGTGGAGTTTGCTGCTGTGTGCACAATGACATACAATTATACTACTAGAAATCAATCCAGTACGCAGTACACACACACTGTTAACAATATTGCACACTGCCCAATTCATTCATTGAATGATATCCTGGATGATAAACTTACGTAAGCGATTTCTGAAAAATACTGTTGATATTTGAAATCACCAGAAACAAACACGCCCTTACCCAAAAGGATCATACCCTTATCTTGATAGCTCCGCCCCCAAATTCACCAACACGCTGTGCAACACAGCACCTCCCCCCTCGTGAGTAGACACGCCCCTTACTGCTGATTGGCTACAAATGTGTTTAGGCACTCAGGTCCGATCCACTTTCAACAATGTTTCTCCAAAATCGCTTACTGCACCTTTAAGTGTTTTCAGGGAAACAGCAGTGTGGCACGTTTAATCAAACTAATGAAGTGTAGTGACCTGCAGTACTGGACAGCTCCTCTGGAGGGGGCACTCCTGTAAGGCAATTAAAGAACAGAGCTGCACAGCGCAGGAAGGGAAGGACACCTCTCTTTACACTCTCTACAGTGAAGCCAGATACACCAGGCCTCAACCTGAGAAAGAGAGAGACGATGAGAGACAGCAAGAGAGGAAGTGGGCGTCTTCCCCTACATGACGTGCATAAACTCACCCGTCTGTGTGTTGATACACAACAGAGAAGAGTTCTGCTGCAGCCTGGGCCTCGTCGCCCTCCTCCGCCATTCCTATCACAGCACAATCTACACACATACACACAATATTGCTGAAACAGTGCTGTGCAAAGGATTTTGCAAAAATGTCATTCTTTTGTGTCAACTGGCATCCAGCAGTGTGTGTGTGTGTGTACCGTGTGAGGCCAGCAGGATCTGCAGCATGTGTGCCATAGTCACCAGGTGCAGCAGGTAGAGGTGATTGAACGCTGTGCTGACTGCCGAAGGCTGCAGGTCTACAGCCTCTTCCTGGTACAACGCTGGGATGGACAGAACCAGCCCCACCTGAGCAGAACATCACAACATAACAGTCCAACAACTCAATGGTAATGTTCAACCACTTAGAACTAACGTAACTAGCTGCTCTGAATTATCGCTTTAAGTCTTAGTGCATAAAAGAGCATATTTCTAAAATTGCTAATGGTACGTGGCCGTGCAGAAGTCGCCTCCATAATGCCAGGGCGTTGACATGTGGTTGCTAAGTTGTTCTGTGTGGTTTTTAGCATGTTGGCATGTGGATACTAGGGTATTTTGGCTGGTTATTTTCTGGCTCAGAGCAAAGGAGCCATTCCCTAAGTCTCTAGATATGGTTTGGGTCAATGCAAGTCTATGGGACTTCTTTTTGTGCTTGTTTATCATCTTCCAGGCAAAAATGTAGCCTTTCAGTCATTTAGCATTTTATTTATTTAGATCTAGACGATGGATGGATCTGCACTTTTGTAAAATTAATATAAATGTACAATCATATAAATCAATAAATAACGTACAGTTCAATACAAGTTTACTATCTATCTATCCATAGGCAAAAATAATTTAGCCTTTCATTTAGCATTTTATTTATTTAGCAGATGGTAATTGATTGATATTGACTATTTATAAGGTCCAGTTTAAAATAAAAAAATAAAATAAAAACACTCACCAGTAGATGAAAGAAATCCACTTCTAATATTGATGGTGTGTTTTCTACATTTGGAACAGGTACCAGGACTAGAAAGAGAATTATTGTATGAACATTATATGAACAAAACCACCAAACATATCCATCCTCTCATAAACGTGACATACCTGCTAACATATCAGCAAAATGCTTCTGTATGACAGCTTGACTGCTCCTCAGCCTCTGAGCTGCTGAAAACTGCACCAGCGCTTTGAGTCCAGAGAGCTGAAGAACAACACGGTTTTAGAAATCAATCCCACATTAAATGGTGCATACTATGATCGATATATCAGTACAGCCAATCCAGACCTGTCTGTTCTGGAGGGATCCAAAAAGAGCCTTTCCCTCTTCCTGTAACATGTTCTCTAAAGACAGAAAGAAATCAGATTAGACGCACAAGTCAAAATGAAAGGATGCATCTCAGTTATCTATGAAGTCTCTGGAGTTAGGTCAAATTTACTTGTATACTACTTTTCACAATACACCATGGCTACATTCACAAAGCAGCTGGAAGTGTCATTCACAAAGCAGCTGGAAGTGTCATTCACACTGCTGATGCACTGATATGGTTGTTGATACCAAACACTGACTGTGTGAATGTTGCCACTGTTTTTACGCAGCTTTCCAAACAACAATGCCTAACAAAGGCCCCAGTTATGACGTTAAAGGAGGAGCGCATTACCGATGGCCTGGATGGTGTAGGCACAAGTGTTCCAGGACATGACAGGCACGTACGGGCACAGGTCGTTGGGGGGCGTCTGCAGACCCACCCTGTGCACTGTAGTCGCACAGACCCCCAACATCTCTGTGATACTGCGAGAGAACTTCGGCCTGATCAGAAATGGGGATTTTAGATGATCATATTTAGTGACAGCATGAATTTGTCATATGTCAATATTAATAAATATTTATTTATAAATAAAAAACAGTAATATTGTGAAATATTATTAAAAAAATAATATATTAATGGTTTTCTATTTGAATATACTTTAAAATATAATTTATTTCCGTGATGCAAAGCTTCATTTTCATCAGCCATTACTCTGTGTCACATGATTCTTCAGAAATCACTTATTTATTTTTATATATGTATTATATTTTTAATATATGTATATGCATATATATATTTAAAAATAAAAATTAAATAAAAATAATATATATATTTAAAAAAAATAAAATTGAGAAAGCTGTTAAAGAAAGCTGTTAAAAATAAATCTACATTATACTATAATGTGATTTCCCCACACATTCAATTTATTTACATTTGGTAAACTGAATTTATATGCATTATCATTTATTGGATTTATTTATCCAATATTTACCATGCCAATTATTCTGACAAGGACTGTATATGACCAACACATTATATAAAACCAACAAAATCATGTATTTCTCATTAAGTTAAATAAATACATAAATAAAGGACCAGAGGCATATATTAAGTAAATATGGTGATTTTTTATGCCATATTGACTTGAGTAAAGATCTGTTTAGAGACTCACGGCTCTTGAACTCCAAAACTGAGAATGGATCTGAAATCAGCTTGACACTCGTCAAAAAGTGCTGTTGCTTCCTCCGCTGCTGCCTCACTGTTATTGTCTGTAAATACACAAACACACAAATCCATCTAAATTAAAAAGAAAGTGTTAATGACATTAAGAAATTGAAAAGACACATCAGTTTAGAGTCTCACCCGCTTCCCACGTGGCTCTCAGCCCTCTGATCCGAGAAGAAATAATCTGAACCCAGCGCTCAAGAGTGAGATGTTGACCAACTAACTCAGCATTCTCACTGTCAGAGAGAAAACAGAGAGAGTGAACATTTCAACTCAACTCATCAACACCAAATATTGAATGTAATAAGGTTATTAAAGGTGCTGTACTAGTTAATCCTGCTGGGCTCCACAGGGATCAGCGGGATGACCGTGTTACAGAGGGACTTGCAGAGCGGACACATGTACTCGCCGTTCTCCAGGTCTATGATCAGCTCTGCATGCAGCCGATTGCGAGTGGTGTTCTGCACAGCCTCAAAGTACCTGCAAACAGACAAAAAGGCATGAACGATGTAAGGTGTACTATATATTTTTTTTGTTTATTTAGTCATTTATTTCTGGTTATGCATATTTTCAATGTGCTGTAGTCACCTAGTTGACTAAACGCCACCTAAAATGATTGTCTGCAGGAAGATTGAAAAATCTGGACATATTCAGAGACAGGAGAGGAGATATTCTGATGATTAACGTTTAAAGAATTTTCCAAACATGAAGTTTTAATCTGAGAAAGCAGCGGCTGTTAAATATTCATGATAATTTCACCCCAGGGTGTCAGTGCTCGTCTAAACTAGTGACCGCGACGCTGAAGTGTGAAAGTCCTGATGAATAAGATCAGTCCGAACATTTATTTATTTTAATTAAATATTGCATTCACTATTCAGTCCTTTTTTTATTTTTTTATTGTCAATCATTTTGCTCTATGTAATTTAAATGTTTATGCCCAAAATGCTTAATCTTCAAAGTAGTTGACTGTCAGTCTCCTCTACGTTGTGTGCTTTACTCTTTAAGATTAATAAAAAATTAAGTCTTTAATCTATCGTTAAATGTATTCAAATATTTTAAAATACTGGAAAAAGAGCACCAGCGCACACAAGCAATCCTTTTTATCAGTCAAACTCATTTTAAAGATGTAAACTCAACAGGTGTGAAATATGATCAGTAAGAGAAAAACAGGTTAATGAGAAGACGAGCTCTGCACTGCTGCAGTTAGTGGGGAAATTATTCCGAATGCACAGTTGGAAAGAAAATATATTATAGGAACATTTCAGCAAGTTCAAGATAATTCATGTTAATGCAGAGAAAATGACTCATTGTTTTAATCAACTGACAGCCATAAAACATAGAAATAATCTGCGTTCTTGTGTATGTAGGTGCACTGAACGCTGTTACCAGAAACTCTCGAGTTGTAATAACTAGAACTCGGAAGTGGTTGTGCAAGTAGTCTATTAAGACAATAATGGTGGGTTTGTTACTGCCAATCTGGACAATAACAAAAACCTAATGTACCTGTGTGTCTATCATTACTGTAGTAATGTTAAGGTATATAATGACAACTAAAATCTAATTTTAGAGAGAGTGAGCAAGTTTTAGTTTTTTCCTTTTTTATGAATCATTACTTGATTAAAAACATTAAAATATAAAGAGACTTTTAAATACTAAAAATCTCTTTATATATGCAAAGAGCTTTGCAATTGAATGAAATATGGATATAGTAATTGTTAGGCAGTAAATAGATTCAAAATATAAATAAAAAAATGTGTTAATCACCTTTACATGGTATCTGAAGGCCTTTTAAAAGTAAAATTAAATTTAAGGCTTTTTGAAAATTGGCGAAGTTACACTTTAAAGATGCAGTCTGTAAGAATGACAATAGTAAATGGAAAATGGTACTGCAGTCCAAATTCAAAATATCGGAGATCATCGTTTTCTACCCCCGCCTCAGACTCAGACTCGACTCACGCGGGTTGCCAGTTTGAGGACACTTGACAATGAAAGCCGAGGAGACTTACACGTAAGTTAATGAGGTGATTTATTCACGTTTTAATATGCTCTCGTTCATAGAGATTTTTAGATGGATACCGAGGCTTTTTATGGGGATCCTAACTGGCATCCCGAGGTGTCGAAATACTATTGGGTGAACTGTCAGTGGGCGAGATCACACAGACTAAAACAAAAACAGACACTCTAACACAGAATGCACATTTCAAAGTAAAATAACTGGCTGTAGAAGTGTTTTTCGGAGAAACAAGTAAGTGCATGTTCAGCATGTTTCCTAAATATCTGCAAACATATTATGGTATTTTTATGCTTTAATAGAGAGAAAAAAAGTTACATACAGCACCTTTAACTAACTATTTAAGCACTGACTCACTTTTGCCAGCAGATGGCATGCATCACATGTCCACAGCTGCCAGTGTGTGTGCCCACAGCCAGATCAGCGGGCATAATCACGGGGTAGCAGCCTTCTGTTGGACAAAAAAAAGAAGAGAAATCAGTCTGATTCAGCATCACAGTACATTAGCAATGTTTGCATAATTCCTTTCATCATTGTGTCATTAAATCATCATAACATGTCAAGGCATTTATACATGCATTGTGTCAACGCTTGCAGATTCATAGCAATTAAGGTACCTTTGGTGGTGAGCGTCTTTGCACGGTTCTGGGTGAGAACTGTAGATCTCTGCACACATGCCGTGAGGACCATGGCTGCTGCCTGAGCCTGAACCTCCTGCTCCTCCTGACACAGGATACAGGTCAAAGCCTCCCAGTCTGAGGAACAAAAGCCCTGCTGAGGACCCACAGCCACTCGGCTCTCATCCACATCCATCCCACAGCTGCACACACACCGTGGAATTCATTTAGATTACATTTGTGTTCGCAGAAATGATATCAAATGATGATAGGCATAGGTTATAGTGATAGGGAGGCTTTAGGGGACAAAAGAGCAAAAGAATTAAAGAAAATACTGAATAAAATAATAAGAAGAAGAAAAAAAAATGAAAATGCATAAAAATGAAAGGGTAAAACGTTAAAAAGCAACAGAGACAAATGTGAAAGGAATCAAAGAGCGAAAGGAAAAATTATGGATAAAAAAAGCAAAAGAGTAAAAATTAATAATGAAAATATGATAATATAATATAAAAATAATCATAAAAGTGAATGGTGCAAAAATGAACAAAGGGAAAAGGAAAGTGAAAGAGCAAAATAAATGTAAAAAGTCTAAGAGAAAGCAAAAAACAAGCGAAAACTAGAGAGCAAAAAAGAAAGAGAAAGAATTAAATTAGTGAAACATTAAATCCTGAAAGATTGAAAAGGAAGAACAATGAAAAAAAAAAAGTAAAAGAAAGAACAAGAATGCAAAAAAAGCAAAAATGAATAAGAAATAAGAACGAAAGAGCGAAATACTGTGAAAGGCTACAGCAAAACAAAAGTGAATAAAAGTATGAAAAAGAGAAGGAAAATAAAGTAAAAGCAAAGCAAGAACAAATGAAAAAGTAAAAGTGAGTTGAAGAGATGAAAAAAGTGAAAAGAAAAAAGTATGATAAAAAAACAATGTAAGTGCAATGAGTGCAATAAAAAAGGCAAAAAGAAAGTGAAAGAGTAAAAAAAGTAGAAGAGAAAGTGAAACAAACTAAAGAGACAAAATATAGCGAGTAAAAGGGGGAAAAATACAAGTAATTGGTAGAAAAGCACCAAAGAAAGAAAGAAAGAAAGAAAGAAAGAACAAGGGGAAAGTAAATAAAAGGATGATTAAATGCCACACTAATGAAAAAGGCTAAAAGTGAAAGAAAGCAAGAAAGTGAAAAAAAAACAACTAAAAAGCAAAAGTGAAAAATGAAAGAAAAGAAAATAGAAACATGAAAGAGAGAGTAAAAATTTATAAAAAATGTATGATAATAGAACTTAAAAATAATGTTAAATATTTACAATAAGGTCCCATTATTCTAAAGTGCTGCCATTATTTTTACAATGGATAACTAATATTAATAATGAGGAATACATTTGTTACTTTGTTAATATTAGTTACTAAAAATACAATTGTTCATTGTTAGGTCATGTTAGGTCATGTTAGCTCAGGTCCAACATTTGATTTTAATCATTTGATTTTTTTTTTACATTTACTAATAAATTAAGTAAGATTAATAAATGCTTTTGAAGTATTTTTACAAGTATTTGTAAACAATGTAGTTAACTAATGTTAATAAATGGAACCTTAATATGAAACTTCTCAAAATAATAAACAAAAGTGAACAGTGCAATACTGAATAAAAACAAAAAGAAAGTGAAAAAACGAAAAAGAATAACAAGGTATAAGAGAAAGTGATGAGCGTAAGTGTTGACCTCTCCACAGACGTGGCGGTGTCGCTCTGACTCGAGCTCTCGGGAACGTTGTCGTAAAGCATCTTGTGGGACTCTATGAAGTTCTTCTGCATGGCCGACATCTGAGCCATGATCTTCTGCCGGTGTGCTTTAGCAGCTTCAGCCTTTCTCTTCCGCTCCACTTTCTCCTTATCCTGAACGCTCTGAGCAGAGACAACACACTTCAAACTCCTCGAAGACACGGAAGCATTTCCACTATTGAATCTGTGAGAATCGCAATACCTCTTCTGACTTGCTGTGATCTACTGCAAATGAAGCAACGGGACCGGATTTCTCCCGAAGACACTTCACCACCTCAAACATCTTGCAGTGGAGACATTCAGGTCTTTCATTTCAAATGGATGAATCAAACAATCAGATACACATTAAATAATCATCTTCATACCTTCAAGTTCCACGTGATCATGTCATTCTGAGCTTCCAGAGAAGGTAAAGACTTCATTCTGTTCAGGAAGTGGAACAAAGACTTGCCATGTTCAGAACCAGTTTCTGAAAATACAAACACATCTGTATCCATCAGGAAATACAAACAGCAAGGCATTCATTGTAAGGCTAACGATTAATATACTGAAATAAAATCAAACAGTAAATCTGTGATTTGGCTTAGTGCGAAAGGCTGCTATTTAATTAAAGCAACACTAAGGAACTTTTCCTCTTCGGTCGCCCTACAGGTTGGAAGCGGAATTGTCCATTACCGCTGTCGTAAATAATTCCGCCGCCCGCAGCCTACCGTCGCACGCACGCTCACTGTTTATCCAGCACTGGCTTTGGAATGAACGATGTCCACAGACAAGGTAGAGTATGTTGCATGATTTCATGAAAGTATGATGTGTTGCGACATCAGAAACGAAGAAAAACTAAATAATGACTATTGTAACGCTTGACTAAAGCAAGTCAAATTTGTAGTTTTCTTATGTCCCATTCGAACTACAGAAACGCGACCCGATCTGGCAAACTTGCATAGTGTGGTTATAGCAGATATAGGGCTGCAAAGCGAATCCAGAAGTGCCTTTCACCCTGTTACGACTTGATGAGCCACTAAAACCATTTTGGAAACATTATTTTAAGGAAAAAAATGTTACTTAGTGTTGCTTTAAATAAATATATGCATTGCATGTGCAGAAACTAAAAACTGAAAACTTTTTATGCGTTTTGGTCCTTCATTTACACGACAATGGTGTTTTGGGGACCGGAAAACGAAAGCTTTTGAAAACTGGTTTGAAAACGATACTGTTATAGTCTCTATGTAAACTACAAAAATGTGAATTTGTGAAAACGGTGACATCATGCGCATGCGTATTACGCATATATTTATATATAAATATATAAAATATATTTATTTTCATATTACAATATAATTAGCAAAGGCTCTGTGCTCTGAGTCGGTCATGGTCAGACGTCCGTAAAAGCATGAACACAGTGCAAATTAAAGTAGTAATTCTAATTAAAAGCGACACCGACACTGCTTATTCATGTTTAATACTGTAAAAGTATTAAAGCAATATTTTTGTATGAAGTGGTATATAAATAAATATGTTTTGACTCGAATTGCAGAGCTTGTGCAAACATATCCACATCACTATGATCAGATGCTGTCTTTACTGCTGTTTTCTCACCACTGCCATTAAAAGGAAAGCGCACAGCACATATTTACATATTCATCTTAACGCCGCTCTCATATCTCATAGTATAACGGTGCCGTTAGGATGCTGTCTATGTAAAGATGCAAAGCATCACACTAGGTTTTGTGCTAGGCCAAGATGAAGGGTAACATCTTACTTTGTGCTTTTAGACTAAAGTCAAAGGTCACTTCTTCAGCACCGCTGCTTTCCAGCTGTGTTTTTTCCTCCAGTAGAGCCTGGCCTACAAGGTGCAGTGCCTGAAGTCATACATACACGTTAAAAATCCCCATATCAAAACAGCAACAGCCAATGATATTCCAGGTAATTAACAATGTTCTTAGAAAAACAAAAGCCGTAAAAGTCGTACCCTCTGGATCATGGGTTCAGTCCATCGGTTGGAACGGTCCTCCACTGCTTTCTGGAGAATTCTCCTCAGAACATGGATGAAGACGTCACAGCAGAGGAGATGCACTATTTTTGAGAATGCTGGACAAAAGTGAGGGGGCACTGGGGGGCAGAGGGCTAAAATAGAGGAACATCAGATATCAACGACAAGTGAAATTTTCCGTTGAAAAGTCTTATTGAAAAAAAATCATAAATGGCCAGTTCCGGTCCTGGCTTCTGATTGGTCAATGCAGCATTGAGGTGCAAAAATTCACTATTATAGTAAAAACAAAGACTCAAATGATCTGCTCACATTCATTATCATATAATTGATAATACATTTTTTTTAATCCCTTTCATTTTTTATTCTGCACTACATGCGTACACTTGTTTTCAGTACAAAACAGATCTACATACCTTTATTACTGCCCTCTCGATTCATTTTCTTCTGAGCCTCTTCTGCCTAACATGAACAAATAAACATCCTGCTGTTTCAATACTAATGTGTTTTACTGAATGAGACAATGAGATAACAGGCGCATCATATACCTTACTATGCTGTGGTCTGGAATAATGATAGAAGAAGGGGTTAAACTCTTTCAGATATTCCTTCTTCAGCTCATACAACCCATGGCCTGACACTCCTGGTTTTCTAAACAGAATTTAACAAAGAGTTAAATGTTAGAGAGTGCTGTTTGGAATATACTTTAGAGCGGTCAGTGTAACAACTGGTATAATAACTAGTAATAACAGTGTAATAACTGATATAACCAACTAAAAATTTGGTGAAATGTACTCACTTGAAAGTGGCAACCTTGGAGATAACCGTTTCAAGCACTGTTTCGTGGCTTTCCTGTGATGCATTAAAAATAGTATTAATTTAGTTAGAACAGATACAATTTTATAAAAGTTTTTAGATTATAAACTACCACACACATTCAGACAATGTAATTTAGTAAGTTAATGTACGTAAATCTCAGTCAGAACTGGCTACCATCATTTTACTGTAATGCTGAATAACTGAATAAATATCTTAACTAAATAGGTAACAGTTTACAATAAGGTTTATTCATTAACTTAGTTAACTGTTTAAGTTAATATGAATAATAAAAACAGCGGACGATAACATTGTGTATCGCCGATCTCACGGGCTGACGATAGGACGGTTTGACGATAGGACGATGCGCAAATGATCCACGACTATTTTCAAAAGTAATTATTTTCTTTCTTTTTTTAATCGAGGCATTCTAAGAAAAAAAAAAAAACAAGCATTTTCAAGGATGATATTAAAAATTCAAGCATATTTCAAACCTTGAAAGCAAAACAGTTAAAACAAAAAATTTCCAAATGTAATTTTTTTTTTTGTTGCTTGAACCCTGTAAATGTATTATCCGACAAGAACACGTGCATAAACTACGATGGAAACACATTTTTGGAACTTGCAACTTTGCAACTTTGGATGGAAACTGCTATTGAACAGTTGTACTTTATATTAACTAACATTTAAACTGACATTAGTCTAATAAAAACTGTAACAATTGTTAAAGTTAGTTAATGCATTAACAATTGTTAACTAATGGGCGTTTTTGTAAAATGTTAGCAATAAATCAATACATAAATTAAAATAATAACATGAAATATATGCACTAAATACAGTATAAATGCACTAAATGTCTTACATTATCAGGCAGGCTTTTGACCAGGCTGCTATGAGCCATGGGTTCAATACAGAGCAGATGGATAACCTCCCTCATAGTCACGTCCTCCTTAGTCACATGACTTATTCCAGGTACGTACCGCTCACCTGCATATTTTGCATGTAAAATAGATATACATGAGGTAAAACAATAAAGGCAGTGTCTCCAATCAAATCATTTACATAAAACAACTGATAACACATCAACTAGAGGCAGCAAACTGTAAAAATGTCCAGAACTAACTATGGTGGGAATGAAAGGTCATGTTGTGAGATCTTACCAACAATGACGATTATCAGGTAGAGCATCTGCTCTGTTAACCTATTCCACTGTTTCAGTACTTCCTGTGTGATGAAAAGGCACAGAAACCAATCAAAATCAACAATTATTTATGAGAAAAAAAAAATCTAATTTTTTATCTCAACTTACTCACCTGATCTTTACTGGAGCAGTTGCCGTTAAAAATCTCGAAAAGTTCAAATCTCAAAAGAACAAGCATGAGGAAATGACTGGGGTCCATTTTGGAAGCAGCAATCTGTGGTTGGTCAGAAAATGTCATTAATATGAATATATTTTTTATTAATTTTAGAATTATATTATATTTTTTATTATTATTATTTTATAATATACATTTTATTCACACATTTATGATTGTATGCACATACCTGCAGCATCATAACATCCTTATCAAACATTTCATCCCTGCACTTTACATCCTGATAGTAATACACCTAACAACAGAGCCAACAAACATCAGCCAAGGTTAGAATACATAAATGACACAACACAACCTGTGTATTTAAAGGGGTTATATGAAGCTATTTTAAAAGTTCATTATTTTAGATTATTGGGATAGGTTAAGATGCTTTAATGTTAAAAAAATTATTAGTTTTGACATACTGTACATTTTTGCAGCTCCTCTATTTCTACAAATCCCCTTCTTCCAAAAATCCTCAGTGCGCTCTGATTGGCCAGCTGACCTTGTGCGCTGTGATTGGCCAAACAGCTCAAGCATGTGTCGGAAATGTAACGCCCCTTTACCATAATCGCGAGCTTCAGCTTTAAGCAACTGTAAACACACAGTTAATAATGTCATCGATTTTACCGTATCTTTTCGGCCCCGAGTCAGATTCTGAAAATGCAGATGATCAAGCCGGTCGATCGAAACCAACTTTGCAAGCATGATTTGAGCAGAATGTTTCACAGTGGATCTGGATCAGTGTTCTCTGTTAGACAGAATAAATCTCTTTGTTGGACTCTATGAGCTTTATAACTTTGCAGATCGTATAAATGCACAAACAGATACATTACACACTAAAAGGAAGAGGAAAACATTAATTAGCATCATATGACCCCTTTAAATTTGTGCATAGTGTGTGTTTTTTGTCCTTTTCACTCAAATATACAATACATACGTTCATGTATATTTTCTTACAAATTAAATACAATATCGACTGCATCAAAAATCATTAAGAGCCATTTCACACCACATCCAAATGTACAAGATGTTAAAATGAAACTACGGATGTGTTTGAAATATCATCAAAATCAGTTGATGATCCAACAGTTTTTATATAGAGACTTTGTTATGTTCAGATTTTGAACACGTTATTCAGGTTTTTCAGAGAGTTTAACTATTGTGCTTACAAATAATGTCTACTTTGATGTTTTTAGTGGCATCTGATGTGTGACCAAGCTTTAAAAAATGTTTTGGGATTAGTGTCGCCCTCACCTGGCTGACGAGTGACAGGCCGTTTCTGCGCCACATATCGGCACCGACCTGAGCCGCCAACACAACACAGCGCAGGGGCTGATCCGCTAGCTCAGTGAAGTTCAGCTGCACCTGAAACACACACACACACACACACTTATAAACCACAGTACTAGAACTTCACACGTTACAGGTTCATTTTATTCATGAATGCTACACTCACAGGATCCACAAAGTCAGGGAGGTACTGGATTGCTCCAGTCTGGCACAACAGCACATATAGACCTGAGAGCAGATTCAGACTGGGGTTAGACAACAGCCAGAGATTACTGAAGTAACAAAAAAAGTTTCAAATAACAAAATTAAAAATGAGTTCAACTAATATAAGGAAATACACTCCCATTCAAAAGTTTGGGGTCTCTAAATTTTTTTTATTTAATTTTTTTAAGAAACTGATCATTTTATTTAGCAAGTATGCATTAAATTGATCAAAAGTGACAGTAAAGCCTTAAAAATAAATAAGACAAAATAAACAAATGAAATATTTCTAAATATTTCTATATTAAATAAATGGTGTTCTTTTAAACTTTGTATTCAATAAAGAATCTTGAAATATACATCTAAAAAATATTTAGCAGCACAACTATTCCCAACATTGCTAATAATAAGAAATGTTTCTTGAGCACAAAATCAGCATATCAGAATGATTTCTGAAGGATCATGTGACACTAAAGACTCAAAAATTTCTGATTTACCATCACAGGAATAAATTATTACAATTAAAATTACTATTTTATATTTTAAATTAAATTTTTTTTTTTATTGCTATTTTAAATTGTAATTATATTTCACAATATGACTGTTTATCAAATAAATACAGCCCTGCTGAGCATAAGAGACTAAAAAAAATTACTTTAAACAATCTTACTGACCTCAACTTTTGAATGGTAGTAAATGGTAGTTAAATCAGAGTCAAATTATATTTTAGCTGTACTACATTTACTTTTATACATTAGTGTGCATACATAGAATATATAAACAAATTTGAATATATATATATATATATATATATATATATATATATATATATATATATATATATATATATATATATATATATAAAAATCTATTAAAAGCATGTCACAAAATCTAATTAATGAAAACAGATTATTGTTTTAGTTTTGTTTTTTAAAAGCAATGCAGCCAAACAGGCTTTTGGAGCTCACGGCACAGTCATGTCCACAGATGTTCTGCTAAAATAGTTTGGACCAATGTAACAAGGAACAAGGAACAATGTAAAATAAAAGAATGTTGGTAGAAAAAAATATGGGTTGCATTGAAAAACAGTAAATCATCTCTTTCATTTGAAGAAACCGCAGACATGACTTCCTGTGTTATTTAAAAACATCACCAGCGAGAAACACCACAAATTCTGACTTCTGATGCAGAAATTCAACAACTCTGCTAACCAGCCAGTAGTCTGGAGATGGGCAGGTGGATGGAGACGGGCTCCTGGGAGACTTTATATGGCCGTGAGTGGAGGATCTGCTTGCACATGTAGCTGTCCGTCGGCTCGCTGCGGAACGGCTGGTTGGTGCAGGACATTAGAGCTCTGTGACACTCCTGAAACGCCAACAGCAGAACCCGCTCCTGTGGGTAAAGAACACACACGCCCATGTTTTATGGGGACTTTCCATAGACATAATGATTTGTATACTGTACAAACTGTATTCGATCCCCTAAACACAACCCTCACAAAATCTTTCTGTATTTTTTCATTTTCAAAAAACATAATATAGTATGATTTATAAGCTGTTTTCCTCATGGGGACCAAAAATGTCAAAGAATTATAGTATTGCAGTCCTTGTAGGGATATTTTGTCCCCACAACGTAAGGTTTACCAGGGCCACACACACACACACACACACACACACACACACACACACACACACGCACACGTCCACACAGTGTCACATTTTCAGGTCATTCATTAACTAGTGGATAAACAATTTGTAAGATAATCAGTCAAGCAATAGTAAGGCTTGAAAAGTAAACTGTGGAGAATTCAAGCACTTGGTCTCAGCATTACAGGGAGTCAATCGGTGACCTGAAGTTGACTTTTACATGATTGATTCTTTCCATGAGTATGATTATAAAACATAATTGATGGTAATAAAGCACAATCTGTTTTACCATAGTGTTTTTTGTAACTGAGAAAAGTAGAAATAGTTTCTGACTTGACGATTGCACTCACATTGTACTTTGCAGCTGGTGGCACAACGTGAAGCATTGGAAAATATGTGTAAATTATGAGTGAATGTGCAGAGAAAAATAAAATAAAATAAAAATAAAACTTCCACACTTCCTTTGTTGGCCGTAGAGTCTGAAGTGATTAACAGTTTGGATTTTCATGATGTCAATTACCAGTTTGCATTGCAATGTCAAAATCTAGAGAGAAACCTTGTCTGATTTTGGTGGGCAATTGGTTGTGATTGGCTTGACATATTTGACTTTCTTTTTTTCTTTTCTTTCTTTCAATATGAAACTGTCCAGATGGTTAGGTATATTTTATTTAAATGTATGTTATCTTGAAATGGACGGTTATTATATCTGTAACAGGTCACTAGTTCTTACATTTAAAACAACAACAACTAATGGCGCTTTTCCATTACCAGTACCAGCTCAACTCGACTCGACCCGACTCGACTCGGCTCGCTTTTCGCTCCGTTTTCCATTGCAGATAGTACCTCCACAATAGTACCTGGTCGTCATAGCGACGCCGCAGGAAACTGCCGTGACTTAATCTTTTACGCGAGACACGCCCGCTACCCACACACACAGGACAATGGAGGAAATCGAGTGTATGCTGTTTTTGTTTTTGCTGTTTTTTATACAGGATACTCCGTCTGGCGCGTGCAATGATGACGCAGTGAATAGTGACGATTCTCTCTGACCAATCAGCAGTCTGCCGTGTTTTCACGTCACATTTTAGTATCGCCTCAGCTCGCTTAGAACCTCGCCGGAGGTGGTACGAAAAAAAGTACCTGGAAGCTGGTACAGGTACAACTTTTACACAGTGGAAAACCAAACAGAGCCGAGTCGAGGCGAGGCGAGCTGGTACTGTGTAGTAGAAAAGCGCCATAAAACTTTTTCAAATAAATCCTCTTTTACTTATCAAAGAATCCTAAAATGTATTAGTTTCCTCTTTCAAAAACCTTACAAATATTATTGACACCAAAGTTTTGAATTGTAGTAAATGGTACTTAAATCAGAGTCAAATTATATTTTAGCTGTTCTACATTTACTTTTATACATTAGCATGCATACATACTGTACATACATACTGTACACGTTAGAATATATAAACAAATTTGAACATATAGAGGCTTTTGAAGCTCACAGCACAGTCATACATGTCCGCAGATGTTCTGACAAAATAGTTTTAAAGGAACAATGTAAAATAGTTTTAATTGGTAGTGTATTTAATGTATTTATTTAATATATTCATACTATATAATCATGTTACATACAGTATTCCCCATCATCAATTACTTTTATGTATCTTATCCTAAAAAGTACCACAGAAAAGCAAGATCTCTGACAAGCCGTGACTCACGTCAGATGAACACCAGTCCTGAAACATGGCAAGAATGTGGCGTAGCTGCATCTGGAGGGTAAAGCCCGCCTCCCACTCCGGCTCCACTTCTACATGCTGACCAAACTGCCTCTTCACCTCCTCCATCCCCTGTCACCAAAGAATGAGATTCAATTAAGCTACAGATCTAACCAAACCACAGACTTTCAGGCAAATAACCTTTAGATGGGAGAAAGCATCACCTGCATACAGCAAAGGAAGCGGAGAAAGACGCTGAAACCTTCGATGAACTTCCCCCTCATCGCCTCCGTCCACACAGAGGGCTTACTGATTAGAATGTACCTGATGATGTCAAAATAGGAGTTGAGCCAACCGATCAAAATAAAACAGAGCTGTTATTATGTTCCGTAATTCAAGGGTTGTGTGTAGACCTGAGGTCATGGAAGATAACTTGAACCCGGAAGAACTTGTCGGGGTTGTGGCCCTGGAAGTGGAAGCGGTGGTTGCTGTCCAGATGTTCCCGCATCATCTCCATTACAGTGTCTATAATGACCTTGATGACGTTGCCCTCCTCTATCAACTGCCTAGCCTGAAAAAAAGAAGACAATGTTAAATACCATCAACCTTTAAATAGAGTTAAATGAATGTTCTTTCATTTACTTACAGCACACTCTTAAAAACAGAGGATTATTATTAGCATGAATGGTTCCATGACAAACCTTTATCTTTTTCAATGAACAAAAGGTTCTTTATAGTGAAAAAAAAAAAGGTTTTAGATTTTAAAATGTATTATGGTCCATACAACTTGTGTGCAATAGTTGAACAAGAACAAGATCTGCCTGATTTCTGATCAGACTGCATTCTCACATTCTGTAAGCTAACACACACAAAACTGAGTTTCCTTGTAATTACTAAGTTATAATAACTGTAATTACTATGGAACTACTATGTTAATTATGTAGACTTCTTGTAACTATATTTAATTACATTTTAATTGCATTTATGAGTAGGAAACTCAACACAATGGATCTCTGGAAACAGAAAAACGCTTCACATTTTAGACACACGACTGTAATTTTCAGACAGACGTTCATCATACCAGCGTGGGAACAGTGTAGATTTGCACAGACAAGGCTGTGATGGAGATGTTCCTCTGATGGTCATCACTGATGAAGTCTTCCTGAAGCTGCTTGTAGTGCTGAAACACGACGTACACACGTTAGACCTCATCTCAGCTGTTTTTGCTAATGCCAAGCATGTGACAAGTGTAAAACAACAACTACAATATTACTTAAACATTAAAATATATGTGAAATGATATGCAGCTGCAAAATGATACCTCTGTGAATTTCATGGCAAACTGCCTCTTGTATTCGGTGTCCATCAGTAAACTAGTGAAAATTAACTCATGGACGACCTTGCGGGCTCCTGAGGAGAGTAAAAAAAAAAAAGAAGAAAAAAAAAGCTTTAGAGACAGTACTAAGAAGATCTAACCAGATTTTAAATGTTTTCAGGCTATTGAACGTGCATAATTTAATTGTAGAGTAGGGCTGTCACGATACCAGATTTTTCACAACATGATAATCATGGCCAAAAGAATACACAATAATGATAATTATTATAGATTCGTACATAATAAAATAATATATATTTTTTTATAATAATAATGCTATCGGTCAAATTTATCCTTTTTTTTTTTTTAAGAATCACACCATTGCATTGAAAAGGAACAATTACACTTAATGGAAACCAGTTTGAAATAACTTCCTTCTGTGAATTGATGTGGCTTCTTATCACAGAATGAGGCAGAAATTATATAATTTTATAGTATTCTATATGGAGATAAAGGCTAAGTCAATTGGCACTGCATTATAAATATACATTATCTTTATGAAAATACTCGAGATGGCTTGAAGAACACAGATAAACCATTTACTGACCCAATGGTGTGTTAATTCTCTTCATGTTTGATCAGTCAAAATGTGTCTATATCTGCATTTTGTTCAGCTACAGGATATCTTTGTCCATTTACGTGTCAAATCATCATATGTGTACTATTCATTTTAAATATTACTGTTATCGCCAATACCAGCATTTTGGGACAACCCTTATTAACATAACAATATTTCATTTTTTAAATATCAGGATTATCATTAATACAGTATATCGCGACACCCCTGTTGTAGAGATTGCAATATTTACCTTTATAAAGTTTGGCATCATGCAGCATGAGTCGACTGATCAAGCAGAGTTTATCGTTGTCTGAGGACGGCTCCAAAGCCACCTGGCAGAACACCTCCCTGAGGCCAACTACAGAACAAATCACAAGGACAAAACATCAAAAAAAAGTATTAAAAAAAGCAACATAAAAGCCTGATAACATTTCTTTTAAGAAATTTTTTTTTTTTTTTAAATGTATAAATAGATACAGATTATTGTTATACAGTACCGGTTACTATTTTTAATGTTTTTGAAAGAAGTCTCTTATGCTCATCAAGCCTGCATTTATTTGATCAAAAATACAGAAAAAAAATATATTGTGAAATATTAAAATTTTTAAATAATGGTTTTCTATTTGAATATACTTCAATAAATAATTTATTTCTGTGATGCAAAGCTAAATTTTCAGCATCATTACTCCAGTCTTCAGTCACATGATCCTTCAGAAATCATTCTAATATGCTGATCTGATACTCAGTTATAATCAACATTGAAAACAGTTGTGCTGCTTAATATTTTCTTATAACCTGTAATACAATTTTTCAGGATTCTTTGAAGAATAAAAAGTTAAAAAAAGAACAGCACTTGGAACTAGAAAAGAATAGTAAAGATTTATAATGTTAGAAAAAAAAATGCTACAATTCTTTTAAACTTTTTATTCTTCAATGAAACCTGAATATAGAAATCCTGAAAATGATTTCTGACAGATCATGTGATACTGAAGACCGAAGAGTAATGAAGACACTAATGACACTTAAGAGTAATGGCTGATGAAAACTCAGCTTTGCATCACAGATATAAATTATATTTTAAAGTATATTAGGAATTCCTCCATTATACACACACAAACGAAGATCCGCTGCAAGGAGACGCGGTTCTGACACCTGTACCGAACTGTGATGGCCCAGAGAAAAAACTACTGGATGCTTGAGAATTCTGTCCTTTTTAGGGTCGCATCTTGTGACGACATGTCATGTTGTTGTTTCGTTTACATGTCTTTGGTCCGTGTTGCGTTCATATTTCAGTCGAACTGCACCAGAGTTCATTTGGTGTGCACCAACTGCACTATCAGAGCAATCGCACCAGAGTGTGCCAAGTGTGAAAAGTGTGAACACACCCTCAGAAGGGCTGAGTCGATGTTTGCACTATAGATTTAGAAGGGCTTACTACAGCCATGAAACGAATGCCGTGTAAATGTAACTGTTGTGAAAAGTATTGTATCGTTTTACATTTACATTTTACATTTATTCATTTAGCTGACGCTTTTATACAAAGCGACTTACAATTGCTATATATGTCAGAGGTCGCACGCCTCTGGAGCAACTAGGGGTTAAGTGTCTTGCTCAGGGACACATTGGTGTCTCACAGTGGATTCGAACCCGGGTCTCTCACACCAAAGGCATGTGTCTTATCCACTGCGCCACTACCACCCCTGGTTTTAAAAATGGAACAGTTATGAATAAGAACCAGTCCTTAGTTCACGAGTCCTAAATGGTCTACCTGAGTAGCCAATGATCTTCTGGAACCATGCGCCGAGTCTGAGGGCGAAGGTCTGATGGGCCATAACAGCAGTGTGAAGAATCTCCACCCGCAAAGGTCTCTGGATAATGTGCTCTGAGTTACGCTGCACAGGAAACTCAAATGCGAGTTAACAAATTTGAAATAGTCGTCACATCTACAAACAACCAAATGAGTGTATAAAGAGTGTACAAGTATGTTTACCTTGATATTATCCCTGGCGTCTTGACAGGATCTGAGGGTACCTCTCTTCACTGCTTTCCGCCCCTACCATCATAATAACGGCACTATTGAAAAGTCTGTGCATTGACAACGTAAGAGCATGTGGAAAGCGGATGCTAAGAAAACTCACTTCCTTGTCAATGAGTGCAGTGTAGATCTGAGCCTGATTCTGGTCACAGGCGATAGCTCGCTGAAGTGTGTAGATGACGTGGTCATATGAGTGATGTTCATCGTTGTAGAGCACACAGAAGTAGGTGTCTTCTTTCACTCTAAACACAATATTAAATAACATTAACCTTTAACCTTTTTTTTTTTGCTGAAGTTGGTGCACGTAACTGCATATCTCACTTTGGCTTCAGCTCTTCTGATAGTTCATTGTTCTCTTCCCAGACCAGCATGTCTGCCGTGTACCGCAGCAACAGGTGGAACAGCGTCTGAGCCCTTTCTTGAAGACCTGGATCCATCACACACTCATCCTGTGACACACATAACGGAAACTGTCACTGAGAGTCCCTTCGCTTTTAGTTGTTCACAGAATGGTTAAACTTTTTGTATACAATGTTTTCTTCTCACCTACAAAAATCTATTACCGTATTGTTCCAAATATAAGACGACCCTGATTATAAGATGCTTTTATTTAAAAATAATTTTCGGTAACCTTTTAGTTTAAGGTTCAATTCACATGATAACTAGTTGTTATTAGCATGCATATTACCAGGATATTGGCAGTTTATTAGTACTTATAAAGCACATATTAATGCCTTATTTTGCATGACCATATTCTACATCCCTAAAAGGAACACGCCGACTTTTTGGGACTTTAGCTTATTCACCGTATCCCCCAGAGTTAGATAAGTCCATACATACCCTTCTCATCTCTGTACGTGCCGTAACTCTGTCTGACGCACCCACCGCTAGCCTAGCTTAGCACAAAGACTGGAGGTAAACAGCTCCAGCTAGCCTACTGCTCCCAATAAGTGACAAAATAATGCCAACATCTTCCTATTTACATGTTGTGATTTGTATAGTCACAGCGTGTACAAATAACAAGGTCACATGAGACACAGCCATCTTCTAACCGTATACATAATGGGAACTATATTCTCAGAAGGTGAAGCACTGCTACTTGGGCGGAGAGATTATAAACACTTTATGAAACAAATTGTGAAATAGACACTTTATGGCATACCATACAAATAAGCTATAGTCATTTCCAGAAGATTTTACAATGACTGATTTCTCACCTTTTTAAGCATTAGCATGTCAAAAAACACAGGTGTTTGATCGCATCACCTATCTGATCCAGGGGATGTGAATGGTTCTTCCTTAACCCGATCACATAGAGCTGAAAGCGCTGGCCAAGACTAAATCATTCTTACGCCGCATCAAATCGGCCGGTTCAAAGAAACTGACAGGCAAGTGTGTCAGTACGTAGCCGAAATAAGAAATGAGTTGCCTCGCTGGCGGGTATGTTCAGGTCTTTGGCGAAATCCAGTTGGATAACGGCTCTGGTTATAGGCAGCCCCTCATTTCCTTTTTTCAGCTACGTACTGACACCCTTGCCTGTCAATTTGATGAAAATGAGAATTTCAGAGCTCGAGTGGATGAGAAGATTTTCAGTGAATGATTTAAACTGGCCTTTGTCTCACATGACCTTAGTAGATTTGAAATACAGTGCATGAGTCATGTGGACTACTTTGATGATGCCTTTATTTTTGTTTATGGAGCTTGATAGCTCTAGTCCCCATTCACTTTCACGGTGTGGAAAAGAACAGCTTGGGAATTCTGCTAAATACTGGGACAGCAGGCTCACAGGGGGAAGATCACAAAAATAACATCACTGTTGTTTATTCTCATTTGTATATTTGTCTGATATCTGGCAAGAAGTCAAGCTCCCAGAGGCCTTACTGCAGTAACCTTCTAAACATCCTCAATTTTCTGAACACCACCAGAACATCACAATCTGTAACATCTTCTAAAAGCCACTCACTCCAATAAAAGAGTTCAGGTACCGAAAGTGCTCATAAATTGACTGTGCAGCAAAAAGATAAGACACAAAACATGGCAGACCCTTTGAGCAGGATATGATGTTTGTTGTTTTGGTTTAATGCCAATCTGTCATGTTCATTATGTGCATGTTTAGATCTCGCCTGAGGGTGTCAAAGACAAAAAGCCACCTGCTGTTTTCTGACAAAGGTGAGTATGTGGTGAGTGAGTGTGGATCTAGACCCTGATCGGATCACGGCGGATCTATTGAATTATCTGACCACTGAAACAGACCATCTGCTTTCCAGGCCAAAATCCAGGCACACAGCTAGAAATCTGCCATGATTACATCCCATATCAGTACATCCTAGCTTTTGATGGAATACTGGGATTTATACCAAGTCTATTAGTTTCATTCTAACACATTTATTTACTTGTACAACAAACCCTCTCACGAAAGACTTTACTTATTCTTCTACCCCTGTAGTCTGTTTGTTTTTTCCAGCTGGTTTTGCATCACAGCCCTCCTGCGTGTCACTTTCCCACACACTCTGTTTTCCCACAGAGGGAGGGAGGGTTGGGGGTTAGCGAACGCAGGGGCAGAACAGCTCCTCTGACCTCAAGGCAGGAAGTTAGTTCAACAATACCGTTCACGGTAAAAATCTACAACAATCGTTACGTCGATAAGCTTCTGGAGAATGAACCGTACCGTTTCCATAGCAACTGAAGTGCCAGGGTCGTGTTGAGAGCAGCAGGGTCCGGTCTTCCAAGCCTCCAAGTCTCCACAATCGCAAAAACCTCCTCCTGCTGAGGCATGCATCTGCGGTCGCAACGTAAATAATAATAATTAGAATAACAAATACATAATATAATATAATATATAAGAATAAAAAAGTATAAATTGATGTAATTAGTAATTACATTTAAAAAAAATATATCATAAACATTAAAAGTAAAAAAAAAAAACAATAATAATGATGATGATGATGATGAGTACCTTGTAGCGATGACTTTTGTGCACACTCTTCTGGAAGCATTCTATGCAGAGTACACATGTGGGATCTATTGCACAGTCCCTGGAGATACATATAAGGATGATTCAAGGCAAGGAAAGCAAGTAATGAAGACACTAATGACACTTAAGACTAATGGCTGATGAAAACTCAGCTTTGCATCACAGATATAAATTATATTTTAAAGTATATTAGGAATTCCTCCATTATACACATAAACGAAGATCCGCTGCAAGGAGACGCGGTTCTGACACCTGTACCGAACTGTGATGCCAAATCACGACTATGTAGAGAAAAAACTACTGTATGCTTGAGAATTCTGTCCTTTTTAGGATCGCATCTTGTGACGACAAGTCATGTTGTTGTTTCGTTTACATGTCTTTGGTCCGTGTTGCGTTCATATTTCAGTCGAACTGCACCAGAGTTCATTTGGTGTGCACCAACTGCACTATCAGAGCAATCGCACCAGAGTGTGCCAAGTGTGAAAAGTGTGAACACACCCTCAGAAGGGCTGAGTCGATGTTTGCACTATAGATTCAGAAGGGCTTACTACAGCAGTCATAGTGTCAAATGCAACCTGTACATTGAACAGGGCTCCTCATAGTCTCATCATAAAAACTTCATTGATATATTATATATTATAATAAAAATATATATTTATAGTTATTTATACCTCAAATATGCGATTTATATTGAGAAAGGGTCCGTTAGTGATTTTGATTTCAACTTCAGTGAAAGTTACATTACAACATTAGATGGCGGTAAAGACTGTCTTTATGAGGAAGTCAGTAGCAAAGACTTTTATAGTGAAAGTGACTGAAACAAGGTTGTAAACAATAACACGCAGCTTACAAATGCATTGACTAGCGCTGTCATGGGAAATCCCCTTAACTGTTAAAAGGACAAAGACAAATATAATGCTTTCCTCAGCACATCCAAACAGATTTTATGATTACGAATATAAGATTGACCTGAAGAATATCAGCTAGAAGCAGTTAATGCACTTGCTTAGTCGATCTCTCTCTCTCATTATACTCTACTCCACATAATACAATGAAGTGACTCAGCAGTCCTTGTTGCCATTTCTAAAGTGACATTTTAGAGTTAGTAACAGTGGCTTGGGCTCATCTGTTAAACTGTCAACCTGAGATCTGAATCCGTGGCGAAGGAAGAGGGTTTTTAAAGACACTCCATTGTTGTTTCTGATTTATTTACACAGTTGTGCCGTCATACTGTTGTATAAGAATAATATCACACTCGCAACCATGCGATATGGCTCTATATCAGCGTGGCTGTGATTGCCTACGGCACTATGGAGCCATATGGCACGGCTACTCATGTGATATTGCTTAATGCTTATATATAATATGTCTACACCTTGTTCTAATGAGAGGATTTGTGAGCGTGCAGAACTGGACAAAACTCCAGCTTTGAGCAGTTAGTGGATTCTAACTTAAACAGCTCTGATTGGCCATTGCATTCAAGAACTCAACAGACATGTCTGTCATTAGCTTCACTGCTCAATGCTGCAAAACCACGTTGTAAAAATAAACATTTGATGCTCTCCAGAGTGTAAACACAGATGACATGCACAGGATCATTCGCCAAATCGCCAATGTGCTATTATTATTACGGAGCAAACTGATCCTAGACCAGCAGTTATGAGCAGCTTTTCCCTACAAGTCTAAAAGCAATCAGAAGCAGCAGTGGTTGAGTGAGAAAATCCCGTGCCAAATCCAAGTCCAAGACCAGGGGAAGCCTTGCCCAGCCTTACACACTATCTCTATAATTATTTACCTTCATCTATTGTTCCTATTCTATTCATTGGTTATTTTAAGCCTGTTTATAATAGATTTAATTGTTTTCATGAAACTGTTGGCTGGAAATAAATCGCATTTAACTCATTGTCTAATTATTTGTATCCCACGAATTGTAAAATTAAGTAATTTGAGAGTAGGCATTGAGGTCCACCCTATTTCACCAAGGTCCACTCACTTTAAAAATTCTGGCCTCGCCACTAACTTGAATAAGCAAAGTGTGCATTGTCCATTGACCAAGCCTGTCCAATGAACAATGCACATCGAAACAATGCCCAAATACAGAATTACCGGCCCATCAATCAGTCTTGCTGATGTACTCCTTACAAACATACATAGGAGCATAGATATCCATATAAGGCTAGATGTCTTAAGGCGGAGTCTCGAACGGCATCACACCGGCGGCCATCTTGTCACAGGGAAGCTTTCTGGTGAGCTCTGTGGTATCTGAAGTAAGGTGAGTGATCAGCACGAACACAAATCCTCTTATCTCGCTGAAATCTTGACGGATTTACAATCGGTTTGGTTTCTTACAAACGTTATTAACGTGGCTATAATTCTGGATGCTTGAACATGTTTAAATATATAATATTATATTTATTGATAAGTATGCAGTGGCATAGCTACATCTCTGACGTTTATAACAAACCAAACTGTTTGAAAATCGGTAGAAAATTGAGCAAGTTATGGTTATCTAAAGAGTACATGCACCATTAACACAATGTTACGAGTGAGCGAGCTCCCTGTGGCAAGATGGCCGCCGTGTGCGGACGTCGACCTCCATTGGCCAGCAGCGCGAACGAGACATCTAGCCTTTATTATATGATATCTATGCATAGGAGTATGTTACCCGGGCGTCACAGCAAAATGGCTGCCCACTGCTCCCGGTGTGTGTCCACGGTTTGCAGTGAGCGTGTTCACTACTCACTACTCCTAATGTGTGTGCACTAACTTGGATAAGTTAAATGCAGAGGACAAATTCCAGGTATGGGTAACCAAACTTAGCCTTCACATGTCACTTTCAGTTGATGGTGACTGCATAAACTGTGAAGTATTTTTACTTCACCATTCTAACCTGCAGGAGTAGACGGTCTCGCCCTCTTTGAAGACACGTCCACACTGCTGAGCTGATGAGCTGCTGTTGTGTTGCTGTAGCTTCTCCAAGCCCACACAGGGGTCCTCCCCAAAAAGAAAGCACTCCAGAGGATACAGGAGGCGTTCCTCAACCTTTTGCTCCTCCTCTCCTGGTTGTGGCTCTCTCTCTAGGCAGTAAATCAGGGGGACCTGCTCCCCCAAATAGCTGAGTATAGCAGCCCCTCTGTTTGAAGCCTCCTGCCATTTCTGGTGGCAAAAGAAAAAGAGCATAAACAATATATTAAAATAACGAAAAACATGAAATGATCATATGATGAAATATGGAATTTATAATTGTATATGGGTGTTCAAAAATTACATTTTAGCAAACAAAACACTCTCCAAAACACTGTAAAACGGTCAAAGTCAAGCTTGACAACTAGTTTAAAGATTTTCTTTATTGTTGACACAATCTAACAATTATGATGAGTCTGATCACAGTCTTTCCAATCTTTTACAAAAATCTCTTGTAAAATTTTTTTTATTATTGTTCAGACCAGGAAGAAATATGCTTTAATTATAATATAACTTGATGATTGAGTTAACCTCACTGTCTGCCACAGGATCATTCAAGGAAAACCAAGGGTCAGTCCTGACGCATACTTGCGTTTCAAATCTTGCTCAACATTCACAACCTAACTTTTCTAAACTTGTTATATGTTATTTGTGTGTGTGTGTGTGTGTGTGTGTGTGTGTGTGTGTGTGTGTGTGTGTGTGTGTGTGTGTGTATATGTGTGGGGGGTATAAGTATAGGTATAAGTATAAGAGAGTATAAGTTTTGAAGAAGTATAAGTTAGTTAACCACATATTAATTATGGTTAGAATATGCAAGACTACATTATGTACTAGCAAATATCAAATAAAAAACTATTATCAAATATTCTGATTATAAATAATGAAAATATATTTAAAATAAAAAAAGCTGCATTAAAAGGTGGGAAAAAAATTGCACAAGGCCGAAGACCTGGTAAAAATTTTGTCTCTCAAAAGGTCTTATTCACCCCAATTTAAGTGAGAGTGGATCTTTATATATGATTTTCGTCGTTTCGTAAACAAATTAAACTTTTAAAAGCATCAGCCCGAAAATGTAACTAAAAAACATACCATAATTTTCTACCAACCATTTAACACAAAATATTAACAGCTCATGTTACAAATTTAAAGAGACAAAAAACGTACTAAATGCCATAGAATATGCGATGATGTAGAATAGAGCACTGTTAAAATCTGCTGGTTTACATGCTGGATGATAAACAACAATCATGTCAACAAAATCTGGTATCTGACCACAATGTTCATCATTAAATCGTAAATAAAACATAATCTACAGGTTTACCGCACAGATTCAGCATATATCTTTCCCTGCTAAAATCACAATCTATTGAAAAACTCGTGACATGCAATTGCATTTGTGTCTGAAGTGGTTAAAAATCAAATATTTACCGTGCTCAACTGTACACCGTTCAGCGACTCCGCCATGATTCAAATGCCGTAAAGCGTCCCCACAGCAACACATCCAGGACGGATTTGCAACAGTTTAAAAGTCTTGATGTATTCAATCCTTTAATATAACAAAAAAGTTAAATATAGGCAGAGACTATTTATATATAGGCTACATTGAAATTTCATCACAGATTGTAATCAAATTATAAAAGCATGTGGTTTGACATACAAAATTACATAACACAAAAAAATATATAAAAGGTTATAAGAATTATTTTATATAATATAAGAGTAATTATTGAATGTATGACTTTTTATTATTTTAGAGTATCAGTATACTGGAAGATTCAATCAAATTATTATTAACAAGATTTTCATTTTCCCCTCCATTTTTAGTTCAAATTTCATTAAGTCGCAAGGAATAATAATGTGATGATAATGTTGTGTTCCACAGACGAAACAAAGTCAGAATTTGAATTCTTTGTAAAGCAGCCATTTACACACACACACACACACACACACACACACACACACACACACACACACACACACACACACACACACACACACACACACACACACACACACACACACACACACACACACACACACACAAACATTTGTATCCCTGCAGCGCCCTCTGGAGGAACCTTTTGTCTTACGTTCTAAGTGAGTGATTTAACCTTATTAACACTGAGCAGTTGTGTATGCATGCTGTCCAAATATAGTCACGAGAAAAATGTTTTGGGTGTTTATCTAATGTTTAATAATCAGAGATTGCCTTATTCAAATATGACCCCATAGTAAACACAGATGTGTTTAGGACCACGTTGTAGCACGCTTAGGTCAAATGCAACAAAATAAATAGGCTACTTACAGTAAGGGAAAGCGAGTTCAGCCACCACGTGTTTAAAGATAAAATAATGTGAAGAAAAAAAACAATAATAATAATAATAATGTCCACAACTGACGTCGCCTTTTTAAGGAAATGTAAAATAAAATGTTACTCAGATGGCTTGCTGTCTCAAACGTATTTGATACAAAGGTATCAAAACGCATACTATTTGCATACTATTAACCCTCTGTCTACTACACCGTACGTGAGTGACAGCATCTCACACGTAACTGCAGATAATAACTGAACACTTGCTCATCCTTATCACTTCATTTCCTTTTGTCTGTGTTGCTGGACGGATCTAACGCATTCGTGGGGATGAAAAAGAGCGTTCGGGCTTGTATTATATAATATAATATAATTTGACAAATAGGAAAAGAGATTGATGATATGAACACTGAGACTGAGTAGAGTTTCCGCGATCACCTGGAAGAGGTAACTGTTTTATTCGTTATGCAAAATAGTTGTGGATTCAACTTACTTCTTCAAGGGAAACAACCAATGCATCATGTTGTTGAATTGTAAAATCGAATTTGATAAAACTACTGTAGCTACTGTTCTGAAGCTTAAAAATGCTACAAAATAACGCTTTTTAATGCAGCATATCATCTTTTAAGAGCTACTTATTGAACATTTTGACATCATACTTTTGTTATGATGTCAAAATATTATATTATATTGATATAATACTTTCTATTATTTATAAATTCATAAATTTTTATGATTTTGTTAAAAGATGGATAAAAATACTTTTATAATAGTCAGCATTGTTTAAAGCTGGGTGTAGTGGGTTTTTTTTTCTTTCTTTTTTTCTCCTCATTAAAAGCTACACATCTAGAAATGAATAGTACATAAAAATGTTTACAATCATTTATCAGTAGCCTAATAATCTGTTTTATTTACCATGGTGTGGGTCCCTCATGGTGGTCGCCATATTTTCAGTAGGTCACGTGACGATTAGTGGCTTCATAATTCATTCAATTATTTCTGTAAGTTCAACTACATGGTGTGGTCCCATTAGTGAAATTTGAGCAAAGTTTTGCAGGCATAAAAGGTCTGTTGTCTATTGTCAATAGTGTAGCAACATATGTCGCACAACTCGCAGAGAAGTCTCTGTTTCAAACCAAGCAGCTTTTCTGCTAGTAATGCGGTGAATCTCTTGGACAAAGACCTGTTGCAGAATCCGTGAGGAAATCTTTTCCCCTCACTTAAATTTCGCAATTGTGTAATTCTGTAATGGATTTCGCCTGCGAAAATTCCCTGAACAATGTGACCGCACCTTAACTCTGATTAAAATGGCCATCTCAAAAATTGTGAGTTTAGTTTGTCCAATATATTAATACATTGATAAATATAAAAATGTCCTGTATATAGCCTATATAGTATTTTATAATATTTGACTTTGCTGTGGGAAATAATCTGAGTGGAAACAACAACATAGTTCTGAAAATGTATTTATTATACTGTAGCACTGTTTAAGATAGCCTACTATTGCTAACCCCATGTTTCTTTAAATGAAACGCCAATTTAACTATTCTTTTTTTCTATCTTTTTGGATAGTCTCAGCCTCCCAGTGACCATGAACATAACCAGTACAACGTTACCCCCAAACCGCACAAACGGTTGTGAGCCGCCTTACGATGAAGAAAACCCACTTCCACTTGTGGCTCTCTACAGTATAGTCATCACAGTTGGTCTACCTGCTAACCTGATCACAGTCTTCTTCACGCTCATCGAAGTGCGTCGGAAGAACGTTCTAGGAATCTACCTCTTCAGCCTGTCAGTATGTGACCTGATGTATCTAGGTACACTTCCACTCTGGGCCATTTACATCAACAGAGGCCATCACTGGGAATGGGGCTCTCTGGCCTGTAAGGTCACCGGCTATGTGTTCTTCAACAACATGTACATCAGTATCTTCTTGATGTGCTGCATTTCCATGGACCGCTTCGTCGGGGTGGTCTACGCCGTGGAGTCTCGAGGTCTGAGAAAGATGAGGCATGCCGTGATCATCACTCTTGTGATTGTGGCAGTCGTTGCTGTGGGACACGTGCCGGTTTTCATCATGACAGAGGGCAACTCGGAGAAAATGGAGGAGAAGCGGTGCTTCGAGCCAAGCAACCCCTCTGATGTTGTGACGGCACTCAACTATGCCCGCTTCTTCATCGGTTTCTTCATCCCGCTGTGCATTTTAATAGTCTGCAACTTGGCCATCCTTGTTAACGTGCAAGCTAGCACGGGCCTGAAGCTACGGACCAAAGTCAAGATTCGTAACCTGGCCGTGGCTGTCGTCTTGTTCTTTCTGGTCTGCTTCACGCCTTACCATGTCATCCTTTTGCTACGCGCCATCAATTACTCTTTGAAGGGGAAATGTGACTTTGAAAGAAGTGTCTACACACCCTATACGATCTCTTTGGGTTTGTCTACCATCAACAGTGCCATAAATCCAGTTTTCTACGTTCTTACCAGCGACAGTGTTGTTAAGAGGATCCACAAAGGCCTGCAAGGGTTACGAAGCAGCTCAAGATCTTCTTCTTTAGTGTGATTTTTATTTTATTTATTTTTTCTCAACTGGGACTTTATTTACTTTATTTACTTTACTCTTCCTGAAGCCTGTATAACATTTAAAGAATGAATAGAATTTTGAATTTGGTTACACTTTATTTTAAGGTGACATAGATACATTGTACTTACTCAGATAAGTACTACTGAGTAATATTAATTAACTACATGTACTTACTATAGAGTTACGCAAGTACATGTGATAACTACGTCACCTTAAAATAGTGTTACCGAATTTAAATATGAAATGTTCCTGTTATATTTGTTATATTAAAATGAATCATCCATACCTTTGATATCATTACAGTAAATGCAGTATAGCAGACTTCTCAAATAGTTGTGTTTGCATACATCCATCCTCTTTCATTCAAATTACCAACTTTAATCCGTTGCTTAGCTGCATTGGGATATTTTTTCCCCTCACTCGAAATCCCACATCGCATGGATTCCTATTGAAATTGCTGGACTTCGCCCAATTTTTTTTCCGAACAACGGCAAATGGGACACATCTTTTCATACAGCGAAGTGAAAACCTTAAAAACTTAAATTATAAGAGACATTGATACAGTCACAACAAGGGTCCTTTTTATGATATCATTTCCTGCTTTATGTTAGTGACACCATTTGACTTTGGCAGAAAACAAGTTTTTCAAATATTAATAACTACTTAAAGGGATAGTTCACCCAGAAATGAAAATTCTGTCATCATTTACTCACCCTCAAGTTGTTTCAAACCTGTATGAATTTCTTTTTTCTGCTGAACACAAAAGAAGATATTTTGAAAAATGTCGGTAACCAAACAGTTGATGGACCCCAATGACTTCCATAGTAGGGAAAAAAAAAAATATTATGGAAGTCAATGGGGTCCATCAACTGTTTGGTTACCGACATTTTTCAAAATATCTTCTTTTGTGTTCAGCAGAAAAAAGAAATTCATACAGGTTTGAAACAACTTGAGGGTGAGTAAATGATGACAGAATTTTCATTTTTGGGTGAACTATCCCTTTAAGTAGTTATTAATATTTGAAAAACTTGTTTTCTGCCAAAGTCAAATGGTGTCACTAACATAAAGCAGGAAATGATATCATAAAAAGGACCCTTGTTGTGACTGTGTCAATGTCTCTTATAATTTAAGCTAATAATGCATGACATTTCTAAAAAGTTTTATCAAATAATTTAAATACTTTAACCTTATTTATTACTTGGTTACACCACATGACATTTTTAGAGTCATTCATTTGAAACTATAAAAGTTTTCAAAACAATATGAACCTGCCATAAACAAAGAGACCTTTCTAAAAACTTTTGGAAAAAGATTTTTCCATGGTCACTGACCTATTTATCATAGCAATGTCAAAGTGTGAATTCTGGAGAACATTATACAATTTTCGGTGAAGTGATGCGAAAAGCCGCAGACACTTGTAGAGGAAATGGTTAGAGCAAGGTGATGATGTGCAAAAAAAAAGGGGATGTTTTGTCCTGTGTACCTGCATAAAGACACGTAGTTACACAATCAAACACATGTGGCTGATAAAAGGCTTATTTTTTATAAATTAAAATAAATGAAAGGTGGTCAAATGTATCAGTTTGGTGATTCACTGCTCTCTAGAACTACCGAAAGTGAAGTTTGTGTGTTTGGAAGATGCTTTTAGTCAAAGCATTTTATGGTGCATTTAAGGATAAATGTGGTTCTGCCACATCTGATGTTCATATAATCAGCTTTTCATGTTCTTTATTCAAATCAATACAAAACGTTTCCAAAAATAATACATACACATCTATATAGAGACCCGTACAATAAATTATAACAGATGGTAAGACTGCAATCAATCAGTTCTCCCTGAATAGTTCTTGATGCTTTTACCTTTGTGTTGCAGTGAGGACTTTGAGCGTGAGAACGGATGCTCAGATCAAATGTGTTAACTTGTATTTTCTGTGACCTTTTTAACTAGTTGTGAACTTCCTATTTGCTAGGTTTTACCAAATATAGAGTAGTTCTGTTTTCAGTTTGAACACAAGCACAATGACAGGAAGTGTGACAGAATCAGCTTCACATAACTCAGGAGTGCCACATAAAGCTACATGCATCAGTCGACTAAACCAGGCAAACTGTTCAAACTGATGAACATTAAACTTGACTAATTTGGTGATCAATTGTGTTGATATAATTAATAAGCTTGATATCAAATTAGCCCTAAACTGAAATTGGCTATTGTAAGTCACAGGAGTTTACAAAGGCATCCCTTCTAACATAACATACAGGAAGCCCTTTTACATTTTATGAATTGCATATAGGCTACACAGATTCATAATAAAACTAGGTAAGATATTCAGTCAAGAGCAGTGAATGGTTTTCTTTTCTTTTGTTATTCGATTAACATTAACAACATAGACAGCAGCAAGCAGGCCTATGAGGCTGCTGTCACTTTAAGACCTTATATATGAATCCAATATTGGATAATAATAATTTCACCTAACTCTCTACTTTCAGTTTAGACATAAGTGACTGTGTTTAGGTGAATACTCAACAAGACGGCCCTTTTGATACATAGATGTGTGTATTTTAGCGTTCAAGTCACGTTGTCATTCCCTGTCAGTACCGAATTCAGTATTGTACAATATTTATTGTGCTTTTTAATAAATCATCAAGCATATCCCGCTTTTCTTTTCATGCATCCATGTTTATTTTCTGCTCTATCATTTTTAAGCAGTCCTGCTCTGCACGGATACATTTACATACAGAAAATATAGATAAATCTCTATCGATATCGTCATATCACCCAACCCTACTCCGCGCCTCCCGACACATGAAACAACCCTGACTGAGTTATAAGATATACTTTTGTTAAAGCATATACAAAAATTGTGACTGACAAAAATGTTGAATCTGTATTAATGTATTGAGATGTATTGAGTCTAAAAAAATCTGTAATAAGAAAATGTAATAATCTATTTTTAAGACTCATTGACACACCCAACCAGAAATAAATATTATTCCATAAGAGTTTAAACGTCTCTTTTTTATTAAACATTTAAGTTAAATTTTTCAGTCCTTTAAAAAAAATGTAAAATAATAATAATAAAAGGCAAACTGATCTAAAGTGCAGGACAAACTATTAGAGCTGTATATTAATTTATTCTTGTTAAATATTTCCAATATAAATATACCAAATACATTCAAACTTTTAAGATTCAGTTCTCAATAAAAATAACAGATTTAAGAACAGTAAGCAATGAGCTTAGGCAGCAACATATAATTGAATATATAAATAATGATATGGCTGTTAACTTCATATACTTGAGGTTTGATTTTGTTCTTATTAGGCACTTGTTAGTTCTGTTCTAATGCTTATGTTAACAGCCTCTTATTTACAATAGTAGTAAGTGTGTATGTCAAGTAAGTTAGGAAATTCTTCCTGAGCTAGTGTGCATAGTAGTACGTCCCTGTGCTTTTTTCTAGCAGGCTTTACCTGGATATATTTGTGAAAGTGCGTGAAGACCTTACCTGTGCTTGTTTGTGTATACATTAAGGAAAAAAGGAAAAAGTTTGTACTTTGTTTAAAGAGACAGTTTACCCAGGTACTGTGTGTGTGTGTGTGTGTGTGTGTGTGTGTGTGTGTGTGTGTGTGTGTGTGTGTGTGTGTGTGTGTGTGTGTGTGTGTCTGTGTGTGTGTGTCTGTGTGTACATGTGATGTTTATTGCAGAGGATCTTTCTAGTGCTGGTTGGGCCGCAGGTTAATGCTGTACTGGTTGAGCCACTGGCGTGAGATCTGATAGAAGAATCCTGGAGAATTTTGACAGTGTGATGATGGCATCAGCTACAAAAAAAAAGTTTAAAAGTCAATGAACCTGTTAATTATTTACCTTTAATTAATTTCCTCTAAATAATTTTTAAAAAAATACTTAAAAAAATAAATAAAACAAATCGTAGACCACCTAACACCTCAAATTTGGAGGAAACCAGTTTAAAAAATACATAAAAATAAAATAAATAAAAATTCTGTTATCAATTACCATACTCACCCTCATGTCATTCCAAACCTGCATGATTTTTTTTCTTTTGTGGAATAGAAAATATATTCTGAAGAATGTTGGTAACCAAAATATTTTGGTTAACTTTGACTTCTATGTCCAAACAACGTCTCAAAATATATTTTGTGTTCATGACAATTTTCATTTTTGATTGAGTGTAAAAATCATTCTTAGTTTATATCCTACTGTAAGAAATATCTTTATTTTTACCAGTCCATAATTTTGGTAGACTGCCATCTTATTGTGGTTCAATCTCTTAATCTTGACAATCTCTATTCAGTTTTTGCCAAATATTAGTTGTTTTTATGCCTTTTGCAAGACATTTCATGCTTTTCATCTTCCTCCCCATATTGCATGAGAACTGTGACTTGCTTAATAATGTGAAACAACCTCTTTAAGTAGGTTTTACATTTACCTAAAAAGACCTGGCAAACTATTCAACTATTTTGATACCAGTTATCTAAAAATAGATTAGAAATGAAACAAACAAACTCTTTCTTTGAAAAATGATTGTACTGAAATCATACTGATATGTCACCAACCTTGGTTTGAATAAGAGCTCCAGGAGGGTCTTCTGGATTTTCTAGTTCAAGATCAGACAGAGTTGTGGTCTGAAAAAAAAAAAGAAAAGAAAGTTGCTTTATTTTAATAGCACCACAAAGTCTTAATATGTAACAGCACAACCTCTCCCCTTGACAAACCACATGAGGTATCAATCATGTCTAAAGGATGCGGGCTGAGTGATGTGCTAAATCTGAATACTCCGTCCATAGCCATGTCACTCTCTACACACCTGTGAGTCAGCGCGTGCGTCGGGGTGTCTGAGCTGCAGTGATTTCAGCAGTCCTTCACGGGAGTATAGTTTAGGTTTGGGACCGGATAGTCTCAGAATTCTTGACCCAGACTGTAGATGACACCAGAAATGTGCAGCTTGGCTTGATGGGAAAGAGAGAAAGAGACTTTTGACAATGACATTAAGGCTTGTGCGGAGAGTAATAAATCACAACATTTAACTGTGCAAAAATAGTTTGAGCGCATTACAATCAGGGCAAATTATGACAATGTACACACATACTATTAGATTTAAATGTTACATTTTCTGTTTTTACTTACATATTAGTTAAAGATTTAGTAATTTGGCTTTGTGTTTTTGTCATTTTTTAATAATTATAATAATATGTTTTATTTATAAAGCGCCTTTCCCAAGCTCAAGGTCACTGTAAAGATTAGAAAGTTTTAGTTTAGATTGTTTTAGCTATTTTAGTAATTCAGGTTAAATTAAACAAAAGTGAGAAATGTTGCCAAATGTTTTTCAACTAACAAGTAAAAATGATATTTTCCATACAGCTTGAATACATGCTTAATGAGTGTATCTGCATGAATAATAATAATAATAATATCATTATTTTCCAAACATTTTTTTTACAAATATCAGGACATACTCATAAAGTGTTACAATCTGAATCTCTATACGATATAATTTCCAGCTTTATGTTTTTTATGTTTCAATTTTTTTTGGTTGCACCACATGATCTTATTTGTCAGATAAAAGTTTTAAAATATTTAAAATGCCTTAACAAAACTGTATTTTTTATAAAACATTTTCATAATAATAAAATAGGTAACACTTTTGTTTAAGGTCCAATTCTCACGATTAACTACTTGCTTATTAGCATGCATATTACTAGGATATTGGCTGTTTATTAGTACTTATAAAGCATATATTAATGCCATATTCTGCATGACCATATTCTACATCCCTTAATCCAACCTAATACCTAAACTAAACAACTACCTTACTAACTATTAATAAGCAGTAATTAGGACTTTATTGAGGCAAAAGTCTTAGTTAATAGTGATAATTGGAACGTCAAGTCATAGAAGAGTAATATTCAAGTTATTGTTTGTATGATGTGCATTTATAATTGATTTTGTGAATAAATGAATAGATCCGAATAAAAATAAATAAATAAAAAGTAAAGATGGCTGTTGTAATGACTTTGGCTAATCACAAAGCATCTCATAGTGAACAGTAGCAAAAGCAATAGACTTGTACCTTGAAATTGCTGCAGACTGAGAGGGCATGTCTAATGTGCTCTGTTGTAGCTGGGACAATGTAGGGATTTCCATCATGATAAGATTTTTCTCTGCCTCCTCAACTTGAAAGCAGTCATTAAAAATGAACCAGGGATTTACCTTGTCACCATTTTCAGCCTGTAAAACAACAGCGTTAATATCACAATAACACTTAGCACAGACATAACGGTTTGAAAGTATGTATCACCTCTAAATGATTTTAGTATCATGTAACGACAGTTAAATATGCAAAACTGCAGAACGTACGTTTTCAGGAAACTGGAAAGTTCCTGTTTCTGTCACAGGTATGGTTGATAATTCCTCCTTCCTGGTTTTGTCCAGTAATCCGCCCAAGTCTGACACCCCTTTGTCATCTTGCTGGGGTTCTGTCCAGTCCGCAGAACTGAACGTGGACCATTCGTCAAACCCTTCACAACTTTGAAAACCATCTTCACCACAGAGGTCCAACATACATTCCCCCATTACACACAACAACGTAATCCAATAACACCCGTGGCACTATTACAGTTGTGTCTACATCTAGTTGTTCTATCAAACTGTAGCAGGATCAGCAGGGGTTGCCTCTAAATTGTCCTAATTTCTGTTGTTGTCGTCTTTGAAGCTATGCTTTTGGCAGTGTGCAGTTTGCAGGGAGTTCCCATTGTATTTCAGAGGCAGGTTGGATGACACATGCTTCCTTCCAAAGACATTTCCTCAGTTGCTTTGCTTTGATTTCCAGGAAGAGGACCGAGGAATCTGAAGACAGAGAGAAACAAATGTCTGTGGAGTAAAATATTACATTTTACAAACACATTATATTTTATTTACACTTTATTAATCCCTACAGGACAATCGCATATGAGGTATTTAAGAAAGCTTGGTTCCATCGTGGAAAAAAAGGTAAAAAAAATGTTTTTCTTACAATTGCTAGTTTATGTGTCACAATTCTGACTTTTATCTCACAATTCTTAAAAAAGGTCAGAATTGCAAGTTATAATCTCGCAATTGTGAGACATAAAGTCAGAATTATGAGATATAAACTCGTAATTATGATGGGGGGAGATAATCCGTTTGTGAGATAAAAAGTCAAAAAAAAATTTTTTTTTATTCTGTGGCAGAAAACAAGCTTTCATTGGTACTTGTATCTTGTTGGTTATAGAACATTCATTAAACACAATTTAACATTTTTAATAAAAACAGTTGAACAGAATAAAAAAAAAATTGTGCAACAAGTAAACAAAAATATACAACTATTTAGATAAGCGATTTATGAGTTGCTATTTATTAGTACTGTTTATGAGTTGCTGCTTTCTGGCAGACGATCTATGTCTAGATACAATCGTTTTAAGAAATCCTTTGTACCTACATTTTTTATGTGCTTGTGTATATGGTTTATGGATTGTTATGTTTTTGGTCAGTGTATGTGTATGTGGGTACCAGAGTCCAAGACAAATTTACAATAAAGTGTATTGAATTGAATTGAATAGTATGTATTTCTATTCCATGTGTTGTAAACACCTTAAAGATATAAACTATTATGTATTTTCTAACTTTCCAGTTTTACATGACTAATCTTTTACAGCAATAATTATCATTATTATCAAATTCTGTACGTTTTTTTACATTTAAATATTAATTTCATCTGTTAAGCGCTATATGATGTTATATAGAGAATATTACAGTCTGAAAGGAGGGATCTGTAAAGACTGAGAACCACTAAAAATCATAGCTTACGTTGCAAAAAGTTGCTTTTTGACACAAATATGTTTATTTATTTATTTTTTTATCAGTTATCACTTTATCGTATTTTTATTAACGTTGCTTTGCCTTTTCAACAATGTAGAGGTCAGATTAACAGACCAACAGTAAACAGATTAACAGTAAATAAACCTTTTGTGTGATACATTCTCTAATAGTAAACAAACGTCTTGTGGTTAAACGGACTTATACGCCAATAAAAAGACAATCACACTTACCCTCATAAACAAACAGCAATAGATGTAATAAAACGATGATTGCCTATAATAGTTATTCCACGTAGCATTTCCGCAATTTTCTTCCACAAATCTGACGTCACGCGAACAGGCGGAGAGTGTGAAGTGCGCACCTGTACGTTTGACATCACGCCCAGCACGTGCTGTGTTTAGAAGGGTAACCGTCGTACTGCAAAAGTCTCGCGAGATTCACAGTAACTTACATTATCTCGGCTCATTACTATATATTTCTCATAGCCTTCAGTACTTTTTAACCAATTTCACATTCATAAATGCAATTTTACAACAACAACAACAAAACACTTAATGATTTTGTTGACTTAAGTAAGGCTACATGGACACTACTGCCTATCACGATTAGAGAGTCACTATGAATAAGAAAGCTATAAAGAATGTGTTAAATAACAACTTTATCTGAGTTTTAGTGACCTTTGTAAAGCTATTTATTTAATATTTTTATACCTTTTTCTTTTTTATATTATTACCCACTGACAATTTTTTATTTTGGTAGTTGTCTCTCTCTCTCTTTTTGTATGTTCAGTATTTGCATTTGAATGAAAAAGCATTTATAATAAATAATGTTTATTCAACAAAAATAAAATTAAATAATGCTTTTTATAAATAACCTTTATGATGTTTGTAAAAATATTCCTCGTTGGAAAATACTGCTTTCTAGGAAAATTATCTTCTAGCCCCTGCATGGGTGGACGTTTTTCAGAGGTCTATTGATTCACACATTATCATACCAGTTCCAAAATAAAATAAAAACAGTCCTGAAGAGTATAATGACTATCGCCCAGTTAACTTAATCTGCTTTGTTATGAAGTTTGGAGATGATTATGATGTGGAAGTTTAAGGAAGAAGTTTATCAAATTGATACTGGTCCACACCACTGATTCAGACAGATGGATTTATTGCCATCGGATTCCAATCACCGCCATGTTTCTTACACAATGAGGTTCTAATATATACAACACCAAAGCTAGATAGGTTCTTCCAATAGTCTTGTGGTTAGAACATTGATTGACAGCACAGTTGCACTTTGAGTTTCATAAGTTCTAGCCCAGGCTTGAGAACTTTTCCTGCTCTGGTCCCCCTTTCCCTCTTGTCCTACATACTTTTCTATAAAAAAAATAAAAAAAACACCCAAAAATAAATCTTTAAGCTGATGCTGGTTACGCTCCATCCACACACAGAATAGAAGCAGCATCTTTTAAGCCACTACATCAACATCTCTCAACTCTCATCATGTGGGTGGGAGAACGGATTTGGAACGGATAAACCATGTTTAGTGTTTTGTTCTTCCCTTATATATTTTTAAAAATGAATAAAAATTTATATTTTCCTTATTTTGATGGTTTATTTGAACTTGTAGGGACATTAAAAACTATTCCCTCCTGACATCACCTTTGGCCACTACTGTAGTGTAGTAAATGTTTATGTATATAAAGAAGAGTGAAATCCCTTGGTTTATGGAGTGTTACATAATCATTTAAGAAAACACCTTAATTTCTGATCCCCATGTAAACATACCAGACAAGTCACAAAGAGCACAAAAACAACAGAAATTAAGAATCCCTTTATTACAGATTATGTTTTGTTTACAATTGTCAGCAATTTATTTAGGACAAAGATGTGCAAAGGTTTAGTATGGAACAAATATCGCATAGAACATCAAATCTCAGCCTAAAACTCTGCCTGTCAGCTAGTAAATCTGTGACCAGAAAAATAGAGGATTCCTCCAAAATATAGTAATAAGCAGTATTTAGAGTGGTTAGAGATGATGACAGATGTCTTACAGTTATCCTACTAGTGCATTTGATAAGGGGAGTCACTATTTTGGGATGACAGACGTTTTCAGTAACTGCGACCGAACAACGTGTAGAACTGAGCAGGCTCTTTCCCGCTGACGCACATCTGGCCGGCCTGCAGGGTCTTCATCGGGTTGAAGGGGATACACAGACTCTTGGCTCCCATTGAAGGTGCACCAGGCTCCAGGTCTTGATCCCTGGAGACACAGGAAAAAGTGTATGTGTTAAGAGTACCCACTTCTATCTTTTTTCTTTGAATTGATATAATTATATTCTAGTGTTCAAGACCAGAGGTTTTTAAATAGAGCTTCCTGGGGTCCATAAAAAAAAGTGTGTGTGTGTATATCTTTGGTTAATGTATTAACATGTAATGTATCAATTTTTAACACTATTAAAGAATTTGATATTAAGAAATAAATAAACAATAACGGTGTATAAAAAAGCTGTGAATGCTACCAACTTCCAATATTAGAATTAGTTTCGCCTTTAGTAGTAACAATATAAAATTAATACATACTAAAATGTATTAATAAAATAAATATATATATTTGATTACTTAAAAATAAATAAATAAATAAATAAATAAATAAAATAAATAATAATAAAAAAGACGACAAAGTTTCCAGGGTTTTTAAGACCTGCACAAAAAAAATGAATGCCATTTGGGCGAGGCAGAGCAAGATCTATGATCACATATTAAACCATAAAAACTATGATTTGTTCAACTTTAGTTCAAATAGTCTAATACAAATGAAATGTTTTGCCAAATAAATAGCCTGATAAAATGTTCTATAAAACCTACCATTTCAGCCTTCAAACAATTTTTAAGAGATATAAATGGCATAAAGTAAACAGTCATGATTCAGCAACAGTAGATGATAATGAAGAAATTGCTTGGCATAAATGTGCAGTATTCATTGATTGCATTTCTTTAAAACCACGAGCCAAAGAAAGGTGCCACAGCACACGTTTTTACTTTGAAATGTGCAGCGCTCACATTTATTTAATTACATCATTGCCCTTTGAATTTTAAATCACTGCATTATTGCCATTCCTGTTTTTCTGTCCCCAAATATAAGACCTCTTGAAATTATAATTAAGACTTCTTACACCATTTAAGATATTTAAGACTTTTTTTGGCCTTAAAATTTGATACATCTGGCCAGTTGCATAAACTAGTACTAGTACGTTTACTAGTACTAATGCCAATGTACATTTTTATGTAACTGACTGACATTTATGAATAGTCTTAAAGAAAAAAAACGTGATGACTAATTTATGCAACTGGCTCCTTACTTTAAGAGTTTTTAAGGACCTGCTCTGTCTCCATATCACACGTAATATTTTTGGGTCTTTATACATTAAAATATATAGCTGCCTTTATGTTGTAGGAAAATAATTCCATTGCAGACGATCATCATATTTGGGAGATTTTGCCATTGAAATGTTTAAAGAAAAAATACTAAACTAAATACTGGTCATCTAGGAAAAACAACCCAAAAGCATAGATTAGTCTCTTACTTGGCTGTTATCTTCTTAATCCAGTCCTCACACTCAATGCCTCCACAGAAGGGAATCTGTACAATCTGTAAGAAATGACATAAATTAGGCACCTTTCTGGTTTTAATTGAAAATAAATAGTATCCAAAGAGCTCTGGATCCACACAGTTTACTTACCCTTCCCTGGTCCAGATCTTTCTGGAATTGTTCCATCGTATCGGCCACAACCATGTGTTTGTTCAAATCATCAGAGGCCCTGTGACAAGTTGAAAATAGTAAATCATTCTGCCTCTGATGGAAACGGCAGATCTCATATGTAGTGATACTAGGTGAAGAACTAGAGAGCAGGAGTTTGTTTGTACCGTTTAAAGAGATTGTTCTGGATCTCTTCTAGAAGGTTTGGGATTCTCTTCACGGCATCAGCCTCTGGCACGATGACTTTCTGTCCCGTGTCTCTCCTTACTGCTACGAACTGGCCCTGCTTTAAGTCCTTCGGCCCAACCTCCAACCTTATGGGCACACCCTGCATTCAGAAAACAGGACGTCAGACAAAGCTTTTGTGCATTGGTGGTACGGCTGTGCGATTAATCGAAGTTTAGTTTCATAATTTAAATGATGAAAACACCATAATCGAGATAAATTACGAGCTGCATTCTGTTCCCTTCCTTTAAAGCGGTGGCTTTCGCCCCTCCTAGGATTGTCACAATACCAAAATTCCAATAGCTGATACCAATACCAGTAAAATTTCACGGTTCTCTGTACCAATTTCGGTATCATAGCAAAAACTGCTGGAACTAAGTTGCAAATCCAGAAACTTTGCAGTGTATTGAGGAGCATGAAGCCTTGGTTATACTTTCGCCTGGCTCCGCAGCGCGAGTCTCCGCAGACTGCGCGCGCACCTCCGCAAACGGACGAGGCGTTTATACTTGACGCGCTCGCCGTTGTACTATTCTGTGAAACGATAGGGGGCGACTCGAGTAATTGTCCTCTAAACCATCAGGAATCAGCGGTGAGAAGAAGAAAGCTACACACGTGACAATGTTTATTTTAGTACACCACCACCAATACCACACTACAAAAAGAATTGTGTAAAACCCAGTAAACCCTGAGATTATTACTCGTGACAATAAAACGAAATATATGGATATGAGAATGTGTATACAATATAACTAAATTAACAATCTCTAACATATTTTCTAATTTCACTAAACATTTTATTAAGTTTCGTGAACATTTTTTATTAAACATGTTCATTAAAAATACTTTTTATGCTATTGAATGCTCATTTTTTAAATGTAAGCAACTAATTTAGACGTGCAAACTGGGTGCCGGTGTGGGGAGAAGTTCGAGCTCGGCCAGATTAGTCTCGAAGTCGTTCATCTTCGGATGCGGCGCCGCGCGCGTTGTTACAAAATCTGCCGTGCACACCGCCAGGCGAAATGGACCCTTGCGCACCCAACGCGTGCGACCACCCACACCGTGATGACGTCATTTTTGCCGCGCGCAACTTCGCGCTCGTGCGGACGCGTCGAGTATAAACCAGGCTTGAGAAATAAAACTTTTATCCAAAATGTATATGGGTTGTAAACAGAAAGTGAGCAAAGAGCGCTCTCTTTATAATCACAGTCAATCATTTAGGCTACATTCAGCGCCTGCTCACTGATACAAAAACAATATTAACAAAAAAAGCTGTCTACACAGCACAATTAATCTCTTATTTACATTGTGTTTACACTTTGTAAGTAACAATGAAAGGATTTGCGAGTGTGCAGAACTCTAAAATGTGTGGTGTTCTGAGCAGAGTTGAACGGATTCTGACTAACTTTAACACCTCTAACTGGCCATTGCGTTCCCAGGCTCAACGGATATGTCTGTGATTGGCTACAATGATCAACATTTCAAAAACGCGTTGTAAAAAGAAACCCCTTCACAGAGCGCTTGCAGAGATACACACGGGAGCGTCTGAAAGCAGCCGCCTATCAGCAGGTACCCCATATCCCTGGTTTTTGATACCACTGGTACTGATACCAAATGTAGCATCCAAATGAGAATACAGTCTACTCAGGACGTTTGATATTAAAGAGAGTTATTATAAGCGTATTAAGCTGTGAAAGATACTCACAGACAAGCGAAGTATACTTTGGGTACTTGCCTAAATGGTCAAATACACAAAAGTGTAAAATGCCTCTCTTGGTGAGTATTCACATAAACAGTCAGTTATGCCTTAAATTAGCATAAACAGTTGAGAAAAAAAAACCCAGATGCCTGTCAGTATACAGGATCCGTGAATTAGGCCTAATATACCTGCTGCTGTCTGTGCCAATGTTACAAAAACAAAATAAAATAAAAAACATATTATTTATAACTTTAGCTGCTTTAGTAAAAATCTGTGTATAATCAATGAAAACAGTGAAGACTATGCAGTGTGTTATTTACATTTGATTGCTTTATTCAGTTTCTCTATAGTAAGCTATTAGTTGAATACTGTTAGATAGATTTACATGAAATACTTAAAGCATTGTTTATTTAATTTGTTTTTGTTGTACTACTGATTGTTTACTTTAACCTAGCATTCATTTCTGAGGTATCAAAATTGATATCTAGAATTGTGAAATTTCACTGTAATCCAAAATGTTTATATAGCACCCTTATTTCCAGCAAAATATACTTCATGCATATCACAAACAAAACAAAAAAACTAAATTAGTATTAGATTTTGGTCCTATCACCCACTCCTAAACGTGTTAATCATGATTACAATACTGACCAAAATAATCATGATTATGATTTTTGCCATAATCAAGCATCCCTGATTGATGTGATTATGCTGAGATGAAGAACCTACATACCTTCAGCTCCCAATGATTGAACTTCCAGCCAGGTGAGTAGTTATCCCGCAGGTCAGCCTTGACTCTGATATTGGCCTCCTGTAGTCTGGAAAGATACTTGGAGCACTGGGCCAACAGAAGGTCTCTCTCTGCTTCTGGCAGAGTGGCTGTGATGCCACAAGGAATGATGACGACCTGCAAATCAGAGTGTAAGTTTGCATACAACGCTATGATCCATTATAAACAAGAAATGATGGATCTCCAGCACACCTGTAGACATGCTACTCTGGGTGGCAGCACCAGGCCCATGTTGTCTCCATGAACCATCGTCAGGACTCCGATGGTCCGAGTGGTGATTCCCCATGAGTTCTGGTAGGCCAGCTGCTTCTCGCCTGGTCTCTTAGGGTCCTCAAAAACAATATCAAACATCCTGGAGAAGTTCTGGCCCAGGTGATGAGATGTGGCACCCTGAGTGAGCAATAAGGAGTTTTAGATCTTACTGCAGTACGTTGATACTGCTACAATACTTCTTTTACACACCATGCAGGTACATTTTCACATTTTTCAGGATGTTAGGGTGCTGCGGGTGTTCTCCAGGGCATTGTTAAGGTGTTCCGAATGCTTTTAAAATGCTCCACATCCCTAACCCAAAATATAACCAATCGTAATAGTGATTCTTGTCTTAGCAAGCACTACTACTAAACAATAGAGTTGGGAGGAAAAAAGCCATTCTTGAGACAAACGATTTTTAAATTGCCACAATGAAAAATCTATTTTTAAAAGATATGAGATGATGATATAATGGCTGATACAATAAGAAAAAAGTAACTCTCTGCAGCAGAGGTATGGCCGAGTCAGGCCGACTTCCACTGTGATCCACTGTTTAGTTTTTTTACATAAACATGCACTAATTGTCTTTGAATGTTGCGTTTGTCTCTTGTGTGGTTTGCAGCGTCTCACGTATGTGTTCTTTTAAGATGCCATTGCTTGCTAAATAAGTTTGAATTTAAAAATACAAGTCTCAGACACATGCTCTAGTATGTATTGACCTTTGGCGCATTATACAAGCATTTTGAAAATGTATGTTTATATGTAAACAGTCCATTCTGTCTTGAGCGATTGTAAACAGAGAGGATTGTAACAGTTTCTTTGTTATTTACTCCTTGTATATTTTATTTTTTTATTTGGAAAAAAACACTTTATCATGCACAAATGTATCATACATTTTTTTAGTATTATTTTAAACACTACTTTTATATATTAATATAAATTATTTATATTTTTAAATTATATTTTTAATATAAATTAAATTAAATTATATTTTATAATTAAACAAAGTAATTAAACAGAATACAAAATTATGGACATCAAGAGCCAAAATGCATAAAATGCTAAATGCATAAAAAAAAATTAATAAACGTATTGCAGTACATTTTGCAATGGCAGCTAAATATATTTATAATACTGAATCGGAAGGTCTATGGCAATTCTCAGCCCTACTAAACAATGACTGTAAAAAAAAGGCCCTGATATGCTCACGGCAAAGTTCTTTTTAGTTCTTCACTTAGGAGTAAATTAATGTCGATATACGCTTACCTGAATTGCTCTGCCGCTTGCTGAGATGTAAGCCTCCACAGTGGTGGTGTAATCTCCTCCTGCAAACTTCTCCTTCTCTGTTTTCCTGCCCTTGACTACAGGGATGGCCATCAGCTCCTCGTACACCCGCGTATACAGGTCCAGAATCTGCAACACCTGCACACATGATGGTTAAAAGAGAGGGTCAGAAACATGCTACAACTATTTCAGGATCAGCATGTAAATATGAAGTGAGGTGTGACATTGCGAGTGAAGTGTGACTGATCACATTTAACCAACCTCCTCTACAGCTTCCTCTTTGGTGGCAAACGCTGTGTGTCCCTCCTGCCACAGAAACTCTCTGGTCCTCAGGAAGGGCTGCGGGTGTTTAAACTCCCAACGCTGAGAACAGCAAGAAACTGAATAAATACACAGGCCTTTAACTGAGACACGTTTGTTAAAGTGTACGACTGAGGCTGAAACGGACCACGACATTGCACCACTGGTTGAGTTTGATTGGCAGGTCTCTGTGTGACTGGACCCACTTGGCATAGGCAGGATACATCACTGCATCAAAGTAAGAAGAATGCAAATGTATTAAAAAGATAATACAAAGATAAGAATCCAGTCCATTTCAGATACAGCTGCAGTTGCTCACCTGTCTCACTAGTGGGACGTACAGCGATGGGCTCCGCCAGCTCTGTCTTTCCTGATCTTGTCACCCAAGCAACCTAAAGACATTTGCAGATAAAAAGCACAAATCTTTGAGTGGCTATTTATACATATTTATTATCCACACACTGAAAAGCCCCAAATACAATCCACCATAACATGATCTTTTTCCAATCATCCATTATTATAATTTTAAAAATATGCACTTATTTGATTAAAAACACAATTTAAAAGAAAATAATTTAAAATAACTTTTTGCTATCTTAATATGTTTTAAAATGTAATTTATTTCTGTAATGGCAAAGCTAAATTTCAAGCAGCCATTACTCAAGTCTTCAGTGTCACATGATCCCTCAGAAATCGTTCTAATATGCTGACTTAATTCTCAAGTAAAATTTCGTATTATTTTGTATTTTTAGGGGGTAGTCATGGCCTAATGTTTAGAGAGTCAAGACTGGTAACTCGAAGGTTGTGAATTCTCAATACTGGCGGGAAATGACTGATGTGTCTTTGAGCAAAAATGGCTAGCCACAGCTCCGGGTGTGTGTCCACAGTTTGCGCGCGCACGTGTTCACTATTCACTACTCCTAATGTGTGTGCACTAACTTGGATGGGTTAAATGCAGAGGACAAATTCCTAGTATGGGTTACCATACTTGGCCTTCACATGTCACTTGAATGTTGAAAACAGTTCTTAATATTTGTGTGGAAAAAGTGACAGATTATCATTATAAATGTCTTTACGGTGACTCAAACTATTTAATGCATCCTTGCTGAAAAAAAGTATTAACTGACCCTAAACTTCTAATCTTACATTCTTTCCAGCTTCTCACCTCTGGAGCGAAATCTGCAATGTGTGTTTTCTCTTTCTCAAGGGCAGCTTGAGAGACAAACATGGGGAAGTAGCAGTTCTCCACACCCAGCTTCTTGATCTCCCGGTCAAAGAAATCTTTGATGGCATCCCAGATAGCGTAAGACCAGGGCCTCAACACGTAACAGCCGCTGACATCGTAGTACTCGATCATCTCTGCCTTAGTGATCACCTGAAAACAGCAAATACAAACATTTTTAAACAGCTGAATAAAAAGAACTGTGTAAAGATAAGATAGTTCTTCTACGGTTTACAAAATCGTGTGAGCACAGTGTACCTGTGAGTACCAATCAGCCAAGTTTTCCTCTTTCTTTGCCTCCAGTCCCAGCCTACATTTAAGAAACACAAAATAAGTGAGTGAATCTATAGATCCTGCTCGTAAATGCAAAATATACTTAATACATAATTGAATAGCCTTTAGTGAAGTGTCCATGAACACAGCTTGTAGTCTGAAAAAGTAATTCAGACAAAACAGACTGTATTCTGGGTTTAGTCTTGGAGGACAAAACCAGTTGTGGCAGTACTAAAACAACTGCAGAACTTTCTCAAGCCTCCATTTAAGTATTTATCCATAGGGGCTTTTGCATCGGATATTTTTAGGAACTTAGTTCTAGGAACTAACCACCAGGATGGTTCCCATAGGAACGTTTTCCTGTTCCATTTGCACCGCCAGTAGGAACTCTGAAGTGACGTAAGCCGAGCTTGTTGTTGTGACCTTTATTTTGACGGCGCTTTAGATTCTCTGTGTTCATTAGTTTACGATCTGTCTAACAGTCCTGTCTAACACATATAGAACTGTTATACATAGAAAGTAGACAGTATATGAAAAGTTATTAGCGTATGCCGTGTGGTTGATGTCCAGTGTTGCTAGCTGAGCACAAATACATAATCATGTTTGGCTTGGTCCCCCTAAAGTCGCGTTGGATTTTCTCCTCAGCGTAAAGGTTTAGAGGCCCATCTATCCATGTTTTCCATGTTTGTATAGTTATTTTCTGGAGTAAATATATAGGCTATAATCTGTGTTAACATTTAGCTGTTTTAGAAATGGCAGGTGCTGGTGTTTCGCGTGCGTTCAGTCAATCAGCGTACACTAACGTCACGGGTAGTTCCTACAGTGCTGGTTTAGACCCTACTCTGAAGTAGGAGCTAAATTAGTTCCTCCAAAAGAGTTCCTAGAACTAAAATCGTACCTAGTTCCTGCGGTGCGAACACGCCGACATCCGGGTAATTTCGCCAATAGTTCTAGGAACTATGAAAAGGTTCCTCCGGTGCAAAAGCCCCTCATGTCTCAGGGAAATAAATAAAGGGCATTTGACACTGTACGGATTACTTTGCGTTTTTGCCTCTCACCGTGTCTGTTTCTTTGGCCCTTGGCCTTCTCCTGCTCCACCTGCTCCAGAGTCTTGACCTTGTTGAGGTTTCTCTCCTCCCTTCTGCTGCTTACGTCCTCCTCCTCCTCCTCCCTGTTTCTCAGATTTGTTCTCCCGCTCCTTGCGGTTCTTGTCTTCCCCCCCTGTGTTCCCTGAGCTTCCTGGGGTAGTCACAGGCTTGTACTCCTCTCCAGTGAGGGCTTTATACTGACCCTTCAGCTCAAGCAGAGTCTTCACTGCTTTATCAACTTGATCCTAAAAATGTTAATTACAATATCAGGAGAGCTAAAATTAAATCACTTAAAAAGTGGCATTTTGCTTGTTAGCAAACAAATTCAAACAAACCTTAGGAGCTTTCTCTGCTTTAAGCCGTCTGACTTGCTCACCCTGCTGGGCTATGTCTGCAAACAGTGCTTGAGCCTGAGGGGAGGAGCTGGATTGAGGTGGGGTGGAGCTAGACTGTGCAGGGGCGGGACCAGAGGAAGGAGGAACGCCTGGTTTGTATTCCTGTCCAGTTTGCTGCTTGTACTCAGCTTTAAGACTCAGCAACTGCTTCACAGCCGCATCTACCTGATCCTGTAAAAATATGAACAATTGTTGAATACTACTTAGAATCATTTAAAAATTAGATATTTTAAAAACTATGACCAAAGCTGAGATAAGTCAAAAACCTTGGGTGCCTTGTCTGTTTTCAGTTTCCTCACAAGTTCTCCTTGTTGAGTGACTCGATCATGAATAGACTTAGGAGAGCTGTCAGAGGAGCCAGACGGCGTAAGGGTGGTGGCGGCAGGCTGAGCTGGAGTTGATGGAGAAGCACCAGCGGGGGGAACTCCAGGTTTGTAGTCCTGCCCTGTCACCTGCTTATATTCTGCCTTCAGAGCCAAAAGCTGCTTCACTGCTGCATCAAGCTGTTCCTGAGGAGGGGAAAAAATCATGGTGCTTTACCAACAAGTAAATTACAAATTAAACGCAATGTTTCCTGAAATCGCCATAGCAAATAAATAAATAAATAAAAATTATATATATATATATATATATATATATATATATATATATATATAGATAGAGAGAGAATAAATATAAATCTATAATTTTTTATTATAAACATACATAATTAAATAAATAATTTATATTATGTAACTTTATATAAATTAACAAATATTTATATATAACCATATATAATATAAAGCAATTATTTGGAATATATAAAATATTTTGTAATACTATTTTAGTGGCTAGCTAAATATGCATATCTGCAACAGATATTGAGTACTATAAAACAAAAAATATGTTAGTAAAAAAAAGTATCGAGTACTGTTTAGGGTGGCCCCAGTGCAAAAACAAAATCCTGAAGGAAATATTAATTACACCATAATCTAAGGCAAGATGTAATTAGTGTCTCACTTTTGATGCTTTCTCAGCTTTCAGCTTTCTGACCACCTCCCCCTGTTCAGACACGTGCCCGTATATGGCAGCAGGGGAGGAGTCAGATGAAGGGGCAGGCTGTGGAGGAGATGATGTGGGAGGAGCCATGCCTGGTTTGTAGTCTTGACCAGTGAGCTGTTTGAACTCAGCTTTGACAGCCAAGAGCTGTTTCACTGCAGCATCTACTTGCTCCTGTAAAATGAAGATGACGTGGTCAACAGTGAAACCCCAAAATAAAAAATGGTACAGTTATAGAAAGACTGGGCATGACTTGGGGCATGACTTGGGGCAGTCATGGCCTAGTGGTTAGGGAGTTGAACTGGTAACCCGAAGGTTGCTGGTTCGATTCCAGAACCGGTGGGAAATGACTGAGGTGCCCTTGAGCAAGGCACCTAACCCCTAATCGCTCCCCGGGCGCCACACAAAGGCTGCCCGCTGCTCTGGGTGTGTGCGTTAACTACTCACTACTCTGCTCCTAATGTGTGTGCATTAACTTGGATGGGTTAAATGCAGAGGTCAAATTCCAAGTATGGGTTACCATACTTGGCCGTAGGGTTGGGTACCGAAACCCGGTTCCAATAGAGAACCGGTTCCGACGTAAACGGTAGTATCGAGACCGAATAAGAACGCAACTTTCGGTGCCTGATTTCGGTGCCTGACTTTTTTCACCGCCCCCTATAAAACATCTCGCGGCATGAATGATCCAATAACAAAACATCTCCAGTTAACCAGCAGAGCATTCATTTAGTTCGTTTGTTAAATAAGAGACGATCTAGCGATCTGCGATCAGTGGCGCGGATTCTTGTGGCTCGCGCACACCGCACTTTCTTCACGCGCGCTTCAATACGTTGGACGCGGACGCGCTTCAATACGTTGCAGAGATCGATCTATTTATGAGGCGTCGTCTAGTATGTGCGCGGAGAGTTTGTGTGTGCGTGCTCGCGTCTCAGATGAGTATGTGCGCGAGTGTGTGTGTGTGTGTGTGTGTGTGTGCTCGCGTCTCAGATGTATGTGCGTGAGTTTGTGTGTGTGTGTGTGTGTGTGTGTGTGTGTGTGCTCGCGTCTCAGATGAGTATGTGCGTGAGTTTGTGTGTGTGTGTGAGCTCGCGTCTCAGATGAGTATGTGCGCGGAGAGTTCCGCGCGTCTCGTGTGTGTAGAGTTTGTGTGTGTGTGTGTGTGCTCGCGTCTCAGATGAGTATGTGCGCGAGTTTGTGTGTGTGTGTGTGTGTGTGTGTGCTCGCGTCTCAGATGAGTGTGTGTGTGTGTGTGTGTGTGTGTGTGTGTGTGTGTGTGCGCTCGCGTCTCAGATGAGTATGTGCGCGGAGAGTTCTGGTGAAATAAAAAAATATAGCCTAATGCACACAAAGTGTCCCTGCTTGATTTACAACCACTGATGAGCATAATCGGTTTAAAAAAACAACAACAACAAACAAAAAACTACGAATGCGGATTAGAACCCAAAACCTCTGACATTCTTGACTAAAGTTCAAGTTCAGCTGCAGTGTTCCTCTTCGGGTAAGTCTAGTATTTTAATGCCAACTGCAAATCTTGCATATCAAGTATGAAGTATATCAAGTATATTTATATGAGGCTATACTATGTGTGTTAAATATTTCTGCTCAGTGTCAGATATTTTTCTGTTTTGTAAAAGTCTATAATATATAATACGTAATATAATATATAATATATATAAATAATATGAGAAGAAAATTTTTTGATCTTAACTTAAGTGTTTTCGGCTACATCAGTAGCCTTTTAAACGGCACAATTTTTTATTTAATCAGAAATCAGAAAATCTTTTTCAGAAAACACACAGGTATTATTTTTTTGATAAAGTGTGTGCGGTTTCGTTTTCTTAAGTACCGGTTTAAGAACCGTTTAAGCACCGGAACCGTTTGAAAAATACCGAGTAAGTACTGGTATCGGATAAAACCCAACCGATACCCAACCCTACTTGGCCGTCACTTTCACTTTCACTAAACTCCTAACATGATGTCTGATCTAAAGCCTTGTGAGCTGCTTTACCGTATACTTCTTAGAGAGCCAGCTACCTTGTTAAGATGCAGGCACATTTATCTCTGCTCTGCAAAATAACATGGGTAAAATCCAATAGGAAATTTCAATAGGAATCTGTGCAATAAGGACGTGAGGGCGGAGAACATTTCACTCGTTCAAGTTGGTGATGCGAATTTGCAACGTTGACTGAAGAGAAATCTGCTTAATTTGAAACTGACTTCTATGTGACAATACACTGTTAAAGTCAGCATGAAATGGAAGTTGCGATATTCTTTTCTTCCATATTGTGTGACATATTTGAGTGAAACAAATGTAGGGCGGACTTGATTTAGTTAATTGTGAATTGATTAGATAGTTGGATCAAATCTGTTTGCTATTGCTGTGATCTCATGCGAGTGAAAGATTTTTCCACCCTTGCACCGAAAAACATGAACCCAGAAAAGAGATGTCGTTGCAAGATGGAGGGGGAAGTCATTTTGATTAAAGATTACGAGGGTACACAAATAAATCCTTTATAATAAATATTCCACACAAAAAACCCCCCAAGAATTGTCAATTGTGATTTCAAGGTGACTTTAACAATGGACTTTTTGGCCTGTAAAATTTCGCACCTGACCGAACCTTAAGATAGCACCCTAAATGAAGCAGACCCTTATAAGCAACTGGATGACCAACAGACCTTGGGTGCTTTTTCAGCCTTCAGTTTTCTGACCACCTCGCCCTGCTCAGCAACACGAGTGAATGGACAACCGGTGGAGGCAGGGCTTGGACTTCCTGCTGCAGGGGTGGGGGCAGAGCTCTTCGGTGCTGGGGTGGAAGTAGGTGGGGCCATACCAGGTTTGTACTCCTGTCCGGTTAGTTGTTTAAACTCAGACTTCAAGGCCAAAAGCTGCTTTAATGCGGCGTCCACTTGCTCTTTAGGGGCCTTGTCTGTCTTGAGCTGTCTGACCAGGTCTCCCTGAGCTACAATGCTGGAGAATAGAGAGGAAGCGTCTCCTGGTGCTGATGGAGCAGGGCTGGAGACAGGAGCCAGCTTGGCTTTACTCAGAGGAGCAGACTCAGCCTTCACCTGGAGAAGAACAATATGAAAAGAGTGATCATTTTGTTCAATGTTTGACTTGTTAGGAGAACAAATGGATCCAATTCTTTGCTCACAGGTTTAGCGGCTGTCTGGCTCTTGCTCTTGTCCTTGGAGCCAGCAGTGGGCATCTCTTTTGTGTGTCCGTCTGGGATATAGAGCAGGACACAGGGACTCTCCTTGCAGCTGTGGGGGCTAAATGAATAGATCAAATGAAGTACATAATAAAAACGGAGTATAAAAACAGAAAAAAATATATTTAAATGTTTATAGTTACAAAAGATTCATAATACTGTGTTAAACAGATTAGAGGTGCAACCTGATTGGCTCATACGGCTGATCGCAGATATAGAAACCCCGTCTCTGCAGCTGTATGATGTCACCTTTCTTCAAGTCCTTCAGGCAAGGGTCTCCTATCATCTTCTCCTCTATCTGAAAAATAAATAAATAAATAATACACATCAGATTTTAACCAGTTTATACACTACTGTTCAAAAGTTAGGGGTCTTTTTTAAAGAATTTAATACTTTCGTTCTGCAAGGACACATTAAATTTGTCAAAAGTCACACTAAAGACATTTTATTTCAAATAAATGCTGTCCTTTTGAACTCTCTATTCAAATAATAAATGAAAGTAGCCTAGAACAGAACTGGAAGCGAGCGATTGTGATTTTTATTTATTTATGTGCTGTTCACACCCCCAAAAAACTGCTCAACTGTGGCACAAATGTAACCACAAAAACACAGACAACCCCCCAACAGACTTGAGTACCACACCTTGCTGTTCTTGTTGATGTAATCCTTGAAATCATCATCCTTGCCCAAGACTGGTTTGGTAATGAGGTGCTGGTAGTTGACGCACACAACAGGCAGGAGGGGGGCACGGCTGGATTCAGTGAGCCAGGTGATCTTAGTGGTCTTTTTAAAATCAGTGTTCTCCAGGTTCAGACGACCGTCTAGAGATGAGATCGCTCCACTGCTGTCCCTGCAGGCACCAAGACAGAAGACATCAGCAGTAAATCTACATGTAAATGCACATGTATAGGGCTGAGAAAGAAAATTATAGGCCTGTTTACCACCGTGAAATACTAAACCATATTAATGAGCCTTTAAAATATAAATTAAGCTCAAGTGCATGCATAAAAATGGCTGAGGCTCACCGTCAAAAGTAGTGATTATGAGGGTCAACAAAAAAACAGAATGGAGACTGACTGAATATTTTCATAATCTATTAATAAACAAGAGTTTTCAGGTTCAGTGTCAGCTGCAAAGATGAAGTTGACTCGTCATCTCAGTATAGTGGACGAGCCAATTGAGAGACATGCACGTTAAGTTAAACATGTCGCGGTACTAATTTAGCTTCCACATGTACACTTGGATATGCACCTAATAATAGCACACATTTATCTGTTACCATTAACCTTAGAGCGAGCAGCCGTGTGGCTAACATTAGGCTACTACTAACATGTTTTAAATGATAAGCCATGTATGAGGTCGATGAATGATAGGTGAACGTTTGGATTTCCTGACCGAAATAATTACCACATGGACCTGTCATGTTAATGATCAGTCCGTCGCGCACTGTGTGACTTTGGCACTTTTATTTTTTCTGCGACTAGCTGATTAATTAACATTTGGTCAACTAAGTCTCTTCTCGTCGACTATTAGGGGGCAGCCCTTAAAATATTTTATTTAGCAATGACACATATAATGATCCGTTAAATGAACTGTTTTAGACACAGATGATGATAAGAAACGTTTCTTGACGACCAAATCAGCATATTAGAATGATTTCTGAAGGATCATGCAAATGATTTTTGCCTTTTTACCAGAAGAATACATTTTAAAATGTATTAAAATAGAAAACAATCATGTTAAATTGTAACGAGAGTTGGCGCCAGAGCACACAAAGTAAGGGGTCATTTAAAAAAAAATGTTTTACCTGTGGATTTTGGTGATGATGATGTTTCCCCAGTTGATGAAGGTCACGGTCTCACCCTCTGTGAAAGTTTCTGCATCAGCACCCTCGATAAAGACCTTTGGCCCGTACCACACCTGCTTCATTCCCACATCTGCATTCTGCAAATCCCCACAAAATAGGATGTGACTCAAATGACAAGGCCCAATTTATATACCTGTCTTTCTTTATACATTACCTACCTACATATGAATTAATGAGAATATTTTCTATGGTACTGACAAGTTCTTTAGGGGTGTGTGCATGCAGATTCTATTACCTTGGGATGCTTGGCAATCTCTTTCATTTCCTCCTTGGCTTCAGAAATGAAGACGGGCACAACCTGCGAGCTTAGTAGGGCAGTGTATCTTGGGGCTATTGGGTCAATGACCTATACAGGGAGGGCGAGAGAGAGAGAGAGGGGAACAAATGATTCTTTAGATATGTCAATCAAGCTTCTTTGCTCTCACATTGCTCTGAATGGTGGTCAGACTGAATAATGAAACAGGATGAGCAAGGACAGGTAGAGAAGAGTGATATGAAGAGCAGGGCAAGCCAAACATTGTACCAAACAGACTGTAATAGCCACACGGGTGCATAATTACTGCCCAAAACTGCTTGGAGCCTTTATTTAAGTAGGTTTATAACATCAACAGTAACTATCAATGTTCTCTGACTGGGAAATGAGGGAGTTCACAACAAGAGTTGAAATCAAGAGCAAAAAGTTTGAAATGAGTCACTGGGGAGCGCTAAAACTAAATAAGTTTGAACACCATGAATTTCTCAAACTTAATGTATTTTCACTTTCTATAGAATCTGCCAGAAGCTGTATGAGGGCTGGAAATGAGCGATAAACACAGAGAGAAGCTGCAGCATATGAGAGGAAGTCAGAAGGAAAAAAAGAGAAGAAATCTGTGCCTTCAATGAATCCGAGGTGCAAGATTACAGACCAGGGTTGTCCAAAATACCAATTATTTCAGTAGGCGATACAACACCACTAAAATTTTACAGTTCTTAACGATCAACATTGATAACAGCAACAACTAACATACAAGTAAATAGTGGTTGACCGATATATCGACAAGGCAGATATATTGGCCAATATTTGGCTTTTCCCCCCCCATGTAATTATTCTAGTCAGATAAAAAAGAAAGAAAGGAGACGCGATCTGATTTCTCATAGTCATGTTGACTTCATAAAAGACAGCAGGTATATCAGATTGTGAGGTCAAACTTTTGTTATATGTTAAAAGAGCAGCCAGGAAACTGCAAAATATGTGTCTTCCATGGAAGAAAGAAAATCATAAGGTTTGGAACGTCTAAATGATGAGAGATTTTTCAGTTTTGAGTGAAGAATCAATCTGCCAGATGAATAATCCAGACTTTTGCGAAAGCCATAGATCAGGAAACAGAAAGTTAGATGGAAAGGAGGAGCAGACAATACAGGGGCAGGGGAAACACGAGGAAGAGGAAGGAGGAAGAGGAGTAGGAGTACCTTTTTACAGCTAACTGGCAGCTTGTAAACAGAAGAGTGAGATGCAGTTTAATGTAGAACTGGGGATACAGAGCTCAGAGACAGACAGAACGGGAAGTGTTTCAATGTGATATGATATCACAAGCACTCGATTACCGCTCCGGTGCAAACCTAAATCAGGGAACTCTAACCAGAAGTTGACCCCCTAGAGGCAATGGCTAAAATTTCTCTGAATAAATTAAAGGGGTCCTATTATGCTCTTTCACAAAGTCTTGATTTTGTTTTTGGGGTGTACTATAATATGCTTTCATTTTTCACATATTTTACATTATTACTGCTCCTGTCTCCCCAGTCTGGCCCGAACGCATCGTTTGTCGATGAAGCCTCTCCTTCCGAAATATGAAATGTGCTGTGATTGGTTAGCTGGCCCAGTGTGTTGTGATTGGCAGTGCTTTCATTCTCAGATTTCATTCAGTGCTTCGGTAAATTTCCCACCCCTCCCTAACCGCGAGTTCTGCTCTAGTGTAAATATAAAGGATGGCGTCAATCTCAAACCCGATTCAGACCCTGACAATGTCAACAAACATGAGAATCATCCAGAACGGATTTCATGCACAGACTTCGCAAGCACGGATTTCACAGGATGTTTCAGCGTGGTATGTTTTTCTTGATACAAATGTTATCCACCATTTAATCATGACATTTGTCAGAAAACTATGGTTATACAAACAGTAATAGATCACAGAAAAAGTAAAATTTTCCTAAGGGGCGGTGAACAGCCTTACAAAAGCGAGAGCTTACAAAAGCTATAGTAAACAACACTATATCAACACTAATGTTGGCTACCAAGAGAGCATATAGCAACAACATAAACCTTATAATTGAACTGTTAATATAAAACGCAACTACAAATAATAAGACATACTTATAAGTTGTGATTCATTAACAACAGATTGTCCCGACAAAGTGGAAACTGCTTCATTTTAGGAGAAGCTTTTATGTGTAGCCTGCATTGTGGTTCTGGAAGCTATTCTCCATAAAATGTGCAGAGCACAGGGAAGCATTGGGATTATAATGTTCAGGAACAGTGTTTAAAGTAAATTTTAACCATTCTAAGTGCGTCAGCTTTTGGAAGTTCAAACCAATGAGATGTGGAAAAAACAGCGTCTCTTTAACATAGCCGGCGCTCACCCAGGCCTCGTCTGCTTTTCTGAAGCCCCTTTCACACAGCCCGACGATCCCGGAAAATTGCCGGGAAATTGCCAGAACGCCTTCTGTGTGAACACAAACACGACCCGGGATTGATGCCGGCATCAATGCCGGGTTGGGGACCTAGTAACATTGCCGTGTTCAGTCCCGGAACGTGCGCTGTGTGAACAAAAGCCGTAATAATGCGCGTCGTAGTGATGACGCTGAAGCCGGGATTGCTAGCCAGCTGTGAAACGGTACGTAATGCGCAAGTTTATGATCGAATCAGAGAAAAAAAAATGCACAAGCGTGGTTTCGAGAGAGAAATCGCAGCTCATAAGCAAACTTAAGACGCTGCTGAGACATTACAAGTCACATCGATGTCACGTGTCTTTACGGGATTTTTACAGGTTGTGTTGATACCGGAAAATCACTGGCAGTGTGAATGAACCAAAATCAAACGAACCCGGGTCAAATCCCGGGTCACTTTATCCGTGTATTTTCCGGAATCTCTGTGTGAAAGGGGCTCAAGTATTCCGTGGGCGGGGGTTATTTAAATGAGGAGCATTATGACTTCATAAAGCTGGAAAAATCGTGTTGTAGCCCAAACGAGCCATTCTTTGTAGTTCTTTGGAGTGGACTTTGAGCTTTGTAACCTTTCAGATCTTTTTTATGCTCAGACAGCAACATTACACACTAACTAAAGTTGAAAAAGTGAAAAAGCATAATAGGACCCCTTTAAGAGGTTTTATAGTTCCTTGTTACTAAAACACCCATGCTTGAGGTTGAGGTTTGTTCTCATGTGTCACGCATGTCAATCATGTGTTCAACTTCTGTGCATCATTTTTGTATGTGCTTTGATCAATGTTTATATGTGAAAATAAGCCATTTGATTCATATGGATTACTTTTACAATGCCTTTATGAACTTTTTGAAGGGTCAAAGGTTTTGTTAGAATATACTTTCAGAAACAGGTTTCTCTCAGGTTTCATTAAAAAAAATAATATGTGTTTTGAAAATGAACGAAAGTACTGGGCTTGGGTTTGGAATGATATGAGGGCTAGTAATTGATGACAGAACTTTCATTTTTGAGTGAATTAACCCTTTAAAATAAATAATTCACCTAAGAATAAAAACTAAATTAAATGATGACAATTTGCATTTTTGGGTCAAGTATTCAATAAAAAAAAATGGGTGAAAAAAATGAATGGTGCCAAATCAAGAAAAGAAGTGAAGACTGAAGCGTACAGCTAATGAGCAGAGTGTTAAAGAGCTCAGGTCATGCTTGAGGCAGGAAATGAGGTGTAGATAACAGGTCAGATGCAGAATTACAAACGTATGCAGCTTTTGAAAGATGGTGGCAATAAGACTTAAAATAAAAACATGAAATCACAATTAAAAGCAACACAGAACAAGTAACTCCAGTTTTAATTTTTACTAATTAATATTAAGAAATGACTTTAATAAACCAGTAAATGCAAGTGCATTTAAGTTAGTCACAGAGAATGAGAAAGTGGGAGGGAGGGTGACGTGCAAACGTAAATATCTGGTGCGTACCGAGGGACTGGAGAGATTAGAGGCTTAAGTCAGTGTTTCCCCTACAAATTTTTCCAGCAGCGGTGCTGTTACGTGCCGGAGGTTGTTACCAAGCCGCTCGCGGGTTTTTTTTATTTTTTATTACCCCTTAAACCATGATTTCTGGCAAGTTTTGTGGATAGAAATGGACATTTTGAGACATACAAATTTGACATACCATCAACAGAAGGCATGATTATTGCAGCACGTACATCACAAACAGGATTAGGACAGGATTATTGTTATTTGTTTTTCTTTTGTGTTAATTTTCAGCTGTAAGGTAGAAATTGATAGTGGAAAAATGAAACTCTTTCCACCTTACCTGCACTACTGATCTTTTTTTCTGTAACACACTTTAGCACTTAGATACATCATCATGTAACCAGTACTTTCATTTATTTTATCCTGTAGACATTTTGAACATTAAAATCCAAATGAAACTTTTCATTAGTTTAAAAGGTGACTAGCTTGCATAGCCTATTTTACTTCACTAACCTCCAGGGATGTGCAAAGAGTTCATCAGGGGCAGGGGCTCAAATGTAAGAAACGGGCAATATGTATAAAAAAAATAATAATAATAAAATAAAAAAATATCTGAAGGGGATGTATGGTTTACATATATATATATATATATATATATATATATATATATATATATATATATATATTACGGCTGGGAATCGATAAACATTTTTTTTTTACTTATTAATCGCACAATTTGCTGTGATTAATCGCAATTAATCGCATTTCCCCCAAACTTGTAATCATCCATATTTAAATGTAGAATCACTAATTAAATAAAAAAACACACAAAAATGTCCACACAAATTGGACAGAAAATAGCCTTATATTAAAATATAAAACACCAATATATTATTCTTCATTCAGTTCTATGCAACTGACTAATTATCAAAATAAAGTATAGTCATACAAAGCTATTATTACCAGAGCATGTGATCAGAGCAGGTAATTTTACCATTGTTGCACCACCATGGCTATACCAGCTCAGCAAACAGAAGTCTACTACTGTGAAATTTCACGTTATTTGAGCGGACTTTGCTTTTCCAGTGCGTGATCGGTAGCCAACATGATTGGAGCGTTTGGGCCGTTAAGGAGCAGAACGCGCAGCGCAAAGACGGAGCGGAACATTGAGCAGAGAGCGCAGTGCGCCGACACACACTCACATGAACCATGAAGAGAGGCGTGCCTGAGAAAACGAGCGCGCCGCATCGCGTCGCTTCTATATGAGCGCGCCCACATTTTAAATATTTGCATGTGAACGTGAATGTGAAGTGAACGGCCCCTTATGGCAACATGACATTAGCCTAATCAAAAATATTTCCATTTGCTCTTTCCTTGTCAACAAGTGGATTCAGAGCCATCACATTAGCAGCGCCGCCGGTCGCCATGTTTCAGTGTTTTTAGGTGTGTAAGTGAATGTCGTGATATTAGGCTACTGATCATGTGAAGATTTTGCAGCGGCGCTGAAAATCCAGCGGCGGCGCTGCGCCGCTGCTTAATACATTGTAGGGGAAACACTGCTTAAGTATTGAAAATTATTTTCAAATTAAAGTTTTGCTTGACAAAATATTGCTGAAAGAATGTAGAGATGTTAGCCAGCTGCTCAGGGTATTTAACTAGTGAATGAATGAGATGACAAGGACCAGCTGGAGATTATGTGCAGCCATGAAGGACCCTGGATGTGATTTTAATATTTACCTTCTTGTTGAACGCCCAGATCTTGTCCCACTCCATATTGACTACAGATCTTGAGCCTCCCTTTAACACAGTGGAATGGACAGAAAAGAAAAAAGGATGTGAATCAAATTGGTTAAGGAATTCAATCTGAATTGTAAAGACTGCAGATGTGGGAAAACACTATAACTATAAAGTTAAGTTTTAATAGCTATACTAGCTACATTTATGGACCAATGATGTCTTTCATAAAATTGCTGTCTGTGCTATTTTATAAAGTGTGCAATTAAGAGTGATTAACAGTGTCACAGCAAAGAACAGCCATTGCTTTGATAAAATCAAATTCTTTTGTATTCTTGGCCAAAAGTCATTCTAATTGCAAGAAATACACATACCTGAGCAGCAATGAATTGTTTGAGTCCCTCCACAGTCATTCCTCTACGGAGCACACCTCTGACTGTGGGGAAACGAGGGTCATCCCTACAGAAAGGAAAGATGGGGAGAGCAAGAAAAACATTTGACCATACAATCCAAAAGAGTTTTTTTCTATAAAGTAAAGACAGTGAGGACTCTCATGATACTCACCAGCCATCCACATAGCCCTGGTCAACAAACCAGGTGAGCTTCCTCTTGGAGAGCAAAGTGTTGTTAAGATTGAGTCTGGCGTACTCCCAGATGTGTGGTTTACGCAGACCAACAGCATTTATTACCCAGTAGAACTGCTCGTCTCTGTCATGGTACTCAGTGGTACGCAAGGCATGAGTCACCCCCTCAACACTGTCCACAATGGGGCACGCAAAATCATATGTGGGGTACACTCTGGATGGAAGGAGAGAAAAAGAAAATATAAGAGGGACATCAATGAGGAAGCGTCATTTAGCCATATTTGGTAACACGCTGCATGTAGTGTAAAATTCGTTAATGTTCTTCAACAAAATACCGTATTTTCCGGACTATAAGTCGCACTTTTTTTCATAGTTTGGCTGGTCCTGCGACTTATATTCAGGTGCGACTTATATATCAAAATTAATTCAGACTGAGATGAACCAAGAGAAAAAATGACCGTCTACAGCCACGAGAGGCCGCTCTAGTTGGCGGAGTTGTTCAAAAGCGACACCAAGGATGAAGAAAATGATGTGGAATGAGATCGCGGGAGCTTGGTGAACTTGTTTACTGGTAACTTGCTTGTTGGACTCGCTGGCTTATGTTAATTTAGCCTATTCAGCCTCCCAGGTATATGTTCTTTATGCTATTGTGTAGCTGAATAACTGTTAATGTGTTGCGTTAACACACCGGACACCTATTCAGCCTGTTGTTCTGTGTAGTTGATTAAATGTCTGTTCTTGGTCTTGGATTTTGTGAAATACATTTCTAAATAAATGGACTTATAGTCCAGTGCGACTTATATATGTTTTTTTCCTGTTCATGACGCATTTTTTGACTGATGCGACTTATACTCCAAAGCGACTTATAGTCCGGAAAATACGGTAGAAGGAAAAAAAACAACAGAAGAAAATATTATACAGTGATTAGCAAAATAAATCATGCGTATGAATTGACACTCTTTATTTGTGCTTATAGACCATTTCAACAGCTATTCGTCGGTCTAAGGAAGTGACGTCTTTGTTCCTTGGACGTTTCCGGTTAGTTGTTGAGCGCATTCAAAACAATGGCGTGATGCGCTTAATGTACAGTGGAGTTGCGATCATTTATTTAATCCTACTATTTAAAATATCAAAATTAAAATTATGTCCTTGTTGCACGATAGTTGGGTCCTCCCTCTGGCCCGAAACTAACCTTCTTTTGGAAATTAAAGTGTTTAGATTTTAGCGTTTGTTATTGTTTATGTCCTTGAAATGGTCTATAGGAGAAAGTGCAATAATTTTGATGAAAAATAAAAACATTACTTAAATGACAACGGCTTAAGCCTAGTCTCAGACTTAAATGCATGTTTGAGCAGTTTTAACTGAAAGCAACTTGCACTGATATATCTTAAAATATGTCAGTGCCATTGTTTTGTCTCAAGATGCACACCAGTAATGTTTTTTTCTAAGGCACGTTTATAAAAGCTACTTAAATGCCCTAATTGAACTAAGGCCTAATCCTGGCTTTATCTAAGCCCTGTTGGTGAAACCGGGCATTAGTCAAATAAAACTTGACAAAAAAAGAAGAAGGATGGATTGACTAAATATTAAAAAATCTAATAAATAAAAAACACTACACTAAAAACGACATTTGACAAGACCAAGACCAAAAATAGCTAGTATGCAAGTAACACTAGCATGATGCCCACTCACTTGTAAGTGTAGCCGGTGCGAGGATGAGGAGCGTTCTTGCAGCGGTAGAGTGTGGGGTCACGCATGCAGCCGTTGTTGGAATTCATGTCAATCTTCGCTCTCATGCAGCAGGTCTGGCCAAACTCTGTGCCTTTCTTCATCTCCTCCCACATCTGCATGTTCTTCTCCACAGCTGAGGAGAGACGGACACAACATGTTCATTATAATACCTCAAATTACATTTCCTGTGATGAAGACATATAATAAGACCAGTACTGGTGATGCTCACAGTTGCTGCGGTTTTGAGACTCGACCCTTTGCTCCCTTTCTTGTTTCATGACGTCTGGAGGAGTGTTATCTATGTAGGCCTTGCCCTCCTGTAGAAGTTTCTCCCCCATACTCAGGATATTGGCAAAGTGATCGCTTGTGTAGGTGAACTGGTCTGGTTTGATCTGTAGCATGGCCACGTCTTCCAAGATGACCTGTAGAAAAAAAGGTGTTAGCTTAGCCAGGGGTGTCGAAAAATAATTATTTGGAAAGTTAATAATAATAACTTGTTACATTTATAGTGTAAAGTTGCTTGTATAGACATGTATTGAGCCTTGGTGCCCATGCCAAAGATGCAGGTTCAGTTCAAATACAGTGTTAATTAGTGAGGGGGAAGGACATGGGCCATTTATTGAGGATATGGGCAATAATAGTGTATGAAACGAGGCAAAATACCTTCTCAAAGTCCTCTTTCTCCTTCTCAGGGTTTGTGTCATCAAAACGCATGATGAGCTTGCCCTTGAAATTGACCTGGTAGTGCTGGTTGAGTAGAGCTGCCTTGGCATGACCGATGTGCAGGTATCTGAGGAGATGGAAAGATCATTTAGAGAGACACTAATCTACACTATCTTTCAAAGATTTAGAAACAAGTACTTTTTTGTTGTTGAAATAAATTCATTCTTTTCAAAAATGACACTTATAATGTTGTTTCTATCTATTCATAAACAGATGTCCACAAAAATGTGAAGCAAGCACAACTGTTTTCAACATTAATAATAATAACAACAGGGTTCCCACACCTTGGTTAACTTCAAATTCAAGGACCTTTCAAGAACTTTCCAGGTCCAATATCCTCAAATTCAAGGACTTAATGTGGGGACAATTTTCAAGTGAGAGCAAGGTTAAATCGTGTTACCTTGTCAGATACATTGTTAAAGTTTTTTGTGTGTCAAACACAACTATGCAAAAAAACTTTTTTTGGCCATATGACAGAGATCAGATATTCTATTTGTCGTATTTCTGATTTGCATAAAACTGAAGAATATTCGGTACATCCTGTATTCTAAAATGATCTGATATTAACTTTTGCATGAAACGTTGAGGTACCATCGTTGTAGTTTGGTGCGAAAGCACTTAACGGGAAACACTTAACGTAACGCGAAAATGCGCGTAACTAACGTAAATCAAGCAAGCTAGTATGCATAGGCCACGAAGTGTTGGCGAAATAACACATTAGTGGACTTGAGGGAATAATATGGAATTTTTTCCAGAAAACTTCTCGCACAAAATAAATTCAAGCACTTTCAAGGACCTGTCTCTATGTGTTTATTTTCAAAAACCAGGGCCAGATTCACAAACTTTCAAGGATTTCAAGGACCCGTGGGAACCCTGTAATGAGAAATGTTTCCTGAGCTACATTAAAGGGTTACTTCACCGTTTTTTCATATTAAACTATGTTATTCCCTTAACTAAGACGAGTTGATACATACCTCTCTCGTCTCAGTGCGTGAACTAAATCGCTGTCTTGCGGCGAAACTTTGTTAGCACTTAGCTTAGTCCAGTTCATTCAATATGGGCCAAGCAGAGAAGCTACCAAACATCTCCACGTTTTCCCTATTTAAATACAGTTACTCGCGTAGTGTAACTCGACCTAGGACGGTGACAAAACAAAACGTTGCGCTTTTCTAAGCGTGTAAAATGGATAACTATATTGTATGGCGGAATACCATAGCAAGTGCTTGGAAGCACTTCGACTTCGGCGCAGTAATATCTTCACTAGAGGGAGCGGGGGCCGGTGAGAGGATTTTTCACGAGTGAAGATATTACTGCGCCGAAGTCGAAGTGCTTACAAGCACTTGCTATGGTATTCCGCCATACAATATAGTTATCCATTTTACACGCATAGAAAAGCGCAACGTTTTGTTTTGTCACCGTCCTAGGTCGAGTTACACTACGCGAGTAACTGTATTTAAATAGGGAAACCGTGGAGATGTTTGGTAGCTTCTCTGCTTGGCCCATATTGAATGAACTGGACTAAGCTAAGTGCTAACAAAGTTTTGCCGCAAGACAGAGCGATTTAGTGCACGCACTGAGACGAGAGAGGTATGTATCAACTCGTTTTAGTTAAGGGAATAACATAGTTTAATATGAAAAAACGGTGAAGTATCCCTTTAAGACTGGAGTAATGGCTGCTGAAAATTCTGTTTTGCAATCACAGGAATAAATACAAATTTTAAATGTATAAAAACAGAATAGTTACTTTAAATTGAAAAAGTTTATTTTTTATCAAATGGGTTAGTTGCATATGATAAGACCACCATGTAGGCTCTTCTATCTAGCGAGTGTGTGCATAGACACTTCCAGGTTTGCCTGACGCCAGTGCATAGTGCCGGAGATTAGAAAGACGAAAATTAAAGAATCAATGTTTATAGAATCTATTGTATCACTTAAAATACTATTAAGATCTATATTACTATTAAATGAGCCACTGACATTTAAAAACGAACATATGTATGAGTCAGGCGAATGAATAAAATACACTTTCCTGTCCATGAAGAGAAAACTGACTTGGACTCATAGTGCGCACACACATACACAATGTCTTATTCCCAACCAATTATGCCTACTGCAAATATACAAATATGTAAATATAACTACATTTAAAAATAAAATATAGCAAAACAATGTGTGTAAAAACAAGCAAGACATTACACAGCCCAGTTAGCTACGCATCCACACCCATAAAAAAATATTTTAGTTCTCGATAATATTTGTATTACTTGCACCTGTTAAGTAACATCCTAAATGAAACAAGTATAAAATATCTTAAACGGTTATACCTATACACTTGAAACATGTAGCCTACCTGGATCAGAAAAATATGTTTTGTGCTTCCCTGAGAACAGACTACTCAAGTGAAAGCTTACAACTACAGGAATAACCATTAGAGTTGTTTTAAAATATCCCGTAAACATTCACACGTTTGCCCTGTGAGACACAGGCTACAATTGATCTCTATAAATATTATTTTCTCAGTTCTCAACTTGCCTCATCAACATAGCCACCACATATTTTACATTTACACCCTGTTCTCTTTGCATCAACAGATAAAAACAAGGGCTGTAAAAAGATAATCTTAAATAGTTGTGATTAATTTACATTTGTTTAACTGTAGTTAATGCAAACAGTATAGCTTAGTAAAAATAAGAGTTGTGTAAAACATTGTATGTGTAAACCATTGTTTACTTGGTAAACCAAGTAAAACATTGTATGTGCTGCTTAAAGACACCAGATGGTCTTTAATCTTTTCATTTGCACAAAAATAAATAGAGTAATAGAAATGCACAGGGAAAATACAAACAATGAACTTCATATGCAAACCTATAACAATTAAATAACATTAAATAATACAGTTAGCAGTTAATAATTATAATGCTAACAAATAAAGTCACTAAACCATACACTGAGTCCACATCGTATTATCATGCTTATTTATATCTCTGATGAGAATTGATACTTCGGTTGACAATAGCTAACATTAGATCTTGATGAGGGTAGTGTTGTTCCACGCAGACAGAGAAGACAGTTTTTAGCCATTTAGTCCCCCAGCAGTCAAAACAAGATTAGGAAATGTATATCACACACTTGAGTGTTTTGTATGAATGAAGAGATCCCTGTGTATTTTCACTAAGCACTGAGCATGAACCGCAGAATCACCGGGAGAAAGCATGAAAGATAATCTCTGCAAACCTCGATTAATTACTGCACAGAGGTACACAATAATATAAGACTGATGTGTTCTTTCATCTCTGATAGACCACCAATTTCTCTTTAATTTAAAAAACTTTTGTTGTATCCAGGCAAGTTTCAATTATAAGTTTCTCCTTACAGTAAATGCAAACGTCGCTAAGACCGGAAGAGTATGAGTGGAAGTAAACATGCAAACACTCGCATCCCGAAGCTCACAGGTGACATCTTGTGCATCTAGCCTATAAATGCAGCTTTGGTGAGCAAAAGAGACTTCTTAAAAATAAACTAATAAAAATCTTCTGAGCGTTAGTATATTGAGAAAGACCTTCATTGTATACATTAACGCTACTTACCCACTAGCCTCAGGGGGAAACCGCACAATTACTTTGCCCATCTCAGCACCAGGGAGCTCCACAAACTTTCCCACATCCTGCTTTTTTTCCTTCTCCACGGGCTAAAAAAAATCATGCAAATTAACAACTTTATTAACATTTAAAGGTAGGTTCCATGTGCAAAGTAAATTTTAGCTGAAAACATAAATGTGACTTGTTTCAAACTTTTTGCTTTGTTTAAAAGAACAGATAAAACTGCAGTAGTCTGTCAGAAAGCCAAAAACAAATCCTTGAGTTGGTAACAAACTCACAGTGGCTTTGCTGGTGGAGATCTTGCTGGCCCATTTACTGCCCACAGAACTGAACGGCACCTGAGAGCTCAGGAACGAAAACCAGCGGCACAGATGCGGATAGGAGCTCGGCTTGACCTGTGACTCGCCATTTCCTTTTGAGAATTATCACAAATGTTAAGTTGTCTTGATTTTGGACTCAAAACTAAAGTGATACACACACACACACATATATATATATATATATATATATATATATATATATATATATGTATTTATGTATGTATGTATGTATATGTGTATATTTCTCATAGCCAGATGACTGACCTTTGAGAGCAGCCCAGATGCAGAGGTCAGCCAGTGTCACACTGTGACCCACCAGGAATGTTCTCAGTGCCAGAGCTTTATCCAGATCTGCCAGAGCAGAAGACAGATCTGACTGACCACAGAGACGACGGGCGCTGAACTCCAGCCAGTGATCAACCTGCAAAAGACAGAACATAATCAACAACATTGCTAACCGATGAAAATTTGTAATATGCTATAGAGAGCCAGTGGAAAGTAGTATATGATTCCCAAATCTAACCTCAGTTTGCTCCATCATGTTAGAACCATACAGTCCCAATGCCGGAGCCACTCGGGCAAGATAACGGGTGATGGAGTTCACGTCACTGAACTGCACCTCACTGAAGGAGACGCACCGAATGAGAGAAATGGGAAATTAGACAGAATGATGCGTATAAATAAAAATACAAGAAAAATTGTGTCCATAAAACACTATAATTATTATATTATACATAAAGCATGCACTTGTAGTCTCATACAGGCCATATACTCACTCAGAGACACGGAGCATGGTGTCTTTGCCCTCCTTCACAGAGAGATTGACGCTGCCCTTCACATGTTCAGCAGTCAACAGTGCCCCTACAGGCAGAGAGGTGAATTACAGAGAAATCTAATACTGTACCTGCTGTGTGCAAACACAAATCTAAGCTGAAATTATTTCCAAATCCCATTAATATAATTCTGCACATAAATGCACACACACACACACACACACACACACACACACACACACACACACACACACACACACACACACACACACACACAAACTGCAATAAAAAATAACTTCCTTGTTTAGGCTATACTGCATTGTTGCCCTCCTTGTATTTACAACATTACCTAATGCATTAGAAAAAATGTAATCAATGCAAACAAATTCTCTGAACTGTCACAATAATAGTAATATTTAATTGTGAAGGGTTGAGAGAGCAGTAAACAAAAAGCCCAACCTCAAATGTAACAGAAACATATTTGCTTTCATTATAAGGTTACATTATGAGATCAAAACAAACTGACCAAACTGGTCCATCTAGATTCTGTGCAAATCATTTGTGTGGTTACACTGCTGTGACTGCTTTAAAAAAACGTTTTAAAAAAACGTATTTGTCATTGAATCATTCATGCAAACCGATTTAACTGATTTTAAATAATTCAAATTAATATTTTTTTAACAGACTGCAACTGTAAACATTGTCAGAATCTCTAGTAAATGTTATTTTATTTAGTTGTCAGTTCAGAATCATGTTCTCTATTTGAAACAACAAAAAACAATTCTCAATCGTGATTCTCAATTTATCCAGAATCTTGCAGCTCTAACGTATAGAATATGTAAAAATGTCTGTGGTGGATATTCCCTTGTAGAGACATTTTACACGTACATTCCTGATATAAGTTTGGCTTTCAGGGATGACATGGAGGTCTTTCTGCAGGAAAGCCATGACAAAAAAAAAAATCTCTTTTGATGATTTTTAAATTTGTTTAATTATGAGCTTAATTATACGTTTTTAAAATGATTGTTTTCGTTTTTTTATTTAGGCCTAAATGTCATTTTGGTTTTCAAATGATTTACTGTCCAGAGCCGAACGGCACCTGAGAGCTCAGGAACGAAACCCAGCGGCACAGATGCGGATAGGAGCTTGGCTTGACCACATTCAACTTCTTCAAGGCTTTGTATTAAATATTTATTTGAATTTGGCATGATTAAATACAAAATATTTATATTCTGTATCATTAAGACTGCTTGTAACAATATGAACATGAAGGAAATAATATCACAAAATACAGTAAATGGAAAACATTTTAAAACGGGGTTACATTAGTTAAATACAAAATGGATACAATTACTATCAATAAGCACTGTTTACAGCATTTCTTCATAATACATTTCTTGATATTTTAAAATGAAGCTTTTTAAACCTTGACCCTGAAACTGCTGGCGCTGCAGGTCTGCAACTGGATACTATTGCCTCAATACAGTCTTTGCATATCTGCATTAATTTATGCATGGCATTTCCTGCTTTATGCATGTTCGTTCTCTGAATTTCATTTATGATGAAAATCAGGTTTGACAATTAAGGTGTCAACAAATGTCTGAGACACCCTTTTACTGTACTGCATACAACCAGTCACACCAATTTTGGTTTATCGCATTTCCAACTGGTTTTGCAAAGATTCAACATTTCTAATTTGAATCCATCACATGAGACCATTAAAAAAGATTTCACCTTACTACACATATAAAATCAAAGATTAATAACAGAAGGAGTTAGATCATCCTGCTGCTCAGAGACAGGTGTGGAGTAAACAGATTCAGACAGCTCTTTCAAATGACTTGCATCAGCCAGTGACACAGCTTCCCCAAGCACTGGATGGCGCACTTCAATTCATTTACCAAATAATAAATACCATTCTGCAGTTATAACAACATTTCTATATCTTAGCTATATGGTGGAAATGCTCTATAACCAAGAAAACCTTGGTTTTGCCCTGTATATGACTGCAAAACTCCCTCTTACCCTCATAATAATAAAAACAAAACATGCACAAATTAGCCACGCTTCTGAATCACTTTTAGGGAAGCAGACCCAAACTATAACTGTAAAAGATCTAGCTTTGAATCTATTAAAATGTAAAGCAGTGAAAGGCAAGTAAAGCCTAATGAACATTGGGAATGGCAGACTGTTAATTTTAGATTCTGCCACGACGGCACGAGGATGTTCTGCGTGTCAGTCCATTGAACCGGTGCGCGAGCTCAGAGGCTAAATGCAATGTAGCTTGTAATATATTGAACACATCGCATTTGTACTTACCTAGAGGTGGGTTGCTACTGTTGATAGTCAAGTTTAGTGCCATGTCGATCCACTTGGTCTTCTTGTAATGGCCCTGTCACACTTCCAGCATCAAACTACTTCACGACTGCTCAGCGCCGCCTGCTGTAAGAGCGCAGCAGTGGAATGACACGGGTAACACTAGACCCAGAAACAATGGTTCCGCTCATTTTCGTTTGCTCAAAATCTGTACGTTCTTCATCTTTCTATGGAAACAGTGAACGATGACTGACGCTGTCAGTTCCTCACATATTTTTGTAATACAGGTTTGGAATATTTTTTTTAGCCTACGTTGTTTTTCTTTGTTTCGTTATTGCCTTTTATTTTACGATTTCATTTCTGAAGTAAATCTTTATCCATAAAACAAATAGCACCAGAACACTAGCCTCTTTGCAATTGGTTAAATTGATCTTGAATAATTTTTTTTTTACATTCACAATTGTAAGATAAACAGTTTTACAAATGTATGTAAATCACTATGCTTCCTAAAGGAGGCGCTATAAGCCTTGAAAATGCATCTGCCTATTTAGCTTAGTGTCTATAAACTGAAAGTTGGCCTAGTCATTTATATTTTATTGGGAAGATGCTTTGGAATGAAGTGCATGATGCAGCTGTAGGTCTTGATGAATTTGTGTAGCCTAATTCAACAATTACACTATTCTAGAGTTCAGTGCAGTGCAGTGTCACATAAGCTACATTAATCATTTGATTTTTGACAAAAAAAACTTGTCACTTCTTGCAAATGTAAAATAACATTAGCCTATTTATTCTAGTTTTCTCCAACTAGAATTTATAATTTATAATTTATAATTTGAACCCAAACTATTTCAGTGACTTAGAAAATAACTCTAGTCAGTATTATGAAACTGTTTTATTGTTTTTATCATTTAAATAATTGTTATAATGGTTACATATTTACTAAAATGTATTATAGTCTATATAGGCTATAATAATTTATAAATAATCTCATGGCAGCAACTCAATGCATTTAGGCAAATGGTCAAGATGATCTGCTGAAGTTCAGACTGTGCATCTGAATGGGGAAGAAAGGTGATTTAAGTGAGTTTGAACGTGGCATGGCTGTTGGTGCCAGATGGGCTGGTCTAAATATTTCAGAAATTGATGATCTGGGATTTTCATGTATAAAAGGAGAAAATACCCAGTTCTGTGGGCTAAAATGCCTTGGAGAATGGAGAATGACCAGACTGGTGTGAGCTGATATAAAGGCAACAGTAACTCAAATAAGCATGTGTTACAACCAAGGTCTGCAGAAGAGCATCTCTGAACGCACAACACGTCGAGCCGGGAGCAGATGAGCTGCAGAAGACACACTGGTGCCACTCCTGTCAGATAAGAACAGGAACCCGAAGCTACAATTCATACAGCTTCACCAAGATTGGACCATAGAAAATCTGAGAAACGTCGCCTGGTCTGATGAGTCTTGACTTCTGCTGCACTATTCAGATAATAGGGTCAGTAAACATGAAAGCAAGGATCCACCATGTCTTGTATCAACGTTTCAGGCTGATGGAGGTGGTGCTGTAATGGTGTGGGGATATTTTTGGCACAATTTGGACCCCTTTGAACCGACTGAGCATCGTTTAAACACCACAGCCTACCTGATTAATGCTGACCATGTCCTACCTGAGTATTGTTGCTGCATGTCCATCCTGATGGCTACTTCCAGCAGGATAACGCACCATGTCGCAAAGCTCAGATCATCTCAAGATGGTTTCTTGAACATGAACAATGAGTTATTCACTGTACTCAAATGAACTCAAATGCAGTCACCAGATCTCAAACCAGCAGAGCACCTTCGGGATGTGGTGGAACAGGAGATTCGCATCATGGATGTGCAGCTGACAAATCTGCAGCAACTGCGTGATTCTGTCATGTCAATATGGACCAAAATCTCTGAGGAATGTTTCCAGCATCTTGTTGAATCTATGCCACGAAGAATTAAGACAGTTCTGAAGGCAAAAGGGGGTATAGCTGACACCATAACTACATGATTTGTTTTCATCCGTGGTCATTAATCTACCTGACAGTGCACTAACTCTTCGCACCAGCTCTCATTCTTCTCCTGTCCAACATGACAGATTTGTATGAGTATTTATGTGGTAAATTGTGGTTATTTTCCCATGTGTTTTTGTTAAGATTAATGAGATAAAGACATAAAGTGCTCTTCATGCGAATGAGTCGGTTCCATCAATGAAAGTGTCTCCTCTCCAACGCCGTACTTCATTAGAGCCCATCCAGCACATGCTCTACTCCCACCTTCAAAAGCTCTAACTGGTTGGAAGCACATTTGCATTCACTCCTAATGAGATTGTAGCAGTGAGATGCTGCATCAGATTTATTTTTTTCAGAAGCTAGAGACATAAAAACCCAATAATGCCTGATGCCACGGCAGGTAGGCTACACCACAGACTGATGAAATATGGAAATGTGACTTGTTTGTTCAGTCAGGTCTGCAGTCGCAGCTGACATTTTCACACATAAATCCAGTGTAAGCTTATTAATCTCCTGGACGATTCCATATGTGAAATCAAAGAAGCAGAAGAGAGGAAAAAATCTCCTCTGAATTATGCTGTGTAATGAATGCAAGGCTAATACTTGCAAGACAGCAGCGTCTTATTAATGGACATTCACAACAAATCTACTTTTTGTACAGTTGCCCTGAGGAAGACATAGATGATGTTTTATAACTGTGATCTATCTACATTTGGTCTGATGTTAGTAACTTTTTATTTAACCCAAAAAATGTTATTTAGAGTTAGAACGAGGCTTAATGTTCTGCTCTTACACACAGAAGCAAGATCTAATGGATGTTGTGAACGTATAGTCTATAGGTCTATTCTGCATGGCAGATACTATATTTACAAACAACAATTTGCAGTGTATACCAAAGTGTATTCATCTTTAACATACATACATACATAGCTATCATAAATATATGTATATTTTTTTCAAAAAAAAAAAAAGACTGCAGCATCTTATGTGAGACAGAAAAGAAATAGTTGGAGGGGTTACTTTCTTTTCTTTCCCCTTAAATACATTGCAAACTTGACAATATCTTCATTAGACGTCATATCAAGGATGTAATTACCGAAGAAGTGAAGAGCCTTTTGAAAGATCAATCTTGGCGGTGTAATTGTCTTGTCATCTCATTCAGATGGGAGGTCCGTGTGAGAGGAGAGAGAAATGGCTTTGTCAGCTACACTTTGTAATTTTCTCATCTGGTAATAATAGAGTCACTCGAAGACATTAATGCACTTGTTCACTTTTACATTTTTTAAAGAAAGATTAGCACAAGGTTTCAGTGACTTTGAATCTCCTGATATAGGCTAGTTGGCCAGCAGATGGCGGTGTGTGACTTTTGTTTGTACTGCTGTTGCTTTGGTGTTACTTTTCCACACTGGAACCGAACGGTAGGCCACACACACACACACACACACACACACACACACACACACACACACACACACACACACACACACACACACACACACGCGGTTTCGCTATCTTTGTGGGGCTCTCTCTCCATAGACGTAATAGTTTTTATACAGTACAAACCGTATATTTTACGTGATAGGCATAAGCAGGTAAGCCTATACGCAGTAGTATAGGCCTAACTTACCCACCAGGAAAGGTCAAGGATCTCCGTATATACCCACTTAAAAAGCGCGAGGATACGTAACAACATCGTTTTGTGACAGAACTGTCACACTTTCATTCATAAATTCACCCCGTCTGTGTTGCAAAGCACTGCTTTTGGACCATTGGGGCTTCAAATTTCAAGAATCGAGTCTATCCTTTTTTCAGTTGATGAATGAGAGCGGGACATTGTAGGGCTCCTTCCATCCAATAATCGTAATAAGCTTTGTTGCTTTTGATTTGAAACAAAGTATCAGATTTCAAATTCTGCCTATTTTACTAAGGAATTTTAAAAAGTAAATGCCCGCCGGATAGTTCCGGTCCTTGATTCTGATTGGTTGAGCCGCGTTCGAAGCCGTTGTATATTACTCAACAAACATACACCTGTGACCGCATTACACTGCGCATTGCGCAACTGCCCTTTGTGATTCTTTGTTGCTGCATGTGTTGCTTGGCAAACTCTTTGGAACTACATTGCTTGGCGGAGGAATAAATGTGTTATAACCACTGATCTATTTAGAATTATATAGATCAGTGGTTATAACGTTATATTTTTTGTTGCTGGTGTTTATTTTATGAATAAAATAAATAATAAAATGAATATTTTTATGGAGTAACCGTTTTATAAAAGCAATAAGCCCCTTGAAGCCGTGTTTTACAGTGAATTTAGAACAGCTAAGGGGGTTTTAGGCACTATGCGGAACGCCCCTTAGCTGTTCTAAATTCACTGTAAATCACGGCTTCGCTGGGCTTATTGCTTTATTTGGCGGCGCTGTATATGGCGTGAGCGTGACAGATCGCTGTAGCGCCTCAGTTCAAGACAAGCGGCAGCCCGAAGCCCAAGTAAACTGATACTAGTTACAGCAACACATAAACATGAATGAACATCATAAGGTGTGTTAAAAGATACAGTAGAACTTATGGAAATCCGTATCATGTCTCATGTAAGCTCAATCAGTGTTTCAATCGCAGAAAGACGTCATTAAAGCAGTTTGTAAACAATGTCGAAACTTCACATTTACCTCACAAAAAAACATATTCAGTGACTATAGAGAAGTGCATTTTTCTAAGCACCCTATTACATATTAATTATAATTTGTAATGTTCTTCAATAGGCTAATGCATGTTTGAATAAATCCGTCAAGTTGACAGACACAATTTAAATGTTTATATTTCAAAAATGATTTTGAGTAAAAAAATAATGTAATTTTAAAGTTAGTCCTATTAAAACTTTATTATTATAAAAACTTATGAAAGATAATAAAAAAAATATATAGGCTAATACAATCCTTAAGTGTAAATTAAGTGTTCGAAACATTTTAACCTTTAATATTATGTAGTATTGACTCCCATGTAGGCTATAGCCTAGTTTACAGCATTATTTGAGAGATTTCTTTTCCTTGAGAAAATGTGTCAGAATCGCAAGCTTGTGAATCTTAATTGAATTGAATTGTGAAATTTGTGTCAAAACCCAGCTGTATTAGTAAACAGAATACAATATGATGACAGACTAGTGGCATGAAATGGTGCAAAACAGAAAACAAATTCTAAACTGGGTGATATTGTGACATAGCCTACTGATAAGCGTCAGCTTTCCATTATTGTTAATAATAGTTACAACTTGCACTCTTAAATGTACAGTGAAAATTGTCAGCTGATAAAACCTCTGCTCCAGGGACCATATTCATAAAACATCTAAGGCTAAATGTAGCTCCTAACTGTCTGAGTTAGATGGTGATTAACACCAAACAGTAGAAAATCAGTCCACTCTCCCCAGCTATAAATGTCATTGGCTGTTAAAGTCTTGTGTTGCTTATAATACATTGACATGTTGATAACACATAAGTTCAGTTTAAGCATAGTTTCATTTTCATGGACCTTTATTTTTTTTAGATTTGTCACGTGTCTTCTTTGTTCAGATTCCCACCACTCGTTTGTCTCCTTGGTTACCGTTATCATTAGTTCATATGTGTCAGCTGTATGTGATTAATTATCCTCGTTTGTGTTCCTTCTTAAGTTATTCCCTCACCGGCACTCCTTGTCTGGTATTGTTCGTGTTAGCATGCTGTCTCGCATGTTGGCTGTTTACTCTGAGAATTATAGTAAACCTTATGTTATTGCATCATCGTCTTCATCGTCCTCATCTTCCTTGAACTAAGCGTTAAAAATGTATCCAGAGGTGTTATTTTACGTTTGATTACTTTATTTCTAGGGGTGCGCCGAAATTTCGGCCGGCGAAATGTTCGGCCGAAAATGGCATTATCGGTTTCGGGCCGAAATAAAAAAAAACAGCCGAAAACGTAAACCGAAAATGAATGTCACCCGCCCCTCCCATCTGTGCGCAAGCGCTTAGGTTTCACTCACGGTCGAGCTGTTATCACGCGTCTGCCTATCAAAGATTAAGCATGTCAGAGGGCTGTCACTTATCGCACAATCGATCGGACTAACCAACACAAGTTTCGAAAACGAAAATAGGGAATCGATTTTAACGGCCTTCTCTCGGAGTGCATACAGCTCATCACGATACGCCCGCAGCGAACGCGACACACACACACACACACACACACACACACACACACACACACACACACACACACACACACACACACACACACACACACACACACACACACACACACACACACACACACACACACACACACACACAGACACAGACACACCCCTATTTCTGCATAATATAGTGCATAATAGGTAGCCTTCAGTAATGTTTTTCATTGATGTTATGGCAGTCCACATTGCTGACTTGTGTTGTATTTGTTTAGTTGTCCGTGGATTTGCCTATATTTGGCGTTGAAAACGGATCAACGCCAAGTATAGGCAATTTACTAACGATTCACTGAACACTTACGTCTCAAAAATCGAACAGGATTTTTTTCACAAAAGTGACAGCCCTATACGAGAGGACACCAAAGTTGCAATATGTAACATTTGTTCTGCAAAAATCTCCAAAATTGTGAATTCTTTTTGCACAACTTTTAAAAAACTATTTTATTTGATGGAACATAAAACTTGAAGAATAATATTATTTGGTATTATTATTTATATTTCTTGTTAAAAATATTTTATGTTTTGTTATGTAACTGTTAATAAAAGTTTGATTATTATATTGTGATTTTTCATTTCAGATCCATTAAATTCAAGCAATTTAAATTTAAATTCATATATATATAAAATACGTTTTTAAAAGAAGCCATTTTCGGCTTCAGTTTCGGTTTTCGGCCAAGTGCATCCTAAATTTTCGGTTTCGGCCCAGAATTTTCATTTCGGTGCATCACTATTTATTTCATTTCTGTTGTGCTATTACTTATCTGAATATCACTGTTAGTACATGAACAACCTAAAGCACTATTTATTTAAAGGGGTGGTATAATGCCCTTTTCAAAAGATGTAAAATAAGTCTCTGATGTCTCCAGAGTGTGTATGGGAAGTTTTAGCTCAAAATACCCCACAGATATTGTTTTTTATAGCATATTAAAATTGTCACTTTTTGAGGATGAGCATTTTTTGTGTGTGTCCCTTTAAATGCAAATGAGCTGCTGCTCCCGGCACGGAGGGCGGACAACAAGACATTTCTGAATGGTTAGTTGATGAATTTATGTAGCTGATGTGGAGTTAACTATCTTCTAGTCATTGATTAGCATATTCTTTCATGGTAATCTATAAATCGCGTTCCCAGGGGTGGGGTTTATGTAAATTTTAGGGTTAGTGATTTCACTAAGGGAGGAAGCTCGTGTAGTCCCTACCACCCGTTTGTTGTAGTCCTTAAAAAGCGATTTCTGTAAAAGAAAATATCTCCCTTTGCTTTGAACTTTGAGCGTCATAACTTTGCAGATGTTGTTTATGCTCAAACAGCAACATTACATACTAACTAAAGTAAAAAAAAGTGAACCCCTTTATTTAATTTGTATTTTTGTTCTGTTGTATTTTTTTGTCGGTTTTGTTTGTAATTTAGTTTCTTTGTTCTTTATATCTTAGTTTTGAGGACTTCTACTTACATTAATTAACCTAGTAGGCTTAAGTAGGCTATTGATAACTGTGAAATTTCACTGACGTTTAAAATTAATCATATCATGAAAGAAGACTGATCATATCACCCACCTATAATTGTGTTAAATAATAATGATTTCAATATTGAGCAAAATAATCTTGATTATGATTTGTGCCATAATCGAGCAGCCCTATGGGATAGAAAAGTGTCCATCATATGCACACTTCAGAATCTCCCCGGAAGAAGTAGATCATACGGGTACTTTTAGTCTTTTATGAGTACTGTGAATTTGGACATAGGCTACTTCTTTTGAGTTAATTTCAAGATAAGACCACAATGGGAGAGAGAGCGGCATCAACACTGGTAATAAAAATGTAGTTTCGCTACTTTTAATGAAGACTACTGTGTGTTGAGCTTCAGGATTCGAAACACATGAGGTGACCAACATGAGCGGAGTTTGCTTTTCTCAAGTTTTTTTCCTCTCTCAAAGCTAAGCGCAACAAATAATGCAGAAAAGCTGTAAGCTGTCAATCAGTATAACTTATGTGTGTGCGTGATGTGCAGCGCTCGTGCTTTCTGAGCTGTGCTCAAAATGTAGATCTGTATGCAGGTGCGATGTACGTTATCTGAATTAAATACACATCTCTCGCTTTTTACTTAATTGCCAGCAATTACCTATTGCCGACCCCTGGTTTAGTTAAGGAAATGTAATTTCACCAAAGAGGAACTTTTGCTTTAAATAAATGTTAATTTAAAAGCGGTATACTGCAGTGTGATATGCTTCCATATATCATCATGCCTAACACTGAGTAGAATAATTGTGATGTGACGATTGGGTGCGGATATCTAAATGAGAGAAAATCATGGTGGGGGTTGAATGATTAGTTTTTAACAGTGGATTGATTCGAGTTAGAGCTGATCCACGCATCTCTACAAGTACATTTTGTCCCATAACATAGGGTTTACCAATACCACACACACACAAACCTGTTTTTATATCTTTATGTAGACTTTCCATAGACGTAATGGTTACTCTGTAACTGTATATGCTATCCTCTTACACTAACCCTACCCCTAAACCTACCCATCACAGCAAACCACCTGCTTTTTTACATTTTCAAAAAAAACTAAAAAACATCACTTGGTAAGATTTATAAGCTGTTTTCTATCATGTCAAAATGTTCACATTTTACTATCTTTGTGGGGACATTTGGTCCTCTCACTGTAGGTTAAACAAGAACACGCACACAAATCCTATAAAGTAAAACATTACACCTAAAAACATCACTAATTGGCCTAAACCCTAAAAACATTTGTGTTCTTCTTTAAAGGTTTCATCAATCTGAATGGCAGTAATTCCATTTCCATGCACAGTAAAATAGACTTCACAGGTTACACTACCTTTATGTGGTCGGGATACAGCTTTGAAACTTAAATTCTGTCTGACGGCAAGGTGTTAGAGAGCTGCATTGAGTTTTCGTACTGTAGCCTACAGCAGGGTTTAACACAAAAATGCAGCCCCAGCACTGGCAATATCACATGAGCCCTGGATTTCAGAAGTCAGTTTCTTAAAAATAATCTCTCCACTTTTCTCAATATAGAGAGAGACCCTTTCCTGTTCACTGGGGTTACACATGTTTAGTAAGGAGATTAAAAAATGTCACATCATGATACATTTCAGTATTAATTATGGGACTAGATTTGGCTGGTTAGCATGCACCATTTAGTCTGTGCTGATAAATAAACCATTATGGAGTTTACTCTGCACTGATGGGCATGTATTCTGACAATTTATTTACTGTGAGCAACATACAATATGAATCACACATTATTACAATATAACCCATTTTACCAGTGCCTGACTATTTATTGGGAGGATTTTAAAAGCGAAATTGGACTTAAAATATTTTTCACATCACAGCTCAGAGTAGTTGGTTCTGAAGGCACTTGGAACTTGTGGTGCCGATCAACTTTGTCATGATGTCATTGTTGTAGAATCATTAGTCACATGGCATTTACACCTCCAGCCAGGGGCTGTATTACAGAGACATCTTAACTCAAAATCCTCTCATTTCTGTTTAGTAACCATGGTAATTTAACTTTCAAATCTTAAGTCAATAATTAAGATAGGCAGTTTCCGTAAGCTCCAGGTGTCAGGAAATATACACTAAGAAGGATATTAAGTTAAACAGGCAAGTAGATATTGATTATGGCAGTTGATGGATGGTTGTTGAATGACGTTAATGAAAGTCTTTGTCTTATAGATGGGGGTGGCTGGCAGTCCGGTGGAGCACACACTTCAGTGTAATGGAGTATGGTGACGCTGGGGAGGACACACACTTGAAGACACATGAGGGAGAAATCACAGGTAAGTACGCTGGAGATTATATACAGGCACAGAAGAATCAGGAGATCACAGAAATGGGTTCGTATTCCTTGTCTAAAACCCTATTCGGACGGTATGTTTCTCATGGGGTCAGGGGCTAAGGGCCGAAACCAGAAGGTCAGTGTTTTTATCCCACCACCCACGTAAAAATCCTTACTGTATGTCCACAATTGTCTCATTTGAGTCTATTTTAATTTCTCCAAAGCCTTTTTAGGAGAAACATCACAGACAAAGTCAATACTTAAAAGAAACATTAGGATGGAGGAAGAACATGGGAATATATTAATTCTCCTGAGATAAAAGGAAAGTCTTAAGAAATACAATTTTCCTCTAGGTAGTTCAAAATTAGTCAGAGCTGAAGATCCCCAGGCAGAGTACTGTGCTGTTGTCCATAAAACATTTTCTTGTTGCATTACTGCTATTTAAAGTTGTACTGCATGATTTAGATTAAAAGTATTTTTATTTCTACAAATATTCAAAACACCGGCTGAGGTGCTCCAGAAGATCGTTTTTCATAGTGAGCTCTTTTTTCGGCTTTTTTTTGCTGCCATTATTGCCTCAAAATATTTTTTTCAACCATTCCAACTTTTCAACAACCTGTATATGCAAGATGGATCTGTGTCACTTTGACTGTCTCTGTGTTGAGCATGAAAGTATACAGCTCAGTTAAACTGCCTGTCACCTTTGCTTGTGCAACAGTTCAAATAGCACGGTGGATAATGTCTCAAGTATTTTTACGTTTATGTGATCTGTATACGTCTATGATGTTCACGCATCCATAAATATGAACAGCTCTCCAGAGTCTCATTTTAAATGCTCCGAGATGTTATACTGCTGTATAAGTCATTAAATGACTTGGCTGTTGGCACGCATAATTCCCCCATTAATGGTGTTTGGGTGTATATTTCTCCACTAGGATAACAGCAGACATGCAGCCGTGTGTTCATCAGTGACTCTGCAGCAATAATTTGCAATTTTCTTCTTCCGCTGTCTTACTTTATCTTCATCATGCTGCAGAAAGGGTAAAAGGACGTGGGAAACATCCACAAAGAAAAATGGAGCAGCTATGTTTGCAAAATTCATTTAAATCAAAGCCGGATGCTAGAGCTGTTCTAAGCCTAGACTTTCTGCTGCTTTAAAAAGTTTGTTGGTGTACGGCTTAGTGAGAATACAACAACGATTCTTGATATATTTTACTTGCCATTGTGAAAATAGCTCAATTTAAACTTTTAATGGATTAATTACTAAATCATTTTTTATAGCATGCATTTAATTTCTTTCTTTTTTTTTTAACTACTTTCAATTATAGTAATAATTATACACAAACACACAGGCGGTTGTATATATTCACTGATGAGCAACTTTTTTAATGATGTTGACACATTATGAGAACAAGTAATGAGAAAAATGGAAGAAGCAGAAGACAGAAGCCTTTGTCGAATGTCTTAAATATCAGTTCTAACCAAATAGAAAAATAGATTACCTTTATCTTTTACCTTACCCGCTTTAGATTTCATATTATTCTCTTATCTACTATGCATTTAGCTAATTGTCATTTAAGCAAATGCTGTTAATCCAGTGAAAATGACAGTAAACTGATTGCTAGGACAGTCTTCTTGGAGTAACCTGGGGTTAAATGAGTGCGAAGGGCACAGTGGTGATGGAGAAGGATTGCGATCTAATTAACTTCAGTCCAAGGTTCACACCAATTTGGGACTGAACTTATAACCTTTTTGTTAAAGCCCAGAACCCAGAACAATTAGCATAGCAACATCATTAGACTACGGTCACTCTTTCAGGTTGCACTTTTCTCCTTGCACGTTCAGTCAGCCGACAGCTCTGGGACTTTTACTGTTTGTCACTCTGCTTGTCTGCTCCTTCCAGACAGACTGCGATAGTGGTGGGGATCTGCTGGCAACATACAACAAGTGACTGTCTTTCTAAGTGAACATTCATTGATTCATTAATCAATGAAACAAGTGACTGTTTGAGTCATTGAATCACTCACTCAGCTGATTAGTTCAAACACACTGATTCGTTCTGAAGCAGCACTACGTTGTGTTGCAGATTTAGCTGCCCATCCATCATGGTTTGGTTTCATTTTTGTTGGCGTAGCAAAAATGGACAAAGTAATTGGCAATATTGGGTCTAAAATAAATACTCAATATAAAATTTTTTATTGAATTGTTGTATAAATGCCACATGCTGCTGGGTTTAAGCACAGCCTTTATGAAATTAGGAAGAACATCATGTTTGTGAGTGTGATATTTCTTAAATGTATGATAGGCTACCACAGTAATGATCACAACTATAAATGTCTGAACAGAACACATTAAAATTGTGTAGATTTTGTAACCAGTAATTTGTCCCACTAAAAGCAATACTGATTATTTCACAGGCAAAAACAAATACACAGTTCTGCTCATGGATATCTACTGCCTTCTATAAAATCTGAATATGTTTCATAAATTTGATACCTCTAACCTCAGTCACAATGACTGCCAATTAGTAGCGCATGTGAGCAACAGAGGAGGTGTGACAATTAACACTTTGACATGTGTTTTCAAAACCACATGAAGGAACAGAGGCCGAAGGGCTATATGCTAAATTGTAGGTGCAGTAGCAGTTACAAAACAACACATGAAATAATTAAAGCACATGCAAAAATGAACAAATTATATTAGTGAAAAAGTAAGAATGCTGGTCTCAAGTTGAAGCTCACATACATAAACTTACACACACCTTACAGTGTAGATGTTGTATTCCAGAAGCAGTGTTGGGGAAATTTACTTTCAAAAGTTAATCCTAACAATACTGTGTTACTCCTAGGTCAGCAGCAAAGACATAAATAATAACGTGTTAAAGGGGTGGTTGATTATGATTTGACTTTTCTAACTTTAGTTAGTGTGTAATGTTGCTGTTTGAGCATAAACAACATCTGCAAAGTTACAATACTCAAAGTTCAAAGCAAAGGAAGATATTTGCTTTTAAAGAAAAGGACTACAACAAATGGCTGGTTGGGACTACACGACATTCCTCCCGGGTTAGTGACATCACTAACCCTAGAATTTACATAAACCCCGCCCCCGAGAACACGCAGTCCATGTTGAGAAGAGGAAAAGTTGTTGTATAAGAGATTTGTGAGTCAGCTCAAACTTTAGCATCCATCTTTTCACATGCAATAGAAAGTCACTCTGTGTGCATCTCACAACAGTTCCTATATGAGCGATTTATAGATTTATCATGACAGAATATCTTAATTGAAGATAGTTAACTCCACATCAGCAACATAAATTCATCAACTAACCATTCAGAGACGTCCTGTTGCATTCTACATGTTGTCACTTCTTCTTGAGTCTCTCCATCTTTGTCTGACTCCGGTTTAACATTAAAGGCAGAACAGTTTCTGTCATTTTAGTGTGTCTGCGTGAGGTAACAGCAGCTGCTAACACACATGAGCTCTTGAAACCCCGCCCTCTGCAGCAGCTCATTTGCATTTAAAGGGCCAGGCACAAAACGGTGCGTTTTTGCAAACCCTCAAAAAGTGACAACTTTAACTTGCTATATAAAAATATCTGTGGGGTATTTTGCGCTAAAACTTCACACACACACTCTGGGGACATCATAGATATATTTTACATCTTGTGAAAAGGGCATTTTACCACCCCTTTAATAAAGTGAGATTAAATACATAAAGTATGTTTTTACTATTTAACATATTTAATTATTGCAAGTTTGCATAATATTCTTAATTTGCATTTTACTCTTTTTATTCATTTTGAGGAATACTGAATCTGTTTTTGTGCAATTGAAGTGAGCGCACACAACAAATCTGCACTTCCGATTTATACCTTTTGAAAAAGAAACTCCGATATTTTGTTGTAAATTTAAAAAGTAATGTGTTACTTTAGTTGTTACTTGGAAAAAGTAATCTGATTACCCCCAACACTGCACAGAAGTACATGCTCAAAATGTTTTCAGATACTTTCAAATTTCCTGAATCAGCTGTTTTGTGACCCTAAACTCAAATCTCAAACTATCGTTGTCAAATTCATGGAGTTGGGGAATTTGTGGCAGGGCTGCCATTCGGCAAATCGCTTATATTCAAATCCAAAGCACAAAATCGCATTGCCCAATATGGTCTCCTGTGTCATCTTTTCTCGACCATGAAGGGTTTATGTTTGGGGAAAGCCAAAGAATGCTGTTGGTTCACATCTGTGACTGCTAAACCTGCTGGGGCTTCTCGAGGGCTTCTTTAGGAATAATTTGGTTTGAAGCTGGCTATCCATTGTAGATGAATATTCAAGATTGGGGTAATTTCACTGAACCAGGGATATATGATGTAAATAATGTTCCTTTGTTTATTTTACTATATTCTGGGATGAGCATGAATAGCCTTATTCTTTTAGAAAGGTCAGTATTGCACTGCATTTCAGGGCTTAACCTTGTATGATGATCTTGAAGAAAATGCAGCATACTTCTCATAGCATAGCCTGAAACATGATGGAGGTTATTTTGACTTAAATGATTTATTCATCCAACAATCAAAATTCTGTGATTTCTTTCATGTTTGCACATTTCAACCTTGGTGTGTGCCGCATCACATTCATTTATGAGTCATTTAGAAATGGGAGCTCTAGTGCAAGTTCTACCGGGAAGACTCTAATATCACGTCATTCATTAACCACAGATCTAGCCAATAACCACTCGACATATGGAGTATTTAAGCCCGGTTAACACCCATTACTACGTTCGCAGAAACTGACGCCGGCGTTCACCCCCATCCTCCCCACCACCACCAGCTCGGTCCCTGTCCATCCATTGGGGTATAGGCTTCGTCCCTGCCTTCATCTTGCATACAAACTGTTCATTGCAAAATGTATTGCATACAAACTGTTAAATAAATCTTATTCATACGTTCTCTTGCCTCCCGAGTCGTTCTGGTAGAACTAATGGTATTCCCGATTTTCACTACTTAAGAAAAAAAAGTCATGCTTTGATCATAATTATGACAAAGTTGACGTGATGCTTAGTCTACAAAATATTCTCTAACTTGTCAGTGAGTTCGCAGTTTGAATCAAAATTAGTCCCTCATTTAACGTGTCATATTTCAGTTATCCTCAATTCAAAATGAACAGGGAACCGTTAATATGATGTATATTTCAGGTTTGTGAGACTTCAGTCTATTTGCTAACTCAGTCATATGAGTTAAATGTGTTATTAACATTTATTAATTTTTTTGTTATTTGTGTTCGTCATATGAAAGGAGAATGATGATGCACAGAAAAGGAGTCATGCAAGTTATGCATGATTCAAAATGAACCGAGAACTGTTACTGTGATTTCAGTCTTCTGACTCATATAACAGTGTGTAATTAACATTTGTTCAAATAAGCTTTATTTGTGTTCTACTCATGAAAGGAGTCATACAGAATGATGACACACAGGAAAAGAATGAGAGTCGTTTTTCTGATAGTTTTTCATGAGAGTTATGAGTTAGTCTGATTCAAAATGTTACTGTGATGTTGAATGTGTACTGAATTTGACAGCTTATAATTACATTTTTTCTAAATAACTTGATTTGTGTTTCATATATGAAAGGAGTCAAACAGAATGATGTTTTGAATTACATGAGGTGGTTTGACAGGGTTTTCAGTTTTTGGTGAACTATCCCTTTCATTTCTGCCCTTTATATCAGTTATTAGCTTTAGGTCAAAAGCAACAAACAGTTGTGTTGAGTCTCTTCAATGGATAGATCATTTGTTCTATAGGAAGCTTGACTCAGCTGGATGAAGTCCTTTCTCATTGTAGGTCCTCAAGGTCTCCTGTGAGAGCTTTATCATAAATAATTTTTTTTTGTAATAAGCCACTTTTTTGGTCCTGGGTAAATGAAGCAGACAGTTTCACTGACATTTGCACTTTTCTCTCTATTGTTCCAGCTCAACCCCTCCACTGTTCCAGCTCCCCATTCTCAAGAACCAGCTGTCGATCATGTAAGACAGATAGATAAAACAAGAGAGAATAAAGGTGAAATTAAGGGGAGGTGAATGAAGCGAGAGAGAGAGAGTTTTCATGCAGAAACGGGTGGCTTTTCTCTTCAGCCTTTTACGAATTTCTACAGTTGATTCAGATTTAGTCATCAGAACCTGAACATAATTTTAATTAACCTGCTTAATGAAACCACGCTCATTCCTCTCCTGTGGTTTAAGGGGTTATTTGAGAAATCTAATCTTCCTTGATCTTTTGAGATAAAAGAACTTGACACACTATGAAAACACATTGTAACTTTCAGAACTCAAAACTTCCTCCTCAGCCCACTTAAAAGTTCAAATTTAAACTGAGCTCCAAAAAATGACTTGTTCTGACCTTCTGCAATTTTGTGATATCACACATCCATGTTTACATGTCAGTGATACTTATTGGGAGATCAGAAACTTAACCCGTCAAGTCACAATAAACTACAACAAGCTCTGCATATCAATTTATCTGATAATTTCAGTCTGATCTTAACAGCTTAACTGGCACATTTCAACACATAGGGCCCTATCTTGCACCCAGCGCAATTGACTTTGTACACACGCATGTATCATTCCTATTTTGCACCCGCGCAAAGCGGACTTTTCCCTCCACATACGCACGTCGGTAAGTTAGGAAATGAACTTGCGCTCACGGGGGCGGTTCAGCGCAAAGAGGAGGCGTGTTCCGGCGCAAACGTTACTTCATGCTATTTTGCAGGTTTAGAAAACAATTGCGCCACTAACCAGGAAAAAATAGTTTATGCTATTTTAAGGGCGCATGCTTGGCCATAATCAATGTAGCGTGTGCACAATGCGCACTTTGATTCTCTCATCTACACAGAAGCAGCAGTTTTCATTTTTGCAAATCATACATTATTACGATAGATAGATAGATAGATAGACAGACAATTTATTATAAAAGCATACATCTAGGTTACACATTTACCCAAATTATCATACGCCTGTTTAACTGAAGTTAATTTGGGTGGGTTTCTCCATCCCCAATGTCCCTGACGAGAACGTCGGTCTCCTCGGTTGTGAACCGCTCCTGGCGCGCGTCTGGCAAATCCGCTGTTATAATAGGAATCCGCTTTAGAACAAGCGCGCCTGCTCTTAAAGGGAATGTGAGATGTCGCTCTGATTGGTTTATTTCACGTTACGCCCAAACCACACCTATGAATAATGAAGCTACTTCAGACCAACCCCTTTTAGATTTGCGCCGGGCGCAAGAGGCATTTATCCCGCCGGGAAAATAGCAACAGCGCCGAGACCCGCCCACAAAGTTACTTGCGCTTTGCGCTTGACACTTGCGTTTCAGATCGTTAAAATAGGGCCCAGAATGTTTTGTGATCTTATAATGCTGTTTTTAGAAAACTAATGACATAATGCTTTTTAGAGCCCTCCAAAAAGAATCAGCCATAATATAGAGCCAGATTTACTAAACAGGGCAAATTAGCATGAGAGCGCAATTCCATGATCTAATGACGACTCACACATTAAAGAACACAGCCGAATCATTTCCATAATGACCAGACCAACGCAATCTACCAAGACAAGCGTCTGGTTTAAGACATGCTTTTTTGGGCGGTAAATAATGGCGCAAATACCAGTAAATTGACGAGCGCAAATCTTAGTAAAAATCACCTTGCATGATTCATTTAAATACTCTACTCCCATTAATTTTGAGTCTGAAAGGGAAACTCCTACAAATGCATATGCGATAAGGTCAGCCGCAAAAATAACCCTGTTCACGCCTTTTCTGTGCTATTTTTCACTGAGTGTCTTTAGTAAATCCTGACAGTAGTTTTTCTTTACTATTTAACCCTCTAAAAAGAGGGTTTGCATTGGCGCCAGCTGTATTAGCTATATTTTGCATGCAAAAATATTACATTTGTCAGAGTATGCAGCTAATTTTGAATAGAAAAAGAGACTGTATAGAACCATATTGCGTATAGTTACATAAATCTACCATTAGGGGCTAATGGGTTAACTTTGCTTAACAGCTAAACCTTTGTGGAAAATGAAAACTAGAAACTAAAAGACAAAACTTTACGTAAAAACGTTACAATTTTAATTTTAGTCATATGAAAATGAATGATTTTTAGAAAAAAACTAAGCTGAAGGTCTTCCACCACAACCCTCAGTTGTAAGCAGGGTGTAAGGAGATCTTTAAAAATATGCGAACGAGATCATATGAATTTATACAAATTCACTACCAGTTCACGTAAATGTGAAATATTTACAAATTGCCATGCAATTCATTGCAAGTAGACCACCTAACATTGCAAGTAGACCACAATGGGGAAAAGTAGATGAACTCTTTACTTTAATCCACTGATATTGTGCTGAATGTACCAGGAAGTACCTCCATGCTCCCTAAAATAAACACTCAGTACTTCATTTGACTTCAAGTCATGTAGAGATACAGAAAATCACCCATTAAAACTCGCTGATGACAACAGAACCCCGAAACGCAGCAACTTGAAATTCTATGAATTGCAACGTTCATCAGATTCACATTCAGGCCCAAGTTCTTTTGTATTGTTCAGGCCCTATTTTCATTCTGTCATTCCTCACAGTAAAGATTCAGTCATCAACGCTCAGCTTACGTGATGAAATAAAGGTATGCTCCCATGTGTAACAGCCACAACACAAAACGATCAAAGCAGTCTGCAGGGCTCATATGCGGAGGCACAGAGGACGGGAGGCTGAGCGTTGGGCTGGAACACAATTATCACAAAGGACAACTGACAGCCTCACTGTTGTGTGCTTGAGAAACGCTGCTAACAAAAAAACCAAGGTTCACTGGTATTGTATTCGTGCATTGTATTCGTCTTGTTTATTTCAAAATGCCATTTCAAGAAAGAAAGATAGAGTGAGAACAGAGAAAAAGACAGAGAAAATATTGTCCTTAACTTGGAGACCTTGAAGGCATCCCTGCTATTTTAATGTTTAGTTTCTGTCTTGTTTAATATTCAGTCTTAGTTCTCTTGATCACCGTTTGCCTTATGCCTGCTTACAGACTCTGCAATTTTGGCAATCCTATAAGATCATTACAAATCACACTGTACGTGTACGACATGGATCTAATAAACTACATGTATTAGGGCTGCAAGATATTGAAGAAAAATGGGATATGCGATGTTGGATATTCAGTATGCGATTGCTTTAAGTGTGTAAAATCAATTTAAATTATATTTGAAAATATTTTAAAACTCAAAATTATATAACCAATATATATGTTTCAGATTCTTTCTGGGAAAAGAAAGCCTCACTTGAACTTTTGAAATTGAACAGCAATGTTTTAGCATTACATAAAAAGTGATGTCACAAATCTGACAATGTTATTTTAACATCAATGTAAAAAAAAGAAAAAGTAATACCAATATTTAAATACCAACAACTCTTTGCTCAACTTGGTAATATATTGTTATATCAACCTAAAATTATATTTTAATATATTAAAATATATCACAGTTATTTTAAATTGTAATATTTCACAATATTACTGTTAGCACTGTAATGATAAAATAAATGCATAACTTCTTAAAAAAAAATTACAAACTCTTACAGACCACAAACTTTTAAACAGTGTAATATCATTTTTGTGCCATTTATGTATTGAAAATATGCAAATAAAGATACTATATTAGACTTTTTATATCATGACATTATTTTCATGACAATTAAGCAGATTTTACAAAATTACCGACATGTGTCAGTGTTTTTTATTATTGTTTTAACTGTTAAAGAAAAAAAATTATAATACAATTATTTTGTTCTATTTAAATCAGCATACACTACAGGCAATAGAAATGCTACCATTTTACAATTTAAATAATGCATCACAGATTTTTCACATTACAGTGATAAAAATGGATTTTGCCTTACCGTAATGAGAATTGGGGTGGAAATTTGGATAATAATGTAGGTTGTGTGAGATGCACCCTGAAGGTTTCACTTATCTGAGATTTGTGACAATTGAAAGAGGAAACAGAGACAAACGTTCTCCAGCAAGTGAGGGTCTGTTTTGGTAATGGCAGGGGAGAACTTCTGGATGCATGTCGTGAGAGAGGCACATGCCAAGGATAGCAAACAGCTCTGCCATAGTGGGGTTTCTCTATGGACATATGCCTGCAGGGATGATTGAGCTTTTAATATCAAGTTGGCTAAGGAAGCGTATCATTCTCTCATTCTCTAAAAGCTCTGTCTAAAATCAGAGGAGGCTGAGCAGATGATTCATATGGAGAGTGTGTGATTCAATGTGTTTGTATGCGTACCAACATGTGTGATTGGGAAGGATGCTTGTACTTAAGTAGATGCAAAAGTAGACCTTTCTGGCTGCATCTTATGCAACCTTACAGTACGGTATTTTCATTACAATTAAGTACATTTACACCACAATTCTCCTTACCGTAATGCAAAAAAATTAATAAAAAACAAAAAACAAGGATTTATATATTTTTTAAATTGTAAGATATATACATCATGGTATTACAATGTCTTTCAAACATTTGGAGTCAGAAAGATCTTAATAATAATCAATCAATCAATCAATTAAATAATCAATACTTTTATTTAGATAGGATGCATTAAATTGATCAAAAGTGACAGTAAAACCTTTAAATTGTTAGAAAAAATCTATTTAAAATAGTTTCTGTTCTTCAAAAAATCCGTAAAAAAAATTTCACAAAAATATTAAGCAGCACAACTGTTTTTAACAATGATAATAATGATGTAAGAAATGTTAAGAATAATAAATGTTACTTGAACACCCAGGGGCACTGCAAAAATTCAACATTGCCATCACAGAAAGAAATAACATTTTATCTATCGATCTATCGATCTCTCTCTCTCTCTCTCTCTCTATATATATATATAGTAGTCCTTAAAAAGCAATTTCTTTAAAAGAAAATATCTCCCTTTGCTTTGAACTTTGTGCGTTGTAACTTTGCAGATGTTGTTTATGCTCAAACAGCAACATTACACACTAACTAAAGTTAGAAAAGTTAAATCATAATCAACCACCCCTTTAATGTTTGCCACTGCCACAAAAAAAAATAAAAAAATGTAACTGATTTATAAAAACAGTAATAAAAAAAAGATAATATAAGCACACTTTCAATCAGAACACATCATAAAATGAAGTGTTTAGAGCTTAACCGATAAAACAATAGCATTCAGAAAGAAAAGAGGAAAAAAAGTATTAGACGCTTCTGATTGTCAAAACATGGACAGGAACACATTTATAGTTAATTTGATGAACTATAACTGGTTACTCTGCTATGACACCTGTGTGAACTTAAGGGGAACTGACTTTATATAGCCACTAAAAATCAGCTTGAAACCAACAGTGACTGGTATACGCACAATGGTTTCCAACATGCGGTTAAAGGCAGGCAGCTGTATCAGCGTGTTTTAGCCGGCTCAGATTAGACTGACAAACTGTAAAATCCTAAACTGCAGGGAACAGGCCATGGTTTATTTTGCATGGGATGCTAAGAGATTGGTGTCAGGAGGAACGCACTTCACTCTCATGATGGGATGGCTTTGCATATTTCCCTGTCATCCCATCAGGGTCAGTGCCATATGACCAGCCGTACTCATTCCAATCCAACTAACACCAATCCAGCATCACGCAGACACATTACATGTCCATTTTTCAAGGGTTTTACTATATCCACCCTGCACATTTGCCGATGGTCCATTCAGACTGAACCCTTCATCTCTAAAGCCTAAAGACTTGAGAAGTAAAGAGCTTAAATGCACCGGCCACTCCCATCCTGAGAATGTTGAAAGATAAGAGTGTGTACAAAAATGGCAGGCGTGACATTGTTGAAATTGGCTCTGATCATTGATTTGCACCAATGCATCCAGGATCCCATGCAAAAACAAAGTCCCTTAACCCACATTGACCCAACTTTTAAATATTCTGTAAGATTTACTGGTTATTTTTCTTTTCTATTTGTAAGCTGTCTCACCTCTACGGATCAAAGGAGCAAGTTATTTTTGTTTTACACCATCTGGACACACACGCACACGGCTACTGATATGATACAAAATATGCTACTGATTTAGTAGCATATTTTATATGCTACTAAATCAGCATATTAGAACGATTTCTGAAGGATCATGTGACACTGAAGACTGAAGTACTAATGCTAACAATTCAGCGTTGCCATCAGAGTAATACATTCCTATATAAAACCATACAGTATATATAGTTTTGTCTAATGCCTAAGAACAGTGGATCGAAGGTAACAGTCATATGGTAAAACACACCAATGTATGCAATTTAACAGCTTTGTGTACAAAGGCAATGATAAACTAAACAAGACACAGGTTCCCAAGAAAAACAGCAATGTGGTCCTAAGAAAAACTGGAACTAATGCTGCCTTCACAGGCTATCGGAAATGTCCTACTTCCCACTTCTGAAGTTGTGATTAGGAGCTTCATGGAGGACACCATTCTTGCCTAAGATATCTGTTGTGAAAATCTTATTTAAGCCAAAATTATATTTAGCGTCCCATTTATTGACAACCATATAAACATTTGTCGCAGCTTGCTGACTATTCTGGAATTTCGGTCAAATACAGGTTACTTTCTCTGTGTATAAAACATACAATACACTGATTATTCATGTAAGAATACCAATCACAGCAGCAATCATTCTCTCCTCCGCCATGTTTAAAGTTTATGGCACACCCAACTCTGGAATCAAAAGTATCCCAGAGCTTCCTAGTGGTAAAAAGGACGTGAGAGACTGTTCATGTCCAATTTTTAACTAGGAAACTCGTATTTACGATAATTCCAATAGCATATGTAGGCAGCATAAACCACAGGAATAGTGACAACAGAAACAACATAAAATGAGCTGCAAAATAAGAGTCTCTGAACTTAGACGTGACACAGTTATTTTTCCAGAGAAAATAGTTTATAACCCTGAACTTCAGGCTGTTTGCAGATGTCTTTCAACAGGTAAAAGACCTCGGGGTCACCTTGGGTCTCGATTTAGCCAGAAAAGTGAGCTTGACTTTTATAAACCTCATAGAACATTGACTCGCTTTTTTCCAGAGAGTGGTTTGAGGACAATTTCCTTTGATGCAATTTTATCAAAGAGGGATTTCTGACAGCCAACTGATTGAGTGTCTGGTTTAATGGGGTTAAGTGCTGTGTCTTTATCTTTTAATATAGATGTGCCATAAGTATGATCGACGATAACGCAGTGGAAACGACAAGAGACAAGACTTTACCACTGCATCACCACTGTGAATAGCATGTAACAGACGTACATGGAAGATGCATTTGAGATTATCTGTGTTGGTACCTGCTGTGAATGTGATTGTGATAATTAGTTTGAGAACAATAGTTGGAGCCACACAAATGGATTCCCTTCTCTCACTAAACGGCAAAATATTTTTATGGGACTGTTGAAGGCACATGACTGGGGGTGATAGCAGCGTTCCATGCCAGCCGATTAGGCCAACTTCCAGCTCTACTCTTCCAGAAGCTCCAGCAGGGACTCGGCTCTATTACATGGGAATACATGATGAATACAACCAGCATCCAGACACACCAACTTTGTCAGACCAGGCAGGAAACAATGGCTCTGTTCTGAAGCTTATAGCAAAAAGTCTTGTTGCTTACTGCTCTCAGATGAGATGTCAAGCTATATGTCAGCATCTCCTTATTATCACATATTTTATTATTTTCTATATTTTTTAGGACTGTAATGGCTCATACCAACTTATTTTATTGTATTAACAAATTTTGTGGCTGCTATTTAGTAGCCTTACCTCATACTGTTAATCATCAGTGTTTGTGTTCAGTGTTTAAATGTGAGTCCCATGGCCAAACCAGTTGAGAACCATTGCCTTAGAAGTCAACAAAATTAAGATGCCTACCTTTTGGAAGTGGCTTCATGTTAAGAACATGCATAGTCCTTTTTGCAGTTTGTTCTGCCTAACACAGTAACTCAGGAAAGTTCTGTTTAATTGACCAGAGTAATAGATACTCTTCAATGACTTGATCTGAAATTCATATCTGATACCAGAATAATAGATTTTCATTTGTTTTCTGAAAATAGAGGCATGCAGCATGAGTGATGCATCTCAGTTGGATACTGTAGGTAGAAATGAGATTTAAATACACAGTATAAGTTTAAAAGAAAGTGTAGATGAATAGCTAGATGCTTCATGTGATTTTAAATGAGAGTTTTATTCATGTAAACAAACTCATTTTCTGTAATATGTTGTTCTAACATAAGTTCTAACTCTGTGGTCCGAACAAATTTACAATGTAAGTGTCATGTTGAGAGGAATTTACCTTTATGGATATGGATTAGTGTCAGTTCATATGTGTACTATGATTATTGACTTTACTGGAAGGTTTTAGTGCCATAAATCTCATTGAGGCAACTGGATCAATATTGCTTTGCTTTACATGAGGGAATGACTTTAACTCACTTTCCCTCTCTGTCTGATGCAGTTTCATTGCCCACCTTTCCTCATCACTTTCTCGGTCGTGCATAATGCGTTGTTATATGCGTATTCTGTATGGTCTTTTTGGAAAATGTGTCCTGCCATTGTTTGAGAAGCGGATGGCCCACCTGTAATCTTTTGAAAAGTCACAATGTTCCTCAGATGCCCTTTACCCACATAGCTCACACGCACGGCTTACTCATGAAGATGTTAAACGCCACGTCGAGCAAGGCTTTACTTTCGGGTGAATAGCTCCAATGCTGCTTTACCTGAAATAATCCTGTTGGCTGTTGGAGTTTAACAAGCGTCTCCCTGAGGATGCGACGTCAAAGGAACTAGCTGTGCTTCAGAGAGCTGACACGGATTTGGAGCGGCGTGACTCTTGACGTAGTCAGCTAAAGTGAGATGTGAAAAATAGTGAATTCAAGTGTAAGTGACTCAGACATCTGCTATGGTAATACATGACACTATAAAAAGATGTTACCAATGAAGGGTTTGAATCTACAGTACTACCTCAGAACCATCTCTGCCTTTTTTCTCCCGAAGGCATCAGACTTCTCCTTAGGGAGTGGAAGATCCCATGAAGCGCTTGATCTTCTGGCTCTCTTTTTAAGTTTCCAGCTTGCATCTGCATGACAAATCGGCAGCCAGATGTGTGAGGATGCCTCCTCACTGATAGGTTGATGTAATCTACCACTGTCAGTTAAATGCACACTATGCAGTTTCCGTTTTTCTCAAACAGCGACCCCTAGAGGAGTACTTGTATTTAACGTTACTGTCGTAAATACCACTCACGCAGAGCCGTCTCTGCACTCTTCCGACCGTGATTTCTTCATCGACTCTGCCATGATTTACGTCTGAAATGCATGCTAGTGTCTTCCATAGAGGCTTCTTCATATATTGTTGATGTATGTGACGTTGTGCCGTAAAGCAAGTCGTGATTCTCACGAGATTTGGCCTTTAATCAGATACTCCATAGCTGCTTCCCAATTCAGAGGCTGCATCCTTCGAAGGCCTTGTGTCACAGTGGCGCGTCGAAGGCTGTCCCTATTTGAAGGCTCCTTCAAATGCGGCCTCCAGATGCGTACTTCGTTTCCCGTGCACTGAAGGATACAACAGATGGATCCATCACGGCCTTGCCTATCGCAGAATTCATTGCGCACTGGTGGCGACAATATCTTTTTGAGAAAAAATTGCCTCATTACACGTTTAAACGTATGTATAGGCTTTCAACTTACTAAAATATCTAATGATACAAATGTAGAAAAAAAAGAAAAAAATTACCTTTTAATCGGTTCAGCCTCTGAAGTCCGAATCCTTCGAAAGATGCAGCCTCTGAATTGGGACGCAGCTCATGTCTCGCCCAATGCTCTCCTTCAAAGCATTTCAATGAGCAAATAGAAGTTTATGCAATGTGTATACATCAGTGTTTTTGACATTTCTGTCATTTGTAGCATTTTCCACAATATGGGGCTTGAAAAGATTTTTTTTTCTTTTTTTCACTTTTCAACAAATGGTCTGTGAAAAGATGTAATGATGGTTAACCTTCAGTAAATGTTGATTGTCAACCTTGCAAGGTGTTAAAGATAACCTATTATCCCCCTTTTCAAAGTCTTGATTTTGTTTTTGGGATCAATTAGGCCTAGGGTTTCAAACTTTTTTAAATATTTTTTTTACACATTTTACATTGTTGCAGCACCGGTGTTGGGGAGTAACATGTAACGGAATTAAGTTATTTAATTACAAAATAAATGTAACTGTAATCCATTACAGTTACTTATGAAAATGTTATCGATTACAGGGGGTTACATCTGAATATTTTCTGTAAAAAGCTAGGATGTGTTGAATAATATTATTGTTGCTTTGCCTGTTGTTGATGTGCGCAATGCCTCCTGCCATTTAAAGGCTGTTTAGTAAAGCGATGCTATTCTGATACTTTTTATTGGTTCTCTTGTTTAAATTTGCTGCGCACCACGTCTGCCAATTACATCAATCCACATTGCCGCTGAAAGCTTTAGGCTACAACCTGTCTGAAAGTCGCCACCATGGCAAGTGATTAAAAATGAATTTCAGTGCTGGAAATCTAAAAATCATTTCATCCAGAAATCTGTATTGAACCTCAGAACAATCTCAAAGTAAAAATAGGTGCTACAGTCTGATTTTGTGGTGGCTGTGCTTTACAATTAAATTATTATAATCTTAATTCAAGTGATTTTGAAAGTCTGACAGTAATCAGTGTTGAGTAGGCTACTACTGTAAGGTTTACCCTGCATGGTTTAAATGTTTGAAAATCATGAACAGTTAGAAATTTAGATAAGTAATCAAAAAGTAATCAGTTACTTTAATAAAGTAATAGAAATATTTACACTACTTGTTACATTTTAAATAGGGTAACTTGTAGGGTACTAGGGTAACACCTCTCTTCTCAGTCTGTCTGTAACGCACTGTTCAGTTCCCTCAAAGCCTCTCCTTCCAAAAAGCGTTCATTTTTATTAATGTGAAGCTGCTTTAAAACAATCTGTATAAAGTGCTATTTAAATAGATGTGACTTGACTTGATTTGACTTTAAAAATGGTGTTTTACCACCATAGCCTGTGAAATAAATATGCGCTGCTTACAGTATTTCTCTTCAGTCACTTGGTGTTAGGATGGCTGTTCTGCAAAATAAAAATGGTCATAATATATTACTATTACTATTAATATTAATATTACACTAAATGTACATTCATGTTTTTCATGTGTTTTACACTAAAGTGGAGTTACTGATGAAGGTTCTTGTACACATCACAAAGACAGACTAATCAATAATGAAATCCATTGTCGATTACTTTCATTACCGATTATTTGTTGTTGCTCCAGTGGAAGTAGAAAACAGAAAAGAATGTGAGTGATTGTGAGAGACAGAGATAGAGAAGTTTCAGACCAGTCTCACTCCCATGTGTCTCTTCCTTCCTGCTGGCTGAGGTCATAAGAGAGTGTATGTTGCTCAAAGCTCTCTGCATGATGTATTTTAAAGAAGAGCACTGAAGTGTATAAGTGTGTGAGTGTGTGTGTGTGTGTGTGTGTGTGTATATCTCCAGCAGGGCCAGACAGACGGTGCAGTCAGAGGGAAGCATTGAACCCTGACTGAGTGTGTTGGTGGCACTGCCCCAAGGGAATGTGTGCATGCATGTGAAGGTATGATGGACAGGGAATAGACAAGGGGCTTTGGCACAGTAGGTGAAGCTGTGGGTGATGCAAAGGGGAACGATGAACGTGCCTGATGCCAGTGTGTCACGAGATCGTTGCCTCATCAGTCCCTAAGCCATTGTGTCTCTCCAACACTCAGTGCCTCTCTGGAGCTAAAAATGTATGCATATCAATGTATTTTGAATCTTTTTATCCATCTTTACAAACTGCATTGCAGGTTTGCCATTTCATAGGTTGAGTACTACTTTTAGAGCTAGTAAGGAGAGTAAATGGAGTGAGTGATGTTCATTTGAATGAAGCGGAAAATAGATTATAGATGATTTTTGTTGCTTATACAACAAGACAGTATTGTTCAATTGCAAATTAATATATAATGATTAAACGTACAGCATCGTCATAAATTGAATAAAAAAATAAAAAAGGAAAACACACCTGCTGGACATTCTTTGTTGATCATTTTGTAGAAGTAGAGTTTTACATCACATATTGCTCGGCTCCGACCAAATTTATATGAAAGCACATGACAATTACAACCTCCTAACAATTTAATACAGGCATTCGCAAAGAGTATCGTAAAGTTGTGTGGTTGGCCCTACGGCTCTCGACTTGTGGTTAACATGACTAGTTAATTTCGAGCGATTTTCGCCGGTGTATGGGAAACGCACACCTGAGCAGGTGTTAACAAGGGGAGGGACATAATGAAGACGCTATCTGCTAAAAGTTGGTCAACTTTTAGAACTACATAGATAATCTTAACAAACATGGCACACGTGTTTGTTAAGATTATGACACCCATGGCGCAAACACAACTCCAATTCTGATGGGATCTTTAAAGCTTTCTGACCACAAAAGACGTCCATTCTTGCTCATTACGGGCAATTTCACACCTTTAATGCCACAGACGTACATCACACACTTCACAAACATTGCAGTAATTATACTCTTCATTTGAAGCCTTTTATCAAATTCTAATAGGCTGATGTGTCTTCCAAACTAACTCTTGTCCGCTGCTGTGATGTTAGCAGACTCTTGGCTGGAGAAGTGTTCACCCCTCAGGTACTGTCATAGTGCAATTTGCAGTGTTTTCTGTTCTTCCCATATCTTTTCCTCTAGTGTTGTCTGATAGCCTACTCTCTGATGCAGTGATGCACCAATCGAGGACATGAAAGCATGTTCCTGCAAACAGCAGAATAAAGTTGCGTGGTTGGCCCTACAGCTCTCGACCTGTGGTTGGAATCAATGTTGTTCGAACAGTAATTCTGCAAAATAACTGTTTTCTCAAGTAAAGCTTAACATATAATGGCCAGAATAAAATCAGTCACGTAACAGATTTGAAATAACTTACCCAAACAGCAAACAATTCCAGCAGTAAAGCTTTAGCTTCTTGATTGATGCGGTCATCCAGGGGCATCGCTTAATTACCCTGGTTGTACTGAAGTACTTTAAAAAGCTTTGGCTCTCTGCACAAAATTAAGCTCTGGTGTAGGTCTTCCTTTGCCTATTAACTCCAGCTTTTCTTTAAAAGTGAATCTTGAAAACTGTGTGGATAATAAATTAGCAATGATGTCCTACTCTAATGTTGCTTGCAGTTTCCAAAGCGAATAATGCTAGCTATTTTATCAGCGTTTTATTTATTTATTTTTCTCCGATGGAGTTCCTCACAGCGGACGGAACAGGTCATAAGGTTTGTTTTCGACATCGGCTGCGGCTGGATGTAACCGATCGGCGAGAGTTGCCGCGTGCAGACGGGGAGGAGCTGCAAACCGAGACGTAAAGTCAGACACTTTCTGGTTCCCGTAGTGACCGCTCACGTGGTGTTTGCATACTTTACCACAGCTGCAGTGAAATAAATGCAATATTTGCCAAATACACAGAAGTTTCAGAGACATTTTCATTCAATACTTTATGTACTGCTTCATACAGCGTCTGTTTGAACAAGAATAAAGCTCAACACAAGCCTATAGCTAATATCAATGAAGTGGAGTCTACGCTTTTTAATCAGTTTTATTTTGATAAACATGACACAATATAACATCGCGACTACATGAAAAGTATAAAAAACTGATTTGTGAGCTTTAGTGGAACTAAAGGTGTGAGAATAAACACGAAACACGTGATCGTTGTCATGCAGTGAATCCGACCAATCGTGGAACAGCTGTGTCGTCATCAGAGCTCGTGCAGCCGCTCTTGAGAAGCTGCGCTGGCTGAGTTCTCCGGCTACTCTCGAATCGCTCTCGCGGTACTTTGATGGCGTCACAATCACGTGGCGTTGGCGCGGTATCAAGTCGGACAAAATTTCTAACCAGCATGCACTGCTTCAAGTCAGCCGCCGATCGGTCTGCGCAGAGCTGCACGAAGTCGAACAAGCCTATTCACTCAGCAATAACAAGCCCCACCCATTTAGAGGGACGATACGATTGGTCAATTTTCCTGTCATTTGAAATTCTTCTCTCATTGACTTGCAATGGCTTGGCCCTCTGTAATTTCACAGCCAGACCACCAATCACAGAGTTGAAAGTGTTAGGCGAAAAAATCCTATTATGTAGAAAACGTCTTTACAAAACAACTCGCTCTGAAGAGGCAGATTTGAAGGGTTTATTTCCTCAAAAAGATTGAGATGTTTTTTGTCAAATTATAAATTCCTAAAATAACATTAGAACTGATGACTTTTTATTTTAAAAAGTTGTTACTTTTTAAACTATTATTTAAACGTTTGTAAATATAAATTTTGTAACAGTTTAGGCCCACTCTGAGGGCCGAGAGGACCCTGACGGTTCCCCTCTGTGTAGACTGTTAGGACCTTTGAAATAGGCCTAAATTAAATAATTTGGCGAAGTGATATGAAACTGTAATGCGGTCAAGACCTGGAACTATAGCTGTGCGTTTCCCTGAAAACAATTGTGCACCTTTGAGAGAGGTCATCAGCCAATCAGAACCAAGCATTTAACAGCCCGGTAGTATAAGCCTAAATGAATTATTTTTTAACACCTACAGTGAAAATCACATTCTATATACTATAGTATATAATCATAGGAACACATGGAATGAAATTAAAATGACTTTATTCTAGGTGTTGTACACAGAATTACACAGGCAGAGGTGGTGTGGTGCTGGATCATTATTGTTGAACACACACACAAACATTTTAGCACATTTGTAATTTGTAATTGTTTATTGTTCACAATTTGTTTTGATTATCATAGATTTAAATGTACTAATTCATTTATTATAAAATGCATTTAGCAAATATAAATGATGATTATAAAGAAATATAAAATTTCAAAGTTTTATCAAGTTTAAAGTTCATTAAAAAAAAAGAATTAATGAAAAAAAACAACATCTGTTGACCCATGCCATGGGACATAAAAGTGTCATAATGAAAACGCTATCTGATATAAGTTGATTAACTCCCTTTTTGATGGGGTCTTTAAAGCTTTCACCAAGCTTTTAAATCTTTCTGACCACAAAAGACGTCCATTCTTGCTCATTACGGGCAATTTCACACCTCTAATACCACAGACGTACATCACTCACTTCACAAACATTGCAGTAATTATACTCTTCATTTGAAGCCTTTTATCAAATTCTAATAGGCTGATGTGTCTTCCAAACAAACTCTTGTCCGCTGCTGTGATGTTAGCAGACTCTTGGCTGGAGAAGTGTGCACCCCTCAGGTACTGTCATTTGCAGTGTTCCTCCCACCTCTTTTCCTCTATAGTGTTGTCTGATAGCCTACTCTCGGATGCAGTGACAGAAATTGTAGGGATGCACCAATCGATTGGTCACCGATCTTTATCGACCTGCAGCGTCCAGCAGTTCACTGAGGCTCATGCATTCAGGACTGATTTGTTTAATTGCAGCACGCACAAATTCACTCAAACTCCACTAAATGAGTCTTTTCTTTGCGCTTTAAGCATGACATCAACACTCGAGAATGTAGGTCATTTTCCACTTCAACCATTCAGATGCTTATGCCGGTTTTAGATGTTAGATGTTCTTGGCACAGTTTCCTGACTTTTTTTTTTTTTCCAGCTTAGACAATCTGATGGCCTCTCAGCTTCAGCGTAATTACGAGATAGCAAAATTTCCACTGGTTGCACACTTGAGAATCTCAGTGCATTCAGTACCTTAGGGATTGTTCGCCTATTGTTTCATGAATACTGCATTTATCATGGGTTTTGATAACAGTGATAACAGCAATAACAGTTTAACCTTCAATAATGGAACCACTATATAGATGTTTATGCCGGTTTGTTGTAAAATATTGGTGTTAAATATGTATGAACTGTAAGATGCCCATTTTCAAGAGGATAATTATAGTAATTCTTGGTACAGTTAGAGGCAAAACGGGAAAAATAAACTGCAAGTTTATGGTATGTAAAAAAAAAAAAAAAAAAAGAAAGACAGATGGCAAAAAGTGATGCAGACACAAGTTAAATCAAGCTATATCTCAAATCTGATGGAAGCGGTTCTTTGGACTTGGGCCAGTGAGTAACCCCCTAGCAACCACAAAGCAATGCCATGACAACCACCTACAAACCCTGTGGCAGTGAGTTTTGAACAAGCACACACCACTTTAAAAAAATCAAATTGACATAATATAACTCCACACACAGTACAGTACAATACAGTTCAAAGGTTTGGGGTCCATAAGGGTTTTAAAATGTTTTTTGTTTGTTTGTTTTTTCTAAAGTCTCTAATTCTCAGCATGAATGCATTTATTTAATAAAAAAATAAAATTTATAAAAAATCTGTAATATTGTAAAATATTATTACAATACAGTCCTGGTCAGAACTATTGGCACCCTAATTATGAACAAAGAAGCCTGTGAAAATAAATCTGCATTGTTAATCCTTTTAGGGCCAGATCTACTGACAGTTTGCGCCAGCTCAAGCACTTTCTTTTAGCGTTAAAGAAATGAAAGCGTAAGCGAAAGTTCTACCAGAAAGACTTTACTGCCACGTCATTAATTCACAATTCCACGCTACCAATCACAGCTTGACATCAAATATAAAAGACTGATCTTACCGTCCCTTTTTGTTGCCCGCAGGTGTCGTAGCAAAGTTTTCCCCCATCCTCCCCACCACCACCAAAAATGGCTCCCGTCCACTTGTCAGGGGGTAGGCTCCGCCCCAGCCTCTATCATCAGGCAGGACCTACAAGCTAACTTTCAGACCCGGACGGAGGACGGGGCCTACGACAAAGAACTCTGAGACGGAGCTTGTCGAGCATCTACTTTTATTTTTGGCTGTAAAATCCTTTCATAAAATAAATTCTATTTATTCGATAATCCTCCTGAAGTCTTTTTTGTTAGAACTACAGTCAGGATTTATCAAAGACACGCAGTGAAGAATTAGTGCTGAAAAGGCATGGGACAGGGTTATTTATTGCATATGCATGTGTATAGGTTTCCCTTTCAGATGCAAAATTATGATAGAGTATTTAAATGAATCATGCAAGGTGATTTTTACTAAGATGTTTACGTCAATTTACTGGTATTTGCTGCATTATTTATGCCCAAAACAGCATGTCTTAAACCAGACGCTAATTTGCGGTGCTCTTGGTAGATTGCGTTGGTCATTATGAAAATTATTCGGCTGCATCTGTGTTCTTTAATTTCCACGTCGTCAGTAGATCACACACAGAACTTTCCACTCCCAAAGGCACTTTTATGGAATTGCACTCTCACGCTAATTAGCCATTTGGTAAATCTGGCCCAAAATCTTTTATTTAAAAACATCACAAAAATCTTTGTTACATCTTTAGTTAATTTGAACTTTTTATTTATTGCCCTGATGGCGGAAATGGGAATTTTAAATTTTGTGAATTTTCAAAAGCTATTTTCTTACTGCCACTTTCTATTTGGTAAAGCTCAACTATCTTTTGTTGCACATCAGAACTATATTCTTTGGTTTTACTCATTGTGATGGATGATTAAGGGAACTTGGCCTTTGTGTTATCTCATATTTATACTATATTAAAAAGTCATGGCTGGATAATTTCATGTTCTTAGTCACCCTGGTGTGCTAAACAAATGTGAATATGAATGTGAATATAATTGTGGCCAACATGTTTTGGAGAAAAACATTTATTTCATAATGTGATTTCCCCCCACTTTCAATTATTTTACTTGATTGATTATTTTGAATGAGCGATCAAAAGGATCAACAATTCCGATTTATTTTCACAGCCTTTGATCATATTTACCAAGGGTGCCAATAGTTCTGACCATGACTGTATAATTTTGGCAAAGCTGAATTTCAGCAGCCATTATTCCAGTCTTCAGTGTCACATGATCTTTCATAAATCATTCTAATATGCTTTCATCTCAATATGAAAGCCTGAAGTTGGGATGGAGGAACAAGCCACTGGACCATCAACATAACTTCAGCTTAAATCACTCTTAGGCTATTAATATGTTTCTTATAGTTTATATATTTCAGGGTAGACTAGTCTTCTTCATTAAGGTCCAATGAAAATGTTGAAACCTCAGGCTTTACGCACAAATCCATTGATTTTAATAGGGATGGTGTGACTAAATGACGTTGAGGAAAATGGCAAGGGGTTGAAAAACAAAACAGATGCAGGAAAAATGTAAGTGCCTCATCTCGCTCAACAAAGAAGCACCCTGTCGAGTCGCGGTGCAGAACTGGTTGTGATGTTCTGTGCTGTAGTCACGGCCAAAATCTTTGGACATACCCAGTGCGTCTGAAATAGAATACTTCCCTACTATATAGTATGCGAAAAACGGTATGTTAAAAGAGTAGTATGTCCAAATAGATAGTATTCGGAAAACAGTAGTCCCATAACCTACTACTTGTGCCGAAATTCTGAAATGTGCATTCAATGGACACTTTACAATCCCATGAGGCCACAGGAAAGGATTTATGAATGGAAGTGAAGCAACGAAACTGACACTGATGGCGGATGTACGTCCAAATTTCATTTTTAAGTCGTAATCGTCTCTTAATTACACTAAAATAACAATGCAATGTAATATTCTAAACATAGAGTAAAAATAAAAACTTCTAAAAAGTAACTAATAGTTTGAAATGTTGTATGTTATAGTGGCCAAAAAACGCTACGTTTTGAAAACGGGTTTTAGAGTGCAAGTTTTTGAAAACGATACTGTTATCGTCTCTGTGTAAACTACAAAAACACAAATTTATAAAACCGGTAATGCATGCGTATTACGTCTTCAGTCTATAGGCGCGTAGTGTTTCTTTACAAAGTGACATGGCCAACTACTGGCCTGGCATGCATAACTCAGCGTTTTTAGTCATTTTCGTGAATCCATGTGAATGGGGATTGTTTTGACAACGTTGTCGTCTGTACGCAAAAAAAGCAAAGGAAAAACGTTTCCGTTTTAGTACATTGTTGTTGTGTAAACAAACCCTGAGATCCACTTCCCTGCAGAGTTTTACTCCAATCCTATCAATCCAATCTTCAGGACTATAGAAAGTTACAGGCAGGTGAGTTTGATCAATTGGTTGGAGTTAAACTCAAGAAAGTGGACCTCGAGGGCCAGAGCCTGATCCATTGTTTGACTCACATTAAACTCAAATATTTTGTTAAAAAAAAACATTTGTATAAAATTACTTTAGATTAACATTATTTATTTAATTACTTTAAATGATTTTACAATTACTAAATGATTTTCCCAAAAATACAATTCCTTGTTATTTAGCGCTTGTCACTTTCTGTTTTATTGCTGTTTTATTAATGTTTACATTTATGAACATTTGCTGTCTTGTGGTTTCATTTATATTATATCTTATCTTATCTTATCTTACAGGCCAAATGGCGATATACAACACATGCTGGTATAAGACCTTCCATTACATTAAATCCACATATTAACATAGGCCTAAGCATTTCGGAGTTGCGACCTTGACTGAAGCCTTGTGTGTCTGATAAAAGGGTCCTTGCTCAGTAGAAGAAATGTTTAAGGCTATGTGATAATTGATGTCTCAGATTCGATCTGATTAATATTACTCATTGCAGTTGTTTGATGTGATTGCCACTTGAACACTTTTGCAGAAAGGGGGTATTCACAGAAGGACGTACTCTACCTCTGGCTAAACTGCTGAGAACCTCTTCATGCTGAAGTTCTAAGAGATCAAAATCATGGCTCAAATGTTAAAAAGTCAAAGGCGTCTGAAACTGCCAGATAATCAGTATGGGCAAATACTAGTAACAGAAATTGTAGGAGGGTAATTTGCATCATGCTCTTTGTATTCAAAATACACTAAGATACACTAAAACTAATAATACACTTTTCTTTATCTTGGACTCTCTTATGTGTCATTGACCCAGAAACATGTCAAACAGTGGGTATTATTTCGTACTGTTTATGCCACAGCATGATTTTAAAAAAATCCTATGCAAAGACCAAAAGAACTTGCCTGCTCACCTTCCCATTAATATAGAATTTGGCTGCTTTTAAAGTAAGAGATCTGCATAGGACTTGTGGAAAATGGACTTCATTTAGGGCCTTTAGAAAAGCCTCAGTTGCATAATGACAAATATGAACAGATTTAGTCATAAGTGCAGGCTAGCATTCAACAAATGTACCTAATGGACTTCAACGAATAAAACTGGCGTAAATAATTGAGCTCAGAGCTGTGGCATGATAAGTGGATGAGGAACACGACTGTGGGGTTTAGGGATCCTGATTTTCAGGTTCAGTGCTTTTTAGTTCTTAGGTCATACAGTGGAAATGACACTTATGAGACTGTATTTCAACATGATTTCAGACAAAATCGTGTTTTTTAGGCTGTTTGATCCACTCTTCTATTCATGGCTGTCTTCTATACACACTTATTCCACCACTGTAATTAGACACAGAAACTAACTGGTGTGCCATTAATACTTTAATATGCACTTTTGTAGCAGAACTGTTGCAAGCCCACTTATGTACACTATACGAGTTGTAATTTAGTTTTCATTTTTGGTTGGTATTGTTATATTATATTCATTTATCTTCAATAAATGACCTGTTATGATTGACAAAAACACAAATGCAAAATGGTTGCATGCTAACAGATTGAAAAATATCGATTAGATTTCCCATTCATCGCGATGTAAGTTGCTATAAGTAACTTCTTCTTTTAAGCAATAATCTATAATTTGGTTACATTAATGAATACGAGACGGATGCTGATTGCTCTGGGAAATGAGCTCTGACGAGGACAGTGATGATGGTATAAAAAATCTGCTCAAACTGAACCCTTCCAAACTCCAACAGGTAACAAAAGATGCTTTCATTTTTGATTTTATATTATCGCGACAATTAAAGATTGATCCGTGTTAGAGATCCGGATCGCTAAAGACCCAAAAGATTGGCGAAACATTTGTGCATTTAAGGGTTAAAAGGTGAAAACTTTATTTTGATGGTTCCCTTTATACGTTCTGTTGACTACTGTAAGTAACTTTGCATCTTGTCAACTAATTCCCTTTAGAGTATAGTATTAGTAGACTGTCTGCTTAATATATGGATGTCAATTAACTGTTAGAGTACTCTTAAAAATAAAGGTTCTATATGGGGGTTTTCGTGGCGATGCCATAGAAGAACCATTTTTGGTTCCCAAAAGAACATCTCATAGGACAGTTTTTCAAAAAACCTTTTTTTTCAGTATAAATAACCTTTTGTTAAATTGAAAGGTTCCATGGATGTTAGAGGCTCTTCATATATCCATAGATGCTGATAAAGAGTGTATAGAGTAGTAGACTGTCTGCTTAATATCGGCTAACACTTTATTTTGATGATTTCAAGTAACTTTGCAAGTGCATGTCAACCTCTAACTGTAACCCTAAGAAAAATGGTTCTAAACAGTACCAAATTAGGGTTCTTCGGCTTGTAACAATAGCAGAACCCTTTTAAATGCTAAATATAACCCTTTTTATAAGGTTCCATAAAGAACCATGCTTTGAAAGTGCTATATAGAACCTTAATGGTGTTATAAATAACCTTTTCAACAATATTTGTTTTCATTAGTATTATCTTCATATTATTAATATTAATATTATTAATATTATATTAATATTATTTTTTATAAATTATTTATTAATATAGTTTTTTTTTGCCTGGTCATATATCTTGTTTTTATTTTTTATTGACATGGCAGATTGTAGCAAAAATGACAGTGCTCTACAGTAGGCTACAGTTGTTAGCTGAATACATTCATAAATAACAGTTGACATTGAACACGATATAGATGTAATGAAGACCAAGTTCCAGTGAAATATCTTCACAATCCTCTATGATGTCTTTACGGCCTTCATTATGTGTGCATGAGTGGCAGTTTCTCTCTGCAGATGATGAGGTTATGGTACGTGACAGAATCTGAAATATACAATTGAGTTTAGAGTTTGTGTCTCTTCCATTTGATTATGTAAAAACAATTATGTTCATGAAGGCCAAAATAAGCAAAAATGGACAGAATGATCCCTTGTTAAAAGGAAAAAGTGATATAAAGTTATAGCTTTTAATGTTTTCATGAAGTCATAATAAAAAACAACAATAGGGATCATAAATTCCATATCTCTGTTACTTACTTTGTGGAGAAGAGAAGATGAGTATCTTTAACTGAACAGAGCTGCTCACACTACATGTTTTAAGTGTTTTTCAGAAAGAAATCATTTACCTGTTGAGAGTGTGTTGACAGTCTGTGTTGTATAGCTGAGCTCCTGAAAATCAGTAATAAGGAGGTTTTGACAGTTACAGATTTGAAAAACAAAAAGGCGGGAATAAAGAACCCTGAACTCTAACACAAAGAACCATTTCAGCATATGAAGGGTTCTTCAGGACGATACGGTACTAAATAGAACTGTTACTGCGTGTAAAGAACCTTTAAAGAACCACATTTTTTTTTGAGTGTACTAACCCTACCCCTACTAATTCATAAGTGCCTTTGCCCATTTAGGGCCCTATCTTGCACCCAGCGCAATTGACTTTGTACACCGACACATGTATCATTCCTATTTTGCACCCGCGCACAGCGGACTTTCCCCTCCACAGACGCACGTCAGTTAACTAAGAAATACACTTGCGCTCCCGGGGGCGGTTCAGCGCAAAGAGGAGGTGTGTTCCGGCGCAAACGTTCCCTGGTGCTATTTTGCAGGTTTAGAAAACAATTCCGCCACTAACCGAAAAAAACTAGTTGTTATTCATGTGCTATTTTAAGGGTGCATGCTTGGCCATAATCAATGTAGCGTGTGCACAACTCGCATACACTTTGATTCTCTCATCTACACAGAAGCAGCAGTTTTCATTTTTGCAAATCATACATTATTACGATAGATAGATAGATAGATAGATAGATAGATAGATAGATAGATAGATAGATAAGATAGATCGTTTATTATAAAAGCATACAGCTTATACATTTACCCAAATTATCATACGCCTGTTTAACCAAAGCTAATTTGGGTGTGTTTCTCCATCCCCAATGTCACTTCTCTGTGTTTTACGGCCCTGACGAGAACGTCGGTCTCCTCGGCTGTGAACCGCTCCTGGCGTGAACCTGGCAAATCCACCGTAATAATAGCATCCGCCATGGAACAAGCGCGCCTGCTCTTAAAGGGAATGTGAGATGTCGCTCTGATTGGTTTATTTCACGTTACGCCCAAACCACACCTATGAATAATGAAGCTACTTCAGACCAACCCATTTTAGATTTGCGTCGGGCGCAAGAGTCATTTATCCCGCTGGTATAATAGCAACAGCGCCCAAGACCCGCCCACAAAGTTACTTGCGCTTCGCGCTTGATACTTGCGTTCAGGGGCGATGCTAGGATTTTCATTTTAGGGGGGGCTCAGCCCCCAATGAGGGTATGATTAAAAAAAAAAAAAAAAAAGTTTATGGTCTAATGCTCATTATTAACTAGTTTCATTCATGCATCCAGTAACACGCATATGGCACAGTTTTATAATCACTGAGGTACCGAATGTGAGGTATTTAGGGGGGTTCGGGGGCATGCTCCCCCGAGAAAAATTTGATTTCTCTGATCTACATTATGTGCATTTTAAGATGTTTTGAAGGCCAAAAAAATTGGATAACAATAGCTTTAAAACCATGTGCGGGCAGCTGTTTTTTTTCTCACCTCATCAGCATCACACTCTTTTTCTCTTTGTTTTTATCTTGCTCTGTCTTTTCCCCTCCTAAAGCTGAGCTTTGACTGATATAGGCTTTTCATTTTTGTCTGTCAGTGAAGAAAGTAAACATAGGGTCAACTGATAGGTTGATTTATGAATCATTTTCTTAGACAAAGCTACAGGAAAGCTAGGTAACTAAGTTTATTAAATTCATTCACAATATGTACACATTCATTATTGATCTAGGCCTAATACATGGCCGTAGACAGGGCTTTATAATCAAAGAGCTCATAAATTTGAGGTTGTTATGGGGTTAAACATTTTTATTTCTCTGATATGTGCATTTCAAGATGTTTGAAGGCCAAAAAAGGATAAGAAAAAGATGTAAAACATGCTCTCTCCTCATCTCCATCTGTCTTTTTCTCTCAGTCTCCTGATCTTGCCCTGTCTCTTCCCCTCCTAAAGCTGAACTTTTTTAATTTACTGAAGGCTACAAATTGTATTATATTAATTCTCAACATACACGTGCATTATTAATCTTGTGCCTATGAAAACGGCTTTGTTAATGTTTCTTGTCCCCTCACAATGACATAATTACACGTTATATAGGCCTATTTTCAGCTCAAAATGGCGAAATTAGACAAAAGTTTATTAGTTTTCTAATTATTTTTGTCATTCGTTTAACATTTATGACCTAAAAAAACGGTCAAATATAAAATGTTTAGTTTAGCTACTTACATCTTCTTAACTCGCACTTGACCGTAAACTGAAGCGTCAGTCGTGCTGCTAAAATTCGCGCTCAGCAGCTTCTGCAAACACGAATTTGTGTAGCCTACACTTAATCACAAATGTTTAGGGGGGCTAGGCAGAAGTTTAAAAAGGGCCTAGTGACGCCTATGGTTCTCACTCTGCGTGTGTTTCGCGCTGAATGATGGTCGTACTGAGCGGTGCAGGTACAGAGGAGAAGTAGAAGAAGAGAAGAGGATGACACCATTTGCTAAGCGGGGATGTTTTCATTTTCATCCTTAACACATACATTTTAAACCACAAACTACGGAGTATGTTTTGGGCATTATTTAACCTTGTCAAAGACGAACAATTTTTTTAGAATAACAACATTTCTTACTCCAAGTTTTAGGGGTGCTCTGCTGAGCTCCTTTTTAGGGGTGCTGAAGCACCCCTAAAAGGGGGCTAGCCTCGCCCATGCTTGCGTTTCAGACCGTTAAAATAGGGCCCATAATCTTTCATCTAATAAGGTTAAGCGTATTTGGCTTGCTGTCCACAATGGAGGGGCTTAAGGAAGCAGCTTCAACGCGAGCTCAGATACACCCCCCAGTGGGACTACTAATGCTTGGATGATGATGATAATGGTAGCAAGATGCCTAAATTATGTTGGTGGAGTTGGGGAGGTGGAGGGATGCCAAAACAGCTGATTTTGGAGGAAGGTGAGCGGCTGCTTAAATTGAAAGTTAATTGAAAGATTAGATGGGTTCACTCTTCCCGAAATTACGTTGTGAACTTCGATACTCAACTAATACTTTAATGAGAGTTAGCTGACTCTAAAGGTTGCTTTGGATAAAAGCATCTGCTAAATGAACCACTGTAAAAATGTAAAATAGCAAGAAAATCCTGTTTACCATCATAAGTCGATTTTAAAGCTATAATGTGTGATGTATACAGGCCTCGGATGTTTTCCCCCTGTCAAGTGCAGCGTATCATTCCACATTTCCTCTCTCTGAATCACACTCTCTAATGTGTCTCTCTCATTTTCGGTGAACACAGGATTACCGGCATTGATGCCTGGAAAATGCAAGGGCTCATCAGAGCTGTTTATGAAGTCGCTTTCTCAAGCTTCACATCATAACAGCTCCAGGGCAAACATCTCCAAACTTTTGACTGGGTCACTGTGAAGAACAGCATTTGAATCTGCTCACTTGTTTGAGAACTTGCCAAGAATCCGAGAGCGAGAGATGTTCTTCAATTTCCACTTGGTCATGCCTCATAACCACATCTCATGACTTTAATGAGCTCATTACAGTGGGCTGGCTTCATAAGAGACACAGCTCACATCGCCCAGAGCACTTCTGAATGGACATCACTGCGACCACCTCGATAGCAAACAGAATAAAAACACACAGTGTGCGCAGATGTAAGGGATATACACTCATGAATATTCATGCTCGTATTCAAACCATTTACTGATAAACAGATTCAGATTTAACACTTTTTTTCATATTCGGTTCTTTATCGACCCGGATCTATATCTTATACGGATGGATCTCTAACTGCCGCGATATTATAAAACTCTTCTGATATTTTAATAATATTACAAAAGAATTTCGTTACCTGATGTCTTCAAAAATGAATGAGGGGAAGGGTAGTGAATGACATCCCGGGTCGATAAAGACCCAAGGCATGCGTTTAAAAGTTAACTATAAAACTGTAGTTTGATTCAGATTTTTTAAAATGCGGTCAAAAATGTTTAAGAAAAAAAAATGAATGAATGCTTTTGCATTTTGAAACTTGAAAGCTCCAGGCGCCATTCATTGTAATGGCGAAGAAGAAAGAAATACAGTTTTGGAGTGACATGAGGGTGAGTAATTGATGAAAGAGTTATAATTTTTTGGTGATCTGTACCTTGAAATAAACATGGAGTTCAACCACCTCCAGTCATGTAACCGATACAAAAACTAAGATTCTGACCAGCTCACTGTTCTTAATGCGTATCTCACTGGAAGAAGTCAGATGACTCAAACTCCATGTGAATCAGCAGCTCTGTAATTGGTCGTAGTGGATTTAGATTTACCAGATAAGTGGTTCATTAAATCAGGCCGCGTTTGAACCTGCTCAATCACTGGTGCAGTAACGGCCTTCATCACACCGTCTGCTAGTGTAAGATTCACAATTGAGGTAGCAAATGCAATTATCCTGACTGACCCATTAATAACTGCTACATAATCTCCTGATTCGAGCATTTTCCATCCTCATGTGTTATTTTCCAAAAGTCAGTCCGCAATTTGATTAGCTTTTTGGCCCCAAGGGAAACAACATCAAAACAGAGCTGGCCGTCTGGCGTGAATGTTCTTAAAGATTGATTTATGACCGGCTCCTTAAACCATCAGCACAGCTTTGATCTTTGACCATATGTGATATTTCACGGTCCCATAGACCTCCCCGTCCACATCAACAACGCTACCAAACTTAATAACTGTATCGTCACATTATTTTACGACATCTATCTTTTATTTCCAACCCTCTGCCTTCTACGCCAAGGTCAAGTGTCAGTTCAAGGCGACAGACCATTATTTAATTTGTCAAATGGTTAAGAAGAAGAAGAAGAAGAAGAAGTTTTATTTATATAGTGCCTTTCCATAGCTCAAGGTCGCTTTACATTTGTACATTACAATACATTTACACACCCGCACACACCTTACAATCACATAAGGACACATATAGTCACATTATCCAAAATACATGTTAAATAGATATGTTTTTAGCTGAATTTCTCTTGAATTTAGCCACAGATGAGATATTAACAAGTGTAAGGGATTGTGAATTCCATAAGAGCATTAGGAGGTTATTCCCTTACATGCCATAAGTGGGGTTGCTAAGGCAAACATCACTATTACTGATTGCTTCTGAAACTTAAAGGGGTGGTTCGGGATTTTTGACATCGGACCTCATTTTTAAGTCAGCCTGGTTGTTATTCATCAGTGGAGACATTTTTTTTTCAAAATTATCCAGTCCTTATATTTGGATAGTTAGCCGATGCTAGGCTAGCGCGAGTCAATGGTATATGTTAGCCAGCCATTAAAAACCGTTTTACCCACTCCACAGTGCACCAAACGCAAATCAATTATAACACTAGACTATTGATGCAAATGTCCGTTGAGAGAATAATGTTAGAAATCAAACTTACCTTTCATCTCAATGATCCCAAAGGAACTAGTTTCTCAGCAGCTGCGGAATTTTACTTTGCTCCGGTTAGTAATGCGGCAAAAAGTAAACACAGAACAGAAGCGCACTGTAATCAGTGTACCAGCGGCAGGTAAATACACTTGCGTCATGTGTGTACCGGCTCACTCGGTTGCCTAGGTAATCAATATCACTCCGCTGCTGCTGTAGACAAGGCTTATGATTACAGGGAACAAATTATAACTAATGCAATGTGATGAAAAGGTAAGTTTGATTTCTAACATTATTCTCTCAACGGACATATACATCGATAGTCTAGTGTTATAATTGATTTGCGTTTGGTGCACTGTGGAGTGGGTAAAACGGTTTTTAATGGCTGGCTAACATATACCATTGACTCGCGCTAGCCTAGCATCGGCTAACTATCCAAATATAAGGACTGGATAATTTTTTTTTTATAAATGTCTCCACTGATGAATAACAACCAGGCTGACTTAAAAATGAGGTCCGATGTCAAAAATCCCGAACCACCCCTTTAATGTCTCATGGGTTGATTTTTTTTCAAGTCACCATGAAATCAAAATGGACAATTCTTTTTTCTTTTTTTTTTATGGAATATTTCAGTATTTCTTATAAATTATTTGTTCGTGGCACCATTATTATTATTTATTTATAATGTGCCCTTGTAATCTGTAATCAAAATAACTTCCCCTCCCTCTTGCAGCAACATCTCTTCTCTTCTCTGATGAAGTGTTTATTGGCGTGAGCTTCCAAAAATGTATGCACATCTTGATGAAAATAAATGTTATTTCCATCAAGAAGTGCATACATTTTTGGTCAGGATGTAAAAGGGATTTCAATTGATTTTCACTTCAAATGCCTATGTATGTAGCTCTGAATATACAAATGAAAATGTTTCTTTATTGATTTTATTGTTTTACTCTTGTCTCAGACCCAGACATGTAATCTTAAACTGAAAATGAATAATGGTCAAAGCTATGATAATCTAAACAAGTAAAACCATTTCAATATTAATTTCGTTAAAATAATATTAGTTTCTTTTAAAAATCATGACTGTCACGCAGTTGTGCCGTCATTTCCACAACACCAAACTATTTTGTCCCTAATGTACAGGTTTTTTTTTTTTTTTTACTTTTCAAAAATTTGTGTACTTGTTTACCAAGGAGACTAGTGTCAGTGAATTAATTGATATATTTGCAACATGAAACGTGAAGAAAAAACAACAACAAAATAAATATCTCTTTATCAGATATAATAATTAGATAACATTTACTCAAGATGTAATTTAGTAAAATCATGCAAAGATGTAATTGTTTGTACGCTTGCTGTGAAATTAGCCTTAGCAAGACAAAAGAGTTAGCCATTTCATTAAAAAAGTAATTTCCACAACCGTCATTTCCACCATGGAGTGGTTTTAAACAATACATAATTTGAGCTAATGTGCGTCATTTGCAAACAAGCTGTAATTGTCAAAAATGCTGTAATTGTACATAAAACGCTATCTGTGAAATTAGCCTTAGCAAGACCAAAGAGTTAACCATTAAAAAAAAAAAAAAGACATTTCCACAATGGAATGGTATTAAACACAATACATAATTTGAGATGTCATTACCCATATCATACTGTATCTTTAGAAACCAGATTGAGACTTGAAAGTGGGATCTTTTGACTTGAGCTTGTAAGCAAACAGCACCTACGCTGAACACCCCATCAACCACATGGCAGCATGCTAAAAACACTGCTCATCACAGATAGGCATTTACCGCTCGTCTTTTGGACAATATGGAGATTTACTGCGGTTAATTACCACTGGAGCACCGCCACATAAGCAAGCTACTGAATCACTTCCTCTGAGCTTGTCAGTGGCTCAGATGGGTTGATACTGGCAAATGGAGCTTAGCTTGTGCTCGGCTCTTTCTGTTCCATCAGGTCTGGTTGGCGTTGACCTCGCTGGCACTATCTCTCGGGTTAATGTGTGTGATGAGACAGACACAGAGAAGGGACTTTCTCTGAGTTCAAGAGGGTTCAATGCCCGAGGTAGCAGTCAGTCGACAGGAGTAACCAGATGGGACTGGAGGTAGAAGTTAGATAAATTAGCTTTTAAAGTAAATTAGTCTTTTCTATTAACAGTTTGGGAAGACTTTTGTGCCATTATTTGAACTTCTATTTTTACACTAGTCTGTTATTGTGGTAATAAAATGGCACATAAAAACAGAAACTGAGGCATATGTATGTATAAAATACATATCTTTTGACAAAGATATAAAATACATATATTTTGATATATGTATACGCCGTATAGATTACTTTTATGATGGTTACTTTTATTATGATACATTTTTTGGGCTTCAAAATCTAAGGTACCATTCATTATTCACTCCCATTATAAAGCTTGGAAGAGCCATATTTTTTATATAACTCTGGCTGAAAGAAGAAAGTCGATGTCTTGAGGGTGAGTAAATTATGGGATAAAAACTAACCCTTTAATAGCTGATACTTACAAATCCTAAAAAAAATGTTTGATACATTTACTGCATTTTCTTTCAGCTTTATATTTTTACGGCGAAAACAAATTCCGCTAATAAAATACATACATTTCAACTATATAAAAATTGTCATTACAATATCCTAAAATAAATCTATCAATAAGTGATGCAATATGAAAAGAATAATTCACCCAAAAATAAAATCATGCTATGTACCGTCATATACTGTAGTGCTCGGTAAAATTATCACCCAACATTTCGAATTAAGCTTTATTGAGGATGAGGGCTGAAACCATTCTTCCAGCAACACATTGAAAATAAAGATTGTAATTTGTATCACAGCGTCTGGCAGCAGCTTGATGCTGATTAACTAGTCTGGTATCTGTAAAAAAAACTGTATGGAGTGTAAAGGCCAGTTTTTGAGGTCTGCAGTCTTTATTGCTGAATGTATGTAAATGCAACACATTAGCAGGCGGTATTAACACACTCAGAGAAGAACAGGTCATGGAGGAGCACAAAAAGAACAAATTCCACATGTATTCTCTCAATTAATATGATGTTATTATAAAACAGCATGTATAATAATGAGCTGTCACCACTTTAAATGTCATGTCCATTATTACAAATAAAATGTCAGTCTCCATATGTAAAACATGCAAGTGATTTTGCATTGTCTGACTGAATGTGATCTGCAATGTCCAATTTACCTCAGTGTATGATAGAAAATCTAAATTTAAAGTGACAACCAAGGAACTTACCTGCATTTCTACACGGATGCATGAAGAAATTGATCGACTTGTTTCGCTCATCACTGAAAACACTGTTGTTGTTGTTTTGAAGTTCAGTAGTTACTTATACTCAGGAAACAACAAGATGTTCAGCAAATGCATGAATCATGGGCGACAGTTACATAAAAAAATTATAAAAAAAGGATGTATCAGCAAACACAGAGTTTTTTTTTCCCTTCCATTTATCCGTATCAACTGATTTATGCATGTTAATTTCCCTAATCTTACCCTCACTAAAAAAACAGTAATAATTTAATAACACAAATATAATTTGGCAAATCTCATAATGAATATCCATTTTCATACTGTACTTTATAATGTTGTAATGCTTAAATTCACTTGTAGCATTTACAATGGTTCATTTTATTTGTATTTATTTATTTGTGTGTGTGTGTGTGTGTGTGTGTGTGTGTGTGTGTGTGTGTGTGTGTGTGTGTGTGTGTGTGTGTGTGTGTGTGTGTGTGTGTTTTAATATATTTAGAAAAAATAGCATACACATTTTTATTTCAGCCATTGATTAGTTCTCGGCCATAACAGAAAAATAATCATGCATAATTTTAGTATTAGTGCACCCTTAGCAAAAACTTAAAAGTAAAGTATGTTAGCCTAACAGATGAAACCAAGACATTTACTTTTTTTTGTTGTCCTTTTGGTATTTGCCAGTAAAATTGACACTTTCATTGCATGAAAAACAGAGTGGGCTTAATTTTTTAAAAACATTTTAAGTGCATAGAGACCAATAGTACGGTTTCTAATTACTCTTACAATGATTTTGGGACACGTATGGTTGTTCTGCAAAATTTCACCTTTTGTGTTTCAAAGAAAAAGATAAATTCACGCGGGTTTAAAATTACATGAGGGTGAGTAAATGATGACAGATATTTCATTTTCTTCCATCAATTGTTTCCAACGCTCTGAGATAGAAAGTGTGTGATTGCGTTGTATGAGTGATATCTGAACTGCATTTCACGCTTCTTCTGGCCCAGACTTATCTGTGTCTGGTGTGTGCTGTCGTGGGCCAAAGGGTAATGACCCAGTTGAGTTGCTCTCACCCTTGACTGGTCCTACCGGGAATGAGACAGCCAGTCAAGAGGTTTAGAGAGAGAAAGTGAGAGATCTGTATAAACCATTAAATTGAGTTCCAAATGATAGTTCGGGAGGAGCATGTTCATATAATCCCACCAATCACAACACGAAGGGCGTATAAACACTCAATTTGGCAATTGAGTTGAGTTTCATGCTCCACTGAGGACAGAAAGCCAAACATGTTTACCCTCTTTCATTGCTTATCCGATATAAACTTGAACATTTCATTGTCTTGTCTAAAAATGCTATTTTCAACACTTTTAGCAACCCTTTTTTATTATTCTCTCTCAGTTTGATTAAAGCTGAAATCTGAAATAAAACTCATTATGCCTTTGGCAGTGATGGGAACAATATGCCCTAGACTCATCACATCTTGTCTTTTTGTTTGTAGCCTATGGCACAATCACGTGCAAACATTCGGTCTCCACTCCTCAAACTAAAATAATTTCAGGGGCCACAGTAAGTAGGCTATTATTAAATGAACAGTTCACCCAAAAATGAACATTGTCACACTCATGTCATTCATTCTAAACCTGTATGCTGTATAGCCCATCTTTTAATTGAACTCATAAGATGTGTGTAACTATGCTATTTTCCATTTCCAAGGACAATTCATTGCAACTAAAGCTTCAAAAAGCACTTAAAATCAGGAATTAACGAAGTACCTGGCTCTAATTTAATTTGAATAAATTGAGTAGCTCTTACGGATTTAGTAGAGCCTTTTATGGATTGAGTGAGTTCATTCCGTCAGACCGATTCAAAGCAGTAAACGAGTCTTTTTGAACAATTCATTAAAATAACCGGTTCACAAGAGTCATTTGTTCGCTGTTCGTCTCGCACGCGCCCAAACGCAAGAGACATGTTTTCATATGATTATTTTTTATCGAAATACATAGTTCAGACAAAACCATAGAATGAAAAAAAGAAAAAAAAAAGAAAAAGAAAAAAGAAGACGCATTCGGTGCCGCAAACACGGGCTCAAGTCATATGGTGCTTTTCTCCTTTGAGCTTCGTGGAAAATTCACCATTTTCATTGACGGAAGAAATTCAAACAAATACGGAACAACATGAGGGTGAGTAGCTGACATAATTTTAATTTCTTTTGGAGTTTATGGGAATTATGATATCTATGAAATTAAATCAAAATTAAATCTAGGGCCTGAAAATACCAGGTGTAAATGCATTCCGAAACGTATTCGAGACGTATTCAAAAATCTGATCATTCAAACCAGTTAAGGAGGAGCTTTGAGACGATGTAAGAATCAAATAAAATAAATAAAAACTTTGTAAAACATGCCCGCGTTATATCAACTTAAAATTTCTCTTCATCAGTATCCACTTGACTAATCACAAGTGACTTGAATAATCTTTCTCACGGTTTTCTGGTAAACAACAATAGGAATGTGTTGTAAAAAAGAGCACTTTGGTATTAGTGAAAGTGGGTAGGCCTACATGTTACGTTGATGCCTTATTTTTACTTATAACTTTCTAGAAACTGAAAGAGAAGTTGGAGTTTTTATTTGGCTGCATCACCTGTGAGGTGTATGTTTTTACTGTAATAAGCCTGTGGAGGAGAGCTTCCATTAAGCATTACCACATGCTGTAAAGCTGTCACAGCCTGCCTCTGTTTTATGGCTCTCTAAATATGGCTGGCCCATTCCTGCTAACAGCCCAATGAGGCCGTAATCACCGCCTCCATGTTCTGGTCTTATGACACAGCTACTGGCCCTTTTTACTGGCTGCTGCAAAGTCTCTCTGCTTTATTTGCCACCTCATAAAGCATGCGGCCTGCCCACAAGAGCTGAACACACACACACACACACACACACACACACACACACACACACACACACACACACACACACACACACACACACACACACACACACACACACACACACACACACACACACACACACGCATTTATGGAAATTTACAATGCAACCTTCATTGTGGACATTATGGTGACATCAAAGAAGAGTCCATTTTGAATATAAACAAGATAATGGTGATTAGGTCTGTTTATTCTACCTATTCCTGTTTTGATACTGAGAATCGTCACCAGTTTTCTCCCCTCTAATGACGGCGCTGACTGTGAATTCAGATCTAGCCTACTCTTTTCACATACTGTTTTTTCACATACCTACAATGGGGAAGTAGGCATATTCAGATCCTAGACAGCAACATAATGTCGGCCCACATCTGGTTCACGTGGATTCCACAAGTACCAGATGTGGGCCGGATCTGTCCGGACACTATGTTGCTGTTTGGGGTGCAGCCTGTTTGTCTTTTGAACGATTCATTAAAAATAAGCGTCTCATAAGAGTTATTTGTGGTGAACTGAACTAGTATAAAAAAGTGCTTTCTTGTTATTATTTTGGACTTTTCGGTAATGCTGGGGACACACTGAACGACTAGCTGAAACATAGAACTGAACACACTTACAGACTGTTTCCATCGTTTGCTGAAGATTTTAAAGTCTGTGAACACTAACTGAATGCGACCCGGCGCGTTTGGGCATGATCAGTCGTAAGTATCAAATTGCATTCATAATCGGCCTTACAGTCGTTAAGTGTGTCCCCGGCTTAAGTTGTGTGAGATGTAGATTCAGTTGTGGAATCAGTGAGTTCACTCTTCAAAGCAATTTAAACCGGTATTTCCTCATTTTTTTTTGTCTTTTGAATGATTCATTAAAAAGAGGCGTGAAAGTTGGATCAAAGTTAAATACTTTTTGTTATGGGTTTGTTCAAATCAAAAACTTATAAGTCACAAGTAATAAACATCTTTTGCATCAAATCCCAAAGTGCAGCAAATAAATACACTTGGATAGCTTTGAGCATATGCAGTATGTGTACACTGGGCTGTCAGACAGGACTGACCCACCTGCAGGCTTTTCTCCCAGCATGCTCAGTCAGTGTGCAGGTCAATCAATCAAACGTGCACATGCCATAACTGTTGGAAGCATCTCTAATCACGCCGGAGAGGCTTCCACTTGACCTGCTTACAGAGATGACGGTGATTTTCTCAAGTGTTTGGTTCCTTTTGCATGAAGCCAACTGAGCCCACAGAGAGGCAGAGAGAACCGTGCACACTCCCAAATCGCTCCCATCAGCACCATGGCAACAAGTCTTAAGTTTATTGCATCTAAGAAAACTTAATTGCCTATTTCATGAAGTGTGATTGAGATATTGTGTGAAAAATGCCACTTAGGAACCCTGTGACACAATCTGAGAGGTGACAAACAGAAAATTGCTGCCTTGGTTTTGAGCACAGATGTGACATTGCATGCATTTAGTTGTGAAAGGTGTACTTTAAATGTTTCCAGTGTGTGAGAAGTTACATGGTGCTAATTTTTTTTTTTAAAGTGACCCCCCCCCCCAATTAAAATAAAGAAAGATTATAGTTTCATTTTTATATTTAGACCATTGTCATCATAAGAGTTAGTTTTACTAATAATTATTATTTCAGCATTTTAGTATTCAATAATTAATTTATATGATTTAAATTTTTACATTAATTTAAGGATTTTTAATAATTTAACATGGTCAAATAATTTTAATATGAGCAATTTATTGGTTATATATTATAAAAACAATGATCAGCTTTTAGCGGTATCGGACTGAATTTTCATAGCATTCCTAATTGAAACTTAAAATAGAATAACACATTACATTGTTAGCAAATGTTAGCTAGTCCATAAATTAAGTTGTAATGTTGTAAATGAATACTATATAGTTGCAGTGTATGTTTTAATAAGCAGTTTGTTTTCTCTGTTGTAATGGAGGAAGCATAATATAAATCATGCCAACATAAATCAACATTTCTTATTATTATTGCTAATTAACAAGTCCTGATCACCCGGCCTTAGTTTAATTTGCAATAATAATCGGCTGACAGCAAGTTATGCCTTACTTTTTCGCCTCTGACAATATGAAAAACTAGTTTTATACACTTTGTCCTGTTGGCTGAATGAAAACGTTTTTTAAAATGTAAAGTGCTGTGGGTGGCTGGGCGGTTGGGCATTGATATTTCAGTTTAGGGGCCAAGTTGTGCGGCAGAGGTGATGAAGGTGATGAGGTGACTACATTAGTGGAGCCCGGACCCTCTCGCTGAGGTTCAATTAATCACGGCTCAGAGCCACTTGAGCAAAGCAAACACATTGTCGGGTGCGCACCGCCTTATGGTGTGCCAGATGTGGGAAGATTAACTAAGGCACCATATTAATGTAGGAAAGATGCATTTGCACACACCATAATACTCCCATACTTCACAGTTAAAACCAGAGCCACCCTGATTTGAATATAAAACACGCAGAGGTTGCTATGTCTGCAGTGTAGGCATAAAAACTGTCCCGGCGGAGTTGAGAAATGGTTTCTTGACAGTGATACATATGCTTGCTGGTCTGACGTTCCTTGTGATGTCCTTTGGATCGAACATACAGTTGGAAAGTACTGTAAAATCTTCCGACACAACGAACGGCACCGCGTGAAGGATCAAATGTAATGGATTATTTCAACATCAGATGCGTTCCCGCCACGCTCCAATGAGAGCAGCTTGAAAGCAGGAAGAACTAAGTGAGAATCGAGCCGCCTGGCACCTGAGCTGCATCGGAAAGCAGCAGCATGGGCTCACAGAGGAGAGAGGATATAAGACGTATAATCTTCATGAAATGACTCAGAATGTATTTGAAACAGTTCATTGCCAATAGGGGAATTTTACAAATACCGCTGTCCATTTATCATTTTTTTGCACTCCGCTTGCTCTGAGAGATTTCGTTTTCATCATAGCTGTAAGACCATCTGTCATGGGTAGAACATTTTAATTGACAACAAAATTCTGTGCCAAGTTTGGAAAAGTGTAAACCGATCATATTTGAACCGTATCATATTTCATACATGGCTTTCTTCTTTTTCCACTTCATCATTAACATGATCAATAGTTTCCTGTTGTGCATGATACTAGCTTGTCTTCTCAAAAGTGTCTCTCACTTTTGCATTGTTCATGCTCTTTTGGAAATAGAGGGACTTTTAAACTTTTGAATCAAGATTTCTGTAGGTCTATGTGGTGTTTTTAATATGCTTTAAGAGAAAACTTGTGCAGATTCATCAGTCAGCACCATTGTTGAGTATTTTCTCCTTAAAACTGCAATGTACCAAAAACAGTCGCAAAAATGCGATTTGAAACTGCCCAGTTCCTACCGTCACGAACATGTAACCAATCCTGTCAACGTGCAGGCTAGGGCTTTTCTCCACTGACTTTCTATGATGTTTAATGCGTTTCTAAGGGTGCTTTAGAAGGCAGCTGTCTGACTCTGAGATGGTAAACGGGAACATTGTTTGTGAGGCATTGGCAACACATTACTAGAGCTGATTGATTAATCATTAAATGTGCTGAATGTAATTATATTTTTACTGTACTAAAGCATAAAACACTATAATATGTTTGCAGATATTTAGGAAACATGCAGAGTTCACATACTTGTTTCTCTGAAAAACAATGCTAGTTATATTAAAATGTGGATAAATCAACTGTAGAAGTTCCCACATGTTTTGCTTTCTGTCCATTTTCTCCTCAAACCAGCTGGACTGGGGTTAGGTCTGGACTCTGAAGAGTGTACTTCTAAGGTAGATTTTTAGATATATGGGGTCATTATCTTGCTGTGGGAGGAACTCCTGATCTAGGTGTATATCCGGGGACACTGGTCTTTTGGGTTCAGAATGCCACTCACTGGTGTCACACAGTGAGTCCATCCATCTTTTGTCTACTTGATGCTGTGATCTCAGCTGTACTAGAGATCACAGCTGTAATCACTGTGATACACCAAATATTTCTTCCTTCTTCCAGTCTTCATTAATCCACCGGCAGTGCCTTTTTCTTATTCATGTTGGTTTCATGGTTTTGAATTTTTTTTATAGCATTTTCAAGAAAAGTTCAAATTTGATAATTTAATGTGAGGGTAGACATGTATCATTATTTTCAAAATAATTGTTAGATATATTTTTTTGAGGTTAAAAGTATTTTTTTGTGAAAAAAATGTGATGTCCGCAACACTGCTCTTTGCTCCCATATTTAATAAAAATTGCAGCGTTCTTCAGGCAAATGGTGGACACATTTGATGAAGGGATATATATAGGTCTTACAATCAACTGACCCACCCTGTGATATCAATTAGTTTAATTAGCTAATAGCCCCACACATTACTCAATTAAGAGAACACTAACATACACATTCCCCACAAACCCACACATCTAAAAAAAGAGGCCATTCAAATCTCAATATCCCCAAAAGAGTACATAACATAGCTATTCACAAAATATTTTTTTAATGTATATTGTATGTGTGTGTATGTATATGTGTATATATATATATATATATATATATATATATATACATATACATATACACACATACAATATACATAAAAAAAAAAAAAATTGTGGAAAAAACAATTCCATACAAGTCAACCCCAAATAATTATTATTATATTTCTTTATTTGACATGGACATACAATTACATTGGACGAACCATATGCACTGGTTTTAGTGTTATAGCATGCATGCTAATTTTCAACACCTGTCCACGGGAGGCTTTTAGAAAGAAAATACAATAACAAGACTAATAACAAAAGTGATAACAACAATACCAAAAAAAAGAAAAAAAAAAGAAAGAATAACTAAAATATACCATATAATTCAGGAGGAATAAAAATAAATAAATAAATAAAAATAACAAAAAGCAGCAAAGCATCAGAATCAGAGAGTATCTTAGTTGTAGGTTATACGTGCGAGCACTGTTGTTTAGTTTTTAGCCATTGTTTCAGTCCTCTGTTAAAAGCATTGCCATCAGTCTCTGGTTTTAAATTAGTGGGTAAAGCATTCCAGAGTTTTGGCCCCTTTACAGAGAAAGCAGACTGACCAAAAGAGGTCTTGCACTTTGGGACTAGGCAGTCACCTCTGACAGTGGCTCGTGTGTTCGCCCTGTGAGAGCTTTGACGCCTATACTTACTAATTTAGAAAACAGTGGTGAAACATGATTATTTAAACATTTATAAACCAATTTAATATAATTAAAATCAATAAAACTGTCAAAGCCCAAAAGCTGATGCTTTCTCAAAACATCACAATGATGCCATCTCATAGGTTTCCGGTCCATAATTTTTATTGTCTGTTTGTAAATTGAAAAAATAGGTTTTAGTTTGGATGGGGATGCTTGTGCCCATGATGTAACGCAATATGATAGATGTGAGAATATCATCGCGTGCATGTATAGTTTTGCAGTGTGACGAGACAAATCCCTTCTTATAAAACGAAAACAATTTATATTTGGTTTGACCTTTTTGCAGATGTACTTAACATGATTGTCAAATTTTAAATTGTTATCCAGAATAATCCCAAGGTACTTGACTTCATTTACTACTTCTATTACTTCATTTTTTATCTGAACCACAAATATATCGCTTATAGGCCTATTTCGTATGGAGAAACACATGGAGACTGTTTTCTTAACATTCAGAGATAAATGGGATAACTCGAGCCATTTAGAGATATTATTTAATGCTTTTGTCAGGTGTTCACCTGCCAGACTGGATGTTTTAGCGGAAACATGGACCACAGTGTCGTCCGCATACATCTGACAGTTTATGCCTGGACAGCGTTTTGGTAGGTCATTTATGTACATTGTAAACAACAATGGGGCAAGTACGGACCCTTGCGGTACTCCCATGTTGTTGGCTTGCAGAGATGACTTCACCCCATTGACCCTAACACATTGCTGTCTTCCGCCCAAATAAGACCTAAACCACTGCAAAGATTCAGAAGACATTTTAAATTGATTACATTTTTGTAATAAGATGCTGTGATTAACAGTGTCAAAGGCCTTTTTTAGGTCCAAGAACACTGCCCCGACAACATTTCCTTCGTCCAGTGATTCCTTAATTTTGTTGAGTAAATAACAGTTTGCTGTTTCGGTGGAATGTTTGTCTCTAAATCCAAACTGCAGTGGATAAAGCAGCTGATTGGACTCTAAATGTTCCGCTAATTGCTCAGCAACAATCTTTTCCAGAACTTTTGAGACTACAGGAAGGATAGCAATAGGCCTATAATTGCTATGGGGCTATAGGCCTATAATTGCTATAATTCCGATTTATAGATCGGTGTAATTATTGCTGTTTTCCAGCTCTCTGGGAACATTTTTGTTTGTATTGATAAATTTACTAAATAAGTAATTGGCTCTAACAGACAGCTTTCATATCTCTTAATTAATGCAGCGTGTGTGTTGTGTATGTCCTTAGACATGGAGTTACTCATTGTGAGTGCGCATCGCAGAATTTTCAGTCAACTCGCTCCGTGTCCAGTAATAACAATCCACATACACCGTTTCTTCATGTAAAATCTTCCTTTAATTCACACTCGTTAGAAAATCAAACAAAATAAAAGAAAATAAACAAATTATAATTTTAAATCCTAAATATCACGGATGCGCCTACATTCAAAACTGTGCGACTCCCCTCTCTATTTCCTAAAGGACGAACAACCGCATCTCTTACAGTCGCAATTCTTAAAGGGCCAGTGCAAAATTTTAACATATAACATATTTCAATGTAAATATAGAGAATTATGTATCTAAATAGTACACACAAATAAAGAAAGTTTACAATCAAACACAAATATTCAAATACTGAAATGCAACACCTAATATTCAATAATTGTCACTGAACATAAGCAAATTAGGCTCCTACATTACCGGCCTCTAATTGTTCTCAAACCTTTTGAAACAATTACTTAAATTTAAACAGAAGGAGCCATACTACTTTAATATCCTTAGTAAATTCTTAGTCCAAAGTAACACAAATTTGGGTTCTTAAAGATGTAATGCCTTTACTATATTCATTCTGCCTCCTGCAATAAGCAAAGTTTCGTTATGGGTCTTTCCAAAATGTTAGTTTTTGTCTTAATGCGGACTTGTCGGACGAGACCCTTCTTGTCAGGAATGGTTTCAATGACCCTTGCTAATACCCATGAATTCCTGGGGGCGGAGTCATCAATTACCAGAACAATATCTCCAACAGAGAAGTTTCTTGTCGTGTTATTCCACTTTTGTCTCTGTTGCAACTGCGGCAAGTATTCCCGACACCAGCGTTTCCAGAACAGATCAGAAATGTACTGAACCTGTTTCCATCTGCGTCGAGAATACATATCATCTTTGTCAAACAGTCCTGGAGGCAATGATGGCTTTGACTTGAGTAACAACAAATGGTTCGGAGTCAAAGCTTCCAAATCATTTAAATCACTTGATGCTGCTGTGATTGGACGACTATTGATTATAGCCTCTGCTTCACAGAAAACTGTTTGAAGGCATTCCTCGTCAAGAACTTGTTCTCTGATTGTAGCATTAAGGATCTTTCTTATTGAGCGTATCAATCTCTCCCATGCCCCGCCATGGTGAGATCCAGTGGGAGGATTGAAAACCCACTTAATTCCTTGTTGACTGAGATGGTCCTGAATCTTTTGGTTGTTCCATTTTCCAATGGATTGCCTTAACTCACGCTCAGCAGCTACAAAATTGGTCCCATTGTCTGACCTGAGAATTTTCACTTGTCCTCTTCTGGCTACAAACCGGCGTATAGCATTTAGACAGGAATCAGTGTCTAGTGAAGAAGCAACTTCGATGTGCACTGCACGAATTGCTAAGCAAGTGAATATAACGCCATATTTCTTGACATGGGTTCTTCCACGTTTAACCATGAATGGTCCAAAGTAATCTACACCTACTCTGGTAAAAGGTGGATCATCTGGCAACACCCTGTCTGATGGTAAGTCTGCCATTATTTGTTTTCCTGTTGAGGAATGTAAACGACGACAGATAACACATCTTGCCAGCATTTTTCTGATTGCAGATTTGGCACCAGGTATCCAGTATTTCTGTTGCAGTGTTGAAATCATGTGATTTCTACCACCGTGTCCTGTTTTCTCATGAACATTCTGGAGGATTAGGTTAGTGACATGAAGATCCTTTGGTATAAGCATAGGTCGCTTACTTTCTTCTGGCATAGCAGCATTGCTAAGTCTTCCACCAACATGTAAAACTCCATTATGCAACTGGGGGTTTAATCTGTAGATCGAACTGCCTCTCTTTGTGGCATGTCCACTTTGCAGTGCTGAAATCTCCTCAGTGAACTTCTCTCTTTGACAGTATTTCACAATTTCAAGCTCAGCCTCTTTCAAATCATCAGCAGAAATGTTGCTTCCTTTCCATTTGGCTTTAAACTCTACCATCCTTTTGTCCACAAGTTGCTTGCTTTTGCTTGAGTTGGTTAAAGTCTCTGCAGCAGTAAGAGTCTTTCTCTTTTGCGCAAGTTCCAACAGCATAGTTTTCAATTTTAGCATCCACGCTACAATGCGCTGAAGCTTTATCCAAGATGAGAAATGATTCATCAGTTGTCTAACTGAACTGTTATTTTGTTGGGCTTGTATTGAATTGACCAACACTGACCTCTTGATCTCTGGATCATCTGCAGATATCATCATTTGGTCCATGTTCTTTGGCCACTCATCTGTGAATTCGTAAAGAAATTCTGGGCCTGAAATCCATTCTTCATTTTGCAAGAAAGTGTTAACCTTCTGCCCTCTCGAGGCGCAATCTGCTGGATTTGAGGCAGTATCGACATAGTTCCATTGTTCAATCTTTGAGACTTTTAGAATATTTGTGACTCTGTTTGCCACAAATGTTCTGAACCTTGTGCTCTCGTTTCTGAGATATTTAAGCACAACTGTGCTGTCTGTCCAGTAAACTGAAGGTTTAAGTTTCAGTTGTAGTTCTCTTTGTAACATCAGATCCATTTTTGTGGCAACTGTTGCAGCTGTCAGTTCCATTCGTGGAATTGTAGGTCTTTTTAGAGGGGCAACCCTAGCCTTCCCCATCATCAATGCACAGTGCACTTGATCCTGATGATTACGTAGAAGAAGATAACTTGCTGTACCATACGCATCCTCACTCGCATCTGCGAAGTGATGTAGCTGTGCCTCAACAGCTTCTCCAAACCCTGCTGGTCTAATGCATCTATTCACCTTGAACTCTTCAAGTTGATGTATCCCATTGAGCCAGTCCGTCCAACTTTGTTTTACTTGCTCTGGAAGATCATCATCCCATCCTATTTTCAGTCTACATAAGTCCTGCAGGATCATCTTTGCTGGTAAAACTACAGGTGCAAGTAACCCCAATGGGTCATAGATAGAACTGACAATCGAGAGCAATCCTCTTCGAGTGAGTGGACGATCTTTAATGACTATTTTGAATTGAAATGTGTCTGACTCAACATTCCAATGGATGCCCAATGCTCTTTCGATTGGCAGTGTTTCCTGGTCAAGGTCCAAGTTTTTCACTCCATCAGCTCGTTCATTCTCAGGGATAGCTGTTAAAACAGCACGACTGTTGCTTGTCCACTTAACCAAGCGGAAACCTCCTTTGGAACATATTGCTCGTAGACCATGATACAGCTCTATGGCTTGTGTCTCAGTAGCTGTGGACTTTAAACAGTCATCTACATAAAAATTTCGTAAAACAGCATCAACAACGTCAGCTTTGAATAATGTGCTATGATCTTCAGCACACTTCCTCAAAGCAAAGCAGGCGCAGCTGGGCGAAGAAGTAGCGCCAAACAAGTGGACAACCATTTTGTGTTCCACCAAGTCTCCATTATAATTTCCGTGAGGCCACCACAGGAACCTTAAAAGATTTGAATCCTCTTCATGGACGCGAACTTGGTGGAACATAGCTTCCACATCTGCCATAATAGCGATACTTTCCTGTCTGAATCTTGTAATGACACCGACAAGATTACTTGTGAGGTTAGGGCCTTGTAAAAGTTGTTGGTTCAACGACATCCCTTGAAAAGATGCCCCACAATCGAAAACAACTCTCAGTTTTTGTTTGACGGGATGGTACACACCATGATGAGGTATGTACCATATGTTGTCATCTGTTTGCTTGTGATTGTCTTCTGTCAGCTTAACAGCATAGTCATTTTTGATGAGACTGTTCATGAAAGACGTATACTCTTTGTGGAACTCAGGATTTTTGATGAATTTTCTTTTCAAATTCAGAGCCCGTTGTTCAGCCACCACTCGATTATTCGGCATCTGAATAGCCTTGTTCTTCAAAGGCAGGCACAAGCTGTAATGACCATATTCAAGTTTAGCTGACTCAGACATCATTTTCATAAATCGGTGGTCTTCCTTGGACATTTCCAGCTGATCATCCTTTTCTGCTTCAGGAAAATCCTGTTTGAATTGCTGTTGCCACAAGTCTTCTAATCTGGCTACTGATATGCGGTTTACAGATACTTGAACATTCCTTCCTTTTCTTGTGACATGATTACTGTTCCTGAGGGGTCCATTAACTGTCCAGCCCAACTTGGTTCTTACTGCAAAAGGTCCATTGTCTTTACTACTAATAACTTGCCAAGGCTCCATGACTTCAGGCACATTAGCTCCTATTAGCAATCCGATTTCTGCTTTGATGCTAGGTAGACAAACCTCTTTAAGATATGGCCATCTCTCCAAATCCCTTTGCTGTGGAATGTTACCCTTGTGAACTGGAATTGTTCTCTGTGTGAAAACATCTGGAAGTTGAATGAATTTATCATCATCTAGCCTACTAATCTCCAACCCAGACACTATATGAGTTTTGACTTGTTTTTCATCCCCCATTGTTCTCAGAAGTATATCAGTCTTTCTTCCATTCACATTCAGTTCAGACATCAAAGCTTCTGTACAAAAAGTATCTGAACTACCTTGGTCGAGAAAGGCATACGTTTTGACCAGATGCGTACCTTTCATTGTCTTGACCTGTACAGGAACAATTGACAATGTACAGTCATTCTCACAAAAATCTATGCCTTCACTGGTGTCCTTTTCTGCACAGATCAATGCACTTGTGACAGACTGTCTATCACAGTGATCCATTTTGTCTTTCTGAGGATGTGCAGTTTCCTTTGGTTTCATATGCAGTATGGTTGGATGAGGCAAAGAACATTCACTGCAGCTAAGTCTTTCTTTGCATTGTTTACTCATGTGACCATGCTTTAAACAGCCAAAACACAAGCCCTTGCTTCGCAAAAAGTCAATTTTCTCCTGATGTGTCTTGCTTCTCAAACTTCTACAAGATTCCAGGTTGTGTTGCAGTCCTTTACAAAGAAGACATGATTTATTCTGGCTGCTTGGATGTTTATTTTGTGATCCTTGAACTGAAAGTCTCTCGTCATCTTCAACCTTTTTGTCAATTGGTACAGCACTAGTCGTGAAGACCCTTTTTGTTACAGCCTTTTTATAAGCACTTGCTTCTGCATGTAACTTATCTTGTCCTTTAGTTGTTGAACTATCCTTTATGTCTCCAAAAACTGGATGAAGAGAAATCTTAGCTTGCTTGCTAATAAAATCAACTAAATCTTTGAACTTCACTCGAGCATTTTGCTTCTCTTGAATTTCACATGCCACAGATCGCCATTTTTCTCTTAATTTATATGGAAGCTTTAACACAATGGCTCTCAGATTTGCTGCGTTATCCATTTCTTCCATGTAAGTGTTATCTGACATTGCATTGCAGCATCCTGACAGAAACAATGAAAAGGAGTGAAGTGCTTCTCCGTCTTCAGGTTTGATAGAGGGCCAATGTAGAGCTTTGTTCATATATGCTACTGCAATCTGATACTCATTTCCAAAATTCTCTCTCAGAAGCTGCTTTGCCTTAAGATAGCCTTCAGCTGGGTTCATATGTAGACAACTACGAATCAACTCCTTTGGCTTTCCAGTTGTGTACTGTTCCATGAAGTACAAACGGTCCTTATCATAATCCGTACGATCTTCAACACCATGTTCGAAGGCCCGAATAAACAGCTTATATTCAAGAGGATCACCTTTGAAAATGGGTATGTCGACTGAAGGAAGCATGGACATTTTTTGATGCTTCACTAAGCACTCAGTGATATTGGCTTGCCGCTCCATGGCATTACACAATGTATCAACTACATCTCCCTCTCTACTTGAAGAAAGCTCTCTTGGTATGGTGTTGTTAGTTGACTGCGGCCATAGAGGTTGAAACACATTATCAAGCAGACTTTCCTGTTTCAGTTCATCTTCATGAGATGTTATTCTACCTGTCTCCAAATCTATTTCTTTGTTACATACAGATGATGACCGACTGCTTTCATATTGCTTAATAACTTTCATTTTTGCATCAGAAGCTGCAAGTTCTACTTCTAGCTCAAATTCCTCTCTTTTAGCCTTTAGTTCTGCTTCTTCTCGTTCAATAGCTTGTTTCTTCTTCAATGCAGCATGTTTTACGAGTAGTGCAGCTCTTTCTACTTCAGCAGCTATACGTGCAGAAGAAGTTGTAGAAGCTGTAGATCTGCCATCTACTGATCCATGTTTATTATGTTTCTTACTTGAAGTCACTGACACAGAAGAAATGCTATCTTCAGGATTCACTTCTAGATCACACTGTATCGCTTGTTTAGCATTTTCTGCAATCTGTTTCATCCACTTGTTGACCGCATTAATGAATCTTTCACATGAGAAGGCTCTTGGTTCAAACCATGTATGCTGGTCCTTTGCATAGTCTTCTTCAGACATAAATTCCTGAATTTCATGATTCAACTGACAGAAATCTTTATGCAAATCTTTGTATTCCGTTTCAAATTTAGTTTGAACAGTTTCAACATGTGCAGTATCATCCATAAGTTGTTCAATTTCCTTAGATTTACTTGTGAGCTGAGATAGTTTCGTTTTCCTTGATTGCACAAGTCTTTGCAACCTTTCTTCCTTTGCTTTCTCAGTCATTTTTACTGATCTTTTAGCACGAGTGCAATCCTCAGTTCTTTTCATAATATCACAGTCCTCCTTGCCCTTATATTATTTATTGAACTGTTCAGTCACGTTTAAATTTTTACCTCAGAAATCCTCCTGGAACAACGCCGTTAAATCGCGACTAGATAATCGCGCTCCTCTGAGGTAATCCTAGCACATCCTTTTCCAACGAAACTCCACCTGGCATACACTTCAAGATCCATTGTTCCTTAAAATATCCATATATCTTAATTTCAAACACGTCCTTATCCATCTGGAGTTAGTTTTCTTTACTATTGTGAATGCGCATCGCAGAATTTTCAGTCAACTCGCTCCGTGTCCAGTAATAACAATCCACATACACCGTTTCTTCATGTAAAATCTTCCTTTAATTCACACTCGTTAGAAAATCAAACAAAATAAAAGAAAATAAACAAATTATAATTTTAAATCCTAAATATCACGGATGCGCCTACATTCAAAACTGTGCGACTCCCCTCTCTATTTCCTAAAGGACGAACAACCGCATCTCTTACAGTCGCAATTCTTAAAGGGCCAGTGCAAAATTTTAACATATAACATATTTCAATGTAAATATAGAGAATTATGTATCTAAATAGTACACACAAATAAAGAAAGTTTACAATCAAACACAAATATTCAAATACTGAAATGCAACACCTAATATTCAATAATTGTCACTGAACATAAGCAAATTAGGCTCCTACACTCATGTTTGCAATCACCTTTTTAACTTTATCACAAGATACCTCTTTAATATAAAACAAGCCTGTGTGAGCATTGTCAAACTCTTCAAGAGATGACTCGGTAAAATTACTTGCTAATTCTTGAACGGAATTGATAAAAAAAGTATTAAAAACATTTGCAATAGCCTCATTACTATGAATCAAATTATGACAAACTTTAAGACCATTTATTTTTAAGTGTTTTCGTCTGCTTGAATTGGTTATTCTATTTATGTGTTGCCACAATTTAGAACTATTTCCACTGGCTTCTTCGATTAGTTTAGAGAAATAATTAGTCTTGGCCTTTCGCAACTCTGATACTACTTTATTCCTCAATCCCGTATAAATAAGGTGGTCAGTATTCATTTTTGTTATTAAAGACTTTTTAAGAGCAATATCTCGCCTTTTAATAATCTGAAGGATGTCACTATTAAACCATGGAAGAGAAAGTTTCTTAGATGTTTTTTTTTCCAGGTTTTTGTGTATTTACTTATTAGATCCCTTAACACATAGTTGAAATTGCTTGCACTGTAGTTTAAATCTGTTTCTTTAATTACCTTTTCCCAATTAACTTCCTTTAAATCATGTTAAAAATTTGCTTCTTTAGACTTTAGACTGAATTTTCTATATTGTTATGGTGAAGTAGACGTTTTTTTGTTAGTTTTCTCACAATCAGTGTCATGTTATGGTCTGAAAGGCCAGTAATGAGATAATATGTTTTTGTTACTCTCTCTGGCCTGTTAGTGAAAATCAGGTCTATAAGAGTTTCACTCTTTCTAGTGATTCGAGTGGGTCTGTCAATCAGCTGTTTGAATTTAAATTTCTCCATTGTTGACTTTAATTGTAGTTTGCCACTTTTAACCATCCACTTAATGTTAAAGTCCCCAAATATCATATCACAACGATTGTCTACGAGAGAAAGAAGATTTTTCAGTTCGTTGTAAAAATTCACATCATGACATGGAGGATTATAAAGCACAACTATGTTAAATTTCATGTTTGGAAAAAGAATTACATTCAAACCCAAGCACTCCATATTCATTTAAAATGCTCCCTGATATAAATTAGAACACCCCCTCCCCTTCCTTTGGCCCTATCTCTCCTATAGCAAGTATATTCTGGTATATTAATTAAGTCAGTAGGAACATTATGATTCAGCCAAGTCTCAGATATACACAAAAAATCTAAATTAGAATCAATAAGTAAATTATGTATCTGGTCTATTTTTGGCAGTATGCTTCTTAAATTTATATGTCCTCCCAATATTCCTTTTTTTTTTTTTTTTCAGAGTTCCAGATGATTCTAGCATGATTAACAGTTTGGAAGAGTCTTGAGTCTTGAATTAGAGGACAATACTCCACATATTCACAAGACGTACTGAAATATAGTCAGCATATAAACAAACACTTTCTTACAAAAATATATGTCTTTTTTATTTATTATAAGAATGGTTTTATATCAAATTCTTCATTAAGACCATGAGGAGCCATTGTATTTAAAAAGTGAATCCAAAAAGTTTCCAGTTGGAGAATAATAATGATCATAATCACCTCCTCCAGATGGTTTGTTGACCTGCTCCACCCCAATATATCTGAGGGCGCTAACATTATGCCCAGCTAGTTTAAAATGAGCGGCGACTGGACTACGCTCATCCCCTGTTCTAATGGTACTTCTATGCTCACTAATTCTAGTTCGTAGTGCTCTCGTTGTTTTGCCCACATACTGTATGCTAAGCCACAAGGGCAACGAATTACATAAATAACATGTGTAGTGCTGCATGTAATGACACTGCGAATGGATAATGTCCTGCCAGTGTGCGGATGATTAAAATTTTTGCATTTACAGGTATGCATGTACGAACACTGGGCACAACTACCACATCTATAGTTGCCATCTGGCATACTAAGGAAAGACGTTGTGGGTTGTGGACGTATATCATTTTTGAACTAGATGGTCTTTTAAGGGGCACGTTTAAAAACAAGCTTAGGTTTTTCTGGAAAGACTCTGATTAGTTTAGGGTCCGAATCAATAATGTGCCAATGTTTGTAAACAGATTTTCTAAATTCTGACACAAGTGGAGAATACCTTACGCAACAAAGAGGGGACTTGTTTGGATTTTTAGTACGCTTTTTTGATCGAAGACATTCATCTTGTGTTATCTGATCAAATCGTTTTTTGGCCGAATCAACCCAATCTTGTTTATAACCTCTATTGAGGAATCTTTCTGTCAAGTCCACAGCCTGCATTGAGTAAGATGTATTATCAATACATATTCTCCGTTCACGATTAAACTGACTGATCGGAAGACTTTTGACCAACGACCTGGGATGAAAACTGTCCCCATGCAATATAGTATTGCGATCCGTGGGCTTACGAAAAAGATCAGTTTTTATGGTCGTGCCATCTTTATATACCTGAATATCCAGGAAACTGATTCGATATTTATCATATTATTCCAAAGTAAATTTCAGATGTTCATTACAAGAGTTAAGATACTCATTAGTTCATCTGATGTGCAGTCAATAATCAGAAAAATATCATTGATAAACCGCTTATTGAATAAGATCTTGGAATAGAATGGATTTCTCTAATGCAGCACAAATCGGTTTTCAAAAAGACCCATATATAAGCAGGGTCGAAACGTTAATTTTTTTATTAAATATGGGAGCACATCACATTTTTTTCCACTTTGTTAGTTCCTTTTGTCCTGCACCTGCCAGAGGGTGGGATGTGCACACAATTACTTTTTTAATTATAAAAGTATTTTTTACACATTAATTATTAGTTCATAATTATTCACAAAAATAGGTTTTACAGTATTCGCACCTCATGACATTTTACAACCTGAAATAATCGGTGAAGTGTTTCCTCACATTGCAAGTTAATCAGACTCCTTTCCTGCTTCTTCTTGGGTTGTTTTGCTTTGCTGACTTTTTTTTTTTAAGAGAAGTTGTGGGTCTACTGGTAAGGTAAATGAAACCCCATGGTGCGACAAAAGTCCTTGAAGCATAAATGGTGTGTCTTATCAGCAGTGTACCACGCTTGTCTGATATGACTGTGTGCAGGTCTGCATGGATTGGGAATTGCCTGGTCAAGGTTCATGGTAACGGTAGCAGTAGTAGTGCAAGAGCAGATCTGATTCAAATCATGGGTAGTGTACTAGTGCTAGATATCGTTGGCCATTCATTCAGTTCAGTTTGATTTCAGCTGGTACAGAGCATTAGAAAACGACTTGAACTTAATTTTTTTTGCCAGTGTCTTAGAGGCTGCTGTGTAGAGAGGATATGTTCATAGGTGACTGCTTTTCAACCTTTTATTCATCCACTGTGAGTTTGTCACTAGAAATCTCACTTAATACACTGATATTTTTGACAGAATACTTAGTTTTTAAGTCTGCAAGGTATTGGAACGGCTGTCCCATGACCTCAGGTTCATTTGGCTCATCACTGGCTGTTTTAAGACATTTTCATTTTTGTGCTTTTCCACGCATGGAAATTTTTTTTTCCACGAAAGTGAAGTTGTAGTCCTGTATCATACCTTGAAATTGAGTTTTGTGAAAGGCTTGTGGAGATTAAAATATTTCATGGTAGGCTGACTGGATTTGATCTGCTTCAGTGTATTAAATGTGCCTGGTTGCTCTCTATATCAATTTTATTAAAGCAATAAGGCATCCATGCTTAAAATCGCTTCAACAGTTATAAAATCACTGTAAGGTTACACTTTATTTTACAGTATGTGTACTTACAGTGTAGTTACCAAAGAAAGTACTGGGAATATTAGCTAACTACATCGGTTAGGTTTAGGGATGGGTTCAGGGTTAGTACCTAGTTAAAACCCAGTTATTGTTATTGCTATAATAAGTACATAGTAAGTACATGCGGAACAGGACTGTAAAATAAAGTGCTACCAATCTTTATTTTATAAAACAGTAGCAACAGCATTATAAAAAAATACAACATTCAATTTCTTAATCATAACCATTAGCATATCATAGTTCATGGTTTTGAATGTATATTTGCTATATTGTTTATTTAATAAAAAGGGACTTTTGAAATGTCCCACCCAAACTTCAATTGGAATTACAGTAGTTCAACACATGGTAGATTGGGATTTCATGAGATCTTTAAGTCTCCGTCCTGGTCTAATGTGAACTTCTCTTGTAGTGAAAAAGCATAAATAAAGACTTCTCTCTGCTTAGAAATGTGAAAATTTATGTGTAAGGTCTTTAATTTGCCGGCACAATTAATATGCAATATTCTTACTAACGCATGGCACTTTCCACTGATATTTCCTTCAAATAGCAGTGGTTAAGCTATTTGGAGTCATTCAGACATGTATTAGCTTTATTAAGTGACATGCCTCGGCACCTCTGTACAGTGTAATGAGTGCCGTGTAGAATGGCAGCTAGCCATTGCTTAATTTGTAAATTATGGGGTCCCAGAACAAGGAGCAGTGACAGATATGACAGGTTGGTGGGGGAATTAACTCAACTCATTTGAAAAAAAGTGCCCATTAACAGGTGCATTGAGATAGCATTTCTATACAGTGTTCGTGAAGACTTTCCCTGATGACAGCTTTGCCACGTTAAAAGTAAAAAAACAAAAACATTTTTTTTAAAATATATACTTTTTGGGTGAGATTATGCTAGACAACATTACTAATAATGGTGCATGCTAAGGATAAATGGTGACACTTAATTTTAATGTGACGCAGTAACACGTTACTTACTATACTAATAACAGTAAATTATGCATAATTACAAGTAACTAACATAACTGTAACTCTATAGTAAGTACAAGTAGTTAATTAATATTACTCATAATTACAACTACGTCACCTTAAAATAGTGTAATTGACTAATCATAAACAACTTAGCAACAGCATAGCAATGCACTAAAAACTCCATCAGGTCCACTAAAATATATTCCGGATCCAATTCTGTAAGTGCAGGATCTGGCTTGTCCTGGCAAATATGAAGTCATGCTGCTAGCCGTGCTGGTGCAAAATATAAACGTGATTATTGCTTTCCTTTTGAGTTTTCCCTTTTGTTGTTCTAAATGTTGTTGCGCTTCTACTGATTCCTGTATTAATGGTCACTTCAGAGGGTTACATAGACATGTTTACAAAGATCTCTAAATTGTCGGATTATTGAGTGCAGCTAGCCGAAGTAGTTGGAACACTGGCAAGCTGGATTTCAGAGCAGTGATGGGTGAAAATGAATTTGGTGCATTTGTAGATATATTGAATAGACGCAGTGATCTGGCGTCCTACACTCTTTTACAAGCTGTCCAAAATAATTTAAAGAATCGATGAAATCAAATCTGGCATTTGGTGACTATTAATCCATGTCTATTAGCTCTGTGTTATAGATGTCTCACTAATTAAAATACCTGATTCAACTTAATGCTTGTGTGTTAAAAAAGGAGACATCGAAAACATACTGGGAGGTGGATCTGAGGACTGGAGTTGAGAAACATCTTATATGTAATCAAAAATACATTTATGAAATGACTTGAATGCACATCTTTTACTATATCATTAACATGTTTTTAAAAATTATATATATTTTTTTATTGATGTTATTAGAGGGACATCAATAAAAATGAAAAGAAAGCAGTCTGGTTTAGCTGAACAGGCTTGTCTGAGCTGTTTTTCTAAAGCACGATTTTCCTCTATTTTTTCCTCCACGTTGACCTGTGACCACTGCAAAGTTTCCTTTCCCACCTGTCACTTCGTTTGTTCTTATTGGAGAGTCAAGCGTCTCTCAGAACTAGAGCTAGTTCAAATGTTAAATGCTCTTGAGAGGATTTACCCCACTTTCCTTCCTTTAAGATCCATTCTAAGAGCTGCATTTATTCTAATTCCACCTCTTCATCTTAATAAACCCACTGCCTCTGCACTCCTATGGGGGATTATACAGAAAAAGCCTTATCCAGCCTGCCCTGATCATATACTCATAACACTTCCCCCTATTAACCATTAAGTGTTCCTCCACATTACGTGCCCTCCGGAAGTAGAATGGAAGTAGAATCTTGACCCTCCAAAAGAGGATCAGAGTAGCAGTTGTTCTTCACTTTCTTCATTCCAGACGGCCATGTCATTATGAAAATATTGGAATATTGGAATGCTCAGAAGTTGTAAAATTAGAAGAGCCTTCTTTGTATGCCTTCTTGACTTTGTCGTCAGCTCGCTTTTGTCACTTTAGTTTTCCTTCTTGAGCACTGATTCGCTAATCTGATCAGCCAATCAGAGTTGGTATCGCCAACCAACGACTGCGAATTCAACATTCTCAGTCGACTAAAAAGCCACTGACGGTGATCCGACTAGTGGCATTGGTGCGGATCCTACTCCAAAAACTACCAAACAATCTTAGGCTAGTCTGAGTTGTTTCTCATCAGCAAGATCTCCCTCTGTTTTTCCGCATTGACCTGTGACCACCTCAAAGTTTCCTACCTGTCCCCTCATTTGTTCTTATTGGAGAGTCAAGCATCTCTCTCTCTAGAACTAGAGCTGGTTCAAATGTTAAATGCTCTTGAGAGGAATTACCCCACTTCCCTTCCTTGAAGATCCACTCTACAAGCTCTTGTGTCTAACTAATGTGTTGCATTCATTCTAATTCCACCTCTTCTTCTTAATATCCTACTGTCTCTGTGCTCCTACGGGGGATTACACAGGAGGTGCCTTATCCAGCCTGCCCTGAACATGTTCTCATCCCAGATAGCACTTCCCCCCTATTGACCGTTAAGTGCTCCTTCACGTTACGTGCCCTCTGGAAGTAATAACTTGACCTTCCAAAAGAGGAACACCGTAGCATGCATAGCTGATTCCCTGGCTTTGCTCCTTGCGGGGAGATACGGCTTGCCTCTGATGAACGGCTCTTTGCAGGGCTGCTTTTTTTGTGCAGGTGAGGTAGATTAATAAAGTTTACAGCACATACAAGCTTCATCTATTTATCCCTGACTGCTCGTAATGTTCCTCTCTCCCTCTCCTATTAATCTCTACCTCAGACCGGGCTTGCTTCCTCAACACCACGCTGTGGCTATTCCCATGTTTCATCCTGCTGAGAGCCGTAGCCTTTTCAGAGTCCCTAAAAGATAGCTTTCCTCCCAGCATTCCTCAGCAAGGGGTATGTGTAAGCTATACAGGGAGATGCGCTTCACGGTGTCTGTGTGTGTCCGCCTATGTGACAGTGCTAAATGATCCTCTGTGGTAATACGCTCAGGAGTGATTTGTTCGGGCCCACGGGTATCGATTCCCCAGCTGCCCAAAACTAAACAGAACAAATGTTGAGCCTGGATGAATCCTGACCCATGTGAATAAGAGCAGCGACGGCAGAGAACGGTCTGTTCCACCCATTCATCTCTATCAGAATATTCCCTTCCCTGAACACAGCCCAGAGTGTCATGTCGTTCTTGAGCACTCACACCATTGCTGAAGCCTATAATAATTCAGTTCTGCTCTATGCAACTTAACGAATGCAAACACTTGTTGCTACGCAAGCATATTTCAAAATGTGTTACACAGTCAATGCAAAATGTATCTATATTTTTTTATCAGTATAAGTGAAGTCCTTTCTGTAGTGCTTTATACAATACAGATCGTTTCAAAGCAGCTTCACGGTATAGGAAAATAACAACCAATGATGTAAACTTCAAGTAAAAGAAAGTTTCAAATTCTGCAGTGAAGTAGCTCTACTGAAGACAGTTTCATTAAGATTAATTCAGTTCAGATTTTGATTGTTCACAAGTATATGTTGCATTATCAGCACTGCCACAAGGGCCAGTTTTTACCATTTTTACCACATCTCAAATGATGCATTGTGAAATCTGGTGGATTCGACTGTAGTGGAAATAAAATATTAGTTTTCTAATAAAAATATACCAATCACAAGTAGGCATGTGCCGGTATCAAATTTTCATGCTGCGATTAATTGATTGAGCTTTTATCACGGTATACGGTATTATCACGATATTTTAATTGCTCAAGAGAAACGGATGGATTGGGGGGGATGTAGAAAAAAAACAACTTGCATCACAATAGGTGTAATTGATTGTCAAAACATTTGGTAACTAAACAGAATTTTACACAATTTTCACGATTTCAATTCAATTCTTGGGATTTGATTTCAATCTTGATTCAATATTGACTCTTTGGACAAATATTAGGTAGGCTACAGTAGATAGCCTACATGTTAATTTTTCTCAAGAAAAAAAAATATCTCACATAATGCTGTAAACATACAGAGAGCCCTATCAGCTGGTATTATTAAAGGTTAAAAAATAACTATTTTAATTGTTATAATAACAATTAAGACACAAGTAAAAATATAATACAAATGTAAAATAGTGCACATATTTAGCTAAATACTCCTCTCTATAGCTATTTTTTCTAGTCAACTAACGTGCTGGTCATTAAATGGCTTTCCTGAGGTAAATGTAATGTTCTGTGACATAATTGTTCACCTGCAGCTTTATTGACCTCTTTCCGTGGTTGAAAAACACTGATTGATCGATATTATGTATGAGGCATAAATACCTTTCGGTAAGTTGTACTGTATCTTTAAATAAAAACTAACAGATGATCGGTTTACTTGAACTGAGGCGCTACAGCGATCGGTCACGTCACATTTACAAGCACCAAAACGGTATTTATTGTCTGAATTGCGTAATAAAATGGACAGAACCTGAGAGCTGAGAATTTTTTTCATATCAAAAGTAACCTGCTCTGTCTAGTCTGTCGGTGTCAGTGTCCTCTTTGCTCCGCGATTTTTCTCTGCGTGAGAAAATGGATGCGTGGCGCGAGAGCGTGTGAAAAGTGTAAATTGCGTGAGTCTCACACTGAATGCGTAGAGTTGGCAGCCCTGCTTTTGGAAGGGGGATAAATCGTCGGCAGCGTTCTTCATGCTCAGTGCTTCTTCTCCATGTGAGGATTGTTTACATTAGACTAGAGTGCGCTGCGCAGCATGCACACAGTGCTTCTACATGTGGGGATTGTTTACCTCAGAGTGCGCACGTGTTTCGCGCAGCATATACGCAGTGTTTGTTTAAGCGGTTGATGGAAAATAAGCTAATGCGTTCTATAAATATAAATTCTGATCTATTATTTTTCACGGTATTTTGAAGTGCCCGCGATAACAATATCGTGCATATTCATTACCGCGATTTATCGTATTACCGAATACCGGCACATGTCTAATCACAAGTAAGGCTGGGATAAAGCGGCCTATGGGATATTATGAGAATATAAATATTTAATTATATATATTGTGTAATGTGTTTTATTAATTTATATTGTCTTTTTTTTATGCATTTAGCATTTTATACATTTAGGGTCTTGATATCCGGTTTGTGGATTTTTGTCCAACTATTTGAAATGTTTAATTACAAAAATCTTAAAGGGGTCCTATAATGCCTTTTACGAAGTCTTGATTTAGTTTTTTGGGTGTACTAGAATATGCTTTCATGCTTGTTTGTTCAAAAAACTAATTTTTCACATATTTTACATTACAGCTTCTCTCTGTCCTGAACACGTTGTTTATCTGCGGTTTCGATTAAGCCCCTTCCGAAATAAGAAATGTGCTGTGATTGGTTAGCTGGCCCAGTGTGTTGTGATTGGCAGCGCTTGGCATGTGTTTGGGGAAATGTCCCGTCCCTCCATAACTGTCAGTTTACTGTCAATTTAAACTATTTTTACCAATACATTTCAGTATTATATAAATTATAAATCTAATAATCATAATTTCTTTCGTATCCACAAAATATCTCAAAATCTCCATGAAATCAAAATTGACAATTATATATAATTGTAATTTTGTAATTTTAAACCAATAATTTCCAATTCCTCTTGCAGCTCAGCTCATCTCTTCTCTTCTTATTCTCTGATGACGTGTTTACATGGCATGAGGGCGAGACAACCTGTCAATCACATGAGATCACAGCAATAGCAAACCGCAACTTTTCTTGTTCGAAAAGCCGCTTCACTCAGATATACGTCACAATAGAGAGGAAATGACTAACAAAAGTCCTGTTTCATGCCGACTTTAAAAGAATGTCTGGAGTGTGACTGTGATTTCTGTGGAAGCAGCTCACTAGTTTTCAGAGCGCAGCTCATCTTACAATTTACAAATGCAAGCAGTGCACTCAGTGCAGTACACAGGCAATCGTGGGCATCTGTAGCCTACAGTTATTCATCTGAATTTTTTTTTGGGAGGGGGGTGTTTAAACAGAACTGGCAAATCTGGCCGCATTTGTATTCAAAGCCACAGGTTACCTGCTTCAAGCTACAGTCAAACTGACAGACGAGCCACACTTTCTAAATCAAGGACGTGCGACTAAGCGCTTGAGTCTGCTCAGCTTTGATTCACAGTTATTTCCAGCTGTTCACAAGCCTGAGGATGGTGTGGAGATGTGTGTGACAGATGTGCTAGCAAAAGTATAATGAGCGCAGATTTGTACCAATGAAATTGCTGAATCACAATGAGCTTCAATCTAAAACCCCAACAGGTTTTTGTAGACTTTAATGAAGACAGGCAGTAGGTGATGAGTTGCCACTGATACCGGCTGATTTACATACTTCTCTGCTGAAATGAAACAAGATTAGGTTTCAGCTTCAGAGTCCCTATGATTTTGATATCACTGGGAAAGTGCTGTTTTAGGGCTGTTTTGTTGCGGACCCGTTTGACATCAATCGTTTTGTGAACTCTGGTGCAGTTCTGAAATGATCCACATAATAAAAATGTATTTTTTGAGCTGGAGAAAAAAATAACTGAAGTTTGTCTCTCTGGGTGTGTCTGATTGAAAAGTTTTCTAGAGTCATAAGCCCTGCAGTGAACAGGACACAAACAGAACAGGTCCATTCCACCTCTGAGCGATTATTACATGGACATTAGGTTGTTTTTCCCTCCTTTCTTCCTTGTAAATATGTTTTTCAGTCGTTTCTTGAAAATGGCTAAAGACTCATCAGCTCAGGTTGAGTTAGGTAGGTCATTCCACCAGCAGGGAACAGTTAGGGTAAAGGTCCGTGAAAGAGATTTTGTGCCTCTTTTGGATAGCACCTCATGGCACCGTTCACTTGCAGAATTCAAGATTTTGGAGGGCACATAGGTTTGAATTAGTGAGTCTAGGTATAGGGGTGTAGAGCCAGTGGTTGTTTTGTAGGCAAACATCAGTGCCTTGAATTTGATGTGAGCGGCAAATTGTGCAAGTTTATGAGGAGAGGTGTGACGTGTGCTCTCTTCGGCTGATTAAAGACCACTCTTGCTGCAGCATTCTGGATCAGTTGCATGGTGGAAGGCCTGCAAAGAGAGCATTACAGTAGTCCAGTCTGGATAGAACAAGAGCTTGGACAAGGAGTTGTGGAGCATGCTCTCATAGGAAGGGACTGATCTTCTTAATGTTGTGTAGAGAAAATCTGCAGGACCTGGCAGTTCTAGCAATGTGGTCTGTAAAGTTCAACTAATCATCAATCACAACGTACTCGGTTACTAACGTAACCTCGGTTCTCTCTAGAAGAGGGAACGAGTACTGCGTAAGATATCTTACGCTAGGGGAAAATCCTTTTCCGCGAGATATTGAAGCCAAAAATTATCCTTAATTTTGTAATAATGCAAAACGCGTTGCAGCAGCAATGCAGACATAGGCAAGACAGCTCGCGCGCCTATTGGCTGCTCTGCGGCAACTGCAGCAGCCTATCGAGCGAGGCCTGGCGTGACGTCAGACCCAATCAGGGCACTTCGCGCCCGCTGCGTCACGTCCCGCCGAAATGGCCGTGGTCTAGGCCTATAAATATCGCTCGCAGGCAGCTATTATCTGGTTTTTCATCATCGAAGCAACCAGAGCGTGTGCATGCACGGCAAGATACGCAGTACTCGTTCCCTCTTCTAGAGAGAACCGAGGTTACGTTAGTAACCGAGTACGTTCTCTTACGAGAGGTCTCTCGTACTGCGTAAGATATCTTACGCTAGGGGACCCAATGTAAAACGCCGTGCATGCTGAGATCTGACACCAAAGACCCAAGGGCGAAAGCCCGGGGTACATATAGTGCACAATCACTCAGGGAACTCACAGGGAGTCCGGGAAGAGGGAGGGGTGCAGCCTCACTTTTCCACATATAGTAGCGTCGATGGGACGCGAATTTCATCTTACAGACAGGGCGGGGTACGGCCTGAACTGATGGGGAAAATGTGGGTCTTACACAGTTTGCCCAGCTTTATACTGTCGAACATTGAGCTGTGCTCAGCAGACGCAGCATTCTGAGCTGATAGCATCAGGTCAGATAATACTGGTAAATTTAGACCGACAGCAGCCTGGCCTGCAGGGCGGGAACCTCTAGGTTATAAAACCTTATAAATGTAGACGGGGAGGCCCAGCCTGCCGCCATACAAATATCTTGCAAGGCAATCCCACTTGACCAGGCCCACGAAGAGGCCATGCCTCTCGTGGAGTGCGCTCTGACACCCAATGGGCACTGCATGCCCTTGGAGGCGTATGCCAGCGCTATAGCATCAACTATCCATCTGGATAGGCTCTGTTTCGACGCGGCTAGTCCCTTAGAACGTCCGCTAAACGAAACAAAAAGCTGCTCCGTCTGTCTGAAAACAGACGAGCGAGACACATAAGCTCGTAATGCCCTGACTGGGCAAAGGAGGCTCGCGTCTCTTTCCTCATCAGGGACCGGTAGGGCTGACAGGGAGATAACCTGCGCCCTAAACGGTGTGTTGAGGGATTTTGGAACATAACCGTGCTTAGGTTTGAGTATAACTTTTGAGTCATTGGGCCCAAACTCCATGATCCCCTATGCGCTTCACTGAAGCGAGAGCCAGCAAAAACACCGTCTTGAAAGACAGGTGTTTCAAATCGATTGACTGTAAAGGCTCAAATGGCGCACCTTTCATGGCTTCCAGAACCGTAGAAAGGTCCCATACGGGGACTGAGGGAGGTCTGGGAGGATTCAGTCTCTTAGCCCCTCTAAGGAAGCGGATGACTAAATCGTTCCTTCCTATTGACTGACCAAGCGTTGTTTCTGAGAACGCTGCTATAGCCGCCACATAAACTTTGAGCGTGGAGGGGGCCCTGCCCCCATCCAACAGCTCTTGTAGGAAGGAAAGCACCTCCGTCACACCACAGTTTGTGGGTGACACACCACGGGCTGTGCACCAGCCCGAAAACACCGACCATTTCGAAGAATAGAGTCGTCTTGTAGACGGAGCTCTAGCCTGCGTGATCGTGTTTAATACTCCTTTAGGGAGTCCAACATGTACCCGTTGATGGCCCAGACATGAAGGGACCATAGTTCCGGGTGAGGATGCCAGATCGAGCCGCGGGCCTGTGAGAGGAGATCTCTCCTCATTGGTACTGGCCACGGGGCAGTACTTGCTAACTGCATCACGACTGGGAACCAAGGTTGGTTTTTCCAGAACGGTGCTACCAGCAGTACTGAGCATCCTTCTTCCCTGATCCGTTCTATCACCTGAGGCAGGAGAGAGACGGGGGGAAAAGCATAGAGCGGGCGGCGGGGCCACACATGGGCCAGCGCGCTCCTGCTCTTGGAGAAAAATTCTTGACAGTGAGCGTTTTCTTGAGACGCAAACAGGTCCACTTCCGCTCTGCCAAATTTCTTCCACAGCAGATGGACTGTCTGTGGGTGTAGAGACCACTCGCCTGCCGGAACATTGTTCCTGGACAGTCTGTCCGGTCCTATATTCAAGATCCCTGGCACGTGCGCTGCTCTGAGCGAGCGCAGGTTGCACTGAGCCCATACCAGGAGGCGTTCTGCCAGCCTGTACAGTTTCTCGGATCTGATGCCGTCCTGGCGATTTATGTAGGACACCACAGACATGTTGTCCGAACGGACCAAGACGTGGTGACCTTTTATTTGGGGACAAAAACGCGTCAGCGCGTTGTCTACTGCCAGCATTTCGAGGCAGTTTATGTGCAGGAGCTTCTCCCGTTCTGACCACTGGCCGAAGAACGGTCTGCCCTCGAGCAGCGCTCCCCATCCCGAGGTGGACGCGTCCGTGGACACCACTTTCACCCTCGAGGAAGTCCCCAGGCTTACACCTGATTGGTACCAGTCGTTCGCTTTCCAGGGTTTCAGAGCTGTAACGCACTTCTGATTGACCCTGAGGCGAAGCAAACGGGTGCCCACGCTTCGCGTGGGACTCGCGCTTTCAGCCAAAACTGCAGCGGGCGCATGCGGAGCAGACCCAGCTGGAGCACTGACGATGCTGAGGCCATGAGACCTAGCATCTTCTGAAATCTCTTGAGCGGGACAGACGCGCCGCAGCGAAAAGAGTTCGCTGTGCGTCGAATGTCTACCGCGCGCTGTTGTGATAGTCGCGCTATCATGGATAGTGAGTCCAGTTCTGTGCCCAGGAAAGATATTTTCTGACTGGGTGACAGGGAGCTCTTCGCCCAATTGACACTCAGACCCAAATCCTCGAGGTGATCGAGTAAAATGGTCGTGTGTTCTATGAGCACTGCGCGAGATTGCGCTAGAATCAGCCAATCGTCCAAATAGTTCAGCACTCGCATGCCTCTCATTCTGAGGGGTGCGAGCGCCGCATCCATGCACTTCGTAAATGTACGGGGTGCTAGGGACAAACCGAACGGCAGGACTGTGTACTGATATGCCTGGCCCTCGAAGGCGAATCTCAAATATCGCCTGTGACGTGACGCTATCTGTATTTGAAAATACGCGTCTTTCAGATCTATTGACACAAACCAATCTCCTTGGCGAATCTGCACAAGGATTTGCCTGGTCGTGAGCATCCTGAACTGTCGCTTCACAAGCACTTTGTTCAGTTGCCTTAGATCTAGTATGGGTCTGAGACCCCCGTCTTTTTTCGGTACCAGGAAGTATCTGCTGTATAGCCCTCCTTCGCTCTGAACTTGAGAGAGAGGCTCTATGGCCCCTTTGCTCAATAGTTTCGTCACTTCGGCTCGAAGTAGATGTGCCACTTCTGTTTTTACCGTGGTCTCGACGCGCGCCACATAGCGGCGAGGGCGTCGGCGAAACTGCAGCGAATAGCCTCTTTCTATAATGTTCAGCACCCACTTTGAAACCCCGGGTAGCTTTGCCCATGCGTCTGCATGGATAGCTAGGGGTTGAATACGAAGCGCGCTCCGCTCGCTCAGCGATGGAGAAGCTTCGGTGTGCTGTAACACAAGCGTGGCGCTCGTGACATTTGAGGCATGGGGCGCGCTGATGACAGCGGGCAGATTGCCCGCGCTCGACTCCTCTGCGGTGGTTAACCGCGAGGGGGAGGGCTGGGCGGTTCCCGTGGGAACTGTCATGTCTATGTGTGGATGTGGGCGCGGGACAGCGGGCACATTTATCACACCGAAAGCATCGTTCGCTTGCGTGAAGCGAGTGCACGTTGGTTTCGTTTTTACAGAGACCGTGAGACATGCATAACGTGGTGTTAGTGGGCACTGGGTAGTGGGCACGTTCACCATGTTTGAAGCGCAACCGATCTGAGTCGGTTTTATGTGCGCGAGCCCTGTGTGACAGGCTGTGCTTGTGTGTAGGGATGGGCACTGGGCAGTGGGCATTCTTACTACACATGAAACACCATCGGCCGTGGCCGGGACACCAGAAAATACACTCTTTTGGGGATTTATCTGGGTAGCCGTGAAAACGGCATTTGTGTGCAGGCAAGCGTGTGACAGAACCGACTTGTTGGCTGCAGAAAACACTGGAACAGTCACATTTTCTGGAACTGGACGAGCGAATAGCTTTGGTGTGAGTCCGGCCGCAGCGGGACTGGAACACCGTCGTTTTCCTAGCTGTGCTAGGACGACTTCGGTGCCTCGGGCTTCACCGTGATCCTAGGTCGCGAGCCACGTCCTGCGGGGCGGCGACCGGATGAGCGGGAGCGCGGTCTCGCGCTTCTGGCCTGGCGGCGCTGTGAAGTGGAGGCAGTGGACGGTGGCTGTGGCTGTGAGCTCTGAGCAGACGGTTTCGCACGGCCTGCTGCAGAGCTGGAGTGCTTCGGGAGGAAGTGCTTCATAGCCTGAGACGCTTTCTGTACCTCTGCGAATCTCTCCGCGAAGTCCTTGACGGAGGATCCAAAGAGGCCTGTGGCGGAAAGCGGGGCGTCGAGGAACGCGGTGCGTTCAGACTCGGCCATTTCCGAGAGCGTCAGCCAAAGATGTCTCTCAGACACGGTGAGAGAAGCCATAGTCCGTCCAATGGCTTGTGCTACGGACTTAGTAGCACGAAGAGCGAGGTCCGTGGCACTCCTTAAGTCCGGCACGCAGATCGCGTCAGGTCCTTCCTCATCCAGCTTACGGAGGAGATCGGCCTGGAAGATCTGGAGCGTTGCCATGGTGTGCAACGCTGACGCAGCTTGCCCGGTGGCGGAGAAAGCGCGGCGGAGCAGGCTTGACGTCGTGTGGCAAGCTTTAGAGGGCAGGGCCGGCTTAGCGCGCCGTCCAGCGGAGGGCGGGCATAAGTGGGCCGCTATCGCCTCTTCAACCGGCGGCAGCGAGAGGTATCCTTTGTTCTTGGCATCGTCAACGGCGGAGAATGCCAAAGAAACAGCAGGACGCACTCTAGCAGAATAGGGGGCGTTCCAGGACTTGGCGACTTCTTCATGTAACTCAGGAAGAAAAGGCGCCGGTCTGGACGCAGGCGAAGCGCGCTCCCCAGGCAGGAAAAATCCATCCAGCCGGTTGTGAGCGGGCTGCTCAGGCGAAGACCACTCGAGGCCGAGGCTCGCCGCGGCCTGTGCGAGTACTCGCATGAGTTCCGTCTCAATGGAAGCTCTCTTGCCTGACGACGTGCGGGCAGGGGGTGCGGGGTCCTCAGAGCCCGCCCAATCCTCACTGCCTGACGCCAGGATAGAGCAGGAATAATCCTCTCCCAGCAGGGCTTCCTCATCCGCGATGTCAACGGAAGCGGCGGCAGACGGCGGCCGCTGTCCGTCAGGAAGCGATACAGACGAAGCCGGGGAAGCAAGCGGGCGAACCGGCGAGCTTTGGCGGCTGAGGGAGGGTTCCGGGGCCCGCTGGGCACGGCGCTTTTTACGGCGCGACGCCGCGGCGGGCGGGGGAGCAGTCTCGGTGAAGACGGCTAGGCGAGTCCTCAGAGTCGCCATTGCCATCAGCTCGCAGTGAGGGCATCCGCCGTCAGCGAGCGCGAGAGCTGCATGTTCCTCACCCAGGCAGGAAACGCAGATCACGTGGCGGTCCCCGTCGCTGAGTGTGGCTCTGCACGAGCCGCAGGAAGGCATCTTTAAAAAGACGCTAGCTCTTTTAGAATGTGTGTCGCGGCGGCGACACACACACACAAAAGTACAGTGTAATAAAGAGAAGGATATAAGCGCCGGAAAGCGCAGCAGGAAGGCGGCGCGGCCAGCGACTTCAGTGACTCGTCCCGCTGAAGGTGCTCTCTCTCGACGGCGCGGCTTCTAATCCAGCTCCAGCGATGCGTGTGCTTCGCTTGAAGGATGAAAAATCAGATAATAGCTGCCTGCGAGCGATATTTATAGGCCTAGACCACGCCCATTTCGGCGGGACGTGACGCAGTGGGCGCGAAGTGCCCTGATTGGGTCTGACGTCACGCCAGGCCTCGCTCGATAGGCTGCTGCAGTTGCCGCAGAGCAGCCAATAGGTGCGCGAGCTGTCTCGCCTATGTCTGCATTGCTGCTGCAACGCGTTTTGCATTATTACAAAATTAAGGATAATTTTTGGCTTCAATATCTCGCGGAAAAGGATTTTCCCCTAGCGTAAGATATCTTACGCAGTACGAGAGACCTCTCGTAAGAGAACTCTAAAGTTCCTGGCTGTCCTGGATGGAGTTATGGTTGACAAACCTTGCTGGATGTGAGAAGTTGTGATGAAATTCTGGGTTGGCTGAGACCATAAGCAGTTCTGTCTGCGCAAGGTTGAGTTGAGGGTGGTGGTACTTCATCCAGCAGGAATTGTCCATCAGGCAGACTTGAGATGCAAACAGCTACAGTTGGATCATCTGGCTGAAATGAGAGGTAGAGTTGTGCATAGCAGTGATAGGAAAAACCATGTTTCTGAATGACAGATCCTAGTGATGACGATGGAGATGGAGAAGTGGTCCAAGCACTGAACCCTGAGGCACCCCAGTAGCTAGATGTTACGACTTATCTCACAGCTCCAAGACACCCTATTCATAACCTCCTTTCCCACTTTCTAGTCAGTTCTGCATAACATCATCAAAACAACATCTTTACTGGTAAGATTCTGTATTTCTTTAGCAAATACTGTTATATTAGGAATGATTTAAGTGACCTCCATTTGAATATAATTGTGCATTTTCAATCTGTTGTGTGTCTGTTTTGATGAATGCAAAGAATTTACACATATTTCAAACAGTTTTCATTTAAAACTGCACATGAATGGAAAAGACATTCATGGAATGGAAAAGACATCAAGAATTTTTTTCCCTCCAGTTTTGAGTTTAACTTTTTGTTGTATAGGGTGATTTTACATTTAATCCAATTTAAAGGAACCAAACTTGTAGAACCCAAAAGTGAGTAAAAAAAGATCCAGTTCTCTTTTGCATTCACACTTTCACTTTATCTCCTTTCAGCCCAGTTGTGATGTCTATTCCATTTACACTGTGTAATGTGTATTACTATAATATAATATTTTTGATTATGATGATGATGATGATTATATCAAGTATTAGAGTTCAAATTGAGATTAAAGTTCTTTGGCATCAATAATACAACATCAATATTTTGTTTTCTTTATAAAAATGCATATATATATATATATATATATATATAATGCATTTTTATAAAGAAAACAAAATATATATATATATATATATATATATATATATATATATATATATATTAGAGGCTGATTCAAAAAGCTTCATAAAATGTATTGCGAAAATGTGTTATTTCATGAATTCCAATGTTCAGTGCGACGATCATTTTAATTTGAACGAACGGATTTTAATGCATCTGTTCAGACTGCATGAACATGCAAATGCCGTCATGATATTTTTTTCACAGAAAGGTGTTCAAATAACTTTTCCATTGCACTGCGGAGAAAAACAGGAATACAAATAATATTTGAGCTTTTGGTCACATGCATTTTTAGTCACATGCCAGAGCTGCAGCAATGACCTGGTGGGTCTCACAAACATACCTTTTCTATGCGAAATCATTTTGCTAAGCGACCTTGCATATCTGTACTCTTGGTGATGTTTGATAGAGACATTAGACACAAATACAAACATCTGAACAGCTGTTTGAAAGCATGTAAATACTATTTGTTTTAACTTCTTCTCTGTGACAACAGCGGATGTCATAAATGGGAAATTGGGCAGTGCTTAAATGTAATATTTTTGCTTTTCTATAACCACAACCTAATGTCAGAGAGAGATTTTATAAACCCTGAAAAGTCTGCTGCTTTCTATACAAAGAAAGAGACTGGTAACCACCACTGTCAAGATCCAAAAAAAGATCTCCCAAAAATCCCATAAAAGTCAATATGACATATTTAATTTTTTTTCCTCTTTGAGATGAAATACTACTCAATACAATATCTTGAAATTTACAGTTGAGGTCCAATAACGTGTAATAATTGAGGCTATCTTTAACAAAGACAGCCGTATAAGATTTTTTATTGAACATTATGAAATATACAATCCAATTTTGAAAGAACACTCTTTTATTGCAAAATATCCAGTAGCTACATTTTTACATGTCACATTATTGAGCCATTGCAGAAATTACTTTTCTCACTCTCTCTTTGCATCCTCACTCCTGTATTGTCCTATCGATATGGACTTCAGTTTATCTAATTAAATACTTTACTTACCATGTGTATGTATGTATGTATGTATGTATATATATCACCTTAACTCATTTGGTAGCGATTGCATCATCATCTACATAGCTAATTGGTTGCTGACTGTTGCATCAGCAGCCAATGAGCTGCGGCTTAACATTCAAATACCAGTTGTGTTGCTGTCAGAAACCCTCCACCTTCCCCAGCTCCACCTGCATAGATCATAGACATGCTCACAGCAATGTCTGTGAATGTATTGGCAGTAGCAAGTCTCTGTATACATATACAGTATATACCGTATTTATACACTGTATATAATTGGGACTTCTGGGTGGGCAATGATGTAGACAGCAAGACTTTCTTTGCTTCAATTTGACAACAGACGAGTGGCCAGCCACAGGGGGCCAAAGGTGTTTGATGAAGCGAAGGAAGATACCCTAGGGGTGCAGAGGCCAGGGTAAGGCCATGCATGGCCTTCTAATACAGTTGTGCTTCTTTCCAGCACTCTGGTGTCTGAGAGGCTGAACCTTCTGCTCTCCCCCAAGCTAATGGACACCGAAATAAACTACGCATCATTAATCAGATGTCTGTCACATTACACCTGCTGTGCTGCTGGAGAGGCTCGGCTTCATATGCTGCCCTTTATCTCCCACACTCAATTTTAGTCTGCCTACTATAGTGACTCTTTTGGTGAAGTATGGAAGGTTTTTCTAATATATTACCTTTTGCTAATTCTACTGACAAAAGTCTTTGAGGCATAATTTATACATATTGTATTCATGATGTTCCTGAAGTTGATAATTGCATACAAGCTTAAGTTTCTCTAATGTCAGTGATTCAGTGAATAAATTATTTTTTTTTCGTCTACGGCTTGCCAGTTTCATTGTAACTTTCTGTATCATCGCATGGCACATTTCCTAAGGCCTTGTTCAGACAGACAGCAAAAATCTGACTTTTTTTGCCTATATCCAACTTTTCAGTATTCTGAACGAAAAATAAACTCATGAAATACCATTTTCACAAGCCTTTTGGAGTTGCTTCGAAATGTTTAAATCATATTTTTGTTGATTCATTTCAGTCTAAAGGATCAGATCTGATTTTGTGTAGTTGTTTTTTTTTTCATCATTTGTTGCACAACAGGATGCTGAGTATTATGACAGGAATACTTTAAAACACTAGCAGCAGGAAACATTGCATTTTGCTGTTGTCTGCAATAAATGTTACCTCAAAATATATTGATGGAACATCCATAGCACATGCTGAATCCACAACCAATGTGGATGTGCCTGTCTGTCTGAACAACGAAAATCTGGCCATGTATAAGTAAAGAAAAAAATGTAGGCCTATTTCTCTTTAGGCATGTGAAGTTATCAAGTTTTCATATCACAATAATTGCTGAAACTTTTATAGGCGTATTCAATTGCATTACAAAAACAAGTTGAAAAGATAAACATACTTAAATGTTGCCCTCTTAATAAGAAGTTCAATAACCACCTTTTACAAATAACAAAAATAACATTTTAAATACCATAAAACAATACACAATAAAACTGTTTAAAGTAAACAAATGTTTCAAATAGATTTAAGTGCAAAAGAACACAACTATAAATAATCAATATTTTCAACACATACCTAGATATTCTTTCTAAATAAGTATTACTTCAGTCATTACTTGGGAGTTATCGTGCTTTTCACTTTAGAATATTTAGTCATTCATCAGTGAGTCATTACTAGTGGGTTACGATGATCTTCGCTTAAGAATAAATTATGTATTATCAATTATGAACCTGTATACAGTAGTTCTTAGTAGTCCTCTGGGAGGTACAGTATGAAAAAATAGTAGTGAACTGCTTTTTGTTAATTAGTTGTAGTTACTTGAATGTTAATATTGTTTTACTCATTTGTTCCTGTGTAGTTATTCGTTAATGATGGAACTGTGTTACCTGAAATTCCAGTAACAGCACAAATGTAGCCCCAATACACACACAATATGCTAATTTTGTGGGTTGGTTCTAGGTTATGGAGGGTACAGCAGACCACCGCAATCTGGCATCATTGCAGGAACTGTACAGCATCGCTCCAACACTGCGATCCAGACCCCAATCACTCTTTGAAATCCAGGAAGTGTGCTCGACTGCATTATATGTCTGGATATTTGCCTGGTAATAATTTTTTGTTTAAATTATTTGATCAGTAATTACTGCTGAAATAATGAAAATGTACACTACATTTCTTTTTGAATTAAATTTAATTTACTTGCTATAGGCGGTAAAATGTTAATTTAAATACATTTACATTTTAATTCTTAATTTATGTAACTGATTCCTATTAAATTAATTATATTAAATACAATATTTTTCAGAATTTTTAAGTTTTGTATTTAGTTTTCAGGTAGAAATACCATTATTTTGCAAATTCATCCCTTAGTTGGGTCATTTTCATGTGATCTTAAAAACATGTGTCACTACTGGGTTGCAGAAACAAGGAGAAATCGATCTAAACAGAAGTTTTATTAACAGAACTCAAAAAGAAACAAAACACTCGAGGCAGGAACAGAACAACCAAGCACAACGTATCAATAACGGACAACTGAACTGAACACAACACAGAGTTTAAATAGACCAGACTAATCTATTAAAGCGGTCATTGGATGCCCATTTTCCACAAGTTGGTATGATTCTTTAGGGTCTTCATGTAAAGTTTGTAACATACTCTGGTTAAAATACCTCAATGGTTGTGTAAAACAACACCCTTTTTACCTCCTCAAAAACAGCTCTGTTCACACGACCCATTCCGGTGCATGTCTCTTTAAATGATAATGAGAAACTGCTCACCCCACCCCTCTCTTCCATGGGGCGTGTCGACACAAGACACATACGGTGCGTCCCAATTCGCATACTATCCGTCCTAAATAGTATTCGAAAACAGAATTAGTACGTCCCAAATCGTAGTATGTTGAAATGAGTGTTCCAAAGAAACCCGGATGGTCTACTATTTCCGGTCAGAATCCGAAGTGCAGATCGATGCACACTCACGGCTAATACTGCCCACAACCCATTGCGTGTTGGACGAGGAATTGGTTAGAACTACAAACACGAGTGAAAAGTGTTAAAAAACTACAGACATGGAGGACGCGCGAGTCCGGCGGTTATGTAGAGAGGTTTAGATAAAGGGGTTTGAGAGTGATTAATTATCAGTATCTAACCTGACGAAAATGTATTTATTCAATGTTGTCTACATTATATTGCATCTGCAGCAGCATTGTGAACTTTTGTAAAGATACGTTTAGCCATTAACTTTTAAATGCATCATTATATTCAAATTGCAAACACATGAGGAGAGTCTCCGCATGAAAGACCCACGACTGGCAGATGAACGTGCAACTACATTTCTCTCCGAAACGGTAGGAAATTAAATGTCTTTTTAAGGATTTTAACTGTGACAAGATGATTGACAGGGCAGTTTACGGTGACAGGATGCATGCGACAGATCTGTCCGTTAAAGATGACGAAGTAGCATGTCTCAAAGCTTGCTTAGTTTTTTGCTACACTCTCAAAAGTATATACTTTTTCTTCACAAAAAGAGTACATACTATTAGGGTGTAGTATAAGACACAGGGACGCAGCAATAAAGTGCTGCCTTGGGATCCTGCCTTGGTATACAAATGGCTGAGGGCAGAAATATGCTGATACGGGACAGTCCGTCAGTGGTCGTAGGGCGGAGCATGAGCAATATGACATCACATTGCTCAGAAAATCCAAACGGCTTGATTATTGAGAGTGTTTAGGCTTTTTGAGGATAAAAAGAAAAATAGTGAATGGATTATTTTTTATGGTATGGTGGTTGCGTCCACACACTGCAAAGACCATATAAAAGTGAATTTTGCATCCGATGACCCCTTTAGGTGTGACAGGTAATCAAGCAAATAGGAAAAAGACATGGAAACTAACTGAAGCACAGAAAACTGAACTAAACATCATAGGTGTGATTGGCAAAGGACAAAAAAGCAGGAAAATACGGCGCACCTACCATTTTCTCGTTGTGCAGCTGGCTCTAGAGGCAGTATTTTCTAACCATGTCGGGAGACTACAGAATTTATTATACTTGACAAAACGAAAATAGGAACTCCACTATGTCTCTCTTTACATTTATTTTGTCCCGTTGTCGGCTTCAGCTAAGAAAAGAAATAGTTTGCCCCACACGTCCAAAATTCTTAGCACACTTTAGATAACCTTCCGCAACGAGCGCAGGCTCTTTGGTGGAGCTCTGCTTTGAATGGACAAATGAATGGACTACTTGCGGAGTGACATGAAGACATGAATCAGAGACACAAAAAACGTTGACAGCGGTGAGCGGTCATTATGTTTACCAATACCCGACCCGTGCTTTGAGCGCGACCCCAAAAAAACAAAACGGATTTGCATGATTTACAAGAGCATAATTTTCAGGTCGGAAAAGCCAGATTTCCGGATTTATCCGGAAGAATCACACCCCTGAAACATGCCAAACCCACCCACAAACAGAAACAAAACCAGAAGATCCCTGACAACATGCGGATCATACATGTTTTTTTCAAGTGCAGAACAGCAAGTAACATAGCAATAATGGTAAAGTTAAATTAAAAGTTAAAATAAATAGCAAAAAAACCTCCAGATCCTCCAATAGACTCCTCCGGTAGATCCTCCGCTGAGTTTGCAGTAACTATTTTAGATTTTTTTTGGGTTGACGTCATTTTTAACTTCCACACTGACCGTTAGATTACCTCTTCTGCCAGAGAGAAATATAAAAAAAGCAGCTGTTAATTTTAGTTCTGCCTTCTCTATTGAAAGATGAAGGCCACTGCTGCTTTGAGAGAACAGGAGATGAGCATTACCGTCTGATAGATAAATATGTGTCCTTCCTCTGGAGCCAGAAAATGTAAGAAAGTCTTGAATTGTGCTCCTGTGCTCAGCATTACTCGTTCCAGCGTTGTGTACTATTATGAATCATCTGAACAGCTAGGTAATGTGCTGTAGTGTGGGTGTACCAATCAATTCAAGGGTTTACTGCAGACGGGAATTCAAAATAATTATCCCGAAATAACTGTGCTTCACCGGACATTAGTCCTAATGAAAGTGACTCTACAGAAATGGTAAACAGCTATTTTTCCTGTGTTACATTAGAACAAATGCTATTGTTTGCGGATTGAATATAATCACATGAATTCTTACGACTGATTTATTTCATTATCTTTGGTTGCTGACTTTCTGTTTGATCTCTGTTATGACGGACAGTCATTTCCATTGGCTTTGGCAGAGCAATCAGGCTGCGGAAATGGAGAGTTGTCGAGTGTTTATTAAAACGTCGGCCGACGTAAAGCGACTGTGTCAGCTGTAATGCTCAGAACACCGAGACCACAAACCCAATCACCTGACAGGCCTGGTGACCCTGCAAGACGGTTTCCAGACAGCTGCAGCTAGACTGATGTTCAGGTAGGTCTTCTTTTGTGTATGTGACCAATGCCAAGCAAAGCCAAATCATCCAGGACTTTCAATATTTCTTATTCACGTGTTTCATGAACAATCGATGAAATTATGGCTCCCTACTTCTGTTTAACATTTGAACATTTAACTGGCCTCTTGTGAGTTCTCGTTCCATTTTGTTGAAAACAAAGTGGTTTATCTGTGTTATTTTCCTTTTCAAAGCAAAGTGATCAAGAAAAGTGTGTGTCATGTACAGTATGCAGGTCTTCACAAAGCAAAACTATAGGGAGATGCTACAAAAGAGTCAATAACTTAACAGCAAGATCTCGAATTGCTGGCTTATATTTAAAATCAATAGCTCTCATGAACAAGCTGACCTGGAGTGAATTTTTTTAATGATTTTTTAAAGACATATTTCTTGTAAACACAGTCAATAATTATTTATATATAAGTTTGGGGTCAGTTGGGTATTTTCAATTTTTTTAAATGTCTTTTTATGTTTATCAATGATGCGTTTATTTGATCAAATTTACAGCAAAAACAGTAATATTGTGAAATAGGCCTATTATAACAATTTAAAATAACTGCGTTATAATATATTTTGAAATGTAATTTATTACTGTGATGGCAAAGCAAATTTTTCAGCAGCCGTTATTCCAGTCTTCAGTGTCACATACATGTATACATATACAAATACAATAATTAAAAAGTGATTTGTAATCATACAATGATTAGTACTTATAGTGGTAGTAAATTGCTTTTGTTGCCATTTGATAAAAGTAATGAACCACTCCAGGCCATGCATTACAGTGATTTTACTGATTCACATTGCTTGAGTGGCTTATTGCTTTATTAAAGTGCTGAGAAAACAGGGTAGTTGCGATTATCCATAACAAAAGGGGTTTAATGATTTGAGTTATTCCATGTTAGGTGACTTACTTGCTGCATCAACCATCTCACGCAAAGAACAGTGCATTCACTGATCCGTAACTGATCTAAATCATGGACTGCTTTGTACTTATTTTATAATCAATATGCTTTAATGAAAGAACACTACTAAATAACCAGCTGTGAGTGTTACTGGTCAGCAGCAGGGTCTGAGCTTTAGTACCTGCAAGACGATGAAGCAATAAGACTGTGATTCCCTCTGTCACACCTGGAAAAACCGTAGCTGCAGTTTCATTAGTTGCTGGAGGCCAGTAGCCTGACGTCGTCATACTCAGATTCTAGTCAGAATGTGAGTCTGATACTGCTCCATTGGGCTGTGATTATGGGGCGTGTTTCAACCGAACCAGGAAGGAAAATGCCTTTGCAATCAATTGGATCGACCTACAACCAATCAGAGCAACGGAGTAAGTGACGCATGTTTTTCATTCATGTTTCCGATCGACAAATGCCTTGATCGCGGTTATCTGTTCCTCTTTTAAGATGAATGCGCTGTCGATATCTTCTATAACAGATGCGATGGCGGAATCTACACATAATGTTTCATAAACAAAGTTCGGGAGGAGCACGTTCAAATAATCAATCCAATCAACTTGTCATCAAACATTTACCATGTCTACACTATCAGCATGAGAGGAAGCATATATTTATTCACTATGTCAACTCACCTAACATTCCTTGACAGTTTTCAGCATCCTTCCACTCACTCTCGGCTTGTCCTTCCACAGCCTGGAATACGGGGGGAGTACTTTGGGTTCGGGCCGAATACCGAGCCCAGAGCCTCTCCTCGGACAGCACGCCAAATATGCATTTATTCTATTTGACTTATTTGTAAGTGTGAACTCGTGAAATAACAATTCTCCAGCGGCAGTCATCTTTGTTGTAAACGAATTCAACCCAGCGCTCGTTGGTGACATGGATGATTACGTTACCGTTGCTCATCTGTCCATCATCGTATAAAGCCCGCCCTGACAATTTGATTGGTCCGAACAATTTTTGTTCGGGCATAATAGCTCCTCAACGGATCGAGTCCAGACCAAACATCCCGACCTAAAAATTTTGTGGGCGGGGCTAAGTTCGGCTGGCATCCAGGCTAGGAGGCCAGTGTTCTCTTGGCTGAATTGTGACCCTTAAAACTGAATGCAACACCGTTTCGCAACCTATTTTGCATCTGTAATCTGTATTTCTGAGTGAAACTGTTTTTAATGTCAACAATAGACAAGGCTGGGCTTGATTGTATCCAGTGGGAAATGTCTGGGATCTGAATAGTGGTTGGAAGCCAAGAGTTTTGACCGGTTAGCATGACCAGTTCAGCCTGGTTCGCATGAGCCTGCCACTCCAAGGGTAAAAAGTGCAAAGGAAGTACAGCGTGTTCAGCTGTGTTGTAGCCATTATTGCGGATTGTAGACTTATCTGAGCAGGAGCCATGATAAGATGATGCTGAGGTGGAAATAGGGAAAATAGATCTCCTGGAGGTGATGGAATTGGAGGGGGACGTTTCAGATTTATAGATACATATCCAATGGGATTTGAACTAGAAGGGGGAATATGGGAAACAGATTAGAATGCCAGTACTGACAAGCAGTGCCTTGGTATTTGTGTGTCAGGACAGTTGGAGATGGAAGCGATGTTGCTGCTGATGGCGGCCGTCAGCATCAGAGCAGGTAATGGCAGAACAGAAGATACGATTAGAAAAAGAAATGACATTGGCTGATTAAACAAGCAGTACAGGATGCCAGTGTAAATATTAAATGATCCGAACGTCTGTGAGTCTCAGGCAACAATCCTCAGATGCAGAAAAGACAACACTGAAAACAAAACTCCAGATAAACAAAAGCACTTGAAGCACAGCAATGAAGCTGTACATTTTCTGAGTGAAATATAAGAGTTGCTTGCCCTGCAAACCGGAGGTGTTGAAGGTGTTGTGGGTGGTTGGCAGAGCAGTCTTATGCATATAATTCACACAAAACTGGATATCACTTTCTCAAACTATCAACCTCTAATCTGATTGGCTGGATTTACGCAATTTCAGAAGATTATTTTGTGTGGAAACATAATCGTGTTTGCAACATGCCAGTTTAATATAATTAGGAAGAAGTTATAATGAGTTGATTTGCCAAAGTCTGTGCGGTTATTGGCATCCATTCTTATGAGTTTTTGTTTGAGAAATTTTGTAGCAAGCTGCCTGTCTGTCTGTCTGTCTGTCTGTCTGTCTGTCTGTCTATCTATCTATCTATCTATCTATCTATCTATCTATCTATCTATCTATCTATCTATCTATCTATCTATCTATCTATCTATCTATCTATCTATCTATCTATCTATCTATCTATCTATCTATCTATCTGCCTGTCTATCCGTCCGTCCGTCCGTCCGTCCGTCCGTCCGTCCGTCCGTCCGTCCGTCCGTCCGTCTATATCTATCTATCTATCTATCTATCTATCTATCTATCTATCTATCTATCTATCTATCTATCTATCTATCTATCTATCTATCTATCTATCTATCTATCTATCTATCTATCTATCTATCTATCTATCTATCTATCTATCTGTCTGTCTGTCTGTCTGTCTGTCTGTCTGTCTGTCTGTCTGTCTGTCTATCTATCTGTCTGTCTATATCTGTCTGTCTGTCTGTCTATCTATCTATCTATCTATCTATCTATCTATCTATCTATCTATCTATCTATCTATCTATCTATCTATCTATCTGGGGTGCGTTTCCCGAAAGCATCGTTAGCCAACTATGGTCGCAAGTTCCGTCGTTATCAGCATAGTTCAACGATTTGGTGTTTCCCGAAACCATCGTTCAAACGAACGTTCGCAAACAGCATCGCAAACTTGTGTGGTTGGAACGACAGCTCTCGAGCTGTCGTTAGAAGCATAGTTTCTAGTTTACATTAGATGTAGACTGAATAAATCCTTATCTTTAGCAAAATAAGCAAGCTGACATTCAGTACAACCCGTGTTATTTATTTAGAATACATACAAATGTAATTTATGTCTTTTAGTTTGTCAAGAGATTTAAAGCACCGTTTTTGAAGACTGCGCATGTGCGAACGTGCTCTACTATGTAAGAACGAGCCAAATATTGAGTCTGGTAATAAAGCAAAATAACTGAGAAAAATTAGAAATGGTCTTCAGATGCCTTGTCTGTAACTTATATGACAAAATCTAGCGTTAATTCGATCTTAAACAGATTAATTAAAATAAGTTATTAGTCCACCACGTGCGAGACGTCATAAACCAACGTGGTTGAACGATACTTTGCGACAGACGGTTTCGGGAAACAGTCGTAACTAGCTAGTTGATTTCTCCAACGATGCATCGTACTATGGTAGTTAAGCAGCGAGCTATATAGTTGTACGGGAAACGCACCCCTGCCTGTCTGTCTGTCTGTCTGTCTATCCGTCCGTCCGTCCGTCCGTCTGTCTGTCTGTCTATATCTATCTATCTATCTATCTATCTGTCTGTCTGTCTGTCTATCTATCTGTCTGTCTATATCTATCTATCTATCTATCTATCTGTCTGTCTATATCTATCTATCTATCTATCTGTCTGTCTGTCTGTCTGTCTGTCTGTCTGTCTGTCTGTCTGTCTGTCTGTCTGTCTGTCTGTCTGTCTGTCTGTCTGTCTGTCTGTCTATCTGTCTGTCTGTCTGTGTCTATATCTGTCTATCTGTCTGTCTATCTGTCTGTCTGTCTGTCTGTCTGAAGTCTCTATGATGTTCTGGTCCTGAGTTATGGTATAAATACTTTTCCTCCCCTCACACCGACCCACACACATACACTCACAGCAGGACTTCAAACTTAGAAGTTGTTACTTATCAATAAAGGAGGATTCCCTTGGGCTGTCTCCCCATATCCCAACTTCCTGTTTTTGCTATTCCATCTAGTTCGTCCCTGAGCATACTAAATTAGATATATGGAACACACTCTTGGCCTCTGTACCACTGCAGAGCTAAAGTCTGATAAGACGACACTGACCGATTCAATCCCCTCCCTTGCACATGCTCAGCTGGAGATGGCAGAGATGCAAATGAAGCTAATGTCCCCTAAGGCCTTGTCCAATAATCTACATCCATGAAGAGATAATTTCTACGAGTGCTGCACTCTGACAACTCCTTATCCTGCTGTGCCTTTGATCTTACTAGTGTCTATTACAGCAAATAAACAGAGTTCGACTCCATACGTGAGGATAAAATGGAGCAGAGAATTTACAAAACCAAAAGGATTTAATTATCCAAGGGTCAAGTTACCCTTTGATTCAAAAAGAAAGAAAAATGCTGTTTGTTTGTCAGCTCATTCCATTTCTTATACATCCCACTTGCTCAAAGTAAAACAAATCCTTTCAAATTCATTACATGAATTATAATGTTTCCCTCTTGGCAGCATTTTTGCCTAGAGCAGGAGTGCCCAATCCTGTTCCTGGAGATCTACCTTCAAGTTCGGCTCCAATCCTGATCAAACACTACTGTACCAGCTAATCGCCCCCTATACCCTCATTCACTATTCCCTACATTAGTCCACTAATGTAGTACACTTGAGGGAGTGAATGAGAACGAGTGAGCGAATCCGGACACTGAGTTCGCCGGAAGGGCTGACGCTTTTGCATAGTTTGTGCTTGCTGTTTAATAATCATTTTACACTTAGAAAACTGGCAGCTCTCTAGTAGTAAGGTGAAAAGATTTATCTTGAACTCTGTCAAGGAAACTAGTATGTATAAACCTGATTGGCTGTTCATCAACTGGAAAAAAATAATTTTGAAAGTGATTCCAACGAAATAGTTTCTGTGCCCGTTATAGTTATGGTGTGAACTTGGCTATTCTTTGTATTTAGAAATGTATATTTATCATTCATACTTGTCCGTTGTTGTTGCATTCTATATATTACGGGAGCATGCATATTTGGATGTAGTCTAAACTGGCTCGCTGGTCCTAGCTGATTTATATCTTATCAGTTTTAAGATAGACTCCCAGTATTCCATAAGCATTTGTGTGTTTGTCTTTCTGGATATGTAATTTTTTTTTTTTTATCACTCATTTTATTGCTTGCTTTTTTTTTATTAAAAGTGAAAGTAAATACATTTTATAATGCTATGAAAGAATTCTATTTAAAATAAATGCTCTTTTGAACTTTCTATTCATCAAAGAATCCTGAAAATTGTACCACAAAAACATAAAGCAGCAACTGTTTTCAACATTGATGATAATAAAATGTTTCTTGAGCAGCAAATCAGTATATTAGAATGATTTATGAAGGATCATGTGACAGTGATGCAGAAATGGCATCACAGGAATAAAGTACATTTTAAAATATATATTAAAATAGAAAACACTCATGTAATAATATTTCACAATATTACTGTTTTTACTGTATTTTTGATCAAATAAATACAGCCTTGGTGAGCATAAGACTTCTTTCAAAAACATTAAAACCACCAACCCCAAATGTTATCATGCTGTTTTCTGATTACGTCTATGTAAGATTTAATGTGTAATAATATTTAATAATAATGTTTTCAATTAGTTTTTAGCATGCACACAGTGGTTTTAGTATATTTTTCTGTCAGTGTGCAAAATACTTTTTGAGAGTGTATGCGCTGTAGGCTACTTCACAATAACACTGCAAAATTGTTTCAAAGCCCACAATGATTGCATTCCTAATCTCTTCTTCATAATAACTTAATTCCTTGAAGCCAACTGAAATATTTCTCCTGTCAATAAAAGAGGAGACATTTCTTTAAACCGTAATCCCCCACAGAGATGAGAAATCACATTAGGAATTAAAGAAAGCATTTCTAGGCCTGGAAATTTAGACAATTATGCTAAATGGTGCTACGGTCTGTTATGATAATGCTATGAGCTTCAAACAGCTATTACGTTCTGATGCCGTCTCAATTTTATTAAGATTTACAGCAATTTTGTGTAATAAAAGGGAACTACATCAACAGTAAAACACAATGGCAGTCTTATTTTGACAATCAAGTTTAGCAGAAGGATGGAGTACCAGCGTGAAACGTTGTAATGGACCGTTTCAGATTTAAAAGTAGAGGCAAGGGCAGCAGTGTCAAAACCATGTTATATTGTGAAAATGAAAGCAGAAAATTGAATTTTACCATAAATCCTTTTTGAAGTGGAAATGTTGCATGTGAACTTCTTGTCAGCAAAACTATTCCAGGAAAAGGTCAGAGGAAGTGAACGTGCTCGTATCTGACAGCTGAGACATACTGCAGCTACAGTTACAACTAATGTCTCACATTGATGGGCCAAACCAATTCTCATAATTGTCAGTGGCAATCCTATGTGTTGTATAGGCTACTCTGACAAATATTCTTTAGGTGCAGTCACAGGCAAAATTTTGTGGGCAACAAAAGGTCCATAGTGTAGTGATGTATGAAGCACAGCTCACACACAGAAGTCGCTTTCAAACTAAGCAGCTTTCTATTGGTCAGTTTGTCGTATCTGCGTGATCAACGTGAAACCATTGCGAAATCTGCATGGGGAAATTTTTCGCCCTCAAAAAAATTATCACACACCTTAGAACTTTCGTCAACCAATCAAAATCAAGCATTTAACTATGGAAGCTTGTTTCCGCCACTGAAAAAAAAACGTAATTGCGACTTTTTATCTCACAATTCTGACGTGTTTGTCTCGCACTATTTTACATCTCGTAATTCTGACTTTTTTTCATAATTGCGTGATATAAACTCACAAATTGCAAGTTATAAAATCAGAATTGCGAGATAAAAAGTCGCAATTAACTTTTTTATTTTTTATTCAGTGGCGGAAACAAGCTTTTTTCTCGCAGTTCTGACTTTTTTTTCTCGCAATTGTGAGTTTATATCTCACAATTCTGAAAAAAAATTCTGAATTGCAAGATGTAAACTCGCAATTGCGAGTAAAAAGTCAGAATTGTGAGAAATTCGTAATTAACTTTTTTTTTTTTTTAGTGGCGGAAACAAGCTTAAGAATAAGAATGATTAATTTATTCATGGTATTTTTAAAAATGACTTAAAAAATATATTTAAAAACTCGTTTAGAAGTAATGATATACACTCACATGTATTCAGGATTTAATGTTCAAAAACATATGAAACAAAAATTATTACATTTCGAAGGCACAGATATTAAAAAGATGTTTTCCTTTTCTTTATTGTGGACACTCTTATTTGTCATCGACTCGTACAATTTATGAATATACAATTTATATTAATTTCTAACATACAACCACTGTTAGGCACTTTTTGTTTAAAAAGCTATATACACCGGTGGGTTTGGGACCACTTGCATTTTCACTAGTGATCACAAACTTTTGGATCCACTGCACATCAACTCAGAAAATGGTGTTCGCCGAACTATTCCACAGGTTATAGCAAGAGCTTTCATATTACCAAACCATTTTCTCCTCAAGGAACTAGTTGTAAATGAGACACAATTGTTATTTTACATTGTCATCGGCTGTTTTTCAGACTGACAAACCTATAATATCATACTCAGAGACTATAATATCATACGCAGAGACAGAGAATGTGTCTGGACTATGATGACAGCTGTAATTTTCACTGCAGTTGATACTTGAGAGGGAGCAGGGAGAGGGAACCTGCTTCAGTGAGATAATTTTAGCTCTCTTTCCTGAGATTTGATTCTCTGTCTCTCTTTTTTAATAGAGACGGTGATTAATCACCAACAGCTTAAAATAACGACACCAGTTTTAAGCAGGGGCTGGTGCTGGCTCTGCAAAAACAGCAGTGCCGCTGATCAGTCTCTCCCGCCACGTGGAGAGAATGTGAGATTGAGTGGTGTGGACCTCCTCAAAGCCAGTAATCCCTAATGTAGTTTTGCTATTCCTGCCACCCATCCTATCTCACTGGAGCAGACCCCGGCATCTGCGCCTCCTATTAATGAAATGAAGGGTGAGGTAAAGCTAAGTGTTTAATAGATTCTTCCTTCAGGGAAACGAACAAGGCCAGCTACAGAGAACTGCTCTGCTTTTGCGCTGCCCTTTTCTAATAAATCAGCTTTATTACTTTGAAATGGGCCATAGGAAAGTTATTACCCAAAACAACACTTTTTGAAACATAATTTGCCTCTTTAAGGGCACACACTGTTAAATGGTTGAGGACCACTGGTCTAATGTTGAGGAGCACATGGCTATTGTTCTGTTTGTGGAACAGCATTACATTAAAAAGAATCATAGATTGTCCTATTGTTCATCTAAATAAATACTAATTTACTAGTATTAGTAACTACTATTAACAGCAGTTTCCAGTGATCTAAAGTTGATAGTCAAGTCAAGTCTATTTGTATAGCGCTTTTCACAATACAGATTGTATCAAAGCAGCTTCACAGTATTAAATTAAAATAATACAACAAGGTTTGTTTCAAGTGGAATTTATTGATTGATAAAATTAAATTAAATATCCCCAAAATATCCCCAACTGAGCAAGCCAAAGGCAACAGTGGCAAGGAACCGAAAAACTCCATCAAGTGACCTAATGGTGTCCTAAAACTCCATCAGGTGACCTAATGGAGAGAAAAAAACCTTGGGAGAACCCAGGCTCAGTCGGGGGCCAGTTCTCCTCTGGCATTTATGAGCTAGAGGCCGGATTGTAGTTTGAACTGTAAGATAAAAAATATTATATGAATGCCTGGCTGAAGAGATGCGACTTTAATCTAGTTTTAAACTGGGAGAGCGAGTCTGAGCAACGAACAGTATCAGGAAGACTATTCCAGAGTTTTGGAGCCAAATGTGAAAATGCTCTCCCTCCTTTGGTGGTTCTGGATATCCTAGGTATGACCAAAAGCCTTGAATTTAGTGATCTTAAAGAGCGCGATGGATTATAGGGCGATAGAAGATCCGTTAAATAGACTGGAGCTAAGCCGTTTAGGGCTTTATAAGTCAGTAGCAATACCTTGTAATTAATACGGAACTTTATAGGTAACCAATGCAGTGATGATAAAATCGGTGTTATATGATCATATTTTCTTGATCTAGTAAGAACTCTAGCGGCGGCATTTTGGACTAACTGTAGCTTGTTTATTGAGGATGCAGGACAACCAGCTAATAAAGCATTACAGTAATCTAGTCTCGAGGTCATGAATGCATGAACTAACTTTTCTGCATCTGAAACTGATAGCATATTACGTAGCTTAGCAATGTTTCTAAGGTGGAAAAAGGCTGTTTTTGTAACATATGAAATATGATTTTCAAAAGACAGGTTGCAATCGAGTATAACACCCAGGTCTTTTACTGTAGAGGATAAAGTAACAGGACATCCTATGATGTTAAAGTTGTATTGTGCGAGGTTTTGTGGGCGGTTTTTTGAACCGATAAGTATTACCTCTGTCTTGTCTGGATTTAATAAAAGAAAATTACGCGTCATCCAATCTTTTATATCTTTAACACACTCTTATTTTTGCGTTTTCATCCGGCCGTGATGAAATATAAATTTGAGTGTCATCAGCATAACAATGGAAACTAATTCCATGTTTCTTTATAATATTTCCAAGTGGCATCATATATATTGAGAATAACAGAGGGCCTAACACAGATCCCTGCGGCACTTCATAGTTTACTGGAGTTATGATCGATTTTTCTCCATTTAAATTGACAAAATAGTAGAGGTCAGATAGGTATGATTTGAACCAGCTTAATGCTTGTCCTTGAACACCAGTATAATTTTGTAGTCGATCTAAGAGTATTGTGTGATCTATAGTATCGAACGCAGCACTTAGATCAAGTAAAACTAGTATTGAGATACAGCCTTGGTCAGAAGCTAAAAGTAAATCGATAGTGCTAAATACAGGTCTAGAAAATGGGGTTGAAGGGATAGTTCACCCCAAAATTTTTAATTTTGTCATCACTTACCCTCAAGTTGTTCCAAACCTGTATGGGTTTCTTTCTTCTGTTGAACACAAAAGAAGATATTTTAAAGAATGTTGGCTATCAAACAGTTGGCGGTAGCCATTGACTTTCATAGGAGAAAAAACAAAACAAATGGAAGTCAATGGGGCCCATCAACTGACATTCTATCAAGGATTGACTTGATAGGTAGTATGTATTGTTCCTGCCTAGTATTCAAACAAAGTGCAAAGTGCCCGTGCAAAATCAGTTTGTGTGTGTGTTTTTAGTAATTGTTGGTTCGGTGTGTTTGAGTGCTCATTGTTACAATTACACAGCAAAAGTTCAGTGACATTGTTATTTGTGCATGGTAGAAAGCAAATACTGATACTGACATAATGACATACAATAAATATGGAAAACTGAACTACACGATTGAGGGAGCAGGCTACACAGTGAACTCCGAGAAAACGCTACGCTTGAGCAAACAGTTTGTGTACAGGCTACTACAAATGATGGCCATGAAAGAGACTGTGAACGCATTGAATAGGATTGTTTAGTTGGTGAATAGCATAGGCTACTATTACATACACAGTAGCGATAACGTTAAGTGCACCAGAATAAAATATAATATTCAGAAATAAACAGTGTAGCTGACTTACAGATTCAGTTAATATCCACAAATAAATAAGTGCGACGATTCAGGGAGCAGGCTACACTGTGAACGCAGAGAAAACGCTACTTATGCTCTGCTGCTTTCTTCAACCCTCTCTGTCTCTGGTCCTGCGCTGTATTCACTCAGTGTTCAGTGAGAGAGGGGGAGTGGCCAGCGGCTAGAGCAGCGGCTAGAGCGGCAAAAGCCAATGTGTGCTTCTTTTACCAATATATTTTACCGATATATTTTGCATTTCTAATCCAAACAACGCCAAACTTGGCACTGCACTTACTTGTGCCTGTAGCAAGACACCTGTCAAGTTTGAAATCCATCAGACTAACGGTTCGAGAGATATGCGAATAACAGACACACACACACACACACACACACACACACACACACACACACACACACACACACACACACACACACACACACACACACACACACACACACACACACACACACACACACACACACACACAGACAGACAGAAAGACGTTCCTGTAATTTATAGAGATATAATATTCAGAAGTAAACAGCGTAGCTGACTTACAGATTCAGTTAACATCCACAAATGAATAAGCGTGACGATTCAGGGAGCAGGCTACACAGTGAACTCCGAAAAAACGCTACGCTTGAGCAAACAGTTTGTGAATAGGCTTCTACCGTGAATAAAATATAATATTCAGAAGTAAACAGTGTAGCTGACTTAATGTTTAGCTGACATAAACACTCTGTTTTCATGCCATTTCTAGCATGCACGCGTTTTCGGCAAGACGTCAAGGCATGACACACGCAGGCAGCAGGGTGGGAATTATACCGCGGCCATGGCCGCCGTTGCCCTACACTTTGGCCTTCATGCCCCGTGAAAAAAAAATCATCGTACGGCCACAGTGGCCTGTGTGCCCTGGCTCTGTCCAAGTTCCATGTATAAAGCGCCAGTGCGGCATAGTGGGCTTGCTTTGAATTACAGCGAGCCACCCAAGTAGTCTCTGAACTTCAATTAGTTCGTGGATTCGCGCAGGTGCAGTGTAGGGCTGGGCGATATATCGATATAAAAAATATATCGATATATTTTTTAAATGCGATATGGAATTAGACCATATCGCATATCGATATAGTTCAAATTTGCGCTGTGATCCTTGCTCCCCGCGCCTCCTTTTCCACTCTGCGTGCGTGTTTAGAGCATGTTATGATATGAGAGGCGAATCCTGACTACTTCAGAAAATCCAGCACAAACCCAGGCAGTGACATAAGTGTACGCTAAGATAAAGTTTTTCACCTCAGAAAAACGGACTTTCTTGTCCCGTCAGCCGTTATCCTGTACTCGTAGCGCACACTCTTCAATTGCACGCGCAAATGCGACGGCGCGCGCGCTGTATCGCCTCACTGATCAAGTGCAAAAGAAACTACGCGCATGCAACGCCGTTACATTGTAAATTACACGAAATAAAAGTAATGCAGGTATGATTTTCATTCTATTCTATTCACCAGGAGCAGTTTCCATGTTTCATTAACAGTTATTGTTAATATTGTGTATTCACCATGGTAACTGTCCTTTCCATATTAACCCCAAAATGCCACTATTTTTTCTTTGTGTTATTTTTTATATTTTTAAATGACTGTAGTGGCTCATACCAACATTGTATTAACAAAAACTAGTTTGGGACTGCTATTTAATAACTTTAGCATAGGCCTAATGTTTATTTATTAGTACTAGTCTTTAATATTAGTCATATTCTTACAATTTATGTTATGTATATGTATGTATGTATAGGCAAATTATAACGTTTACACACAATTTGTTTATAGCCTATATTGAATGTAAACTTTTATAATCATAATTAATAACTCACATTCTCACATGATATAGAGGACTGAATGAATATTTTGAATGCTTTTATTGGCATTTGTGTTGTTTCTGAATGCTTTTATTGGCATTTATGTTGTTTCTATTGTTGTGAGGGTGTATACCTTCTGGATGAAATGGTTCTCTCTCTCACACTCACATGATATAGAGGACTGAATGAATATTTTGAATGCTTTTATTGGCAATTGTGTTGTTTCTGAATGCTTTTATTGGCATTTGTGGTGTTTCTATTGTTGTGTGAGGGTGTATACCTTCTGGATGTAATGGTGCTCTCTCTCTCTCTCTCATTAAAAAATGTTTTTTTTTTTTTTTTTTTTTTTCATAATCCATGTCTTATTCCAAATTAGGATGTTATGGTATCAATCTGAATGGGAAAACCATCGAATTGTACTCAATGGCCTTTGTGCCCTGTCATATGGCCTTGGTGCCCCTAAAAAAAAAAGAAAAGGTGGAGGACAAATGGCCTTGCCCCTAAAATTACATAATTCCCACCCTGGCAGGCAGTGTGCAAGCTCTAACCTGTTAACATGGGAGCCGAAATAAAAACGACATCTAAACATAGTAATCATACTTGTGCCTGTAGCAAGACACCTGTCAAGTTTGAAATCCATCAGACTAACGGTTCGAGATATGCGGATAACAGATATACAGACAGACACACAGACAGACAGACAGATGTTTCTGTAATTTATAGATAGATAGATAGATAGATAGATATAGATATATTACATGTGTTTTCAATCATTCCATACCCATACCCCCCGCCAAGCCCCCATATCCCCCATGAGCACCGACACATTCTTTTTTCCACTTCAAGCACTGTTTACAACATTAAAAAGCTTCTCTCAAAAACAATTTTAAAAAGCCTTCCACACAGCAGTTTGTAATTTGTTGTGACCACCTGTGAATATATTTTCAATAAGCAAAATGCATTAAGTGAAATATGAGCCAGTCTGAGGCTAGTTAGGAAGAATTAACTTTGCTACGCAAAATCAGATCACAATGCAACAGAACAATTTATAGGCAATTATATAGTGGAAATTAAGATAAATTGTCATATTCAACAATGCAGCCCTCCCCGATACACATTTCATTTCTCTGTATGGGTTGTTACATTCATATGATATGCAATTAATGTAAATATTTCATCTTATCTTTGGCTAATGGTTGGTTAATATCCTTTGGCATATTTTTTATGTTCTTCAAAGCAATGTCTCTTACTTTTACAGCGAAAGGAAGAAAGTAATGATGCTGATGATTGATTTTCTTTTTTTAAGTAGAAGCAGCTATAAGCTCTAAAACTTTCATTCTTTTTACTGTTTTATAAAGTGAATGATCCTTTTCAAATTTCGTTTGTCATCCATTCCACTTTTTATGGTGCGAATGATCATTTGAAATGCCTTGAAGCTCTTGATGATATCTACTTTATTCAGTAACTATGAACATTATTGAATGAAGCAGCTTTCTGCACAGTGATCCAATAATATTATCCATTTGTATGACACGTATAACAACCTTTTAGGTTCTTATTTTGATGTAAAACCAACCACAATTTATAAGGGTTTTATAAGGGAAGTTTGTTGGCAGACACTGGTTTTGTCAAACTTTTATCAGCACATTACGTTAAAATATCAGACATTTTTTGATGTAGTTTATTCAGTCTGTATGCACAAATATGCCTCAGTGTAAAAAGATTTGCTAATGTATTATAAAAAAAGAAAGCCAAAAAAGGCTCTTCATGACCCAGTTTGCCAAACCTAAAATCTCAATTGTGAACTGGTAAGTTGAAATAATTTCTATGAAGGGTTATAAAGCCTGGATGATTTTTATAGCGCTGATTAAAGCTCTTATTTTGTATTGTTGGGAAGAAAAAGAAGAAAAACTCAACACAAAACAGCCATTTTCAGATGTAATTTACAATGATGCATTAGCAGTTGTAGAATATAGTCCTATAAAATCAGGATGAAAACCGTTGTAATCTGTGCAGTGTGAGAGGGTCTTGACCGTCATTTCTCATTTACCTGAACGATTCCTTTCCTGGAATTTACTGGATCATTATCCACTTCAAAATGATCACAAGAAAAACACATTTATGACCTAAGCATCTTCCAGCATGGTAATTTCTGGATCCTGAAACACTTCTGTGGAGTTGACTGAAGCTTCTTCTCTGATATGAACCTAGTGAATGATCACTATTTTATTAGGCTTGTCAATCAGCAAGTTTACATGCACATGAATACGCTGATAACTCACAACTATTAGCTTATTGAAATAACCCGTTGGATTACATGCAAACCAATAACCCTACAATGCAAGTAAACCATGTTTACTTTCAGGCACTTTCAGGCTCTGTTTAATGCTCTCACACTGTCCAAATAAATCTCACGCCAAATTAAAAAAGCCAACATGCTGTGCAGACCATTTGGTGTATGACAGAAAGAATCACATTTTCCCCACACTGTGCAAGGTCTGTATATAAGTTGCTGACCCCTAACTTCGTGACATTCACCGAAGATGTTTAGGTGGCATTGTGAAACATAGTGTTTGTGCACACAAAGCATATTTACACATCTAAGATAATTACTATTTATTTGTGTTGTTAATTTTAACCTTTAATAAAAATACCAGCTGACAGGGCTCCCTGTATTTTTTCCTTGAGAAAAATTAACATGCAGCTACTGTACCTGATATTTCTGCAAATTAATTGATTTTGAATCAAGATCGGAATCGTATCGCAAGCTTATGAATTGACATCATGAAATTTGTGTCAAACACTAATACAAATAGTAGGCTACTAGTAATAGGCTACTAGTAATTGTACAATGTAAACATTGTAACATGTTGTCACTAAACTTAATGAAATTTTGTCTAGCTACCAAATATTTTGAAAGTAACAAATTAACAATACACTTATTGTAAAGCAAGTTTAAAGCATGACATGAGTCCCCATGAGTCAGTGTGCAGTGGGTTGAAGTACCCACCGGGATAGAAAAACACACACACATAGAAAAAAACATACACACACACAGTCAGAATGCTACATCTGTAACTGCATGAGAGGATAATATCAGGGTTGCCAACTTTTGAGTTTAGCTTGGAGTGAGAATTATGGAAGGGCCATAATCCCCACTCCAAGCTAAACTAAAAAATTGGCAACCTTGATATTATCCTCTCATGCAGTTACAGATGCAGAATTGTGACTGTGGCACTTCTACACGAGATGAGAACACATTTTCACAGTTTCTTAATTCAAGAAAGAGTCAGAGTTTGCGATATATTTCCCATTCCCCTAAAGTGAAATGCTTGCTCTGTCTGCTTAAATCCACAGTAAGGGTGATTGCTGTCACATATCACACTTCAGTGCACTTCACACTCAGGTTAATGCTTTTACATGCTGGGAGAAATTGGTGTAAGGAGCAAAAATCGAACTGTTAATCGGTTTATGCTTAAGTCGTTTATGACTTTACTCTGATAAAGGAAAACGGTTTAATGCGTTTACATGATGTGGCAAGCATGGCAGGGCCGAGAGCCGTGAGAACAGAGCGAGGCCGGAGTCGCGAGTGCTAATGAGCACTGGTCTCGAGTCTCACGGAGGAGCTCCGGAAGGATATAAGGAATGACGACAGTGAAGGACGAGAGAGGACCAGGCTGGGACTTTATGTTGTGTTTTGTTATGTTTATATGCTGCAGTCGTCCGTGAGGTGCTTACACTTTACTCTCGTTTTGTTGATTGTTTATTTTATGATTAAAGTTTCGTTGATCGTTTGCTGGTTCCCGCCTCCTCCTTCCCTGAGGCTTTAACATTGTTACACTGCTGTCGAAACCCAGGAGGAAGGAGGAACGCGCTATCAAAGAGCCCTCGCCGCTTAGTATGTCTCCTGTGTGTTTTAGCAAGGGAACGGGCCATTGGGATGCTGCAGGCAGTGCCAGTCATATGGATTGAGCCATGCCACTATGTCTCAACTGCATAGTAGGTTTCAGGAGGCTGGCTGGACAAATGACCATCCAAGATCTGGCTGCCCTCAAGCGACCACATTAGAGAAGAACTGGCATAACATTCCAAAATGGAGATGTGACCCTCTCATGTCGGCTAACAAGTTAATCAGGGGCCAGTTGCATAAACATAGCCATTATGTTAAGACTGTGTCTTAAAGGTATAGCAGAGGATGTTTTACTTCCTGGTGGGTAGTCTAAACTATTGGTCCTCCTAATTGTCAATCATTCTGGTGAATCAATCAAACTTTTCAAAAAGTGGAGAGGGCGGGTCTTATCTAAAATTTGGAAAGATCCTCCGCTATACCTTTAAGAACTATGATCAACTAGAAGTTAGTTAGGGGTAATCAGTCTTACTGTTCGGTGTCAAATTAGACCAATCTACTTTAAGTTACTGACTTTAAAAAGTTATTAACAGTTTTAAAGAATAAAATTGGATGACTAACTTGTAAGACTAGTCTTAACAGTTTATGCAACTGGCCACAGGTCCCTCTGCAGAAACTGGATCATATCGAACAACTGCAGATTCAGAGACTCATTTGGCATTATGCGGCAGAGGTCTACATGAGGTGGTCATGCAAGATTACGAAGAACTAAACAGTTGCTCATAACCTAAGCATTATAAGTAAGAGATTAATACTTTTACCATTTCATTGTTTTAGATTAATCACACAGCTTTCTGTTTGTATTGGAAATAAATTACAGACTTGTGCAGTAGATTCCAATCAACTGGTTTGTTGTTGTCATATGAGAAAATTACCTGGTGGTTAAACACATGCATTAAATAGAGTACAGTGCAGGATGTTCAGAGTTATGACTCACCTGGACAGGCGGCATGAATACAGATGGGGAATTAGCTGCTCTCTGACAGCTGCTCTGACGTATTGTCACCGAGCGTGTGTCTTTTACACCAATATGCAATGTCAGCATGTTCTGACACTAAACTGCAGAGGCCTCAGACAAGGAGACCTCGTTTAGATCTGTGGTAGTGACTCCCTTCATGACTGTAGACGTATTTCAGCCCTCACTGAAGGAAGGGAGAGAGAAACAGTGAACGAGAACTTCCTTTCATCGATTTACATTTGCATTTATTAAAGATTTAGTAATGCTTATACAATATTTATGGAGCCACTTTTCTGGTGTCATGCTAAGTTTGGTATTTATTACTCACCCACTGAGTTCATAATTCACACTCAAATTCATTAAAACGACATTTGGTTCATTCTTATTTATAAAATATAGCGAACAAAACAACAGAACGATCACACCCTAGGGCTAAAGAGAATTTGGAAGAATTAAATATGTTCTGCATGTTGTGTGATCTTGCAGCTTTTAAGTGATAGTTCACACAAAAATGAAAATTCTATTATTAATTACTCTCCCTCATGCTGTTCAAACATGTAAGATTTTCGTTCATCTTCGGAACACAAATGAAGATATTTTTGATGAAATTTGAGACCTTTCTGTTCCACTGTTGACAGTTTTGCAACTATTACTTTGATGCTTCAAGTTCATAAAGAGATCATAACACTAATTAATTGAGCTGTTTAGTTCAAATTTTCGGAAGAAACACAATCGCTTTATATGTTGAACAGATTGAATTTAGGCTTTTATTCACTTATTCATCAACTCACATGTCAGTTGTGGGAAACAGAAGCTCAAGCATGTTTGCTTGGTGTGAGAACCAATGAGGTTCATTCTCGTGTTACACGTCACATTTGAGCTTCCACAAGAACCAATGAGATTCATTCTTGTGTGTTACGCAAGTAAATATTTTTGAAAGGAGTAAATATTTTCATTTGTGTTCCGAAGATGAACGAAAGTCTTACAGGTTTGGAACGACATGAGGGTGAGTAATTAATGACAGAATTTTCATTTTGGGTTGAACTAACCCTTTAATAAAAACTTCCTGTATATACAGTAGCATTCATAATGTGTATCAGTGCCAGCTGGTGCTTTTAAAGAGCGTGTGGAATCAAAATGTCACTTTTTAATGGTAAAATATGATTGATTTTATATATATACTAATATATATTTTTGTGTCTGCACTGCAGTGTTGCTCCTAAAAACTGCTTCTCAGACTATGACTAATGTGGGAATTATGTTACAATTTATTGGTTTATGTAAATTAGTTACTGGGATGCATTTTCAAATTAAATTGAAGGGAATCTAGACTGTGCATATATCCTACAATGCAATGTATTTGATTCCCCCTTTCATTAGGAATGTGAATATCAACATCAACTACAGGCATATTATTTGATTGAAATGCCAAAAGTTTCTGAACAAAACCTGCATAAATAATACCAAGTTATTATATTTTAAATATGCAATGTGGTTTGGTCATTTGACAACAGTGTAGCATATTGCTTAAACTTTTAATTTTGCATTTTCCATAATGTTTTCCATATCTACAAAACACATTGGGCAGTATAAAGTTGGGTAAGATGGGAGAAGATGCCTCTCATCAGAAAAACTTGCATTTATGTTATGAATTTACATAACACCCTAATATGTTGTTAATGGAATAATGGGAAACATTTTCTAAATTAGTTGTCATAGCACAAAATGTAAAATTACTCAAAGAGGCCATCTTACCCTACTACTAGTAAATTACTTTTGATATAATTCTGTGTAATTAGAGTGTAATTAATGTAACATGCTAAATCAACTATTCTATTTAAAATTTATTTGAACAATTGTTGGCAGACAAGGCCCAGTATCCCAGTAAAAGAAATTCAACTGAAATATATTTATTCTATAACTGATATGCAGGTGTATGAATATATTAATATTTAATTGTCCATGTTTTAATTGAAGATATGCCATAACATATAACATTTATTTTTACAGTTTCTTGTTGCACATAATTATCCAACCATCTGGTAAAACATGTAAGGCATAATCCATGGTTAGCTGTGCATTAAACGATTTAAATTCAATTTGAATCGTCTGCGTGAGTAGTTTAATTCAAATAGTTTAATGCAAAGCTAGCTGTGTATTATCCCACTTATACCCACTTACGGCATTGACGAGTTAAAGCTTTTATTGATGTTTAGAGTGCAATATTTGACCTGAAGGATACAAATTACGGTTATTTTCGTCAGTAACAGATTGTTAGATCTAGCATTCTGCCAGCTTTAAATCAGACACAGAGATATAGTAGTGCGTAAGATTGTTTATTTGAATGAATGAATTGTAGTATTTGAATTAAATATTGAGATAGAGAAAGAGATGTGTGTGTGAATTACCTGCATCTGTGCTGCGTCGCTCTCTACTAACAATGAAGTTGTGAGTTTAATTCCTTCAAAAACAGCGATATTACCTCCTTGTTGCTGAAAAATATAATGTAGCGATTCAGTAGCAAATCTATTTTAATAATAAAAGTGTTTTGTGCTCCTGAATGTTTCTGTGTGTGCACAGCGTGATCTCTATGTGCGAGTGATGGTATAGAACATTGATTAAACTGACTGGAACTACCTGTACATTAAGGGGTTTTATTGCACACCTTTCAGACAATCAGAATCTTATTCAGACAGACCATATAATATCCAATGAATTCTCAGTGGATAAAATAATTTCCTGTCCTACTTTTTATCTGGTTAAATATCTTGTTTTATTCTGAAATACATCAAATTGAAACATTGTATCATGTTGACTTCCTTCAGCCTTATTTTCCTCCAGATTAGAGCACATATTGATATCTCTGTAGGTCTTAGGGTAATTTTCTTTGTCTTTCTATTTTGGGATCAGTGGCATTCATTCTGAATGATGGCCAGATGGGCTGAATTATGCTTGCTTACAGTTCGGATCAGGTTACTGCTGCATTAATGTTGCATATCGCAGCGAGTACAGATGGAGAGTGGATTATTATGGTCGACCAAATCTCTCAAAGCCACTGTAATTCAGTCACAAGGAAAGATTTCATTTTACATGCATTTGCTTGCATAGGCTTCCGTTTCACTGCCGAATGTTTGCACTTTGATAAGACTGGTACACAATGAAATTGCATGGAATTGTTATGATGTCAAGCATGCCTTGTATTCCTCTTAATCAAGGAATGTTCTGCACTCTCACAACATTTAACAGTTCATATGAATAGAGTCCCAGCCAATTCTGTCACAATATAGCGAGACAAAAATAATCCTGATGGCAGCAGATCACAACATGACTCACACTTCTCCAATTTTATCGGGTTTTTTTTTAATCAATTTTAAGTTCCCAGCCAAAATAAAAAGTGTTATTATTTACTTGCCTTCATGTTGTTAGTTGTTGTTAGTTCAGCATTTCAAAAATATGAACTTATTCAGATAAATAAAAGATTAACCAATTTGAAAAAAGGAAAATGTTTTACTCCAACACTAAAGCCACGGTCACACTAGAATTTGAGCATGTGAAATTTCTTCAGACACAGCAACGGTCATATGACGTCACGCTCTGCAGCGTCTTTATTAAAAACATAAATTCAACATATAAAAATATGGTAAACTCGACTTTACTGCAAACATTTTTTAATTTTAAATTTAGCCAAGATATCATGTCATGACATATCGATCTACTGGTCACGTAATGCAAATTCAGGAGGTCAGAGTTCACCAAACTTGAACTTTAGAACACAGCGAAATGCAAAACTTTGTTCACAATATAACAAATATAGTGTAATTATTTTACATATAGTGTAACAATTAAACAGACAAGTATCAAGTACTCAAATATTCCCAAAACAATTTCCTTGTTTGATGCTGAGATGATTTGGTTAGTTAGACCAAATTAGATGCAATGTGTATAAGCATAGTGTTAATTTCAGTTTCAGTTGAGAAACTGCATCAGGAATGTTTTCAGCGAGACGTAAATTGCATCTAAGGATGCCCATCTAACACGAGGATTAAAAAAAAACTTGGCTTGCTTGATTCTGCCAATATGATTTGCATCCTCATTCAAATCGTAGATCTTTCCATTACGTACATCAAAGCCTGTTACTCTGCTGAGATTTAATTTACAAAACTTCATTGCTAGTTTAGATGATGGTGAATTTAGTTTCTGGCTCCCTGAAGCACATTCCCTAATGTGTCATTAGTCTCGATAGAAGAGTGAATGCGAGATGACAGCTGTACAAATGCTATACCACACTGGATTACCACAAACTAGAAGCAAGGCAGTTTTCTGCGGCCCGGATACAATAAGAGCTAGTAGCCTCTAAATAATGTGTGAAGCATTGGGAATACAGCTGCACAAACACATGAAAAAAGGAAGAACTCTTTAAGTAGGCTTAGTATGCATGATTCTCGGGGGAAACAAAAAGAGAAAACAATCAAATGACAGCATAAAGTGGTTATGCCCTCGTTGTGTAGCATAAAAATGAGCATACAAAAGGTACAGTTTTCATTGAATTGTTTTTGATAACTACTGTCTGCTGTCACTGTATTCAAAAAGCAGCTTTAATGGATTTTATCAAAAGAAAACCTTCTAATTGTGTGTTTCATGGAAGAATGTAAATCATAAATGTTTGGAATGTCATGAGAGTGAGTGTTTCGGGCTGTTTTCATGTTTTATTTATGTTTATTTTATTTTATTTTTAATTAAAATATTAATTGCTTAGAATTAAAAAAATATATTATTGGATGCATGTTTCTGCCTCCGAGCAAAAAAAAAGTGAACTGTGACTAAATAATTGCCATTTTATTTCTTGCAATTGCAGTTTATATCTGACAATTGCAACTTTAAATCTCACAGTTAATCTCTTCTTTCATAATTGCATTTTTACGTTTAACATTGTGACTTTATTATTTGAACTTTAATCTTAATCTCACAATTGCTTAATTAGTTTTGTTTATCTTTGTGTGCTGCTCAACAACAATATAATAAGACACTATATTTCACACTATATTTAACATGTCACCACTGTCCTCATGGTGTAATTTAACTACAAAATACCACAAAAAAGAGGTATTTGTCCTTCCTATCAGAATTAACTTTTAAAGGAATTTTCCAGGTTTAATACAAGTGAAGTTCAATTGGCAGCATTATGTAGATTACCACAAAAATAATTTTGACTCTGTTGCTGTGAGGCACTTTCAATTAATATATGTAAATCGGGCCAATTTTGGGAGGATTTGAAAGTAGAAATGGACAGTTAGAATGGACAAGTGGAAATAAATGTTGTGGTTATCAACATCATTCTACAAGTGCGTCGATTGGGCTTTACTTCCACTGAACCCAGAATATTCTGTCACCTTCGTCAAGATTTAGGATTTCTAATAACGCATTTTTTGATATTGTTCATTATTGCCTGTATCTTTACAAATCTGATACAAATAATTATTTTCTAATCATTTTCCCCTAATGTTTCAATCATGGATTAGAAAGCTACATAATATGACAGATAACAATATATATAAGAAATGTAAAAGTTGTAACAATTGTATTGTAACAATTTTTCTTTATTATATTGTAACAATTCCCCCTGTTTTGTGTTCAAGGACTCTTATGTTGAAGTGTATTTTCTGTTTCTATTGTTCTGCTGTTTCACTTCCTGTGTATCTTCTTTGGTTGTGTTCGAAGTCTTAAAAATGCTGCCTTCGGAGGATGCATTGCAAGGTAGGAAGGCATCAAGGCATGTCCGAATCCATTGTTAGCTTCACTTCCTGTCTCCTGAGATACCTTCATCTGAAGGATTTTTGAAGGCAGCATAGATGTATCCTTTACTGCCTTAGATATCCCACAATCCTGTGCTTTCCATTCTGTGACAGTTAAGCTAAAGATGGCGTATAAAAGTTGCGGTTGGTGTCAGTTTGTGTGTAAATGTATGTTTTTGTCCAACATTTTCCACTTTTGTTGTAATTTCTAGCAAGAAATTACTATTGTAGTAATTAAATATTCGCTTAGTTTTCACCAAAGCTCGCTCTATTTTGCTGTAGAACATTAAACCGTAACACTGCCTCAGAAGTCTGTCCGAAATCGTGAGGTGCCTTATTGTGTAAACGCTGCCTGCAAAGTCATTGCTTGACAGGACAGTGATGCAACAAGTCAGTTGCCTACATTTTCGGACGCAGCCCTTAGCTCCCTTGTTTGTTGCCATAGTAATTCATTACCCTCACCTGTTCCTTGTTAGCCCCTTGTTATCCGATGTATCTATACCGATGGCTGCGTCTGAAATCGCACACCTTCGAGTAGGTACTAGTAACTACTTCACGACTGTTAAAAAAGTATGTTCTGTATAGTGTGTGTAGTATGAATGTATTCTGGACGTAGGCTACTACATTCGCCATGTTGTCATTATCATGTGACCTACCAGCGTCAGTTGCGTCGCTTGACTTCCATTCACAAAACCTCTCCCGTGGCCTCATGGGATGGTAAAGTGTTCATTGTATGTGCACTTCAGAATATTGCCGGAAGAAGTAGGTCATCCGGGTACTTTTGTCTACTCTTTTATGAGTACTGTGAATTCGGACTTACTACTTTTGTCACATACTGTTTTTACTGCTATAAGGAACTATGCGATTTTGTCGGTTGTTGTCTTTGCATGTTTGTAAAGCTGTTGCGTTCGCATTCCCTGTCTGATTATTTTGTTCCCGTTCCTTGTTTGGATTTTGTTCCGGCTCCCTGTCTGGATTTTCTTTGTTGGTGTTTTTCAATCAATTTAAACTGCATTTGTATCCTCGCCACTATGTAACATGTATAAAGGAGATTGAACAGCAGGTGTGAAAGTAGAGTGATGATGGGATGAGAGCACGAAGCGAGCCACATTCAAACCTGCGCCCCTATTAGCACAACCGCTCTAATGTGCAACGAGAGCATGCTCTATGCTCCAACAGAAATCATAATCATATTTAATTAAGTATGACGCTTATTGGTCCATAGATCAGCAATCCATCTCAATTAACCACAGAAACATTCTATCTTTGTTATTTCTGACACACGCAGAATTTCAAGGGAGAAAACATCATCTGTTATTCAGCTTTGAGATTATTAACTCTAAACATATGCGAAACGGAGGTGTTTGTTTGGCTGGTGGAAAAAAAGGGTCCCGGAATGAAATAAACATTTTAATTACAGAGAAAAGCAACAGGGGGCATCTTTTTTTCTCCCTTCTTCGATATGTCAACGAGAGCACCTCTCCTCCATTTTCTTGCTCCCTCTGTTCTGCTTGAACAAATAGCAGCTGCACACAACTGTTTAAAGAAGAAACCTCATAAGGCATATTCTGGAAGAATATCAGCTGCTGGAGAGCGAGAGTTTAGATATTGTGATTCAGAGTGAGACCGCTTCAAACAGGAAACTGATCCTTTGAGATGTTTCATAAATACAGCTCCAGGCTTAAAGACATCTGACTAAATCTATGTATCATAAATTCTTACAATGCCAAGTACAAAACGCACCTTACATTCAACATCCCAATATATCAACTATACAGCATTCAGATTCTGCTCATATACTTTTTCTGCAGGCATAGTCAATTCAAACCATTATTTAAGCCAAGATTAAAGTACGTCACATTTAAGACTGCGTTACTTGTTTTCCGTCGTGTCGTTGCACACGCAACACATCACTGTCATTTTCCTACCCGACTGTACTTACGATCATGCATTTTGTCAATTTGCACAGAATTGGAGAGAAAATATGGAAAAGAGGGCCTCCTGGCATCCTTACAGTACATCTGGCACGTGTTTTCGTTGATCAGACCAGATCCCAGATGTAAATGCGGACCATGATCGGATCACTATGTTTACATGCACAATTTTTTGTCATTCTGAATAAATCCAATCCAATTTTAGATTCTGAAAGTTCTGTTTATCAGCATTATTCTGTAAAATGGAAGTTAAGCTATTTTATGTGAATGTCCGAGATTCCCGATTCATTACCCGCTTATAGGTAAATAACTAGAATATTAACATAGTACAGTAAAGGGTAAAACTAATTGCGCTACAAACCAATGTGTTTATAATTATGAGAATACATTAAAATAATATAGTAAGAAATAACAGTTTACAATATCAAGCAGCATAACAAGCTGTTTTGTGCAGGTAAAATTAATTGGAAGTGGATGACACCGCAAACCAGACACATTCAATTTACAAACTGCCGTGCCCGCTCTTACGTTAAAAATAACGTGGATATAAGCCGATTCGCATGTCCATTACATCTATTCTGAACAAGATATGGTAACACATTACAATAAGATCCCATTAGTGATCAATATTTAATCCATTAAAGAATTAGTTCACTTCAGAATTGAAATTTCCAGATAATTGAGTCACCCCAACGTCATCCAAGATGACTTTCTTTCTTCAGTCGAAAATAAATTAAGGTTTTTGAGGATTTTTCTCCATACAGTGGACTTCAATGGGGTACAACGGTTTGAAGGTCCAAATTGCAGTTTCAGTGCAGCTTCAAAGGGCTCTACACGATCCCAGCTGAGGAATAAGGGTCTTATCTAGCTAAACGATCGGTCATTTAAAAAAAAAAAAAAAAAAAAAAAAAAAATATATATATATATATATATATATATATATATATATATATACACAGTATACTTTTTAAACACAAATGCTCGTCTTGCACTAGCACTGCAATGCGCCACACATTACGTAATCACGTTGAATTTCAGTTCAGAGCTACACCTCCTCCAAAACACATGAAGCTCACAGCAGATTATGTAAATTACCTCATATTTCAAAGAACATAACATTGCAAGAATAACGAACATAACTTACAGAGCGCTTATTTTTATCACCTGACTGCTGCAGCTTCATTTCGCCATTGATAGTGTTGCCAGAAAAACACATCATTCTGAGTCTGAGGACATGAACAGTTCCGGGAAGAACGTCACAGGTTGCCATCTTGTAATTACGGTTACGACATGGTCTGAACGCTGCAAGCTCATTGTTTTGGTTCAGGAGGAACTGTAAAAGGCGGCTGCTGTTTGTTTGTGGCGCTCTGTGACTGTCTGTCTACAACTCTACCTAGCCTTAAGGAACGCGCTGATGACGTGATGTCTGCGCGAGCAGGGTGCAGGGTGGTATGCAAATACATATGCTGGCAGGCAGGTAGGACATCGTATCATTGCATTCGGACACAATGCAATGATTGGACGAACATTTTTGGTCCTGAGACTTCCACAGAAGATATATGTATACATGTTTTAATATTTAGACCACTTCTATTATTGATTGCTATCAGGAAATGAAGAGAGTTTCAACCAGCAAAACAAAAAGTGTTTATATAAAAAATGCTTACCCTACCTTTGATTAAAGTTTAAAAGCAAATGCTCTGTAAGTAATATGTAATGAGGATATACTTAAATTATAGTATACAGTATGTAACTTTAACGCAGTCATTAATCAATAATGTGTTATTGTTTATTGAACTATATTATATTGGATTGTACTTGGCATATCATTTCTGTCAACAAAGTGTACTAGAGTGCTTTAAAAAATGCCTCCCCTTTTCTTCATTTTAAATTATCATTGTTTATTGATGGGTTCATAAAGAAAGAAACTCAATAAATGACAGAAAGCTACGGAGCCCCTAAGGGGACATGGTGATGAAAAAAAATATGAGATGGAAGGAAAAATATAATACTTTTGCATTCACTCGCAAAACGTTTACGTTCTCTTGCAAAATTGCGTTTCATGAGAAACTTTGTGTTCATTCGCAAAATCACCTCATATTATTTCCATTACAAAAGTTTTGCGAGTGAACGCAAACATTTCTTGGGGGAACACAAATGTTCTGCGAGCGAAATCAAACGTGTTGCTACTGACCGCTAAGTTTCTTGAAGAAAGGCAAAAGGTCTGTGAGGGAACGCAAAATTTCATGGGAAACTCAAAAGTTTTGTGAGCGAATGCAAAATTAAACGTCAACCATCAACATGTCCCTTTAGGGGCTCCGTAGAAAGCAATTTGAATTATTTGAATTCTGTATCTGATCACACTAAAATTAAGGTGTAAATGCAATCTCTTGCGCTCGTTCACCTTTTTGTCCTGCGCGGCTTTCCTGCTAGTTGGGACAGTGCGCACACCTGAAGACTGTAAAACTAGTTCGAAATTTGTCGTAACAGCTGCAGTTGTGAGTTGACTTCAGTCTGGACCTTTTTGTTGCAGATTAGTCACAAGCTTAGAGCATGAAAGGATGGCAGACTCTTTCAAGAAAAAACTTTGTTTTGTAGTGTGAACTTGGCTTAGTTGCGTAACTTTATATGCACTGCAGTGCGTACAAGAGAAACAGTTCAAAATGTCATTAATGAATGTTGCTTCTTTGAAGAGGAAGCCACACAGGATGATACACGGAGAGTCATTTCATTTGAAACTTCAGATATCATAAATGTGAAAAGTAACACAATTCTAGTTTTAGTCGTGCTCCATAATTCATCAATAGCGAGGCGTCTTCTAAGAGCTTCAATAATGCATTCTTCTAGCATGGCACAGCAGTGCACCATGATGTTTCTACTTTGTATCATGAATTATCCTGAACTAGAACTGCCTCTCTTTATTAAAAGGCTTGGATAAAACGAACATCGAAATGCCTCCAGCGCAGGGTGAAACAGGTGAAATATTAATGTGAAGGTTATATATACACACCATGAAAAAATCATTGGGGCCTAATGAAACCCTCCTTATGCTTTTTCTATAATCACTTCAGACAAGCCAGACTATCCTCCTATCACACAGTTATTATTCATGTAAATGAACAATAACCCAATGTGTGAGAGCTCTATGTAGGAGCTATTCATAGAGGAGCCAAATATTGACTGGAATACAATGCGGCTACAACCATCAATAATGAAAATGTGCTGTAATGTTATTTGAAGACTGATTTGTTTCATTCCTTTTCAATATTTAAAGACACAATATGTGGTATCCACTATATCCTCAAGAAAACGCTTGCACTGAATTATCCACATTCATTCTAATACGGGGAAGCATGCAGGTTTGTGCTTGTGCCGGTTAAGACGTGTTAGTGCATGGATTTTATAGAAAGCATACCATTACAGATGCTCGGATGTACAGTCCATAACTGTACATTCATATATTTATGACAGCCTGCACTTTTCGCTCTTCTTTTGCATAATGTATACACTCTGATACATAACTTATCTTAGAAAATGCAGTATTCCAAATGTACAATATTTGCACTTGTCCCAGTATCAAACCCCAGTTCTTACTCAGAGCAGTTAAAGGTGAACTAAGTAACTTTTTTTACCTTAACTGAACAGCTTCGGAGTCATTGGAATGGTTATATTACTTATTTCGGGTTGAATGGTGGTCGTTTCGCACCCCCCTGGTGCCCGTGAGCGGAAAATACGCACTTTGAGCCGGCGGGCCGCCGGCCGCTGCGTCAGGAAGTCTCGCGTGATATCAGGTCTCGCGATGTAAACTATTGCTTTACGGCCAAAAGAAATCTGCTAAAATGCTGTCATTATTGCGCTCCCTCACGCTGTCCGAACCCGAATGAAGAAGACGTTTTAAAGAATGTCCCATCTGCTTTGATGTCGTTGATCTATAACCTCTGGTGTCTGAGAATCACCAACGAGTTTTTACAACAGTGTTGTCAAATATCTATTCCGAAGCTGTGGGGGGAGCTCTAGAGAGAAACCTGCGAGCAAAAAGAGAGAATACAGCGAAGAAGTCCCGAAGCTACTGAGTGCTGCTTTAATAAAAAGGTAATTGTAGCTAGATTTTATATCTCACAATATAACTCTATTGTAGAGTAATTTTAAATCTTTTAACAGTTAATCGTGCAGCTCTAGATAATTGTTTTTTCCGGCCGATACCAATTTTTGGCCAATACATCGGTGCATCCCTAATATGCAACTTTATATATCCAATTGCGAATTTATGTCTTATGGTGTGACTTCATATATCTCAATGTATCCTTATCCTTAAATCGCACAATTGGTCCTTTTACATAATTGCGACCTTATAACTTAGTGTCTTACACATATAACTTACACATTTGTAACTTTATATCTCCTATTTGTTAATTTTGGAACACTATGCGACTATCACAACATAAATTTAAACTCCACAATAAAGGAGTTACTCCTCTCGTGATTATTACACAGCAATCATGTCACAGAGAAAAATAAGCTACATTAAATAATATGACATCTGTCAGTCAAAATTGTAAGCCAAAAATACGGATGAATGAAAACTGTTGGAGTAGCTATACTGCAAAATGTAATCTTTTTTTTTATTTATTTTTTTATCCATGCATGAACAGAATGTGGGTCCCACGGTTCCTACGGGAATGCAGACCTCTACTCCACAATTGTAACTTTCTAATAATTGAAACTATAACTTACAATGTGACTCTGTATGTTGCAATATGACTAGATGTCACAGTTGAAACATTGGTTCTTCTAACTACTACTTTATAGCTCACAATGTGACTTTATATGAGGCAATGTCTCTTTAAATCTTGCAATTGTAATTTTTTGTGTCTTCATGCGGCATACTGGGGGTATAGAATGACGTGACTACGTAAATTATTATTTTTTTCATTTTCGGGTGAACTATTGTATTACATTCATTCCTCATTTTTGTCTCAAGGAGAGGACAATAGTGTGGGGCACCAATGACAAGCACAGCAATTCTCAACGGATCTCTGAGGATCTGATGCTAGAGAGAATGAGCTCCGGCCCATATGTGGAGGTTCAAGGTCAGTCCAGTGGGTGACTGTCTCAAGGCTGGGCTCCTATATATCATAATCCATTCCTAGGAAAAAAAGGGGTTTGATGCGATTTCAGCAACCAAGCTGGCAGCCAATTCCACCATCTGTCTTCATCAAATGACTTTGTCAGAGAGCACTGGAGCCGTGTGTTCCTTATCATCTTTTGCATTAGACTTAGCCAGGAGTAAAGCAATGACGCTTTGGCCTGTGTTTTTTTGTTGCACTAAGTTTTAGTGAATCAATTTGACCTTGTCAGGCACAGTTGCATTCATTTTATGAAATGTTTTAAGATGTTGCAATGTCAGATTTGGAGCATCATGTGGTGGAAAATATTACAAAGAAGAGGCCATCCAGAATATATATATATATATATATTTGCTCTTTTAATACTCTGAGAATATTTGCTGAGCTAGTGTCAGCTTCCTTCAAACCTTTTTTATTCTGCTTAAAGCTGATGCCATTTTGTGACTTTTAACTATTTGATAAATGGCACAGAAATGCCACAGCTCCAGCCAGTAAAAATTATAGCATTTTATATGGAGAGAGAGTGTTTTAAATGTGATCAACTGTACAGTATAACATTATGCCTGGGTCTGTATGATTTCAAGGCTTATACAACACTTTTTCACTTCCATTTTATGGTAATTGGGAATAACATGAGGGTGAGAAATTGATGATGGAAGTACCAATTTAACGAGACTTAAGAGTTGTTCTTAATGTTTGAGATGTAAGCCGCCATATTTTAATGTACAGAAAAAGGCTGTTTTCTCCTCAGAGTGGAGATGGTCCAATCAGTGTGTCTTCATACATATTCAAAATAATAAACTATGGAAAATGACATACTAAGTCATGATTATAAGAGTTAAGAAAGTCATAACTATGAAATAAAAGTTTCATCATTTCAATTTAGTATGCCATAATTAAAATTTGTATTATTGACTTTGTAATCATTTTGATTGTTTTATTTCACAATTTTTACATAGTATCTCATAGTTAAAAAAATGTATGATAGAATTATTACTTTTTATGCACAAAAAAATGGGAACCTAAAAAATATGCTTCATGTGGTAACAACTAAATTAACTGATTTTATTCAAATGAACATTACTGAATCAACTAAACTATATTAGGTTACACCAACAAAAATTAAGCTTAGCTTCAGTTCTGGCAGATCTCGTTAGTCAAGCTCGCATCAGCTGACACTCAGCTGATCCACGTCTACCTATAGGAATGTATTATCAGCAGCTATCGCGTTTCTCAGGGGCGAATTACCCTCCTCCATCCCCATCTCCTCAGGATTTGGCATTCTGATTCCCCTTGAATCAGAATAAATTCTCGAATTATGTTGTACTTTAAAATCTTGAATTCATGATATCTGCAATACATTCATGTTGGTTCTGTTCTGTTTACCCTAAGGGGGGGTTATCGCTGCTCTCCCTGCTCTTATCCATGCTAGATTGCGTGGATGCGCAGGGAGTTCTTGCCCAGAACAGAACCATACCGCCAATCCTAACTGAATGCAATTGACAATCGTATTTGACGATAGTTGTCCTGACAGAACTAAATTTAAGTGTAAGATCAGGTAGAAATAGCTCTTTAACATAACTGGAGTTTACTACTTTTAACAGTGTGTCATAATTATGATATACCAAAGTGAGATTTTGTTTCTTTAAGTGGTTGAAGTGAGCTTTGATAATAAACATGATGAGATAATCCCCTACCCTAATTTTACTCAGATAAACATCTGTCCTCTTGCATCAAAAACAAACCCCTTACATTAAGAAACCCAAAATAATAATAACCTTACAATTAAAAACCTTAACGTTTTCTGAAAGGGTTTGTTTGGTTGGGTTGTTTGTTTTCAAAATTATATGTAAAATTTGTTTTTAATATACATTTGTATAGTATATATTTGCATTGCATACTAATGTGTTAATGTGCTCTGATCCATCCTGGACAACATCAAGGGCCTTGACTGAATGAATGACAACAATTTGCTCGTCATTATCAGCTCTTCTAGTAAATATGTAGACAGAATAATGACCTTCATTCTCTTTAATCGAGGGGATTGTGTCAACAGGGAGGGTCTGGGGTCAAAGATGAAGGCTTCAGATGGCGCTTCAGTCTTTGAAAGTTTGGGCGCAATACAGACAGACGTCAGAAGGGCACAACACCCACACTAGTCAACTCACACTCAGTGCTGCAATTAATTGGCTCTGGGCTGCAGGAAAGCGTGAGCAGAACACTGCCCTGTCTAGTGTTGTGCTGACATCCCACTCACTTTCTTTCATTCTCTCCGTCCATCACTGCAACATGTCTCGCATGTACTGTAAGGAGGGGACGTAATGCCTTGGATGCACAGCAGAAGGTAATCATGGCTATGTCAATCAACTAGTCTTCATACTGTATAGCCTTGAGGAACCTGAAGTGTGACTAGTGCAGGGATTTGCTGGAACTAATACAAATTGGGATTTAGATCATGCCCCCCTTGGACCCCAAAGAGATTCAATTGGCTTAGACAATGTTTTATCTGTGCCTGATTAGAAATACTAGAAAATCGTTTTGTGTACTAACTTAAAGGGATGGTTCGGAATAAAATCAACCTAGGGTCCTTTGCACCATGACATCGAGCCAAACACACCTCCCAGAAGCCATTTTTCCCTTGGTTGAACATTTTTAAAGTTAGAGCTTATTTAGAGAAATCAGCCGGATGGCTTAGTGCAGGTGCTATTGGCTCCAATTTGTATCTCGTAAATTACCCCATTAATAATGCCCAGAATGGTACCAAACTTCTACAGTAGTACAAACAGGTTCTGTACTCGAGGCATTGGAAAGTTTGTAAGTACATCAGGAGTTTATTTAAATAACACTTGCCCTACGGCTCATGCTACTGCTAACCCGAACGTTTACGTCACTGTGAGTTGAGAAAAGCACGTAGAAGTCCTGGCAGAAAGCGATGCATAATTTACGAGATACAACTTTGGAGCCAATAGCGCCTGCATAAGCCACTCAGCTGATATCTCGAAATAAGCTCTAACTTTACAAATGTTCAACCAAGGGAAAAAAGGCTTCTGGGGGGGTGTTTGGCTCGATGTCATGCAAAGGACCCTAGGTTGATTTTACTCCGAACCATCCCTTTAATTATAAAAAAATATGTAATTAATGTTTTTTCAAGTCACATCACATCATTTTACTGAATAAAAAAATGGTCCAGTGAAATATTTTCCTGTAGCCTACTAGCTTAGCATAATGATAACTGTCTAAGAAAAGCTATTTTCATCAGCTACAAGATGTCTTGATCATATATATATATATATATATATATATATATATATTTGTTTGTTTTTTTGAAAGACGTCTTACCAACTTTATACCGACTTAATCAAAAATACAGTAAAAACAGTCATTTGTAAAATATTATTACAATTTAACACAAATGTTCAAATATATTTGAATATATTTTAAGATGTAGTTTATACCTTTGATGGCAGAGCACAATTATTTTCTTGAAAATGGTCAAAAAATAAGGATTATCATAAAGCAGTGGATCCCATGCATAACAAAAAGTGAAGGTTACATTTTAATTTGATGGTCCACTTTAGACATTCTACTGATCATGTCAATAACTGTAACTTGTCAACTACATGTCAACTAACTCATTAGAATATTAGTAGACTGTTAGTAGACTTAGGTTTGGGTTAGGTGTCAGGGTTCAGGTAGGGCTGCTCGATTATGGAAAAAATCATAATCACGATTATTTTGGTCAGTATTGAAATCACGATTATGTAACGCGATTATTTCACATGACTTTGGGAACGTGTTGCATTTATTAAAAAGACACGGTAACACTTTATAATAATGTTAATTCGTTAACATTAGTTAATGTATTAACTAACATGAACTAACAATGAGAAATACATTTGTTACAGTATTTATTCATCTTTTTTAATGTTAGTTAATAAAAATACAGCTGTTCATTGTTTGTTTATGTTAAGTTTACAGTGCATTAACTAATGTTAACAAATACAACCTTTCATTTTAATAACGTATTAGTAAGTGGTGAAATTAATATTAACTAAGATTAGTAAATGCTGTATAAGTATTGTTCATTATTGTTAACTAATGCTAATTAATGAACCTTATTGTAAAGTGTTACCAAAGACACCTTTCAACAATTCTTAAAAAATCGAAATTTGAACATTGATTGTACTTTTTGAACTATTAAAATAAATAATATATATTTTAATATATTCCCGCAGGTCTACCACTTATAGCCTAATGCGGGAAATTAGGACATTAGGACAATTATGACGCGCGTCATTCAGAACACAAGACAAAATAAGAGCGTTCTTTCAAAACAGAACATGGCAAAATAATCGTTTTTTACTCGATTATACTATTTTGGTGATCGTTGGGAGCAAAAATCGAAATCGAAATCGAAATTCAATTAATTGCACAGCCCTAGGTTCAGGTTAGTAGAATAAGATGACATGTACTGTAGTTGCAAAGTCACTTATAGTCAGAGGAATGTTTGTTTGAGGAGCATCAAATAAAGTGTTAGCAGATATTAAGCAGACAAGTTCAAGTTCAAGTTCGTTTTATTTGTATAGCACATATACAACAGCCAATAGGCTGACCAAAGTGCTTTCCAGATGATACCACATACACATAAAACCAGACCAAGCAAAATTTTATATAACCCAATAAAAAAAAATAAAAAATAAAAAGAATAAAAGCAGAATAAAATAAAATAATCGCAGTAGTCAATATCACAGTAGTCAATACACTAAGGAAAACAAATACGTTTTTAGCAGGGACTTAAAAACAGACAGTGAAGGGGCCATTCTGATCTCTAGAGGCAGGGCATTCCAAAGTCGGGGCCCTGCCACTGCAAATGCGTGTTCGCCTCTACGCTTAAGCCTAACGCGCGGGACCACCAACAAAGCCTGGTCAAGGGATCGTAGGCTTCTGGACGGAGTGTAGAGATGAAGAAGTTCAGAGAGGTAGACAGGGGCTAGGTTGTGCAAGGATTTAAATACGAAGAGTAAAATTTTAAAGTCTATTCTCTGACAAACCGGCAGCCAGTGTAAGGATTTCAGAACCGGGGTGATGTGTTCATGTTTACGACACTTTAAAAGAAGTCTGGCAGCAGCATTCTGAACGAGTTGAAGACGTGCAATTTGACCCTTAGATATTCCGCAGTATAAAGAGTTGCAATAATCTAGACGAGATGTAACAAAAGCGTGAACAGCCATTTCTAGAGTTTTTGGAGTGAGAAAATGTTTAATTTTAGACAGTAGGCGAAGCTGATAGAAACTGGATCCGATAACAGAGGAGATGTGTTTGTCAAATTTTAAATGCTGGTCAACAAGAACTCCTAGGTTCCGAACCTTTGAGGATCTAAAAACTGATAGACTTTCTAACTCAGGGCTTATACGCTGCGAGTTCTCAAGTCTACTTCAGACAGTCTACTAACTCTGAGATTTAGTTAACATGTAGGTGAAAAGTTCTAAAGTGGACCATCAAAATAAAGTGAATATCAGAATTGTGAACATACTCTTTTGAGTCTTTTCAGTGAATCAATTAAATTGCATATGTACAAAGGTTGGTTTTAGTAGCATTCTATTAAAAACTTTTCCAGGCTAGAGACATAAATACATTTGAATTTTCATTTTTCAATCCATTGAATCAAACTGTTCGAAACAAATTAGTGGAAATGAGTCTCGTGACTAGTTCCCAAGAGTAAATGACATCTGTGGATAAACCCTAAATCGATAATACCACTATAATAGTATAGTGTAGAAAAAGTGCATTCAAATAAAGGCACAGCAATCTCTGCACGTGAACAGTTTTTTAGAAAAAGAAAGAAAAAAAAATGTGCAAACTGCCTAATCCACCGATTAGTTCTTCCTCAAACCTAACTTGCCATTTTCTTCGGTCCCTGCTCCTACCTAATCTGGGAAATTTAGCTGGGCTCAAAACTGGGCATTTGTATGCTTGATAGCATTCCATCACATTGCTACTGTTAAGGAAGGAGACAAAGGCTTTAGTCAGACCTGCACTGTTAGCATCACATTACAGGTCCTGAAGTACCTCCTCCCAGAGCACACTTAAGCACAGCGGGCAAAGATTTCCTCAGAATGTACAGCTCAAGTGGAATAACTGTGATTCTCTCAGCCCAAAAGCTCTAGAAGCAGGCATTGTAGAAGAACAATGAGCAACTAATTGAAATCAAAATACATTATTCACACAGAGTAATCTCCTGGTGTGAAAAATATATTTTAAAAAAACAAAGCAGATTATGCAAAACTGCGCTCCTGTGAATCAATGTGACGGAATGGCTGCGCACAGTAGGGTTCATTATGAAAACTATACCGTGCGTAACGGCAGAAAGCTTCCCGCAGTCTTGTTGCCCACTTCTGTCTACCAGTGCTCCATTGTGTGAACCTTTGTTAAGGGAGTACGGCCTTTAGCGCACATAAAAATATTCCAAGATGACATTCAAACTGTGTTAAAACACATTTCACAGTAGAAAGATATTGAAAAAGCAGCTCCTTTAAGCTCTCAGGAGGTACACGTTTCAGGAAATCATAGACACCAGACTAGCTTGTTAAAGGTTACTCGCAGAGCGCTAACACTCTGAAAGCAGTAGGATGTGTTTTGATTTTACGAGGATGCTGTTTATTCTTCAGCGACGCCGGACTAAAGGATGAAGCTGCTCACTTTAGGTTTTTTAGACACAAAATTATATTAACTTTGTGGGATTTGGGGGAATTTCATGGCACAGCCTAAAAATTTGAGAGAGATTATGACCTCCGTGAAGTTGGCACCCCATAAAACGAATTAATCCCCAGAGCGTTTGTGCTGGTTTGGCGTTACTGAACATTATTTCTTCTGCGGAAAAATAGTTAGTGTTTGTTTTAACGGCCTAAACTGAGCACAAACGAATGGCACCGATTTGGAGTGATTTGAACGGCATGGGGTGGAGAGTGACGTCACACAACCAAAAAAAAAAAGATGCTCAATAGTTCAATTACTAAAACGCTAAATCAGCACAAAGGTAGTGCAAACGAATTGCATAATTATGGGGATTATTTCATTTTATGGGGTGCCAACTTCACCAAGGTATATGTTTAGAGCTAATACAGCTAATAAAACAAAGAATTAATATTTGTATGGATCACAGCTGTGAGCTTCTAGTTGGATGATTCTCTTCAGAGGCATACTAATGCTAAATTTGCTCATTTGTGAGTGTGCAACGCAACCTCTAAATCCATCCGACTTGTGTTTAATAGCAACATTGGAGAACATCTGTTGGTAGCATAATGGCAGGTCCTATGAGGTCTTTTGCAGAGACAAATGTTAATTAAAACAGGGCAATTTACAGTGCAATCACAATTTAACTTGAAATTATTTGCTGCAGGAAATAGTGAGAAAAATAAGCTGCTTTTTACTTCAGATTACTGTCACTGTGGGACTCTCACATCTTATGGACTGATAATTCAAATATAACTGGCCTCTCATCTACTGCCTGCCAGTATCAGCAGGCTTCTTCTTTAATATCAAGCAATTTTCATGCACTGACATTTTTGTCTCCATCCATGTCTAACAAGTTGTAGTGCCGTTAACATTGTAATCTTATAATAACTCTGTGTGTGTGTGGTCCTGGGAAACCCTATGTTATAGGGACAAAATGTCTTCACAAAGATGCCAATATCTAAAAACCTTGACCTTGTAGTGAAATTTGTTTTCCCCATGAGGAAAACATCTTATACATTTTTAAATGTAACAATGCAGAACATTTTCTGTGATGGGTAAGTTTAGGGGTTAGGGTATAGAATATACACTGTAAAAAAAAATTACATCCCCAAGTCAAAAATTTCAAGTGACCGATAACATATACATTTTTTCAATTAGTCTGACGTATTATTTCTCATTGAGCCAATGTTAACAGACTATTGCAACAAGAATTTCACTTGGGCCAATTGAAAAATTTAGATGTTATCGGTCACTTGAAATTTTTGATTTGGGAGGGTTAGAAATTTTTTACAGTGTACAGTTTGTACAGTATACAAATCATGTCTATGGAAAGTGAAAACACAACGTGTGTGCACGTACAAGCACGCGCATGTGTGTGTGTGTGTGTGTGTGTGTGTGTGTGTGTGTGTGTGTGTGTGTGTGTGTGTGTGTGTGTGTGTGTGTGTGTGTGTGTGTGTGTGTGTGTGTGTGTGAAAGATTTATTCATTAAAATGGCACTTCCAGTTGTCCACAGTGACTTGCATAAAAAGCATGCCTCAACTGATGTGTGTCTTTCTACATCAAATGCATGTCTGGCCGAATGAATTCAGAAAATGTAAAATTTTCAGGCCATTTTCTCCCACGTCGTATCAATGTGGTGGTCGTATCAATGGCAATTTCCCCATCTGGCTTCAGATGAGAGCGCATTTGTTGAGTCAATTATCAGGATGGTGGATTTCTACATGAAAAGAACATATTCAACACCTCTCCGCATGGTTTCGAGTGGGCCGTAAAGAACTAGATCTGTTCCAAATTAACTAAAAGGCTGGTAGGAAAGTAACAGTACAAATGAAGGGAAATAAGAGGGGTTAACTTTAAAACAGGAATTATTAGGGGAGTAAGGTGATCTGAGTTCAGATTTATTTAGTCTCTGAGAGGTGAAATATGCTAGAATGATAGAGCATATGATTTGCATTTGGTTACAGGCTATTTTGATGCACCACTTCTTTTTGCTGCTGTGTTATTTCTACTAGAATGACTTGAAACACATATGAATTGAACATGATTTAGAGACTTTTTCTCTTATTCAAGGGTGAATGTCATCCAGGTCATATTTCACCTAACAATAAACAAACATATATATAAAAAAAAAAAAAAAATGTAGATAATAAAGTTAGTTTTTAGGCCAATTAAAATTAATTGTCATGCTAATTAAGTTCACATTTTCATTATCATAATCCAAAAAAAATCTTATTTTCATTACTGTGTAAAATAATAATAATAATAATGATGATAAATATAGCTGCAAGCAGCATTTATCGGGGCCAAGAAGACAATAAGACATGCCAACATGGCTGGGAGTGTCAGACCAACTGCAACAATGAGAAATTAAAGACATTTAAAGATGATTTTAGGCGAAATGGCTGAAAAATCATATACAGTAACTAAAAATATGATTTAATGGATTATCAAGATACCGAGTTTTGTAACGGTGTTGCATTTAATGTCATGATAGTATATTGTAACTAATTGCAATGTCCTTGTTTTGTTCTATTATAGCGCCACCAAGTGGCACAGTTCCACCACTTTTTTTATGTGTTCTCAGAGTGTTTGTCAAATTTGGTGAAAAAATCTAATTTTGTTTTGGAGTTATCTACATTTATATGTATGAGAGCATACATTTTTTTACCATGGGCGACTTTGGATTTTTTTTGCCACTTACTATCAAAATTTTGACATTTGGGTATTAGCGTTCAGCCAACAACCTATGTATAGTACAGCATTTTAGTACAAAATTCAAAATTGCCGACGCCCAAAATGGCCGATATGGAATAACTGGATATCAGTCGACTCGGCATGACGCCCTAAATCTAACGAGACTACTTTTATGATTTTTGGAAAAAACGTTCAGAAGTTATAACTTAAAATAGCCATTTTTCGTATCTCTGGACCAGCAGGTGGTGCTGCGCCGAAACGCAGCATATAGCCTCAAGTCATGCTTGTGAAGACATGTACCAAGTCTGGTCTGAATACGATAAAGCGTTGCGGAGATACAGCCTTATGTCTGTTTTTGCAAGCGCTACGTAAAATTAATTTGCACGGTATTCAACAACAGTTTGACGAAACAACTTGAATTCCATAGTTTTTTGTCTGCATGGTCTGAAGATGCTCTGGTTAAATTTTCGTGAAAATCAGAACAACCATCTAGGACGAGTTTGAAAAAGTTGTTTTAAAAAAAAATTTAATGGTGGAAGGATTTACATGACGATTGACAATCGAATCTTCTTGAGCCAAGGAATCAGTGGGAAATGAATTTTGTTTCTAGCCCTTATGGTTCAAAAGTTATTAGCATAAACATGAGTGACACTTTGGACAGTTGGTGGCGCTAGAGGGATTGAGTTAGAGACTCCAAATTTGCTATGGTGACAGTTCAGACTGTCCTCTACCAGTGTGCCAAATTTCATAACTTTCCCGCAAGCGGTTCTGTGGGCTGCCATAGACTTCCATACGGAAGAAGAAGAAGAAATGGAAGAAGAAGAACGCCAACAATTTCAATAGGTAATAATAATAATGATGTAATAATAATAATAATAATGTATTTATTTGTCATGAAAATAATTTTACAGTGCAAAACTTCTTAATGGTCCTAAAATAGGCATCATATCCAAAACATAATTTACTTCTTTTTTTCTCTCTTTTTTTTTTTTTTACTGTTTTTATTGACCTGAACATGTTTTCTTTAGATTCACCTACATATCTTCATAATAAATTATTTCTCTGGAATGTTGTTTTTTCTTTGTCTACAACATCTCTACTCCCAGACATGTTTTGTCTCTCTATGGTGAATTGAAAAACGAAATATCCACAGTCAAGTCAAGTCAAGTCAAGTTTATTTGTATAGTGCTTTTCACAATACAGATTGTATCAAAGCAGCTTCACAGTATTAAATTAAAATAATACAACAAAGTCTTGGACACTCGGGCGAAGAGAGGGGCGGAGCTGTCAACTGATCACCACCTGGTGGTGAGTTGGATCCGATGGCGGGGGAGGAAGCTGGACAGACTTGGCAGACCCAAACGTACTGTGAGGGTCTGTTGGGAACGTTTGGCCGAATCTCCTGTCAGAGAGATCTTCAACTCCCACCTCCGGCAGAGCTTCGACCAGATCCCGAGGGAGTCTGGAGATATTGAGTCCGAGTGGACCATGTTCTCCACCTCCATTGTCAACGCGGCCACTCGGAGCTGTGGCCGTAAGGTCTCCGGTGCCTGTCGAGGCGGCAATCCCCGAACCCGGTGGTGGACACCGGAAGTAAGGGATGCCGTCAAGCTGAAGAAGGAGTCCTATCGGGCCTGGCTGGCTTGTGGGACTCCTGAGGCAGCTGATGGGTACCGACGGGCCAAGCGGACTGCAGCCCGGGTGGTTGCGGAGGCAAAAACTCGGGCCTGGGAGGAGTTCGGTGAGGCCATGGAGAAGGACTATCGGTCGGCCTCGAAGAGATTCTGGCAAACCGTCCGGCGCCTCAGGAGGGGGAAGCAGTGCCCTACCAACGCTGTTTACAGTGGAGGTGGGCAGCTGTTGACCTCGACTGGGGATATCACCGGACGGTGGAAGGAATACTTCGAGGATCTCCTCAATCCCGCCGTCACGTCTTCCATTGAGGAAGCAGAGGCTGAGGGCTCGGAGGCGGAATCGTCCATCACCCAAGCTGAAGTCACCGAGGTAGTCAAGAAACTCCTCGGTGGCAAGGCACCAGGGGTGGATGAGATCCGCCCTGAGTACCTCAAGTCTCTGGATGTTGTGGGGCTGTCTTGGCTGACACGCCTCTGCAACATCGCGTGGCGGTTGGGGACAGTACCTTTGGACTGGCAGACCGGGGTGGTGGTCCCTCTTTTCAAGAAGGGGGATCGGAGGGTGTGCTCCAACTATAGGGGGATCACACTTCTCAGCCTCCCTGGGAAAGTCTATGCCAGGGTACTGGAGAGGAGAATCCGGCCGATAGTAGAACCTCGGATTCAGGAGGAACAGTGTGGTTTTCGTCCCGGTCGTGGAACACTGGACCAGCTCTATACCCTCTACAGGGTGCTGGAGGGCTCATGGGAGTTTGTCCAACCAATCTACATGTGCTTTGTGGATTTGGAGAAGGCATTCGACTGTGTCCCTCGCGGCGGCCTGTGGAGGGTGCTCCGGGAGTATGGGGTCCGGGGCCCTTTGCTAAGGGCTATCCGGTCCCTGTACGACCGGAGCAGGAGCTTGGTTCGTATTGCCAGCAGTAAGTCAGACTTGTTCCCGGTGCGTGTTGGACTCCGGCAGGGCTGCCCTTTGTCGCCGGTTCTGTTCATAATTTTTATGGACAGAATTTCTAGGCGCAGCCAGGGGCCGGAGGGGGTCGGGTTTGGGGACCACACGATTTCATCTCTGCTCTTTGCGGATGATGTTGTCGTGTTGGCCTCATCAGACCAGGACCTCCAGCATGCACTGGGACGGTTTGCAGCCGAGTGTGAAGCGGCTGGGATGAAAATCAGCACCTCCAAGTCCGAGGCCATGGTTCTCAGTCGGAAAAGGGTGGCTTGCTCGCTTCAGGTTGGTGGAGAGTTCCTGCCTCAAGTGGAGGAGTTCAAGTATCTTGGGGTCTTGTTCACGAGTGAGGGAAGGATGGAACGGGAGATTGACAGGCGGATCGGTGCAGCTTCTGCAGTAATGCGGTCCCTGTACCGGTCTGTCGTGGTAAAGAAGGAGCTGAGCCGCAAGGCGAAGCTCTCGATTTACCAGTCAATCTACGTTCCTACTCTCACCTATGGTCATGAGCTGTGGGTCATGACCGAAAGGACAAGATCCCGGATACAAGCGGCCGAAATGAGCTTTTTCCGTAGGGTGGCTGGGCGATCCCTTAGAGATAGGGTGAGAAGCTCGGTCACTCGGGAGGAGCTCAGAGTAGAGCCGCTGCTCCTCCACATCGAGAGGGGTCAGTTGAGGTGGCTCGGGCATCTTTTCCGGATGCCTCCTGGACGCCTTCCCGGGAAGGTGTTCCGGGCATGTCCCACCGGGAGGAGACCCCGGGGAAGACCTAGGACACGCTGGAGAGACTATGTCTCCCGGCTGGCCTGGGAACGCCTCGGTGTCCCCCCGGAAGAGCTGGAGGAAGTGTCTAGGGAGAGGGAAGTCTGGGCATCCCTGCTTAGACTGCTGCCCCCGCGACCCGGCCCCGGATAAGCGGTAGAAGATGGATGGATGGATGGATGGACAACAAAGTTTGTTTCAAGAGGAATTTATTGATTGATAAAATTAAATTAAATATCCCCAAAATATCCCCAACTGAGCAAGCCAAAGGCAACAGTGGCAAGGAACCGAAAAACTCCATCAAGTGACCTAATGGTGTCCTAAAACTCCATCAGGTGACCTAATGGAGAAAAAAAAAACCTTGGGAGAACCCAGGCTCAGTCGGGGGCCAGTTCTCCTCTGGCATTTATGAGCTAGAGGCCGGATTGTAGTTTGAACTATAGGATTATATGAATGCCTGGCTGAAGAAATGCGACTTTAATCTAGTTTTAAACTGGGAGAGCGAGTCTGAGCAACGAACAGTATCAGGAAGACTATTCCAGAGTTTTGGAGCCAAATGTGAAAATGCTCTCCCTCCTTTGGTGGTTCTGGATATCCTAGGTATGACCAAACGCCTTGAATTTAGTGATCTTAAAGAGCGCGATGGATTATAGGGCGATAGAAGATCCGTTAAATAGACTGGAGCTAAGCCGTTTAGGGCTTTATAAGTCAGTAGCAATACCTTGTAATTAATACGGAACTTTATAGGTAACCAATGCAGTGATGATAAAATCGGTGTTATATGATCATATTTTCTTGATCTCGTAAGAACTCTAGCGGCGGCATTTTGGACTAACTGTAGTTTGTTTATTGAGGATGCAGGACAACCAGCTAATAAAGCATTACAGTAATCCAGTCTCGCGGACAGTCTCGCAACTTTTCTGCATCAGAAACTGATAGCATATTACGTAGCTTAGCAATGTTTCTAAGGTGGAAAAAGGCTGTTTTTGTAACATATGAAATATGATTTTCAAAAGACAGGTTGCAATCGAGTATAACACCCAGGTCTTTTACTGTAGAGGATAAAGTAACAGGACATCCTATGATGTTAAAGTTGTATTGTGCGAGGTTTTGTGGGCGGTTTTTTGAACCGATAAGTATTACCTCTGTCTTGTCTGGATTTAATAAAAGAAAATTACGCGTCATCCAATCTTTTATATCTTTAACACACTCTGTCAATTTGGAAAATTTAGCCTTTTCATCCGGCCGTGATGAAATATATATTTGAGTGTCATCAGCATAACAATGGAAACTAATTCCATGTTTCCTTATAATATTTCCAAGTGGCATCATATATATTGAGAATAACAGAGGGCCTAAAACAGATCCCTGCGGCACTCCATAGTTTACTGGAGTTATGATCGATTTTTCTCCATTTAAATAGACAAAATGGTAGCGGTCAGATAGGTATGATTTGAACCAGCTTAATGCTTGTCCTTGAACACCAGTATAATTTTGTAGACGATCTAAGAGTAATGTGTGATCTATAGTATCGAACGCAGCACTAAGATCAAGTAAAACTAGTATTGAGATACAGCCTTGGTCAGAAGCTAAAAGTAAATCATTTGTGATTTTAACAAGCGCATTTTCAGTGCTATGATGCGGTCTGAATCCAGACTGAAACTTTTCATAGATATCATTTTGTTGCAAGAAAGAGCCCAGTTGAGCGGACACCACTTTTTCTAATATTTTAGACATAAATGGAAGATTTGAAATGGGTCTATAATTTGCTAGATTGTGGTTTCTTAATGAGAGGTTTTATAACTGCCAGTTTAAATGTTCTTGGAACATGACCTAAAGATAAAGACGAGTTAATAATATTGAGGAGAGGCTCTTCCACTACAGGTAACACTTCTTTCAGTAGTTTAGTTGGTATAGGATCTAATAAACATGTTGTTGTTTTAGATGAAGTGATACGTTTATTTAACTCTTTTTGTTCTATAGTTGTAAAGCACTGTAATTGTTCTTGCGGGGTGATAATTGAAGCTGAATTATAAGGCGCAATTGAAGATTGAACGTTTACAATTGTGGTTCTGATGCTTTCTATTTTCTCAGTGAAGAAGTTCATGAAATCATTACTACTGAACTGTAACGGGATATTTTGTTCGGGTGACGTCTGTTTATTTGTTAGTCTAGCCACGGTGTTAAATAAAAACCTTGGATTGTTTTGGTTGTTTTCTATTAGTTTGCGGAGGTGCTCAGCCCTGGCCGCTTTTAGGGCCTTTTTATAACGTGACATACTGTCTTTCCACGCGATTCTAAAGACCTCTAAATTAGTTTGTTTCCATTTACGCTCTAAAATACGGGTTTCTCTCTTTAAAACATGCGTAGTATTGTTGTACCATGGTGCTTTATTTTTCTCTCTGACCTTTTTTAATTTAATAGGTGCAACCACATCCAATGTTCTAGAGAGAATGGTGCTCATAGTGCTAGTTAGTTCTTCTAGTTCATCTGTTTGTTTGGGTTCAGGCAGCAGCTGAGACAGATTAGATAAGCAATTTGAGAAATTATCTATGGTGGATGGGAGGATTGTTCTGCCTGGTTGATAACGCGACGCCGCATGACATATTACAGCAGTACGTAATATGCAAGTTACCATGTAGTGATCAGTGACATCATCACTTTGTGGAATGATATCTATATCGGTTGGATCGGTTCCATGTGATATAATTAAATCGAGTGTATGATTAAGACGATGAGTTGGTCCGGTGACATTTTGCTTGACCCCAAATGAATTTAATAAATCTGTAAACGCAGCCCCTAACGCATCATTTGGATTATCTACGTGTATGTTAAAATCTCCAACAATTAATGCTTTATCGACATTGACTAATAGGTCTGAGAGAAAATCTGCAAACTCTTTTAGGAAATCAGCGTAAGGCCCTGGCGGTCTATATACGGTAGCCAAGGCTAGAGATAATAGGGATGTTTTTCTAACATCTAAGAGGGTAACATTTAGTACAAGTACTTCAAATGAAATAAACGTATAACCCGTTTTCTGAGTAACATTGAGAATATCTCTATAGATGTAGGGCTGGGTATCGTTCAAAAAATTTCGATACCGATACCAATACCTTGATTTCGATACCGGTTCCTGAACGATACTTTTTTCGATACCAATTTTATGAAATCCATTTTAACAAGATTACATAACACATTACCTCAGAAAAACTTTGGTTTTATTTTTTCAGTTTGACTCATGCTCCTTAGTCAGTCCAGAAAGGAACAAAAAAAAGCACAAAGGAACAAAATATTTTTTTATATAAACCTGAATTTGTTTGAACAAAAATACAGTAAAACTTGTAATATTGTGGAATAGTATTACAATTTAAAATAGTATTTGAATATATTTCAAAATGTAATTTATTCCTGTGTTGTCAAAGCTGAATTTTCAAAATCATTACTTCAGTGTCACATGATCCTTCAGAAATATGAAAACAGTTTTTGGAAACTATGATACATTTTTTCATGATTCTTTGATGAATAAAAAAATTCAAAAGAACAGCATTTATTTGAAACAGAAATCTTTAGTAACATTACACATGTTTTAAGGTCATTTTTGATAACTTTAATGCATCCTTACTGAAAAAAAAATCTGACTAACCAACACATTTTTGAATGGCAGTGTACATTCAGTAGGTCATTATTGCAATATAAACACTGTCAGAGTGATCAACAGGTATCTCTTCAGTTACCAGTCGAAGACGGAGCAACTTTCTGCTCTTATGTTTACTCCGTGCACTGTCAAGGGCTTCATCATATCTGTCGCGGTACCGTCTTTGCAGCAATTATTTTACCGCAAATACTGCATCGCACGCTTGGCATCGAGAATGGAGAAATGTAGCCACACTTTTGATCGGCTTTTCCACATCTTTAAGGTATTGTGAGTGTGTGTGCTCGCGTCTCATTGAGTATGTGCGCGAGTTTGTGTGTGTGTGCTCGCGTCTCATATGAGAATGTGTGCGTGGACAGTTTGTGTGCGCGCGCGTCTCATATGAGTATGTGCGCAGAGTTCCGCGCGTCTCGTGTGTGTAGAGTTTGCGTGTATGTGCGTGAGCGACTTTAGGCGTGTCGTTGTGCATTTCATATGTATTTGTTTGAGCACTGACGTTGACGAGTTAACCCCTCAGGTATCGAAATCTGGTACCGAAAAACAAGTCATTTTTCGATACTCGATAGTATCGAGGCAATTCGGTCGGTACCTAAAAAGTATCGAACTCGGTACCCAGCCCTATAGATGGTTGCAACACCGCCGCCACGACCAATCAGACGGGGCTCATGCTTATAACAGTATCCAGGAGGAGTAGACTCATTAATACCGAAATAATCATTTGGTTTAAGCCAGGTTTCAGCAAGGCAAAGTACATTGAAGCTGTTATCTGTGACTATTTCATTTACAATAACTGCCTTAGGTGTGAGTGATCTAATGTTTAGAAGACCTAGCTTTAGAAATAGTTTTTGTTTACTAATAGCAACATTTTCTGTTTTAATAACAATTAGATTTTTCCTAGATCCTGCAGTAGATTTATTATTTGATCTCACTAAACGAGGAATAGACACAGTTTCTATGCAATGTTCTACACTAGTATTTATATCAGTTGAATTGGTGCACTAGAGACTATGATTTGGACTTTTGGTTACTAGTCAAAGGGTATTTAACATTTTGGAGATGTTATCGGACAGAATATCCGCTCCGAATCTGCTTGGGTGTAAGCCATCAGCACGGAAAAGCCTAGGACGCTCTCAAAACAGATTCCAATTATTTACAAAGAGCAGTTTCTGCTCATTGCACCATGACATTAACCATTCATTTAGCGCAAATAATCTGCTGAACTTTTCATGCCCTTGTCGGTACGTGGGAAGCGGTCCTGACACAATGATCGTTGTTTCAGGCGATGTGCTGCGCACCGTATCGATTAGATTCCTGAAGTCTTTCTTCAGAATCTCCGTCTGGCGCAGCCTGATGTCGTTCACTCCCGCGTGCAGGACCACAGTTCCGACGTCCTCGTCACCGTTCAGGATCTCGGGAACGCGAGCAGCGATTTCAGAAACACGAGCACCAGGAAAGTAGTGACTGTGCACCTTACTTTTACCTAACGTAGCGTGTACGTGCCGAACGATGGAATCGCCGATGATCACAGCATCGCGTTCTGTTTCGCGAAGAGGGGAGAAGTGGTTTTGTGTGGATAACTCGAAAACCGGGAGGGTCGGAGAAAGTCTTGGTCTAAACCTGACTCGCGTCTTCCGCTGCGTAACCACCCAGGCTTCGTGGTGGCATGTTGGAGCCGGAGTGAACGAGACCATGGCTGATCGCGACCGATGCTGAGGAACGCACGGAGTAGACGCGGTCGGAGTCAGCGGGTTAGTAACGTTAAACACTGATTTGTGTGCATCGGCGCGTGATGTTTCAAGAGCCAAACACCGGTCTCTCAGCTCGGCCTGTCTCAATAAAAGGTCGTGGATCTGTTTCTCAACAGCTTCCAGCTCAGACTGCAGTGCGTGCAGCTCAAATGTGTCCTCACCTGCACCAAAAGGTAGACTACTTACATCTGATATATTCGCCATTTTAACAGATGGACAGTGAGTTAGCAACGAAGCTACCAGTGATGCTATCAATATTAATACTAATTTATGACTGAAGTCTTGGATATAATCAGTTTTTTTTTTTTGTGGTAGGGGTGTAGAGTAGACGCACGATAGGCGAAAAAAAAGGAAAGTTTGTTTGTAAATGAGTGTGGAGAAGACGCGTTCAGCCGTGATCCACGGACGTAACCTTTAAGAGTATGCAGCGTTGGATCACTAATAGGCTTGAGACGCGTCTGCTCAACAGTCCGCGTTGTAACTATGAGGTTTGAGCAGTAACGTTAGTGCTTCTCAGCGAGGAAAAGCAGAAAATGTTCGTTGTAAGTGAGTTTAAAGAGAAAAATCAAGAATTATAAATCAAATCGATAGAGCTCCAAAAACAACAACGCGTTCAGACGCGACGCATGCGCAGTGTGAGGACGCATGCGCATCCTCAGTGAGTCCCGCTATTGCCCTTCATTATTCAAATAAATACATGTATCAAGCCACTCTTTATTTTTGTACGGAGCCGGTCATCCTTTCACAAAAGTCGATCCTAAAATAAGTGTATTTCAGCTGTGCAAGTCTGTGTTATTTGTAATAGAAAAGCACTGCAATATTTAAATACAGACTTGTAGGTTCAAGAGTCTGCTGGAGAATCTTGTAGGTTTGCGATTCAGGCCTCATTGTTACACCAATTTCTAGCCTGCTGTGTTCCGAATAGAATGGAGTCATATTAAATGACAAATGGCCTCAGTCACAAAAGGAGGCCTTCATGGCCAGACACCGCTCTCCTCGAACCGTGACCAAACCGATAAAACCTCCAGTGCTGTTTAGCTACTATATCAGGCCACAGCAGCAGTTAATTGTTTATCTTGAGCTAATTTGAAAATAATTACAAATCTGACCCACCAAGATAACAATGCATTAGCAGATGAATGTGAAGAGGATGATTAAATATGGGAAAGAGGCTTTGGACATTAAAATATCAGTTGGGCTTCATAATTGTAATGGCAGATCTCCTTCAGGTTAGATTATGCGCTGAATGGTAAAGATTATGAGAATCGGATTATTTAATCAATTAATACCTGACAAAGTTTGACAAATAATTAAACTGTGATGTTAGCTGAGTTTTTCAAGGTTAATGGATAGTTCATCCAAAAATGAACATTATCTAATCATTTGCATGTTGTTCCAAACCTGTATGACTTTACTCATTTGGATTTACAAACTGTAACTCTTTTGACTGCGAAACATTAAGATGATGTTTTGAAGAATGTTGAAAATGTTGTTCGGTTCATCGGACATGATTTGTCCATACAATTGAATTCAAGCTGTTTGGTTTCCAACATCGTCTTTCATGTTTCAAAGAAGAAATAAAGTCATACATACACATTTGGAACGACATGAGGGAAAGTAAATTATGACATCATTTTTTTTTTTTTGGGTAGATTTAGTTTTGGTAGTCTATGGCACCTACAAACCATTGACAACCCTCAACAGAATGTTAAAAGACCTTTGATGCATATGAACACTGAACTGACTTCAGCTGAGCAATGACTTAACTGGTTATCACATTATTGGTGTTTTTCTAACAAAAGAAGATCATCCTCCATACTTTTTGATACATATATGGCGTACTGTGCATGAAACCGATAAGGGCCTTATTAAGTGAAAGTTTTGTTGTTTGGGTTTTAAGTGTGGGAGGGCGGCCTTTGGAGTCTGGTTGCCCTGGGAATGTGGTTATTTGGCCCAGTTGCTCTTACACAGCTTGTGTTTTGATCAAGTTTTATCACTCCACTGGAAAACAAAGTTTTGGTTTACAAGATACCAAGCTGACAAACAAACAGTGATTAGGTGTTTTGACACTTTTCTGTCTTATACTAAAGTCTGGCTTGTTCAACAAGTTTCAGTAGATGCTATTAGTTCAGTCAGTTCCCAGGAGTGTTCTGAGGCAAAGCCTTACACGGTACAATTGTGAAAAGGTTGACTTTGACCCTGTAGATCACATCAAAACCACAAAGTTTACATGAACAACCCAGAGCTTACCTCTAGACTACCACAAGTGCAGTTCTAATCAGTTGTTTTGGGGAAAGCTGACCTGACTTTACTGTCTTTCCCAAAGAAAAACAATATCAACCATTTTCTCCTGTTACGACTGGACTTCTGGAACAAGGAATTCTAATCATTCATCCATAAAACACTAGGAGCTCTATTTATTGGCCCCTTAAAGGTATAGTTCACTCAAAAATTTAAATCCTGACATTTGTTCCAAACCTGCATACTGTTATTTTTCCAGTCTATACAGTTACATTAGTCCACACTGTCTTATGTTACTGTATACAATAGCTTTGTGTGAGGAACTACTTGAAAAAAAAACAACTGCATACAGGCTTGGAATGACATAATAATGACATAAACACGGCAGGTTATAATGCTTATAATGCAGCGTGGGTGGCCATGTTGATTTATAATTGTTAAGATTGTTAGTGTTGTTGTCCTGTGACACATTCTTGTGCAAACGGGATGTAAAATTATATTTAAATTACATTTAATTGGTAGAGAAATAAGGTAGGTGTTGCTATTCTTACTTAAAGGGATACTCCACCGAAAAATGAAAATTTTGTCATCATATACTCACTCTCATGTTGTTTCAAACCTGTATGAATTTCTTTCTTCTGCTGAACAGAAAGGAAGATATTTAGAAGAATGTCAGTAACCAGACAGTTTTAGATACCATTGACTTCCATAGTATATTTTTTTCCTACTATGGAAGTCAATGGTATCTAAAACTGTCTGGTTACTGACATTCTTCTAAATATCTTCCATTTTTCGGTGGAGTATCCCTTTAATAATCATGTATTAGTTGCCTCATTATTAGTGCTTCTTGATATATAATGTATTAACTAAAATGAACTAACCATGCGCAATACATTTGTTACTGTTTTTGTTCATCTTTGTTAACGTTAGTTAATAAAAAAAAACTGTTGTTTATAGTTTGTTCATGTTAGTTCACAGTGCATTAACTAATGTTAACAAGATTTTAATAAAGTATTAGTAAATGTTGAAATTAACATTAAGATGAACAAATGCTGTATAAGTGCAGTTCATTATTAGTTAAGATTAACTAATGTAGTTAACTAGTGTTAACAAATGAACCTTATTGTAAAGTGTTACTATATAATAAATAAATATATATATTTAGCATCCTCTATTAGCATATGAGTATACTGTCTTCTTCACCGATTGTGACAGACTGTGTGCTGCATATTTAAATCTCAAACTGTTTATTATATCTGCTTTGTGGAAGATATATGACAATGGAAGTTTTACCACTGTTATTTTAAACTTCTAAATCTACTTATTATTTGAGCGCACCACTGACAAATTACCATACTGAAAGCGTTTATGAACTTCATGAGCCATCATGCTCTTTTGAATTTGACTCCCAGAGACCCTGGTGATGATGAATACAAATTATAGCAATTTTAAAATTAACCTATTATCCTTTCCCATTCTTTTAACACTATACATTATTCTTACCTAACTGTTATAGCTGTTATACAATGTGCTTTTCAAAGAAAGTCGTCGGACATATTTGCAGTGCCTCGGGCAGTTATATCGGACATTCAAAACCAATCTTGAAATCTAAAAAACTGCTTGGCGAACTCACATTTAAGTAACATTATTTCAAAACTCTCAGAAACAAAAGGTACAAAAGCTATCACTGGGGCAGTATTGAACTAAACTAAAGTGTATTAGTACCTAAATGGTACATATTACTCCTTTTAATACCGCCCCAGTGACAGCTTTTGTACCTTTTCTTCTGAGAGTGAAATCAGCAACACAATCTGACATGAACTGTCCCATAAATGTTGTTTATTGCTTAAATAGCATTAAAGGGCCCCTATTATGGATTTTTGAAAATGACCTTTCATGTAGTGTGTAACATTGCTCTAAGTGAATGAAAACATCCTGCAAAGTTTTAAATCTGAAAGTGCACCATATATAAAGTTATTGTCTTTCAAAAGTAAGAGTCAACTCTGAGTCAATGAAATTAATTGTTTTTCAAACGAGTCATTAGCCGTTTCGTTGTGACGTCAAGATGAAACATTAGTATTTTGCCCGCCCATTTATTGCGTGCGCCGACACCAGGGAAAACTTGAACCTCAAACCAACAGCTGATTCCTGTGGATACTGGATAGCATTATGTCGAGAAGACGGCGCTGTGCTGTACAATGTGAAGGTAAAGCCAGTTTTTTTTTCACTGCCTAAGGATGAACATGTGAAGAATCAGTGGTTAAAGTTAATCTTTACTATGATTATGATATCACAGCAGTATAATCCTAAACTTTTGCTGTGTTCCCTTTATTTTACTGACTGCTTCTCAAATCTCGGAGTTCAATGCAGGATTCGCAAACCGCTTGCTCTTGAAAGATGGTGTTCAAAATACTTAGTTTTGAGTTTTATATTGTGTAGGTCTCCTGCTAACTGGCTAACTCACGTTATTACTGTCTTACTGAAATACTTCTGCTAATCAGATGTGGGCCACGATTACCTATAACTGTGTCCTATAATTAATGCAGATTGTCTATCGTTCTCACTATTTTGAGGAAATATTTGTTTTACCAACGTTTATGTTACATCAGATCATTCACTCTAGAGCTCGGCTAATGTATACATGCACTGTTATTGATACAGTTTCCACGTGTTCACCGCAATTTATTAGAAAAATACTCTGTAAATAAATTAGTACAAGTAAAATAATTGGTTTGTTGAGGGTCATGCACTTGTTAATGCTGATGGTGAGGAATTACAGTAGCAACATCTCATATAATGTACCTCAAACTGAGTAGTGCATCACTGAGAAACGTCCTGCTCGAGTCGTCCTTGCGATGGAGGTTCGGGTTCAATAACTAGTTCTTCCAATGTTTCATCATCGGACTCGCGCTCGCATTGATATGGTAAAATCGACGTCATTGTTCGTTACTGTGTTTAGTTTACGGTGTAGGAAGCCTCAGGACAAGCAGAGCTGACGTTGTTATGGCAATGGGCAGTTTTGTTTTCGATGCGCGGTACACGGTATGCCAATCACAACAGATTGAGCTGTCTGGCCAATCAGAGCAGAGTATATTCCGGAAAGGAGGGATTTAGAGAGATTGATTAATTTGACGAGTCGTTTGAGAGTGATTGAAAATGTGATGATGTGCAAATGTATATTATGAGGAAATTAAACCGTTTTTTTTACCTTTGATGCATGTAAACATGTTGTAGGAGAGTTCACAACAACATTAGGAAATTTTAAAATATTATAATAGGGGCCCTTTAAAAAAATATCAACTGGAGTTTCTAACAGCAGCTGGAGTTGACACAATGACTTAACCAGTCGGCGATTGGCTCTTTTATTTAGAAGGCGGGACTTATTCAACCATTACACTTTTTACCATTCATGAGTAATATGAGTGCAGCGTCTTTGTATATCTAAAGTCTTTGCTGTATACTAGCAGGCAGATATTATTAAAGCAGCACTCAGTAGCTTCGGGACTTCTTCGCTGTATTCTCGCTTTTTGCTCGCAGGTTTCTCTCTAGAGCTCCCCCCACAGCTTCGGAATAGATATTTGACAACACTGTTGTAAAAACTCGTTGTTGATTCTCAGACACCAGAGGCTATAGATCAACGACATAAAAGCAGATGGGACATTCTTTAAAACGTCTTCTTCATTCGGGTTCGGACAGCGTGAGGGAGCGCAATAATGACAGCATTTTAGCAGATTTCTTTTGGCCGTAAAGCAATTGTTTACATCGCGAGACCTGATATCACGCGAGACTTCCTGACGCAGCGGCCGGCGGCCCGCCGGCTCAAAGTTGCAAGTGCGTATTTTCCGCTCACGGGCACCAGGGGGGTGCGAAACGACCACCATTCAACCCGAAATAAGTAATATAACCATTCCAATGACTCCGAAGCTGTTCAGTTAAGGTAAAAAAAGTTACTTAGTTCACCTTTAAAGTTGCTCTTATCTTTTGGTATGCATTCTAATGATATCTGACACCAACAAACATGCATTGTAAAAAGAAATATTTTAATTTGTACGAATCGCATGCTTAAATTTGGCTATTTTTACATTGTCCCAGAGCTTTGATATTTGAATATCACTGCTCAAAGCTATCACATATGCATCAGATGATACTGGAATTGGTTTTCATCAAGCTGAAACTGTGAGTTCTCTGAGCTGTCAACATTTTCTTCATTCAAACCAGGTGTTACTATTATGCCAAGATTGAGTGAGACCTCCTGAATTGTAGTGAGTGTTTTCATACTCTGCCAGTACAGAGAGGAGACTTGAGCCCACAAGAGCCAGAGAGACACGCTGAGGCGCTGAGCCTGAATTGAAGATGGCAGCTCAGCCAGATTTGATGAGAAGCAGACGGTTTGGATGGCATTAGGACAGATGAGATGAGGCACAAACACACATACACTCTGCAGGATCGGGCAAGCCCTCAGCTGGGACACTGCCCTGGGCAGACAAAGCAAAAATTATACTTTTTTTCTGCTTTCATGGAAATACTATCTGTGAAAACAGCTTGGACCAGATGGATCCTACTTTTGAACTCATTTGGATTTACAAATGAGATATTCAAAATAAAAGACCAGTCCAAAGTGCGCAAGTAGACTTTTTTTTTTCTTTTCTTTTTTCACATCAATATGAAAATCCCAATTCTCTATTTAATTTAGAAAACTGTGTCCTGAAATCAACTCATACTTCCTGTATTGTGCACACTACATTCTAAGAAATAAATTTGTAAAATAACGGAAAAAGTACAGGCAGCTCATTACCTGGATTTTGATTTTACATGTGTGTTTTGTCAAGCAACAGGAGGTGACAGTAACTGTAAGTGTTTTTATATCTTTTTCTCATTTGATTTTTGCGCAGTTGTAGTTACTAGGAAATATTGTTTGCATTGGTGAAATCTCGTTTGTTCGCTTTGTTTATTGCTACGGGTACGTTTGCACGACAACGATGTACTAACAACGGAAACTGTTTTTCTTTCGCTTTTTTCGTGTACAGACGACAACGTTGTCAAAACGATGAAAACATTGTATTATTCATGCCAGGCCAGTAGTTGGCGATGTCTCTTGAGAAGAAACACTATGCTCATATAGACTGAACACGTCATACACGTGCGCATGACGTCACCGTTTTCACAAATTCGCGTTTTGGTTGTTTACACACAGACGATAACGATATTGTTTTCAAAAGTTTACTATAGAAAAGGTTTACAATAGAGGTTTACTATAGAAAAGCTAAAATGTGATTCAAATGGTGATTGAACAAAGCGACTGACTTGGTCTAGCCTCCCCAAGCTCAGATTTGAAACTACGCCAATGCTTAGCACCCCCACTGAACTGTTAAGCACCCCGAAGAGAAAAACCTTGGAGCGCCACTGGCACCTAGTAAGCATTTAGAATGATTTCTGAAGGATCATGTGACACTGAAGACTGGAGAAATGATGCTGAAAATTCAGCTTTTCTATTACAAGAATACATTACATTTTAAAATATATTGAAGTACAAAAGTAATTTTAAATTGTAATAATATTTCACAATATTACTGTTTTCACTGTAATTTTAATAATAAATGTAGCCTTGGTGAGCATAAGATACTTCTTTCAAAAGCATACAAAAATGTGACCAACCCCAAACTTTTGAACGGTATATATGATTCCACAACAGCTCCAGAACGTTCTACTGCACACTGTATTTACAGCACTGTCCAAAATTTGCTCATTCATTTTCGTTCACTACGTTATAAATGTGGAAATCTATCCAGGGAAAAGTGAATAGGTATACGAATGAGCAAATAAAGTGTAGGAGACTTTTTTTTTTTTTTTTTTTGTCTTGGAAACCAGCCAGTAATGATTTCTTCTGAAAGTAGCTGTTCTAAGGGAATGAATATAATATTGATGGTTCTGTCCTGCATATGAGTAAAAATAACTTCTAACATCCTAAATTTTAGAATATTGGTACAGACCTGGAATATATTAGCATAGAAGACACTAATAAAGCACATAAGAAAAGATAGGAATAGTAGAGGATATGGCTTTATTATGGAGATTATAAAAAATGTGTAAAGATGAAAAATATATGGTGACGATTAAATATTTTAATGGATGAAAAGGGAAAGAAGGGAAAATTAGTGGAAAGTGAGGTTGGTTTTGAAAGAGAATAGGAAGGATGTGCAATTCTACCTCTATTTTTAGGTGCCCACTAAATGTCCATCTGTTTGACAAAAATGTACAGTGGCGTAAAAAAGTATTTATATATTTGAGCAAAGGTGGAAAAAAATACATGAATGTCATTGCATTAGATCTAAAGCAAGTGATGTTTATTTTAAACAAATATAGCGCAAGCACATTTTTCAATCAGAGGCCACAAATACAAGTTTGTAAAACTGTAAAAGGTTTAGTAATTCTTGCATAAAAAATACTGTAAAAATGCTACAGTAAAAACGTCTCGGTTACTAATGTAACCCTCGTTAATTTGACCATATACGGTGAAAAACTGTAAATGGTTTAACATCTCATTGTATGTCATTTTACTGTAAAATACTCTCAAATGTATTGTTTTTGAAGGTAAAAACTATTAAATTACTATGTGAAACTATTCATGTTGGAAAACATTAAAAGGATGTCCCTAGATATCCCATACTGTAACATACCTGTATGTTTTGTATAAATAGTTGTTTCTTCTTATTTTTGTGTGTAACCATAACAAGTGTTTTAGTGTGCATTTCTTTGGTAAATGTGTTTCCATTGTAAACATTAATTGTGTAAATATTGATTTCAACATCCACTATTAATCCCCTTGGGACCAAGTGATTAAAAGTAATTGCTCTTCCAGTCTTTCATTGGTCGGACAAACTCATGCCATTGGTTGAGGCAGCTTCTCTGCATAATAAGCTGGGACAGGACAGGAGGAAGTATTTTTACACATTTCACCATTAAATTCTAACTCTTTTACCTCTTACAAAGTTTCAGAGCATGTCCAGAATCAGACAAACCTGGTATTGACTGCAGACCTGTTTTAACCTGTCTGGTTTCCTTTCAGATGAGGACATGTCTTGAATCTAGCATTATCCACTCACCCAGCTGTCCAACCTCAACTTTCAGCAATTTATTATTTTTTTTTTATATATTTTTTGGGGTGTGGAAACTGCATATTAGAATCGGCTTCCCAAATGCACTTATCCCCACCCGGGCCTTCGCTCTTTGCCTCTTTCTCACACAGAAACAATCTCTTGTCATTCACTCACTCAGCTGGAGGAGCTTTGAGAATGGCGATAGCACCCAAAATGTCCTACCTCAAAAAGAGCATGAAATGGCACAATCATAAGAGCATGGATGCTCGAGCTCTCCATACAGAGCAAGCCAACCTTCGGCAATTACATACTCCTCATACATGCGCTCTCCCAATTAATGATAACCACAATATCTCAACAGCCTCCACATTCTCAATTATAAACAGGTCATAACAAAGCTTCTCTGTAGTAAATGGAAGCCAGTCAGGCGTGCGCAAGGCATAATTGTTACAATGTTGAAAGTCACAGTTAATTAAAGGTCACCTAAGCTGCAGCAAACATGCCTGAATAGTGATGAATGGATGAAATGCAGGGTGATGCTGTCCAGGAGAGGACGTAAACTGCAGTGGTTGTGCTGTAAGCGTTACAAAAGCCACGAAACTGCAATTTACTATGATGTCTTCGCCTCATATTAATGGATCATTTCAGCTTCATGCAATAAGCACAATTTAATGAGCTGCTGGATGATGGGGGTAAATTATGCTGCATAGGCCATTGTGATGCCAGGACCGTTTTTGCTGGCTCATCATTGGCATCTGTTCATCCATTTGCGACAAGCATTCAGTGTGGCCCTTAAAGGATCAGTTCCCCGAAAATTAATGTTCTGTCATCATTGACTCAACCTCCGGCCATTCCAAAACGTTTTGACTTTCCTTCTTCCGGGGAACACAAAAGAAGATATTTTGAAGAAAGTGTTACAAGTCAATGACTACGTTTACATGCAGCCAATATCCGGGTTATGGTCGGGTTAAGGTCACTATTTGGGTTTCTGAAACATTCGGAATAACGCGTTTACATGCGTGAGCAGAGAGAGTTACTTCTGTATACATGGAATTTACAATATCCCGATGTAAACGGCGACGCGCGGTTAGCGTCTGGACGTACGGACTTCCTTAAGACGCAATATGCGTCATTTCCGATTCTTTTTCCTGTATCCAAAGACAACAACTACAGCAGCAGCACGCGGATAATGAATAGTTCGGGGCAGATAGCGATCGCCTTTGTTTGCGCTTTCCTCCTCGCTCCAAAAGTGTGGTGCTGTGCTGCGTCTCGCCATGTTTACCTCTACTTCTTGTTTACTTCCGGTATACTGCACCTGGCCGTTGGCCGTACATGGCCGTACATGGCCGTTTCTGTATGCGCCGTCCCTACTCAAAAGACCAAGATTCCTTGCGAATAGAACATGCGCAGAACACAAATCAATGTCCCTTTTGATGGGGATATGCCGATACGCGTTTACATGACCAAATATTCGGGTTAGAAAGGGGGTACCCCAGGTATAATATCCGGGTTTTTAAAAACCGGGATATGAGCATATCCGGGTTTTTGCTGGTGTTTACATGGCCGTGCGCGACCGGGTTATTGCTAATATCCCGGTTTTGAACGGGTTATTGGCTGCATGTAAACGTAGTCAATGTTGTCCATGAACAATAAAGAACAAAACAGACATTTTGTTGTTCCATACAGGTTTGGTTTTAACCATCCAAAAATGGTTAATATAATTCTGAAGCCATTGGTCTGGAGCTATTTGGGAGTCATGAGAATTCATGAATAAAGTAGAGATGTCTGATTTGTTTGCGGTGTTCTTTTGTGGTGGATCTTTACAATGAATCGGTTGATACAGTTTTTATTTGTTCACTGATTTGTTTCTCACTCAACTCACTGATTCAGTCACTATGGTTCAGTGAGTTACAGGCTGACTGGAGGGGAAGATTATCTTTGAATAACGACTTAAACATTGGTCTGTTTGTCATGTCATTTGAGAAGATTTATACAGGCTATATTGCGCACAATTTAAATTGAATGCTTTTATTATTACTTTTACTATTGAGTGCTATTTTACTATTATGACAGAATATACATTTTGGGGTGAGCTTTGCCTTTAAGCTAATAAAAAATAAAATAAAATAAAAAATCAATATGACTCTGAAGCCATTGTTCTGGAGCCATTTGAGTCATGAGAGTTCACAAGACAAGTAGAGATGTCTGATTTGTTTGAGTTGTTCTTTTGAAATGTATCTTTACAATGAATCAATTGAAACAGGTTTGGTTTGTTCACTGATTTGGCTCTTGCATTCAACTCACTTAACTCAATGATTCAGTCACAATGATTCAGTGAATGAACAGCTCACTGGAGGGGAAGATTATCTTTTGAATAATGACTTTAACTTCGGTTTCTAGGATTTATATATACAGTATTGTGAACATTTAATATGGACTATTTTTAAGGTTACGTTTACTTTAGCAAGTTTTTCAACCCCTTGAGGATTGCATAAAAATTGACAAGGAGTAGAATTATTCTATGTTTGTGGAAAAAACAAACAAATCTTTCAGGTTTGAAATTACATGATATTGAGTAAATGATTTACATTTCTGGGTTAACTATTCCTTATATACACATCCTCAAAGACCTATTCATGTTGGACCAGTGATAACGACATCTGATAGCATCTGAGTCTTTTATGATGGTCTCGGGAGAACTGTCTTTCAGATGTAATCGATTGATGTTTATAGTAACAATTACTAAGAGTTTACTAATGAAATGTGTAGCTTTTTATCTCCATTCCATAGACAGGTTGATAAACCCCTTCTTGCCCTGACCTGTCAGATACTTAAAATTAAAAAAGAGAGTTATGTACATGTACATCCATTACAAAAAGTGTTAGATTGAGAGAGTCATTCTTTAACGTTATGGTGTACTCCATTATGGAGGTAGTTATTGCTTGTAAAGTGTCACATTGGAGCTTCTCTGATTTGTTGATATGTGCTAGACGCATGTAAGATGTTTGCATTGCATTTCCAGCCGCCCGTTCCTGCCGCTTAAGATGCTGTTATTGATGTGGGTCTTAACAGTACTAACAGTATAATCTCCAGTAAGCTGCAGACTTTTTATTTTCATGTTTTAAAGGTCACATTTCACATGTAAAAACAAGTAATACACAAATCTAATATGAATCATTAAGCCTAGAGCATGAATTCCATCTACCAATTAAGCAAATTTCGAGATATAGAGATAAAGATTGTATCAATGCATTTAAAAAAAATAAGGCGAACTTAGTGTTTAAGTATTTAAAATATTTAGTTTATATATTTACTTAATATTTAAGCCAATGCCTTATTCAAAGTGTAGACTATAAAACATGCAAATGTAAATTACTTTGAATTCTCTTAGTTAGACCAGCAATATTCTCCCAAATGTCTCAAGTAATCAACAGAGTTATACGAGGAAATTTCATATTGAACAATGTTGCTGATTTGCAATGCATGAATTGTAACATGAATAAATTATACAGTAAGTGTTGCAGGTCATTTTGCTGGTGTTTGTTGGTATTGTTTGTGATGTTAAAGCTCATCTTAGTACTTAATGAGGCTTCCTGAGGTTTGTGTTTTCATTTTTTAGGTGCATCTGCATTTACTGTAAATGAAATGGAAGCCCATTTCCACCACATAAGTGAAAAACATGCTTTTTTTATCTATCACATTATCACATAAAAAGTCAAAAGACATGAGATACTCATAATTATGAGATCATTACAAGATAAAAAGTAGCGTAATTGGTATCGTAAATTCAAGTTTTTATGTCAGATTGACTGTCATACTTGTTTTTGTCAATTTAAACATGTCAAATCAAATTTTTATCACAATACATTTTTTATGACTTTTATTATGTCTGATGATTTTATGATTTTATGGCAAGGTTGGGCTTCCATAACTATTGTACATATAATGCCTTTGCTTTGGTTGCAAACTAGTTTTAACTAAACTTTAATTGGTATTTTGCTGAATATGAAATTACATATAAATATGAATTTGCAAAAAAATGTATTGGCTGAATGAGACATTTACATACAATGTAAATGCATAATGTAGTTTTGATTTTTTTATGCTTTTTTTTTTTTAATCGTTCCTCTTTTTACAATATTTCAAACTACAACACACAAGATATGGATTTCAGACACAAACACTCTAAAAGTATGCAGATTAAAAAAATCCTGAGGTAAAAAAAAAAAAAAAGTAAAATAGAAAAAAAGCAACTAAAACCCTTTGGTTGTGACTGTCGGAAACATGTTACGTCTCTTTTTTCTATTATATTTACTCATATTTGTTAGTTCCCTGTTAACTAGTTCTAATAATGATCCCAGAGTTGTGCACATCTATTTGCCACAGGTACTGCATTAGTCAGCATCGCTCTGGGTTAGATTGTGAATTTGGACCTCAGCGTGAGAGCTTCCCTTAAGCTGCTTCTCCACAAAATAAACTGTATTAGTCACACACTCGATGCCACCGAATGTGTGACACCAACATCACAGCAACATTGCTAGCCACGGGCATCTTTGTCTCTCCTACAAAATTTTCACAAAGTAATGCGCTCTCCCTCCGGGAATTCCACCCTTTTACTTACTGGCATCATTAAAAGTTTTCTTTGAGCTCGAGTGAATCTGAGCCACTGGTTCTGGCCTCATAAGTATGCTGGTGCGTCTCTAATGCGTGCCGTGCGAGGCCGTGGCAGTTAAACTACTCCTCTGCATGTGGAAATGGATGATGGAGGTCGTGTCACCGCGGTACTGCGGTGCGGGCCGTCGTCGGCGTGTGGAGGGAAATGACATCGCTCTGAATGCACGCAGTGGGAGGAGACCGCCTGCCTTTCTCCCCATGACTGGCTAATGGACTATGAAACGGGCATCTCAGACCAGGGAGCGGCGACGGACCGCTGAGCCGTATTTTCTTTATTTTCACAAAACAGATTTCATTTCCAGTGCACGGCCTTTCTCAGCCTGCCAGGAAATTCTTCAGTACCTGCTTTCCAAATACCCAACTTTACTTCGCACGGGTCCAAAACTTTGACGAGTGCCTCAGACACCATTCGGGTCTGATATTAGTAGTCTCGGGTCTCTGCGAAAATAAATGTGCTTATACCGAATGGACCCAAGAAAATTATTTTAAAATATGCCAACTTTCCTCTATTGGTTTCAGGTGTTTAGCAGTGCATGCTTTACATAAACTGCGCTCTGCGGGGATTTGCTTCTTAATATTATCATAAATATACATTTCCTTGTCATATGAGGTGAAACATAACACTTAGCTGTTTATCTACTTTGAGGTTCTCGCCCAAGCAGAAAATGATGTAGGCCTACGGTTGCCAAATCTATTGCTGAATGCAGTTGAGGCCAAACTAATCAACTACATCATCAAATTAACAATTGTGTTTACAATAACTGTATATTTTCATGTTTTTTCTCAAATAAAACTATTTGTGAATCATATTCACAAATCATATTCTCCTACATTTTTGACAAACACTAAGTAGGCTACAGATACACATAAACTGCCCTCAACGTCTCAAAAACCTGACAGTTTTTCAAGTCCCATCAGTGTCTGGAAGCAGATTTACAGAAAAAAATTGAAGATCAGCAACCTTATACATTTTTTTTTAGGTTTGTACTTGATTAAAAAATATAACATTAAGCTGAAGTATTGTACTATGATAATCCAAGCCCTTGTCTAAATTGCTTTGAGGGCAGTTTGTGTAGTTGCATCGAATTCAGGTTTGTAACTAATGCAAAAATACGAAATTAAGCTAAGTTTACATGACAAAATACTGTAATATAGAATATTTGAGTTTTTGACATTTAAGTTTAATAATCTTACTTGTCTTAAAGCTATGTTAATATGAAGTCATTTTCCGTTTTGATTTTTCACAGGTGTTTTACTTGTATTTTGAATTATACATTACAATGTGTAGAGTTTTAGGGTTAAAGGAAATGTCGGTAAAATTGACATATTTTGTCCCATCCTGTCCCATTTTTCATCAAATTTTTTTCTTAAAGTGTAGCAACAAGATGAACACTGCACATTTAATACTCAGGTCAATATCTGAATCACGGTTATTAGCGTCGCCATGGACAAACAGTCAGTATTAACCTTTAAACGCATCCCTCAGGTCTTTAGTAACACGGGACGTCATTCACTATCCTCCTCCTCATTCATTTTTTAAAGTTAGACATCAGCCTTCTTAGTATTCCTCAATCTATTAATTATAAACAATATAACAAGAAAATATATATCTAAAAGAGTGCCTGATTTCCCATTCATTTTTTGTAAAAATTGTATAGGGTCTCTAACGACCCGAGGTGTGTAACCGTGAAAGTATATATTTTTTTCTGCACAACAATAATTGAATCTTTGATGACTGAATAAGTGCAATTCACCTTTATTTATTTTTTACAAGGATTGAAAATAACCTTAATATGCTATATATAACCCACACTGTCATGCTACCTTTAAATCTTGCTTGAAAGTTCCAACTCACTTTGGAAGTCATAATTAAGATGTTCAATTGATTTTTGTCAGAACAAATGGATGTTGTTTCACTAACTGACTGTCACGGAGTCAACCATGCCATCTGCACCAGACCCTACTACTCTCCCCACTCGTTCACTCTCACCCGAAAACTCATGAAGGACTCCTATACTCACCCATGCCATCCTCAGTTTGTCTGGTCTCATCATTCACCACCAGTGTATGGTGTTACTGTGTTTACCTGCCTTCATAGCGCCATCCTCTCCACAAGACCAAGAACTGTCTAAGTTAAGTCTGCCATATTGCCTGCCTTCTGCTTGCTTTGTTCAATTAACATCCGTTACCTGCATTCCTGTTGTCTGCCCCTGTGTTACTGTACATGACAGAGACAAAGACAGGAAGGTTTTTAAAGGCAACAAATTCAACAAAACAAATGAAGAGCAAATGATAAGCATTAGGTGTGTAATTGATTCTTTATCTATGTCATTTATCATGACTTCTACTTGTGCTGCCATAGAGAATAAAGGGGAAATGGAAGTGATGGGGACGAGATCGCCTATGCCGAGTCCGAGTCAAGATCGAGTCTTTGAAGGGTCGAGACCGAGTCGAGACAGAGTCCGTTGGTTTTCAAATACAGTCGAGTCCGAGTCAAGACCGAGTCTTTGAAGGATCGAGTCCGAGTCGAGACCGAGTCCGTTGGTTTTCAAATACAGTCGAGTCCGAGTCAAGACCGAGTCTTTGAGGAAGCAAGTCCGAGTCGAGACCGAGTCTTTAGGAGTCGAGACCAAGACCATAAAAACATGTCAGTTTTCATATTCATGATTTAATATCACCCCAGTTAATAATCAACAGTTAGGCCTACAGACTAAGCTAGATTGGGAATTGTTTAGAGGAGCAGTCTTAACGTCTTAATATGGACTATGCTGAAGTGAAGTCACTGACACTGACCTACTGACACTCACCGGCAGCAGAGCCATAGAGATAAATAAACGGCTCTGACGGCAGTATCTTTGCATTGCACCATGGGATGTCATTTTCAAATAATGCCCGTCAACATTGCATTTTATTATTGTTGTTATGTGTTGTGCGTTTTTTTTATATGAACATAAAAAAATGCGTTGGAAAAAAAAATCTCACTTTGTTAGTAAATGGTCATAATAATGGTGTATCTTTGCCTTTTCACAATAAGGTCTAATGGTTTATATAGTGTGATGTTGGTGTGTGTGGTATTAAAAAATAATGTCGTGTTGAGCGTTTCAAAGGACAAAATGTTTAATACACGTTAAAACATTTTTTACAATTACAATTCCAGTCCTCTCATTCTAAATAGCCTCTGGAGTTTTGATAGTAAATGTGTTAAGTGGTGTTTTTGAATGATTTGAGGTTAGGTTTTAGTCTCTGATGCTATAGTGCTAACATTGAAAAAGAAATTTCTGTTTTAAAACTTCCACTTCAAATACTAGCTGATGGGACAATACAGTGTGTATTCCATCTGTTTATTCACATGTAATTGCAAAGTCTATGCTCTTTTGTGAATCGAGAAGCTGTTTCAAAGCCAGAAATCGGCTAGTCGAGATCTGTTCGTTTTGGCAGCAGTCAAGCTTAGAATATTTATGTGTTTTCATTTACCAGATGCTAAAAAAAAAAAGTGCTGCAATTTAAAATTCTGCAGCAGGTTCTAATATTTATTATTTATTATTATTATTATTATTTTATTATTATTATTACACCTACTTTTAGCTTACTTGCATTGAAATTTAATAACAACAATAATAATGATGATGATAATAATAATAATAATAATAATTAAAACATGTTGTTATTGTTTACAAACAAAAATACAATTTCATTATTTCCTCCATGATGGATGATGGATGTTAACCATCATTATCCATGTTTATGAAAAGTCATCAATCAGTGTAAAACCAGCATCACACTTTGAAAAGTTATAAACAGAGTTATAAACATAAAATATATATAATGAATATATTATAATAGAATTATATTTTTTATTTCAATATTACAATAAAATTTATGTCAAAACTGTTTCTTCCTCACTCACACATACAGTCAAACCAAAAATGATTCAGACACCAGATATCATTTTTGATATTTGTTTTTACTAGTGAGTGCAGGACACTAAAGTTCTTTCATGTAAGTGAGGATAGCGAAATAAAATAAACTGTGACATATTAAACCCAACAATTCTTCATACAGTGGACTATCAATAAAATTTATAAAAATCGACCATGTTTTGCTTAAGTGTTTTTTTTTTTTTTTTTATTGCTAATGCAACCTTTTTACACCACAGACTGAACAAAATTTAGCAATGCTCTGTAATTTGTTGGCCTAAATTGATATTATCTAATTGTGTGCTTAAATTTAACAGCTGACAGCTATTCAACCTAATTCATCTGTGAGACAATCTAACAGAAGGATGGACAAAACCATTGAAATATCAACTGATTTGATAACTCTTTCATATTCTTGTCATATTTTATTACCATTTTCTAAACTATAGCGAATAAACTGTGATAATGTGAGAAATGTAGAAGGTATATCTGAACAAATTTTGGTTTGACTGTAAATAACATAAAGCATTTCTACCTTCTGATTACCACACACATTTAAAATGGTATAAACAAAGCCGAATGTCATTGACACATTCCTACTATTGCACAGTAGCCCAAGCTAGCACAGAGATGCGAATCCAAACATCAAAGAATGGAAAGGAAGTTTTTTTTTTTTTTTTTTTTTTTTTTTGCCAGTTTTTTGGAAGTGTTGAGATTGTTAGCCAAGATGCTTCAGGCAATTTCCAGGTAACCCCCTCTAGCACTTATTCCCTGACATTCTGCACAAGTTTTATTTATTTTTTTCTGCGCGAAATGTAGTCATTGTCTATTCACTTCTATTTATCAAGCAAATAAGCCTGAGGAGGGCGCATCATTTATTGAGTTTCAGCGTGAATTGCGTTGCAAACAACATCAGAGTAGTTTACTATCCTTTCTAAGTGAATTCTAGCCTGTGGTTCTGCCTCAGGCACCTGCTAAGAAGCTGCGATAGCACGCTGGCAGGAGCTTAAACATCAAACCGCCATCACGCATGCCATTACTTGGTGACATCACCATAACCAGGTCACTTTATATCGTTCGGAAGCCGCTGCACCAGCGCAACCTCATCATGGTTTTCCTGAGGTGCCCGTGAATGAAGTAAACACATTTCTACGCTCCACAGGGCATCCAGCATCCAAACCGTAGAATACACCCTCGCGCTCGCCTGACGGCAACGACGCAGCTTGGAATTTCTTGCTCTGTGTTTTTGCCTGAAATACTACCAGTTTGTTTGCATTTTATTTTGGTATGTGAGCCACTGTCAATAGGGTTTCTTTGGGTTAGCAGCATGGTTGGCACTAAGGGGTGGGTTTCTGAGGCTTTCACGCTGGATGTTTTTAGGAAAAGCTTTTTTTTTTTTTTTTTACTTCATTTATGAGACAGTAAGTGAGAAGAGAAAGTAGGAGTGAGAGAGGAGAGTGAGATCAGGACATCACGCTTCTATTCTGAGCATCTGCCATTGCCACCGTACCAGCTATATATATATATATATATATACACACCTTGTTTACAGGAATATATTTGGACATTTTAAGACTTGAAGACAATTAGTTTTGTTAAGAAAAGATGCCAAGAATCTTTTCAATTTTGACAAATCCAGCAATTATATTTTTCTCAGATGTACCTATTTAATAGCCTGGGACCTTCTAAACAAAGCAGACACTCAGAAAAGCAACTGACACAGAAGTGTCTCTTATACAATGTGTATGTCACATAATGAAACACTTTAAATACAGTTATAAAACGATTTCTTTATGAACGTTTTGAAGCGTCAGAGATTTCTGCATAAGAAAAAAATTGATTATTTTTTTCAAAATATTGGTTACACTTTATTTTAAGGTGGCATAGTTACATTGTACTTATTCAAAAGAGTACTGAGTAATATTAATTAACTACATGTAAATACTATAGAGTTACGGTTAGGGTTTGGTTTAGGGTTAGTTACTTGTAATTATGATAATTTACTGTTATTACTATAGCAAGTACATAAAGTAAAAATAAAGTGTTACCAAAAGATCTTCATTTGTGTTCCAGAGATGAACAAACGTCTTATAGATTTGAAACGATATGAGGGTGAGTAAATGATGACAGAATTTTTGGGTGAATTCAATTTTTCATGACATCATCGTCCTTTCAGAAAGTAAACTCTTTATTTCTCGTTTTTATCACGAGAATATCTTGTTTTCTTATGTTTGTGTGTAGGATATCTTGAAAAAGATTTAAAAATGCCGTACACTTTAACAACGAAGAAAAACCTTAGAGACAATTGATAAAACCACTACTTTAATGGAAAAACGGCAAACGTTTCGGCATGTGACCTTTCTCAATGCCTAATAATGTTCATTTTTATTATTAGGCATTGAGAAAAGTCACATGTGATCGAAACGTTTGCTGTTTTTTCATTAAAGTATACATTTTCTTCATTGTTAGAGAGTGTGGGCCTGTTTGAATCTTTAGTTTTGGTAGTTTTGGTCTACGGACCTCATTTGGACGAGTTTTTGAGGCGCAGTGAGTCCCTTTTTATTCTCTATAGGATACAGTCTTAAAATGGCAGCCATATTACCATGATTTTGAATAGGTTAAACAGAATAGTTTGGATAGGTGAAGAATAGGTATATAATATTAATAATATAATATATTCCAAATATTTCAAATCATTTTTTACTTATCACATATTTTTTCACAAATATTTCAAACAAGTAATACCAAATATACTTCCTACCAAAAAGGAGCCAGTTTGATTGAATGGCCCTAGTTCTTATAAAGTCTATCATATTCCAATATTTTCACAAAAGATGCCCTCATGCACACAGGTCTGGGCTAAACCCAAAATAAGCACTGACCCAAGAACAGCCCACTGGGTGGTGGAATCAATAAATTGAGTCCTTTTCTCTTTTTTTTTTTAGATAACAGCATTCCAGTGCTTTATAAACACAACAGCATCTGGGCAGCCGTGTTTATTTGCCAAAGGAAACAGAAAATGAAAGAGAGGAAGAGGAAAAAAGAGCTATGAGGTGGGTATGCTTGTATGAAAAGACGCAACACAACTGCTCTGGACTGATAACCCTATAGATGGATTACCTCATCAATCATGTGTCTCCACAGTTCTATCGTTCTCCATATAGCACGAGGCAGCCGACGCATTTTGCCTTTTCATTCTATTGTCGACTATGAAAAGCATCACAGCATCTAAGATTACAAGCTCAGCTCTATTAGCATAATATTTACATAGAGATAAAGAACCTTGTGTAATTCAACATTTTCTAAGGCGCGTTTCCGCAACATGATTGATAACCTGTTTTGTAACAAAAAGGGACCTTAAAATACACAAACACAGTTCCAAGACTGTCAGCACAGCCAGAGAGAATGGACAATGTCTTCATTTGTATTTATGTCAGTTATTTGATATGCTTCCCGAAAAGGCTTGTAAAACAGTGGTTATTCAGTTCTTTTTATGACAGGTTATGTGGCTACAAAAACCATGTACAAAATTATAAAAGGTAAAAGAGAATACAAAACACAAATAAAAACTCACTTGCAACCAGGATAAACACAATGGGTATCACTTCACAATAAGGTTTCATTGGTCAATATTAGTTTACTACTTTAGTTAATGAACTGAGAATGAACAATACCTCTACAACATTTATTAATCTTAATGTCAATTTCAACATTTACTAATATATTTTTAAAATCAAAGGTTTTATTTGTTAACATTAGTCAATGCACTGTGAATGTACACGAAGAAACAAAGAATAGCTGGATTTTTATTAACTAACATTAACAAAGATGAATAAATACAGTACAAATGTTTTGCTCATTGTTAGTTCATGTTATGAGACCTTATTGTAAAGTGTTACCACACAATGAAAACTTCTCAAGTGTTGTTTTGCTGAATGAGGGGCTTTTGTGTCCCTCAAATACACGTGGAAATATACTAACAATGAATAGCCCACTTTTATTTTGTGTTAGTATACTGTAGACAAGCAGGGAATCAACAATAAACCATTGATTTGATTGATTTAAAATTGTTTTGTGAATTATTAGCTGTTAAGAGCATAAAGATGATCTAAAAAAAAGTCACATTTCCTATGTCATTTTAATGTTGGCCTATTGTTTGGCCCGTGCAGTTCATGCACAGTTTGATTCTAAGGACATTTTTGTTTACTTTTATACAATAAACACTTTTGGCACTGTGCCGAGACGCCAAGACGTCCGGTGTAAAATCTTGGTCCTGCATCAAATCAGTTGAGAAGTAGGCGACTGATGCGAAATATTCCCGGATATCACTTGGGTTTGCAGCTGAGAGTTTTTGACGGCGAAGAAAGCATTGTAACCTCAGAAAAGAGGCTCAGTGATGGCACTGCACATGGACGCGAGGACTCTGTGAAGCCGAGTTTGTTAAACTCAAGCAGAGAGGCTGTCTCCTTTCTCCGGAGCACATTAAAGTCATCTCTAAGAGCGCTAAGACAAAAACCACCGCTGCTGGAGAGCTCGTTAAAATTCAATGAGAGAGATGCCATAATGGGCCTCGCTATCAGGAAGTTCTTTTTCATGTTCCCACACAAAACACAAGTCCCTCAGCAGGTTTTGATGTTCATCTACATCACTTTAATCCTGGCTCCTCTGAAGATGTGTTCTTCCCGCCCACCCCTGTATATTGTCTTTCTGTAACTCATCCTGTCCCATGGAAATTAGTACAAGTCATAATAGCAAACATTTCCCAGGGAACGTGTTCTCTTTGATATCTTTTACACCGGTGCATAGATGCACGCATTTAAGCAGATATTCCTGGCGTGCGTGTGCATCTTCAGATGATTTTCGTCATTTTTGAGCATTTAGAAGTAAACATGAGTTAATATGGAAGGTAGCAATCCAAGATTTCAAAGTATTCCAATTAATCTCCCGAGCTTTGGTTCTTCTAAAGCATAAATAAATCCAGCAGATGCAAATTACTAGATGTCATTTGCAAACAAAGCTCCTGCAGAAAAAAATTATATTTCAAAGATGTCTGCCATAATTTGGTCACTGGACAGTTTTGAACAAGAATGAATATACCGTATTCTCAGTCTGTCTTTAGACTGGTGCTCAATTTTATACAGTACATTTTCTTTATTATAAAATAAATATTATTGTTAATAATTTTATATTGTATATTGAAAAAATATAGATTCATTATATAAATAAATTATACTTATTTTTAAATAAATGAATAAATATGTAAAATGTCAAAAATATATAAATATTTAATAAGTTAATTAATTATATAAAACTTATAAATATATTATTAATATTAAATAAAATGTCATTATATTATTATTACATTATTAAATGTAACATCATTTATATTTTATAATATATTTATTTTTTATATTTTATAATATTTGTATATTCATTATATTAACATATTTTATTTATTTTTAAATAAATGAATGCATATGTAAAATGTCAAATAATGTATTTAATAAGTTAATGAATTATATAATAAAATAATGTATAATATTATATTATTAATACTACATAATTAAATATAATATTTTATATTTTATAATATGTTTATACTAATTAATCAATACATTTTATTTAATATGAAAAAAATATGTAAAAAAAAAAAGAAAATAATAAATTATTTTATTATTACATAAAATGATAAATTCAAATAATTACAATAAATTATTATAAAAAAGCATTGTCGAAGTGAAGAACTGTACTGTGTTTTTATTTCATTTTTAGCTTTTATATTTCTTTTCAAACGTCTACAATCAGAACGGGGGATCTTATTTGATCTAAATCAAATAAAGCTAACACAGAGCTTGTGTGGGTTTCAGAAGGCTTATATTCCCTGATGTGTGGTGAGGTGGATGTGGAACATAAATTGGAGCTGTGTGTTTTCTTCATTGAGGCACTGTTTTAAATAATTCAAAGATGAGTGCACTGTTTTGCTAGCTCTGCTGGTACAACAGCTTCTCCAGGTATCATGCATAAACATGCGCTATGCAACATAATGGGCCACAAGAGCAAAAATGAGCTTTGGATTTCAATTTGTGTCCGTCTGCTTGAGAAAATGATTCTGTGGTTATGCAGCGACATTGAAGAGGAGGATAAAGCAATGTTTACAAAGGTATACGTATAGTGTAATTAGCCTTAATGTCAAACAATGCATCACCGAGTGGCAGAAACACTGTTACCTTTCTGCTATTGTTTAAACGTGACAAAGCCACAAATGCACTTTCATTAATCTCTCTGCCCTCATGTTTGATTGCCTCTCACCTGCACAGTCAGGGTCTTCCAAATTACCTCTTTTTGCTGTTACTTGTCTGAACAGAACCCTCTGAATATTAAATTATGCAAATGATTGTAAAGAACCATCTTAAATCTTAAAACCATCTTAAAAGCATAACCTAAAAATGGTAACATCTCATTTAACTGGACCAATCTATATGCATTAATACATACCAATAGTTTTTTTATGGGTTAAATCAGGAGGAAATCGCCACTTTTTGTATGATTGAACTGGAAAAGGGAAATGCTTCAAGCGGTTTAAGTGGCATAGGCATATTTGATATCCCCAATGTACTACAAAACAAATTGCAGTACATATTTGGTCATTTATGGTGTCAGTGGCCTGAGGTGAACCCTTTGTCACTCATAGCTGCAGTCATAATCAAGAGTCTTGGCATTTCCTCCTGCTAAAATATTCTTGATACCTCGATGTTTTATTGTAACAGGAAACATGGGGGAAAAAAGCAATTTCATGCACCAAGACACATGATGTATAAACAAAATGGATCCCCATATCCTTGTGAAAGTCATAAAACCTTTATAAGATGCTCTGTGTAACTTAATTCTTCAGCGCTGATATGCAGGGAATGCTGGGATTGGCGAAGAGCACTGGTCTGTGCAGGCTAGCTGTCCATGTGGCGCTAATGTGAAAACGCAGCCTCGAAATGGAAGTTGTATTGAAGTGTGAGGTGATACTATAGATCACATTAGGTTTCCAGGCCTGATGAGCTAAGTTGAGAAATGAGGAAATCTCGCCTCATTGGCTGCACCTCCATTTCTAGTTTCACTACAATCTAATGTTTGGTCTGAGGCTGCGAGGGAGTTTGTATGTACTGCAACGGTCAGCACCCACAGTTGTATACAAATCATGGCCTTTGTACCACTTTTCAAAACTTTATTCATTCAGACTTGCTTCCAGCATACACAAGTACATAAAATTAGCATATAGCTATTTATATTTATGTGATATCTCAATGTTCACTCACTCTGCTGGAGAATTTTCTAAATGTCATTGGCACCTTAGTGAAATTCGTGCAGTTTTGCATTCATAATACTAGGGTGATTCATTTGCATTTGAGCGACTGCAAAATCCAAACACTAATTGCCATATGAGGTGAAGAAGTGAAAATTTCAGATTAGCATCTTCACAGACGTGTATGTTTGCATACAGCGTGGGAATAGTGGCTTGAATATACATCCGTTTTGCAGACATTGATGTGGTCAAGTGTAAATGCAATCAATGTTCAAATAAAATACTAAGGACACCCCTTAGCTGCTCTCTTGTATGTAGTGTTGGATTCATTGAGAATGAGTTCGTTTTGGACAGTTCATGTCAAAGAACGAGTCACAGATTCAAGTTCATGTGCAGCACTTTAGGTCGTCTTTTTAACAGTGCTGCAGTTCATCTGTTTATTCCAACTCAGTTATGTAAATTTGTTATATAAATTATATGCATTCTTTTGTTGTTGTATTTAGTGTAAATGGATTTGTTCAAGTTCTACCATTAGACAGTTAAAGTCTCTTTTTATTGTGTGCTGTATTACACACTACATGAAAGTTAATATCTGAAAAAGTATAATGGGGCACTTTAAAGCTTGCGAGCGTGATGTAATAACATGTCTGTCTCAATCAAGCTCATCTTTTGCATGATGCTTAATCGTTCTTTTTGGAGCCTCCTTGTAAAATTTACACATGCTTATTTTCACATAATATAAGAGTTGTTTCGGCTGTGAACTACTGTGAACTTCACTGACTCCATAAGTCACTTGTCGACACCTTTTGCCTTCTCAATAGTAAGTCTGCGTATCTTGGCTGCCACATCATCAAGCTGCGTCAAAGGCCATCTCAATTTGAAGAATCCTTGAAAGGCAGCCTTCATCTCAAATCTTTCATTTGGCTTATTTTGAAGGATAAATATCCGTCACATCCTTCAATCACACAATCTTTTGCACACATTCAAATTCATGAAACTGAATTAGCAGAAAATGAGTCTGAGCTTGTCCAATTTCATTATGTAATGCAATAGATTTTGGAGATGAAGACATGTTTTCTGTTTGGTTGTAAATTAATCGCATAATGCTAAACTGTGCTTACTGTAAACCAGTTGGAGGTCCAGTCCTCGGGACCCAACTCCCAGAAAGTTTTAGATGTCTCCCTATTCAACACAATAAAAAGCTGATGTGTTGAATCATGGTTGAGTTGAGAAACACTGATGCAAACCACTCGTGGACTGTCTATTGCACTAATAGAAAGTCAGATAATATAAAGATTTTTAATATAAAGTGCTTATCTACAATTTTTGCACCTTGACCAGACATTTTGATTTATGTCATAGCCATGCTGTTTGTATTCTATTTGATCAACCTGAATGCTTTTGTCGGCGTTGTATGTAATTTGCATGTCGACACGTCACACACAACCATCAAATACAAGACGTGGCATTTTTCACTGTGAGGTGATATACCTGTTGTGCCAGTGACATCTTAATGTTCTCACATACTCCCTATGCGTCTAATGATCAAACCAGCCATACATATGAGTGACATGAATAATTTACATAACTAGCGCAGCTAGTAGCCTATATGGGGGCGTCAATCACAAGCAATTGTGAGGTAGTTTTTTTATTTCAAGGAATTATTATTTTAGATTTCTTGCCCTCTTAAGGCCCGTCCATACCAAGAATGAAAACTATAAAGATAACTATAACAATAGCGTCCACACCAACAAACGATATTGATCTGTTTATTCTTAGCGCACGCTGCAGTTATGTCGTCTGCCGCTTTAAATCCTCGAGCTTGTTAAAATCGGGTGGATTCTGATTGGCTGCATTGTTTTAATTGTTCATAAGCTGGAAAAAATCGTTCTGAAAGTGATTCCAACAATATCAATTATCTTTATAGTTGTAGTGTGGACTCTGCTATTCTTTTATATTTAGAATGATTTTAGAACTATTTATTTTTCGTCATAGTTATCATCCTTGGTGTGAACAGGCCTTTAGACGTGTAATTCCTTCTGGATAGGTATGTTTGTGATAGTGGATATTCATTTTGAACTTGAAAGTGATCTCACAATGTGACTTTGTCGTAACTGTTTCTTGTAATTGTAACTTTATATCTTACGACTGTGACATTCAATACTACACATCACTGTGTGACTATATTTCACAATGTGACTTAATATCTTGCGACTGCAGCTGTGTTTCTATACAGCTGTGACTATACTGTATGTCACAATTGGACTTTAAATCACATAATTAGGACTATTTCTAATTATAGATTGTGACTATATCTCGCAATTGCCTTTTTCTTGTAATTGCAAATTCATAACTCGCAATGTGACTTTAAGGGCCCTATCTTGCACCCAGCGCAAGTGACTTTGTACACCGACGCATGTATCATTCCTATTTTGCACCCGCGCAAAGCGGACTTTTCCCTCCTCAGACGCACGTCGGTAAGTTAGGAAATACACTTGCGCTCCCAGGGGCGGTTCAGCGCAAAGAGGAGGCGTGTTCCGGCGCAAACGTTCCTTCATGCTATTTTGCAGGTTTAGAAAACAATTGCGCCACTAACCAGGAAAAAATAGTTTAAAGTCAGTGGCGCGTTGCGCATGTTATTCATATGCTATTTTAAGGGCGCATGCTTGGCCATAATCAATGTAGTGTGTGCACAACGCGCATACACTTTGATTCTCTCATCTACACAGAAGCAGCAGTTTTCATTTTTGCAAATCATACATTATTACGATAGATAGATAGATAGATAGATAGATAGATAGATAGATAGATAGATAGATAGATAGATAGATAGATAGATAGATAGATAGATAGATAGATAGACAATTTATTATAAAAGCATACATCTAGCTTACATATTTACCCAAATTATCATACGCCTGTTTAACAGAAGTTAATTTGGGTGTGTTTCTCCATTTCAATGTAACTTCTCTCTTTTACGGCCGTGACGAGAGCGTTGCTCTCCTTGGCTGTGAACCGCTCCTGGCGCGCGTCTGGCAAATCCGCCGTTACAATAGCAATCCGCTATGGAAAAAGCACGTCTGCTCTTAAAGGGAATGTGAGATGACGCTCTGATTGGTTTATTTCACGTTACGCCCAAACCACACCTATGAATAATGAAGCTACTTCAGACCAACCCATTTTAGATTTGCGCCGGGCGCAAGAGGCATTTATCCCGCCGGGAAAATAGCAACAGCGCCGAGACCCGCCCACAAAGTTACTTGCGCTTTGCGCTTGACACTTGCGTTTCAGATCGTTAAAATAGGGCCCCATATCTTGTAATTAAAACTTCTGAAGCTTTATATCTTACTTTCCATTTCTCGTAATTGTGACTATTTTACTATTTAACTCTTGTAATTGCGACCCTTTCTCATAATTGTGACTATATCTTGCTGTTTCAGCTTTTCTGTAATTGCAATAGTGTGACTTTAAATCTTGTAATTGCTACTTTATATCTCATGATTACAAGTTGGTTTCTTGTAACTGCATCTTTATATCTCACAATTTGACTTTAAATCACATATGTGCGACTGTTTCTCATAATTGTGAATCTCACAATTAGAGATTTCTTGAAATTTCGACTTTGTATCTCACAACATGACTTAAATCTTGTAACTGACTTTATATCTCACAATGCGACTTGGTTTCTTGTAATTGCAGCTTTTACAGTTTAAATCTCATGATTACAGATATTTCACGTTGTGAATATATTGTGAATATATTGTGAATATATCTCGCAATTGTTACATCCTCACTCAACCTGGTCATTACCCGAACTCACCACATGAGGGAACCATCTACTGAATTCTGAAACTCTGTCCCACCTGTACCTTGTTTCCCTTAACAGTAGGGTTAGGATAGAAAATTGTTTCCATTTCTGGAATCGGATGCTTAAAGTCACGAATCAGATACTTTTAATTTCGATTCCTGTGTGTGCATTTTAATGTGGTTTTAAACCATTCAAGCGCAAGAAGACGTGAAAGAGAACTCAATTCGGCACTCCCACACTGTTTTCTGTGCTGGCCACATCCAGAGCACGATCACAAAAAACGCCTCTCATTTAGTGCACGAATACTGAATTGAGTTCTCTTATTGAGACTGGGGCGGCAGTGGCTCAGTGGTTCATGTAGATTGTCTTCAAACCGGAAGGTTGGTGGTTCAATCCCCGGTTCCACCTGACCAAGTGTCGAGGTGTCCTTGAGCAAGACACCTAACCCCAGCTGCTCCCGACGAGCTGGATCGCCTTGCATGGCTGACACCGCCGTCGGTGTATGAGTGAGTGAATGGGTGAATGTGAGGCAATATTGTAAAGCGCTTTGGTGGCCATTGGGTCTGTGAAAGCGCTATATAAATGCAGTCCATTTACCATATTGTCTTCTTGTGCTTGAACAGACAAATACAAACAAAATGATGTCAAATATCCTTGTAAATACAGTTGGTTATGTCTTAAGTGAACGAAAACAGTTGAGAAAGAAAACACTTGTAACAGTATATTGGATTTGTACGATAGGTCATAAAGTGACAGCAAACTAATAAACATTTACATTTACATTTATGCATTTGGCAGACGCTTTTATCCAAAGCGACTTACATTGCGTTATCCTATACATTTATACATAGGTATGTGCAATCCCCTGGGATCGAACCCACAACCTTGCGTTGTTAAAGGGGTGGTTCGGGATTTTTGACATCGGACCTCATTTTTAAGTCAGCCTGGTTGTTATTCATCAGTGGAGAATTTTTTTTTTCAAAATTATCCAGTCCTTATATTTGGATAGTTAGCCGATGCTAGGCTAGCGCGAGTCAATGGTATATGTTAGCCAGCCATTAAAAACCGTTTTGCCTAGGTAATCAATATCACTCCGCTGCTGCTGTAGACAAGGCTTATGATTACAGGGAACAAATTATAACTAATGCAATGTGATGAAAGGTAAGTTTGATTTCTAACATTATTCTCTCAACGGACATATACATCGATAGTCTAGTGTTATAATTGATTTGCGTTTGGTGCACTGTGGAGTGGGTAAAACGGTTTTTAATGGCTGGCTAACATATACCATTGACTCGCGCTAGCCTAGCATCGGCTAACTATCCAAATATAAGGACTGGATAATAAAAATAAAAAAAATGTCTCCACTGATGAATAACAACCAGGCTGACTTAAAAATGAGGTCCGATGTCAAAAATCCCGAACCACCCCTTTAACGCAATGCTCTTACCACTGAGCTACAGGAAATGCTGAGCTACAGGAAAACCAGAGGGAAAAAAACTCACTCACTGATCTTGACTGAATAACTTTTGTAACTTTTATATGGATTAATATAAAGGATTTAAAAAAATTATACAGTATATATAAAAAGAAAACTATGCGTTTTAGATTTGATTTCAATTTCTGAGCTTTGTTCAGTCTGCTTCATTGTTCTTATTGTATTACTAACTAGAATTGATAAGCAGAATCGGAACTGGAATTGGAATCGGAATCAGAATCGGAAGTAACTTTGCAAAGTCTTGTACCTTGCTAGTGCATTACTGAGCGTTATTTCCACTACTGTGTTTACAGTGTATGATCTTGCTTCACTTGTGTTTACCCTTTGCCTCTCATTCTGGATTTGTTTGCCTGATTGGACTGGTTTGAACCATCATCTTATGACCCTGTCTTTGTGTTTGCCTATCAAATACTGTGCATGGATTCTGCTGGGCCTCCAGAGACAGTTTTTGACTTTATTTCTCCCTCACATGACCATAATAATGCCCACATCCAGACACCTGACATTCCCACCTTAGTACAGACCTTACAGAGATGTGAATCTCAACAATATCCAAAAAACTAAATAATGACAGTTTTCATTTTTTTGTGAACTATTCTTTCTATTCAAGATTGTCAAAATGTATCTGCTGAGCCTGATATTCTGACTGAGACGGGTGAGCAATGGCAAGTGGATGGCAAGGGTGAATGAGTCATGTAGGACAACTTTAATTTTACACACCTTGAGGCAATGACTTTCTGAAAGATTGAATGAGAGGGGTGGGGGAGCCGGAGGGGGTATGGGAGGAGGTCAGCCGTGTCCTTTACTCAATTGACGGCAGAACTGTCTCAAACGGAAAATCCAGATCTGAATAAGTGAGTGTTTAAAGTATCTGATCTAAACGTCATTCACAATTTAAGGTCACATTAGGAAGTCTAATGCGATTCAATTAGAGAGCATCTGCTCTGACTGAATATGCAAGATGGCATCCTGCTCTCATGAATGAGTTTGAAAGTGTGTCTGTGCTTGGTATTTAAACACTGCAAACTGATGTAGGTGATGTACAGCCCCCTCATTTACCAGTATTGCACATTTTAGCCATTTTTAGCTGCATATCTAAAGGATTTAAAATTTAAGGCAAGACACCCCAGGTGAATAGGGTAAAAAGAATGAACAAATAGATATCACCATACTTCCCCAGTTGATTGATTACATTAAGAATTGCAAAAAAAAAAGTTTATTGAAATGTTATGTTTAAATATGCAAATGAGGCATTCTCTTATTAAATATGCACTAATTTGCATACATTTACAGAGGGGATTTTGTATGTCTCTTTTTATCTCTTTTTATCACTTTTTATCACACATGAATCAGAAAATACTATAAACAGCCAGAAAAAAAAATCTAAAAATTTTTAGGAATAAAATGTTTTATAAAATCAGGCTCTGTAAAAACCTTCAGAATAGCTATGTGAATAAAACTGACTGCAGCTGCGTTAAAAACCGTAAGTGAATGATTTCATAATGCTTTGTCTGTAAATGACACATGGATATATGGATATATGGATTATCCATATATGGATATATGGATAATGTTTTCAAAACACTTATGTTTTTGTCCAGGGAAAAATAGCCCTTGGCTAACTCTGGCACATTTACTGAAAAGTTTATTAATGTACACTGTCCTTGTTAAAAAAATAATAGCGAGTTAATACTGTTTTCTATGCAATGACATTAGGCAATCATAACATTGGCTCTTTACTGAAAAGTCCTAAAGGATATATATATATATATAGTGCAAAAAACTTGATTAACATTATAAGCGAACCTCAATGACCATATTGAAATAAAATTTTTTTTTAAATAATGTCATGGCCCCTTGTGTCACGGGGCTGGTTGTATAAACATATGAAGAAGAAGATGAATTGAATAAGGTAATATTTAATAAATACAAAGGGTAATAATATTATTATATTATATTAATTACATCTACTTTTTAATTTTTGTTGTATTTTTAATAGTCTTTTAAACACACAAAACATATTTGTGCAGTCATTTACACAGTTTTCCACATGTGGATGATAATATTTCTTATCTAAGCTAAAAAAAAAAAAGTTAATAAATAGTAAATTGGCAAGGGAATGTGCTCTTTTGAAACAAATAACGTTAGTCTTTAATGTGAATCAGTTATTAGCCACAATTACCTATGTATTAAAATTAATTTTAGATATAAACATCATGAAATATGCCATTTACAAACATATCTTTATCTGATTCTGAAGTTGACTGATTTGAAGCAATGCACCATTTTCACTGCTGTTTCCTGAAGCCGTGCTTGAAAGCAATTCCTTGACTGATTGTTTTTGACAAACAGGAAAAAACACGGACCGACTCAGGCAAATAAAATAACCTGGATCGGCAAAACCTTTTAGCTGTATGCTCTGCTAATCACAAAGGCTTTCACAAAGGAATGCAATTGTTGTGTTTATCACTGAAATAAGACGTAATAAAATGCACATGTAATTCAATATTTGTTCATATTTTTTGTTGTTTCACAACCCAAAACCTTAAGCATTCTCATTACTAGTGCGTCGTCTGAAGTATTTAAGAGGAAGCTCTCTGTTTGTGTGTTTCTGCCACAAACTGATACATCTGAAGTGCTTTAAAATTACAAGCCATGTGTCTTCAGTGCCGCAAGTCCATCTGTGACATGTTAACAAAACACGCCTATGACAAGTGATAAATTGCGTGTCAGATGTGATTGTCTTGAGTTTGTGGGTGTCAAGGTGGCGAGCTTCCTCTTCCATTTCTCTCTCTTAGATTTCTACGTCTCTTTCTCTCCCACTTCAGATTCAGAGTTATGATGGTAAATGCCTCACACAAGTATCTGATTTAATTCAGGGCCAAGGGGCCACAGTTTGAAGACTCTTTTTATGTGTTTGGCATTGGGGAGACAGTGCGTTGTACAGTATTAACTGTATATATGCCTCCCTTGGAGAGGAGAATGTGAATTTCTTACCATCTGTGAAATGCAGCAATGCTGTTAGCGACAACACAGCAAGTCTTGAGGAGACTGCCGGAAAACAGAAGCTCGCCTGTGTTGTAATTGCTTCGTTTGATGCATGAACTGACAATTGCAATAGGAGGCTTGGAGGAAATATAAGAAGTTAAAAACAAAAGATACACGACCTGCTATATCTTCAAACTGTAGGTTAAAAATAGTGTGTGTGTATGTGTATATACACTTTGTGTGTGTGTAGGATCTTATTTTTATGTAGGATCTCATCTGTTGTATGTATGTCTCTCTCTCTCTCTCTCTCTCTCTCTCTCTCTCTCTCTCTATATATATATATATATATATATATATATATATATATATATATATACACACAACAGATGAGATAAAGTTTGACCAAGCATTGCACAATGACAGGATCAGTTGACACTTCTATAAAGACCCACACATTATCTCTGCAGCTTTGAATAGAATGGGAAAGTCTGTCATCCACAAATTTTTACACGTTCCTTTGCATGTGTGTTTATTATATATTTTGACTCATTAATAATGGCTAATCATTTTTTTTCTTTTTTTTTCGGTTTAACCATACTACTGTACCATATTTAAATCCATTTAGCATTTTCCCCCAACAAAGAGCACAGAAAATGTGAAAAAATTCCACCGATTCGTTTGAGCCTGCAAGCCAAGACTGTGACTTGAAAATCCATTTAAAACAGCCTCTTGAACATTTATCTTCAGAACCCCAAAATGATAGCGTCACTCAAGCGTCATATCTCTCCTCCCATCTAGACTTGCCTCAATACAGCACTCAATACAATTCAAATGATATGTTTTGTCAAACAATATTGGCGCACAAACCCCCTGCGGTCAGCACTAATGCGGGCAGTGATGCAATGGAAAACCCTCCACTGGTCCATCCGGCCGTGTGGAATTGTATTGATCAGAGCTGCAATTAGAGAAGACTATTGAAAAATAATGATTCTCTTCTATACTTATGCATAGATATTGCTCTGAGAGGCTTTTTCGACCGCTTCACGATGTGTGCCAGGCAATCAATGGCGTCTTCTATTTCTCATTATAGTAGGTGTCAGCATCATCTGTACCTGGGGCTCAAGGGCAGTGCAGTCTCCTGAAACACAAACACTGAGCTGCCCTGGCTTTATGATGTGCACATATTCTGGAGGAACAAAACCGAGCCACACACTAAATGGCTTTGTGAGGATTACTTCATTTTCAGTTGTGCAAAACCGTCTTGATGCGGTTGGTATCGGTCTGATCATTTAAATACGATACAATTCAATTTCAGTCACGCTGCAGTGCCGTGATTGGATTGAACTTGCCAGCGCTTGCACTGGGTATACCAATGATAATTACAACTGATGGGAACCGTTTGCGGTGTGTGTGTGTGTGTGTGTGTGTGTGTGTATTGCTTGTAATGAGATTCTCTTCAGCCTTATCAGAGTTGGTAGTTTTGGGAGACGCTGGCCCTCACCGCTCTTTGTGCGTGTATGTTAATGTGTGTTTGGATGTGTTTGCATGTGTCCAAACTTCCCAAGGCTCTTGAGAGGGCTCTCTTATTCTCATTCTCATCACAATCAGCCAGTCAGTATCAAACAGCCTCAAGATACTGTTTTACATCGTAACGCTGCAGATTTGATTGGGATGAGCTGCAGCAAGGGGTGTCATTCAAAGAAATGGTATTGTGTTCCTCAACATACTTATTATTGCTAGCTTAATGAGCTAATTAGTGTTACAAAAATAATAGCAGTGTATCACAGTCCATTTTGAGGACTCGTCACAGTGTATCTGTGATCGATAATTGTATTAGCATGATTTGAAGTCAGGATAACACCAAAATTAGTCCTATTTACTTTCATTATAGATGATCCTAAATAACACTAAGTTTGGCGTTGGATAAGGTTTTTTAATATCTTTGAAAGACTCTTTACTCTTATGCTCACCAAGGATGTGTTTATTACTGGATCAAAATACAAATAAAATTGTAAAAAAAAAAAAAAAATTACAATTTAAAATTGCTTTTTTGATTTGATTATAATTCGTAACTCTGATGACAAAGCTGAATTTTCAGCATCATTACTCTAGTCTTCAGTGTCACGTGATCCTACAGAAATCATTCTAAAACGCCTATTTGCTGCTTAAGAAACATTTATTATCATTGTATTGAAAACAGTTGTGCTTCTTAGTTTTTTGTGGAAACCGTGGTACCCATACCACCCCCCCCCCCCCCCCCCCTTATTCTTTTATAAATAGAATAATGTTTACTTGAAACATAAATCTTTTGTAACAGTATAAATGTTTTACTTTTGATAAATGTAATGCATCCTGTCTGAAAAAAAAAAAGGATTTAAAAAGTCCTGACCACAAACACCAGTGTAAATGTGGTAAAATAAAGACCACTTTTCACTATATCCAATCAATTCCATCTTTAAAAATATTTCACTTGGAAATATGTCAGATTTCAGAAGTGAAATGGGTTGTGAACATCGTTCCATGTTGATTTGAAAAGGCTTGTCCATGTAGGCTACCAATGACGCTTATGTGCCATGAACAGCGTCTGTGTTCATTTTTGGCACGCTTATGTAAAGTTTGGAAAAAGAAATATTCCTTTTTCAAAAGTCCATAAACAAACTTCCCATTTAATCTTTCTCTCCATATTTAGTTCCTTCCCCAACAGACTACCTTTGATTGAAGTTCTGCGGTTGCCTTCAGAGCCCATATGGTTTTCTGCCACTCTGAGTTCTGAGATGAAGAGATGCAAAGAGACGTCTGTGGCCCAGTTAATAGAGGAAATGCTTGTTAACTATCTCAACTTTCCACAATGACTTGAAATGTATTTAATTGTGAAACGATTTTAGGATTCTATCCTGTGTCAGTCTAATTGTGGTGAATGGCTTATCAGGCAACGATTCTCATTTACTTTATCCAATTCTGGATTTGACCTTTTAGCATTTTAATTTTATTAAGAGGTTATCAATGCTTTCTCACCACATGCTCAATCAGACTTCACTGCATTTCAGCTCACGAAAGAACTCAAGAAAAGTCTTTGCTGCATGAAATCATTCTGTAGTTTGAAATTTATTATACAGTACTTACATGAATTACAAATGAATACTTTTTTTTTTTTTCCTGGATGCAGAATCATTTAGTTGGACTTTTAGAGAAGATCAGTTTGTCACAGAAAAGCGTGCAATATCCAATCATGGATCCACTTTGTGCTGGAAGAATTTCCCAGAAGGAGGAGATTCAATCTGAAAGCACTAGACGAGGATGAGTGGCGGGCATCTCGCTAATCCACCTAAAATCCAACAAAGAGACATGTCACAATAAGAGAAGTTCCCACAAAACAAAAGAAGTCAACACTTCCCAGGCAACATATTTCTGTTCTTTGTTTAAACCAGTGATTTAACCCTTATGTTGTGTGAGAGGATTTTCTTTTCCCCCAAAATGCTAGTTAATGTTTTCGCTTTGGACTAAAATCTACTGACTTTGCTCACACAGGGTACAACAACTTGCCAATTTTTTATTTTTTATTATAATTTTTGTACTTTTTGGAGATTTGTTTTTTCAACGTGTTATACTTGTTACATTAGTGTTCCCTGACCAGTCTGACCATATCATGTTATATAAAATGAAACCATTTTAGAGGAAATGCATCATTTTCAACAATAAAATAAGAGGACAAAATAAAATATATAAACAAGCAGCAATTAAAAAATACAAGTAGCTACTATTAATATGATTTAATTGCTTATCTCTTTTGAACATTAGGTGGCGAATATTTCCAAATTGATACAGTGTGGTCAGTGTAAGGTGACAATGACAAATGTGGTTTCAATATGCCAAAGGCTTGCAAGATAGAGCCTCAGAATCAGCTTGGCACCATGCCATCAAATTTGTTGATACGTTTTCCAGAACGGTCTCTAAAAGCTTTTAATAACTTTATGCCGGCATGGTTTGAAGAAGATCTGAGCTGGTTTTTGGTCAAAATTGGACCAACGGTCTAGGAGGAGCTCGAAAAAGTAGTTTTTTGTGAAAATTCAAAATAGTGTTCGTCTAGAGCCAAGGAATCAGAGGAAAAACATATTTCTAGTCCTTGTGGTTCAAATGTTATTAGCTTAAATGTAAATCTGTGTGCCAAATTTCATAATTTTACCACAAACGTTTCTAAGGACTGCCATAGACTTCAAGAATACTAACAGATACATAAGGTGTCTTCGCACCTTCAGTGCTTGGTTGTCCCCTAATTATAACAACTTCTTGTGTGTGTAATTCAGTGTTGGCTTAGGAATGGCACCAGGCCACCAGGTGTCATAAATAGGCCATTCATAATTCACATGAAGGTTTATGCATTGTCAAGGGCAAAGTAAAACTAAAGCCTCTGTAGCTTTCAGTAGCTCATTGGGAAGTGAGGTCACAGGTTTCATTTCCTCTGTATAGTTTGACTGCATTCATAAGTGGCTTTGAATAAAAGTGTTGGCCACATGCATAAATGCAACTGATATACTGTATGTTTTCCACTGGTTTTGCCCCCTAATTCCTGCACAGGTCTACTTGCATTACTTATTAGTATTTTCCTTTGATAGATTTTAATTAGATCTTTGTATATTTGGAATGCAACTAAATGGAATATTTGATGTTTTTGTGTTGAGGTAAATAATGTAAATAATAATAATTATTAAATAAAAAAAATACTACTACTACTAATAATAATGACTTTTAAGTAAATTCTTCATTATTAAATAAAAATATATACATGTAACATGTATGTACAATATATTAAAATAATATCACAATATAATAATATTAAATAATATTACAAATACAAATGTCTTATATGTTTTTATTAAAGAAATTATTAATATTAAAATTGTATAGTTTTAGGTAACATTTTAAATAACTTTTGTATTTATATTTCGGTACAACTTTACAATAAGGTTGTATTTGTTAATAATTAATGGGTTAGTTAACGTTAACTAACAATGAAAAGCATCTGTATATAGCATGATATATACTAAATACATTCACTAATGCATCTTAATATTAATAGCTGCTGCATTATTTTTATTTTTTTATTTTTTGCATTAGTTAATTCATTATCCATAAAAATTACCCATGGATCCACTATCCATAAACGACATCGGACAAAGAACACAGGGCTTATAAACACAAGAGGTAATAAAGGGAGAAACAGAACAGGTGTGGGGAACTAATTAACAACCATGGAAACAAACCAATGGCGTGAAAATCAGAACAAAAGAGACTGGAACTAGAATAAAACCAAAACAGAACATACAAGTTAACAAATTCTATTACAAATATTATTAGTGATGGGTTAGGGGGTTGAATTGAGGAAAGGTGTGCTATTAGTTTTCTTTTTGCCACTAGATATGGAAAAATCCCATAGACTTACATCAAAAGAAGGACCTGAGCCATACATAATAACCGGAAATCAGAAACCACTCAGAATATCCTTAGTAAAAACACTTAGAACACTGTAGCAACTGCATAACAATGCCCACAACACCCTAGTATTGTTTCCTTTACGCAATATAAATATGTAGTTAACTATACACTATACAGTATACTAGATATTTGTATGTGTTTCTTGTTTGAAAGTACATCTGTAAAAGTAAAGTGTTGCGACATCCAGGAAAAACCAGGTTGAAGCGATTTCCACAAAAGGAGATACTAATGGAGAGAATGCCAGGATTTCAAGCTAGTAAATAAGGGCTATCCATAAATTTGACTAATACTTTTGACAGCAACAGCTGGGTGAATTAGTCTTTTGCTTGCAACTCGCAAATATGCAATCAGAGAAGCACTTTTTCCCATTTTCAGACACATTAATCTAAGTCCATCTCCATATCCTAATAAATATTCTAGGTTTGCTTTTCCAGGCATGAGCACATGAGAATGAGCATAATATTTTTTTTAATTCTAGGAAGGGTCAATAATAAATATGCAGAAGCCATTCCCTCCTCATGCAATCTCGAAAAGAGACTTTAACAATACAGTAATTAAAGTGCTGATTCTGCGGAGGGTTGGAGTGCGCTGCAGTGTGGACAGATAATTGTTGTTGTCAGGCGAGTGCAGGTGTGTCACGCGGCTCAGTCTGAATGCATTTGGCTTTTGGCAGACAGTGAGATAGGCCTTTATTTTCATGCTTAATGAGAGAGTGCAGGCGCTAAACAGTGGTCACTGGCATTGCCATTTCCCCAAAGTTTTATTGAACCTCGTTGTCTGAGCCACACTGAGGCTGAATAGGACATTAATTGCAAAATTGTATCAGAAATGTTCATTTCAGCACATTCAAAATTACAGTCGTATTGAGAAAGAGTGAGGGAAACTGTGCTTTGATTGTTTAAAGGTGCAGTAAATGATTTCAGAGAAACGTTGAAACGGGATTGAACAAAGCAGCAAAACACACTTGAAGTCAATCAGTAGTATGTCGTGATGGAGGAGGAGACAGAGTGAGCAAGAGGGAGATTTGAAGAAGGACTGTAGAAAGAGAGATGGCTGAGAGACATTACAAAAGAGAAAGAGTCAGAGGAATATGACTGGAAAAAGAAGTGTTATGATCAGACAAGAGCTTTAATATTGGAAAAGCTTTAGAGCGCTGGACAGAACAATGCGGGAAGGCCTAAAAACGGACGCAGAGGTTGTGTTGTTTCCGCCCCATACGTGAGTGTTACGCCCAGTACAATAAAGACGGGGATGACGTGAACTTTTGCAGTTGGTAAAAGGAAACCAGCCCCAGCCGACAGATCACCAAAGACACAATTCTTAGCTCCACAAAAAGTTTAATTTATTTAAGGTGGAAAAAGTAATTAAATTAAGGAGCAATGGCTTCAGGGTGCCCCAAGGCCAAAATAATAAACAAAATAGACTTAGAAACAAAACATGTATAAATACCTGATCAGGGAATAAACAAAATTACAATGAAACTTCCCTAACTCCATATAAATAAACAAATCACAAACAAAGTCAAAATAAATGGCAGGACACCCCTACGCTCCTAAATACATAAGAAAGAACCGAATTAAATCATCACAAACAAACTAACGTGATCAACAGAAGGTTTTTGGGATCTGCCGACGGGAGGAGGAATCTGGAGGTCTTCACACCACCAGGCCAACGCCTGAATGAGCTCGACATCTTCAATTAGTAGATCCGCCAATCAGGCTCCTCCGACGGCAGCCAATCACTGCACACATGTACAAAACAACAACCCACACAAAGCAGATACCGAGGATCGTAACAGCGAGTAACATTGGTTTTGCTGTGTTTCACAGAACCGAGATATGCTGTTGTTGTAATGTTAGCTAGTAACAGCAGGGGCGGATTTAGTGATTTGGGAAGAAGCATGTTCAACGTGGCATATGGTTGTCGTGGTAACAAACACCACATCAACCGCTTGCGCGTCCGTGCTGAACGCGCATCCATATATAAAAAGCATTTTAAGGGGCCCCTGGATTTTGGGGGCCCAAGGCAGTTTCCTACCTTTGCCTAATGGTAAGTCCGTCTCTTAGTAACAACAGTTTTGAGTGCCATTGTTTGTCTGAAGCTAGTGTGCTGTTACTGGTGAAAAACAACCTACTCTTGCTTGTATTTACTCTTGTGTACTGTATGTTAATTTTTTGTTTTTTCTTGTGGTTCGTTCGTCATCATCACTTTAGCATTATTTTGCATTATTTTGCTTCGCTTCAGCTATAATAAAGAGACATCCACTCATGCAATTTGTGTTTTCAGGCCCAATATGTCGTAGTTGTGTAAATGAATGGCCAAAATGCATAAAAAGTCTTTGTAAGTGGCCTTACATGGCCTTTAAATGGCCTTACAATTATTATTATTATTATTTAATTTCTGCACATTTTAGAATGTTAGTCAATGCAAGGTTTAAAATGTACCCTGTCTGGCTTCAGATTTTGCCCTGGTTCACAGGATCATTTGAGGCACTGGGCCATAACCTACACCTGCAAAACTTCCATGCTGTTTGTTTGGCTGAGAAAAATCATAATTATTCATGATGAAAATAGAACAACAAGCAAAGTCTCAGAGGTCTTGCAAATTTAAAGGCAGCCGTGCAAAAGCCCTCCTCTCTGCATTCAAAATTGCACATACTCATCCCGTGTCTGTCCAATAAAGTCAAGAGTCATCAAACATTAATCTTAACAATGTTCTGCAATATGAATTGACTTTTGAGACATGAAAAAATGGTTGCTTTACAAAACCTGAGGTGCAGATGTCAAAGCAGTGTATATTTTGGCCACAGCCCTAACAAATCTCTTTTATAATCTCCAGGCTGGAACTCATCGTCATTATAGATTCAGAGCACAAAGCAACACTAATTTTCATGGTGCCGCCATGGTAACCAGACACACAATTTACTCCAAGGGTCTCAACACTGTACTTCCCTCTAGGCTAACGCCAATACATTTCTTCAGTAGAACCGATAAATAAATAAACAATTAAAACAAGAGGAATGTATTGACCAACTGCCATGCATGTTTTAGCTTCAAGCTCTGCAATAAAGGTCCAACCTGTGGATTTGTTTTCAATGAATAACAGAATAAATCCAGTTTAAATGATCACAGGAGGTTTAGCAAAACTCCATTTATGGCTTCTCATGTCAGTCATGTCTACCTGAAACTATTCTGTATAATGCTGCTGCCAGTATCTCATAGCCTCATCAAGAAAGAATGGGCTCAACAAATACAATGCAGACACAAATTCAAAAATATATTCAACTAAAAAAACTAAATTCTAAATAATATTTCACAATTAATTTCTTTCTTTTTTTAACTGTATTTATGAGCATAAGATACTTTCAAAAACAAAATCTAACTCCAAACTTTTGATCAGTAGTGCATGTTTACACATACAATATACGCATATGCTATGCATATTTGTGTGAATGAAGTATGAAAAACTATCCTTCTTGCAACTCTCTAAAATACAAATGTGAGAAAAAGGCTTTCTGCCAGTTTTTGCCTGAATGAGCAGCAAAACATCTTTAGCTGGTTCTGAATTCTTAATGAGTTTTACCTCACACTCTACCTCACACTCTACATTATGGATGACTGAAAAAACAAGATGTCTTAAACATCTTGGCACATTATTGTGCCACAATTACAATCATACCGCTCCAACACTTAAAAAAAATAATGCTATGTACATATAGTCAAGCTGCATCAACAGCGTTTGTTACATGCTGTCAATTATCAAAGAAAATAATTTCTTTGTTTCCCCCAGTCTGTTCATCATGTAAAGCATGTGAGTCTCTTCAAAAGACTTAGATGAACTGCTAGATTTATATGGATTACATGTATGATGTCTTTATGAACTTCTTGAAGCGTACAAATGTTGGTTAAAATGATCCCAGCGACTAAAAATGCTGAATTACAGTACATGCCCCTTGTAAACGGCCCCTCAGTGAAGGGAGAAAACAAGGAACAAGTGGGATTAATCTATTAACAAATGAGTAACCATGGAAACAAATGGAAACATACATAGAAACCATGACAACTAATGAACAGGGACAATGAAAATAAGCACTATGGGGCAATTTACTTGACACTGTTTTCACCTAAAAACGGAACACTTTTTTATGCATTTTGGCCATTCATTTACACGATAATGGCTTTTTGGGGGCCTGAAAATGCAAACTTTTGAAAAAAAATTTTAACCGATATTGTTATTGTCTGTGTGTAAACTACAAAAACGCAAATTTGTGAAAACGGAGAAGTCATGTGCATGCGTATTATGTGCTCAGTCTTTAGGCGCGTACTGTTTCTTTACATAGTGACATCGCCAACTACTGGCCTGGCAGCAGAATACAACATTTTTTGTCATTTTTTTGCAGATCCATGTGAACGGGGATCGTTATCGCCTGTACGCGAAAAATGCAAAGGAATGTTTCCGTATTTAGTACATTGTTGTCGTGTAAATTTACCTAACACTGGTAAAACAGATTTTTTTTTTTTTTTTTAAAGAAGACATTTTGTATCTTCAGGTCGCTTAAATAACACATCAGTCCTGCCTCAAATGACACACCATTGGTCTTTCACGTCTATCTGGTACTACGTCACCAAAATGTGGACTTGATGAGGCTTAGGGTGACAGGGCCATTGTGAGGATTTGATTAATTATAAAATCCAACCAGTTTTGCATCCGTGTTGAGTCATGTGCCACACTCTCTCCAAACAGTACAGCTCTAGTTACGATGTTTGAGCAGATATAATCACATTCGAAATCCTGAATATGAGGCCAGAGATGAAGGAGAAAGAAAGAGGGCCTAAGCGCTTAAATACAAAAAAGACTGTTTGAAGTTAGATTTTAACAGACAAGCCCTTCGTAGTCCCGGTAATTGTGGAGCGTAATGAGAGAGAGGCTTTGATGGATGGATTAAGACCGGTCTTAAGTCTGCAGTCTCCAGAGTCCCTGTGTAAACTTGAGTTGAGTCAGTGGCACCACGGAGGCAGACTGCGCTTACTCACCCACCCGGACTCTGTCATTATTTTTTCTTTTATTCGCTTTTATTCCTCCTCAGACTCATCAATATTCCAGAGGGTCAGGTATCATGCACTCCGCAATTCCTCCTCAGTTTGACTGACATTCTAAGACGTGCACAAGCACACACACACATAAAATAAAAATGTCACTTAAGGCTGAGATGGAACTGTGGTGATGCTCTTGCCACTGATGATGATGAAAAAATAACTAGTGGTTTGTCAGATTTATCCTTCAATCTGATAGTTTACTTTGCTGGATATAGCAAATGATTGCAAAATGAATGTGTTAAACAAGATTAATTATGTATGCTTAATTTCACGATAAGTATGCGATTAAAAATATGAATCTATTGGTAGCCCTAATATATTGTCACAGGTGTGTGCAGACAGATGAAAAGGCAGATGAACAAAGTCCAATGAGAAATTTAATAATAATAATCAAAAACAGGCAACATTCCAAACGGATAGTAATACACACCGAGGGCCCTATTTTAACGATCTGAAACGCAAGTATCAAGCGCGAAACGCAAGTAACTTTGTGGGCGGGTCTTGGGCGCTGTTGCTATTTTCCCAGCGGGATAAATGACTCTTGCGCCCGACGCAAATCTAAAATGGGTTGGTCTGAAGTAGCTTCATTATTCATAGGTGTGGTTTGGGCGTAACGTGAAATAAACCAATCAGAGCGACATCTCACATTCCCTTTAAAAGCAGGCGCGCTTGTTCCATGGCGGATTGCTATTATAATGGTGGATTTGCCAGACGCATGCCAGGAGCGGTTCACAGCCGAGGAGACCGAAGTTCTCGTCAGGGCCATAAAACACAGAGAAGTGACATTGGGGATGGGAGAAACACACCCAAATTAGCTTCGCTTAAACAGGCGTATAATAATTTGGGTAAATGTGTAAGCTAGATTTATGCCTATTTTTTCACATCTTCATGGACACAACAATGATTTCCCTCATGTGTTAATATTTTTCCTTGTAATTATGTATGGTTTGCAAAAATTAAAACTGCTGCTTCTGTGTAGATGAGAGAATCAAAGTGTATGCGCGTTGTGCACACGCTACATTGATTATGGCCAAGCATGCGCCCTTAAAATAGCATATGAATAACATGCGCAACGCGCCACTGACTTTAGACCAGGTTTTTCCTGGTCAGTGGCGGAATTGTTTTCTAAACCTGCAAAATAGCACCAGGGAACGTTTGCGCCGGAGCACGCCTCCTCTTTTCGCTGAACCGCCCCCGGGAGCGCAAGTTAATTCCCAAGTTTACCGGCGTGTGTCTGTGGAAGGAAAAGTCCGCTGTGCGCGGGTGCAAAATAGGAATGATACATGCATCGGTGTACAAAGTCAATTGCGCTGGGTGCAAGATAGGGCCCTATAAGTGTAAACGTAACCGGACAAAAAACTGAGGAAAAGGAGGAACTTAAGTACTGACACAGTGAAAGGTAATTAACCAGACACAACTGAAACAAACAAACTCATAATGACGGTGACCATGGTAACAAAGGAGTGGCGGGAAAATCAAATGTCCATGTTTTCCAATGAGCCTACTGTGTGTTAATGGGTGCCATGCTTAAATTCACTCAACGCAAATAAAAAAGCCACGCGTCAAAGGGTGTAATTTGAGTTTTCAGAAGATGGCCTGCAATTTATGATTGGACACATATCATTTCCTAGCAGGATAATGGATTAAGTATGGATTAAGGAGCGTATGTCTTCCTCTGAATTGCACAGGTTTAATAGCGGGCTGCTTGGGACGCAGAGGAGACTGTGCGACCCTGAGCGGGCACTGCCTCTGGGAACAGCCCATTAGTGGTGTAATTACAGCTTGGGTGTGATAACTACGCTACACTTCACTACCCACCACACACAGGCTTTATTGCAGGTGTACATTACTTAATGCCTTCATTACCAAAGACAATCACTTAATTATATAGTCTGAGGAAGAACATCAAATGCACGTCAGAATCAATTTGAAGGCTGATAATGGAGGCGGTAGAGTTGTTTATTGCCAACCTGACAAGTGCTCAGCTAGATCAAAGCTTTTCGAGGAACCCCTTGAAAGGGGTATTACTGTGATTGTGCATAGCAGGTTATCTTTTTTCATCAATGAACTAAATATACTAGAGATAAAATGCACAGATTCAGTCCGTAAACTCTTGGATTTCACTGAAATAGAATATACTTTCATACTATTTATTTCATTTTTCTTGTCAAATGTTTGAAAGAAGGAAGATGAAAATTCTGTGATCATTCATTTGATAAAAAAATATCAGTAAAATATCGGGAATTATTATTACAATTTAAAATAACTGTGTTCTATTTTAGAAACATTATTTCCTGTGATTGCTCCAGTCTTCAATGTCACATGATCCTTCAGAAATCACTCTAATATGCTGATTTGGTGCCATTATCAATGTTTTGCTTAATATGTTTGTGGAAATCATGATTTTCTGATGATTAGAAAGTTTTAAAAGAAAGAAATAGAGTTTGCACTTTATTTTACAGTATATGCACTTACGTGTACTTAGTGTTCCTAAGAAAGTACTGGTAATATGAGGTAATGGGTAAAGGTTAGGTTTAGGTGTAGGTTCAGGGTTAGTAACTAGTTATTACCCAGTTATTGCAATTACTATGATAAGTACATAGTAAGTACATGGGGAACAGGACTGTAAAATAAAGTGTTACTGAAATGGAAATCTTTTGTAACAATGTTAAAGTCTTTACTGTCACTTTTGATCAATTTAATACATCCTTGCTGAGTTTTAAAAGTATTAATAAGTATTAATTAAAAAAATATTTTTCCCACCCCAAACTTTTTCAACAGTACTCACCCGTTTCACTTTTATATAACATGATATGAGATATTTTGAAAGATAGATACACTAGATACCACTGATTTTAATTGTATGGACAAAAGGAAAGAAAGAAAGAAAGAAAGAAAGAAAGAAAGAAAGAAAGAAAGAAAGAAAGAAAGAAAGAAAGAAAGAAAGAAAGAAAGAAAGAAAGAAAGAAAGAAGCACTCATACATTATTTTAATTTTGTGTTTAATGTGATTTAACATTTAAATTATTATAATTTTTTACATATACATTTTTATAACTTTACATAATCCTTTATTTTGTGTTAATGTACTTTTGTTAATGTATGCATTTTGAAGATGCTTTTATTCAAAGTAACTTATATTTGCCTTAAAGGTATACATTATATCACTTAATGCTTTCCCAGGAAGCCCATGACCTTGCTAGTAGCACTGTGCTCTAATGTAACAATGTAGTCAGGTTGAGTATGAGATATTAATGTGTTTTGATAGACATAGCCCATCTGTCCATAATGGCAAATGGAAAGACCATTATATAAAGAGCATTTATCAAGAGCCATCACTACCATCACATTATTGTAATGCACATTATTGTAAAACAGTGCTCTATTATGTTAGAAGAAAGTGTTTGATAAACAAACAAGGCATTTAATTCTACAGTCGTAGACCCTCAAACCAGCACAAACTCCAATGTAGACATGCTTAACTACCTTAAAAGTGAATTGTCATTTCTATAATACTGATAATCACCAAATAAGGACTGACCTTTAAAACACTCCAGATTGTTTTACTTTTGGAAACATTAAGCAACTATTTAAATCTAGACCTCAATCTCTAGATTGACTTTAGACCTGTAGTGGTCACATCACAGGTAGTACATGTGGAGAAGTGGAAGTGTATTAAGCTCATTCCTCTCTCATTGTAAATGCTGAAGAATACGCTAGTGATGGATCAATATCTAATTTGCCATCCTCTGTATTTCTCCACATGACAAATGCAAGTACTTATTAGCACACAGCACACAATGTCATGCTCATCTTCCCCAACTAAATAAAAATCAAACCAGTGGAGATGCAGACATACTTCAAAGTAAAACACATGTTAAGCCTACTACAGTACGTAGCATACAATATTAACAATAAGAACTTTGCATTAAAATATCACATTAGTTACCTTTATCATTTGAAACTGTAAATTATTAAGTAGTTACCTTTATCATTTGAAACTGTAAATTATTAAGTATGATAAACAATTGTGCTACCATGTTGATTTGGCAATTGATTTCCAATAATTTCCAATGATTTCAAAATCATCTTAAAGCGAAACAAGTTAAAGGGATATTCCCCCCTTAATACATGCATAATAATTCAGTCATCATTTACAGATAACATATTTTGGTATTGCATGTTTTGAAGAATGTTGGTAACCAGTTCCAGTTCTTTTTTTTTTTGTCCGTACAATGGAAGTCAGTGGAAAGCAAAACTGTTTGGTTACCAGCATTCTTCAAAATATGTTCTTTTATGTTTTGCAGAAGAAACAAATGCTGTCAGGTTTTGAACGACATGAGGGTGAGTAAATTATGACAGAACTTTGGACTATCCCTTTAAGAACCACTGGGATATACTACTGTATACCACAGAAGGACATAATGGGCCAGGGACAGTGTTCCTGGTTGCCCACCAGATGACAACCCTGATTCGGTAGGAAGGTAATTCAAATATTTTTGAAAGACAATGCGGTTCAATCTGTTTATTTGAGTATCTTATTAACCAGCTATTAAAATAATCATTTGTTTTCAGTATTTCCAATTGAACTATGGCTCCATTTGTCACTACCTTAAAAACAATTATTTAATACAATTATCCCAGACACTAAGCAAGCAATTAAGATTAAAATTAGACCATAACTGTGATCATAAGGGTTGCCATGCCAACAATCACACTGCATTTCTGAGGTACTATTGTGAATTGTGGAAGCAAAAAAAAATAGGAGAACACTGATCATGACATTTAATTGAAAAACAAATTAGCCAGTATTTTAAATAATATTATTATAATGAATATTGTGTAGCTGGATGACATCTGTTCAAATGAACATTTACGTATGCATGTATGTACATATTTACGTTTGCTTTTAAATATGTGCCAGCCTGAGAAGGAGGGCTTCCCCAACTGTGCCTTGGTTCCTCCCATGGGTTTTGCCTTATCAGTTTACATATCTTAGAGAGTTTTTTCTTGCCAATGTGGTGTTGGTTTGCTCACTGGGGGTTTAAGGCACTATTCTTTGTAGAGCTTATTTTTGAAAAACAAGTATTGTGAAAAGATCTATACAAATAATTCAAATAGAGCTGTTCAGGTTGTAGTCCTAATGTATACCTTTCAAATACTGAATAGATGGGCTAATATGAACGTTTGAAATCAGCCCTAACACTTCTGCCTGCTTTAATGAATGATGTGTACTTAAGCAACCAATGCAACGTTTTAGATTACAATTTATGTTGTAGAACAAACATATATACACTCACCAGCCATTTATTAGGTACACCTTGCTAGTACCAGGTTAAACTCTATTTTGCCTTCAGAAGTGCCTTAATTATTTGTGGCATAGATTCAATAAGGTGCAAGAAACATTCCTCAGAGATTTTGGTCCATATTGACATGACAGAATCACGCAGTTGCTGCAGATTTGTCGGCTCCACATCCATGATGCGGATCTCCTGTCCCACCACATCCCGAAGGTGCTCTGCTGCATTGAGATATGACTGTAGAGGCCATTTGAGTATTGTGAGTAACTCATTGTTCATGTTCAAGAAACCATCTTGAGATGATCTGAGCTTTGTGACATGGCGCGTTATCCTGCTGGAAGTAGCCATCAGAAGAAGGATGGACATGGTCAGCAACAATACTCTGGATGGCTGTGGCGTTTAAGCAATGCTCAATTGATACTAAGGGGCCCAAAGTTTGCCAAGACATACCATTACACCACCAGCACCAGTCTGAACCGTTGATGCAAGACAGGATGGATCCATGCTTTCATGTTGTTTACGCCAAATTCTGACCCAACCGCTCACTGGATATTTTCAATTTTTCAGACCATTCTCTCTAAAACCTAGAGATGGATGTGTGTGAAAATCCCACTGGATCAATTGTTTCTGAAATACTCCAGCAACCATGCCACTGTTCAAACTCTCTTAAATCACCTTTCTTCCCCATTCTAATGCTCAGTCTGAACTTCAGCAGATCATTTTGACCATTTGATTTGCTGATTAGTTATATATGTTATATATACATGACCACATGCCTTAAATGCTGTTGATGTGTATTTATATCCAGCAGAACATTGCCCAGAGCATCACACACCCTCCACCACCTTGTCGTCGTCCCACAGTGAATCCTGGTGCCATCACTTCTTCAGGTAAACGGTGCACACATACATGGCCATCCATGTGATGTAAAAGAAAACGGGACACATCGGATCAGGTGACCTTCTTCCATTGCTCCAAAGTCCAGTTCCGACACTCGTGTGCCCACTGCAGGCGTTTTCGACTGTGGACAGGGGTCTTCATAGGCACTCTGATTGGTCTGAGGCTATACAGCCCCATACACAGCAGAGTTTGATGGACTGATAACCTTTATTACATTTTTATGTAACTTGTGCCACAATAGACCTTCTGTTGGCTTAGACCAGAAGAGATAGCCTTTGTTGCCCTTATGCATTGGGCGCCCAACACCCTGTCGCCAGTGTATGGTTTGTCCCTCCTCGGAAAAACAAGTATTTTTGGTCAAATAAATGCAGCCTTTGTGAGCATAAGAGAAAGGGTAAGAAAATGGTACCCTGTCTTTTGCATGGTGTTTAAACTAAATAATAAAAATATATTACATTTTGCAGTCTCTATATTCAGTTTACATATAAAAGAATGATGAGCTTACTGCAAGAGAATGAGCACGATGAGCATGAAGACCGCCATGATGATGTAGGGCATCCCAGGAACAGTAGTCAGGGTCAGGGGGTACAGCCCGTTAAAGATCGTAGAAGCAATGAGGATGCAGGTCGCTTCCACTGAGGCAGAGAAGGAGAACATGGCACCTGAGGACAGCAAAATTCAGGTCAATAAAGACATGAAACAGACGTCTAGAGAAATTCAGCTGAACCAGACTCAGTTGGCTGTGGGAAATACATTTGAGTGAATTCATGTTGCATTTTACATGATTAACACAGATTTCTTGGAATATTTTTGCAATACATGCATGAAACGGAGGTCTCAATAGTATTGATATTGCTGTAAGATTGAGGGGAAATATTTTAATTAATTTAGTTTATGGGGCAAAAAAGTATTATACTAAAATTCAGACCAAACACCTGTTTTGCAATTTCAATAATAATAGGCTACATTTGACAGACACTTTTATCCAAATCACCTACAGTATAGTGCATTAAAGTACATGGGGTCCCTGGGAAATCCAATCGGACAATAGAAAATTATAAATGGCCTTAATGTATGAGGTGGGAATTGTTTTACTGGATGTTTAAAGCTACAGTCCATAACTTTTGGCACTCTAGCGGTTAATAAACAGAACTGCATGTGTCTCGTGGAAGAACATTGTAGCCGGAGATACTTCTCTTTGTTTATGTTTATGATGAGTCACGCAGGTACCGGGCTACTCCGCAGCGGTGCAACCCGAACCAGTCTAAAATAGTCCTAATATAAACACTTATTATAGGTGTACCATAGTGATTCAGGATAAGACAAAAACACGGTTTGGAAAATCGATTCAGATCAATTTTGAACACAAAAAGTTACAGCTTTAAAGTCCCCCTGTGGTGAAAATTAAGCTTTTAATGTTGTTTAAATGTCCATGTGGTGTTTTCAATATGCTTCAAGACAAACCATGTACAAATGCATAAGTCAACAACATTGCTGAGTAATTTCTCCTTAAAACGGCAGTGAACCAAAGACAGTCTCAAAAACGCAGTTCAAAATCGCTGGTGTTTCTGACCTTACAAACTACCTTGTAACCAATCACGTCAACATGTGATCATCAACGAGAGGATTTCTGAACTGGTGTGAGTGAGTGGAGGCGAGGCTAATTTGCATATTCGTAGAACTGTGGATACTAAATGAAGCAAGGGTGTAGAGTTACATTCAAGCTATTTTAAGGCAGGAAATTTTTTTTTTTAAATATGTCATTTTGGTGATCAAAGATGAGTTTTAAGGGATAAAATGATTGACTACAGGGGGACTTTAAAGTGTATGATAAAGTTGGATGGATGGATTATAATATTATTTTAATATTAGTGGAGCCCAAAAATTACCCCTACATTGAAAACATGATTTTAAGCAGTCAGTCTGTGACCCTCCTTTACTAACTGATAAAGATATCTAAACAGTTCTGGATAAAACCAGTACCGATTCATTAATATGCCATGGATGCACCTGAAATTCCTAACCCATGATTTTATCTGAATGAAAGAGTAATGGTCGCGGAAACTGAGGTCTGTGCAGTAGATTGTTGGCATGAATAATGGTTTAAACCATTTTGATAAAATATCTCCCTGAGCTACTCTGAACTTCGTGACTGCTCTGACTAACTGGAGCAGAATGAGTCGCGGAGCATCGGGGCAGCCTGTAAGTGCCTGGAACATGCAATACGTATTGATCTTCGCAGAAGCTAGAAGTCGTGTGAGTGCCCCTGAATGACTGGTAACTGCAATAGATTCAGTGACACATGCAATCTAAGACACAAGCACTGAAAAGGCTGTCAAAGTGGAAATGGGCAACTTGCACAGTGAAAACAGTACATTTATGGAGGGACATGGCCTGTCATCACTATGTCCTTTCACAGTTGTATCACTCTTGCATCAACAGGAAAATAATAAAACTAATGGGAAGAAAGATGTTTGTGTGTGTCCAGTCCACAAACTAAATGGATGTTTCCTGTCGGTTTGGCTTTCAGCTGCATGCTGCGTGAGTGGAAACGAGGGTGGATATGAATATGAAAGTCTGCTCAAGATGTTGTTTGTTGTTTCTCTGTTCCTCTTGCATTGTTTTCCACTTAGCCGAGTTTGATAATTCTATGATTTTCTGAGAAAGCCGGTGTTCAGTTTCCCAGTTAATTATGCATACTGCGATGCCTCTCATTAAGGATTTGTGAAAGGACAATGGAGATTAAATCTTGGGCTTTTAGCTACGTTATCAAGCAGCAACAAATGTCAAAGAAAGTAAAGATGTAGAATAAAAGCATGACTCAATTCAATTCGTCATGGTGAAGGTCAAAACACTTTCCTCACGGTATTTCAGCTCATTTGTGGGCTTGTAGATCGAACAGGGAGAAGAAAGCCAATGTTGTGTGCCAGCAGCCATATCACCCTGTAGCCCAAGACTGGTTGCCCACTGAAGCAAAGCAGGGTTGAGCCTGGTTAGTACTTGGATGGGAGACCTCCTGAGAAAACCAGGTTGCTGCTGGAAGAGGTGTTAGTGAGGCCAGCAGGGGGCGCTCACCCTGTGGTCTGTGTGGGTCCTAACGCCCCTGTATAGTAACGGGGACACTATACTGTCAAGGAGCACCGTCCTTCGGATGAGACGTTAAACCGAGGTCCTGATTCTCTGTGGTCATTAAAAATCCCAGGATGTCCTTCGAAAAAGAGTTGGGGTGTAACCCCGGCATCCTGGCCAAATTTGCCCATTGGCCTCTATCCATCATGGCCTCCTAATCATCCCCATATATATATACTGATTGGCTTCATCACTCTGTCTCCTCTCCACCAGTAAGCTGGTGTGTGGTGGGCGTTCTGGCACAATATGGCTGCCGTCGCATCATCCAGGTGGATGCTGCACATTGGTGGTGGTTGAGGAGATTCCCCTTTCTATGTAAAGCACTTTGAGTACCCAGAAAATATATAAATGTAACAATTTTTTAAATTATTATTACACATTACACAAAGGATCATGCCCTCACAGAAAAAACACAGTGATGGTATTAGATGGTAACACCATAGTACTGAATGATTACTATATTCTATACTATATACTAGTTTCCTGTAAGATTCAGAACAATTCATTACTGTGGTATCCAGAAACCACGATTTTGCTGTGGTATTATGTTTTTTATAGTTCATGTTTATTAACATATAGTGAAACTGTTTTGTTTTTAACTTTTTTTATCATTTTTATTTCCAGTTTTACTACGAATACCATAGTTAAACTATGGTTACTGTAGGAAAACAATGGTAAATATGTGGTCTTACTACAATCATCACTGGTTCATTTCCAATCCCAAAAAGGTATTTACCAAAAAAAAAAAAAAAAAAGATTTTACCATTCTACGTCTAAAAATATGTGCTGTGTCAGAATCCTAAAACCATAGTATTACTATTGGTTTCTGTGGTTTTACTATGGTATCTATGGTATCAAATAAATAAATACCTTGCCACAATAGCAAAAAAAACAAAAAACATAATGCTACCTTGGTATCTCCATATTTTACTATGGTAAAATTAACCATGGTGTTTCTATAGTAAAAGTGTAGTAACCATGTGTTTTGGGCAGATTAATTGTCATTTTCACACCATACTGTACATTAATTTCCAAAAGGAAATTTAAAAAAGAATCAGGAATTTACAAAACAACATGTCAGTACCACCATACGTTTAGTACTTTCGTGTTTGTGGTATGTGTCTCTCTTTTTCTCTCATTTTACCTCTTTTAGCTTTCTCTCTGTCTTAGCATGGTTCTGTGTGAATGTGAATTTTTAACACAGTACCTTGTTCATCAGGCCCCACGATGGCAGAAGACAAAGAACGAATCACTGCTTGGCTGATACCAGCTGGAGCACCGACTACAGCAACTGCAAAACCACAGGACAAATACCACTTTAGAAAACTGTTAAGATTAATAGTAAACAATAATTAATACAGACCTACAGTACATATATAAAACATAGCTTACACAACAAAAACATCACTTAAAGTTACACATAATCCACAATTAACTAATCTGGTGAGACTAGAAGAATGTAACCAGTTCTGAAGTAAGTGAATCTAAATGGAATATTTAATAATTCATGAGCTTAATCTATATGCATGGAATTCTGAGAGGTAATTGTGATTACAGAGCATGGGCTTTTCCTAATAGCTCAGAATGTAAAGTCACTCGCTCGTCTCGGCAGCCTGATCATGCATGATCAAGAAAAGCAGATCCTCAAGAGAACAAAATGTTTTCTGCATTTGCGTTGATGCGTATGCGGTGAGGTGTATCTGTGCACGCGTCAGTGTGTGTGCCGGTTCTGCACACACCACACATGCGCTGTACTAGCAGAATAGAGGTTATGACTCCCGTGTGCCGCCGCTGTGCCCCTCATTATCGCAGCCAAAAGAAAAGACCAGCAAGCAAATTCCACCTTCCCTGGCACTGATTATTCATCAGAGCCGCCACTCATCTCCCTTTAAATGGCTTTAGTCCACCACATCGATTAGAATAACAATTTCCTCAATCATTTAATTAATTAACAGTATTAACTCTGATCCGGCTGTCTCTCCCTGAGAGTGGCCGTCTTCCACAATGTTATCATTACTTACCACACTGAGAACTCTTCTTTGGAGGTGTAGCCCTTCTGGAACAAGGCATGGAGTTCAGACAGAAGTGAGGATGTGAACCATAAAAAGTCTGGTCAGGTAGACTTTTTACCCATTTATCCATTTGACTGTCTTGTTAAAACAGTCAGCTCAAGTGAAGAATGTCAGGTCTCGAGTGGAAAATGCTCACTTTGTGCATGTCACATACAGACAAAAGAAATCTACATTGTTTTAGGAAAGAGAGATGTGCTTTGAGGCTCGCTGACAGATTTAAAATAGGGTCAGTTGTGTTGTTTAAAACAGTCTTGAGATTTCTGAGAGTAAAACCTTACTGTGTCACGGTAAATCACATTTTACTTTTAATGATTTTTTAAATATTTTTGTAACAAATCTCTTTGAATTTATTTGATAAAAAATAGAGTAATATAGACTAGTCTAAAATAATAGACTAAAACAGTACTATTGTGAAATATAATTATAATTTAAAACAACTGTTTTCTATTTTTATATATTTTAAAATGTCATTTATTCCTGTGATGGCAAAGCTGAATGAGTCTAATATGTTGATTTGCTGCTCAAGAAACATTTCTTACTATTATCAATGTTGAACGCAATTGTACTTTGTAATTTTTCTAATGAATAGAAAGTTCAAATGAAATAGAAATATTTTGTAACATAAATGTCCTCACTATTACTTTTGATCAGTTTAATGCATCCTTACCAAATAAAAGTATATATGTTTTTTTATTTATTTTTTAATAGACAGTAGTGCAATATATAATATTTAAAATAATTACAGTATTTCACAGGGCTTTTCTTCATTATGATATCAGGAGAGTTGACGTTTCACCCTGGCATTTTTTACTTTACACTCATACAATACAATACTAATACAATATCAAAATTAATTTTAATTCAGAAAGCAACAACATGCTTATCATAGAAGATGTGTATTCAAGTTAGTGTATGTATGAATTGCATTTTTAATGTCTTTTTGAATTAATTAACAGGCCTGGACAAAATAAATGAACATTATGTCATTGACCCTTCTGCAAAATTAACTTGACAATGATTTTATGGATCATTCTTCATGCACAATATCTTTTCAAGGAGCTTCATTGTGCCAATACATCATTTAAATGAGTCATATGAGTGATGGGAACTTACCAAGAAAGACCATCCATGTGTTGTTTGAGAAGGCGAGTAGGACGTAAGAGGCGATTCTGAACACAGCGCTGAGTTTTGCTAAAGTCATCTCCTTAATACACCTCATCAACACGGGGAATAGACCCAGCAGACCAAAGCCCTGTCAGAGAGCATCACAGCAGGTTAGATCTGTGCTAGGATTTAAAAAAACCTGCCATCATTTGGTTGACGCTCAGTCAATTATAACTGAAGCACCCTATTGTATTTAAATGCTTTGAAAATGAGCAGAGAATGTAAACGGAACAAAAGCTAAATGGATCCATTATTATCTAATCGGCTATGGGTTCATTGTTAGCTTACCCAAATTAATTTCACTTTAAGATCCATGTATAATAAAAACAATAAAAAATGTTTTTTAAAACTTTAACAGCATTACCCATAAATGTAATCCAGAGTCCCTTGTGAAAACTTGAATATTAGCTAAGCCACCCTAATATACCTTCTGCCAAAAATATGAGATAACATAAAAAATATCTACATGGCAGTTTTTCCCCATGGTATCAATGTCAAAATTTTGGTCAATGTCAAGCCCTGGTTATGTATTTGCCATAATGTTGCTATGCATTTGCTGTGATTTGTATCTCATTTCTAGGTGGTTGCTAGAGTATTGTTGTTATTAGCTTATAGAGATATTTGTCTCAGGTCCCTCCTACAGTGTAAATCTATGGAATTTTTCACCTGTATTTGATCACCAATTATTTAGGTGGTACTATGATCATTCAAAATTGTTAAAATTATGCTGATGTCGAATAATGTAATATAAAAGTTGCATAATATCTGAAATGCATGATCACGGCACTAAGCACTAGACATTTCTGGGGTTCAGCTTGTATAAAAACAAAGCCCATACATATTTAGATGTTTCTAACCAGTGCATTAATTAACCTTCAGGGTTTGTGCCTGATGAAACAGTGTCAAAAGCAGTCAGGCTGTTTCACTCAGAACGGCTGAGAGCACTTGAAAGCCAACTCACCTGCTTCCACGTTTGCGTGTGAACGCGCGTGAGAGGCGCGCGAGACGTGGCGTGACTCTTTTGCCCTCGCTGCTCATGCAAACAGTTCTGATTTAATTATCCCGTGTCAACAGACTTTGCCACCGCCTCTGATTCGCAGCAGAAAACATAATGGGAATGCATAAACATTCCACGGAAAAGGTCAACGCTCCGTGTTTTTACTTTCATCAACTCATTAGAGCCTGGAGTGTTTAATAATTCCTCTCCAACTCCACGCCACCCTAATTACAAGTCAATTCCAGCCCTGCAGCCATTTATAAAAACCGCAAGCGTGGAGCCATGTGAGCCAAGATTTTGATGCCTCAGATCTTTAGAAGCACAAGATCAGCTCCCCTCCGCGATGCCTTTGTATTTAAAAAAGTTCCTTTGTCTGTCCTTTTTATTCCTCAATTGACTCTTTCAATTGCGGTTAATTAAAACTTTTTGCTTAACGTATTGGGTGGCGGCTCGCTAGCTGACATCCCCTACTGACAGAGTGTATAATAGGTTCCATCAGGATCGATGCCTTCGGCTTCCACACAAAAGGCAGCAAAGCGATTGGAACCCCAGTGGTGCATCCCGGTATCAATGGAGAGCCATCACCTCACCAATCAGGAAGGGTGCTCTTTAAACTGGCAGGCTTTGTTTAAGTGTCACTCTAAGACACAGCATCGACCTGCTCAGAAGAAGAGTTTCCCATGGCAGGTGACAAAAACAAAGCTGCCTTCAACCTCTTTCCCATCCCTACTGTTGCACAGACCGCCTCAAACTGCAGAGCTATTCAGCTAATGCCACGGTGAAGGAGCACCTCAATCAATAGTGAAGCTCACAATTCACTAGTTTTACTTTCTTCCCAAAATAGAACATACTGCAGTATTCAATATGCTTCATTTCATGCTATCTGTGAGAAGTGTACACTAGTTAAAAATGTTGGGATCTTAAGATTTGTTTATGCTTTTGAAAGATGTCTCTTATGCTCAGCAATTCATTTGATAAAAAAAAACTGTAAAAACCATTAAAATACCTCTTTTGTTCATATGGAAGCTTGTTTCCGCCATGTAATAAAAAAATTTTTTAAGATAATTGCGACTTTTTATCTCACAATTCTGACTTTTTACAAAAGTCGACTTACAAAGGCCAATTCTGAGGAATTTATTTTTCTTACTATTGTGAGTTTACATCTCAGAATTCTGACAAATGAGAATCACAATTGCTAGATATAAACTCACAATTCCGTGAGTTCTGAATTCGCAATTCTTCGTTTATTTCTTGCAATTCTGACTTTATAATTCGCAATTGCGAGTTTATATCATGCCATTCTTGAGGGAAAAAGTCGGAATGGCAAGTTTATATCCTGCAATTCTGAGAAAAAAAGTTTGAATTGTGAGATAAACAGTTGCAATTAACTTTTTTAGTTTTTATTCAGTGGCAGAAACAAGCTTCCATTATGTTCTTTAATGAATAGAAGTTTAAAAAATCAGCATTTATTTGAAACAGAAATGTTTTGTAACAATGTACAAGTCTTTACTGTCACTTTTGATCAATTTAGTGCATTGCTGTTCAATAAAAGTATTAATTTCTTTCAGAAAAAATTTAAAATCTTACTTACCCCAAATGGTAGTGTAAATGGAAATCAAATTGCTTCAAACCAAAAATATCCTTTAGCAAATAAGATAGCACAAAAGCACTACAAAAAACAAACATGTAAATACTATAAAACCATCAAACAATGCATTCATATTAATTATCCACTCCCCAGTGCATGTATAGAAGCATGTTTCTGCTTCAAAGCAAAAGATTAAAAAGGTAACTGAGATTAAGATTAAAATAAGAAATATTGTCACAATGTGAGATTACAATTGTACGACTATGAGAAATTTTGAAATATAGTCCCAATTACATTTGACATGTGACAATCATTTGCTCATTTAGTATGATTTCAGATGGCACATCTTTATAGTCACAGTCATAAAGACTGGAACATTGCTGTCCACAAAACCTACATTCTTGTTTTGACAGCATGTGAGTGAACACATCTCACTTGTCCTGTCTCACTGCAGCCCGTATGGAGCTGAACTAAATGATGCTGAAACTGAAGGTGTGTTGTCTGTTAAGAGTTGTGTCAATACCTTATCTTCACCCCATCGTTTCCTTTCTGACTAAATCTCAAAAATTATTTTCAAGAAAATGCATGTTTGGTTATCAAAGGGATGTGTGAGCAAGGGCATTGTCAAGTCAAGTCAAGTCACCTGTATTTATACAGAGCTTTTTACAATACAGGTTGTTTCAAAGCAGCTTTACAGTGATAACAGGAAAATAATGCAATAAAGATTGTTTTGGCTGTAGAGCAGATCTAGCCCTTATTTTATGTTTGGGTCATTTTGACCCGTACCAGAAATTTCTATTTTGGAATGTTATTGCATTGGACTAAAATGTACTGACTTTACTCACCCAGAGTCTCACAACTTCCCAAAAACTTTTTTATACTTTTTTGTGGGTTTTTTTCCACACTGTAACACTTGTGTGGTGTTCCCGGTCAAAAATGACCGGCCTACAAAGAATTGCTTATAAATGTCTGATTATGCTACATCATCGCCAAATATTGGATTCAATCTTTTTGTCAACTTTCAATTAGGATGGGTTTTAAATTTCTTTTTGGAATTGATTGAGCGTAGGCCTTATTGATCTGAGCTTACATACCTCAGGTTTTGAGTGAAAAAAGCGTTATTTGCGGATAATTTAGTCAATTTTACATAAAAATATGGGGGGGAGGGGAGGGGGGTGTGCACTGTTTATCACACTAGTGTGCTTTCATGTTTAACCAGGAAATTTGTTTTGAAATGCTTTGATTTTATACAAAATGGCACAAAGTCACACTTGTGATGTTCCTGGTCAAAAATTACCAACCTACAAAAAACAATGGCTTATAAATCTCTTGTTATGTTATTTCATCACAAAATATTGGATTCAATCTTTTTGTCAACTTGTTTTCTCTAAATTAGGACAGGTTTTGTATTTATTTTTAAACTGATTGATCGTAAGCCTCATTGATCTGAACTTATATTGGTCAAAAATGACTGCCCATTGAAAATGAATGGGGGAGTCGAAAATCAGAGAAGCAAATAGTGTGTTCATCATGTCCATGTTCACATATGTACAATGTCTCAGAGGCCTCAGACCTGTGCATGTGTGGATACATGCATACTCGTGCATCCGCGCACATACACACACACACACATTGATGTGCACAAACAAACTATTTTGAGTATTACAGGCTATCTTTTTCACAGAGATGAACTTTATCCTCGAAACAGTGAGGCTCAGATCAATGAGGCCTATGATCAATCAGTTTAAAAAATAAATACAAAACCTGTCCTAATTGAAAGAAAACAAGCTGACAAAAAGACTGAATCCAAAATTTGGTGATATAGCATAACGACATATTTATAAGCACATTTTTGCAGGTCAGTCATTTTTGACCGGGAACGTCACAAGTGTTGTAGGGTTTTCAACACAGCACAAGGGCTAGAAGAAAGTTTAAGAAGTCTAGAAGTCCAGTTTAAGTAAGTTCAGCATTGATTCATTTCAGTTGTAAAAATCATTAGTTATTCATTTAGGGGCCGTTTACACAACACCGCTTTCAACCAAAAACAGAAAACGTTTTATGCGTTCCGGCCACCCATTTACACGACAACGGTGCCTTGGTGGCCCGAGACCGCAAACCTTGTGCTCGTGCTCAGCTGTGTGTGCTAGCAGAGAAGAGAATCAAATGAAGAGAAAGCAAAGATACACAGCTGTGTCCAGTCAATGGCCGTTCTGCAGGGCCACTGCTGTTTGAGCCTGAAATCCACAGATTTAGTGGCATTTCAAGGACATCCACTGATCTCCACTCAGAGAGAGCTGAGAGACATGAGTCATCAGAGAAAGCATTACTGCATTAAACAAGACCACTTACCAACAAGAGCATCCTCACAGAGTTAAAAACCCCAAACAGGGCAGTCGTAAACTCTCTAGGCTCGTACATCAAATACAACAGCAAGATCGACTGATCCCCTGCAGAGACAAATGCACATAAAAACACATTATTATTTATGTCCACCCTCTCCAACTCTTTGTTGGCATGACTTTCAAAGATCAATGTTTTTCAAAGCAATACAGTGTGTAATTCAAATGAGATGATTGAACGTTAATTATGAACCTATGCAAATAATGACAATTAAATTCGACAAAATTAAAGATGCTAATATTTAAGACCACTAAAAACTCATTTTAAGACTTTATGGATCATGGTATAGACATCTATAGAAATCCCCATGTGTCTCTGGCCTCAGGAGTGACAGTACTCAGATGGAGTGCTTTAAAAGCTCCCTGCAGTGTCTCAGTGTCATCATCACAGCCGACTCACCACAGGGCACGTATTAGATGCACTCATCATTCATCACAGCCTTCTCAAAGCTGGAACAGCAAGTTTTTAAGTTTTATTTTTAAATGAATGTTTATGCAGTATTATTTCATTATCTCATACAGTATATATTTCATTTCAAACTCTCTTTACTAAAAGTGAATGTATATGAAATAAACAAAATGTCAGCAACAGTTTGTTGTGTTGTACTGTGTGAAAATAATAATAATAATAAAAAAAATATATATATATATATATTTTGTGTGTGTGTGTGTGTGTGTGTGTGTGTGTGTGTGTGTGTGTGTGTGTGTGTGTGTGTGTGTGTGTGTGTGTGTGTTTGTGTGTGTGTGTGTGTGTGTGTGTGCGTTTGTGTGTGTTTGTGTTTGTACTGACCAACAGCCACCAGGTTATTTATGAAGGTGCAGAGAATGAGAAGGTGCAATTTCAGTCTCTGCTGCCCTGACCTCCTCTTGAACACTGCTTTGAAAGACAGCTTGGCGTACTTTAGGATATACAGCCGAGACTGGTCTGCTGGAGAACTTTGCTCATCTGTATCCTCTTTATAGGCAGATGTACATGTATTTTTCCCCGTCGAAGGGTCTCTCAGCCAAAGCGCGATATAAAGTAATGCCAGGACGTGGCAGCCAATGTAAGCCCCGAACGCTGCCTTGGGCCCAAATTCTTGCTCCAAAAATCCACCAAGCAGGAAGCCCACCGTACCGCCAACAAAGATCATGGACTCGGCCACGGCCATACGTAAAGTGCGACTGGAGCTGGAGCCCATGGTCAAGTCGGCCAGGTAGCTGAAGGAGCTGAGGAAAATGGAGACATGTCCACCTGTCAGGCCTGTGAGGGCAGCGGCCAGCAGGGTCCAGTAAACACTGATGTTTCCCAACAGGGCCACAGCCAAGAGCAAACCCCCACTCAGCATGGACAACAGAGAAGGGAACGCCATGACCGAGCGACGGCCAGTGCGGTCAGACCAGGAGCCCAGCATTATAGCCGGAGGGATGGAGAGCAGGCTCAGGGTGGTGTTGAACAGAAGAAGGATGTAGGAGGCTGACGTCTGAATCTCCTCGTCCTCTTTGTGGTGCTTAGAGTTACTGCAGAGGGTTTCATTCTTGAGCAATTCTTGACATACCTACAAAAGACAAAAGTGATTCAAATTCATATCATTATCGATATTTAAATCACCACAACATTGTCTATTAAACACAACAACAAAATAAATCGCATGTCCCTGAGCTTTTTGTCTACTGAAAGCTTTGTTTTAAAAAGAAAAACAAGTTTCATCAGCTGAACAATCAGTATGTTAAACAACAGTACGATTCATTGAACGCAGTGTACTTCTATTGCTTGCAGCCTAATTTTCATTCCTGTCAAAAAATAAATTAACGTCTTGTCAGGGTGCTACCCTGACTAAGGTCTATCGCAAACAAACAAAAAATCTATTTTAAGTCACTAACAGATTTTCGAGCAGGTCAGTAATTTAAGTGAGAGTGAGTTATTATATTACTATCTACTTACTTGGGTGAAACGTACAGTTTAACAGCAACAAAACTTCATTTCATATATACATAGCTAGCTAATGTGCTAATACCTATACGATAACAAGCTCCCAAGAACACTTTAGTGACCCGGGACGTCATTCACTACCCTCCTCCTCATTCAGTTTTTTAAATCAGACATCAGCCTTCTTAGTATTCCTCAGTCAATTCAATATAAACAAGATAACGACAAAAATAAATAATAAAATTACAAAAGAATGCCTGTTTTCCAATTAATTTTTTGGCAAAAATTGTATAGGGTCGCTTACGACCCGAGGTGTGTAACCGTGTAAGTATATTTTTTTTCTGCACAACAATAATTGAATCTTTAATGACTCTAAATTGTAATGTTGACTCATGCACTTTCTGTGAAGCTGCTTTAAAATGATGTGCATTGTGAAAAGCTCTATACAAATAAATGTGAATTGAATTGAATTAGTACAAAAAGCTGTTGCAAATGTGTCAGTATTGATATGAATCTTCAGAAAAATTCATTTCGAGACTAAATTAATTTAATCTGCAGGTAATATGTAAAACCCCACTCTTGAGTTTGTGAGTTGTTTTGAACGATTCATGAAAAGATTCATTAAAAGAGTTATTTGTACACAGGGAAAGCACTGCTAATGCTTATCATTTAAACTTTGGGAGAACACGTGCTGGGGGACTACAATGCATTGTGTTTTCTGAAGCCCGTTTGATTGCGTATGGATTGGTGTGATGTGAATCGTATGAAAATGTAAAAAATGTTCCACCCCTAACTCCATGCCTTAACATAACATCACTGGGGCCTAATAAACATAATTGAAGTTGTATATCATATTTGCAATCATGATTTTATTTTTTCCAATTATCAGCTTAATTATCAGCTTAATCCTAATGGACCCTTTTAACAGACTGTGATGACGAGTTATTAACATTGTTAATCTAGTAGTTTTTTTTAATTATTATTATTTTCATTTATATAAAAAAATGATGTACATTTACAACATTATACAGTATATACTATATTATAGTTTATGTTATATTACCTTGGCATTAAATTCCAGAAAACACTGCTGTGTGAGTGTTTCTAATACAAATACATCTTTGTCTCTTCTGTGACTGTCCAACATAATCTGTCAAATCTATCAAATCATAGAATCGCGAACATGGATTTTTCTTTTGCTATTGGAGAAAACATGCAGGAATACAAAAAATATATTTGTTGTAGTTTCCACTATAGAAGTTAACCCAGCTATGATGACTTCTGCTTCTGTGAACCCTGGCTCCATGCTCAATAGTACTCTTGCTCGTATTATATTGTGTATAACATAGTGTAAGTGAACAAAAGTGTTCATAACATGTTTAGATGAGATAACAGTACAGGCTAACAATAGTTGCTAAAGTTAGATCAGCATTATTTTTAAGGTGGGCCTTAGCATTTTAAGACTAGAGCTTTAACAGTCTTTATTTTTAGTTGGATCAAATGTTTTAAAATTGAAAACTGGGTATTGCTTCTTTGAGGATTTTCTACTTCTACGTTTTTATTCATTGTCAGTAATGATGCTCTGAGGCATTATGGGAATGATGCACAACCCGGGCAGTAACTCATCGCACCAGGGGACGCCCTCAGTTATTGTAAGAACAAGCCTCGGGGAACCTCACGAACCGCAACCTCACAAATATGATGATATCAAGGAGCAAATGGCAAGAATCGAGGCCATTAAGAGTGGCGTAAATGAGCACTTTGCAATAAATGATTGGACCCTCTTTAATCTTTCCACAGTTTTCACTGCGTGGAGTTGTGCTCATTCATATGATATATTCATCCACATTTTTCTGAGAGCTGTTATGTGTGGAGCTGCAGAGTTCATTGGAAGGGTAAGAGAATTTAAAGGAGAGAGGAAAGGAAGGACACTCACTCAGAAAAAAAAGCAAAGTGACAGAAGCAGGAACTAAAAACAGCTGCATGTTTTGGAGAGCGTCTCCCTTAAGCAAATGCATATATTCACTGCATTATTTATATTCATAGAAATGTCTTTGTAGTTCACATATTATTTTTCATGCATTTTCCCCTCTCTATTATACTTTACTTTAAAAAATACATACATATGTATTTTTATTTTTATTTATTTTTTATTGTTATTTTTGGACATAAGTTCTCTCTTTTATTATTTATTAGGATGTAAATGTATTGAAATTATAAAAAATATAATTCATTTAATCTGAATGTAAAAGTGTGTGTGTGTGTGTGTGTGTGTGTGTGTGTGTGTGTGTGTGTGTGTGTGTGTGTGTGTGTGTGTGTGACATTTAAACAACTACAATTAATTACAATTAAATAAATAAAAACTACAATAAAAATTACAATAAAAAAATCTATTTTAATGGACATTACCAACACATTTTCGAGTTGGTCAATATTTTAGTATAGTATTATACTTACTTGCATGAAATCCAAATATGGAAATATGGAAAGTATAGATTATAGTATATTTGTTGTACTTGATTTAATTATTTAATTAATTAATATAATGTATACTGGTTAAAATTAAACATATTATCAAATAATAAATGTATTTAATAAGCTTTCCTGTAGCTCAGTGGTAAGAGGATTGCGTTAACAATGCAAGGTTGTGGGTTCGATCCCAGGGGATTGCACATACCTATGTATAAATGTATAGGATAACGCAATGTAAGTCGCTTTGGATAAAAGCGTCTGCCAAATGCATAATTATAAATATATAAATATAAATAATTTAATTAAATAAATAAAAGAAATTACTTTAATTTAAATATTTAATTATAATAGTTATTATTACTATTATTAATTATTATAAACTACAGGAACTTTTACAGTATTTTGGGGACATTGTGGTTAATTGACTCGAAAAAATGCAACAAAAATAATAATAATTTTGAGGTTAAATGTAATCTTGACAGGTTTCTTGAGATTAACCTGCGTACTGCTGTAACACACTGAATATATATGTTATAATTGTGTGTGTGTGTGTGTGTGTGTGTGTGTGTGTGTGTGTGTGTGTGTGTGTGTGTGTGTGTGTGTGTGTGTGTGTGTGTGTGTGTGTGTGTGTGTGTGTGTGTGTGTGTGTGTGTGTGAGTATGTGCGAGTTTGGACTGACAAAGTAAAAAGTATAAATTACTTTAAAATGTACAATGAAAGTGCAATAAATGCAAAATGATGAAGATTAGGACATGAGCCTGGCTGGATTTGTTTTAATCATCTTTTTGCCTGTGCTTGTCCATTTCTAATCCATGAAAAATGTATTATGAAAATAGATTTTTCAAATACAAAGCAGTCTCCTAATTATATTAAGTTCTAATTTATTTATTTATTTATTTAAAATGGCAAAAGATGTAAAAAAAAAAAAAATGCAGATGTTGTATGTCACATCGCTGGACATGTCAACTTACCAAAAAGTACAATCTCAAGTCAGTTGCCCACAAAGTTCAAATCAAGATCCTGAAGTTTCTCAGGCATAGTCTATGTTGAAGCTCAGCAACAGAATACAGACTAATGACTGTCAGCGATTGTTTAATCTGGTCCATGAGTGATTGTTTTGCTCTGGGACTGTCATGGCTGGTTCGGCTTGATTAATGCCTGCTGCAGTTTTGGGTTTTGAGTACATCTCGAGCTCCACTGCTATTCTCCAAGCGCTCCGTGGTTCTGCTTCGGGCATTTCCGTTTTGTGTACTAGAACTGGACCCTGCTGACCTGTTTTTCAGTTCAAAGAACAAAACACTGACTCGCCGGACCAACTTGATTAATGTCTCTCCTTTTCACTCTCTCCCTTGCTTTAAATCACAAAAAGTAGCAGCTCTCTTACCTTTGTGATAATCATCTGTTGATATGCAGGTGTTACGATGAAAGTGCTGGTCATGTAGAGGAAAATCACCGGCTCCACTGTAACAACTCTCCTTAGTTTCTCTTTCCATGCCGACATATTCAGCTTTGCAGTGACAGATTTAGAGACAAGGAAGGAAGAAGGAAACCGTCTCTTAATATTAAAGCCGTGTTAGGTAGAGCAAACCCATGTAGATGTTCATACTGTCCTAAGAGAATAGTGGACAAGGGAAGTGTTTTCGAGTTAAAACACACTGTTAGGTTAGTCACATGCATGTCAGCTGTAACGTGAGGAAATTGTCTCTCTCGACATTCTCTTATCAGGAATTGTTCTACAGTGAGGTTGTAAAAGTGGTTGGCCTTTATTTGCCCTTTGAACACAACCCCCACAGATTCACACTTCCCCTGCTGCAAAAACAAAGAGTGGTGAGAATCCTCTTCTTCTTTCTACAGTATGTGTTTTCAGAATGTTAAACTTGCAAAGTGAGATTTCCTTTGAATTTTGCAAACATTTCCTATAGCAGCAAATATTGAGGTGGAACAATGACAATTTTCATTTTCAGTACTTCATTACAACCTGTCAGAGGTTTCTTTGTATCATTTTTCAGTATAAAGTGTAGTATGACCAATAACATGAAAACATTAGTTTAGTCTAGTGGTTTGTCTCCCTTTGTCCAAGATAATATTCGCAGGCCCTCCTATCTCAGGCAGGGTTGCCAGGTCCCAGCCCAAAGCTGGCTCAAAACCTGCCCAAAAAGAATTAAAATGTTTCACCTCGTCCAATCACAGTTGACAGCTTCGGGATTCCCACAAAGTGCCTTAACATACACATTTTGATTTTATTTATTATGTTTTAAATCGTATTTGCATGATTGTATATTTCCTTGTTAATATGTACTGTAGTTTGAATATATTCAAGTATTTTATCTGTATTTTACTCCTCTTCAGTCATTTAAACTTTTTTATTTTATAGCCTATGATTTTAGCCTATGACTTTTTTTACTCTGTCTTTGATTTTTACTGATAAATTGTTAAAAAGGTGAGCTATAAATGTGAATAACCCGCACAATGTAATAGGCTGACATAGCCACCCATGCTAGTTTTTGCCTTAAAACATGTATTGCCCTTTACACATTTTAGTTTGTACACATTTTCAGACAATAAATTAAAAACTGACATTTTCTAAACTCAGTCAAGACCATTATTTAGGGCTGGGGTAAACGATTATTAATTAAACGATTAGTCGGGCGATTATTTTATCGATTAGTCGACTAATCTAACGACTAATTGGAATTATTTATCCTGTCTGTTATTCGCATATCTCTGTCGAGCCGTTACTCCGATGGATTTCAAACTCGACAGCTGTCTGGGCACGAGTAAGTGCAGTGCCAAGTTTGACGTTGTTTGGATGAGAAATGCAAAAGATATGTTAAATATATTGGTAAAAGAAGCACTTAGAAGGTTGTGGTTTAAAAATAAACATTCTGACATAAACACACTGTCAGCTACAATGTTTACTTCTGAATAATATAGTATAAATGTGATAAATCCTTTTTTTTTTCATGCAATTAATCCATTGAATCAATATAAAAGTAAATTTTCACATTGAAACTGTTGAAAATACACAACAAAGTAAGTTGATCCACATATGACAGCCTCTGAACTCGGTCAATACTAATCTGGACTAAACATAGGCTACATTCAATCAGCCATCGCTAGAAATACCTTCTGAACGACGGCGACCTTCTTTTTTGACGGCGATCAGCTGTAAAATGGCTTAGGTCCTGCTCGGTTTTCGTTGACTTTGAGTACAAGAATTGAACGTTTTTTAAAAGATCCCCTGGGGTTAACGTGTCAGCATTCGACAGAAGTTTGACGCTGTCGTGTGAGAACAAGCATCAGTCGGCATTTCTCTTCCTCCCGCGTGCCTCATCTTCTTAATCTCCTCACGTAAATGATTAGATTTCGATGGCTTACGTTTCTTCCCTACGGCAGAATCCACCACAGGTTCATCAATGTATTATTTTTATTTATTTTTTGTTGATCAAAAAGTGCAAAGTAGATAAGGAAAACTAGGATGCCGGGTGTCAGAGCGCCACCGTTACTGTTTACAATGCGTGGAATGGTGCGCTGTGATTGGTTGAGCGGATTTGTGGCATTCTGCAGAGAAAGGAGACGTGTGTGTGTGGCGAGCTGTACCTCCGGGAATGGTGCAAAAAAATAAATAGATAATAAATAAAGAAGCGTCGACGCAAAAAATATGACGTCGACGTAATTTTGGCGTCGACGTCATCGACGCACCGCTACAGCTCTACCATTATTAATAGCTTACATACTCTTTTCTCTTTATTCACTCTTGTTTTGTCTACACACAAGCATCAATAGTTAATCAACAATGCCAAACTCAATTAACCGGACTTAAAAATGTCTGTTGTGGGTGAAACTCTAATTGTGAAGTGACATCAATGTGCCCCCCATACCATCCCTCCTTCACTCAGTCGCTCTTTCAGTGCTCCTTAAAGGGATAGTTCACAAAAAAAATGAAAATTAGCCCATGATTTACTCACCCTGGCCTGAAGCCATCCTATGTGTATAAAAGTTATATTAAAAAATATCCTGGCTCTTCCAAGCTTTGTAATGGGAGTGAATGGGTATATTTTTTTGGAAGTCCATCAAAGTGCATCCATCCATGATTAAAGTGCTCCACACTGCTCTGGGTGGTTAATGAAGTCCTTCTGAAGATAAGCGATGCGTTAAAAAACCCTGCTAGCAAAAAGTTGTCTATCAGACGTTGAATAGATGTAAATCTTCAACGTCTAATTACGACTTTTCAACATTGAAAACAGGTCGATCTTTAACGTCTTGATGGAATATGTAAAACTCTTTAAATTTATTTGAGATAATAATGAACATGGTTTGGTATTTTTATTTTTATTTTTTTTTATTTTAGCATGTACTGTATAACAGACTTATCCTGTCTTAGATTATAAGTTGAAAACATGTGGTATCTTAGATGATCTTAGATGAAACCGACATATTTTCGACCATATTTCAACGTTGAAAGACGGTAATTGTTTACTGGGTATATTGTCTGCGCTGATAGCCTTATGGGCAGCTCGGGTGAGCCGAGTTCGAGTTCCGGATGCAGAAAACTTTTGAGGTAACTAGGTGAGTCGGCTCTATATATAATAATTTTGTGCGCAAAAAAAACACAGAACAGCGTCAGAGACTGACACGGAAGAGAAAAAAGAGAAAACGTTTTTTTTTTTTTTTCTCAAAAAGTATTCTCATTGCTTCATAAACTTAAAGGAGACATATCATGCTTTTAAATCGTTCCTTTTTACATATAAATCATACATTTGTGGTCTATATAAAGCGGAACTGCAATGCTTGGGTCTTAATTCCTCATTATTATAGCTCCACAGGCCCCTTTTCTACCCCTTTTCTGATGTGCGCCTGAGAGCAATTCGTTTTGGTGCAGTCTCTTTAAATGCAATTGAGACACTTCATACCCCGCCCCCTCTCCAGGTTGTAGCGGTGACACTCGGTTCAACTCCACCCCGTTCGGCCATTTTTGTAGTTTGATAGCAGAGATACGATTATCTAGCGGCACAGAAACTTTTATTCACACGTTATTAACAAAATGTCAACAACGGAAGACTTGTCCATCCAGCCTTACGTGTTCGAGCCAGAGTCGGAGCCGGAGCGAGATGAAAATGAAGACGACGAACCAGCAGAACAACGTCTTCATATGGATGGAGTACCTCATACCTGATGGAGTTTTAGGACACCATTAGGTCACTTGATGGATTTTTTCAGTTCCTTGCCACTGTTGCCTTTGGCTTGCTCAGTTGGGGATATTTTGGGGATATTTAATTTAATTTTATCAATCAATAAATTCCTCTTGAAACAAACTTTGTTGTATTATTTTAATTTAATACTGTGAAGCTGCTTTGATACAATCTGTATTGTGAAAAGCGCTATACAAATAAACTTGACTTGACTTGACTTGACAAGCACCCCAGATGATTTCATTCTGTTTATGTACTTATTGTATGCAGAGCGTGAATACATGAGCTGCGGGAGAGATCAGAGGCAGCAGGCATGCAGTACGGGAATGAACCCTTTCTCACCTGAACTAGTGTCTTTCTCTCTAGAGGCCCTGATATCTGCTGGGTAGAGTTCAAATATTTACACAGGCGCGCTGGCTGAGGAGTCTTATTTGTCTGCGCAAGGGACTGGTCTATCATACAGCACTCTCTTAGATCTGTCTTCTTCAGTATTGCCTCTGTTTCTGCTCAAATATTTAATAATGTTTATCGTTAAACATTATTCAGCTTGAAAAACTCATGTCGAATGTGAGTGTGTTGTGTCATGCTGTGTACATATATACTTAAACTGTGTATATGCACATCACCTCTATTCCACATTTCTCATGTAAAACCGTAGGATCTGAATCAGTGTTGTTCGTACGCAGTGCGCTATAGGCGTGATGGTAGTGTCATATGTTTGCTGAGAAAGCAATCCCAGAATACATTGCGACAAACTTAGTTAAGATAAAAAAAAAAAAAATGGTGTAATGAATTAAAAATATTTTGTCAATTAAAGTCACCAAGAAATCAAAATTGACAATTCTTGTTTTTTAATTGAGTATTGGAGTATTATTATAAATTATTTATCTATGCATATAATTATTTATTTATTTTATTCATGTGCCCTCATAATCTTAAATCAAAGAAATGTCCCCTCCCTCTTGCAACGACATCTCTAATCAGTCCAATCAATTCCTGATGATCAAAATCAGGTCCCGTCCGACATTTTTTCTTATTTGAGAAGTTGTTTCACTCGAATATACATCACAATGGGGGGAATAGATTTTTGCAATATCCGTTTCATGCCGAAGTTTAATACATTTGCAATGGTGGGATATGAATTCACATTGTGAAATAAAAATATGCAATTGTGAGAATTAAAGTTGCAATTGTAAGGGAAAAAAAGATAATTGTAAAATATGAAGTCGCATTGTGAGATATAAATGCACAATCTTGTGAAATAGTTGCAATTACAAGAAATAAAGTATGAAGTTGCAATTATGAGTCAGAATTGTGAGAAATAATATCACAATTGTAAGATATGAAGTCTCATTGTGATAGAGTATATAAATGCACAATTGTGAGAAATAAAGTCACAATTAGCCTACAAGAAATAAAGTATGTAGTTGCAATTCTGAGAAATTAAATCAATATGATCAAATATGAAGTCAAAATTGTGAGAAATAGTAACAATTGTGAGATAAAAATGTGTAATTGTAATAAATAACTGTAATTACAAGAAATAAAGTGTGAAGTTGCAAAATTGTGATAAATGATGTCAGTTCTAAAATATGAAGTCACAATTGAAATAAAGTTACAATTGTGAGATGTGAAGTCGCAAATATTAAGGAAAAAAAGTCACAGGTACCTTTTTTATTTTTTATTCTGAAGCAGAAACAAGGCAGCTTACTAGTTTAAATAAAACGGAGCTTTTGAAGTTTCTATCAATGTCCCTTTTTGGGAGATAAACACTGCCCCTGCCACTACCACTTTTTTCTAATTATTTCTACACCGTTGCATAGAACTGCACTGACCTGACGAGACAGCAGAGAATAATGAATGCATATTCTACTTGGTGAAAACTGTAATTGTTGCAGATTACCTCATAAAATGGCAAGCATAAAAGCTCTGTAAAGGGAAAGAGTTTTTTTCCCTGGACCTCGGCCACGCTATACATTAGGACTGTGTGCTCATGTGCGAAACCCAGTACACTGGAGCTCTCCTGAAGGGTGAGATTAATGGTCTGACCTTCACTGAACGGCCGACGTATTTAGCACAAAGTTTGTAATAGTGCTATAGCAGTAGGTCACAGCAGTGCTGCTCTTTTGATGAAAATGTCGCACCGCTGTTAGGCACGATGAACCGGGCACACACTCACAAGCGTCCACTCTTAAAAGATAAAGGTTTAAGTGCGTAAGAGCCACACACAAAATGCAAGAAACAGGAATGCCCTCTCTGTAAACAGAGCACTAGAAACAGTAACGTACGCATGCACCTGTTATGAGAGAAAATGACTTTCATTTTAAAACCTCTCTCGCTTGTTTTATTCTTTTCCGATGCGCAGTGAATCATATGTCATCTCCTGGTCTTAGTTCACTCATTTTGTTAAGAATTTATTACGTTTTTCTTTTCACTGAGAAAATGGTGTTCTCAGCAGAGCAGGTTTTCTGTCACGCTATACGGCGTGTTTTGCACGGTTTTCTATTCTATTTCCCATTTATGGAGCTTATAATATGACAAAATGATTTGAATTTGAATTGTGTAAATTTGAATTATTTGCAAGTGTAATCTAACTAAATTGAATTTTAGGTGGTAGTTTAAATAGTTCTGAATTTGATTTGTTTTAAACGAATATTGAACGTTTGAAATTTAACAAATTGAAATGTTTTTATGGCTGAATTTTATAGACATGTATTTTCAAACAGCTAGTTTTTTTGTTCTGAATTCGTATAGTGCAAATATTCAGTTTAAAAAAATACAGATTCAAGTTTTCAAGATGAAGAAATTCTGAACTTCAAATTCAGTTTTCTAAAATTCAAGTTCAAAAATTCAAGTTCAAAAATTCAGATCTTACAGAAAGTAGGTCACAGGTCATCCACAGGGAAGAGTAAAGGATCTCAGATAAGTCGAACAGAGCATTTTGGCTGCACTGCAGTAGTTTTCTGCCGCAAACGCGGTGGTGGTTCAAGAGAATCCGTGTATCTTTCGTTCAGTCGTTTTTTTATTTAATATTAAGAGTAGAAAAATGAGAAAACAGCTTGAGTATTAGATTTCTTCTAATATTCTAGTAATAATAGTCCGCTGCAGCAGTTGCACGGAGCTTAGGCTACAAAACGCGTGTATTGCAACTAGGCTACATTTAATTTTCTCATCAAACAACTAGACTAGCGAATGGCTCGGCACAACAGAAGACTAAATGTTGACTTTCAAAAGTAGGCGCGCCAAGAAGGCTATTCTCTGTATTTTGGTTCATTTTTGGTGAGCGCCAGAAAGATCTAAAGAGACCGAGACGCGCTAAAGCAGCGCATCATGTTGTTTTATTTATTTTTCAATGGCATGATATTTTGTAGTCATTTTGAATGTACACAAATAAAAATATACATTTTACTGTTTCGGATGATGTCATATTATCTGTATGACTATAAATAAATAACAGAGTATTAAGTTATTTCCCAGCAGTGGAACAAATCCAAGTGATGGCGCTCGCGCATCGCGCTCTCACACAACATAGTAGGATATCAGTTCTGGCGTTGCTTCATATCGCAGACTGTTCATTATCAAAATGAAACATAGTCAACCAAACATATAAAAAGTTATTCTGCATAATTTAATTGGTCTGTTGTACAATATGAAGGGCAAGCTGTGCCGCACACAGTCCTACTTGTTATTCCAAACATTTCCCTTGCTGTGAAGACGCTGATTTAGCCTATACGTGTATTTTGGGACTCGACTGAAGTATGACGCCTTTTTATTTGTATTATAATATAATATATTAAAATACACAATCTTCTGAGTTTTATGATGTAGCCTAGGCCTTGTGTGTTTTATTAAAATGTAGGCTATTATAATTTACATCTCAAGGATGCGCTTTGTGCATTCTCTGACATTATATTTATTTATTTAATTAATATTGAGTATCAATTGATGTTAAACAAAACGGTGTGTTATTTTCTCTGGCAACTAAACTTAAAAAAAAAAAAAAAAAAAAAAAACTTCCAAAGCAAAGCCATTGTGCGTTCTCTCCTCGCTCCGCAGCTTTTCCACACAGATTTTGAGAACTGGCCAGCTAAAAAAAATAGGCCAAAGAAGTAGACTAACGGCTAGTGTCCGGGAAATGCGAGGTACGTTCATATTTATAAATAAACATAACTGATTTTGTCTACACCTAAATCAATTTCCTAATAATAACAGTGATTAAGCCCAAATGTGGGTGGGGGTAATGAACACAATATTTTTTTTTTTTGTTTATTAGTTTTTTGGCCCAAATGGTCTCCACTCTATGCATTTTGTAACAATACAGCAACATTTTTTAACTGACCGTATTTGCCAGAAAATAAGTCGCATGCACATGAGTGCAAGTCACACTGGATCATGTTGAGAGAGAAAGGCGTCATAATTATTATTATTATTTTTTTATATATTAGCCTATTCAGCAATAGTGTAAAAGACCTGTAAATAAAATACAGCATTTACATGATAAACACTATTAACATGTAGGCTATGTGTTGCCTATTTTACTTTCCCTTATGACAAATGAATGCAAAAAACAACAAGAATGAAAAATAAGTATGTAGGCTAGGCTATAATAAAATAATATATAGGCTACAGACTATAAAAATAGCCTATATTGTGCCCTTTATAAACGCCAAGCCTAAACAAATTTATTTAAATCGAAACGGTCGCGCATCTCTCATTCAGTCAAAAGTTTTCATTGCAATGTAACATGTGGATGCTAACTATTAATATAAAGAAGGCTTCATACTTCAGTCGAGTCCCAAAATACACGTAGGCCTATAGGCTAAATCAGCGTCTTCACAGCAAGGGAAATGTTTGGAGTGGGACTGTGTGTGGCACAGCTTGCCCTTTATATTGTACAACAGACCAATTAAATTATACAGAATAACTTTTTATATGTTTGGTTGACTGTGTTTCATTTTGATAATGAACAGTCTGCGATATGAAGCAACGCCAGAACTGATATCCTACTATGTTGTGTGAGAGCGCGATGCGCGAGCGCCATCACTTGGATTTGTTCCACTGCTGGGAAATAACTTAATACTTTGTTATTTAGTCATACAGATAATATGACATCATCCGAAACAGTAAAATGTATATTTTTATTTGTGTACATTCAAAATGACTACAAAATATCATGCCATTGAAAAATAAATAAAACAACATGATGCGCTGCTTTAGCGCGTCTCGGTCTCTTTAGATCTTTCTGGCGCTCACCAAAAATGAACCAAAATACAGAGAATAGCCTTCTTGGCGCGCCTACTTTTGAAAGTCAACATTTAGATTATTTAACATTAAATGCATTATATATGCCTGAGTCACTTTGGAATAATTCGGAGCGTATTTCATGATAAAACGTGCCTTAGCCTATAGGCTACAGTCGAGAAAATAGGCAAATTCAGACCAACTGCTGGTCTACACAGAGAGAAAGCCCTTTCTAGGGTCTTCTGTTGTGCCGAGCCATTCGCTAGTCTAGTTGTTTGATGAGAAAATTAAATGTAGCCTATAGTTGCAATACACGCGTTTTGTAAGCTCGATCCGTGCAACTGCTGCAGCGGACTATTATTACTAGAATATTAGAAGAAATCTAATACTCAAGCTGTTTTCTCATTTTTCTACTCTTAATATTAAATAAAAAAACGACTGAACGAAAGATACACGGATTCTCTTGAACCACCACCGCGTTTGCGGCAGAAAACTACTGCAGTGCAGCCAAAATGCTCTGTTCGACTTATCTGAGATCCTTTACTCTTCCCTGTGGATGACCTGTGACCTACTTTCTGTAAGATCTGAATTTTTGAACTTGAATTTTTGAACTTGAATTTTAGAAAACTGAATTTGAAGTTCAGAATTTCTTCATCTTGAAAACTTGAATCTGTATTTTTTTAAACTGAATATTTGCACTATACGAATTCAGAACAAAAAAACTAGCTGTTTGAAAATACATGTCTATAAAATTCAGCCATAAAAACATTTCAATTTGTTAAATTTCAAACGTTCAATATTCGTTTAAAACAAATCAAATTCAGAACTATTTAAACTACCACCTAAAATTCAATTTAGTTAGATTACACTTGCAAATAATTCAAATTTACACAATTCAAATTCAAATCATTTTGTCATATTATAAGCTCCATACCCATTCAGCCACAAAACCTGATCTTGACTGTATTGCTTTCAATTTATATGCGGTTTCAAATAAAAAGACGCTTCTTATTAGCTTTAAATGCAATTGCATTATATTATATGTGAATTAGATCATCGGGCAAGGTCTCTGATCTGGTCTTTTCTGCTCAAATGCTTTCATATAATGCCTATTTCTTTTTGCTGTGTTAATTCAGGAAATGTCTTTTCGAAGTGTTGATGCGATGTACCAGGTCTGTCTCTCTTTCTCATCACGATTCTTGTGATTCTGCCTCACCTCTACATAAAACAGTTCCTGGTCTCTCACATAACCGCATTCACGCTGAGGCTGATAAATCAAGAATTCATGCATGTACATGAACTTATTAGTTATTGTGTTTTTTGTTAATACCAATAGGTGATGAGTCCCTATCCATCCATCCATCCATCCATCCATCCATCCATCCATCCATCCATCCATCCATCTACCAAAATGCATCTAGTTATCCAACCATTCATTTATCTTCTTTAACATTTTAATTAAACTTACATGAGTTAATATGACCTATAAAGCCATTCTTTTTCAAACAAATAAAAAGCTGTTTACAGCGGCGAATGGATGATGAGTTTCAGCAGATGCATTTTGAATCAAGACGACTCTGCACTTAGTCTTGTTTTATTGCCCTCATTTCCAAGTGCTCAGTGTTAAACTAAGTAGAAATGTGCCTTAATACCGCCAAATTGATGTCTTATGGTTTGGCCTCGTCTTCAAAGGCTTTTAACATTTTTATTACTGCCATTAGCTTCCACAAACTGTAATTATTTCTACAGATGAGTTTTGTAGATTTCCTGCTACCAGCGATTGTTTTCACTTCAAACACATTCTCAATTTATATCACTTTCTTGACACGCAAGACATTTTCACAGTCTCGGAATACCTAAAGACCATGGCAGTGCATGCACACATTGTTTTCAGTTCAAATAAAGATAAATCTAGCGGCAGACAATCACAGTGCAGTAGAGTGAAGGAATTGTGGGATGTGTTTTTATGAGGCGTACGTTCTCAGTAACATTTGGATGCATGTGATTGAGCTTAATATTGTTCAAATGAAAAATAATATTGTAAATGAGCACTATGATAAAAGCAACAAAGGATATGAAACAGATCTGTGTAATGTGCTAGTTTATTCGGAGCCACACTGACAGTGTTGATATGTAACATCCAACAAATAATATCTGTCTAGTTGGTGTATTGTTTGATAATGATGTCCAAAAGGACTGTAAGAGGCTGCATTTATGCATGAGCTCAGCCCAAATGCACTGCAAGGTCAGACACGCAGGGAACAGCTCTTATTACATGTGCATCACGTCCCAAAAGGGTCCGAATCCCGCTCAACACACACATCTACGAGTCTCATGACATTATACTAAAAAGATATCAAAACACATTAGGGATCTACCTGGAAGAGAGAGAAAATGGCTTAAATTACATCCTGTGAATTGTATGGACTGCTCGTGTGTGATTTGCACTGTGAATGCACTAATATAAAGGCAAGAGAAAATGAGTAAATGGACACAGTCCAAGGTTGCTCTTTTTTCTTGCTCTTAAACATTAATTAGTTTGTGTGTCAAGGGACCTTTTTGTGGCGTACGGGGAGCCATCTCGAACCCTGCTGCGCACACATGAAGGTCGGATGACCTGTTCTTCTGAGAGCCACAGTCAGCACCGACATGACGTCCTCTTGCTTTCCCAAACATCCTACACACACAAAACATGAGAACCACCAGGGTGAGGGTCATGCTCCTATTTTGTTTGAGGCCACAGAATAAAAAGAAATCTTTGAGGGTGGGTATGATGACTGAATGTTTCATTATAAAGCAAGCAAATGAGGTCACACATATTGGGTGTCTTTACTATGTACTAATATTTAACAATAAAATGTATTGTTAAGTACAATGTACTTATTGTGTTCATGGTGTATTGCTGCCGTTGAGGTGGGATACGGTTAAGGTTAGGGACAGGTTTGGTGGTGGGTATAGGTTTAACAGTGGGTTAAGGGGTATGTGTAGGGTCAACACGGTAATTGTAGGTGTAATCAGTGCTCAAAGTGGACCGTTACGCACCGGTACACAGTACCTGAAGTTCCTGAACTTCTATATTTTAATCTGTAGCGTACCCTCACTTTTTCTTGCGTGCCGGCACTTCTCACATGTTGCCGGTCTGAACACCCAACAGGAGTACCGGCCCTTTTTTTCCACTTCAAGCATTGGATTTTATTACACAAATTAATTGCAACTCTAATTGCATGCAAATTAAAAATATGTACAATGTAAAAACATGTATGTTCACAATCAGTGCATTGTATCAATGATTCATTTAAATGTTAGTGCATTGTAGTTACAGAAGGGATAGTTTACCCAAAAAATTCTATCATTAGTTACTCACCCTTGTGTCGTTCCAAACCCGTAAGTCTTTTGTTCATCTTCGGAACACAAATGAAGATCTTTTTGATGAAATCTGAGAGCTTTCTGTTCCTCCTTTGACAGCTGTGCAACTACCACTTTGATGCTTCAAAAAGTTCATAAAGAGATCATAAATCTAGTCCATATGAATCAAGCTGTTTAGTCCATTTTTTAGTCCATTAGTCAATTTTCTGAAGAGACTCAATTACTAGTTTTAATTTAACACACGAGAATGAACCTCATTTGTTCTCACACGTCAAGCGAACATCCTTGAGCTTTCGTTTACCACAACTGATGAGTGAGTTGGTGAATGTTTATGTGAAAATCGTATAGGTTTGGAACGACATGAGTGTGAAGAATTAATAACAGAATTTTCATTTTTGGTTAATCTATCTCTGTAATATAAAGTGGGAACGCAAATGAACTTTGGAAGTTGCAACTTATTTGTAGATATGAGATTGTGAATGTGACTTTTATGCAATGTAATTCTCAAAGCTTAAAGGTTTTTTTTTTTGGAAGTTGCATTTAAAATCCTCTCAGCTCAAAAACCTGAGAAGGCATGAAGAGTTATGTGCAGATTTTCACTATAGCTAAGCCACTTATGACTTCTTAAGAAGCACTTTAAAAATGTGGCGACGGCAAGAAAACAACAGATGACCAGAAAAGAGACTTTCAAAATAAGAGACACCATAACAAAATTATCCCTGTAAAGCCTGGCATATGAAATAATAGTCAGGAAAAATCTATTTTTCTTTAAATGAAACCTTTAGACACAATCTGAAATTTTTTTGTGTGTTTTATATTTGTTTTATATTTGAAACATCAGGCTTTTATGACCTGTATATGATAGCTCACAGTCACACTTGATGAGAAAAAACACCTCAGTTTTATTCAGAGGCCCAAACTGAGCAAAAATATGCAATTTGGTGCAGTTATGGCTGAAAAGCAAGATGAAATTCTGATAGCTTGTTAAATTAATATATCATATCATTTAGTTCAATGATATTTAAATGCTTAATTTTATGATCAAAGCTCTGTACTTTGAATTGTAGGGGGCAAAACAGGATGTAATTCAGTACAGTGATGATTGAAAGATATAGATACAAATAAGAGATAAGAGATACAAATAAAGTTTACCCAACAGCCTGATGCAAGAATAAACTGTAAACGCATAAAAATGATGTATGGATATTGGATAATCAAGTAAACATAATTTTCTTCAGTCCAGTAAATGTTTATCTAGAAATATTACTAACAATATAACATTTAACGTTTACTGAATAAAGATCATTAAAGATTTCACAGGAAGAAAAAAGAAAAAAAAAACATGAAGGGGGACATTTTTTCAGTTATATTAAGTCTTATACTTCAATTTTTTGAATTTAGAATTAAGGTCCTTTATTAACTAAAACAGTATAAATCATCAATCAATGGGCAAGAGGTTTGTAGTAGATTGTGTGCAACAGGTTTTTCAGTTTTGATCATGCTGATCATTTAGAGCCCTGATAAATGTATGTATTAAATATAATACACTAGGTTTTATAGCGTTCAAGAAGGAGCCCAAATATATTGAACAGAGACTCAAGCAAATCTGTCTTTTAAACAGCAACAGACAATTCTGAGAAAACAAATGAGGTTGATGAAATCTAAACCCTGTTTAGGAAGATACACGGGCTGAACAGGGACAAGAAATGGAGGGGTGTAGAACTGCCTCTGGCGGTTTGTTAAAGAGAACACCTAATTATATCACTTTGACAATACGCCATCCACTAAAGAGGGAATTCTGTCTGTTCTAAAATGTGACAAGCAACATGTCGCTATAAATAGCAAAGGATGCATATTAAATCAGAATACAAGCTGAACCAAAATGCACTGTTGACGTTATAGCCACAACAATTCAGCGTGTTTATGAAGTTATGGACTCCGTTAAAAGAGTAAAAGTGCATTAGGGTGTAACAACAAAACTGTTTCAAGTACAAATAGCTTTTATTATAGTTCTTTTTTCATAATGGGTGATTCAAAAGATAGGTTATACTATTTATTATACTCTCTGTGGTCTCTGAAGCGGAAATTGAAAACCAGTGCTTTACCGAAGGCACATTTGAATGTATTTTAGAGGGATGGCTGTATCAGACATGATAAGAAGTGATCCTCTCTTTGACTTTACCAGGCCAGAAACAAACATCATCTATGTTCATATTGTTTGGATGCTGTGAAGCTTCACGTCTCCATGCACACGGAAAAGAGAGGGCAAAAGCGTCATTACGGCATAGCTGCCCAGTGAAGCTTGCTATGAGGACCCAACACATTAGCAGATTATGGGTTTGTGTCTGGCTACTGTTGTTCATTATGTGTCAAGAGAAGAATGAACCCGAGTGACTTCTCTAATGGCATCTCAGAAACTCCAACGGAATGAGCATTTGTTCTTTCGGCTCTCAGCGCTGTTTCAGGAGGAATCGACCTCATGCTATGAGTAAAGGTGGAGTAGCACTCCAATGTAATAAAGAAAGAAGTGCTGAGTGCTGTGCCTTTATCTCTTTTTCACTCTCGTTGTTGCTGTGTTGAGATTTTCCGTGAGGGTTAACCTGGAAAAGAAAAGAACGGGAAACAGTTCAACAAAAAATGAATGTATGTACAGATTTTTGTTATACATTAAAACTGCAAAAAAATATTCGTTGAATTTAATTAAAAAAATGTATGGTACGTGGTTGCACACAATTGATTTTAGCTACATTTAAACAAATGCATTAGGGCTATGTTCACACTTAGCGTCTTTTTTGACAAGAAAAAGTTGACAACGGCGTTTTTTTAGCAAAAAAAAAACGCTGGCAGCGTTCGGTTACAAATAGCAGCCGAGCGCGTCTTTTGTGGCTGGCGCATATACTGACGTGTCTTGACCATGCGTCAACATACGACGAAAAGGGTACCACCATAACGTCCATATGTGACGATTCGGGTTATGGGTAGGTTTAGGTATGCGTTAGGGTACCGCTAGGAGGCGCTGCTGGTGCGCTTCTGTCTGCGTCTCATATTGACGTTAAAGGGGTACCCTTTTCGTCGTATGTTGACGCATGGTCAAGACGCGTCAGTATATGACGTTTTGGGGTGAGACCGGGCTGCTATTCATTCGATTCACATGACGTCACTGTAGCTTTGCGCCGCCATCTTTGCGACCGCCGGTCTCAGTAATGCCTGCAATATGTTGTGCAGTTGGCTGCAACAACAGCCTAAAGAGGAACCCTGAACTGGTATTTTATTCTATACCAAAAGAAGAGAGAATCATTTATTTAAAAGACTTGAAGTCTCATGTTGGTTTGTGGTTAATTATATTTCCATTATACTCTCAGTGGCCAACATTATACAGACAGATATCGACAGATAATGTTTTGTCTTCATTTTATTGTTGGATCTGTTTAAATGCACTTTATCATGGTAAGTTAGTAAGATTTGGGGTTGTTTTGAATATAACTGTTTGTCTGTCTGTTAGTACCTACCTAAATCTAAGAAATATTTTTCTGAAGTTCATAAAGATATTGTCTTCGTCACATGCGCTTTAGATGTTATTTTGTGTAAGTAACGTTAGCTCTGCAGACGATGCATAATATCATCCTTGAAATGCATATTAAAGGACTAGTTCTTCCAAAAATGACAATTCTGCCGTCATTTACTCACCTTCATGTGCAAACCCTTAAGTTTACTTTCCGTGGAAGACAAAGGGACATTTTTGAATATGTAGCCTAATGGAGACTCTTCTTGTCGATGTAATGAAAGTGAATGAGTAACGTTAGCCTACTGGGGGCTGTCACGCAAAAAAATAATAATAATAAAAGACAAAAAAACATCACAAAAGTATCATAAAAGTGATCTAATACGACTCGTCCGTTATATTAATATAGTTATTTATTCATATGATAGCTTTATGTGACGAACAAACTGCAATTTAAGTCGTTATATTATAATCACTGATGACCTTACCTCTTGATAGCTTTTAATCGCAGCCGAATCGTGAGTGAATCATTCAAAAAGATTCGACTCGAAAGATTCTTTCATTTCGATATTTGTGTGTATTAAACCTTCTCTCTGTAATTGAACATCTGTTCTTTCGGACAGATATGGCAGTATTTGATCATATTCGGCTGATGTCTCTGGCTGTGCTGATGGACGGATTAGATATATTCATTCATGCTGAACAGCTGCAGATTCATAGATTCATTCATGACATCGCCTCGACTCTCATGAACACGCGCCATGAAGCTCTATGACTTAAGTATTTCTATATCATGAAAGGCCAATTGGGGCAAGTCTGGGGCAGATAATAATGGACTAAAGAAAACTGGGGGTAACAAATAAGGATCGGAGCCTAAAATATAATTTTTCTCCAGGTATCTCTGTCTCTCTCTCTCATTCAAATGGGCAGTTTGGGCGGCCATACCGGGCGAGTCGGTCGCAAATATGGCGGCGTTCTATTTGTTGTGACGTCGGTGGCATCTATGAATAACAAGAGCTGCAACAGTAGCCTAGTGCTGTGTGATGCAAAAAATGTCGAGAAAGAGAAAGTTGGCTCTTGCGTTGGCTTTTGAAGTTACTGGGGAGGAGAATGTCGGTTCACAAAGACGTTTGTGGGTGCACGACAGACAGTTGTTCTTGTTGTTATGGAAACGACAGGTCTCGCTACTCGCTTGTCATTGGTCAGCTGTCAAAAAGGCGCTTGACGTAGGGCGTTCTTTTCAGAAAAGTTGAACTTTTTTCAACTTAAAAAGACGCTCTGAGCTGCAGAAAAAGACGCCGGCGGTGGCTAAAAAAGCGCTCAGGACTTTTTTGAAAAAACGGTTTACTCCATAGGGTTATAATGTAGTACAGACGCTGGCAGTTTGAAAAAAGACGCTAAGTGTGAACATAGCCTAATAAGTTGAACTAAAATGTATTAAGTTCAACTTAATGCATTTGTTTAAATGTAGCTAAAATCAATTGTGTGCAACCACTTACCATACATTTTTTTATTAAATTCAACGAATCATTTTTATCAGTAAGGGGGAAATAATGCATTTCAATAATGAAAACTAAAATTTGAAGATGGAGAAAAAAAAAGTTATTATAATAATATGAACTTTATAACATCACATTAAATAATGCTTCATCATTCATACAACTTTCCTCTATCTTTGATATTATGAATAATGATGTTTGTAACTGTTTATGATGATGTGGTGTTAATTATGTATTCAGTCTCATTGAGCCTAATTGGTCACAAATGGATCTTTACGGTGATTGGTCATGTGATCGTTTCGAAGAGATTGAGTTTGAATAGTTGTACAGTATATGCCTGATGATGGTCGTGAGACCGAAACTTAGCTAATAAAATGTTGATACTCATTTGCAAGTATTTATGATTTGATCGACACAATCAATCAAGTCAGGGTATCAGTTTATTCAGTAAGCCCTATATATTTAGGCAAAGAGCTTATTAAAAAAACGAGCCGTTTTCTATTCAAGCCTGTGTGATCTGAAGCAGGTGGGAAGTATATCATTTACTTTTAAAAAAGACTGTAATGCTGCACTAGATTGAACCGTACGACCATAGAGGCAATGGTGTAAAATTACCTTTTGCAAGAAAATACATTTTCCTCCTGTGAATTTGAAAAGATCAAATAATGGCAAAATGTGATTTGAATTTTATCTGCACAGAACGTGAAATTCAATTTAATCTTCTTTCAGATAATCTGAATGAACTGCCATCTATGGTCCAGACTGAGTCCCATGAATTACCAGAGGGGAACTTTGGAATTATCACCTTGAATTTCACATAGAATAATGGCTGTCCTACCCTAGAGCTGTTTATGAAATGGGTACCTTTGTGTTTGTTCCTCCATTTGATCTCAGGCTCATTTTCACCCTTCAGCATCTTTCTCTTCGGGAAAGTTTAATCGCTAACTAATAGACAGATTGAATAAGACTACGTTTTGCAATGATGTTTCTTTTAGTAAAATCAAGTAAAAAATCTCACATTATAAAACATATTTTTAGTCCTGAGTCATTAAATAATTCACTTAAATGTTTTTTTTTTTTTTTTTTTCTTCAATGTTTTGTTCAATAACACTGATTAGCCTACTGCGTCACGTGTGATACTTAAAGATATATATGTCATGAAACTCAAGATGGTGTAGGCTGATGACCCCCTTTGTTTGTTCTGATTTAAGCCCTATTTAAGCCCTGTATTTCTTTCAGTTGATTGTCACTTCTACGTCATTACGACGTTGGTTGTTCTGTTCCAGTTCCAGAGATTCTTCAGTGTTTTGTAAAGTTTGTTTAATAAAAGACGCTTCTGCATAATTTCCCTTTGTGCTGCAACCAGCAGTTACTCGGCACAAGCTGATTGGTTCTTGTTGTATCCGCAGCCAATGAATTTGCTGCTCAACATTTAAATAGCTGGTCAGTGTTTGCTGTAGCTGTTTGCAGCACTTTCAGATTTCCTCTGAAACCCTCCACCTTCCCCAGCTCCACCTATAGATCTGCTACTACGGGTCATTTCATGTCATTCCTGGGATTCGGTAATATTTTAAATTGGATTTTTTTTTTTAAATACATATTAATTTTCTAAATACCCCACATCATTAGGCACATATCAAACCTCCAACAAATCATATTTTACCACCTCAAGCATTAAAGAACTTTGTTTTACTTAGTGTTTTTTTCTTTTCTTTTTTCATTTTTTTTTCAGGTTTAAACACCCTTTATTCTCAACCCTGTAACTGACTAAATGGAATTGGTTTAAAAAGGATTTTACACATAGAGTGTTATAAAACAAACATCTACCTACTGTTCATGTGTCCCTCATAAATTTGTTTTTGTTTTTTTGTTGTTGTTTTCAAAAACATTAATGTGACAAGGTTGAGAATAGTGTGACGGTGTTGAAGACTGTAACGGGTTTGAAGGGAGACATTGTCTTCAATTTTATATTTTTAATTTTTTCTCTTTCTCATATTGTGCCCTTCTTTCTCGGTCAACATATCTGCATACACAACAGTCTTTCTGCTGCTGATGTGTCATTTCTGACATAGGATGCTTGTCAATGTGTAAGTGGATGCATTACCTAAAATATTCTATTTATAACAAAATTATGAGTTTTCATGATTTTGGGAAGTATATATTTACTGAAACCGTGACTTTTATATCTTTTTATTAAAATTATTCAAAAATGAAGTGAAAAATTCAACCCTGTCACACGTTTACAACCCCGAAATAATGATAAATATGGGTTGAGTGTGATGGGATTGAGTTTTTTTGCTCAACATTATAAATATACTGTATGTATATGTATATGTATATTTATATAATAATAATAATAATAATATTTATAAATATGCAGCTGCCATCTTGTAATAATAATTATAAATAATTATTATTATTATTATATGTATATGTATATGTATATGTATATATATATATATATATATATATATATATGTATATATGTATATACTGTATGTATGTATATATATATATATATATATATATATATGTACTGTATATATATATTTATATTTATATTTATATATGACCATATGTGGCATATATAGACCGTAATCGTTCTCAATTCAAATACACTTCATGATTTGTTTCAGATTGTGACCTCTGAATGCACTGTGATGTCATACAGCCAAATTCTTTTATTAGTCTGATTCAAAGTCTTTTCCTGTAACTGTATACTTTCAAGTGCTGTATGTGTCCTCGAGTTAGGAATGCGTTTCCCCTCTTAGGTTATTATGTCTCTTTGCCTTATGTCTCTTCTGTCCCTTTATGACGGGAGAGGAGGTTTAGTTTGCCAGTCAGGCTGTGGAATGCACTACTTTATATGGAAAAAAGCAGTAATTTCCCCAAACACAGTAAAGAAAGGCCAGTCTCCAGGCTCGACCCCACCTCCACCCTCCCAGTTCTCATCGGCCAGTGCGACTGGAAACGCTGCTGGCGCCGCGCTCACTGGCATTCCATGCATTCTTTTATCATGTGCTCACAAAAAGACGAGGGGAAAAAGAATGAGAGACAAGAGGGAAAGTACAGTTAGGGTTAACCCTTACTGTGTTACAGTGTGTCAAAGTGTTTGCAACTGGCTGATGTGTAAAAAGAGGACCACATCTGAAAGACAATAGAGGAGATAATCATGTTTTTAGCAACCATGAAATTAATATGTTTATGTGTTCCTGTATTATATGAGTCTGGGAAGTTCTATTATATATTTTCTTTTCTTTCATTCATGCATTTGTGTCTTATAATGGGCTGTTAACAGAGAACAATAAGTTCAACTGTGCAGTCTAAAATCATCAGATCCAAAGTTATGCTGATAATTATCAGGCCCATATTACTTTGCATTCCAGTGTATAAACATTGGAGCGTTGCGGAATGGTTGAGATGTTTGGAATGCTCTGATGAGTGCAGATGAATGCTGCCTGTCAGTTGAATGAAAGCCATTAGCCCAAGCTTTCTGTGCCTCGCGGACAATGAGCCTTAAATTCAATTATGAAGTGATTGTTCTGTCATCACAAAACATTTATTCAGTGTAGATGCTTTCAAGATGAGACAGTTTCTGCAGGGGTTATTCTTAGTGTACTGCCTCATGGTTCACATACTTGAGTCTAGATAAGAGGAGGCTCTGCCATGTTTTGAATTAGTAATGGGGGCACAAGTTTACATATAATATATACCATAATTGGATTTTTAGTTTAGATGTTAAAGAGATTCTCTCAGCATTCACTCACCCTTATACCATCCCAGATGTATATGACTTTCTTTCTTCAGATGAACACAAATTAAGATTTTTAGAACAATAATCCATCTCTGTGAGTCCATACTAATGCAAGTGGATGGGACCCTCAAAGTTGATGTTTCAAAAACCACATAAAGCAATTACGATGGTAACCCATACCATCCTAGTGGATGAATCAGTCTTTCAAGCAAAATGAAAGATGTGTGTGTGTACGTGTGAGAGAAAAAATACTAATATTTTAAACTTTTTTTATCGATAAACCATCTTATCTGGCCAACTGTGGGTTGATGAGTTCACACTTGACGTTAAACCTGAGCATGCTGTGATGAGTGATGTAAGCGCGTTGTGAAACTCTAGTGCATTACGTCCTGCTTCACAATGTACTGTCATAGCTCTTCATGATGCTCTCAGAAACCTGCGTATGGACAGAAGCAAATTTAGATACAAATAATTTAGTTGAAATAGTTTAGTTTAAAATAGTTTAAAACAATTAGTATTTTTCTCACACACACCTATCATTTCTCTTCATCCACTGGAGTCGTATGGGTTACTGTCGTATTCGTTTTGTGTTTTTTGAAGCGTGAACTTTTGAGTGTCCCATTCACCTGCATTACATGGACTGCCGAGAGGCGGATTATTTTTGTAGAAATCACTGTTTGTGTTCCACAGAAGAAAAAAAGTAATAAACTCTACATCTAGCACGACATGTAAATGGTCAGAGAATTTTCAATTTGGGGTGGAGTATCCCTTAAAATGATCACAGATAATTATTTTTAAACTATGTTAGAAAATGTATGCAATTGATTATGCTTTTTGATAGACATGCAGATTGATAGATAGATAGATAGATAGATAGATAGATAGATAGATAGATAGATAGATAGATAGATAGATAGATAGATAGATAGATAGATAGATAGATAGATAGATAGACAGACAGACAGACAGACAGACAGACAGATAGATAGATAGATAGATAGATAGATAGATAGATAGATAGACATACATACAGACAGAAAGACAGACATGCAGATTGATAGACAGACAGACAGACAGACAGACAGATAGATAGATAGATAGATAGATAGATAGATAGATAGATAGATAGATAGATAGATAGATAGATAGATAGATAGATAGATAGATAGACATATAGACAGATAGATAGAGAGATAGAGAGATAGACAGACAGATAGATAGACAGACAGATAGATAGAGAGATAGACAGACAGACAGACAGACAGATAGATAGATAGATAGAGAGATAGAGAGACAGACAGACAGACAGACAGACAGACTGACAGACAGACAGATAGAGAGATAGACAGACAGACTGACTGACTGACTGACTGACTGATAGATAGATAGACAGACAGATAGATAGATAGATAGATAGATAGAGAGATAGACAGACAGACTGATAGATAGATAGATAGATAGATAGATAGATAGATAGATAGATAGATAGATAGATAGATAGATAGATAGATAGATAGATAGATAAAGAGATAGAGAGATAGATACATAGATAGATAGATAGATAGACAGATAGATAGATAAAGAGATAGAGAGATATACAGACATATAGATAGAGAGATAGAGCGATAGACAGACAGATAGATAGAGAGATAGACAGACAGACAGACAGACAGAGAGATAGAGAGATAGACAGACAGACTGACAGACAGATAGAGAGATAGACAGACAGACTGACTGATAGATAGATGATAGATAGATAGATAGATAGATAGATAGACAGACAGACAGACAGACAGACAGACAGACAGACAGACAGACAGAGAGATAGATAGATAGATAGAGAGATAGAGAGATAGACAGACAGATAGATAGATAGATAGATAGATAGATAGATAGATAGATAGATAGATAGATAGAGAGATAGACAGACAGACAGACAGATAGATAGAGAGATAGACAGACAAACTGATAGATAGATAGACAGACAGACAGACAGACAGACAGAGAGATAGAGAGATAGACAGACTGATAGATAGATAGATAGATAGATAGATAGATAGATAGATAGATAGATAGATAGATAGATAGATAGATAGATAGATAGACAGACAGATAGAGAGATAGAGAGACAGACAGACTGATAGATAGATAAATAGATAGATAGACAGACAGACAGACAGATAGATAGATAGATAGATAGATAGATAGATAGATAGATAGATAGATAGATAGATAGATAGAGAGATAGACAGACAGATAGATAGAGAGAGAGATAGAGAGATAGACAGACAGACAGACAGACAGACAGACAGATAGATAGAGAGATAGAAAGACAGACAGACTGATAGATAGATAGATAGATAGATAGATAGATAGATAGATAGATAGATAGATAGATAGATAGATAGATAGATAGACAGAGAGATAGAGAGATAGACAGACAGACAGATAGAGAGATAGACAGACTGATAGATAGATAGATAGATAGATAGATAGATAGATAGATAGATAGATAGATAGATAGATAGATAGATAGATAGATAGATAGATAGATAGATAGACAGACAGAGAGATAGAGAGATAGACAGATAGATAGATAGACAGACAGACTGATAGATAGATAGATAGATAGATAGATAGACAGACAGACAGACAGACAGACAGACAGACAGACAGATAGATAGATAGAGAGATAGAGATAGACAGACAGACTGATAGATAGAGAGATAGAGATATAGACAGACAGACTGATAGATAGATAGATAGATAGATAGATAGATAGATAGATAGATAGATAGATAGATAGATAGATAGATAGATAGATAGATAGATAGATAGATAGATAGATAGATAGATAGATAGATTGATTGATTCTATTGTCCACACAATCATTTAGAGTTCATATTGAACAATTGGCATTACAAGCAGATTTATTTCATTGAGGAACTACCTAAGATGGTGGTAAGCAGGGTCCTTGGGTGCTTGGCTTGGCTTTGTGCTGCTGTGCATTTGAGGGGTGATGTGCAGGCCTGTGTGGATGATTAATGGAGCAGTTAGCCCAGTCACGATGAGTCTACAGGCTGTCATCTGCGCTCCTCTGCACCCTCACGCTGCTCCCTGGCCCAGCGTTTACAGCTTCTGCGTGGCTGAGGCCAGGGAATAAAATTGCTTCATGAATTGGAGCCGTCACTCCTTGTGCGACATTAATTATTTGTTTTCTTGTGAGTTGCTTTTCTTTTTTGCCCTATCCTGAGCAGATAGCATTTGGCTTTTGTTATTTAATTTAAGATATGCCATTAATCTAAGCCGTTGTTGTGATGCATGAGGAAAAAAAGTGAAGAAGTAAATGCCAAAGTAAACACTTGCTGTGCAGAAAGGCCATGGGAGGGACAATGAGAATAACAACTATTAATGTAGTATGCTTCTAATCAACAAAAACATTGCTTGTGCATGCCAAACGCACTTTTGAGTAAATGATACGGAAGGCAGCTGCGGGAGAATGAACAAGGTGGCTAAACATTTGGAAACGGACCTGATGGTAATAGTAGGATCAGCCACCGATTACACACACACACGGCTGCAAATCTCCATAAAACATCAGACGCTCCACTGCTTTATCCAACACTCCATCTCTCTTCCCCCACTGACCTCCATGAATTTGATACAGGCTCACAAGTGCCGCCGCTGGGAGACAATATCAAATCATCTGCGTTAAATACAGCAGCTCCAACAAAAGAGATACCATAGAGATTATAATTTACATACAACACAATACAACCACAGACTGTCCTCCGAGTTACAAAAAAAACACGCCGTCTAGGACATTGTCTGGCGTACAATGGCCAACCGTCATTCAGTACCTGCAATGAGGCTGAGAGGCAAAAGAGAAAAAGACTTGTGGTTTATGTCCTTTAATTGCATTAGACATTGACAGACGTCTGTATCGCTGCGGGGAGACGCTCAGAGTTCGGTTTCGACGTGACAGCCTAGACTGGTAAACATGTCAGTACTTTGCAGAATCATAGCAGGAAAGTGAGTTGAGTCTTGAGTTACGAAAGACAGAGCCTGGGTTGTTTTAACGTAAAATCTAATCTTGTTCCTCAGTGGGAGTGCCACCTACATATTTGAGCTGTTGATGGCTACTGCTGTTAAAAGACTGAAGTGGTTTGACTAAATATGAGCTGTTTCCCAAGACGTTTGAAAGATTCTACCCTCATTTGAACACGAAACGTGGGGGATGTTGAGCAAGATTATGCTGAGTGCACGAGGGACCTTTCGTTGGGAAGCATTCCTCTGCGTCCTTGGCATACATAATGTTGTCGGTTTGGAGAGATGACTTCTGAGGGTCAAATTCTGACTTAAAGGAGATGGCTGATAAGACCTTGCTCATCAGGGCTAATTCAATAGGGTCCAGGAACACTGGTGGCTGTTTCCCCAGGAACTATAGCAACAGACAGTGGTACTGGAACAGTGGGTGTTCAATTAGCCAGCACCTAACATCATTAAACAATTAGACACACACATCCAAAAGAAAACAAGCCAAAGCATCGTACCAGTTATCTCCTCCTCACAATGTCATTTCCCAAAGAAAATAGAACACTCAGAAATCCAAAAATCTCCTAATAGTTGTACTAGTAAAAGTAAAAGTAACCGTATGTTTTCTAGACATACGTAAATTAGATAATATTTAGAGAAAAATTGGGATTTTGGTTTAAATCCCCTGCTTCTCTCTCTTTTTTAATGTCTCAACCTGTGCGGAGATTTGTCAAGACACCAAAGTCTAATAAAATAAAATAAAATAATCTCTAAGGAGCATGGATGTGTCTCTTTGACATAACATAATACAACCTTTAGTGATAACAGTACCACAGGTAGCTATATAAAAAGGAATTATTTTGAAGCTCTATAAAAAATCTATTTGTTCGGGTTTAAATGGACTGGTTTAAAGGGAATGCTTTATAGGATTTCTCACATAATAGACACTCTCACAGTCCTATGTCCATTGGCTCCAAGAACTGTCACCAGTTTTACTGCCTTTGGGAAATAGCGTCAAAGCATAGGCCCACATGAGAAATCCACATGAGAAATCCACATGAGAACCCCCCCCCCTCCCTCCCTCCCTCCCTCCCTCCCTCCCTCCCTCCTATTATATACTCTTATGTGTTTGACTGTATTCAAATACTCTCTGAAATATCTGACACCACTGAGTATAGGCAAAAATTCTTACATAAAAAAAAAACTTAAATCCTTCAGACAAGATCAAATTTGATGTGAAAAGAGAAAGGAAAGAAAATAAATAGAATTTGAAGGTAGCCAAGACTGAGGTTTATTGATCGATAAAAACAGCATCAGCATCAAAAAGGCTTCCATGTCTTACGTTTGAGCCCCTCTTGGGATCGACATGTCCTGCATAGAGAACAGAATTAACAGAAGCAATGTGTCTGCTATCATATCCATTTAGCAGCAACTAAACAGCCTAAACCTATATCTACAGTATATGCCAACTCCAGCCTCTGATCTTCTGCTATTGCTAATTGGCTACAGCCCAAAGCCAGGACACCGTTGCAGTAAAAAGAGTTGAGATGAAAGAACAGTAAATATAATCCAACGATATCTGATTTCTTCAGAGATTGCTGTACAAATGGTTTCTCAAGGCAAGAAGAGAGGCCCTGTTCTTGCCTTTTACCACATGTATCACTCATCATCTACATGATTATGACATCTGATAGCACTGATAGCTATCTCTATAGAGAAAAGCTTCAGTATGGAGCATCGAATGTAAGATAAAGCATGCTGCAAATAACTGCTCAGTTGCGCAATTGTGATTTAAAGTCATCATGAAATCAAAATGTACAATTCTTGTTTTTTTTTAATGGAATATTCTAGTTTATTGTAAATGATTTATCTGTGCAAAAACATTAACAGCCCCTTCCCCTCTCAATAACATCTCTTCTCTGATTTCATGAGGACTGGGCGAAAATTCATTCCCTCCAGCAACCTGTCACTCAAATAAGATCACAGCAATCTGAAAACGACAATGATCCATTCACGAGTTCACACTTACACATAATTAAATAGAGTAAAGTTTATGCGTATTTGGCGTGCTGTCCGAGAGGAGGGCTCTGAGCTCGGAATTTGGCCAGGTTGGGATAGGAATAGTTAAAAATATAAGTGAGGAGATGGGGTGGTGTTGGGATGCTGGAAAACTCTCATGGAATCGAGGCAATAAGTCTGCTGTATTTATTAATTGACTTGATTAACTGAACGTGATCCTCCTGAACTTTGTAAATAAAACATCATATAAAATCTGCATGGATGAAATCATACTTTTTTTTTTTCTCTTTGGGAAAGCCGTTTCACCTATAGCATTCTTTTAAGATTCTAAGATTTTTAAATAAACATTTACTGTTAATGTCTAACAATGGATATTGAACGAAAAAATGTAGCTTGACTGAATCGTGAAAGGTCTCACAGGTGGTTGGAGGTGAGGGCTTGAAAAATAAAAGGGTTTGGGGATATCAGCCGAAAAGGAAAGTTGTTTCAGAGGAAGAGAAAGTTGTTACATTTTGCTGAAAAAAACATGAAGACAGATTTTTTTTTTCTTAGGAATATGCACTATATAATGAATCATTCACAATATGGCAGGGACATCCTGTAATGCTGCCTGAATCATAATCATAAACTGTTCGTTCTTTGGCCAGAGGAGAACTGGCCCCCGACTGAGTCTGGTTTCTCCAAAGGTTTTTTTTCTCCATCTGTCACCTGATGGAGTTTGGGTTCCTTGCCACTGTTGCTTCTGGCTTGCCTAGTTGGAGTCAAGATACTTAATATTCAACAATATTATTGATCGGACTGCATTGACACCATTGTATGAGAACTGAGCTGGACGATGACATCACAACTGAAATGAATCTGAACTTAAGCTGGACACAATGATACTATTTTGTTCTAGAGCTGCTGTACAGCCGAAACAATCTTTGTTCCATTATTTTCCTGTTATCACTGTAAAGCTGCTTTGAAACAACCTGCATAGTAAAAAGCGCTATATAAATAAAGGTGAACTGACCTTCACAATATGACCAGGAACATGTAATATTAATAAATGTGGCTATTTTGTTTTCACATTGACTTTAAATGTTTACTTAATGTATGAAAATGACAAACAACATAATATTGCCAATGCTTGCTTATAAATGTGCTGTTTTCTTTACATTCAGCGGCAGAGTTCAAAGTCAACCAGGAGAGATCAGTGAGTTCACACAGGCCTCAATGTACAATGTAAGAGAAATTGTTGCAATGGGTTTGTCCAAGATTCACAATAAGACCATAAAGATTTTTTAAACCTATTCAAGATCATGATCTCTGATTACATTTAAAATGATATTGTCTGACAAAACCTGTTTATGTTTAGGCTATGCTACTGAACTTTGCGATGGGAAGATTTGTTTTAACGTGCTGTGTCTGATATCGTGTGTAAATACTCCTACTATATAAACAAATCATGTTTTGGATGATAGGAAACAATACATGGCCAAAACAAGACATAACAATTCCTTCTACAAAATCGTACTAAAGATGTGCAGCCACACAAACTCGAGATTCTTTCAAAGTTATGCGGGCCCCACATTCCACACATGCACCTTCACCAGCGGGAACTATATCACAGACTCCTGCGCTTAGCGTGTCGTGTTACCAGCATTTCCTGTGTCTCATATCTGGAACGAACGAACTCTCCAATGGAGCAAAGTAATGCGAGATGGGAGTGGTTCCGTTATGAGGTCACGGTGAGGGACTGAGCTGAACGCTCAGCAGCGAGCGCAAGCGGTAGACATGAGACGGACGCGATAGCTGGAAACATTTATTCACACAGCTGAATGAATCTCTTCTGGCAACAACAAAAAGAAAAATAACAGGACCGCGTTTTCTTCGACAGGGAACTACTGAAAAACATCGCGCTTTGTCTTTAAAGGCGCAGGACAGGCGTGTGTACGAAAGACTCCAAGGAAGAGGCGCGTGAGGAAAGTTTTCCTCCGCAAAAACAAACTGGACGGAACAGTGCAGAAATCGTGACGCATAAGCCATGCACTGGTTGTACAGCGTGGGATAGTTCTTCTGGTGCCGTTCATCTGAAGGGGGATGCCTTTTTGGTGGCTTTTGTCAACAAAACTTTAACGCCAGGAACGCCGTATTATTCTGTTCGACAAGAAAACGCGTCTTTCTAAACGGAACATTTCTCGCGCTCGTCCAGAGTCGCTGTTTACTTCTGTTATTTGTTGGTTTGGCTGGAGGATCTGTTCCTCATCGCGTAGTTTGGGGGACAGGGGTTGGGTTGGATATATCTATATTTTTCACTTTTCCTTCATGGCCTCCTCCAGGATGTATCTTCTTATGAAATGCATGCTGATTTTCCAACTTGTGGTGCTGATCGCGAAAAACAGTCGGGCGCTCATTTGTTTGCCCTGTGATAAATCCAAATGCGAGGAGCCCAAGCACTGTACTGGTTCGGTGGTGTTGGGAATCTGCGGCTGCTGCTCGGTTTGTGCCAAGCAGAAGAACGAGAGCTGCGGCGGGGTTTACGGTCTGTACGGGACCTGCGACCGCGGACTCCGGTGCGTGATCAGACCCCCGTTAAACGGCGGCTCCATCACGCAGTACGAGGTTGGAGTTTGTGAAGGTCTGTATACAAATTCCATTTACTCTCTGAAAAGTTGCCATCTATGTTCATTGCTTTAATCGAGGCTAATGATAGTGAAAGGAATTAAATAAATCACATCACTTCTGCCTCCATCTGTATTGGGGAAACTAAACCAAAGCGGATGTTTTCTGGCAAGCTCTTTTAACACTTCATTTAGCCTAATAAAACTAACTAATAGGCCTATCATTGTTTGTTACTGTTCAATTGTAGACCTAGTAATTATTTCATACTAGTGCTAGTCACATCCCAATACAGCCAATTAACGGTTCCATTGTTACTGCTAAAAAATTGCTAAGATTTATCTCTAAACTCGGAGGATCTGTGATTCAGATATGAAGTATTAACTTCTATTCCCAGTGGTAGGCTACTAATACTTGTGTGGTAGTAGTAGTAGTAGTAGTAGTACATAGCTAGTAGCTATCTATCCATCCCATTAGTTACAAGTACGTTCCATTATACATGTTTAGTTCATGTTTATTAGATCGTGACTCTATCCCAATTACTATAAGCCTAACAAATACCCCACTAGTTACAATTCTTACTATGATTGACATGTTTGTATCAATTGGAATACAGTTGGAATTCCAAGTTAGTTCTATCATTCAATGAATAGATCCCAATAAAGTGTATAGGTTTGATAAACAGCAACATTGGAATATATAGCCTGCTAGTTATAAGTTAATAGTCCCTATCTGAGCCACAGATCACTATAGAATTCAATAGAAAAAAAATGCCAGGAGGCTAGCAATGAATTTGTTACATTCCTCTTTCGGCATATTATCTAGTGAATAGATATATTTCATAGTGAAACTGAAAGAAATATTTTCCCCATTGGAAGAATAAAAAATAGGGCTACTGGTAACATTAAATAGATTTAAAGAATGGATGTTAAAACGGCTTGCCACACTATCTGTCTATATGGAAAGGGAAAGAAAATGTGTAAAGTGTAGTGAATCAGTGATGCAATGTGCTGTGTTTGAGATGTTAGAGGATAACCTGGTTCACAGTACAGTAGTGTTTTAGTTTCGAGGAAAGAAAGAAAGAAAAACAAACTCCTGAACATTATGAATCATGATTACAGCTAATTTGAGTAGAAATGGACCATTATCAGGGCTCATTAGATATCGTAATGTGACTGTAAAGCCATTATGGAGAGGATATAGTGACAGCATGAGTCAGAATGTAAGCGTCAGTCCTGTCTAGTACTCAACAACACATTTCCCTTGCCTTTATAAGCTACATGTCGTTTGTAGTAGAGTGAAAGACAGGCGAGCTGGTTAATGTGTTTGCAGCATGTCGGTTTTCCGTTTCTTTGGGTATGGCTAACGGATTCCGTGCTGTTTTTGGACGTGGTGCCAGCCTCGCTCTTTCCGCCGAGGCTTGTTGGTTTTTCATCGGAATGTCTGCTATGCAACTTAACTTGTGCCTCAGCCAGTTTATTTGACATCGGACCGTCGAGGGACGTGCGCTTCTAATACCTTCAGTCATGAGGCATTGCTTCTCGGGATGCGTTTTTCTCACCTCACCTTGATTCGGTTAATTGTGCTGTCAAGCACGTCTTGGCTCAGGGTCTTCTCTGTAGGGGTTTTCTCCCTGTAACATTCTTTTTAATCCTGGGTTAGTACATTTCATATTTGTAGTTTTGAAAGGGTGTTTTTAAATCCTGTGTTATGAAGCCATACTCAAGTGAAACTATGATTACATAATACATGAGCTTTGAACAGTCACATAGCCTAAACTTTCATATGCTGTTTAGTTTCTTCACCTGAGATATATGAAATGGAAAACACGTTAACTGGATATTGTTTGGGAGACTTTAGAATATCCAGAATTGACTGATATTTTACAGATGAATGTCCTGTTTTAAACTGTAGACTATTTGTCCAATCAATGTTATTGACCTCATAATATAGGCTACAAATGAGAATGTAAACCCACGGTTTACATGTATGCAATTTATGAAATAAAAGGCACATTTATTTTATGCAATATAGTTCTATACAACATTTTTGAAAACAGAAATTCATTCACAGTGTTGTCAGTGTCAAATATCAGCCGATTTATCGGCCGTCACCATTTGACTTAAAGGAACTCCACCCAAAATTGAAAATTCTAATCATAGAGGCTTAATAATCATTTGTGCACTCTCATGCCATATGTATATGACTTTCTTTACCTCAGATGAACACAAACTTGAGATTTTGTGACAGAGATGAATCTACCGTATGTGAGTCCATGTTGGATGGATCCCTCGAAGTTGATGAATCAATGTCTTCCGAAGCAAAACGATAGGTGTGTGAGAGAAAAATACTAATATTTTCAACCTCATAAACTATAAATCATCGTTTCCATACAACTTTTAAAATGCAGGTTCATGAGTTCATGCCTGAGGTAAACGCCAGTATATTGTGAAGCGTGATGTAGTGGGTTGAGGATCTGCTTCTACGTCACTTCTCGAGCGAGTTTCACAAAACGTTTGAGTCGAGCTTCTCACATACCTATTGTTTCTCTTCAGAAGACATTGATTCATCATCTTGGGTTGTATGGATTACTGTTTTGCTTTGTTTGCATAGTTCAAGTGTAAACTTTGAGGATCCACTTGCATTACAAGGACTCACAGAGATGGATTATTTTTCTAAAAATCTTAGAAGATGTCTTAGTTTGTGTTTCACAGAAGAAAGAAAGTCATATACATCTGGGACAGCATGAGGGAGATTAAATGATGAGATTTATTTTTGGGTAGAGCATCCTTTTATTTCATGTTTCTGAATTTTCTTTTCTGAATCACCATGTACACTAATGAAGCGACTACCAGAATGTGTTGTCATCTGAAGAAAATTACCCAGAGAGATGAAAGACTGGCACAGCAATCAAGACTCTTAGGCACATTTCTCACAATCTGTAACATTTTCTTAATGCTTGCACATTGTATCGGTATACTTTTTCCTCTGTAGAGTCCTGTCGCTTGTTAGGTCTAGTCCAAGTTGGAACGCCGGCTTGGTCAGAGGACATGCATTGCAATGTCACGGGTCAGGTTTCAGCATGGATGGCAATGAAAATTGAAGGCGTCTCGACCGTTTGACATGTAACTGCCGGGGTGACATCTGCTGTAATTCAGCCAAGAAAACACTGCGGCACTGAGTGCCACAGCTACGGCTGTCAGATAAATGAGTCAGATGAGAGAGCGCAGCGAATGCCACTATAGGCCACGTCCTGCTAACCTCCACCCTCACCTCCTAACAAACTGAGACCTCAGAGGGTCTTAACAGTGAATTAGAAAGTACAAGTGCTGTAGACCGTGCCTGCCGTGAGTCACCATGAGTTATGAATATCTCAAAGTCCAGTGTGTTGTGGGACATTACAGATTTGTACTGAATTTAAAGGAGAAGTTTACTCCAAAAATGTTTAATTCTGTTATTTATTTACTATTATGTCATTCAAGACCTGTTTTCTCTCTTCTGTGGAACACAAAAAGTAACTCCTGGTTGTGTTTTAAATAAAATGAAATTGACTGACAACAAGAGGATTGATTTACAAATACAAGGCTTTAATACAAATATTGAGTCTTGAGAGAATATGATAGAAGGAGCAGTTGCACTTTTGTGACTGTTATTAAATTATTGCGATAACTCACATCTCTGACTACATTTATATGGGACATGCTTCAAACTGAGAATGTAAAATATTCAAGAAGAATATTTTAAAGTCGGCATGAAGTGTAAATTCACTCTATGTGGAACACAAAAAGTAACTCCTGGTTGTGTTTTAAATAAAAAAGAAATTGACTGACAACAAGGGGTGTCAAGCCTCAAAAAGGACACAAAAGCAAAATAGCTCATATTACTATCTTTTAAGTTTCCTGAAGCCGAACAAACCCAAATTTAATTTAACCCACAATATTTTCCATTTTTATGTGAACTGTTCCTTTAAATGGAGCACCACAATCCACAGGGGTGGAGGAGAAAACAACAGAAGCAATTTTCTGTTCGAATTGACCGTGATATTCACGTCCAAGTCTATACTTTCTTGTGCATTCCTGTGCATGATATTACTTTGACAGGCTGTTTACAAGTGAACACATACATTCGAGATGATGGTCCTGAAATGCCCCGTGGGCTTCTCTGGAGACGGGCTTACCGAGCACATCACATGGAACACCTGGGGGGTTTAGTGTCAGGACCCTCCAGGTGAGCTTTCCCTGAGAAGTGATGTATGATGTGCTGCTTCTCTATTCAGAGAAAGCAGTCAGGGGTCCCTGTGTGAAGCCGGCTGGACTTGACAGCCCAGTGATGTTAAAGTTACTTTAGGGCTCATCATACTGGTCACTGCATCAATTTGGAAGGGTTCAGGTGCGGTCGTAGTGTTTTACATCTGTAAGTGAACTGTTGCACTCAAAATCCTACCATTTTTCAAGAGACATTTGAAAATTCAACAGAAAATGTTTCAAATCTATGAAATTTTAGCTTACCGTGTTTTTCTTGTAGAACTGCTTTATTTGTTTGTTGGCATCCATATGTTGCCTGATGATTATAAGGAAACAATATATTAGCACCACGTTGGTTATCAGGTGATTAATGATTATCTTTTTGGATAGGTGAGATAGTATTTTTCCCTATTGTGATGTAAATACGAATGAAACAGCTTCTTGAACAAGGAAAAGATGTAGGGCGAGACTTGATTCTGTCCATTGGGAATTGATTGGATGGTTGTGGTTTGCTATTGCTGTGATCTCATGTGAGTGACAGGTTGCCCCACATGCCTTCTTTTATGTTCAGCAGAAGAAAAATGTCATGCAGACATGAGGGTGAGTAAATGAGTAAACTACATTAGCATCCACACCAACGCATTTTGTCGTCTGCTGTTTTAAATTCCTAAACTCTTGAGCAGGATGGGTTCTGATTGGCTGTCAATTTTAAAACAAAATCATTCTGAAAGTGAATGATAAATTCTCTGTGCCGTTATTGTTGTAGTGGCGTGGACTATATTTAGAATGATTTTTAGAACTAGCCTATATCTTTATCTTTATTCTTATCCTTATTATAGTGACTGTCCTTGGTGTGAACGGTGCTTAAGAATGACTTTGTGAGTTGCTGTTCACATGCAATGATAGCTTAGCGGTGTGCATTTGTGGCAAAAGTACAACAGACTTAATGAACTACTTTGAAGTGCACAGTAAACTATTTTAAACCATAACAGGAATATCACTTATTATTTTGAACACATTTTTTTTCCACTTATTCAGATACTATAGTTTTTTATTTAGCATTTTTTCCAACAGGATCTTTATCCATCTTTCATGCACTACGTAATGCGTGTAGAAATTTGTTAGTCGTATTTCTACATAACTAAATGTAAATGTAAACTTAGTACCCCCCCCCACACACACACACATATTTACTTTTAGTTTTTAGTATTTTTTATAAACATTGTAATTAAATGACATTTCCCTTGCTGTACTTGTGATGCTCTCCTGTTGTGCTGTAATTTATTTGTGTAGCTGACATCCTTGACAACATGCATGGTTGAAATTTTTGACACACTCGCTCTGACCATTTGTGCGGCAGTATATTTACTAAAGCTTCACCTTGTCCACCCATCTGGAATTGGAGCCCTGAGCTTGACAGTTCATATCCCCAACTGACTGCACCACATTACTGTTAATACAGCACTGGGCTCAAATCATAATCTTCCTGGCTTGGAGAAAAGCAGTGGTCTTTATCATTTAAATGGATTTAGACTGGGAAGAATGGGACGTGATTATACACAATCTGTTTGCAGAGAACACCTGGAGAATGAAGCACGCCTGCCCTTATTAATATCATCCACACAAACCCTGGACTCTGTCTGCTAACAAAGCAGCTCCACATTGGCCTTAATCACTGTCAGACGGAGTTTTTTGTCTAGGCATTCTTCTGCCAAAAACACTAAATTACCCATCTAAATAAAGGTTATGCGGTGATTGGGAAACAATGCTCTTTGTGATAGAAGTAAACTAAGAAGGTGCTCCAAGTTAAAGTGATGTAAGAGCAGCTCCACTCATTTTAATGTCTAGTTTCATTTTTCCTCACTAGCAGGGGATTTGGAATCTGCATTTTATTTAATTTTTTTATTTACTGTAAGTCTAAATATGCCTCTCCGAAATAATAAAACTTATGGCGTTCCAGGAAATCCCTAATATGGACAAAGGAATCCATCTATCGCTGTAGCTGAAAAATAAGAAGATAGAAACACTTTGACTTATTAAACATGAAGACAATAAACACACCACCGCAACATAAGAATAAATTATATTTATAATGCAACACTAAGCGACATAGCATTAATTAAAGTATAGAATACTACAAAATAATATTTTGTCTGCCTCATTCTGTGAAAAGAAGCCAGATCAATGGAAGTTATTTCAAACACTCGACTGACGTTATGAAGTGAATTAGTAAAAATATGTAATGTTTGGAGTGTTTTGGTTTTTAAATTTCCTACATTACCCTACATCTTACATCTAACCCTACCTGGGAACACTCTATTCCCACTATTAAATACCCATTTGGCACTTTATTTCCAATTTTTTAATTTAAAAAAATAAAAAAAATAAATGCTACTCTGACCTGATATGCAATGGGAAAAGGGAGACGAATGCGGATTCGAACTCAGGTCTGTCGCGTCAAAAGCTAACACCACAGCCTACTCTTTACGCCACTGATCCATAATTAGCTAGGTTTCTTTTGCAATTTTCTAAGGCTTAATCAGACAATTGTGCACAGAGTTAATGTAAACATCATCTCCCAACAAGATGGGTTGCACAAAAGCACTGTAAATGTATCATAATATGCTGTGAGAGATGTGTGCTATATTCCAAGTCTACTGAGAAAACAACGTTATTTGAAGAAATTGAAGTCATTATTTATTGACGTTCTTCTCCTCCAGTGAGCTATTAATTGACGGAACACTGAGTCAGTTGAGACCTGGATCAGGTCACCATTTTGAAGCTCTATTCTTTGTAATGGCATGGGGGGGAAAAAGACCAGAACAGTAATACAGGTTTGGAGTAACATGATGAGGGTGAGTAGATTATGACAGAATTTTTGGGCAAACTATTTCTTTAAAGTAGAGCATTGCTGCCAGCCAAAGTGCATGTCTGTGTCTATGTTTTTCTTCTTTTTCACAAAAAGGGACAGCACAGGCAGGCTGAAATTTGTTGAGAGAGAACCGGTTGTCTGGTGTAGTCAGTGAAGACAAGCGGAAATGTGTACCCCCTCTCGGCAGCCTCCCTGTCAAGCACTTCCCTGAAGTCTCTCTTCTGCTCCTCAGAGTACTAAGTGTCCTCGGGGGGTTCTGCATAGGGGCCGGCGGGACTTTTCCTGGTTATAATTCAGAGGCTGGAAAGTTAGTGTCAAAAGGGGCTCTGAATTTGAACAATGAACAGGCGATACAGACCGTAGACACTGTTGCAAAAAAGACTTCTTCCCCTAAAGTCAATTCTAAATTGGCTTTGCAGACCATTTACTTCTGTAATGTGACAATTCTGAGTGAAATGGTATATTCAATAAGGAAAAAAAGGGGTGGGAAATGATTGGATTGTGAACGTGGGCATTATATTCCTGAATGGAATCAAACCTGAGGCCTAAACTCTTGTAAAAAAAGTAAAGATTTTTCAAGGTGGTGATTTCTTATGGATTCTTACGATGTGATTTATATGGAAAGGTGAACGTGATTTCCCCAAATGCAACATGTTTCTGGATCAACATCTCTGGAACAACATTCTAATCAGTTTTAAGGGACAAGTTTCCAGTTTATGTCACGTTTAGGCTTACAACCAGGGTTATTTGCTTCTACATCAAGGTTATTCACCTTTCATCTCTCTCTAATTTTAGAGATAAGTTATGGGCAGGGTTAGGTTTAGGAGTAGGGATAGGACTACATTTTCGGACAGGAATGTTGATCCAGGATCAACAAAATATGTTAATCCAGGAACATGTCTTACTTGACAAAATCACCTTGACCTGTACGAAAATGTGCAGTTTTTTTTTAATCCCATAACTCCAACCCTAAACCCAACCGACCGTAAGCAGGTCGTATGTAAATGTATGAATGAGATTGAATGAATTCATACGTACTAGCCACCAATTCGCCAAAATGTAAAAGAGATATTGTGTTGGCCATTTAGTTATTGGTAGACATTATCCATTAGATAGCCTGGGTGACCTACATATTACTTTTATTAATTATACATTTATTTTAAATTATATAATTAAAAGAATTTCAGCAACTTTTAAAAATGCTTTTTATTTTTGTCGTTAAAATTAATTGCACTGATGAATCGTCCACAGCAACATCAGGAATATGCATTAAGTATATGCTAAATTATGATGAAATTGTTGAATTTATTACCAGATTTGGGGTATTAATAGCTTTTCTGATTTATAACTAGCATTTGTCTTCCTATCTTCACTGTCTTTCATTGGTTGCAGAGTAGCGTTTAACGACTAGGGTGTTGAAAATGCTGTCTTTTCCTGACAGAGTAATTAATTGGTTTGGTTGCAAATTAGCAAGCATCTCTTGCTTGAGGAAGGACTCCTGCCTTGATAACAACCAGGTGCCACTGCAGAGTACAGCGGGAAGGCCATGTATCAGCTAGAAGAGGACGATATCATGCTTTGATATCAGCAAAACAACACTTTTCACTGTGCTTGTTTATGAAGAACTGCTGTGTTGAATGGGGCTTCATTTTATTCCTTGAGGTTTTCTGATTCTACAAGCCTTTTGTGAGATTTTTTTTAGCTGCTTCTTCATCTACCAGACTATATTAGGTAACGTGAGGTGGGAGGATTGTGTTTTCATATAGTACAAGGCTTTAATACAAATATTGAGTCTTGAAAGAATATGATAGGAGCAGTTGCACTTTTGTGATTGTTATTAAATTATTGCGATAACTCACATCTCCGACTACATTTATATGTGAAATGCTTCAAACTGTGAATGTAAAATATTCAAGAAGAATATTTTAAAGTCGGCATGAAGTTTAAATATTATTATTATTATTATAAACGTATTTATCTTATTGTAAAAGCTTCGTCCATGCAAATTAAAAAATATTTTGAGCTCAATATTTGTTTGTCAAAATGTCAACTCAATCTTCCAGTGAAACGACAGACTTCTCTCTGGTGACATATACCAGACTTCTCCAATCATTTCATCCGCTTAAACCCCACCCTTTCTTACAGTCAACCCAAAGCTTGCATTCAGATCTGCCTCCGTCCAATCGACAGTCCCTGCACCATTTTTTTTCACATCTGTTTCACTCAGATGTTTATCACAATACAGAACAAAGGATCCGTCAATACTTTTGTTACCTTTTTCTATGGTTTTAGTGAATGTAAAAACTAAGACCATTTTAGACTTGTGACAACACTACAGTAATCCTGCTGTCAAGTGTCTCCGAATGATCGTATTTTCAAAATTAATGTAAATGGAATCCTCCACAATGTTGTAATTTCCAGTGGGAAATTATATTTTATTGAACACTGATTGTCTTTCTGGGGTTTGGAGGCGTATCAATTAAATACTCATAATGATACAGGCAAATTGGTCATGATAGAAGTTGTAATTGTGAATGTGTACCAATTACATTGTACTAGGGTTATCAACTTAGCATGTTAATTTTCTGTGATTAATTACATTAAACAAGTATTTGGTCATGAATGGAAATACTTGAACCTGCTTTTAACTGAAAACACTAGTGATAGGCTTACATTTAAAATGGAAATACAACAAACAGTTTATGTTGTTATAAGCGTATTATGTAATTAATTAGATTAACATTTTTAATTGATTGACATCTCTAGTATGCATTTTTGTATTGAATACAATACTGCTTGCCAGTAATTACGGCTTAGGTAGCTCGATTATGGATTATTATTATTATTATTATGGATTATTATGGGCTGACTTGGTTTTGCATTTCTTATCAGTCATTGTGCTTTGAGCACAAGAATGATAAAATATATAGTTAACACACCACCAGTTACTCATATTATGCATATTTCCTCTTCATTTTTGTTGCATTAACACTAAAAACATCCAGTGTTTGTCAGGAAGTGAAAAAGAGAGAAAGATATGTGAAATTGCATCTATTTTAATCTGACTGAAATCACTTGAATGCACATCACGTCGAAATTATGATTTCTGAACTCGTAAGGAGGATCTTCCCAGGAGGTCTTCAAGGCAATGCTGTCTGTGAACATGCCAAGCTGAATCCCGCTGTGTGGTTTGGACCACCGCAATGTGTTTATCATGTGAACCCTATGCCAGGCTACTGACAACCCTTGTTTGGCAGGGGACTCGACCCTCCACACCCAGCTAAATGACCCGAAGCTGGTCTGGAGAGCCATGCTTAGTTACGGAAGAATCAGCTGTTGACAGCAGCTATTTGGGGACTTCACCCCTGTGGCTTTGGTGAAAATAACAAGCGCACAAGGCTTTGGAACATCAGCTTCTAGTCCTTGATTGTTAGAAGATCACATACTCACAGTCCCCTATATATAGGGACCTTGTGTTCTTGCGGCCCACGGTATGGGTGTTGTGCCGTACAGCTGGAATCACACCCATCAAATGCAGATGACCGAAACACTGGGCCGCAAGTGTGCAGCTGTGACTGACCCTACAGTGAACATACAAGGGCGGGTGAAAGGAATGTTTTTCCATGACTTGTTTATCCTCAGAGTATTTAAAGCGACCCACCCAGGGGTTGAGAAGTTATGGATACAAAACAAAGTCATTTAGTAGTCTAATTTCTGCTAAATCAAATTGAAGGTTTCTCTGCAGTACCAGGCAGGTTTCTACAGAAATCTTTCTGACTCAACAGCCGAATTGCTCATAGAAGCACAAGGCCTGTTATTTATTGGCAAGCGGGCTGCATTCCTCGGAGGCCGAAAGACACAAATTACACGCATTCAGATGCATCTACATGCATGCGCTGGTACCTAGTATATACACTGGGTCTGGTTGATGTGTATCCAAATAAATCCGTGTTTTGGACCGATTCATTAAAACTCTACTCTACTACTCTACTGTCATTTATGTTACTAAGGTCTAGTATTAATGAAATTAATTAATGGTCAAATGACATGTATTAAAATAATTGAGTTGTAATATATTACTTTACAACTCTATTTTGCCAAGTAAGACATGTTCCTGGATCAACATAGTTTGTTGATCCTGGATCAACAATTTAGTCCTATCCCTACCTCTAAACCTAAACCTACCCATAACTTATCCTTAAAATTAGAGGGAAATGAAAGGTGAATAACACTGATGTTGAAGCACATAACCCTGGTTGTAAGCCTAAACGTGACATAAACTGGAAACTTGTCCCTTAAAACTGATTGGAATGTTGTTCCAGGATCAACAACATACATTAATATGATGTTAGTCGTTTCAGGCTGTTAAAACAGGCAAAAGAATACTCATATACCTTCACTGAGTAATACTCTGCTGAAATAAATAAATAAACCACCCTAAGCTGATTTGCTGGTAAAGCTGGTCTATTGGTGGTTCTCTAGGGGTTTTGGCCACTTTTCAGCTGTTCAGTTTGGGAAACCAGCTGGCTGCACAGCTTGACTAGGTTGTGAAACCAGATAAGACCAGCTCAAACCATCTTCAGACTGGTTTAAGCTGTTTTTATTATTATGTTTTCTAGGGAATACAATATCATAGAAAGGTGGGCTTAAAAAACAAAAAAACATTTTAATATATATTTAAAAATAATTATATTTAGGTTTTTATAAAATAAATTGTCAAATAATTTATATATATAAAAAATATGAATAAAAATTCAATATATCAGCCAGCCCTGGTATATGCCCATCTTGAGTGTGTATTCATCCGTACTAAGCACACAAACATGCGTGCGCGCTGATAAGGTGAACATTCAGTGGGCTGAAATACCAGCGCTTGTATCAGCAATGTGTGTTTGCACTGCAAATAAGACCTCATAATGTTCCTGGCAGATAGAAGCGTCTTCAGGGTCGGGGTCATTCTTATTTTGAAAATGTGCTGCTCTCTGCCACCATTTATTTATCGTGTAAGTCGAGAGAGGCTAGGAACGTAGAAACTGCATAATCCTTTATAACAAGTCTATGTTTCTCTCCTATTCCTGAGTTCTATGATACCCCTTGGACCTCAAATGCACATGTAATTGGCCATGTGCTCTTTTCTAGCATTCAGTAGCCTCATTACTTCAGCATCACCAGACCAGTTGGCTTTGGGGAACCCACGGTTTTAATGATACTGTAAAAATGTATCGGGATGTATTCTGAATTTTAAAATACTCTGTTTGATCTGGTAATGAATTTCTGTTGCTGTGGCATTCTCATTGATATGTGTCTCTTTCATTTTCGTTCAGATGAAAACTGGGATGACGACCAGCTCTTGGGCTTTGAGCCATGCAATGAAAACCTGGTTACGGGCTGTAACATCATTGATGGGAAGTGTGAATGTGACAGTGTACGAACATGCAACAACCCATTTGAGTTCGCTAGCCAGGAAGCCTGTCAGACAGCCCTGCAGAAGATTGAAGGTACCTCTTATTTCTCCATTCTCATTATCTTTTCTCTCTATCTACTTCCAGCGTGTAACATACTTGTTCCTACATGCGCATGTCTTTCTGCAGTATTCAAAATGTCATCATGCTATTTAATGCATCCTTGATAGGTTTAATCTTTAAAATATGTGTTTGAACTTTCGATTGCTTGACTTTATGAACATACAAAAAAACTGCTTTATAATAAGTACATGTACAATTGTTGCGGGGGAATTTTTGTTTTTTTGTACAAAAGTGCAGTAGGTTTGCAAATTTCACCCTAAATAAGAACCCTAAACAAATACTTGTTTGTTTTTGTTTTGTTTTTACTTTGAGACAGCAACATATTTTTTGCATTCGCAAAGCCACTGCATAACAACGTGTTTGTCATACCTGGAGCCTTTTTTTTTTCTTTTCTTTTTTTTTTTTACATAGTTGTTTGTTCTAATTCCCTTTCTTTTGTAAAGGGTGGGGTAGCAAAAGATAATTTTCTCCTCTTTTCTTAGTGGCATCCTGCTTAAATGACAGTTTTTTTAGAAGCCTGTGATTAAACAAACAGACAAATCTGATTTACTAGAGGCTGATAAGGCTCCTTTTAGAGCTATCAGAATGCAAATGTGGCGTTGAAAAATGCAGTCCCTGATGGATACTTGCTCGCGTTCTCTGAACGTGCCTGTGCATCAGTACTAGATGGTGGCACACTGGCAATTAAACATAAAAATACATGCTTGTTATCACAACGGTCATAGCAACAGGTGCAGGGCCTTGTTGTTTTATAGCGGCAGGTGTGCTTTTCGTCATCCCTTTCGTCAAGCCGGCTGGGGCTATTTTTGAAGGTTTACCCCCTGTTTTAGTTTACTAATAGGTGCTGGTCATGTTGTTTTGACTAGTGCTTTAGAGTTGTTACAGTTGTCACTTGTTTATTGTGATGTTGTGTCTAGTCTGGGATGTTGTTTTGCTTGTCTATTTGTAGAGTTGTCAATTTGCTAGAGATGTAGTGTCTAATAGATAGTTAATTCTCTTGATGAGTAGCTCGTTGATGTTTTTTTCCTAGTGGCTTTCAGCCTAGCATTTTGATGCCTTTGTCCTTTTACAGTGGTGCCAGGCTAATAAAACAGGGGTGGAAAAAAATATTACACAAGGCAATACCTGAAAAAAAAAAAAACGAAAAAAAAAACTAAGCTGATTTGCCGGTCTTAGCTTTTCTCCTAGCTTGGTTAAGCTGGTCTGTTGGCTGGTTTTAAATGGTTTTTTTAAATGCACTTTTCAGCTGTTCAGTCTGTTCAGGAAACCAAGTGAAATCCTGTACATTATGTGATGCAAATGTAAAAAAAAAAGAAGTATTATTTTACAAATAATTCCCTATGGTAAAAAAAGTTTTGAGGTCATAACATAGTATTTTGCAAGGAACTATGCACAAATATGTCTTTATTAATCAATAATCTGCCCTGTAATCATAATACGTGAACATTTGGGTTACACTTAATTTCAATGGTGCACTTTAGAGAACTTCAAGTAACTTTGCATCTACATGTCTACTAACTCTCATTAGAGTATTAGTAGGCTGTACTAGACTGTTAGGTTAGGGTTAGGTGTTTGGGTTAGTAGAATAAGTTGACATGTAGTTGCAAACTTACCAGTAGAATGTCTGTTAAGGGACCATGAAACTAAAGTGTTAGGGTGCTTTCACACCTACCTCATTTAGTTCGGTTGAATCGCGCTGGAGTTCGTTTTCCCCATTGTTGCGGTTTGTTTGGGCAGGTGAGAATGTGGCAATCGCACTCGGGTGCGCACCAAAAGCGGGTACGCTTTCAAACAAACTCTGGAGCGGTTCGTTTTTGGTGAGAACGTGATCCGACCTCGAACAGAACCAACTGCCAAAGAACTGCGCATTTTTGGACTAAACCAGTTGCCGTAGTCAGCTGCTCTGTGCATTATGGGATGAGGAGAAATGTTTGTTGACAGTTTGCACTTAAAGCATGGCAGCTCACGGACAAACTTGGAGTTGTGAGGAGGTGCGGAGCCTGATAGAAATTATTTACGTTATTTTCGAGCCGCATCCTCGCTTCATTCTCAAATATTATTGTTTGACTAAAGTGGTGCAGACAAACTATTTAATAAAATATGACCAGGGATACATTCAGCCCACGCAGTCGTCTCTCCATAGTAAACAGCGGCGTGTTGTCTGCCGGATTTTCCACCTCTTTGTTTACTTCCGGGAGTTCTGTTGAAATTTTCCCGCACGTTAATTCTGACCAATCGAAGTGCGTTCAAGACATATCTGGCCAACGAGTGATGTGGATGTTGTCACGTGACTGCATTTTGGTTCGTTTTATCAACTCATAAACTGATCCGGACCAGAGCGATCAGTGTGGTGTGAAAAGGAACCAAAACGCCTGAAAAATGCTAAATTTTTCGCCCTTGGTCCGGACCAAATTAACCGAACTACAGATGTGAAAGCACCCTAAGTAGATATCAGTCAGACTCAGACAGTCAGAGAGTTTGATGACATGTAGTTGCAGTGTTACCTAATAGTTAGCAGAATGTCTAAAGTGGACCATTGAAATAACCAAAAGTTATTGGTGTATTACTGCCAGTAGTGTTTATTTTAACTGGAAACTGCAGTGGGTTGTACAGTATGTATAAGTTTTGTATGTAGGTAGAGGCACATTTTCCCCAATGAGTCTGTTTAAGAAGTGCCTAAAAGTACCACTCATATTTCCTTCAGAAAATATATATATATATATAAAAGATTTGTCACTGCTAATACAGTTTGTTTTGCTCATGCTGGCCTAAAGCAACATAGTACGTTTTTAATAAACCGTGTATAGACACTGCCCACCTATTTTGCGTACATAATACACGTTTTGTTGCTAGAGAATGTGATGCATTTTCTGGCTGCTGCGTAAAGTTGTTTTTCATCCAATCTCCTCATACATCTGTTTGCGTTCAGTGCCGTGAGGAGCGTGGGCCAAAGCACATGTTTCGCAGTGTTGTAATGGTATGCGCTCAGCAGTTATCATTTGCATAAGAAAAACATTACTGTCTTGATTCATCAACCTGGCCATCTTTTGTGTCTACAGTCAGCAGACATTGTGAGATTTTATTGATTTCACATTAAACAATTGCTTCTGTCACACAGATAGTGGAGCCGTCACGGTAATATGATAAAATTCTATCTCGTACTTCTACTTCTGTTGCTGTCTTTGGGCTGTTGGTGAAAGAAAGAGACAGAAGTGTTTTTAAATCACCAGAAATATGGGCTTGTTCTTTGAGGTCGTTCACCCTATTCAGCCCGATGGAAAAACATCCTTCCTCACAAGGGAGTGTTTTGTATTTACGGGAAGCTGGCAGGCACAAGGGCAAACTTTGAATAGATAAGTGCTATTGATATTATCAGAACAGGCCCCATTTTGAAAGGTTCGGTGACCTCTTGGATTTCTTTAGCCAAACTGTGAGGAGTGGGTCTTTCTCTAAGGACAGTGAAGATTGATAATGCCGTCGCAGTGCCCTCTTCAAGGTTCCCTAACAACATCTATAGTCTCTTCTACCGTTGCTACTACAGGAAATCAATCCTCAATAAAACGGTAATAATATGTTGACCTTTGATGTCTAAGTAGATTTTGTCTCTGGGTAAAAATCCCAGAGCAGTAAATCATCACCAGACCTGATGGAAAGATGTTCTTCGCATCATGTCTTCGGATCAGCTCTCATCTAGTATTGTAGTATGATCTATTTTAGGTAAATCCACTCTTTACATGTCAGTCCGACGTGTCTTTTCTAAGCGGGCGGTTCTCTAAGCGACAGAATATAATCTGTCTATGTGAGACTAGAAGGATGGTAAAACTGACCTTAAAAGACAGATCTTTCAGATACTGTCCAACAGATACAGGTTCAGGTTATTGTACAGAGACACTGGTCAAGGGTCTCAGATTTAATTAGGGATGTCCATTTGCTTGAGAAAATAATACTTAAACTATGACATATTGAGGAATTACATTTTTGGCCAACCGGGATAGGCTTACACTTGCATGTATTGAGGGAGAAAATGTGTGTTATACAAAGGGAATGGATTTAAATATGGTAAAATCTGTTAAACTGATTTTAAGACAGTAGATATAGGCATTGTCTGTGTTTTTATTTACTCTAGAATGGCCTAAATAATGAAAATATATTACACTGTTGATGTCAGATTTGTTTGCTGATTTAAAATGTCATTGAAATTTAATCATGATAAATAGCGATTTTTCCCCCCCATTCAACTACTGTATAAAGCAGCTGAACTCGTGTGGCCTTTGTTTAGTGTGGCTGCAGAGTGAAATGACTTTGAAGGGATTTCAAATCACACACAGTATGCCAATCATGTATTTTTTCATTGCTGCATATATTAGATCAAAAAACAGTAATATTGTGAAATATTAAAATAACTGTTTTCTATTTTAATATATTTTCAAATGTAATTTATTCCTGTAATGGCAAAGCTGAGTTTTCAGCAGCCATTATTCTTCAGTGTAATAACATTTGGTGCTCAATAATTTTTTGGGGGGCTTATTAATAGGTTTGTGGAAACTTGCATTTTAAAATGCTTAACAGTTATTTTAAATGGTGTAGGATTTTGCAATATTACTGTGGTTTACTGTATTTTTTTTTTATCAAATAAATGCAAAAGAGACTTATTTCACAAACATAAAAGAACTTAATTGTTCCAATTTGTTGTCAAAATTCTTTCAAAATCCAATAATATAGTATAATTAAACACATTTTATCTTGTAAACCAACTAAAGTTTGGAAATACAAATGGGAAAAAGGTCCAAGGGCTTGTTTCACAGTGTCAAACACTTTGTTTTAATGGTAGAGTGCTTTTGAACATGCAGGCTTTTGGATCAATTAAGACTTCTGAGCTCTGGGTTTAGATTAGTCAAGGCAATTTTACCACCAACTTGAAATGATTGGGCTAAACAGCAGTAAGGGTATGTGCTGGAGCTCTTTTAGAGAGAGCCTGTGTTTGAAATTAACATGGAGGTGAATGGTAGTCTTCCACTAATCCAGTTTAGACCCCTGACCTAGAGGTTGGAGTAATTTGGTAAGTGTATGAATGCACTACTTTTAGAAACTGTCGCTTGAAAAGATATAACTTGAAATTTTGCCAGCTATGGAAATAGAAAGCTTATTTTATATATATATATATATATATATATATATATATATATATATATACTGTATATATACCCACCAACCCGCCAAATGCGGGGGGATTTCAGCAGTGGTGTGTAACACAGTCACTCCTATAGCTACTTTGGCGGGTTGAATTTTATATATAATATTTAAATTTTTCAATTGTAGTCTTTTAAAAAGGCATCTGAAATAGTAAACTAAGTACAATGTAGTGTTGTCAAAAGTAGCGATTTTTCAACACATATCGAGACTGAAATATCTGAAACGCTTCCAATTCTAATTTTTTCGCAGAATACACACACGATACCAGCTGTGTTCTCTCTCTCTCATCTCTCCGACTGCGAGTTACACACAGACCCTCCTCCCCTCACTCACTTGTTTAATTTGCTCCGCATGAATATTGTTGGTGTTACAGGGCTTGAATTTCTACGTGGGGTCGCGTGTATTGCGCTTCATTTTACTCATTCACGCAGATTTTGTGCTAACACTCAAAGCATAAAGCCGCCTCTCAGTACTAAATTTAGTTATTTTTGGCTGCTTATTGCGCTTAAACAGTCAAATACACAAAAAATGACAAAATGCCAGTCTTGGCGAGTATTCACGTAAACACAGCCAGTTATGATTTAAGTGAGCGTAAACAGTTGAGAAAAAAAACGCATGTGTAACAGTATAATGGATCTGTGAGTCAAGTCTTAAAGTGACAACAGCCTAATATACCTGCTGCCTAATTATGAGATAATATAAAAAAATATCTGTATGGCAGTTTTTTTCTAATGGTATCAATGTCAAAATTGTGGCCAGTGAAAATACTGAATGGCTAGTAAACTACTAGTCACAGTGGCTGGTGACCAAAAATGTTAATGTCAAGCCCCATATATCTATAATAATTATAGATATATATATTATAGATATATGGGATATATTATATTATTTTAAAGAAAACCTGTAACCGTAGCAGTTAAAAAGAATGAGGGGATGGAAATATGTTTTTCTCTTTATGGGAAAAGCGTGTTTGTTTGAGAGAGAAAGTGAGTGTGAACAGGAAGTTTTGTTGTGTGGGACTCTGTTCTGCTTTTACTGTTGGTTTTCTCTGACCCAGCTCAGCCAAAGCACATTAAAGGAAATGCCAAGCATTCTTGCAGTGGAGCTGTGTCTCTGCTGCCCTGGCAGGATTGCAGTGGAGAATATTTGTTCTGGGGAGCCGGCCATGCTAATTGCAGGCCCCGTTGTACGCAGGCAGAGAGCAGCTTCATGCCAAAAGCAACATGTTTCTGTTTTAACAATGTCCTGTTTTCAAAGAGAGCGTGGGGGGTCGGCCAACCCAAGAACGGAATGCCTGAAAGTACTGTACTTTGACTTTCCCTGTTGTCCCGTAGAGGAAAACGCGAAGGCATTCAACCGTTTGATGTGGAACATGGGCAGAGCTCCATGTGTGACGGTGTGTGTGTGTGCTGTGCACCATGAACAAACTGCTACTAGTTGAAAAATTTGTATTCAGTAACGATGACTAGGGATGGGTAATATGGCAAAAAAAAAGAAAATATTTTCATATTCAAAATATGTCACAAGATTGATGTATTTACTGTGAAAAAATGTAAAGTCAAGTAAAAAAATTATCAAAGCATTTTCGTAAGAACATTTAACCATTTTCATTTCTATGCTGTATGCACCAATATAACAATGCATCAAAACAACAATATTTGCTAATTGTAAATACGAAATGCAATGCAATGACTTATGTAAATATATAATGATGCAAATACAGTTTTGAATCGATCAAAGTTTCAAGGAGATAAATCAAACTTACTCTAATGCCATTTTTGCTTTTACAGAAGATATGCTATTTTATTTTATGCTCCGAAACCTAATGGCCAAATAAAAAGTGTATTAAAATAAAATTTAAATGCAGGTTTTTTTTCTAAACCTCTAATATATATTAAACCCTGTATAATTTGGCTGATTTCAGGTTCACCTGACTTTCTAGCAGACGTGGCGATCTTCAAAAGCAGCCAGACAGAATGAAACTGAAAGCATGGGTTTCTCATGCTTATTTTTAGGTTGAAAAACACTGTTGCACAAGTGCAGCTTGTGGTGTGTGGAGTGTGTATGTCTCTAGTGTGTGTTTTTTTTCCTTTTTTTAATGAGGGCTGAATTAAATTTTTAATTGAAATAAACTTTTCTGGGAGGGTTTTGCTCAAGCCAGCTGTCTAAAACCACAGCACGCTAATTTATACACAGCTTAATTTCTTAAACGTAAAAATGTGTGTGTGTGTGTGTATATATATATATATATATATATATATATATATATATATATATATATTATTTTTTTTATTTTTTTTTTTTTTTTTTTTTTTTTGCTGTTGGCATTAATTAATTATTGTGGGGGCTGAGTGTAATTAACCTCTGTGGTTTTTCAAAGGTCTGCAAAATTATCCAAAGCATTCTTGCTACGGGTTATTTTATCCTCCCCTGACTTTGGCAGTGGTAAATGTTTGAGGACAACTGTCTGTTCAGCACGAATGTGTTCTTCCTCTCCACAGGAGCCAAGATTTAGAGGCGATGCAGCTTTCGAAACTCGCTCGCATCAATCTGTCCAGGCGTCTGGACATACTAGATGTTGTGAGAACCAGAGCGCCACCACATCGCAAACAGGTGTTAATTGGATGCGGCCCCGTCACATCTACAGGGTCAGCTCTAGCGCACGACATGAGTAGTTTCCCTTCCTTCTCCTGAGGCGGAAAATTAGAGGTGTTAAACCCATTGATTCCGTCACCTTTGCCATGTGTAGTTTTCTGCCAGAGACATGTCAGTAGAACTTCCTTTAGAGCTTATTGCCTTTTAAAATCAAATCTTTTTCATTTACCTTTAGTTTAGTGGCATGTTAGCAGATTAATTGATTTCAAGGTATTTTACAGCACTGTCACCATTTACTGACTACTCATGGGCAAGGCGAATTTTGCTTAAACTTCAGATTTTTTCTCCCAAGAAAGGTAATTGTCAGTTCCCGATAGATAGATAGATAGATAGATAGATAGATAGATAGATAGATAGATAGATAGATAGATAGATAGATAGATAGATAGATAGATAGATAGATAGATAGATAGACAGACACACAGACAGACAGACCCACATGCATATATACATACAATAGATCTTAATATATAGGCTGTCTGTTTCATTAATGTTAATCAAACAATTGTGGTATCATGGAAAAAAAATGTATATATATTTTGCTTTAGATATTTTTCTCAAAATTGACTTTGCTGACTCTATCGACTTCAAATAGGTGTAGGCGTGTAGCTCAGTCATTCTTTGTCAAACAAATCATACATCATTTTGAAGGTTTTTTAATAGAGAAAATTTGCTCATTGTGACTCATTTTGCCAGCACGGGTCACTTACTGTATATAAAATATGTTTGCAAGTTTGGCAAATATCCTTCTCATCAAGTGCTCTTTCTGTTTTATAAAGTATCCCGTTTCTATTTCAGAGTGAGAAATTGCTGCTAATGATTCAGTGCATGAGTGATCTGTCTGAATGAATCAAACTGAATCGTGAACAATTCAAATAATTTTTTATACGTTTTCAAAACTGTGAAACCAGCAAAAATTACACTTCTAAGACCTTAGAGATTGTCCCCCCTTATTTATTGTGGACACTCTTTTCAATGTTTGGCTTTCTGTCTCAAACCATGTTCAGATTTCAAAAGTCAAAAATTTCGATGTGAACTCAAACAATTCTAATCAGATCCTCCCAAAACCAAATTATTTGAATGATGCTTTCCACAATCATTTTATAGCTATATACTCTTACTTTACATCAACATTATTATTTTTTATATTTTTTTTTTATTCTTAGAAATTTTAGAAGAAACATCTCAGAAAAAGTGAGGCTTCAATACATTGCAGAGACCTCCTGAACTAAAGAGCAATTCAAGCTTTTATCTGTGTGTAGTTGGAACATGGAGGACACCCCCAACAGTGTGACCCAACCAGAGCTGTGGTGAAGCACAGTGAACTACATTCCTCAATGATACAACACGCAAAAAAAAAGTGTGCCCTTTTATGGTTGGAACAATGACAATCGAATTACATTATCTGAAATGACCATTAGCACAGTGGCCTTATTCCAATAATTAATCTATTAGCATCCTCACAGTCAGTCCCCAGCGGTTTTTACTGCTCTATACGTTCATTGTATTGACAGCTCTGCTGGTGTGGAAGATTTCAAGCCTCTGACACATGTAGGACAGGTCGGATGGATATTGACACGGGTCCACCAGCCTGGTTCATCTCATCAGATTGAGAGTGCTGCTGTTTCTCAATGATGGATTACATGGGGCAGAGTGCACAGCTAGAGCTTGACAAAAGTGACACTTGTTAGAAGCATAACCCATTCGGTGTGAAAGCCAATCAAATTCATTTCAAATTTCATTGCTTAATATAACTTGTGGGGAACACGGGGAGTTAAAGCTGTTTAATTCAGACCTTATGCATTGGGTTCAAGTCGGGTTCAAATTTTGTGACCGCACCTTAAACGGTCTACAGTTAGGCCAACAAATTATATTATTTTAATAATTATTACAATAAAAATAAATGATTTCTGGCATCATGTTGGAGCTACATACACTGCCACAAGTAAAGAGAGTCCATCCTCATGTCTCTATGATATTCTTGTGCCAAAATATGGCAGGGCCCACATGGTTTTCATGGGCCCCACAGAGGCCCCAGCACAATGGGGCCTACAAGGAAGGTGGGCCCCATTTTTTTTTTTTAAATGGACCTCAACTACAGTCAAAGAGATATTCATGACCAACTTATGCAGAAATGCAGGTGAATCACATACTTTTTCCTGCAACTGTATTGAACTTTGTCGTCTTTTATCGTGCATTGCTGATAATGTGATTTTTTTTTTTTTTTTTTTTAAGTATAGGGGAGTTAGATCTCACGGCCTCTTGTAGCTCATCGCTTTAATGCAACACTGCATCGAAGGTGGAAAATGTTAAACTTTCCAGGGCAGAAAAGGATAAATTATGTGCACCTCGAACCGCACTTTTAAAAGTCTGACATTTAGACTGACACTTGCCTACAATCATTGCCTCCTTTACAGATAATATATTTACTTCTGTCAGTTTCTTTCATTTCCTGTAAGAGCTTTAAAACTGCTGCGTTTGTGATAAGCTTATTTCCTCGTGATTTCAGCCTTAGGCCAACAATTACTCAGTGCTGAGGTGGGACGCAACGGCTATGGACTTGAAATGGTAGATGTGATGATATTTTAAAGAGAAGTGAGGCGTTTTGTTTGTAAGTCAATTGTTGACATTCTGGTGTCCCTGTGGTGTCTGGCAGTAGATGCTTGGTCTGAGGGTTTGGTGTGGTTCGCTGATAAAGATGAATCACACAGCGGCCTGTCGAAGCGTGCCACTCGTTTGTCCTTTAAATTGGTAAAGATAACACGGAACCTTTAAGGAACAATTTTTTCTCTCTCTCTCTCTCTCTCTCACAGTGGCTCACAGCATGGTCCTTGGGTGCTTTTTGCTCGCTCTGTGTATTTTGAGCATTTGATCAGATGGTGAGGAAAATGTATATGTGGGACAGAGCAAGCATGTCAGCATAACAGAAAGATTTCTGTATCTGCCATTTTACGAAGACACTCTGATTGTTGCTTTGGGGAAGAGGTCGCATTGTCAAATTGGCAGGAAAGAGGAATCTGAATGGATATAACAGACGACGCTTCAACTAACAATTCATTTTGAGTGCTTTATCAGTTATTCTGACAGTTCGTCAAATGATCAGTTGGGGGAAAATAAAGAAGCTGTACTTTTTCAAATTGTCAAAGTCCTGAAACATGTTCTACATTAGTTACCATGTTTTCTCAGCTTCTGTTATATTTATGAGGATTACTAGAATATATTAAATAATTAATCATCGCTGCCAACTTTTGATGGTTTTGAATATTTAGCTTCCCGATATTTATGAGCAGTGCTGAATCCTGGCATAAGTACTATTCCAACAGGATTCATTTTCCAAACGTAGTTTAAATTAAAAAAAATTTAAATAGGATGACTGCCATTTCATGTACTAATGCAGGCGAGTTTGAGATCACTGTCCTTTTTGCTAATTTGTGAGTGTCGGAAGTTACAACGATCTCATTTAAGTCGTGTGATCTGGATGTTTGCATCATGAAATCCATTGAAATAAACAAGACTTTTGGTTTTGTTTAGTTTTGTTTGCCAATGGGTTATAATTGAACATCTCCTTGATTCCTTGTTTGATGTTCTTTCATAGAAATTTTGCTATTGTAATATGCTAGTTTTTCATATTTTTGCTAGGATCACTTAGGATTTGCATCAGAATTTGGCACACCTGAATTTAAAGGAGTCCCTTACCAGCACACACTGGAGTTAATGGGAAACAAAATCCTCATTTTACAGACATCCACTTAAATTTTAATAAATTTGTGGAATAATTGGTAACATTTTATTAGAAGATTTTAAGGTGACATAGTTACACGTTACTACAAGTAGGACTACTTACTATAGTAATAATAGTAAATTAACTAACCCTAAACCAAACAATAACCCTAACCGGTCCATAACTCTATTGTAAGAACATGTAGTTAATAAATATTACTCAGTACTTATGCAACTACATCACCTTAAAATAAAGTGTAACCGAATTATTTATAAATATTGTTCACAATTTTGTTGTGTTTTGTTTTAGTTGTCTGACAGTGGGTTATAATTGAACACTTGGATGCTTTCTTGTTTTATGTTCTGAATTGTAATATGCTACTTTTTCATAGTTTTGCTAGCTTTGAATATAAACAACTGTCAGAATTAATAAGATGTGTTAAAGCTGTTGAATTTTTGCCAATTGTTGTTGGCTAATGGGGCTTAAATCTGTGTTTACTATGTTTTCCACCCTTGCTGTGAAGTAATTGAGGATGAGAAATACCAATAAACAATATTTTATAATCAAGTTACTGAACAGGCCGGCGGGACGCAAAGTACTGTTTCAGGTCTCACTCTCAGAATCACAATGCTGATCTCATTTGTTCGGAACATTTGTTTAATGTGCTTTTTTTTTTTTGCATTTTATATATTTATCGCTCATCTGTGCGTACTGCTCTCAGCTATTCAAAAACGAATGCCTTTTTGTGGTCTTCTGCAAAGGTTACTTGTAGATCGGAAAAGAGCTTTGAATTGTTGTTAGAGAGTGACCAACCCATTTCAGCTCCGGAGAGGTCAGTGCTGCCCTGTTTAAAGTGTACACAGAAAACTGTGAGCCTGTGTGTGTGTACTTGTTTTGACTAAAGTGTGTGTGGGTTACAAGGAGAAAATTAACCTTTTTTTCCTCAGAGCGCATAATTCATAACCGAAATAACTGCGAGGGGGGGACATGAAATGTGCAAAAACAAGGGCTTATTGTTTGCCGATTGCGGAAAGGCCCAGTGGGTCATGTGCTGTTTTGACTGGCAGTCTGGCTGAGAAAGAGAGTTTGTTGTGTCATTGCGATAAAATTTCAGTGCAGAGAAGGGAAAAAAAAGAGGAAACGTTCTGTATATCTTCGTCTCAGTGAGCTCATTCTGGATGAAGGAAAGAAGCAAGAAGTTTGGAAGGAAAATTGGGCCCCTGATTCAGACGCAGGGAGGAACTTGACATGGTTCACTTCAGGCTACATTTGATTTAGACATAGCAAGAGACAGGAATTTAAAGCTCAGTTTATTCTTGCAGTAATTTACCTGCATCATTGTTTCCATCTTGGCATAGAGATACAAACTATTGCATTTTTTTATGAACAAAGATACACATTCAGTAGAAAACCAGCAAAGATCAATGAGGTCCTTCTTAAAACATCTCAATGCCACATACATTTTGGAGTAACATTTGAATCACAAATGATATTATTTTACAGAGAGCCATATTGAAGAGCTGTGTGTGTGGGGGGGGGTATCTCCTTAAAAAGATTCTGTGCTTAAGAAGGTGGTTTTTCTAATTATTTTTCAAAAATGCATGATGTTCCTGTACGAAGACAGCATTAGCAGTCTAATGGTTATGTTGGTTTTGTAACCGAATATTTGTTGTGGATTTATCCTGGAGAGCATGTTACGACTTATCGTTTGGAATGTGTAACATGCCACAGCTTCTTTAATTGAGCTTCTTTTCATCCTCTTCTCTCTCTCAGTGCCTGAATTCATCTCTCGCTCCCTGTCCTCTCTTGCCTCATTGCCTCTTTACACACAGACACACACCCCTCGCAGTATATTAGTATTGGACTTGAGGCTACTCTTGAGTCTGGAAAGCCTGAACTGTCTGATGAAGGAATGTCACTGTGGGCGAATGAGAGAATGCCCTGCTGTTGGGGAGGATTGGTGTCGGTGTTAGGAATAGGGAAGTGAGACCTTCACTCCATAATAAGCTCCATCCCATTATCACGCAAGGCTGGACCCTTAATCAAATCTATTGGTCACAGTAGGGGTGGGTGATATAAGCTTACATTTATGCCAGGAAATTGTATAATGTGACATTTTATGCAAATTAGTTTTTAAATGAAAAGTTAGTAAAAAAATGCAGAAAGGTTCTATTGATTTGAAATAAAGTCCAAAGTACAGGTAGATAAAAAAAGAAAATCTAAATAAATGTAGAAATATTAACAATACATTTCTACTGGTAGGCTATATTATGCTAAACTGGCATATCGCTTAGCCCATACAATTGAGGCAGCCAGTAATTGACAACTATATTGAATTTAAAACCCTTCTAGAATTTAGAAAAGAGCCACTGCCTCCCTAAAGCCCTAGTAATGCTCTAAACTACTGTACAGAAACCCCAAGGGAAAATAGTCTCCTTGTATCTTTCAATATTTCAATACTTCTGTCTGTGTGTTTTCAGGCAAATGATGGCTCGGCTTTCAATATGACTGCCATCAGTAAAGGTCAACAATATTGATTCACTGCAAGACAGGCACGCAATGCTAGAAATGCCACATAGCTAACTGCAGATTTATCTGTCTGTGCAAAGCTTGTACATTAATGAGATCGACTGCTGAGAGACTTTTTTTTTTCCACCTGGCATAGTATCCATCTCAAATACTCCTTGTAACAGGTGAAATACGGGCGCTCTAAGAGTCTCATTTATCCTGGAGATGTTATTTTGAATTGTAAGGGCCTTTTTTGTGATCCTTATCCTTCCACTTAAGCACTGGTCTCCAAGGGAAATGCAAAATGGCTACCATTTCTTTGCACCAGATTAAGGCACAAAAGAAACATCAGATATTTTGAATTGAAATGTCAAATGTAATTCTATGTTTTCATTTTATCGCTTTTGTCACAAAGTGAAAATGTCAAAAGGTTCTGTGTTAAACAACTGAATGTTATGTCTTTGAATTGAACCACTGAGATGACAGTTAAGGTGTCTGTTTATTGATTTTTCTATTGAGAATCAAGAATTTGCTCATTAGGTCTCCATATGCCTGATTTTAAAGGGATACTCCACCATTTTTTCATATTAAACTATGCTATTCCCTTAACTAAGACGAGTTGACACATAGGCTACCTCTCTCATCTCAGTGCGTGCACTTAATCGCTCTGACGCGCGGTGACACTCTGATAGCACTTAGCTTAGCCCAGTATATTCAATGGTATCTAACAGCAATGAATTTAGAAGTGACCAAACACATCAACGTTTTCCCTGTTTAAAAATAGTTACATGAGTAGTTATACGACCAAGTATGGTGACACAAAATAAAACGTGGTGCTTTTCTAAGCGGGTTAAAAAGGATAACTATAATGTATGGCGGAATAGCACTTTTGGGAGTACTTCGACTCGGCGCAGTAAAAAGTCACGCCTGATCCTCTTCCCACTATTGACAATGTGTGCGTTGTCAGTAGATCACACACAGAACTTTCCACTCCCATCGGCGCTTTTTTGGAATTGCAGTCTCACACTAATTTCCCCTATATAGTAAATCTGGCCCTTAATATGTCATCCATCCATTTTCGTTTCGCAGGCTGTTTTAAGCAGCGTCATGGGCAGCTGGCTTACATTTGGGTGTCGAATTAACACGTCTAATTAACACTTAAACATGGACTGAGCAGTCCATGTTCAGAAATATGAGAAAACAAGTTTCCTGTAAACACAACTCACTGCGTGTGTCTGAGAGAGAAAGAGAGGGAGAGAGTGGAGGAAGAGTTGATTTACTTGCCCTGTGTGTGAAATTACAGTCTGAAAGAAATATTTCAAATAATTTTATAAACACAGAGCTTACGGTAAAATTATGCATAATACTACGATATTCAGGCCCTGAAAATATCGATCCTTGGCATCTGTGTATCGATACAATATCCCCTTGCAAACTATCGCTATTCCCCCTGACTTAATGCATTTCATTAGGTATCATGAACTGACATTGAGCAATGATAGTTAATGTCAATTTCTACAATACATTTTTAACATTCCAAGTTATATAAATTAACTTTTAAATATAAATTAAAATGATGCATTTTTATACATCAAGTTTGACAGAATTTTATTCTACAGATTTTTATTTTATTATACTGGTTCTGTAATATTCAGTTCTCAAATGAAGAGAAAAGCCTCAGTGGAAAAATGTATACAAATGCACAGATGTCCAGTTATTTTAAAAAACAAACCTTAACATGACGAATAAAGACATGTGATTGATAGACCTGTCAGTGCCACGCTTATCTGCTTGTCAGCTCACTCCTTCTTTCCGCCATGTCGGTTCCCGTTGATGTATGCATGCTGTGCGGCTGGCGGGTTTTTGACGACATGGGGCGGTACACGCTGGCACTGCATGCTCTTGCATTCGCTCTTTACCATCCCAGACCTCACATGGACACATCCATCACCCTTCCATCTGCCCTGCCAGCAGAAAGAACACAAATGGAAAAATGAATTCTTCCCTACGTTCTGCCACCGGTGTCCTTCATTTATAACACATATGTGGCAGGAAGTGGGTGGATTGATGTGGCCCGTCAAGGCTAACGGCTGAAGCTGTAATACACAGAGGCACAGGTTGAAAGGGCACGTGGCCAATCGCACCCTGTACCTCCAGATTAGAACTCCACAGGCACCGTCACAAGAAGGGGTAAACTTAAGATGAAACAATGGATGAAAGCCAGTCCTAAAATTTGGAAGGGTCTAGTCTGACAGAGCCAGACTTTTGAGTATTGGCCTAAAATCTGGTCCACTCTGTAGCCTATACTGTCCAAGAACTGCCCACTTGGCCATCTGACCAACCATCTGTAAATTGAACAATCAGTTTGTTTGGTTCTTTGTTTCTTTCTTTCTTTTTGAGATTGTTTAGGAGGGGAAAAATCTGAAATCATTGTCACCAAAATACTAGTCAACAATTGTAAAATTGCAATTGTGTCAAAGTATATGTTCTTGCTCAACCCCTTTTATCAAGAATGCATCAGGAGGTGACTTGTGCGAACTTGAGGCAGCCAGTTATCCCAGAATGCATCTCACACCAACAAGCAAGCATCAATGGCTAAGGAGAAAACCTGTATAATTTTAAAAATACTACTGCTATTGTGTCACAAAATGTAGTCTTAAGAGTTTTTCAGGTGAGAATGTAGTTGTTTAAAGCTCACATCTGCAGTTTATTTATAAAGATAGTGCCTATTTGAAGATTTGCTCATGTACTCCGCCGAGAACAGCCTTACCTTGGCTAGTCCTTCTGACATTTGCCACTGGATCTGATGTCTCGATAATGATTAAATGTTAGATATAATTCGTCTTGTGTAGATCTAACAAGCAATCTTTGGTCTCATGAATCTATTTGTTCTCGGGCATAGTTAAGTTTCATAACTTTATATATTTATATATACTGTCCTCTGAAGTTCATACTCCTCAAACATACTAGTCGAACATGTTCATAACATGTGCATAAACTGTGTTGTCAGAATTTCTGTTTGCCCAAAATTGCTATCACTTTCACAGACAAAACTGACAAAACTCACAAAAGTAAATAAATGAATAAATTACAAAAGAAACAAAAATTATAATTGTTGTGTACGAAATTCAAATCTAGTGACACCCCCCTCCCATAGGCATGCCTTCAAATTTGAGACTAGGAGTGGACTGTAAAACTTTTCTGTTCTGCTGTATCTACTAGTCGGAAAGATGTTCCTCTCCTTTGACGTGATTAGGATTTCACAGCTAAACTGTCCAGCTGGTTTAAGTGGGTAATCACATTCTGAACCATCACCTCAAGTGCTATATCAGCCCAGCCCAGTTAACATATCAGCCCAGTTTCTTCAGGCAGAGCGCCGTCTCCACTGAGAGACTCATAATGACTGTTAATAATAGTTAATTCAACATGATCATTACGACGTTCCACCTGCCCTCTCTGTAATCACCCTTTCAGCACAGCACTACAATCTGCCAAACACACTGATAATTTCATGTTTGCAAGACAGAATTTTCAGTTTTGTGTAAACTATTCCTTTAAACCAGTAAATATTACACCAGTGCTACCTTCAATTTGCTGAATTTGAGTTAAAGGTGGTTTAAATCAAAGTTTGAAACTGCTCCTCCGACGAGTCTTCTCATGAAGGACTTTTTTTTATTTATGTTGACGTCTGTCTGTCTTTATTTGAGGTAGTGTTCAATTTGGGAATGGATTTCATTGAACAAGCAGAGCATTGAAGAAATATAGGACATTAAAGCAGAGAGTAGCCCCAGCCAGAAGCTCAATGAATTCCCATAGTGCTTCGCTGTCGTCACGTGTGACCGGTTTGCTCTTGACAGGAAGGTTTGTGACAACCGAGAGTCGCAGCAGATTGTAACGGTAAATTCAATAGGCAGGATCACAGCAAAAGAGATGCTGTTCCACAGCATAATCTTCATGGGCTCCCCTCAGTACATTTTGTGTGACATATAAACAAGAAATATAGTTTTGATCACCGCATTTACATAATTATTCAACTGCTTCCATTAGGTCCCATAGGAAACAAGTGACTGAAACCTACTGAACGGATAATGTTTATCACAGCAGATGATTTGCTTAACATTCAAACATCTTCCATTGGTGATCCAGTTTTTGTTACATTACCACAAAAATCAATAGCCTGATATTGCATCATTCGCTCACTGCCCAGGTGTGAAAGCCGGTTGAGGAGCAGCTTTAATCTTCTCCATAATTATTGAGAGTGCTTGTCAAGAGTAGAACAGCCTCATATGTAGTGTGTAGCATTTTGGTCAGTGGCAAGACTATAATTTATGGTGGGTCGATGTAATTTGCAGTGGTTGCTGAGACAGGCATTATTATTACCATTGCTTATACTTGGGGTTATGCATTTGAACTAATTCTTAACTATAAGTAAGAAACTTTAGAACACTGTTTGTGATAAAGCTTGAAGGGTTCAGATTTGGTGGCTTGGCTTCTTTCCTAAGCATTCTGACTTAGGATTTTTTGGGGAAAAAAGATTTACATTCATGGAGGGCCAAGTGTAATTTTAGTATTACTTAGATATATAGTGCTGTCGAATCGATTAACCGCATCTAACATTAAAATTTGTGTTTATATAATATGTGTGTGTGTGTGTACATATACTGTATGTATGCAATTTGACAGCACTATTTAGTTTTATTAATATGTTGAATTATTTTCAGCTTTAGTTTTAGTTACATTTTTTGGGGGGGAATTTTGGATTTTTTTTTTCTTCAAATAGTTAAATAATCCAAATATAGTTTTCATTTATTTATTTTTTTATTTCAGTTTAAGTTTTAGGTTTTTGAGTGATTGAGAATAGTATTCTGACCACAAAACACAACAAAAAAAAATCTGTCATTTTGGAATTGACTCCATTTTGGTTGTGTATTCCATTCACACTTGCAATAACAATTTTGCAGATTCACTCTGCATTTAAAATCAGTTGTCACTCCTAAGCTTTGCAGTGTGTACACGACTCTAGAGAACTTTGTGTTGGGCTCTTTTGACTCAACCAGCCCATAACACAGCACCACTCACAATGTCTTCAGAAAATATACACATTTTGTTTAATGGTAAGAAATGGGCTGCGCGTTGTCCAAAAGGTTTAGTTATTGTGAGAGATTTTGTGTAACCAGGGGACAAAAGTGAAAGGAATCCATTTATGAAGAAAGAGAGATGGAGATCTCCTTATGTATTTCCTATAGCCAGTCATATGCCGTTTCATATTTTTACAGTAACGTATTCGTGATGTTCTTATAGTTGGACTCACAGGGTGAGTATTCTTCAGTATTCTTTGATATTATAAATAGTGATTGAGTAAAGTAAATAACTTGCACAAGCAGGTTAGATGAATGTGTTTTTGGAGCCACATATGATTTACAGCGCAACGTGAGATGTTTTTAATAAACTGCCTGATTCAGCTAAACAGAGTTCTAAATGAAGATCGAGTTCCTCTAATCCTGTCAATCACCGTTCAAGGACAGACATGTGCTTTCTTACCTCACTTCTGAGACAATTATCCCAGCATTTCCTCCACCTCTCTCTCTCTCTCTCTCTCTCCAAACTATTTTAAATGTACTATACAAACTCTGTGACCGTTAGTGGTGGAGAATCAACACACAAAAAAGCATTAGTGAGAAGGTTTATAACAGGCCCCAGTTGGTGTTTTTCTCTCCTACTGCTGAACGTCATACATCTGTGCATTTACGTGAGATAATGTGAAGCAATAAAAGAAAGAGGATGTGTGACTGACACAAGATGAATCTTTTGGAAATGTTATTGTTGGTTTTGGAGGAACAGCTGTAATATTACGTCAGTGTATGTGGCAGAGTTTGGGGAAATAAATGAATGCTGGTTTTACTTTTACTTTTAACTCTCTCACTCTCTCTTTCCCATTCTGTTCACGATTTGTTTGTGGCTTCAGGGGTGTAAATTTCACAAATCATTTTCTCTCTACATTTCTCTAGTTTTTGCTTGACAGTTAAGCTATTTTCAACCCAGACTGTTTCTTGTGACTTCAACCATGCATAATAGTGATTTAACATTTATGAAAGGTCTCTTGTGGAGTTCATGTCTCTTACGAGAATAAAATACATTTATTGTGAGATACCGACAGTCTTGAAGGGATTGTTCACCCCAAAATGAAAAAAATTTGCTTACCCTCATGTCGTTATAAATCTATTCGACATTTGTTCATTTTAAAACACAAATATGAAAATTTACAAAATTGACCTGAGAGGTTTCATTAAAAATATATGCTGTTCCTCCATCAAAAGTCCATTCAACCAAAACTTTCAAGCTTCAAAAAGTTCAAGACATTGTAAAAGTAATATGAATCAAGCGGTTTAATCCAAGTCTTCTGAAGAGACATGACCGCTTTATATAATAAACACATTTATGCTGCCTTCACATGCTATCGGAAATGCCCTATTTCCCACTTCGAAGTCGTGATTACGAGCTGATTGCATTCAAATTTTGACTTGAGAGGGCGTTCATGTCCAATTTTTTAACTAAGAAACTAGTATTTACGAAAATTCCGGTAGTATGTGAAGGCAGCATTAGTTCAGGTTTATTCACATATAAACACTGATCAGTGAACATAGAGCATATCAGATATGGTAAACAGAAGCTCAGTCACACTTGCTTGACAATGCTAAAACTTTAGTTTCCATGCATCAAGCAAGCATTAAACACTGTTAAAGTGATAGTTCACCCCAAAATGACTCTATTCACCCTCATGTCGTACCAAGTCTGTAGTAAAAAAAAAAAAACTAAATTCCAATCTAAATTCTAATCTAGTCCTATTCTAAACACAATTAAGCTATTCTTCTGTAGGGCATGGGATTGTGGGGGATATTAGCTCACTTGCATAAACAGCTGCACTCTTTGACAATCCAACAGAATTAGCACAACATCCAGATCCTTTGGCTTACTATTTTTAGCACACTCTGATTTGGGACACACTAATCTTAATCTTACATTCCAATTAGAATGGATAGCATGCTAATTGGGTGATAGCATCGCATATGCGGTTGTCAGTGATGGAGAGCCTGCTACCTCAAAACTGTTCAGCTTATCATCCATCTTCCAGTGTTTGAGGAAACGCAGCACGGAAAGGGTTAAGTTCACTGGTTATCTGCGGGCTAAACTTAATAACGTGAGACTATATTGCTTCATGGTGAACATGATTTCACCAAATACAACATAAATTTCAATCAACCAATCAGATTTGACAGACAAGTTTACAGTTGATGTCAAGTTTACACTTACAACCAGGGTTAAGCCTAGTTCACACGGCAGGATAATTAAGCCGATTTTAGCCCCGATTCACCCCTTCCGACAATCTTAAGGATGCTCCGATTATCGTAAAATAATCTGATCAAATATTCCTGCCGTGTGTGGTGTGTTAAGACTGCTCTCGTCTGCTCGGAAGGACGTCGGGACCGCTCCGATCTCAAATCGGGGATATCCAACATGTTGGATTTATTTGGCCCGATTTCTTCTCGTGTGTGGTGTCCCCCGAGCACGCAGCCTGTGGACTGTGGAGTGTAGCCAATCAGAAAGCGAGGTGACGAGGCGGCGAGGAAACACCGGGAAATATAATCAAAACAGCCGGCGGCATGGCGCACCAGAAAGTCCGGTGGACGTCAGAGATCATCGCCTTTTCTTTTGATAACGTTTTTTTTCCGGTTAAAAACAAACTACAAACTATTGCCACTGCATCCTCTTCGTCCGCCATGATTGTTTACTCTGAAGTCACGTTTGATCTCGAGGTATTTTGCGCGATTTCCCGTCTGATCTGGGAATGCTCGGGAGTCAAATCGGTTCGTGTGTGATGTGTTGATTTTGCCGTGTGGCTGCGCACCACACACTGTACGACCAAAACTGTTAGACCTGTGATTTTTTATCCCCGTGTGTGGGGTCTCTCAGGTTTGGAAAATCGGCCGACAATTTTAAAATCGTCCCGTGTGAACCAGCCTTTATGTGCTTCTACATTAGGGTTATTAACCTATCATTTCCCTCTGATTTTAGGGATTAATAAGTTATAAGATATGGATAGGGTTAGGTTTAGTGTAGGGATAGGGTTAGGACAACATTTTTGGGTAGGAATATTGTTCCAGGATCAACAAAATATGTTGGTCATACAGTGATTCAGATCTGACGTAGCAATTAGAGCAATGTTTTATTAAACAGATTCAATTAGAGAGCCACTGAGGGAGAAAGATTACAGCGGGACGCCCTGCCAAAAAGCGAGAGGAAAGTGGCGAAGAAAACAGAAAGCCAGGGGTTGCAGCACTTAGACAATGACAATCAGCTGATCTATCTCCGCTGAGCCTTATCAAAATGAGCTTCTTATTGAAATGATTAATTCACTCAGTATGTTGTTTTGTTTCTTCAGTCGCAGCATTTGTGCAGTAACAGCGCTGCGTCTGTCTGTGTGTGTGTGAGGGAGCGCGTGGCGTGCTGGGTTTCTGAAAAATTATTTGAGAGGGATTTCTTTCCATGCGACTCGCATGCATGCTGTTTCACTTTCATTTTAGTCAAGGATAAAAAAGATTTGATGAATAGATGAATGTATGGGGTATTTAACCCTCTGGGGACCAAAAACGCGCCCACGCGTTTTGCTCGTTTTTTTTTTTAGCAATGAAAAATAAACACAAAATGCTCTGTTAATTTTGATCTTTCATTTTCGTGTAATACATCAATCGATCCTGTTCAGTTTCTATTTTTTTTCTGTATACTCACAATACAAATAAAGTGTTTTGCTTTTTGACAAATAAAGAAAAACTAACATGATGCTATTTCTGCCTTCTCTCTGTCAGTAAACTCCCATTTGAAACGCGTTCGAAAATTATCTATAACTCCGCGAAAATTCAGTCAAACAGGCAAACAGACCCACGGGCATAAAGCTTGAGATCGCAGCTTTTAAATGAAGTAATTTATATAAAAAACAAATATTATCAGCTTCTGTAATCTGTATAAAAAGAGAGCGACTCCAGTCGAGCTCATTAGGAGCCATTCAAAAGTAATGTGACCACTCCCCGGAGAGCGCGTGCTATTCAAACGCAAATTCTGAGAACCATTTCAGTCTGTGAAACGCCCCCACATCAGCTGTAAACAAAGAGGCATAATATAGCCTACCTTATGGAGAAAATTTTCCGTGCTGATATGAGGAGCAGATCCCGCTGAGGAGTGAGGTAGGCTAAGTTATCCTTTCTCAAGTGTTAATGTGGAATAACGTTATGGAATAACGTTGTAGGCTTATGTAAACAAAAAGATGAATCGCGTTTCTATAATATGAATCGCGCGTCTATTTGTAAAGAGTGTTTAGCCTAAATATGAATCGCGCGTCTGTGTGTGAAAGAATAAACTGCTTTTACAGTTACTGTACTTGCAAGTTTTATTAAGGTTAGTTAGTTATTTGATGTTTTTATGTTGTCTACTCTGAAGGAATGCAGTGTATGTTTTCTGCACTTAGTGTGTCCCTGAAAGGAGCAATTTGTCGGAATTTTAGCCATTATGATCGCTGATAATTATTTTTGTTAAGGTCAAGGCCAGACTAGATCTGCAGACTTGTTTTGCATTTTCTGGACTAGTTGTAGGGGGAAATGTGGATACATTTGTGGAGTTCATTTAAATAACATTATCAAAATCAATTTTGAAAAAACCTAAAAAACGAACATGCAACAGGTGTGGGGCATGCATGTTTGTGTAGACTTGAATGTGAATAATGGGCATTCCACTTTTCATAATTCTACAGATTTGATCATATACAGTAAATTAGATATATCCAATATATCTACTGTATACTGTATTCCTGCTTTTATTAAAAAAAAGATAGGAAAAAATGAAACACTAAAACAATATGGACAATTGGCTATACCTGACACATGTCACATTTTTTCCTCCGCTCTCAGTCTTCTCACATTATGAGAAAAGGACACGAGTTTGTCCACATTGCCGGGGAGACATGAGCTCTGTGTCTTGTGGTCACTCTTTACCCTCTCGAAATGTTTCCACATTTATTATCGCATGGACCAGCTGTGTTACCGATCTGTCACTGCGTGACTTCACCAATTCCTGTGGAGTTTTCATTTTTATTGTATGGCAACTAACTGATGAATTCAATTTTAGCCGACCAAGTCTTCTCTTGTCGACTAACTTTTAGTCAACTATTAGGAGGCAGTGCTTGTTTATTTATTTGTTTTTATTTAGGCCTAATGTATATTTATTGTTTGTGTTCTGACCTCTTTTCTGTGTCCTGTTTTCTGACTTTTCATTCAGTGTTAAAGCTAGTTGTCCGTCGGCCTGATTGTGTTTGCACTGATATTTCTCACTTAAGTGTTTCAGTTTGCTGCATATTCGTTTGTTTAAAATTATATTTATGTCCTAACAATCAACTAGGATTATCTTTGGTCAAGGGTAGCCTTAATAAAAGCTGAAAATATAAAAATAAAAGAGTATTCAAAATATTAATAAATACTCTAATTTGATATAAGTACAAAGTTCTGTCATGAAATCAGCGCAAGCTGATAGACCCTAACTATCAATACTGCTTGCAATAACTTCATTCTTTATAAGGCATAGCTGATTGGTTCCTGCTGTGTCAGTAGCCAATGAGCTTGCGTGCTCAACCTTCAAATACTTGGTCAGCATTTGCTGTAGCAGTTGCGGCACACTTTCAGAAACCCTCCACCTTCCCCAGCTCCACCTGTGTAGATCTGCTATGGGTAATTCATGTTCGCTATATTGTACAGCAGCAGCATGTCTAACTTGCTCACAGCATCATGTCGTGTAAATATTGGCAGTAGCATGTCCCGTACTTGCTCTGCAGCAGCGTAGCAGATCTATTCCCCCAAGACCAAATATATCAACATTGTCATATCCATTATCTTTACCAACTGCTCCAAGAGTTGTCATGACAGAAATAATACAAAAAATGGCACTGCTATTGAATATGACTTGCTGTGTTTCTCGATCCCATTACCCTTTTTCTGCCAATCATTTTTTTCTCTTCTTTTTGTTACTATATTATAACTTTTATACCGCCATATTGTACTATGCTAATACTATACCATATTACTATACTTAGCTCTAAATAAAAAGTGCCAAAAATAAGTTCAGATATAGATGCATACTTCAAGTAAAGTTTGTTTCTGTAACTGGTAGAACATTATGCTTGCAATGCCATAGTCATGTGTTTGATTCCCATAGTATGCATGTAGTGATGAAAAAACACTGATGCTTGCATTAAAGGGAATAAATGCACAAACAAAATCAGGCATCAAAACTTTAAAATTCACTTAAAAAAATATGGATAACTTATGGATAATGATTATTTGCTGAAAAATTCGTACTAATGCTGATAATTTAAAAATAGGCCTACTTGTTATTAATATCACGTTCATTCTTCTTGGCAATGTCATGTGGATACTGGTGATATTGTAGGTTTCGCAAGGGAAGCTGTACTCAAATAGAACATAAAGACAGTGAATGAGGAAAGTGGCTGCATGTCACTCTTTTTATATTGACCTGACCCCAACCTTAAATGTAATAGCATATGCTAATGGCTGTCAAACACAACCCTCAACCTCAGACGGCCACAACTAGCTCTGACACTAGAGTCTCGTTTTCAGAGACCAGAATGGCGAGTAGATCCATGTTGTTTTTGTTTTTGTTGTTGTTGTTGTTGTGTAATCGCAAAGCACTACACCATATGGTCTGATTTTCTTCCAGGGGCACGTCCCCTAATCTGCACTAACCCCATTTCCTGCTCATTTCCCATACCACTCATAGTGACCGAAAATATCACCTTCTGCAATGGGTTGTGCTATCCAGCCCTGCACAACACACATAAACAGATGCTCTTCTGTTTGGCCCCTGTTGTTTTCCAGGCCGTGTAACCCCTTTCAGTGCCATTCCTTGCTCCGTGCCACAGCGTTTATTAATAACCCAGCAGAACACATGTTGGGAAATCATTGGTGACTTTGAGTCCTAGTGGCATTGCGTTCTGCATGACTGCCCATGCTGGAATGCAGGAAGTGTGGCGCTGTAGCAGGTAGCGGGATGGCGTGCATCAAGGACAATTTTAAAAACGCAGAGAATGAGGGGGTCAGAGAGTTTCAGGATAGATTGAAAGAGAGAAAAAGTGAAGGACAAGAGTAGATGTCAACTTTCTGTGCTGACGCATTGTGACAAAGCTGTTAGCGGTGTGATTCTTGTCTTCGTAACGTTTAGTTTATTGTGGAGGGGACAGAAAAGATTGTGCTGGAATTACGAATATGTTTGATTCATCATGTAATACCACTGTTGGAGTGTTTGGATGTTTGAGCAGATGGCTTATCAGACCGAGTCACTCCTCATAATTGGTTCCTGCATTAAAAGCGCCTCTTATCAGCCTATAATAATGTGGAGATGAGATGTCTACAGCTTGCAGGGTTTCTTTTGTCACTTTGGTAATGAATCATACTTCGCATCACATATTTTTCTGTCATCTCACAGAATTGTTTTGTTTCCTTCCTTTCATCAAAAGCTTTATACCGTGGATTAGTTTTCGAAGCGTAGACGGGCTGTCGAGATCTGCAGGGTGTGAGAATGATGATAACAAAAGTTGGCTAACGACTGATTAGTTTGATAATCAAATGCTCTGCCAATTTAACAGTTAGTTAGGCATGTGTAAAAATAAATACATTCAAATTAGAATTGTGTAATTATAATAAAGAATAATTTTCACAGTTTTAGGGGTAAGATGACCTTTGTCCAGATTTATTAATATCTAAAATGATGAGCATTTTATGAGCAGTTTTAGTTTCAGAATTAAAAATTATTTCAAATTTGATATGATGGATGATGGACGGATGGATGGATGGATGGATGGACGGATGGATGGATGGATGGACGGACGGATGGATGGATGGACGGATGGATGAATGGATGGATGGATGCAACTGTCCTAATTCAATTAAAAGTTAAACATTTTGAAAAATGAATGTTAAGTAGTTTGCCATATTTTTAGGGAAAGAAATTATCCAAACTAATTCACTGCACAGTAATTAGGGCTGCCCCTGACTAAAGATTTTTCTAGTCAACTATTAGTCTCTCATTTAAGCCGTTAGTCAACTAATTGCACGGTTATATTAATTTAATTACTTAAATATATACTTATACTTAATTACTTAAATATGTTAAACCATAATGAGAATTTAATATATATATTTATGGCGTTATATAGCCTATTCCATGCTCAAGCTGCAAAGCACTAGCAAAGTTCACAGAGACGGTGGAAAGTGCATCCTGTTTGTTTTCTTTATTTAACAAAAGCACAAGGTTTTTGTGTTATTGTGAGTTTACACAAATAAAAGTAGAATGTTGTATTACTCTGATCTGTATGAGTATGACTGAGTATTTTAAGTTGTTTCCGCTGTTATCAGAAAAAAGTGATCGCACCGGTGCCTCCATGTCATGCAGTGAGTGCTATAGCGCTATAGTGCACATTTATAGGTTAATGTTAGAGCGAGCTGCCATGTACAGTATGTATGTATGAATGAATGAATGAATGAACAAGGCATTTATGTAGCGCTTTCATATGTATACTGTACACCCAAAGTGCTTTACAATCATATCAGGGGATCTCTCCTCAACCACCTCCAGTGTGCAGCATCCACTTGGATGATGCGACGGCAGCCACAGTACAACGGCGCCAGTGCGCTCACCACACTCCAGCTATCGGTGGAGAGGAGAGAAAGTGATAGAGACAATTCAATGGATGGGGATTATTAGGAGACCAGGATTGGCAAGGGCCAATGGGTGGAATGTGGCCAGGACACCGGGGTTACACCCTTACTCTTTTACGAGAAGTGCCATGGGATTTTTAATGACCGCAGATAGTCAGGACCTCGGTTTTACATCTTATCCGAAGGAAGTGAAGTTGCTACTTGCATATTTCAAATGTTAAGCCATATGAGGTCAATGGATGATAGCCGAATGTTTGGATTTCCTGCCCAACATACTGTAATTATCACAAGGACCCGAAGTGACTTTGCCACTTCCCAAGGTTTTTTTTTTTTTTTTTTTTTTTTTTTTTACTAACCTACTAATGAAAATTTGGTCGACTAAGCCTCTTCTAGTTGAATAATGATTAGTTGGCCATTAAGGGTCAGCCTCAGCCCTAACAGTAATATAAAAAATTATTCTTAGTCATGTGGTGTAACCAACAAAATAATGTAGAATCATGCAGAAAAGTAAGGCTATGTTTACACGACTTTGCGTTTTTTGCACACAGACGACATCGTCAAAACGATCCTCGTTCACACGGATCTGCGAAAATGACTAAAAACGCTTTATTCTGCTGCCAGGCCAGTAGTTGGCAATGTCACTTTCTAAAGAAACACTACGTGCCTTTAGACTGAACAAATAATATGCATGCGCATGACGTTTTTGTCATTTACACAGAGACGTGTGGTAGATTTTTCCCTAAACCTAACTATCTGGGTCTCGTCTACAAATCGACGTCCCCGAACGTCTACTGTCGACGTTAAGTCCATCTGGGTCTCGTCTACAAATCGACGTCTCCATTCAATAATAGTCACCTAACTAACTTGTTCCCCTAAACTAGCTTCCTTCCTAAACTAGCTTCCTGCGCAGGAATAATCAACAAACAGACTCAAGCAAATGTCCTTTAAATGCTTTAATCACGGCCAGGAGATCTTCCCGAGCAGTTCTCAGGGAATCTCTCCCAAGAAGCAAGGCCGGAAGATCTCAGACAAATTCCATTGAGAATCCCACCCGAAAACACGGATACAACAGTTTTTATAGAATCGAGAAAACAAATAAGACTAACATGTCACCTTCAATATGATTGGTTCAATTGGTTCAAAAGCCCCAACCTTTTCCCTCTGTCACTGGCACAAGCAAACTCTGTTTTTGTGATTACTTATCACAAGGTTTGGGAGCTAGTCATCTGTCTAGTTTCACTTCCCTTAATTGTTATTTATACACACACACACACACACACACACACACACAAAACTCCCCCAAAAGTTTTCCCCAAAGAGTTTGGAAACATTTAAAAGCATATGAATGTCATTCCTGCAAGAAAACAAATGTTAGTTGATTCATTAAAGTTATTTAAATCCATCACAGACGATAATGATATTTTTTCAAAAACTTGCACTTTGAATCCTGTTCTCAAAAGTTGTCCATCAAGTGTAAGTCTGAACACTTAGAAAGGTATAGCACACCTCTTCTCAAAAAGCCACTCGATTTAAGACATTCACGTCTGAAGCATAAATATTGCGAGACAAGTTACGCACTGAAGTTTAATACTTAACTTTCTAGGCTTGTTCAAACCTTTAACTTCGAGTATGAACAGTTCTAATAGTGATGATTGCGTTACAGTAAAAAAACACACTGAGAAGTAGATATTCATAATCAAGTTGAATGATTTGGAAAATATGGGACTCAAGTGCCCAGATCACAGAAATGAGACGGCTGCAGCCAAGAATCTTAAGCTTCTATTTTCATTTGAACACAACGCTGTACAATCTCTCAAGTCATTTCCTCACACTGGGTGCCGATTTCATTCTGAACAGGACCTTTTTAAATCACACTCTCGGCTGAGCTATTTCATCTGCTCTTCCATCTGAACCGCTCATATCGCATTCCAGCACTCCTTTCTACCCAAGATGACTCATTCACTGTCTTACTTTTGATGAAGACTGGTTCAGACCCAGGGACTAGAGCAGGACAGTCTGTGGAGAGAGCTTGTGGGTGTTAGAATGACATAAATGGTCAAAATGCTTTCCCACCATGTGTAGGTGGAGTGTAGTACTGAGGAACAGAGTCATTCTGAAAGCATTCCTACGTTCCTCCCCTCTCCAATTATGCCCTCCACTTTACGTATGGTTTATAATGGACCAGTGTGATAATTCTAATGTTGAGATTTCCCCCTCTCAGAGTGCGATCAAACATGTTTGTTTGAAAATATCACCCAAACCTGCTGGAATATCCAGGTCGTACCAGCTTGTGGTCCTCAAGCTTGATTGTTGACTGGCTTTCTGTAGAACATGTCAGCCTTGATCTGCTTGACCAAGATGGTCTATTAGGTTGACTTTAGTCCCACTCCGGTAGTCCAGGTGATCGACCAAGCAGATTTCCATTGGTTTGTAAGATGGGAACCCTGTTAACCAAGTATGATGTGATGCACATTTTGTGTTCTGTGTATTAATTTATTCATCTGTAACAAAAACATTAAAAAAGACTATTCATACGTACACTGACTTAAAAACACAAAAAGATGTGTACACTTACTTTTTACTTGATGGCTACACTACATGACATTTTTGAGTCATGAAAACTTTTCTTGAAAATAATATTATAATTATAAATATTCATATAATTATATATTTTTCAATCAAAACCAACATGAATACAGAGTGCATTAGTTTAAAAAAAAAAAGTTTAGTTATCATGGACACTCAAGCTTAGTTATCATCTGCTACAAGCCATTCAAAGCAAGCTACGATAAGAACCAGTTCTTGCAGGGAAATACCCTGAAGAAATACCCTGAATAATATAAACGGCTGTTTTCAGCTTCAAGTTTTGGGTTAATCCATCTCTTGTTCCTATTGTAAGAGCTACATCCCATGATTTGTTTCTCCGTGAAGTTCATCAGTAATCAAGAGATTTCTATCAGTGTACAGGTGTTTGCTACATTAGATAGTTGCCCGCCAAGCTTCTCTAGATCTGGTGCCATGACCCGACTGTTGTGATCGATGCATTGGTAGACTTTACGGATGAGAAAGCGGTAGAAAATCAATGGTGTTTATTAAGACACTCTGTATGCAGTCAGAACAGTCAAAGCAAATGATGAAGTGTGCTTTTTTCTTGTAGTTTATTTATTTATTTTTAAAACAATGACTAGCTTTAACTTTTTTTAAAAATGATCAAGGCTTGTTTCTTCATTTTTTGGGGTGAGGACACTTAATCTCTGGAGGAATTCAGTTGGGAAATCTCATTTTACATCTGTAAGAAATAATCATGTTAGCCGTGTAGCTCAATGAATGTAGCTCAGTATCAGAGGGGATGAAGGTATTCGAAAGGTCTGTTCTTTCCTTTATGTTGAACTTCTGGCATTTTACTCTTATCTGTTGTCTTAACCTGAAAAACATAACAAAAATTGTGCCAAGGGGGAGTTTCTATGAAACAATGGTTAACTTTTTTTCTGAGGGATGGGATGTTTGAAGCGTGGTTTTAGGCGATGCTGAAATCACTCATTTTGCATTCCAAGCCAAATCCAGTGGCTGTGCATTTCAATTTTGAAGGTTTTTTAATAAGATAGAAGCACACTAATCCGTCTGGCTCCTGAAGATCTCCACCCCTCAAACACAAACAGACATACTCGTTTACTGACATATAAAGTAAGGTCACACAGCACAGACAGACACACAGCAAACCTGTCGGGAAGCGATGGAGAAACTTGAGACAGGACTTGTGTTTTCCAGGTGTTGTTCTCACTCTTAGCACGTTTCACAGAGTAGAAGGCAGATGAGTGGAGTGTATACTGTTCACTACACCTCAGCTCTCAGGCTTTAAGACTTTAATCTTTTAAGAATATTTAAAATATGACAAACTTTCTCCTAAGCCAGCTAAGCTGTGCTATCACTGTAAATAGCTTTGTTTGTATTCTGCATGGAAGAATAGCTCAAGGACGGCTACTGTTCACGAAATAACAGTTCATTTGGGTGAGAAATATGTGTGTGTATTCGCTTAAGCATTCTTAGTAGCTACTTGAATGTGATGTGTATATGTTTGTGCTGTCACAATTACCGTTAAGTTTGTTAATTAACGCGCTAAAAATATGTAACAGAATTAACACAACATCTGTTTTTTTTGGGGGGGGGAAATATTTTTTATTCCGCAATTCTGACATTTTTTCTCTAAATAAAGTGAGAATTGAGTGATATAAAGTCGCAATTATGACTCATAAAGTCAGAATTGCGTGATAGGCACAATTGTGTGTTATATAGTCAGAATTGCGTGATATAGTTACAATTGTGTGTTATATAGTCAGAATTGCGTGATATAGTCGCAATTGCCTGTTATAAAGTCAGAATTGCGTGATAGACACAATTGCGTGTTATAAAAGTCACAATTGCGAGTTAAAAAAAAAGTCAGAATTGCGAGATATAAACTCAGTTTGGACTTTATATCTCGCAATTCTGACTTTTTTTTCTCCGAATTGGGATTTTATATCACGCAATTCTGACTTTTAAACTCGCAATTGCGACTTAATATCACTCAATACTGTTTTTATAACACAATTGTGACTTTATATCACGCAATTCAGAGAAAAAAAAGTCAGAATTGCGAGATAAAAAGGTCACAATTACCTTTTTAAATTTTTATTCTGTGGCGGAAAAAAGCTTCCATAGTTTTTTCAATGGCATCCTATGGCTAGCATTACATTAAATATGATCACAATATAATTCTTTCAAGTGCTTTAAACCATTCAAGTGCGACAAGATGCAATGTAATCTCAATTGTCCTAAAAATAGGCGTAATTTTTTATGCTGAATATAATTTCATATTGTATTCTTTTGAGTTTGGAGTGAATTCCAGGACATTTCTTCATGAAATAAATGTCGATTTCCTCCTTTTATGCACACACAGACACACGTAAGGAATAAACAGAAATGAGGAGAGTTCAGCGCTCCTTGTAATTCATGGGTGTCTCGTGTCCGTGCGGCTCTGGGAGCTCAGCTGTCAGGAAATGAGTGTGATCTTACGGGTCTGCGCGTCCTGATGAACTAAAGTAAATAAATAAATAAACAAAGGCCGGCGGTGATTGTGCGGAACAGCAACCTGGGGGTAAAGTCATTCCCGCTATGCAGATTACAGGCAGGACTACGCCTGGGAATGAGGCTGCATTATTCATGGAGACTTCTGGCGTAGTCAGAGACAGATTGATCCTCACCCTGCCTGGCTATGGGCCAGAGAACGGCAGATCTCTTTCTGCCTGTCTGTCTGCTTTCTCTTTCTTTTGTCACCTCACTCCATCTGTTTTTCCTCCTCTCTTTTTCTTGCTATCTTTGCGTTGTTGTACATCTATCATGCTCTATCCTCTGCCTCTGTTTTCTTGAGGTTTTCGAATCTCCTGCCTCCTACTGTGTCTGAGTTTTTTCCTATTTTTGTCTGTCCACGTCTTGCTCTCTCTCTTCTACTTGAACAGCTACGATGTCAAACGTCTAACAGGCAGCGGTTCGACTGTCAGAGAGATGATAGTGTTTGCGGGAAGAGCGTTGCTCAGCATTTACCTGCAATTCAAAGTGCGCTACATGCCCACGCGACAAGACCTACGTTGCACATGCATCTCTAAAGAGCAGCTCAGCTTTGAATTAGTCACAGAGCAGTCAAGTGTATTCAAATCCTGAGGTTATTCTCAGGTGAAGATAACATTGATTTTAGTATATTTTTAAGGTGAAAGTGGTATTCTTTACCCATATTCAGCATTCTGGTATTCAGCAGTTAGCAAATACAGTAAGATTCGCATGGTAAAAATTTGCTCACATTTATTATAAATCAATTTCTAGATTAGTGACTTAGAAGAAGAATAGAATCTTACATATTGTCGCTTTTTCATCATAATGTTTTTTATTTATTTAAAACATTTTTGGGGGAAAAAACGTTGTTTTCAGATTTAAATTTCATTTTGAATCCCAGATTTTTGGTGTGGTCTCAGATATCCGGTCACCACTGTATGAAGTTGTTTACATTTATAAGATTTTTAATCCACCTTATCTGTTGTATCTCTCTCCTCTCAGCAGTGGCTATCAGTCTGTCAGTGGAGGGGATTGCCAAATCTCTCTTCAGTCAGCATTTTTTCTCTGCAAACTATGTTGTTGATCTGTTTGGTGCTGTAGTGAGGAGACTTAAGCTCTCAACCACTGAAGTTAAATGCTTCCTAGCCTCAGCACACAGATCGCAAACAGTCCACTCAGAAATGGAAAGCACTTTCTCGGTCTGGCAAGCTGCGATCCAATTGGCTGCCTTTATGTGATTTCTGGCAGTCAGGGTGCAGAAAGAATTTTTGCCAGCCTAATTGAATCTTTGAAGAGTTTTGTTTCAGTCAAACGTCATCTGACTACCAAAAAGTTGACCTTTTGTTGACTGAGTAAAATATAGAATATACAGGTGTTCTCAAGGAAATCTTGTTTTATTGTTACTAAAGGCCTCAAACAAAATGCAATGCTATGAACCTCACAAACTGTCAAATCTAGTCATCATTTCTTCCTTGGAAGTGCCCGTTGTATCAGCCTGGGAACTTGTAAACACGTAGTTTTCACCCTGACTGCCAGATTTTTTTTTTTTTTAAACAATCCGATAAAAGCTTGCCGTTTTGAAAAAGCTATTGCCATTTTGTGTGCAATATACATAAACATTTTATAAATGGTACATGGATGGTGTCACATTTTCTTAGCAAGATTCTCTTCAAATTACTGATGCACCTTGACAGGAGAGGCAAATAAAGAATACGTACTATAAAAAATGGTGCTAATTCCGACTAAAGCACCATTTTGCTGCAATGCTAAAGCTAAATGTCGTGTGTGGGGTAAAAGGCCCACCTTGCCACCTCATACATTTTATTTTTACACAAAATCTGTTGCATCAATGTTCAATAAAAACATATATATTTTTATGCAGCCATACACAATGGCTTTAACCCCTTTTGTACACTACTGTACCCTAGTCCATGTGACGTATTTTTTGTCATCACTAACTGATATAATATTAAAGGTATAGCGGAGGATGTTTTACTTCCTGGTGGGTAGTCTAAACTATTGGTCCTCCTAATTGTCAATCATTCTGGTGAATCAATCAAACTTTTCAAAAAGTGGAGAGGGCGGGTCTTATCTAAAATTTGGAAAGATCCTCCGCTATACCTTTAATATATACCAACATACTGAAGTGCTAAAATCTATTTTGCACTTTTATAGTACACTGACCACCACCAAAAAACACAGGTGGTAAAGAGAAAGCCACATGATGGATCAAAGCTCATCACAAGTAGCTTTTCCACAAGCTGAGGTAAGCACACAGTGTCTTTCCCACAAACACAAGACACCATCATTGTAACTCGCATGACACTAAAATAATGCAATAAACATTCATTTAACATGGAATCCTTATGTACATAACTGATAAGAAAAAACTAAGAAGAAACGTTTATTTAAATGAAAAAACATTAAATTTGAAGTGTCAAAATGCTGTCAGTTTACAGTTTTTCACTTTAAATTATAAGATGACTTGTTCTTTTTCATTCCAAAATGTGTTTTTAACAGTATCTTACTGTAAAAATTACATGAAATGTCCCATTAGATTTATTTAAGTTTTTCACCGTATATAGGAAAGGAACTTGCTGCTAACAAATTAACAGATTTTTACAGTAGCACTTTATACCGTTAAAATGACAATCATTTTTCAAATGTAGAGTACATTTCAAGCCTAAGTGGATCCTGCTACTTGAATAAATCTGTCTTTGTCTTAGAAGTATACTAATTTGGTCGAGTGTTATGACTAAATCAGGTAGGATGATAAGCTCTCATTGGTGACACCAAATGGTCCCAAACTTAGCGCCTCATTTGGACACGATCTGTCTTTATTGTAGTTTGCAGCGCTCTTGACAACACATCGTAATGCAGTCAGCTCTAAAGACCCAATGATAAACAAAGAGACCACGCTCTCCAAGGGCCTTGTAATCTAACACTCCACAAAAAAGCTACTGATGGGGCTAATGGGAGCAGAGCATTGATAGATAGAAATGCTGTTGTTTCAGACACTCCCTGTGCTGGGCGTTATATCCCTCAGCAGTGGCCAGATTGTCAAAGAATAGAGCTTGTGTGGAGTCGCAAAGCCACACCTGGCTGCACTCCCCTATCCTCCTGTGTTCTCACAGCTTTATTCCTCCGCACAGTCTGTTCCATAACAAGATCTGCTTTCAGGGTAATCTTTTACACGTTTAAAACAGATTTTTTGTACCAGACAGTCCTCCGTATTTTGCAATCTTTTTTGTGTGGCTTTCTTATTTGAAGTTACGTACCCCAAAGAGCAGGTACTTACGAGAGAACCGCAATAATCCTTTCAATGGCACTTAGCTGACTGATTCCCCATCAGTGAACTGTAATGTTGAGCTTATTGTCTGGTAAAGAAGCCTGTATTGTGAGAGAAAGCCAGGCACTGGGTCAGTGTTTGTGTCATTTAATGGAGAGTAAACTGCTCACTGGGGTGTGTGGCTTACACAGCGAAGGCGAGTTATCTGGCTGTAAAACCGGTCCCTGAACTCCCCTCAATTTTCTCTCTCGCTCTCGCTCTCGCCTTGTTTTCTCATCGTCTGCTCGACCAAACCATCTTTCAACCAGCTCCAGAGGAACTGAACTATAGCCTTGTAGGAAATGTACTTTTCACCGCACTTGTGAATGCTGGGTGAATTGAGAATTTACTGGACATAAACATTTCTTTCAAAACTGTATTTAGCATTATTCTCTTATTGTTTTTGAAAAGCAACATTTTAAAAGTAGTCGCTAATGTGTACGAACACAACATGCCACCATCGCTAATGGCGGTTTACTTGCAAATTGCCAGCTATAATACATCTGTGGTCGCTACTGTTAAACTGTTGGCATTCATTTGTCTTGTTTACAGTCATGAGGCGCCAACATGATATATATATATATATATAGTTAGCGCTGTTTCAAGCATCAGGAGTGTCTGTACACAAAAATTCATGCCACATCTAAATGAAAATGCCAACATTTTGAAGTGTGTAAGTGACAGATGCCATCTGTCATGAAAACATCCCATCAAGTTTGTTCCTAAAATATTCTGTTTGGTGGCGTAGTGCCAGAAATGTGTCATTATTCGGAGGTGTTTTTAGATAAACTTGCTGACAATCAGGTGTAAGTGAAAATGACACGTGAAGGCCAAATATGGTAAGCCATACTCGGAATTTGTCTTCTTAACCTATCCAAGTTAGTGTACACACATTAGGAGCAGTGAGTAGTGAACACACACACCCAGAGCAGTGGGCATTTTTTGCTGTGGCGCCCGGGGAGCGATTGGGGTTTAGGTGCCTTTCCTCACATGAGTCTGGTAAACTGTACAGGGTATATACATTCTTATATTATTTAGCTGAATGTTAAATGTAGAGCCTGCTTTTAAAGCCCAAAGTATACTTCAATGTTGGCGCAAACACTTAAAGTCAACATGAAAAGGGAATTGTGAAAGTCTCTTGTGACGTTTATCCGAGTGAAATGGCTTCTCGAACAAGAAAAAATGTATTGGATGGTTGTGGTTTGCTATTGCTCATGTGATCTCAGGTTGTCCTGCACTCACGCCAGTAAACGCATCATTAGAAAAAATAAGAGATACTGCTGTGAGAGGATGGTGAAGTTATTTTGATTAAAGATCAGTGGTGTAAATATTTGAGTAAATGTAATTAGTTACTATATTTAAGTATCCTTTTGGCTACTTAGCTACTAAGATATAGCAACATTTACTCTCTACTTGGCAACATTTTTGAATAAGTATCTGTATTCTTTACTCAAATACATTTGTGATGAGTAATGCAATTACTCGTTACATTTTGCATGGCACCTATTACCTAACTTTTTCTGCTGCAGTTTATTTCTGCAACAAAAGGCAATATCGCAATCTACAGGGCATTGAAGGTGCTATATCTTGTGTGTTTTGCCCTTACCGACCCAAACTTGTCAATATTGCTACTTCACATAAATGCGAGTGCATTAGCAAGTAGTTGTGAATCACAGGTGTTTCATATGTGAGATGAGGGGACGGCTGCAGCCGATGATGAGGAACCAGTCCCGTGCAAGAAGGCTTTGACTATTTCATTTTACTTATCATTATTTTATTTTGAAGCCCTCTTTGAGCACTTGAGCTTAACTGACACTTGAGTGTTTGTAGATGTTAAAGAGACTGTTGTGTCAACTTTGATTTATTGCAATTTAGAGGTGTTCAGTTTTATTTTGATTTTAGAACATTAACACGTTATTGCAACCTTAACAAATCAGCTGTTTCTTGTTCTTAGTTGTTGAGGACCAGTGCATCTTTGAGCCTACATTCAGTATGAGTAAAATACTTAAAGTCCCCCTGTGGTGAAAATCAAGCTTTTAATGTTGTTTATACATCTATGTGGTGTTTTTAATATGCTTTAAGACAAACCATGTGCAAATTCATGAGTCGACAGCGACACCATTGCTGAGTATTTTCTCCTTAAAACGGCAATGAACCAAAGACAGTCTCAAAAATGCGGTTTGAAATCGCTGGTGTTTCTGACATCACAAACTACCTTGTAACGAATCACGTGAACGTGTGATCGTCAACGAGTGGATCTAAACTAGTGTGAGTGAGTGGAGACGGGGCTAATTTGCATATTCACAGAACCGAGTATAATAAATGAGGCAAGGGTGTAGAGTAACATTCAAGCTATTTTAAGGCATGAAGGACATTTTTTCAAAAAACTTTTACATATGTACTTTTTGTGATCAAAGATGAGTTTTAAGGGATACAATTATTGACTACAGGAGGACTTTATTGTAAAAATCTGATAATTTAAGAGTTTTACTCATTTTACTTTTACTTTTAGTAATTTGTAATTTTCGCTGTAAGGTATCTGTACTTTTTTCTCAAGGATGGTTTACAGGTACTCTTTACACCTTGGTTAAAGATGAAAAATATGTGCATGGATAAACATTATAATAAATATTCCATAAAAAATATAAATTGTCAATTTTGTTTTCATGGTGGCTCTATAGGAAAAGTCACATGAGTGGAAGTTAAATTGCATTTTAAATCTTTTTGAATGATTGAAAAAATGAGTTCCTTGTGGTGCCATAAGAACCTACGCTAGAAATTCATGAATACTGAATCACAGTTACCATCTTTGGAAAGAGAGATATCTCTCCCTCATACAGTGACCTTTTTCCCCCCATCTAATGTTTTACGTGGTCATCTTGCAAACGTGTTAAGATGTTTCTCACCTCAGTGTGTTAGGGCTCACCAAACACACTTGTAAATGGTTGCCAAAGAAACGAAACACAGGGACAAAGTGTTGCCGTGTCCATATGGATGCTCGATGATGATGATGATGTGCTAACAGCACCTCTGAGCATGGAATGATTTTCAGAGCAAATGTGGGCCGTGGCATAAAGCGTGTGTGCGCTGGTCCATACGTGCTCTTCAATCACCCTCGCTGCTGGGCATGCACACTCAACAGATGTGGACCATTAGGCTCTCCAAATCCAGATGTGTATAATGGGTTGGTTGAAGTGTGGCAGTGATGTTCTCCAGGGACAGGGTATTGTGGAGTGGACAGTTGTTGGATTGTAGAGAGCTCGGTCTGACAGTCTCAATCAACCAGCGCCGGTAATGAGTCATCTGAGGGCCGTATCTACTCTCATTTTGATTCATTTCTCTTTATGTGTCTCTCCACTGGTTTGGTTTGGATTCAGTGTGAAATTATGGAAGTGCATTTGAGTGTCTGTACTCCTAAAAGGAGGATTTTTGCAGCGAATGCCATAGAAGAACCATTTTGGGTTCCTCAAAGTATTTTTAAGGAATCAAGAACATTTGAATAATTTAAAGAGCCTTTTTACACTAAAAAGAACCTTTTGTACAATGGAAGGGTTCTATGGATTTTAAATGTTCTTCATGGAATCGTAGATGCCAATAAAGATTCTTTATTTTTAAGATACATTTAAATGCAGTATACTATTCTATAAAAGAGTAACTCTCCATTGATTCAAATAGAATTTGATGTTCGCATATTGCTAAGTTTACAATGCAATGCAGTAATATGCAATACAATTTATAGCAAGAAGTTGTGTGCGATTTCGAACACAGCCTGGATATCCGCTATGTCAGGAGCGTACCTTTAAAACAGTCGTTCTCAACCAGCATGTCGGGACTCACTAGAGGGCCTCAGCAAACTTCTAGAAGGGTCCCAATATGTCATATATTTTTTTTTATTATTAATTATTTAAAAAAATAAAGATGTACTACATTAAATGGCATCATATGCCTTATTGGATGTATTTTTTATTAAAATAGAAGTACCAGAGGTACATATCAACTAAGATTGGAGGGCCTAATAATATTATAGTACAAAGGAGGGAAATAGTTGAGAACCAGTGCCTTAAAATTATATATATGAATTCAGCTTATATGAATAAGAGCTAAACTCACTCCAGTGTTAATGTGCTTTTACTGCACATTACCGATTTACCTCGGTTCTTTCAGAACAGCTTCCATCAGTGAAGAAAAACACGAACCGTCTCAATCCTTTCCTCATTCTTGTTTGCCTTAGGCTGAGAAGGCTGATCTATCACCTTCCTTATTTACATTTCATCAAACCTCTCTCTGTCGTTTTGCATTTAAATGGATCGCTGACATGTGGGAAGGTAAATCAGAGTTTGACTGATGTTCTTAATTAATTTATACTTGATATAAAACGCTTTTTTATGGTTTTTAGCTCTATGTTTCAAAGATGGAACTTTTCATTTTGAAATGTTCCGTATGTGCAAGGAAAAGCCTGGGTTTTGTACAAGTTTTGTACAAGCTCCGGGTATCGCACAAATCCATATTAGTTTTCATTACATGTTTATTTAGCTAATTTACTGAGAGCTCACATACATAATACTTTACAAAATGGATAGATATAGATTTCTGGAAGAACATGAAGGCCAATACAGCATTTCAGGGGTGCCATACATAAATGATATGACATAAATGTATATGACTTTCATATATATATATATATATATATATATATATATATATATATATATATATATATGTGTGTGTGCGTGCGTGCGTGCGTGCGTGTGTGTGTGTGTGTATGTGTATATATATATATATATATATAGAGAGAGAGAGAGAGAGAGAGAGAGAGAGAGAGAGAGAGAGAGAGAGAGAGAGAGAGAGAATTCTGTTTAAAAAAAAATTTATGTCTCACCAAGGCTGAATTTATTTGATCAGAAATACAGTAAAATCACTAATATTTTGAAATTGTGTGAAAATGTGTAATTTATGTATGTGATGACAAAGCTGAATTTTCAGCATCATTAATCCAGTCTTCAATGCCACTTCATAAATCATTCTAATTATTAATATACATTTTTATATTTCTGTGGAAATTGTTATACTTTTTTTTTCAGGATTCTTTAATGAATAGGAAATTCAAAAGAACTGAATTTATTTGAAATCCTTTGTAACATCATAAATGTCTTTCTGTCAACTTTTGAACAGCAGTGTATATAATACAAATTTAATAAATATATCACTTATCACTGCACGTCCACTATTGTTGAAATGTGAACTGACTGATGCAAACCGGCCCTTTATAACATATTTTTACATAATTTAGTTTGTACTAAATGTTGGATATTTTATATTTATACTGCTTATTGTAGATAACATAAAATTCAAAATTGAACAAAGTACTGAACCGCAACTAGTGATCATAAACACTATAAATCCAAAAGCATCCATATTATATTTGTTATGTTTTTTCTCGTGACAAGGATATGTCATAACATGACAGATGGATAAAAAAAATTAAAAAAATTATTTCATGTAAGCCTGTAACGTAACTATGTCGTGGGTTTTGATTAGCTGACTCATTTGTGATGTAGGCGGAGAATAATAGAGGTTAACAACAAGACTGTAGTCATCAAAAATTAAGATTCATTCTCCAAACCAGAGAAAAAACATGACATTTAACTGTGTGAAGGCTGTCGAGCAGTATGGTGATGCTCTTGAAATGGTGTTGTAAAAGTAATTATGTAGTAATTAAAGGTGGAATTAGTGATGTAGACGGTTTGAAGTTTGAAGACAGTTACTTACTGTAGTAGGAGCTGTCTGCTTGTTTATCTGCAGTTTGTTGGGTTTTCTATACTCTCCGTGGACTTTTCTTTTCTCTGCCACTTTCTCCCTTGTCTCCCTGGATCCATTGGACATTTTCTGTGAAATAACAAGTAATGACTTTACAGTGCCAAGCCAACCTGCTGCTCTCAGCCAGAGTCCTGTCTCCATCAATGATGGCTGATTTGATTATGTGCTTTGAAAAACAGCTTTTCTATAGGCAATAATTCTGCACGTTGGGTCTTTTTATCGGCCAAAATTCTGTGCTCATTATAGCACAATAATCAATGTTTTAACTTCATTTCCTGATGTTTCAGTCTTAGATGTGAAACTGTATAGATTACCTGCTGGTATCTAAATGGACATTAGCTTCTTTTTGTGCGCTCGCACTGTCCCAGGTGTTATTGGACTTCATTACGGTGAGAGGCCGGAGATGGTGTGTTCTGTCGCATCTTAGGAAGTGGCAGTATGATAAGCCCAGGGGTCGAGGCTGCTCCCAGATTGAATTTATATGTAACAATCTGTTTCCATCTCAGCAGCAGATGCCTGGCAACCAAGTCCATGCGATCAGTGGTGAACAGCTGTCATTGTCAAACGAGAAATCACAGCGAAGGCTGTGAAAAACATGAAAAAGGAACTGAGCAGGAGCTCTCGTCGTAGTGGAGGAGGGGACGCATTGTGAGGAAGGGTTTTTCTCACCTTTTCTTTCATCAGGCTACAATTAACAAGAACCATTAAAGCCCAGCAAGCAGTAAGTACTGCCAATGGATGGGTCGTGATGATCAGTTAGTCAGGGTCCAACAACCTAGAAGTCAGTAATGTTGACGTTTATCTAGATTTGTTTTGTACATTTTCTTAAATTTGGTGTTTTTAGCAGCAATTTTGTTTTCATTATAAGATATATTGGTACTCTGTTGGTTATTAGTCAGTTTTAGACTTTTCATTTATCTATATCGGTTGGTTTTGCACATATATATTGGCCACTGTTAGATGTAATATTTAGCAAAAAATTATATAAATATTTTTCATACGTTGTTTTTGGATTTATATATATTGGCTGCTGTTAAATATTGAGAATACCTCAAAATGAATATCTATTTTCAAACTGTACATTATAATGTTTATAACAATTTTGTATAATTTAAATTGATTTATTTTATTATTATAATTATTATAGAGGATTGTGAGCACCATATTAAAAATACATCTTTAAGTAAAATTGGCAATAAATAAACCTAAATGTCAATAAATATCAATGGATGGTTGTTTGACATTCTCAGTCCTCCATAATTTATTGGTTATTGCATAGAACATGATAAATCATTTTAAAAATAATAAAAAATAATATTTTTTATAATATTGGTGTATGTTGTGTTGTTAAATTCATCCCTTTTTTAGCACCAGCGCTACGGTCTACACATTCAGACAGATGTTTGACTGAATTATTGATATAAAGTGAACCAAAACCAACTTAATTATACAGCAACCCATCAACCAGTCAATTTTAAATATGCAGTTTTGCATATTTACCGTAGTCACTATAAGTCTTGAGTGTGTTTTGTAGTTACTGTATATTGAGTTCTTGAATGGTTTCAGCACACAACAGTTAAGGGGAAGTCAATTAAGGCATTTCCCACAATCCTTTTGGGGTAAAAATATTCCCAGATAAGATGTATAGAACAATGCGAGGCTGGGTTGTGCTCCAAGTATAAGAACAAATTAAAGGCTGTTTATCTAAAGCAGTGCACTCTTGAGAGAGAGAGAGAGAGAGAGAGAGAGGAGAGAGAGAGAGAGAGAGAGAGAGAGAGAGAGAGAGAGAGAGAGAGAGAGAGAGAGAGAGAGAGAGAGAGAGAGAGAGAGAGAGAGAGAGAGAGAGAGAGAGAGAGAACACATATAGCTAAAGCTGAAGGATAGATTTGTTGATGTGTTGGGGATTGTTGAATATTTTGAGAGTTCTAGGATGGTTTTAGCAGAGAAGGATGTACAGATGATGAAAGGAGGTGGAGGAGCTTTTATTTGTGGTTGTTTCTCGGAAAATGTTTAAATGGCAACTTGAGACCCATATAAAAATATGAACTATAAATGAACTCATACAAAGTCATATCCACTAAGAAAACACTTAATTGCTAATGGCCATAGTTTAAACAAGTACACATTATGCCAAGAACAAGTATGTAAAAATACATAATGTGAGTTTTTTTGTCTCCGGTAGCTTAAATGGTAGAGCATTGCCGTAGGAACCCCAAGGTCATGGGTTCGATTCCCAGGCAGCATATATACTGTACTAATAAAAGTACTGTAAGCCTCTTTCCATAAAAGCGTCTTTCTAAAGCATAAACTAAATGTCACATCCATCACTGCAAGGTGTTGTGATGTTCTGTCTCATTTAGTGACTGTTACATGTGGCCTCATTTGACACTTCGCCATGTCACTTATTCACTCTTGTCTCATTTTCACCCATCACATCTTCATGTATCAAGTCATTTCACATCAAGTGGCATTTGCCAGCAAACAAAAAATAATGCCGTCATAATTTCCCCTAAATCCTTGCCGAGAACAAAAAGCCTGGGCGCTTGTATAATGACACATAAACACAGTGCTTAAATATGAGGAGCTTTTTAAAGAGGTATCTATCTTCACTGCTCTTATTGTGAATTTACAAGCATTATGTTCTCTCTCTGACTATCATTTGAGGTAATTACACCCCCTCTCTCTATGGAGGACTCTCCTCTCCTAGCACATCATAACACATCAAAAGGCAATAATAGGCCATAGCCTCTTTGTAAGACATGCATTTCATACATCACATTTGATTTTCATACAAGATCAAACAAAGCGGTAACAATGTGCTTAATGGCTGGAGTACATTGCCTTTAATAAGTTTAGCTAGTTAATTAATCAGTGTCAGAGTAATGGTTAATGTAGTATGTAACCTCAGTCAACAAAGTCAGTGGTTTTGCCCTGCGGTGCATTTCTTTTCTTGCTGTTCGTCAGTTCAGAGCAATTGTTTGATCATTATATACTTGCGTTTCTGAGGGAAGGGCTCTCGACATCTTTTAAAGGGATAGTTCACCTGAAAATTTATATCATCATCATTTATGTATCCTTATGTTGTTCCAAATATGTGACTTTCTTTCTTCCATGGAACATAAAAGGAGACATTTTTCTATTATGCGCAGAATGGAAATTTCAAGCTTCAAAATGGATCTTTTTCTTGAGTTTGACTCACTCACAGAATCACAGAATGATCCCATGCGACACGTGCCGTGTATGCCATGTGTTCTGGGGGTAAACGATAGGGTTTGATGAAAAACAAACCAAAATTGAATGTATTATGAAACGAATTTCTTGACCTTTGCCTTTGTTGTCCTCTGTACAGCTGAACGATGTGCACGCTCGTGAGACTCTATTAGTGTCGTAGTTCACTCCGTCTCGCCCAGAGAAAACACACAAGTTATGAGAAATCAAGATTAACAAAAACGCAACATGAAATACAACCCATGTACCACCTTCTCTGAGATGAATATAGATCGTTGTGTTCATCGTAACAAGAAGTTATCGCGTTCAAATCTGTCAACCGTCATTCTGACTGTCATCAGAAAAACGAGTCCGGAGATATTTAACTCAATGAAGAAAGTACACGGATACTTTTTTGGGGATTTCTATTGTATTCCCCCAGAACGCTTGGAATACACGGCTCGTGTCACATGGGATCATTCTGTGATACTTTTGAAAAGCTTGAAGCTGGTCGCTATTCACTGCCATTATAGGGATGAGCGCACGTGAGACATTTTTTTTTATTATTCTTTTGAGGTCCATAAAAGAAAGAAGGGCATACAGCAGTCCAGTAGAACAACACCAGGGTGAGTAAATTAGGATGAACTCTCCCTTTAAAACTGCATTCAGTATATTGATTGAAAAACCACAATATGGCCCAGATCAGTCTACTCAAATTACACACTCAGATGCCCTGGCTCTATTAATACTACCGCCTGTGTTTTAACATGTAGTTCTGCGTTTAGTGTTATTACACACCCCTCTGCCAAGTGTTATCTGACAGAACACAAGCGACATGAGCATTACAGCATGTCAGCCGTTTCTCTCCTGCTGACATTTGCCATTCATTCACATTCACATCAGCATGAGTTTTCTTTTCTGTGGTTCTTTTTATGTCTCTCCCATGCACCTTTTCAATTTCTCTGCCTTTTTCCTTTGTTAGCTTGTTGTTCCCTTGTAAAGAATGAATAAAAGCAATCATGCCTTGAATGAAGGAAGGTCAAATTGAGTGTGTTCATAAAATGCTGGACTTTGACATGCATGGTGCTGCTGCTCATCGTTCTGCCTGCTCAAGGTAGTCAAATGTCAGTCAGCCCTACTTTTATCATGTCTGTTACTAGAAAGAAACTGGGAAAATACACTGTATATAAGGGTATATCATTTATTTTATGACACACATGCTATTACCTGCAGGTAAATTGAGAATAAACCAGGCCAAAAATATAATATAATTTGTTTTGAAAGAATTTAACACTTTTTATTCAGCAACGATCTATTAAATTGATCAAAGGTGACAGTGAAGACTGTTTCAAATAAATGCTGTTCTTTTTATACATCAAAGAATCATAAAATATTTATCACAGTTTCCACGAAAAATATTTAGCAGCACAACTGTTTTCAACATTAATAATAATTAGAAATATTTCTTAAGCAGCAAATCAGCATATTAGAAAGATCATGTGACACTGAAGACTAGAGTAATGATGCTGAAAATTCAGCTTTGTCATCACAAGAATAAATTACATTCTAAAATATATTAAAACAGAAAAGAGATATTTTATTTTGTTCACAACTGTTCACAATATGACTGTTTTTACTCTATCTTTGATCAAATGAGACTTTTTTCAAAAACATTTTTTACCAACTTCTAATAACAAAGATTTGACCAACCTCTAACTACATACATATGGCAATTAATTTTTTTGTGAAATTTTTTTTTTATTATTATTATTTTTTCATGACAGTGTGGTTATTTAGATGTTATCCCCTTTCATATGTGAGACAAATTGCATGTCACTGTGTCACAGCTCATATACATGACGAACTAGTCTGTCTCTTGGTAAAACAGTTCCTGTCACAAAAAACATGAAGACAAATACCTCGTATTTTAGTATTGGAGGCGTAATGCGAGGAATACTCCACATATGTATCGCCACATGGAGTTTTGAGTTAAAAATATGTGGTGTGAGCCCTGACAGATGGTTTTTCTTTAATGGCTTGTTTTGGTTATTGATTTGAATCGTGTATATCACTTACATCTGTGTGAGTCTAACAATCCCTCTTACAATTCAATTTAAACCATATTGCAGTTTCTAATAAGGTTACCGGTGAGTTGCTCTGTTTTATTTACTTTATTTACCAGTTTTTATTCACAGGAAAAGAATCACTATTAAGCATAGCTGAACATCATAAATGACATAAGTTGTGCTCTTTTTCTCCGTAGAGGAAAGACCAGACTGTTCTAGGGCGAGGTGTGAGGTGCAGTTTTCTCCACGCTGCCCTGAGGACTCCATATTAATCGAGGGCTACGCTCCACCGGGTGAATGTTGCCCCCTGCCCAGCCGCTGTGTGTGCAGCCCAGCCGGATGTCTTAGGAAAGTGTGCCAGCCCGGGCACCTTAACATCCTCGTATCCAAGAGCTCCGGCAAACCCGGCGAGTGCTGTGATCTCTACGAATGCAAACCAGGTAAAGAAATCCAATATTTAGTTAAGTGTTTTGACGTCCTTGATTCCATTTTCACACCATGTGATTTGCCGGTGAACATCAACCAAACCAGTCTCCACTAGCATGGTTTAATTGAATGTTTCAACCAAAAAATGGAAATCCTATCCCTCATGTCCATTTTTGACATTTCTGATCACTATGATTGTTTAGCAGGAACTGTGTAAAGATTATTCGAAGAGAACAACGAACAATATGCATATTTGGAATGAGGCTGAAGATATGATGACAGAATTTTAATTTGTAGGAGACTATCCCTCTACAATGGTCTTTCTTATACTGTATATATAAAAAAAAACATGCCGTGTCAACTTTTCTTGCAACATAAAATTCTTTTCCTGCTAGAGTAATAGATGGATTGTTGTGGAGTCTTGGGGATCCACACCAGGAACCTGATAGTGATAGATTTGAATTCTTTGCAGGTTATCTCAAGATGCTGTCATAGTACCTTAACTTTAATATATCTTCTTCTGTCATGCTATATTTTGCTGCAGTATGGCAGCCTTGAGCAGAGATAGCCACTTGGCTTCAAAAAAATAACCGTAATTCATTTCCCAATACATAAAAGAGAGTGATTTTCGTGATTTGGGAGTTTGCCAAAGCTTTTGAGACACGCTAAAGTCATGGGCTGTTGAAAATATGTTTCTGTTCAAGGGGCAGTTTGGTAAATAGGACACATATGTCTTTGGGTTATTTTTGTATGTACACTTTTTTGAAAAACAAGTTAAGTTGAACATGAAATAGAACATTTACTTAAAGGGATAGCAAAAACCCTAAAAATGTTTTCATTATTTACTCACCCTCATGTTGTTCCAAACCTGTATGAGTTTCTTCCTTCTGTTGAACGCAAAAGAAAATATTTTAAAGAATGATGATAACCAGACAGTTGACTGCACCCATTGACTTCCATAGTAGGAAGACTTTCATAGTTTTTTTCCTACTATGGAAGTCAATGGGTGCAGTCAACTGTCTGGTTACCAATTTTTTTTTAATATATATTCTTTTGTGCTCAACAGAAGAAAAAAAATACTCATACAGGTTTGGAATAACTTAAGGGTGAGTAAAGCCCTATTCGGACGGGATTAACTTTACAAGGGTAGATGGAGTAATGTAATTTTACCACAGGACATCTGTAATAATAATGGCCAATTCGCACGGGATAAGATATCTCAGTAAAACTAGCAGAAGTGGGAAGAGTAACTCGATTTACACACCGCCGTTACCCTCCTGTCATCATGTGCGTATTACGTTGCGTCCTGGTATCACGTGCACAAACACATAACCTGTATTTATATAAAACGGTTATGTCCGGTCGAACGATGTATTAATTAACTTCAGATTGGATTGTGTTGGTAATAGGCACTTACCTAACGCTAAAAGATGTTTCGTACCTCTAACAAGTGCTTTCGATCTTCTTTCTGATCTGAATGGTATGTGGAAAACACTTGAGTTTTGCCACAGACTCGTCCCAGCGTCTAGAACGCAACTGAATGCTTTTTCAAGCGTCTCCATACTTGAAAAAACGTGGAAAACTACTTTTAAACAGGAAATGACGGAATAGTTACGTACATGTTTACAGCGGGTCTATTCGCACGGGATTAGTATTACCTGAGGTCATTTTTCCGGACCTTTTTACTGAAGGTAAAAGTCGCTGTAATCTTTTACTGACATTGTCCATAATGATTACTGAGATGGCACATTCGGACGGGACTAAAATCACAGAGAAGCTCTGGTAATTATTACTTTACCCCACCTCTCCATGTTAAACTAGTCCCGTCCGAATAGGGCTTAAGGAACATTTAAGTAACAACATTTTCATTTGGAGGTGAACTACCGTATCCCTTTAATACATATGTTTTATCTTAATGGTCATCGAAATGTAATAATAGCCTTCCTCTGAAACTGTCATTGGTTGATGTTAACCTGCAGCGAGTTCTTTTTATGTTTGTTTTTTCCACTGTTTTTTTTTATTCTGTTTTTTTTATTAAACCTTCATTATATGATGACTGCTCTGCACTGCACTGTTTACTGCACTGTAAACAGTATGTATTGAAATCTGTGGTGTGATTATAGCAGGTAAATCATTTGCTTGGATGAGAGTTTGATGAGGTGTGTTAATTAGAGGTTTGATGAGCAGTGATAAATGTTTTATCTCTTGTTTTGTGTTCAGTGTTCAGTGTAGACTGCAGCACAGTAGAGTGTCCACCAGTGAAGCCTGTCCAGTGTCCAGCAGACAGCTATGAGACTCAGGTCAGACTGACAGCAGACGGCTGCTGCACCCTTCCTACCAGGTTAGATGTTACACCTTTCTTACACTCACAGTCGAGGCATGAGTCACACTATGCCATGCTCAATTCAGGTTTGGCCTTACGTCTGTCTCACATTTGCAATTTAGGTATGTTTTTTGTTACATCTCCCACTCACTATCCAGGTTAGACTGTTACATCTGTCTGGTGTTCAATATGTAGGTTAGTCACACACTGACAATGCAAGTTAGAAGTTACACTTGTCTCATGCATACAATCCAAGTTAGACTGTAACACCAACTTTCCCACCAACAATCCAAGTTAGACATTACACCTGTCTCACATTCACAATCCCAGTTAGACCATTTCATCTGTCTCATGCTCACGATCCTGATTAGACATTACACCTGTCTCCCTCTCACAATCCCAGTTAGACTGTGTCACACGCACAATCCAGGCAGTGTGTTACACCTGTCTCACTCTCACAATCCTGGTTAGACCGTAACACCTGTCTCATGTTCATGATCCTGATTAGACATCACACCTGTCTCATGCATACAATCCAAGTTAGACTGTAACACCTACTCTTACGCCCATAATCAAGGTTAGACATTAAACCTGTCTCACACTCACAATCCCAGTTAGACCATTTCGTCTCATGCTCACAATCCAGGCAAATCATTACACACGTCTCATTCTCACAACTTAAGATAGGCTGTTTCATCTGTTTCATTCTCACAGTCCCATTTAGACAGTTACACCTGTCTCACTCTCACAATCCCAGTTAGGCTGTTACACTTGTGTCATATTCACAATCCTGATTAGACGTTACAATCTTCAGAATACAGGTAAAATGTTACATGTTTATAATCCAGGTTACACAGTTAGACCTGTCTGACATACACAGTCCTGGTTGCACAGTCCCATCTGTCTCACTCGCACAGTCCAGGTTAGGCACACCTTTCTCTCACTCACAATCCAGGTTAGACTGGTAAACATGTCAGACTAATTTAGGTTAGATGTTACGTCTGTCTCACACTCACAGTCTAGGTTAGACATCACACCTGTCTCATGCTTATAATCCAGATTAGACCAAAACAATTGTACAAAAAACGCACGAAAAATATTTCAGTACTGAAAATTCAGTACATCAGAGTGCCAGGAGAGAGTGTTTTGTTGTTATGTATTAGGCATGACTCTCTCTCTGTCTCTCTCTCTTTCTCTGTTCTACTCAGATGTGAGTGTTTGCCTGGCCTCTGCACCTTCCCACAGTGCTCAGCAGGGACTTCACCTCAGGTTGTGTCCCGTGGTGACGGAACACCTGGGAGGTGCTGCGATGTGTTTGAGTGCGTCAACGGTAGGTTCTGTTTTCTGTGTGTCTTAATTAGTGTTTTTGTGTTGGTGCACTGGGAAGGTCGTCTAGTCGGTGTGCAGAACCCTGTCGCTGCTGCCATAGTGACCGGCCTCAGCAGAATATTACCCACAAAATACACACAACTACAGAAAATACACACTTTTACTTCTCGTGTTGCTCTTCTTTCACAATCAATTTGCAGTGATTTTAATTTCAATTCATTTTACATGTAATGGCTTTAACAAACTCGAGAAAGACATAGCTTATTATTTTTCCCCAAATTATGTTGTTTGTGTGTATGTGTGTGTGCAAGGCCCAAGTGAATGCCATCTAAGCATTGTTGTTAAAGCAAAATTAACAGCTACTTTCTGATAATTTCAGAATTTATCATTAGCTTTAATTATTATCAAAATTAATTTGTATATTTAAGATTTTATCATTTTTAAGTCACCATTATTCAGTTTGATTTGTTATTTATATGAGTGAGAATGTATTTTTCCTCTTTTTTGAATTTGAAGTTAGGTTGCAATTTTCATTCTTCATTTTGACAAATAGAGAGAAAACACTCTTACACATGAAAATAAAGAAGCACAGTATGGTAAAATGTTTATATCTGCCCTTTACTAACACATTGACAACATTGTTACACTGCAAGTTTATAACTTCACGTCTACTTTTTTGATATCTTGCATGGAATTGGTGATGCTAGAAAAAGAGGCTTAGACCGGCATTACAGTTTAAGTATATGTTTGGGCGTGTGAGATGTGTGGAAGGAAAATGAGAGAGACACATGAGTGGATGGAATAACATTATGGGCCATATTTTAACAATCTAAGCACATGGTCTTAAGCGCACGGCGCAAGTGCACTTAGCTCCTGTCCGAATCCACTTTTGCTAGTTTAACGCTGGGAAAAATGGTCGGCGTGCCCAGCGCATGGTCTAAAAGGGTTGTCTCTATTCTATTAATGAGTAATGGGTGTGTTTTGGACGTAACGTGCAAAAAAACAATCAAATAATTCCCTATTCCCTATAAAAGCCAGTTGCGCTCTCGCCATGTCGGATTCGCTATTTACATGACAGAATTTGCAGACTGAACGCATCTCCAGAGAGCAAACGGATCTGCCCGTGCGTGAGGTAAAAGCGTGCAAGCAGAACATCTATGGGACAAGCTGGATTCCACTATATCTTTATGAACAGAATATTGATTGTAATCCTTTTATTTTTAATACTTGGCATGTTTGTGTGCTGCTGCATTGCGCCAGGTGTATGATGGGGCCCTATATATCATTTCCATATATAATTATATATTACAGACATCAAATACACAAAGTAAACATTACCATTCATAAGTGACATCTGCGATTCCCCACTTTTGGAAAGCACCGGCTACCACTTGTGCACAGCCGTACGCAAACATAAGCACACACACTACACAGCTCACTGACTAATAAAACCTGCGCTGAGAGTTGGGACAGAAAGAGAGAGCTTAACCCCACAGTCGCTGTGGGCAGAGCTGTGTGCAGGTGGTGGAGAACTCTCTCAGATGAAGAGACTGCAGGGGACAGGTGGACGGAAGCCACAGGAAATCAGCAACAAATCAAAGCTGGAAACATCAGCGTGCACCAAGGCCGTATGTCGCACATTGGGCCTTTTCCATATTCGCGGATAGACAACCGCCAAGAGGAAGACAACAGAATCAAGGCTCCATCCAAACACAAAAGCTCATGAGTGGCTCTTTGAATAAAGGGACCCATGAAAACAATCCCACTTTCCCTCTAGTTGTTTATTTCCTTCCTGCTTCACCCTATAACCAGGCCTAGGGCACACAATACATGAAAGACGAAGCAACAAACAGAAAAGAGAGCAACCCAAGGACTTGCTTTTCCATATTCGTAATTTTGGGAGTCACCTTCCTTCCATGCATGAATGTACATAAACAAGCAAGCACAAATAGCGGTGTGGTGTGCGAGGTGCCAGGTTGTGTGTCATCTTCACAGCGGGAGGTGAAATTAGCCTAAGGCTGATTTGAGAACAAAGCGCTGAGGCCGGAGAGCAGCGCGGGGAGCATCAAAGCTCTGAACAGAAATACAGGCTAATTGAACATCTGGCCACCGGTGGCTGTGTACAGTGTAAAGGCTGATCTAATATTCCACAGATGAGAGGGGTGGGGGAGAACGCGAAGGAGCGACAGAAAGAGAAAATTAACTCATCCCCTTGGACGAACAGAAACTGATTAATATTCAAAAGATATCACTCGCACGTCATTAGATGAGTGACCTTCTCAAGACTGTCATGACTTGAACAAATTGACACAACAGATGAATACACTGCGGATGGATGAGAGAAAACAACAAGTGGTCACATCAGCCCATGCCGAAATTTCTCCTGTTTCATCTGTGGAACACGAAAGAAGACATTTTTAATAATATATCAGTCGCAGTCGCTTTTTCACAATGGCAGTTCATGGAGACTGAAGCTTTATAAAAATAAAGACAATGTATTGTGATATCTATATAAATCTTGAAAAAATAAATAAATAGTGCTATCGGTTTTTAGAAGAATCACTCTATTGTAAACAAAGGAACAATTACACTTAATGGCAACCAGTTTGAAATAGCATCCTTCTGTGAACTGATCACAGAATGAGGCAGAAATTATATCATTTTATAGTATTCTATACAGCGATAAAGGCTATGTCAATTGGCATTGCATAATAAATATACATTATCCTTATGAAATTACCAGAGATAGCTTGAAGAACACGGATAAACCATAAATTGTTGCAATGGTGTGTTAATTGTCTTCATGCTTAATTAATCAGTCAAAATGCCTCTATCTGAATGTTATTCATCTACAGTGATAGCTGGATGTCTTTGTCCAGATAAGGGATTTTCTTGAACATCTTAAATTGTATTACTCCTATGAGTCTTACTTGTTGCCTTTCTGCATGAGGGCGCCCTCCGGTGTTGAGTATGAATGAAACATAAATTACATGTGAGAGTTTAACATTCCATAATGCTCACACATCACCCTATTTTTGGGTAAAAATTGAAAAAACACTGCTCTCTAAAGATATTTGAAGTGTATATACGATAATGTTTCAGTTTTTATCCGAATGAGCACACTTTTGGACTAAAGGATGTAAATACAATAAAAAAAAACGTCCACACTAGAAAGCTAACTTTCTTGGAGTGCGGGTTGAGTGTCTTGTCTGTCAAATCTGACGACATGCTTTTACGCGGCAGTATATGTTATATATTACGACACCCCTAATTAACACAGTAACGATATTTCATTTTATTTAAATGCACGATTAACGTTAATACCGGTATATCGCGACACCCCTGTTCTGAAGTCTTTGTACTGACAGACAAATTCACTGATAATCTTGATTATTAAGTGTCAGTTCACTAAATCAGGGAGATTAGCCTGATTCATGAACAAATCTTTCTAGTGAATGCTGTTCTCTTGAACACCAAGGATGACTGTGCCAAAGAGAGTTATTTAGTGAATAATTACATTTTTCCAGCCTTTTTCTTCCCTCAAAGCCATCCTATGACTTTAGAAGACTTAATTTAAAAAAAATAACAGCCCAAATCTTCATTTATTTTCATTATACTGAAAGATAATGAGTGGCCAGTATATTTTTCAAAACTTCTCATTTTGTGAACTATCCCTTTAATTTGATTTACATAATGATGGGCTGCTGGAAACTGTCTCTATAAATCTTTAATTTGAAAAAGGAGCCGGCGTCTTTCACTTCTGTTCTCTGTAATGTGTGATAAGATTTATTCACTGCGGCATTCCTTAATGAGGATTCGAGTCTTATTAAATTTAGTTTATATTGTGTTTATTTGAAGTTTTTCCCTATAGGTTTTGTCACATTGGCACCTCATGGACTATACTCTGCTGGAAACTCTGGCTGTTTCAAACTGGCCATTAGCTGTTCCAAGATGATCTAGATTAGTTTTGTGCAGTGACTAAATGCAATGACTGGAAGAAAATGTTTTGGTCCTGAGACTTCCACAGAAGGATGTTCTACCTGCCTTTGCATACCTCCTCGCACCTGCTCGCGCAGACATCCCGTCATCACCGTGTTCCATGAGCCTATGCCAAGAGTTGTTGACAGAGTGCCAAAAACAAACAGCAGACACCTTTTACAGTTCCTCCTGAACCAAAACAATGAGCTTATGCTGTGTTCACGCCAGAACTACTATAATTAAGAGATAGCAACCTGTGACATTCTACTTAGTGGTTCACATCCACAGACTTGTATTCATGCATGTCTATGGCACTGCTATCAATGCCGAAATGAATCTGCAGCAGTCAGGTAGCACAAGTCAGCGCTCTTGAAGTGGTTTACTTGCATTATTACTGTAATGTTATGTCCTATGAGTCATGAGGTAATTTGATGCCATCTCTCGTCACGCTTTTCAGACTCTTCTCTAGCTGTGCGTGTTCTTGTGTTTTGGAGACGCTCTGAAGGGGGAGGGTGGGATCTCATGCTTTCAAAGCTAGCTTGCTATTGCTATTGCTCTCCAAAATTGTCTACTTGAATCTGGGGGTTTTTTCCAGCAGTGTAGTGTAAATACAGGAAATGTTATCTACATGAAGTAGTTTTGAAGATAACGATGAATATTTGGGTTGATCACCCATGCCATTTCTGAACAAATTCACAGCTTGATGATTCTAGCAACAGCAGATGTCAGACAGACAGAATGCAGTCTTTCTCTGCCAGTCTCTCGCTCACTCTCCAAGGTGCCCGCACACACTTCCAAAGGCAAGTGTTTGGGATGGCAAGGGAGTGAGCATTCTCAGACAGTGTTTGTGCACCACATTTTTCTCTCAGACAGTGATGTCACCCTTTTGGAGAGTAGATAAGAAGAAGGTCTGATTAGTGTGTGTATGTGTGCATCTAATCTAGAATTTTCCCACCCTGAGGTAATCGCAACTCCTTTCTGAAGGTTTTAAAGCGTGAAGTAACTGACCACACCAAGGAATTTCAAGGATAAGATAGTTTAGTTTGTTGTTGTTATTGTGCTATTCCATGACTTGCACGTTTAAATTAGGGTGTTTGGCACTCTTTGTTTACTCATTGAATTCACAGCTTTTTTCACTTGTCACATTGATTTTCAACAGCAAACACCCCACATTTTTCTCCATAAAATTACAGTGTGTTGATCAACAAGTGAATTTGTGAACATTTTGTTTGTCCGCAGCGAAACAGGAAGCCACTCTGCCACATTTGCACATGGTAGATTTGGTTTGTCATTAGCGATATTTTTAGTCCCATAATTAGCTTTGTGCATCTTCACAGATGAACTGGCGCACCTGTCAGTCCTCATTCATACAGCCTCACTGCTACGAGCCCCATCATTACTCTAATATTTACCCAGGGAGCGGTTGTCATGGAGAAGGGCATTATTGGCGGTTTGCACTAGCTGTTCAACCTAGGGATAGAAGGGCGATGTGATAAAGGTCATGAGCGCTGATTTCAGTCCTCTTCTTGTCAATGAGAAAGTGTTCTGGAGAAGCTTGATTGTGCTGTCGATGCTTAAGCCGTTCACATTAGGATTAGCTCTGTACACATAGCATGTTGTTCTGCCTCAAACTGACGTATGGAAGAACAATGCACACTCTTTCATAGGACAAGCAAGGATTAGAACATATGTCAATCTGAAGTAAAATGCTTAAACAGCTGCTCATTCTTTCGAGAGATTATAATAGGCCCAGCCAGTATGTGACATAACATTTTGTTATAACCGGAAGTTAAACTGCTAGTGTAAACATATCATTGATAAGGATAGAAGAACACGGCCGTCTCTTTTTCTCTTTTCAGAGAAAGCGTCGTCGGAAGAGGAAAGTGACTTTAAGGTAGGGGTGGAATAGGAGTCACCGAGGGGCCATTCACACAACGTGTGCGCTATGAAGCCTGTGATGATTGACAGGCCCCGTAGGCACTATTCTCTCCCTTTTATACTCTGCTCTTATTTATGTCTGCTCCAACACAGCGGCCACTATCTTTCACAGATAAAAAATGTGAAAACATGCACACAAAAACGGCGTCTTTTTTTGTTTTGTTTTGTTCCTTGACAACTTAGCCTTGATTTGCAGGTGTTGTGCGGTTGTAGTGATTTGCATGTCCAGAGCAGTGGCGGGTCTTGGCAGTGCAAGACGCAACTGTGAAGTGGCGCGTTATCACATTATTTAGTCTGCCTCTCAGCAGCTGCAGCCAAAACAAGCTAGCCTGCAGCATGAGGGAGGGCTGAAAAACACCGGGGAGGCAGCTCCTGTTGGACTGTAGGACAGGAAGAAAAAAAATGCTGGATTGAGTCCTTCTAGAGAGGCGTTCTCCTGCCTAACACAGAAAAAAGAAAACATCTCAAGCATTTGAGAGGATGATAACTGCAATCTCCTCAGCCTTCACATTCTATTTCTTCTTCATGGTTCAGATAGTTTTCTTCCATTTTCTTTGTGTGAGACTAGCCTTGCAACTGAATATGCCTACTTCCCTGCAAAAAAAAAAAAAAAAAAAAAAAAAAAAACTGTATGTGAAACGAGTACTATGTCCGAATTTGTAGTATTCATTAAACAGTAGGCGAAATGCACCGGGATGACCTACTACCTCCACTTAGATTCCAAAGTCCACATACTTTCTTATTTATAATACATACATTCATACTATATAGAACATACTTTTTTAGCTTGTTGCAAACTTTGTTCCTCATCAAATGTTGTACCTAGTTAGACAGTACGTGATATTGGGCGCACCTTAGATCTTTGAAACTGTAGTTCGCTAAGCTACAAGCTACTTTAAAGTAGTTCAATTGCAAATAAGCTATAACAAGTAGCTATGCTACAAGCTACAAGTACACAAAAAGCTGATGATTTTGCTGATGATTCAAATGAATCAGTGAATTGGCTTTTTAACAATCTAAACTAATTCGCTAAAATTAATCAGGCCTTCCAGCGTTACTAAAGAAAAAATATACGTTCCAGCACAAAACGTTCAATTTATAACTATTGTATATTTTGGCAAATTGATGACCAATTCGTATTAATTTGTACAATCTCATTCGTTCCATATAATCTTCTTGCACTCCACTGACGGTTATAGGGGGGTAGACCTTCAAACTTAAGTTTTGTCAAAAAATTTTAAGTTTCAGTTGGAATCACATATTGTATGAATTTCACCTTGTAAAATAGTCATGTTTTCTCGTGCGATCGGGTCAGACTTTCTACTAGCAAATGATATTCGCTCAGTTGCAATGCTATGCGTGCAAAAAAAAAAAAGTGATGTATTCAACATTTTGTAACCTTACATTGCTTCTTGTTGGGAAAAAGTAGCTTACTAGTTACACTATTTTGAAAACAGCTAAATTACTGTAATACGATCGTTGTTTTTAGTTAGCTTCTCTGCACAAGTACTCTAACTCTAAACAGGTTCCATACTCTCTAAACAATGCAAATCTCCTGCCTGTATCATTTATGGAAACTAAGCTGCAGTGGATCATTTAGAAATTGTCAGTGGTTGTGACGCCAGAAGCATTAGCATATTTACATGCTAACACTTATTCAGTATTCAGCAGTTTGGCCTTTGAATAAACTAGATCTCATTTCACATGCAAATAGGTTAGTCATTATAACAGAGATCATTTGCATATACAATCTTTTAAATCTTGTTTAAAAGTGCTGCTGTTTTGTTAGCTTTCACCATTCATCCTCACACCCTTTACCCAAAACCCTCCACAGACATGTCCTACCAAATGATTTCCGCATCCAAAGATGTCAACGATCCCAAAACACAAAATGGATCACTGACTTGTTTGTGTCAGTGTTTCTGATTGTGTTTCTGATTGGCTAGTTTTCTGGCTAAAAAGCTTGGTCTGCCCTCTTGACTCTTGACTTGTTTTGATGTTTGCAGAGCCAAAGGCAGTCACAGAGACAGGCACAATTGCTTAAGACACCCATTTCAATATCTATCATGTATTAGGAACAATTTATGTGTAGAATTCCAAAGCACTTTTAATTCTAAAGGTCAGAAAGGAGGAAGAAAATGGTCATATAAAACTAAATTATGTCTGTTTTGGTGCATGAAACCTTATCTAACAATATAAGTGGACTTCAGGGGGAAATATAAAATGCTGCTAAAGTGTACGCTGTGGCTTCTTTAAAGACCTGACGAGACTCAGTGTGTGGCGCCGAGCTTGGTGTTGTAAGACCGGCTGTGATTCTTCTGCTACGTTACATTTAGTGCACACCGGTCCGTGTTTAACCATGACCTCAAGCGGGAGGAATCTGCACGAGTACAAGTTTGTGACTGGAGGTGGGAGATTATGTAAATCCTCCACGTTAAGGTTAGCAGCTTTTGAACAGGAATAGACGTTGTTATTTAAGGTTGCACTTCGAAGCTCTGTTTGGGAACCGTGAGACTGAACTGTGGAGGTGTTTTAATCTCCAGATGGAGAATTTCATTAGGTCTTACTGCCTCTTCACAATCCTGTCAAACTCTTAGTTCAATTTAAATGGGTTCTTTTTCCTGCTGCTTCAGATGGCCTTTGTTTAATAAGACTGTGTGTGTGTGTGTGTGTGTGTGTGTGTGTGTGTGTGTGTGTGTGTGTGTGTGTGTGTGTGTGTGTGTGTGTGTGTGTGTGTGTGTGTGTGTGTGCGTGTGTGTGTGTGTGAGAGATTCTATATCTCTATTTTCAGAAAGCCATATGAGAACACAGGTAGTAGCCATTCTTTATTTGTATCCATACAGATGTGTGAAGGGTTGGGCAGTCATATAGATTACATAGTTGACTTCTGTCACTTACCTCATTTCGCTCAGACCCTGCTAGTGCCGTCATGCACTCTACCAATTCAGATGGGGCCAGTTAACAGCTCAAGGCCTCGGAGGGAAAGGGACCTGTTGAATCAGTCTTGAGGCAGAGAAAACTAGGCTTTGGCGTCTTAGGGTAGTGTTTCCATGGTTACCAATATCCTCCACTAATTTAAACCGAGGTGTGGTGTTTCAAAACGAGAGCAAGAATCTCTTCTCTAGAAGATTTTATATTAGATGATGCTTGTATACAATACTTTACATTATTAAAATATGAGCCTGAAGGAATCCATAGACGATATTTGCATGTTCTGCACTGATTTCTCACTGATCTTAGGAATTCTGTAAAACCAAAAATTGTAAACGTGGTAAATTTATACTGCATGCTGCAAGCATTTGGGTCGATGGCAAATAATACGAGTGTTTATTATGATAAAGGAAAAATCTTCTTAAAATCTAGTTAAGAACAAATTGCAAGGTCTTACAAATGTACTACTTGTATTCATGCTAGTTTCATATGGTTTTGAAACCGTATAACATTCTCAAGGAAAGTTTTATGTTAACGAAAAATGCCATGTGTAAAAAATAACATTTTCCTTTTACCTTATGAATTAATTAGGTAATAAATGATTATCTTTCCTGGGGCGTTGACCCACATGACATTTTACAACCTTAACCTTGCAGTGTCATAAAAAGGTAAAATGATCTGATATTTTTAAGGTTTACTGAGCTTGACACACAGCATGAGGGTCTGATATCATTTCCTTTTCTTCTTTTTTTTTGATATTTGTGCAGGTTGGTTGTACCACATGACTTGGCAGAAAATAAATCAAATATTTTTATTCTATTTCTTATTTTTATACTGCTTCAGCAATTGAGAACATGTACATCAAAGAAGAGTCTACAAGTCTTAGTGAATGCAAGGCTAGTGTAAAATGTGCTAAGAATAAAATAAACCGTCAAATCAAGTTTTTCATAGTTCCTATCACTGAATACAAAGCAGTTTGCAGAGAGAGAAAAGGAGTGAAACATTAACACACCTTTGACACTGAATGGCCAAAATACTGTGACTTTCACCAGAGACGGCTGCAATGGTATAGTTAATTTTAAAGGTGTTTCTTAAGGTTTTTTCTGTAAAATGTAATTAAATCTGTTGCAGTCAGCGATCAAAAATTGCCAGAGTGGTATTGGCCTCCTGTAACATTCATCTTTGTGTTTCTAAAGGTGTTGATAAACACTTGAGAGGAACTGGTGCAAATTTCCCAAAAGTCTCCAAATGGTACTAAACTTTTTGTGTTAGTCATCCAGCATTTCTTGGGCTAATACAACTCCTGCATCCTTCTGCAACAGTTTAGCTGTTCGGCAGGGAAGAACATGCATAAATGAGGGACAATCCATGCTAGAACAACCCTGACCATCTCCAAAGTCCTTTCAGAAAGTTTACCCTAGACTTTGAATCAGCATTTTCTTCCCTGACAGAGCCTTTAGAGGATTACAGCTCTGGGGTGAAATTCCAAATATTAAACCGAATTCATTCAAGTTTGTTCTCCCTACACGACGCCCAATCCCTAATGCCAGAGGATTCCGGAATAAGTCCAAGTCAAAGACTTTTCCATAAAACTATGAAGGAATTTGCTGCAGTTGTATAATCCTTTGTGATGGGTAAAGTCCCAAATCAAGGCAGCCAGTGGGCTGAGAAATGGAGCCACCAGCTCAAGCCTGACAAACTTTGCATATTTGTTCAACAACCAGCTTGTCCTACTGTGGTGAGAGAGGGATAAGCCCTAGAGCAGACACCAGCTCTCCATGAGCCTGAGCCAGCTGTTTACACACCGACACTTATGGCTTGTCCTTCACAAACGGAAATGCGGCAGGAAAGCCAGATTCTCCCTTTTACCATTTTTTTTCTCTTCGGTGAGGTCATAACAGCCAGCAAAACAAATGGGGGCAAGCACGCTATCTGTTCTCCTTCAAATCTTTCTTTACATCCAGACGGCTTGGTTCGGATTTTATCTTGAAAGCTAATGAGATGCAGCAGGGCTTGAAAGCAGCAGTTTTACATAAACACTGACATTCAGTGAGACAAAAACAGAGAAACGGGACATACTTTGCACTTAGCATGTCCGAGTCACCTCTAAAAAACACTGAATCTAACTGTGATGTGGCTACTTGTGTCATTTTTTAAGTATTAGATCCACTGGGCGAGGCAATTGCACTGAACATCTGGGAAGGTCAAGATGCTGACGTAACTATTACTCACGCCTCCACTAATTATTTACCTCAGCCACAGCGTCACATGGCTTTGGCCACACCATTGCGCCAGTGGGATGAAGCACATTAGAAGCATTTGGTCATTAGTCATTAAGATAAATGATAAATGTTTATTGCAGTTAGTAGCAAAAAGCACAAGATGCTACGTTCCAGATTGTAGTTACAACGGGAACTTCCCACAAAATAAATGAGTTCCAAATAAATCTATGACTGGAAGCGTGTTCACATACCCTTGCAATCACAATGCAAAGCAAAGTATATATAAACAGCCGTTTCACTCTTTCCACCACCTCAACTCCATATTTATTTCCATAATTAGGTCCAGAGGGGTGATTTAGAGCTCGAGTTGAGTCTCAAGCGTGAGCCCCTTCGTTGCAGAGATCAAACCAATCCTGTTTACCTTTATTGCTCACATAGATTATATTAATGTGAACTTCAGCAATCAGATTTTGTTAATGTTACTGTTTGTAAATAGTTAATTAGGTAGGGAATATGTATAGGATAAGGGAAATTGGGTAGGGAATGGACAGGATAGAATGGTTAATTGAGTTGGGAATGGAAAGAATAATGTTGATGGGATATGGGTGGAGGGAAAGGGAGTTTGTAGGATATGGGTTAGTGTAGAGAACTGGTTAGGGAAATGATAGTAAAGGGAAGGGATCAGTGTTGGGCGAACTACCTTGAAACTGTAGCTTCCAGATCTACAAGCTACTTATTTAAAGTAGTTAATGGGGTAGTTCTCCCAAAAATCGTATCATTCTTTTAATTCTGTCATTATTTACTTTTCTTTCTTGACAGAATTGTAATTTTGGGGTGAACTATCCCTTTAAACAACAGTACGCTGCTACCCTTAAAAAAGTACACTACAAAGTAGCTTACTATACCAAAGCTATTTAATAAAGCAGTATCTTTTTGAAAATATTTAATTCTGCAATTATTTATTTGGCACAAATTAATGAGGACCCTCGATTAGGATTGAAGTTGAACAAATAAATGTCCACTAAATTTTAAAGTAGAAGAATTGATGATTCATATAATTTTTTTAACGATTCACTATTTGCATGGTTTTGAAAGAATCAGTGAACCATATCTGAACCAATTCACCATTTGCATAAATTGTTGAACCCTTTTTTGAACCAATTAATGGTTCAGAAAAAAATCTAAAGAATATTTTTTTGAACCGATTCACCATTCAAAAGGAGTCAAAAGAATTGGTTAATACATTTTTTAACCAATTAACTATGTGAAAAGAATATTTTTTTTTTTATCTATTCACCACACAGAAGGACTCAAAACAAATGGTACTTCAATATTTTAACCGATTCATCATTTGCAAGGACATTTACATTTACATAAACTGAAAAGATTGAAATCTTGGCAAACTTATTCACAAAAATGTATTGAACTTCCAAACATGAGAGTGGAATATTTTAGGCAAATATGTTTAAATACTCTTATTACTTTTAGTTAGTTGCTCCCCAACACAGGTAGGAATTACGGATTTACTGCTGTTGCTGTTCATTTTAACAACTAATCTGTTGTTATCGCCTATGTTGTGTTTCACACTAAAAGCTAATGATATCTTGATACTATTCCTCAGCTAACTGCCCAGATAGCACACAATGCCTTCTGTTACTGAAAAGTGTGTGATGCACATTTAAACCTATAACATCCACTAACTTCGGCTCTGAATCCTTCGGCTTATCCTTCTGGCATACTGTATCATTACGATCATACAACACAGCCACACCTGTTAACACAAGACACTTGACATATATTTCACCCATAGAGAGCTGTCCTTTTAATAGACATCTGTACTCCAACTATAGAACTCCTTTTAGCATTCGATTCCTGTACTTCTGTCTAATGGCAGGGGGTTATTTCTTATATTACTTTGTAAAAGTTTTTTTTTTTCTTTTACGCATTGATTTTTAAGCAGTTCCTTCCAATTAGTTTCCGCTCTCAGCAGTGATAGCAGTTACCCAGAGGAGAGCGACAGACAGAACAAAAAAATCTTTGATTAGAAAACTGAGCAAATTCGTACAGTCCTCTTTAAAGCCTGTCTAGTGTGACATCACAGGGTTGCCACACCAGATTACTGGGTAATTCATTGAGCCTCTACTAATTGACAAATTTATTCACTGGAATGAAAAACCCTGTGCACCACATTTGGCTGATCTTTCAACAGTTAACCGTGCAGAGATCAGTTCCCACGTGGCTTTGGGTGCTTTTTGTAGGCTCCATGGTTTCTAATAATTCCTCTCAGTGGATTGCTTTGATATTCTGTCACTCTTTCATTTGAACGTTTTTTATGGAATGTTCCAAGGCCTCTTGTTTGTCATAGGCCGAGGGATCCTTCAGACATCTCAGGTCCGCCAACTGTTATCAGATGTCTTCAAGGACGTGTTTGGCATGATTAAGCATAAGCACAAGGAGAGGAAGTGGCACATATTTCCTGAATCAAACATGTTTTGGTGTTATAACCTTCAAATAACTGTCACTGTTTGAAAAAAAAACCCACTAAGTTTAATTATTAAATTATTAAAAATTTACTTTTCAGTATTGCTCAATGCAAGATGTTTATCTTTTAAAGACTAAAAATTTATTCAGAAGAAGAAAGACCTTTTCAAAAATGTGCTTCTTAATTTACCTTGTCTGAAGGACATATATATTAGCAGCCATTTAACAGTAAATGAAAGAGAGAGAAAAAAACTTAATTTAAATAAACTTAATTTATTTATAAATCAAACTCGTATGGGATGTTTAGCAAAAGTAATGCAATTTCCAGTATTTCTATGATGCAATTGAATCATCATTAAAGCTCAACAAGCAAAATATCAGATTATGACCAAAGGTGTTTTATTATTTATTACCAGTGTTGGGGAAAGTTACTTTTCCTTACTAATAATAATCCCCATACTTTCAACTGGCTCTATCACTCTCTCTCCTCTCCACCGATAGCTGGTGTGTGGTGAGAGCACTGGTGCCGTTGTACCGTGGCTGTCGTCGCATCATCCAAGTGGATGCTGCACACTGGAGGTGGTTGAGGAGAGATCCCCTGATATGATTGTAAACAGCTTTAGGTGTACAAAGCGCTATATAAATGCCTCATTATTTTAAAAGTAATGCATTAAAATATTGCGTTACTCCTTAAAAAAGTAACTAATTGTGTTACTACTTTTTATAGAAAGTAATCCATTGTTACTTTTCCGTTACTTTTTCTCTGCTTGTTTTTTTTTATTTTTTTTTTATAACAAAACAAAGGTTATATTCTTGGCCAATGTAAAGCCCTTTCACACCAAAAGTGAAATGAATAAGCCTCAGACTGAAGGAAATGCGAATTCATGGCTGTACAGTAGAGGGCGTAGCTCAAACTAACCTTTCAGCTGTTCTGCCATTCTGGATCGCAGGAGAAGAAAGTTCAACATTTACTTTAGTAATAAAAACATGCAATAAAAAGTAAAACATTTGCGTTAACATATTTAATTATTGCAGGTTTGCAATAAAAGTAATGCATTACTTTATTAATTACTTGAAAAAAGTAATCTGATCATGTAACTCGCGTTAGTTGTAATGTGTTACCCCTGCACAGTTTATTATAGATTTGTATTGAGTTTTGTGTTTGCATTTCTGTTGTATTCTAGATCTATTATTTCGTTTTCTTTCTTGTAAAATGAACTGAATGTGTTTGTAACAATGTTCAGAGTTCAGGAAAGATGGAGGTGGGAACCGGCTAACAATCAACGTAACTTTAATTCACAAAATAGACAATAAAATATACACAAAATAAATGAAAGTAAAGCGACAAGCCCTCACGGACAACTGCCACATAAACTAACAACAACATAAAGTCCAGGCCTGGTCCTCTATCGTCCTTTACTGTCGTCACTCCTCCTTTTATACTTCCGGAGCTCCTCGCTCCGTTCCCACAGCTCTCGGCCTCGCCCTGCTTGCCACAGTGTTAATTGGTGTTAGCTATGAGATATTATTCACAATTTAATAATTATACTTCATGAATACTGCATAAACATAAGTCCTCAAAGTGTGAGTTTATATTCAAAGAGACTTCATTTTGGGGCAAAACAGGACTTTTCCCATGTACACAAGTGTAGGCATTGTAATGCATGAGCTGAAAGGGGAATTTGATGTCTAGAGGTTGCCATGGCTGCTAAAAGCTCTCTCGGTCACAAATGCACAACGTTTAGGTCCCTGCGTACCCCATAACTAACTATTCTTCTTGGCCCTGTCATCAAGACCCTGTTTGTTTTGTTGTTCTGTCAGTCATATATGCGACACCCTCTAATGCACTGTGTCCTGATTACTGTGTTTTGCAGAGACAAAGCCGGCCTGCACTTTCAACGGAGTGGAGTACCATGATGGGGACATGTTCAGGATGGACGCCTGTCGCTTCTGCCGCTGTCAGGGAGGGGTATCCGTGTGCTTTACGGCGCAGTGTGGTGTCCTCCACTGCGAGCGCTACTACGTCCCTGATGGAGAGTGTTGTCCGGTCTGTGAAGGTTAGATGACCCTTGCATCAGCTCAGGAAACCTCATATACAAGAAAATATTCCTGTTCTTTGTACGCTGTTTGATAAGTGCATAAGCTGGCATATATGTGCACCTTTCTCCAAATGATACAAACGGTCTTTAGCATTTAGCACCTTGTGCCTCAGGGCCTCTTTTGCATTTGCTGTTGATGCTCTGCCCGTAATTGAGGTGATTTTTGTGAATTTTAATGAACTATGTCATACAGGTCCAAAACTAGATTCTAAAGCAATTATGATGTGACTTGTTTTTTAACTTCACAGAGGATATTGTGCATTTTTACATTACGTGATGGGGAAGATTCTGTCGATTGGACGTTAAATTTGCGTGATAAATTCTTTTTGTGCTTTGTATTCTACCAATTCAATGAGCATCCAGGGCTAATTAGTTCAGGGAAACTGTTCATTGTTTTATTTCGTAGACAACCTGTAATAGGCTGCAAGGGAGCATGTAATTTCGATTGCAATGCTTCTCTTGTGGGTAGGTTCTGTTGTCCAATACATAATGGCTTGGAATTACCTTTCTACATTTTCTGCTCATGCTATATTTATCAGATTGTTGTCATGTTGAAATTAGTTTGCGAATGATTTTGCTGTTATGTAGTTAATTAAAGCGAAACTCCCCAGTTCCCTGTAGCTTTCCTCCTGAGAATTGTACTGCAATGAATTAAACAAATGAAATCGGCCAACTAAAGTTAGACGGCTCACAGTAAATATAAGCCTGTATGAATCCATGTGCTGACTCTAGGCAGGCTTGGATTGAAGGAAACAATATGAAGGAAACAAATAATTGGAATCAACAACTTAATCATTAACCTTTTTGACTTCAAGGGTCCCATTGTCCACAACAAAATGCAAAGGCTTCATGACATTTCTAGTTGTTCATAATATATACTGTATAAGGATTTAAAAAAATATTTTGTACTCACAATTTTTACCTGATAAAATATTTCAGACTTTGGCATAACTATAAAATGACCATGGAGTTAAGATTTTATTAATTTTCATGACTTTTTCAGGTCTAGAAATCACACTTTGAGAGAGTGAATTTAAAATAATACATTTCTTTATTTTTTGTTGTTTTAGTTTATTTTAATGCTTGTTTTTGTATTTTTAATTATTTAATATATATATATACATACATACATACATACATATAAGTAATTTTATGGGCCCCCTTGGAAGTTTGCTGAGGCCCCCTAGTTGAAAACCACTGTCTTAAGCTGCGGTCACATTAGCAAAATTTCACGGGTAAAAATTTCCATTGTCAAAATTCCATCAATGTATGAAGCAGAGTTAACACAAAGTCACTTTCAAACCAAGCAGCTTTCTATTGGTTGCAACACGGCCAACTTGAACTTGATTCAAAATCTGCATGGGGAAATCTTTTGCTTTTAAGCGAAATTCCATATTGCACGGATTTCTATTGAAATGACTCCCATCTCTATTGTGAAAATTTGCAGCACAACTGTAAATGTGACCCCACCTTTAGAAATAATACTCTGGCTCATCCTTCATATATGTTGCGTTGGTTTATTTTAACTCTGTTTTCAAGTGTATAAACTGACTCTGCTGGAAAATCCATGTTAAGCTGATAACTGTTTTGGAACATGGTTGAACATGAAACACTCTAAAGCTCTGGCAGTGTGAATAAACGAAATCACATAATCTCAGAGCCCGAACGAAATTTCTGAAATGAATTTTCCATAATATATGTGTTAATATCTGGGATTTAAGATGCAAAACTTGTCTAAGCTAATCATCAGATGGTCTAAACTAGTCATTAGCTAGACTATGCTGGGTATTAGCTAGTCCAGGCTGGCCATTAGTTGATCCAGATTAGTCCAAACTGGTCACTAGATGCTCCAAGTTAGTCATAAGATGATCTAAATTGGTAATTGGCTGGTCCAAGCTGGTTATTAGTTGGTGCAAGCTTGTAGACATTCTTTAAACAGCAACAAACCAGCCAAACTTAAGGTGGTCAGGAACCATCTGCTATGTTCTACATCTGCCATGTTCTGAAACAGACTGACCTTTCCAGCAGGGTGCACTGTAGAGGATGTCAGGATGTTCAATGTCTTTTTGCTCTCTTACCTTCTCCCGTATAGACCCCATCTACCCGGTGCTCAATTTAGCCGGCTGCTATGTGAATGGGCAGATCCTGGCTCACGGAGACCACTGGCGTGAGGACGACTGCACCTTCTGCCAATGTGTGAGTGGAGACGCCCGCTGTGTGGCTGCTGCCTGTGGCCACAGCTGCCTCAATCCTGTCACCGTTCCCGGAGAGTGCTGCCCCGTGTGTGAGGGTAAGAACACATGCACTTTATGGATGTGGGTTGGAGTTGTGCTGTATTGTTCTTGGACCTGAAACATACTCCATGCAAGTACATGAACAGAAATGTTTCTAGTTATGTGTCATTATGAAATGTCACAATCATGATGCAGTTTTAGAATGCATCACATTTATCACAATAGCCAGTGTAAACTCTTCTATTGTTACCTATAGCCAGTGTAAACTATCTTCTATGGTCAGTTTTACTTTGAGGTCAACTACTGCTATGGCGAAGCTACAATTTAGTCTAGTGTTACATTTACAACACAATGCTTGTAAAACTCTCTTCTATGATGCTATAGTGGTTGCTAGGGTATTGCTAGACAGTTGCCAAGATGTTCTGAGTGGCTATGAGCGCCTTACTATGCCATTTATAGGTCGTTTTGGATGTTTGCTAGAGTGTTGTATTGTAGGTCCTCATTAGATTGTTGTAAGGTTCCTCACCTGCCCAAATCAAGTGCTCTCTGTGATATTCTGGCACCTAGATATGTCTTGAGGGTAACACTTTATTTTGATGGTCCCTTTTGAACATTCAGTTGACAATAAGTAACTTTGCAACTACATGTCAGCTAACTCTCATTAGAGTATTAGTAGACTATCTGCTTAATATCTGCTAACTCTTTATTGTGATGCTCCCCCAACAGACATTCTACTGACTATAAGACTTTGCATGTCAACTTAGAGTGTAAGTAGACTGATAGGGTTAGGGTTAGAGCCATAGAACCAACCTCTAACACTAAATATGCACATTAACTCACTGTTATAACTCATTTGAGTCCAGGTCAAGACCTGAGTAGGTTGAATCCAGGTCAAGGCAGAGACCTGAAGATGGTCAAGAATACAGAATAATACAGTACAGAATTTATTATAGCAATTCTTGCCTTTGCAAACACTGCTATCTTAATATGTACTTATTTGTCTACAAAACGATGAGGACATCACAGTGAGTGACGATTCGACAAATCAGTGAATTGTTTTTTGAATTGCTTGACTGAAATGACTGAGTCTCTAAAATGAATTGGACTTCTGAGTCTGTGTGTGACTAGCACTTTCTCCGTTTCCTCTCAATGTTCTGTAGTACTCTGAATGTTTTGAGTTTCCATTCCAGTCACATACTGTATGTGTGAATAATCTATTAGACTGAGAGCAGGAAAGGCAGGTGCATACCTGGATCCCCCAGCAACCCCCTTCCAGCACAACCCAAACATCTCCATCGTCTTATATCTCAGGTCTAGATTCATTGTGTCTCCTTTACTGTCATGCAACACTGCACCAAAACCCTTCCTGTGGATTTCCCTCCATTGGACCTGGCTCCCTACCCTCGCCAGCAGTGGAATATCATATCCCACCTGCCCATGTATTTTTCATACTGCTCACAGATCTGTAGCGGCTACCCCTGGGACTTCCACTCCCACTGCAGCTGGCTGGGTTTTCCTCTGTGTTTGTTGCGAGCAACGTTTTGTATCTCATCATAAGCTTTGATTAAGCACCGCGAGGTATGGCCGCACACTTCGGTATGCAGGAATGCAGGTCGGTTTTCCGGGGCGTGGGCTACATTCTTGTAGAGGGGGTTTATAAAGGTTATTTCACACATGGGAAGAAGCGAGCAAGTGATAGATGAGTGGCAGGAATGTCGGATAATGAATTTCTCCCAGGATTGGCTGTGTGTGTCGACCGATGACATCATCCTTTTGAATAAAGCTGGAGAATATAGATTTTCTCACGTCTCTGTTTGCCGTGTAGATTTTCAAATCACAAAGTTACATGATGTTCTTTTCACCCCCTGTTATTCACAGACTTGGGACCAAGAAAGGAAAGCTTGTTCAGAGCGATTAACAATCTTATCAAGCCATCCTAAATGCCAGACTGACAATATGTGTGGAGGAGGTTATGAAAAACCATACTAAACAACCAGCAATTTTTTTTTTTTTTTTTTTTTTTGTGGCTGTGGGGGCGAGACTCCACCAACTGTCGTGTTGATTATGATCAATGCGGTTCCAGTGGAATTGAGTCACACCGGGGGTAATAGGATTCCTGTCTGTCTCATCTACCCTCTGCACCTTCAACCTCCTTCCAATTAAAGATCCAAGCAAATGAAGCATCCTTCTTTTTCTCCGGCTCAGTATATTGAGAGAAAACAACGCCTGGAGTGCTTCGTCTCATACTGGTGCTTGCTAATAGTAAAGGCAAGCCTTACTGTGGCTCACACGCGGGGTTATGGATGTCAGCAAATGTGCTACAGACATGAGTGATGCCTCAAATTGTGTGGCTTGTTGAGGAGCAGTTTCTAAGCAGTCTGATTTCACATGCCGTATGATAAATCTTTTGAAACATCCCAAAGACTTGGGACAAAAACTGGGACATTTTAACGTTTTTTTTTTTTTTTAGTGCACAAAAACCTTTGCCATTTTCAAATTTAAAAAGGGATTTTTTTTTTATTTGTTGCCGTTAGCTTTAGCATGTTTAAACACTCAACCTACGATCTGTTTTACATTTAAAAAAAATATTATCAGAAATATAATCAGAATTATAATATATTATATATTTTCTAAATTATATATACAAGCAGAATAACATTATCATGTTATCATATATTTACTATATATATGAATTATTAATATAATAATTATTATTATTTACTCATAGCATACAATACCCTAACATTGTGGAATACGTTTTGCCTGCACAACCACTATTCACATTTTCTTTAGAAAATGGCAAATAAATAAATATAATTCGGGATGCAAAGTGTGTGATTAGCGGCCCTTAAGACTTGAGGTTGTTTGAGCTGGTTGAGGTAGAGAGAGAGAAAGCAGTGGATGGACAGAGAGTGACAGCAGCATGTCTGCAGACCTTCGCAGTGCAGCCCGCTCACATTCACCCCTTTTCAATTAATCTTTCATACGCCTTTCGGCCTGTGAAGCAATTAGAGGTTTAGATGGGTCTGCCTGACCGTGGAGAGCACTCACTTCGGTACTGAGGTGAAGTGAGGGGGTAGTGCACTATGGCTTTCCATACAAAGTTCTATTCACACAATACCGCCGATGCATCTCTAACCACATCTCAAATACAGCACTCTCTCTTTATTTGAATTCTCTCTTTCTCTCTCTCTCGCTCTTTCTCCGGGCGGTGCAGAGGTAGATCAAAGGCAGAGTGTGTGCCTGCTCTTCATCACGGACTGCAGTGAAAGGTTAAGCACAGACAGACTACATGAATGTGAAAATATTCAAACGGTTTTGAAATCCTCCCACTGTGACGGCAAGGTGACTAACCGCTTAGTGCTTCATATGAATTCATCACTCCGTATTTTGCTCTCACACTCATGTCTTTCAAATGGATATGGTATTCTTACTTCCATGGAGCACAAAAAGAGAAGTTTAGTAGATTGTCTCACAACATAAAAGGAGTCCACGACCATATTTACACTTTCTACCACTGCACAAAAAAAAAAAAAAGTTATCTTCCTCAATCTCTTTTCTTTTCTGTACAGTGGAAGTGACTTTAAAGCTGTCAAGCTCGAGAAATGACCGAAAGAGCACCATAAAAGTGGTCTCATATGTCTTGTGCTCCATATTTCTGAAGCCTTCTGAAGTCATAAAATGCCTTTGTGTGATGAACAGACCAACATTTAAATAACTGAAACTCATTTAAAATCTTTAAAGGCCATAACACACCAAAGCAACATCAAAGAACTAGCGGCAACAAAGGTTAACTGTGGTGTTGCCTCACGTCGCCTCACGTTAAACACACCGCAAAGACTGCAGCCAATGACCAACTAGCATGTATGTTCTGCACCTCTGTGAGAAAAAAAAACTCTCCAGACCAGCAGGTGGCAGTAATCTGTATTCGTCATTCAAAAAGGGAAACCAGAAGAGCTAGGACTGCGGATATACAAACTGTAAACAAAGCCATGCTTGCTTAACATATTCACACAATTTTTTATCACTACTGACAGATTTGTAATATAGCTTCTTTGAATGTGTCTGATAAGTTGCTTAGCTGTTTGCTTGTTTTCGTCACCTCCATTCTTCTTCTTGTGCTCTGGTTTGCTAAGCTGGACTGCCAATCACAGTGATGTATGTTAGTGTCACATCCTTTACTCACACAAACCTATCAAATGGCTTCAGAAGACTTGGAATATAGCATTTGCGATCATATGCACCACTTTTATTTTACTTTTGTTGTGTTTTTTCATCATTTTTAGTGAGCTATTCCTGTATCTCGAATGGCATTCAGAAGTTTGCAGGTTTGAACCCAGCAAGGAGCCATTCATTAACTGTTAGCATGGAGCCCTTGAGCAAGGCCCTAAGTTGCTCCCGGGCTATTATACCCTGTAATAAATATTGTATGCTGTTGCTCTGGATAAAAGCATCAGCTAAATGTCAGTATAGGGAGCAGAAGTTGTACTAAAGGGTTGATATTTGGGCATCTATTCTCCACGGCTACGGTGTAATGTAAGCTCTTAAAATATATTCCTGATTCAATACAAGTTAAGCTCTTTCGACAGAAACAGTGGCCGGTTCAAAAACGAAAGACATTTTGACTCAAGTTAATAAAACAAACAAAAAAGACTTTAAAGTAAAGCACTTGCTATGAATGAATACCTTGCACTATGGAAATATAAAATATGCAGCTTTTGTTTTTGTTGAAGCGCAATGCAAATTCATCAGTACAAAAATGTGAGTTATTTGAGCTATAAAGTTCTCAAAATCATTCTTTGAACGATTGGACTATACAGTTTAATGTGAATGGATGTCTGTTACCAATTTTTGTCTATAGAAATTATCCCTTTCGGCTTTATAATGCAAAACTTACAGGGTTTATCGTGTTTACGTAGCCATTAAAAGAGTTGAAAGATTTTTTATAACTTTTTGAATTCTATATAAGGCATAAACAAGGTTAATAAATTATTTTGTGATTTTAGGGGTGAACCCGAATAGTCGAAGATTCGATGCTTCGATAGGAGGAGCCTGATTCGACTACCGATCTCACGGTCGAATCTTCGCAGAGGTGTTATGAAACGAGGATCATGCCACTTTGGCTATGAGGGCACTCAATGTCTGGTTTCACATAGAACTAGCTTTTATGTCAATACGTTAATATTCAGCCTATTATGATAATGCTGTATATAAAAATGTGCAAAGAAAGAAGCTTTTAATAAATATTTTTTAACGTGCGTGAATAAATCCAAACACCCCGTGACAGATTTAAGTTTAACTTTCAATCCGTGACCGACAGAGGAGCGTCTTCGCGGCAATGATTTAAATCTTTAACAATGTCTGGGATAAGAAAATCTAAAGTGTGGATGTACACCATCAGAAAGGATATTCTCCAAGGCTGGATTTAGCATCAGGAAAACCATGATCGCACTTCTGCCGGCCAACGTTAACATGTTTCACGCATAGACTGGGTTTCACGTTAGAATGTATTTTATCCGCGCGCACAATTTGAAAAGACTCCAACGGACAGACAGAGTGAAAGACGTTCAGGATTTGTTCTCTCGATCAGGTACAAGTGATTTCAAAACTTTTCAGCCGGTTCTAATTTTATTTTTGGATGCTGTGAACATTTTTAGCTAAAAAGACTGCCTCTCCAGTTTAGCATTTATTGTTGTTTCTGCAGTTAAAAAGACAAAGTTGAAAATTCTGGCTACTATCGTTATTTTAATAATTTCTTTATTTTAATTTTATTTATTAATCTGTCAGGGTTATCTAATCTAACTATTTGTGGCTTGTGTTTTGATTATGTTCCCCTGCACTTTAGGCATTTTGCACACATTTGCTCCTCATCCTGTGACTTGATTCTGATTTATTTCGTTTTGTATTTTTATTTATTAGAAAGGTATATTCTGTTCTAATTTAATTTAGTAAATTAATTGTTTGTTTTTTTCGGTGCATCGATGTTGTGCTGTAGGCTGGCCTGCTCGCATAGGTAATTTAGCCGATTTAATTTGATTTGCATGTGAAATGCAAATCTGCAGTGTGGCCTTTCTGGAGTTATTTATGTTATTTCTTAGTTTTATTGATCAAAAATGTTTTTATACATTTTCTTCTATATCTTTGTGTGATTTTCTGTACATCACGGCCTTGAAACTTTAAAGCCCCGCCCCCAGCCCCACCCCCATACACGATTCGACTATTAGTCGACTATAGGCAAGACATGACGATTCTGATTCGACTATGAAAATCCATAGTCGGGGACAGCCCTAGATTTTGTTAATGTGTGTAAGGTTTCATTTTTTTTAAATAAAGCCGAATATACGGAGCAATTCCAATAGGGTCCTCACACCATCGGTGCTCGGGCCCTAAAAAGTGCATTACCCACTCTTTACTTGTTTTTACAAACTGAGACAATTTTTCTGTCAGAGATGATATCTATAGAATGCAACTCATTTTGAACTCTGAACTTTAATGAATTACTTCTGTCACAGATACAGTCACTGGATATGTTCAATGCATTGTGTGCTGTATGAAAAGGTTCCTATGCAATGCAGAACAACACATTTACTGTGTCCATGACTCTAGTGTTTTGAAGTCACACACAGATCTGTTTTGTCACCTTGGTGGTTTCCATCCGTAACAAAGCCTGTTGTCTCCTGCTGTCAGAGTCGAAGTGTCGGCAGCCTTGTGATAGCAGTGCTGCAATCAAAAGTAAAGATAGGACTGTTACTCCATTCTATGACTATTTTTTATCTTGCCGGATAAAGCAGAGAAATTGCCATGTGCATTCAGCAGAGCCACATGTGGCCCTAATAAAAGATGGCAAATGGGGAAATAAAAGGAAGCTGTAATGATGCCTGATATTCCCCTCGATAGAGGACTTAAATAGCCATACCTGTTGGCAAGGTCTAGAGAACTCGGCTCTCGCTGCGCCTCTCATTTACATGTGGCATGTTACATGCAGTCGTTTGGGAATGTGATCAACACATTCCAGTGACTATAGTACTGAAGCGCCAGCCATTTTATAAGTATATGAAACGTCGGAATTGCGTAATTCTGACTTTACAACACGCAATTGCAAGTTTATATCTCGCAATTCTGAGAAAAAAGTAATAATTGCGTGATATAAACTCGCAATTGTGAGATAAAACATTGCAATTGTCTTTTAAAATGTTTTATTCTGTGGCAGAAACAAGCTTCCATAGAATATGGTTGTCACTCCTGTAAATAACTGAACTGTGTGTGAAAGTAACCATATTAAGGACTAGTATTCTGCTGATGTGAACGTGGCCATCTTGTAGCATTAGTTCATTTAATATTGATTGTTAATATTGTTTATATTTAGCAAGCAACAGGTTTCAAACAAAATGTAGCCAGTTAGTAAGTATATCTTTATTTTTTATTTGAATAATTATCAGACCAGAACTGACTGTTGTTTAACATTGAATATATTGTAAATATATAATTTACCCAACACAAGCAACGCTTTTGTGAACAGATGTACCCACTCCAGTGTTGTCTTTTGGCACTGACACATCCCACCGCTGCTGGTGTGTGTCCATGTCCTGCCTCAGTCCTGCCTCTGTCCTCTGGGCCCTGTTGGACACAGCCCTGACTCTATCCCCCTGGTCCCAGGACAGCTTAATTTAGCTCATTTGCCAGCTGCCCTGCACTCTGTGCATTTTTATTTCCTAATTATTATTTGTTAGAAGAGCTCATTTCCTCAAGGTGACACCCTCTCCCTGTCAGAAGCAAGTTATTGTACCAGACGCAGCATGTGCAATTAAGCAAATGAAAGCTGTCAGGCTGGGTTCAACCCCCAAAGATCGCACATCAGGTTTTATAGCAAACCCCACAGCCAGAAGCATTTTGCACTGCTATTATTCTATATTAAATATGTTTAAATACTGTATGTTAAAAAAGTTATTGTGTGCACATCCCACCTTCTGGCAGGTGCTGGACAAAAAAGAGTACTAAACTGAAAAGATTATAATGTCCGCAACACTGCTACTTACTCCCATATTTTAATAAAAAAGCAACGTTTCGACCCTACTGGGTCTTCTTCAGGCAAAAAGTAGCAGTGTTGCGGACATTATAATCTTTTCAGTTAAATACTGTATGTGCCTTCATTTTATTTTACTTGTTTATTTCTAGCAGTCTTTGAATATGAGCATGATCTGTTTGTTGTGAAGCCACATAGGAAGAAATAAATCGAGGCACTAATAGCGCCATGGCTCCAAATGTTACAGTAGTGTTAATGGAACAGCGTGCTTTAATGAATAGGGAAACAGAATGCTGGTTTTTTTTCGCCTCAGGTTTCTATTTATCGCTGAGAGCTAGCTCGTTTTTAATTTAATAACTGTATGTCCTTACATTTGAGACAAATTGGGGAGAGAAAAGAAGCCACTTTGAATCATTGGTTGCCATTATGTGATATAAATAAATATAGGTTTTGAGAATCACAAGCTGCGTTTCCATTACAGATTTGGGCAAAACTTTTGCGATATTTTCTAAATAACGATAAAAAATGATTGCGAAATGACGGCGTCTCCATTAACCGACGTTATGCAACTAAAATATTTTTTGTTTTTTTCTCGTGATAAATCATTCGAAAAATCATGGCAATGGATGTTGGTAGGTTCAAATATATCTCAACCACCGCACTAGCCATTCTTTTTATCAAAGGAGACTTAGGTGTTTTATCCAAGCATGAATGGCAAGGAAAGCCCCTTATATTTGGGAGCGGCCACGTGTGAGGTGTTTCTCCCTTCTGTCTGCTTCAAGGTCTTGATAAATTGTGGCATTTCTTTGTTGTTTAGAATCCAGTATTCCCGTAATACTTTTGTCTTTTATGAGTTTAATGGAGAACTCTGTCTCGTCTTCTGTCCACACATACTGCGTCTTCTTTAAAGAATGATCGACTTTAACCTCGAAAATCACATTGTATTTGATATAAAATTAACTAGACTAAATCAAATGAAAAAAAAGTCATAACTGAAACTATTTTCTTAGTATTTCATTGTCTCCATAGGGAATTCTTTTTTTTTCTTTTTTTTACGAAAAGATATAAACTGTTGAAGTCAGTAGACCTACTGTAACTATCCGGGGTTAAGCGATAGTTTTTGCGTTGATTAAAGTCATCAATTTGCATTATTTCAACTTGTTTTTTAAGAATACTTAAATTTTTATATAATGATATTTTACTTATATTTTATTTATGTATAATATGCTACTAATATTTATTATACTATACATTTTTAATTCTTAATTGTAAAACATGCATCCGGCAAACATTTAAATTGACACCTGCCTTTATTTGTTGTCTCTGATTTAGATTTAGATTAAATTAATGTATCCTTGCTGAATAAAAGTATTAATTTCTTCTTTAAAAAAAAAAGTATTTATTGGTATATATTTAATGTAACGTTTAATAAAAAAAAAATTCTGCAACTACACAGTATCATATGAACAGTCAGCCAGTAATGATACTGATTTAAGTTTCACAAATTAAACCCTTGCTTTATTTTTATTCAAACACGCCTGAATGTAATGACTTGATGAATTCAGTGAGTTTATTCAATGAGGGATTTTGTTTCAATCCAATAACTTGTTTTTTGCGGGTCTTATTGTGCGAGTCATTTGTTGGTAAATCAGATTAGACTAGTCATGCTCTATGTTTGTTTTTGGTTGTTTCCAGTGAATGCACAGGAGAAAGATGTGTTGTCTTGGCTTTAGTTTGCAGTGCAGTCTTTTTTTCTTCACATTCAATTCAGACCAGAACTTACAACTCTGGTAACTCTTAGCATTGCAGGAAAACACTGTTATGACCACAAACAAATGCTGTTTTGAATGTATTAAAGGGATAGTTCACCATGAAGTGAAAATTCTGTCGTTTACCCTTATTCAATTTCAAACCCATCTGATTCTCCTTTTTCCATGAAACACAAAAGCAGTTTCTTACACTTTATTTTGATGGTCCACTTTAGACATTCTACAAGCTATAAGTAACTTTGCAATTCAGCTAACTCTCATTAGAGTATTAGTAGACTGTTAGGTTAGGGTTAAGGGTTCGGGTTAGTAGAATAAGTTGTAGTTGCAAAGTTACTTCTAGTCAGTAGAATGTCTGTTGGGGGATCATCAAAATAAAGCAGATATTAAGCAGACAGTCTACTAATACTCTAATGAGAGTTAGTTGACTGTAGTTGCAAAGTTACTTATTGTTAGTAGAATGTCTGTTGGGGGACCATCAAAATAAAGTGTTACCGTTTCTTATTCACACTTCCCTTTTCCATACAGTAAAAAGGACACTGTTGAGCTCTAATAACGAATTGACTCCCAAAATTCAGGCCATGACAACTGTATTTATATTCAGTCTGAGAAAGGTACTGCACTAATTATTAATGCAAGGACGGCACTCTCTTTTGGCCACTGACAGCTCATGTGTCTCTTCTCCATGTGCGGTTCAAGCTAATCAAAAGAGGAACGTGTCTTGACTCATTTGCAAATCCTGACACAAGTCTGTCTCTCTCCAGCGCAGTGTGTCCCAGCAGCCGTGTGGTCTAGGGTCAGCCCACCAGAGACCGCATGCTGTTTAAAAGAGCAGCTTAATGAGCATAAACAAAACACAGTGGGTCTGCTTCACTAATAATGCGTACAAGCAGCACACGCAATACATTCGTTCTCATCCTCGTTCTAATGCTAATGATTCCCGATTATTCTTTACGGGGAAGCGCGTGCCTGCAGTTATTAATTAGCATAATACACGGCCAAACCGTCTCCATAATATTTCAATTTTAAAAGAGCCGCCTAAGAGTACAAACTAGAAAATCTTTTGTGTAAAAGACTTTCCCTGAACTGGCCCTTTAAGATGGATCATCTGTTGTTTTTTTTCGAAATAAAAATGAAATTGCATACATGCATTGCATTGCATGTTTGTATACTTGAACATGAAATTGTTTTCCAATAGGAGAACAGCATTCAAACCTGCATGCAGGAGAAAAATCAGAAATGAGCCAAGAGAGAAGCTGAATGGATGATCTGTTTGACAGCCACAAACCAATCAATTCAGTCAGTAATTTCAGCATGTACTACAAGCATTCAGGTTTTGCTGGAGTGGCGAATTATAGATTCTTGTCGCACCGTGAAAAAGTCAATTTCTAGTCACGATGGCTCGTTTTTGGACTGCTGCCATCAACTGTATTTGTAGTCATGAAGGCTTTTATCCATTTTAGCCCTTGACAACTTTATCTATCATCTCTATTTTTTTCTGTCTATCCATCTGAATGCATTGTTTCCCATCTTTTTCAGAATGGATTAAAACTTGCGACCGGAAAGATCGAGATCAAATAGAAGCTTGTCAGGGGTGTCATAATCTAAATGGAAGAATGGTTTATATTCTATATGAAACAGCTCTGTAATCTGATATTCGATTCATTCTAATCAATTATAACCAAGTGGGACTTTTATTAGCCTGAGACGTCATTGTGAGCAAAGAGAGATAATATTTGTTTTTGTTTTTGTTTTTTTACATCCAAGTAAATAATTGTTCACACAAAATTATAATTTTTTTCAGTGTTGTTGTTATTATTAAATGTTCACTATGTAACTTATGGCCCCTAGAACATTGTTTTGGTTGTGCTTCAGCTGTGTGACTGCAGATGAATATGACCCTAAATATATAAATCTGAGTAAATATAAATATATATATATATAGAGAGAGAGAGAGAGAGAGAGAGAGAGCAAATACAATATTTGGTGAAAAACTTAAACTTAAAAAAGCCTTGGCAACTAACTGAAATAAAATGTTTAAATAAGTCAAATAAGTACTAAAATTAATTAAAAAATAAAAATGTAATCAATAATAAAGCGAAATAGACATTAAAAAATAGGAATTAATACAAATACCAAAAATTACTAAAACCTGAAAGTGAAAATATAAATATAAAAGTTAATTTAATATAATATAATAGTATATAAATAATACTAAAATAACACTGGTTTTATTATATTGAAAAAAGTTGTCAGGATATTCTTCAAAAAGTCTCCTTCTGTGTTCCCCAAGCCAACATGAGGATGAGGCAGGATGATAAATGATGGCAGGATTTTTGTTTGTGCGTGAAATATCCTTTTAACTGAAAGTAAAAGAAAGTCTGCGGAAAATTGTGTTTGACTCCCATGACTCATAAGCGTAGTCCCGTTTGAGCCCCTATGATTCCCATATTCTTTCTCTGTCTGTTTAACTGTCTGACATAGTCACGAGTGACTCACATCCTCTTGGGGAATTTTTTTGCTTTCCAGAGCCGACATACATCACGATGGCGCCCCCTGTCTGCGGCTCACTGGACAACTGCACGCTGGAGGACAAGAGCTGCCCGTATGGCTTCCGGCTGGACTCCAGCGGCTGCAGGACATGCGGCTGCAAGACACGTAAGTGAGCTGTGACGTCACTGGAGAAGTGCTTCATCTTCCTCACCCCATACACACGCTGTCAGGACATCTCTCCAGACACTGACTGGCTTTAGCAGAGATGTTTATGAGGATAAACACTGAAGGGCAGATGGATTAAAGGATTGTTTTTATGCTAAGATAGACTGGGTGAATCTAAGTCTGACAAATGTCAGAGGAAAAAGATAATAATGCTGATTTAGGGTGGAACCACAAGTCTGGTTGTGGATTATAAATATTCTATTATAAGATATACATTACTAGTCAAAAGTTTGGACACACTTGACTGATTTGTGTCTCAAATTCCCTTTAATTTATTTATCTTCGAGGAATATGCTTGAATATAAATATATAATTACATTTACTAATTCACAAAACATATTATTTTTACTGTAAATAGTTATAATAGACTAGAGTACAATTCTTTTTTCAACATTTCTGTTGTGAATTTTAAGATTTTTTAATTATTTGGTAAGTGTACAGCATTTCATTTCAGTTAATCCAACTTTATATATAATTATTATATACAAAGTCAAGATATAATACAATATAATATAATATATTTAATATAATAATTAATATAATAATTGGGTGCTTCTCAAAGCATAAAATTAAATTAAAAAAAACTAAATAAAATAATGGATGAGTTAAAGATAATGAAGGAAAAATTATTATATTATATTATTTTATATTATTTTATATTATATTATATTATATTATATTATATTATATTATATTATATTATATTAAAGTTCTGTTTCTCAAATCTGATTGGCTAAGAGCCTTTTCCAGCCATGCGATATTCTACTATTATATTATATTATGTTGTAATGTGTTTTAGTGCATACAGGGCATTTGAAATTTTGTTTTTGTATTAATGTATGTTGCCTTTCTCATAAGTGCCCATCTTAAAGCATGTATACTGAAGTGCAATTAATGTCTAAAGCTATAATGAATTGTTCTCTGCTGTGTTTTTCTTCTAACCTTCAGGAGAAGAGTTGTGCAGTGGTCTAATTACCAGCTGCACTCTAAAATGCCCTTTTGGCTTCCAGACTGACATTCACGGCTGTGATGTTTGCCAGTGTCGCCCTCGTCACAAGAAGTGCAAGGCTGTGGCCTGTGCCAAGGAATGCCCATTCGGCTACATGTAAGAAAACAATAATCTGATCCACAACAAGAAGGGCAGTTTCTGTTAAACATTCATTGTTAGTTGTACAGCAAGTGGTCAAATGTCTTCAAACTTCATGAAAAGGTATAAAACTCTTCCTGTTTTGACCACAAGGACTTTTTTTGAGTCGGATTGGTTTTGGGGGACTGTCAGTTTCACTTTAAGGCAATTTCGAAAAAGGTTAACTACATGACATGTTCGTTTTTTTTTTGCTTTTAAGGATTAGCATAAGAATTCGTCTTCCTTAGTCTCCACTTCACTGAGGTAATAATATAGTTCCATAAAAGTCCAGACCATTGTTATCTTTCATTTTATGTCATTGTTACCCCAATGATTTTCTAAACTGTCAGGGCAGGCAGCAGCCATTAGTTGTCACAAACTGAAGCGAATCCCACACTGTTCCTAAAACGGTCTGGAGAAATTGTGAATGACAAAATGATCCCCTGCGCTATGCTTTGCTTGTTTGTGCCCGACTGCGAGTTTGGAGCTGACAGCTAATTAGAGCCGGCTCAGATCAGCGCCTCTGATTGCGCCGCATAAAGGATGAGCTGCGATAGCGAAGCTGAACACCTAATCTACACAACACCATGTATTGACACCACTGCGAATAAACACTGCTGTTCCACGTCTGCAAAAAAAATGCTCCAATTATGCGGGCAGATCGCTGAGCCAATTTGTAAAAACTTTTGTGGAGCTGCGCAGTCGGCAGGTTAAAGAGACACCTTGTGACGAATGGAGATGAGAAAGAAGTGCAAGAAAGTATGTGCCACTTCTTTCAGTGACTGATGTCTGATTGTCTGGTTTTTTTGGTGGTTTTTTTTTTGCTTTCTATTCAAATGATAATGAAGAGAAAAACAGGGAGAAGGATTGGGAACTGTTGCGAGCCGCATTTAAACTCCAAACACCCGTATGAGCACCACCACTCAATGACGTGTCGGAGTATATAATGTTTGAGGGTGTTGTTTAAACAAATTGTGTTACATGTTTCTACACACAACCATGTAATACCATGCTCTAACCAAGCATGATTCCCAAAAGCATCACTAGTCATCTATGGTCACAAGTTCCATTGATAGCAACGTACTGTAGTTCAACAATACAATGTTTCCTGAAACCATAGTTGAACATTCGCAACAGCTTTGCAAAGTTGTGTTTGAAGCTACAGCTCTTGACCTGGGGTTAGAAGCATAACTTCTTTTTAGCATGACATGCAGACTACATTTTTTTTGCTTAAATAAAGCAAACATACAGCTATGAGGAGTGAGATTTGGGACCAATGAGATTTCACTGTGGACGGAGCTATCTAGCAATTGATCACAGTTGATGTTGAGCACAACCAATCCCGCCTCAGGTTGGCGCTGTGATGTAGTGGTTAGCACACATGCTCCTGACATGTTGCACTCTGGTGCTTATATGGGAAATGCAGGTTCCAATTTGGCCTGCGTCGAGAACCAATCCCATTCCCCCTTCATCTCCCTCATGATTTCCTCCTCTTTACTGTCTTTATAATAAAAAACAGGCAAAAAATGTTAAATGTAGCGTTTTTGTTAATAGGTGTACTGTTCCTTTAAAATATAATAAAGACCATAATGACAAGTGCAGAGAATAAGGCAGCAGTGTTAGCTGGTCTTGCACCTCTATAGTCTCCTATCTGAGACTCATTCCCTCAGGCGTGGTTGAATAAAGAGGAGTCTTTATTTATCAGAGTTCGGCCCTTGGCCCATCTTTGTCTCTTTTCCCCCTCAATTCTGCCGTCATGAATGAGCACACAAGTGCAAATGCTTGCATCTCAGATTCTAATTTTAGATATCTATTTATGCCCCCTCAAAGTTATGGCTGAGGATCAAGCTCGCGTCCTGAATAATGCATGCAGCTTAGCGCAGATTTCCTCCTCTTGCACAAAGAATATTGATATTCCCCACTGCTGACATCATACCTGATAGCTCCTTATCACCAAACCAAATACGCACTGCACATGGCTGCTTCTCAGCCCTATTATTCCTCTGATAAGAGCAGATAGGGGGATGTGGTACAAGCATGTGTGTGTGTGTGTGTGTGTGTGAGATGGGCAGTTGGGGTTCAGGCCAGTGCGCCTGCTAGAGTTTGTTCTCCAAGGAAGGTGCCTTGGACTTCAAGGAGCATTTTGATCGGTCATTTTGGTTAGTCTTCTTTAATGTGCCATCTGCTGACAGGACTTCATGTAAGGTCAACAAAGACTCTCTCTTTCTTTCCTCTCTCTCCTTCTCGCTCTCTGTTCCAGTGTTAACGGATGACATTGGACCGTGTCTTTGGCACCTGGTGTATAATGCCAAGCTTTGATGTGCCAATGACAAAGTGTGCCGAGTGTGTGTACTGACTCTTTATGAAGACCATATGTCTTTATGAGTTATTTTAAAGGTGCGCTAAGTCATATTTGTGTATGTTGCGCTTGCCAATATGACAGCCATTCTGAACCAATACTGACACCTGGTGGTGTGGATCCAGCAATCCACAAATAAAAATGTGGCAATCTCTGTCAGCCAGAACCTTTTTTTGCTTTGACAAATGCAAGACGTGAGCAGTGAAATGGAAAAATAACACAAGGTCTTGAGAAGCCTTTTTTAATAGTTAAACTCATTTTATCTTCCGCAATTTTTTAGATTGCCGTTTCATGTGTGAGACTGTAAAAGACGCGAGCACAACGTTAAAATATGTCCGTCTGGTGCATGTTTACATTGAAAAACGTCAGAAAAGTAGGACAGTGGAATGCAAAAAACATGTTCTGTGTGAAAGGCCCCTTAGAATACAGATATGACTGGACTTTCTATATCATTTGCACATACATAAATTATAAAAAAGTTTTTCAAAAGTATTATTGTTATATAAAAGTGTTTCTATACAATTATACTGTATACTATTGTATACTATACTATTTATGTATTATTTTATTACTTTTTCTTCTTTTAAGCTGTCTTGTTCTCATGTTCTCTCTCCAGTAAGAACAAACATGGTTGTGACACCTGCCGTTGTAAGAAATGCCCCGAGTTGCCATGTGACAAGGCCTGTCCAATGGGCTTCCAGCATGATGAGTTGGGCTGTCTGATTTGTCAGTGTAGAGGTAAGCAAAAGTATTATATATATTTAAAAGTATGGTTCTGTGTTATTTGGTTCTTATAGGAAAATGATAGATCCCATCTCAAAGGGATGTTCTGTTCACTCAAAAATGAAAAGTGTCCCATAGTTTACTCTCCCTCATTTTATGAGGAATGGATGCTCTTTTTTGGGGCTTCAAAATCTAAGTTACTATTCACTCCCATTAAAAGCTTGGAAGAGCAAGGATTGTTTTAATATAACTCTGATCGTGTTTTTTGCTGAAAGAAGAATGTCATACCTAGGATAGCTTAAGGGAGAGTAAAGTATGGGATAATTTTCATTTTTTGGGTGAACTAACACTTTAAATCCGAGGATGAGCCACATTTGACATAATTTTAGGATAAATGCACAGCTGATAATGCACATCATTTTAATTCTAATTGTTACGTTGCTAGCAATCACTCACTAATTAGTAAATGAGCCAAGCACGTGAATATTTTGAATTAGTTTTAAAATATATATATACATATATTTTCAGTTTCATTTTGAGTATAGTTTTAATAGTTTTATATTTCTATTTAGCTTTTATTTGTTTTAGCAATTATATACTGTAACTTAAGCTTATTTTATGTCAGTGAGTTGCATATCTAATATCTAATTTAATTTTTTTCCAGCTTCGGAAAAAAATCTATTGATGTTGTTAGCCATAACAACTCTGTAATGAACTACATTACTTTCAAAATTGTTTATTCGGTTTAATATCATTAATAATTATAATATTTTGTTACAGATTGGTGACTTTTCTCATACACAATAAGCCGCTCAAGGCCATGCAATTATTATTATTATTTAAAAAATTTCAGACACATGAACATTCTTGGTAAAATCACTGTATTTGATGTCTTATGGCTTTAATGCATAAGCGAAATCTGTTTTAATGCCTAAATCTGTCTTGATTTAGACAACTAACATGGATACGGTTTTTTTTTTTTTCATGGCCATTTTTTCCATGGCCAGAGGTGATCTAGTGCTATAGTACATTGGCCCCATACAGCTGAATCGATATGTTGAGGTGTTCATTCTGTAATTTTTAAGTGTGAGCCAAGTGCACATAGAGCACTGCTGGGCCTCGTATTCACAGACACCGAGACATGGTCTCCAGCATGACTCATCCCCCTTTCCCATATTTCCCATTTATTTTGAGGGCCACCTGTTGTACATACAAAAGCCAGGCCCACAGTTACTCACACTCCTCCATTATTCATACGGCTCTTGTGTCCTCATTTGATTCATCTTCAATAATGAAGCTGGCACGTGCGAGATTCACAAGCTCGGTCCGTTTAATGAGACGAGAGCGTGAGGAAAAATACCCTTTTTTTTAATCTCTCTCACGTTGAATTTTTGAAACGTGAATCCTCCACATATCACCCAGACAGGATTTTAATCAATGTGAAATGGTTCTGTGATATTGACTGGGGTCTGGCTGGAGCCGTGCCGCTGTTATAGAGAGGCAGTGAGAGGTGACGCTCTTGGCAGATAGAATGAGATTTGAGAATGTTTTGTGCTGTGGGGTTTGGAGCGTGCGAAGCATTGCTTGCATATTTTGTCATTTCACGCTGTTTGTGGAGCAGCCAGTGAAAATGTTTCACTGAAGAGGTCAAATGTCTGGAATATAAATGCAAAAATTATTCAGGGAATCCTCTGGCTTTCCCATTTCACTATTAATATGCCAAATAATCCATCAAGACTTGACTCTAAACAAACATCTGCTCTGTGTCATAAATAAAACATCCTCTAAATGCATTTTAATTATGATCTGCTTTCACTGCAAAGTAGAAGTTCTCAACCCAGATTTTACAGTTGGCATCAAGTGGCGACCCAACACAGTTCAAAAGTGTTTTTTATCAAAGATAAAAAAACACTTTAATTTTCCATAATATACATTGCAGCATCACGTCTTTTCTCAAAGTGTCTGAAACAGTTCAATAAAGAATCCAGTCTCTCTAAACTCCTCCTTTCCAAGAGCCTACTCTGCTCTGATTGGTCAGATGGCCCAGTCTGTGACTGTTTTACCACTTACAGCACTTGTCGGAAACTACACGTCCATTACCATATCTAAATTTCAGCTCCGGAGTCTTCTTCCGCACTTGATACACAGTGATACAAACCATAATAATCGAAGTACAATTCCTTTGGAAGTACAAGTACATGCAAAGTCAATTTGCTTTTGCAGTGCCGAAAACAGTCTTCCCCACATATCAACAGCACCAACTAAACTACAGTGTTTGATGGCGGGTCAAAATAGATGTTGTTCGCAGGCAGCCAATGAAGACTGGATGGCATTATGCAAATTTGTTACAAACCTACATAGATTTGCGCAGAAAGTAAGACAGGAATTACTGACAAATCCTTTCAGGCAGTTCAGAATTGGTTCTTTCTTTTGGGAGACAACAACCCCATTAATCTTGCACTTTGTAGACCTTTTACATTCACAGACAGCTGTATTACACACTGATGAACGTGATTTCACCAAGTACAACATGTTTCAGCATCTGTGTCGACTCTGGAACAACATTGCAATCAACCAATCAGTTTTAAGGGACAAGTGTACAGTTTATGTCAAGTTTAGGCTTAAAACCAGGGTTAGGTGTTTCTACATCAGTGTTATTCACCTATCATTTCCCTCTGATTTTAGGGAAAAGTTATGGGTAGGGTTAGGTTTAGGGGTAGGGATAGGGTTAGGACTAAATTTTTGGACAGGAATGTTGATCCAGGAACATGTCTTACTTGGCAAAATCCCAGTGACCATTACACATACATGAAAGGTTGAATCATTCAGTATGTACTGGTTCATTCAAAGCACCACCTGACCATCGTGGTTCTGCCACAGTATTTTTGTAGGCTCTATGAAGGCAGAAAGGCAGCTGCTGTGTTTATTGTTCATTCATTTGTTTCTCTGTGCAGATCAGAGTTCGTCATCTGTGGCTCCAGCAGTGAAATTGGGCTCCTGCCTGTCTATGGATGGCCGCAGGCACGAGAATGGGCAGAGCTGGCATGACGGATGCAGGGACTGTTACTGCCATGCTGGGAGAGAAATGTGTGCCCTTATTTCTTGCCCGGTGCCCCCCTGTGATAACCCCACCATCCGACCCGGCCACTGTTGCCCCACCTGCCCAGGTGAGTCAACACTGCAACACACTGACAATCTCCGTAGATACTCAAAGATGCCTTTTACATGTTCAAATATTGATTATCTCTCTCAGAAGAGTCCAGTTCCCATAAGCCAGAGCTGAGTGAGGCGTCCGTGTGTTTGGCCCCGGGTGGAGAGTACTTTGTGGAGGGAGAGACATGGAACATTGACTCCTGCACTCAGTGCACCTGCCACAGCGGACGTGTGCTCTGTGAGACGGAGGTGTGCCCGCCCCTCCTCTGCCACAGTCCAATCAGAACGCAGGATTCCTGCTGCCCTCACTGTCCAGGTGTGCTGTCAACAAAAACCTTTACATTTGAAAAAGGTCATCAGACCTGTTCTAACTTACCAAAAACAAGGTCAAAGAGAAGTAAAAGTGGCTGTGATATTTGGATCTTGTATGAGAAGAATTACGGGCATCATTTTTTATTAAAAGATTCATCACTGTGAGGGAGCATAGAGGCATACGAGACACCTTTGACTGGAGGAAAGTTAACAAAATGTGAATGTGCATAATGCATGGGTTTTTTGGAAATGATGAATACTGCATGGGCGCTGGAGTACATGATCCACACGATGAGCCGAAGGGATGACAGAGGAATAGAATGGATCACATTTCGGAAAATGTTTCTGCAACTAAACTATAGAATACTTCTTTTTGCTCTTCAATGCCGCTGAAATCATTTTCAGCTTTCTAAATGAAAGGGGGAGATTAAGATATGTTTCAAGCTTGTATTGTTTGAGTCGCTATGAATATTTATGTGTTTTTATGTTTTAGTCAATGTATGTTGACATTTCTTGCTTCATTTAGAAGAGAAACCACGTTATAAATGTATCACTCTTTTTTTTAATATGGAGAAAATACATCCCCAGATAAATATGCTTAACTTGTAAATATTGGCTAATTTTCAGCTAAAATTCAAAGCTTTACTGTAATTGTTGACTGTCAAATTAATTTAAGCTTTTCAACTGGATGTCACTGAAATCAAGGCCTTTGCAATTTGGAGGCCTGTTTCAAAAGAACTGTTGTTATATTTATAAAAAAGTGTGTATACTTTTATACACACTTTTTTATAAATATAACAACAGTTCTTTTGAAACAGGCCTCCAAATTGCAAAGGCCTTGATTTCAGTGACATCTAGTTGAAAAGCTTAAATTAATTTGACAGTCAACAATTACAGTAAAGTATATATATATACTTTTATGCAGCAAGGATGCAATAAATTCATAAAAAGTGACAGTAAAGACATTTATGTTACAAAATATGTCTATTTCAAAAGTAAAGGCTGTTATTTTGAACTTTCTATTCATTGAAGAATCCTGAAAAAATGTATCATGGTTTCCATGAAAAATATTTACAGTAGCACCACAACTGAAGGATCATGTGACACTGAAGACTGGAGCAATGACTTCTGAAAATGCAGTTTTGCCATCACAGAAATATACTACATTTTAATGTGTATTTAAATAGAAAACAGTTATTTTAAATTATAATACTTTTTCATAATATTACTGTTTTACTGTATTTTTGATCAAATAATTGAAGAAATAAAAAAATCTTATCGTCCCCAAACTTTAGAGAATAACGGCATGTTAAACGAGTTTCCGGTGCACAAGAATAAATCTGTGAATACAGGTCTGGCTCCATTTTAGAATTGAATGCCCACTTTTCATAATCAGTTCCCAATGGATAAAATAAAGTTTTGCTCTATTTCACTCTTGAATATGTCACATTATGTTTAAGAAATGCCTAGTATTGTAATAAATCCATTCATATGTCTCTCCTCAGATGACCCAGTCACCCCTCAGACGCCCAGTAACGACAGCATGCCCAGCTACTGCAGGAATGAAGATGGTGATATCTTCTTGGCCGCTGAGTCCTGGAAGCCGAATGTCTGCTCCAGTTGTGTGTGTCTAGACGGAGCCATCAGCTGCTTCTCCGAGTCGTGCCCACCGGTCAACTGCGCCCGGCCTGTGCTCAGAAAGGGCCAGTGTTGCCCATACTGTCTAGGTATGCACAGCTGAAGATCATATTGCCCTAAGATCAGACAGCCCAGTTTAGTTGCCTTTTGATCATATGTGGGTGTTTATGACACGGTTATGACCGAGCATTTATCCCACCTCTTCACCAGATGCCACGCCGAGGGCCGTGTGTCATTTCAACGGGAAGACGTACATGGATGAGGAGCGATGGGACATTGACAGCTGCACTCACTGCTACTGCCTGCAAGGCCAGACCCTCTGCTCGACTGTCAGCTGTCCTGCATTACCCTGCCATCAGCCGGTCACCGTGGAGGGCAGCTGCTGCCCCATGTGTCCAGGTCAGGACTTATGTGCTGTGTGTTCAGATAGAGATTAGATCTGATGATCAGAGTAGAACAGACTGAGGGAAAGTGAATCTGCATGGTAAACACATTACAGATCTACTATACAGACGTGGCCAAAAGTATTAATTTTGTGTTTCGGTGACATCAAGTTTGCTGCTTCAGTTGTTGTGGTGTTGATTAATATTAGCCCAGTCTTTACTGGTAAATTACCGGTAAGAGATCATGTGTGAACAGAACAGGACCTTTTCAAAAATACCAGTAAATCAGTTCTGGCAATTTACCAGTAAGGGAAGTTGTAACATTACCAGTAAGTTACCGGTATGATGCTACGTGTGAACGCAGAACACAGATTACCGGTATGAGCACGTACAAACTCAGAACACGCTGAAGTTAGAAGTCTGCTTTGAGCCAATCATAAAGTTTTCATGGAGATGACATGATTTCTCTGCACTGTTTACAGTAAGCTGTGCTGCCTTTTAATAGTTTTTCTATGTAAATGTGCACTAGAGGGAAATTTTTTACCTTTTCGCCACATCTCGCAGCTTTTTCAGCATGTCGTGCTCAAGACCCAGCCAGGGCCAGCCTTCTTTTCCTTTCATCAGTGCTGCGGCTCTGCAGTTGGATACTACTATGCACATATCATGTTTAAAACGCATTCTGTTTGATCATCCCCTCATGCCTGTCACTCAGACGTCAAAAGATTTTGTCAAACTGAACAGATCGTGAAACTAAAGCGCTTCTCCTCGTGCGGGCGAATGTTGAAAACAGTGCAGAGTTTAAAGATAATTTCCGATGACTGACATCACAGAATTTACCGCTATTTTAGTGCTGATGTGTTAATGGTCTCTTAACGGTAAAAAGCCAGAACGCCGTTGCTTGTGTGAACAGCATATTTGTGTATTTTCTGGTAAAGTCATTCAGGTAATTTTGCTGTAATTTACCAGGATTGCTGAGTGAAAGGGGCTTACGTTTCTAGATTATTGTGCAGATTGATCAGATGCATTTTAAATCATTGCAAAAAGCTTAATTGGCCAAAAACTGAATTTTATCATAAATGCCCAAATTTCACTGTTTTTGCCCATCTCACAAAAGGACCAGCTAACATAATTTCACTAATCATTTCATCAGCACATGGGAAAGAGTGAACAAGTACTGTTCAGGTAAAATCTTTCTGATTGGATTATAAGAGCAGACTGATTGCTGTAAAAGGAGGGAAGAAGTGCTTCCGATCTTTCTGTTCTTGTATTAGCAATGGTTACCTCCAAAGAAAGACGAGAAGCCATGATCGTTTTGCATCAAAATGGCCTCATATGTGAGGAAGTTGCTGCAAAGAATATTGCACCTGAGAGAACCATTTACCGGATCAGGTTCAACTGCAGTCAAGAAGGCTTCAGGGCGTCCCAGAGTGTATAGTAAGCGCCAGGACTGTCTTCTCCTGAGGGGTAGGCTTATGGAAGCCTGTCACCAGGGCAGAGCTGCTCAGTATTGGCAGCATGTGACTGTCAGTGTATCTGTATGCACATTGAAGCCAAGACTTTTGGACAATGGCCTGCTGTCAAGAAGGGCAGCAAAGAAGCCGCTTCTCTCCAAGAAAAACATCCAGGACAGACTGAAATTCTGCACTCACAAAAATTGGATAGTAGAGGACTGGTGCAGTTATTTTCTCTGATGAAGTTTGGGACATCTGGAAAATCGATTGACCATAGAAGGAAAGGTGAACGCTACCATGAGTCCTGTGCTGTGCCAACAGTGAAGCATCCTGAGACCATTCATCCAAGGGCATGGACCTCTCTCACAATTCTGCCCAAAAACACTGCTATGAATAAAGAATGGTATCAAAACATCCTGCAAGACCAACTTCTGTCAATGCTCCATAAGCAATTTGGTTACTATTCTACTATTACTATACTTTCTGTTCTGCTGACATAATCAAGTGGGCGGGGGAAATAAGTTTAACCAATAACATTTTTTTTTTTTTTACTATTCAATCAAATCCTGATGGATAAAATCAAGCCCTGCCCTACATTATTTCCCACTAAATATTATTTTTCATTCTACAATACATCATGTTACTGGAGGTAATAGCTGCTTTATTCGCAAATTGTTTGCACGTTTTCCCCCGCATAAACTGACTATAATAAATCTCTTATCTAAGTACCCTGCAGTTTTGCTCATACGTTTCCCTCTCTTTTTCATGCTCTCTTTTAATCTCACTGACTCTCTCTCTCTCTCTCTCTCTCTCTCTCTCTCTCTCTCTCTCTCTCTCTCTCTCTCTCTCTCTCACTCTCTCTCTCTCTCTCTCTCACTCTCTCTCTCTCTCTCTCTCTCTCTATCTCTCTCTTTGGCTCTCTTAAAGCAGTGTTTACTTAGAACATTCTCTCTAATTGAATGGGTCTTTCGTCTAAATACGGACTCGTTGAGATGAATCATTTAAAAGAATTGATTAAGTCGAAGCAGGACAGAGGCTAAATTAGCTCTCTTTGCATTTGGGAGATAATGTCATTGATCACGGCCCTCTTTATTGCTGTGTCACTTGGCTCTGGATCAGTGAGTGGGTTGAGAGTGGTGTTGTGTGCACTCTGGGTAATCACTCATCCTTTGGTGCTTTCACATTCAAAGATACAGCTCTGAAGATGAGCTTTTAATTAGACCACGGCCCGCAATTTCACACTGACCCGAATCTTGTTTGTTCTGAGTGGGCACTTCTCAACTCCTCTTAATGTAGTTACAATTTGTATTATGTGCTTTTTTGTGTGTGTGTGTGTGTGTGTGTGTGTGTGTGTGTGTGTGTGTGTGTGTGTGTGTGTTTCTCTGTAACACACTCTTCTCTCTTTGTTTCATTCTTTGTGTACCCATGTCTCTGATGTTTTAATTACAGAGAGCTACGCTCCCACAAACGTGCCCATCGAGAAGACGGACCAACGGGGAGACAAGCAGAGACATCAACCAGCCTGGCCAACTCGTAGCGAAAACGATATAATGCCACAGTTCCGAGGTTCGTATGAGAAAATTATATATAGACAGTAAATATTTGTTGTGTTGTCTTTAGTTAATTGCTGAAAATACTTGATTTATCAGACAGACTTGAATCAGTCTTAATTTACTTAAATGGAATGGGCATGTTGTGAACCAAAATCTATCAAAATCCAATTTATAATATAATGCGTATCTCAGCGTTGCCACAAGGGGTGCTGTTGCTCGCTTTAGCGTAAACTGTCTTCTTCTATAGTCAGTAGTCTGGTTCAATCTGCTTGTAATTTTGAAGAGAATCTTGTTTAAAAAGTTACTTAGATAGTCAATAGTTAAGCTGTTTTACTTAAGATACTAAGTTACAAACTTAAGATTAACTCTTTTCCCGCCAATGACGGAATTTTCCGGGATTTATGACACAACACTATGATGACACATGTTATGAAACTTACCCACATTCAACAGTTGGTAAAAAAGAATGCATGTAGCTATAATAACATTTTTTTTTTTTTTTTTAAAGGCAGATGCTCTGTTCTTTTTTTATATATATTGTATGTTCAGATATTCATACAACATAATATTCTGGGGGCCATCAAAGAATGCGGGGAAAGAGTTCAGTTTATAGATTAAATGTTTATAACTAATTATGATGTCTTTGAACAATTTCATGTACTTGTGCTATAGAATTAGCAAGAACTCTGTGGCGTTTGAAGTAATTTTAATCAAACGTCACTGTCAAGAGTTTCACAAAGCTGGCTGTTTGTTTCTTTTGATTTTCTCTGATAGCAATCTGTAATTTCTACTTGATTTTTCATGTGTTTCTTTAGTTAAGGCTGATGTGAGTGGGAGTCTGTCTGTCAAGACTGGCATTTGCCTTAATTGCTGATATAGACGTCTGACATTTCCTACTTTTACAATCAAGCCATATTTGCATTTCATATGGCAAGATTGAATTTTGAATTGTTCTAAATCACCCCAGTGAGTCAATGCTTAATGAGTCACTGCTATCAGGTGCAAAATATGCCAACAGTTGCGTTGTGGGTTGTTTCAGGTGACTTTGGAAGTCTGCAGATGCCCTACCTAGATGGCAAGACGCCATTGCGCAGCGAGGATGCTGGTCTGCACTGGGCCTGGGTGGCATTGCCCATCCTAATGATGATGCTCACTATCGCCGCCCTGCTGTTGGTCAACCAGCGGAAGCAGTGGATTCCTATGCCTTGCTACCGCACGCCCAATAAGGTGCATGGCCATTCATCACAGTTCACTACATGGATAAAATCACAATTTGAACAGGATGCAGAATTGCAATTTGAATGCAACAATGAACGGAATTAATTGAATGTTTGCATAGACGGATTTGTTTGAAAGTTTTGAAAAAAGTTTGAAGGTTTATAGGCCTTAAGGCCAGTTCACACCAAGAACGATAACTATAAAGATAACTATATTAGTATCCACACCAGCGGACAATATCATTCTGTTTATTCTAAGCGCATGCTTGTCTGTCACTTTAAATGCTCAAGCTCATTAAAAGCATTACAGATTCTGATTGGCTGTAAAAAAAAATCGTTCATCAGCTAGATAAAATCATTCTGAAAGTGATTCCAACTATATAGTTTCTCTGTGCCATTATCGTTATAGTTTAACGAGTTTGAGAACTATATATTTTTTGTTGTCTTTATAGTTTTTTGTCCTTGGTGTGAACGGCCCTTTATGGAGAGAGAGAATGATAGATAGATCATTAGTTTAGCAGTGCTAGTTTATTATTATTTATGTACTGTTATAGTATATTTTAATATTTTAAATGAGCTTTTATTGGTATATTTTTAAGATTTATTCAAATTTAAGGATGAGTTTTAGTAATTTTATGTGCTTTTGTCCTTTTACTTTTTTAATACTTCTATTTACTCTTTTTTTTATTTACTTTATTTCCATTCCCAAAATGGTACTTAAGGCTGGAATACACTACATGACTTTCATGTATTTGAATATATCACATACACTACATGAATAAGTATCACACACTTTTAGACTTTCAAGTCGTTCACGCAAAAACATGCGCCTGTCATCTGTCATCTAGCGTCAAATGCTTGAGACTGCAAATCTGGGCAAAAGTCCTGTAGTGTATTCCAACCTTTAGTTCCATGCGAATGGAAAATTCTCTCTGTGGTCCAAGACTCACTTTGTTCTTTGTCCTCTCATATCTGCTGTATAGACCACGTGTCTCAATAACCAGCTGGTGTATGTGGACTGCCAGAAGGGGACGAAGGTCCAAGTGGACAGCTCCCAACGCATGCTCCGCATTGCGGATCCCGACTCAAGATACAGCGGTTACTACAGCATGCAGAAACACAACAACCTGCAAGCTGACAACTTCTACCAGACCGCGTGAGAAACAGGAGAGAGAGAGAGAGAGTGAGTGAACGAGAAAGAGAGAGACTGAGCCCGTGTTCAGCTGCCAAACCTTTGCGGCAAATGGACACCTACTTTAAAATTGTAGAGACGGACAAAGCCACCAAACCAAGTGGGCAGAGAAGAGACCCTGATGCAGAATAACAATTATAATAGTCACATAATTCACTCCAAGCAAATCAAAAACATATATCACACGTCGACACCCAGAAGTCTCAACAGGAGATGGAAGCCGCACCTATGTAACCGAACCATTACGGAGTGAGAGTGTTAAATTGGAGAGGACTCTTCCAGAATATTTTTGTGAATCAGAGGTATGATAGGTGAGCATCTTTTTGTGTGAGCGTGAGATTTCGTGGATGTTCAGGCACAAGTTGAAGGTAATCGTGAAGTCAAATGTACATCTTTGGGATTAGGACAAGTGGGGTGGTTTTTTGTTTGTTTGTTGTTTTGTTTTTTTTAACAATATTTTTCCTGCATTCCTACTTTTTTGTTGGAAAAAAGAGAAATTATTTTAGGAGTGATCATTTTTTGACACAAGTGCTTGTGTGAACACTTAACGCTGAACCAAAGCTTCTCTGTCTGCGGTACCTGATGCGCCTAGATGAGGCCGAGGAGGGACGTTCACTTCCCAGAGACAGAGGAGACGCTGGACTGTCTATGGAGCACAGCAAAGAGATGGGTAGAGGGAAAAAAAGAGGGAAAATCAGGCGAAAGAAAAAAAAAGTCTGTTGCTACAGATGCTTTTTTTTTTGTGTAGGAGATGCTACTGTAAGATTTCCCCAGTGCTGTGGGTGAGTTTGGCCATTTTTTATTTCTCTTGTAAAGACAAAAGGAGGAAAACAGAGTAAGCTGCTCTGTGGACATGAGTTCTTCCTGTTAATGGGATCTCTATATGTTGTATTTCTGCCTACACGTACGAGCATTTTCCCAGTTAATCATACAAACACCATTTGCTCTTTCTCCCACAACTAAGGAGAGAATGACACTCCTAGCAAATATATATTTTCCTGAAACGAATCCGAGGATTGTGTCACGAGATGCAAGAACATAGCGATAGTGGTTTGGATTTGAGGCTATGCTTTACAAGTGCCGCTTTTCTTTTGCTTTGATTCTGTAAACCTCATTTTGTAGGAATGAAAACCAGTAGTGAGTATCGTTTGCGTCTTTTAAGAAACATTTACCAAGAAAACATAGAATCAAATGGCCTTATTCCTAAAAATGCGAGCAGAACGGATTTTTTTTCTGTAAATCGTCTGTAAAAACATTCTTGAGTTTGAAAAATGTAGTAATGTTTGTGTAAATTGTTCAACAAAACCATTTTACACTAGAGATGTAAGCAGAAAAATAGTGAATATGCAAAATTTCCAAAAATAGTACTATCAAAAATCGAATAATTTACACAAAAAAAAGTTAAAGTAAATTGTCGACGCTTGACGTACGAATCATTTAACGAACGAATTCACAAAAGATCCTGAATTGTCGGCAGTTTTCATACGAATGGACATATTGCTAAATACAAGTATTTCTGCAAACTATTTACACAATTCTAATTTACCAAAAATGTATGAAGTAATGTTTTTACAAACATTGATACACGCTCCGAATCACAGGTTATTCGCAAAAGTTTCAAAGATTTTCTCAATTTTCATGGCAAAGCTTCTAAATTGTCTGAAAACTATGTATAAATGATCTTATGAATGATTACTACATACAATACTGGTAGTTCTAAGAAGAATTTACACAAAAAGTTGCAAATTGTTGAGTTCTACGAATGATTTACGCAAAAAAAAAGAAAATTGCCAGAGTTTTATGAATGAAGTCCAAGGGATCTGATCGAATGATTTTTGGTAGGGCTTTCGAGACAAACGTATACTGCTTTTGGATAAATGTTTTCCATTTCCTTTATTTGTACTGTTCACGAAACGGCCTCCTTTTCTGGAAGCTTCGAAACGTTACTGAGGCACCTTTGTGTTCTGGTTTTCTAGCTGAGAACAAATTTGGCTTAATAAATCCAAAGCTATTATAGGAACATTTATGTACATATTACTGCTAGAATGAAAAGACCTGAAATATTATGTGAGTATATATGTAATGTGTGTATATGTGTCCGCGCATGTATGTACAAGTGTGCACACACAAACGCACATGTACGCACACATGACTTCTCTTCATCTGTAAGGTTCTTAGTTCATTTTCCTAATGAATGTATTTATGATTGAGCCAAACGAGAGATTTATATAATGGCAAACTGATGATGACAGGCATTCCATTGCCTTTCTTGTTTGGCGTTTGTTTGGAGGTAAAAAAGCACAGATGATGATGATGATGATGATGATGATACAGAAAAAAGACAAACATCTCATTCTATCCTTTATTTTTGTCTGATTTTTTTTTATTCCCCCTCTCGTTTTCTCATAGAGCTTTGCTCAGTTGAACGCTTTGGGCCCATGAGAGTCACTTTGGCTTTGGCAGGTCCAAAATCTGATTATTTGGCTTATTCGGCTCAAAATGGTTTTTGTAGTGTGAAATATAAAACCACAAGAAATCTAATTTTCGCACAGTGTGGACAGCCAATTCTATAGATCAGATGTAAAAAAAAGAAAAGATTTTGTGTGCAGTGTGAACAAAGCCTTTGTTTCTGTAAGTGAAGCAGCGTCATTGTGATCTGACAGCTGAACGATGACGCTCTTGATTCATTGTTTCCTGTCAGGAGTCCCTTCAGGTGTCAGAACTACTGGAATGTTTGATGGACATAAGCTGTTGAAGTGAGGGGGCGGGGCAAGGGGAGGGGCAGTGGGAGGGAGAAGGGGCGGGGCTGTTGATTTGTGATAGTTTGTCTTGGTTGTATCTTTATCTATATGTGATATTGTTTGTAGAGCTATACAACTTGGCACTTTTATATAGAGAGAGAAAAGTAACCTATGTGTTTCTTTCTTGTTTTGGTTTGTTTTCTAACTAATCTTCTTGATAGAATAGAGTTGCCCTTGTTTTTTTTTACTTTTTCTAAGCCCTTGTGGGACCCTGTGCAGCGATAGTCTCTTGAATCCCGCGAAAACACTTCCAAGTCACATTTTACCCCTTAATCAAATGCAAAAAAAGAAGAAGAGAAATTAAATTTTGAACAAAGAAAATGGAGCCTGTTTTTAGGACAATTGTGACACTTATGACACTTTTCTAAAAATCTGAATAGATTAAATGCAATGCAGCAAATCCTGGCATGATGTAGACATATTTCACTTAATTAATATAAATATTTTATTCATATTTTCTCATTACAGGAATAGAAAATGAAAGTTCTGTCCCTCCATTGACAGCCTACGCAACTACCACTTTTAACAAAAATGTTTACCTAAGTTTTGTATGCACAAAAAACATAATTTACCACTTTATTTACAAAATATTAATCTCTGACGTGCGTTCACGCAACAACATGTGCTCTCGCATCAACACAACATGCCTTGGAGATTAATATTGTGTCACATTGATTATTTTATGATGCCTTTACCTTTATGGGGCTTGAAAGTGGTAGTTGCGTAGCTGTCAATGGAGGGACAGAAAGTCGTCAGAATTCATAAAAAAATATCTTCATTTGTGTTCAGAAGATGAACGAAAGTCTTATGGGTAACGACATGAGGATGAGTAATTAATAATGGAATTTTCATTCTATCCCTTGAGTTGTCATGAAAATAATGTCCCAATTCCAAAATATAGTTCACGGTTTTATTTTCTTTCTTTTTCTTTTTCTTTTGATGCTGGGCTGAAATATGTCCCAGATATGTCTCCTGATGATACGTTTGTTTCCGAACTTTAAAACACGTGTTCACAATATCATTCACTTAATGAGTTGTAACTCACAAACAAGCACTTGCTCTTGAGGATTTAGGGCTAAATACAGAGATCTGGACCTTCACTCCTGTTTATTCTTTACCACGTTTCTGTTTTGTGGAAGTTAAACAATTGATTGTTAGTCCTGTCTTTCAGTCACGGCCAATCAAAAAGCATCAGAGAGACGGTAAACAAGAATTATTAATGGATCGCTGGAGAGAGCATTGCTCTGGAGGACCCAACCACCTTTACAAAAATAAACTCAACAGCATTTCAGCAAGATGCCATCCATATTTAATGAGCAATGTGAAATCTGTGCATAGCCCACTTTCAAGTTGAAATGCAATTTCCACACACTGAACAGCATTTCCTCCTCATTGCCTCTGAACACACTGTGCTTGAGATGAAAACTGACGAACACCAATGACTAGATTTGATTCGGGCAGACCTGCACATTTATTTGGGTCTTACAGGGTGGAATCTTTTTTTTTTTTTTTTTTTTTGTGCATTCTCTAAGTATTGTTGTAAATACTTGAGTGTCACTCGCCAAAACTTACAATAAAAAAATTGAATAAAAAAAAAATACAAAAAAGGTTTTGAGAGAGTAAGAATTAGAGATGTAATATATTGTCTATGACCTTAATAATTTATTGTTGAGCAGAACAACTGAACTTAGCGGAAGACACAGCTCAAATCACAAATGTTTGCGTTGTGCCGATCTCTCAAAGAGCGTTTCAAAGTTCATGGAGTGTCTCCGTTTGTTCTTTTTTATTTTCTTGCATTTTTCTTTTTTGCCTCTTCGGAGAGTACGCAATTGTTCAATTTTGAAAAGGATGCTAAGCAAGTTTATTTGTTCCAAGAAATTGAAGCCCAGGAAACTTCTAGAAATGTGTCCCTGTGTCCCCTCTCCACCCTCTCATTCTTTCTTTCTACATGAAATATCAACCCCTTCTGGAGTTTGTATACTACTGGTGTTTAATTTTTATGTAAAAAAAATTATAAAATACTGTCAACATGGGTCATGAAACTGCAGATTTATAAAAAATAAAAAAAGGTAGATGAAAAGTTGACTCAGAATTCCTGTAGCACAGCAGATTTTTTTTTTTTTCAGTTTCTTGTATTATTTTGTTTCTTTGCAGCACAATAAATACTTTTTAAACAATTGAGTCTTGTTTTTTTTTTAAGGCATACAGTTGTGTTTTATGATCTGTGCAAGAACTATCTAGTATAAGCAATAAAAAAATATAAAATATGCTAATACCTATTTGACCGGTAGGCTTTGCTATAATATATTGTCAAAAGGTCAGAGGTCAAGATTTTTTTTTTTTGGCTTGGCTTGGCTTGTTCTTTTGAAACCTTCAGAACTTAACAACAACATAATAACATTCACAAATCACATTTTACTTTCATTACATATTTAAAGTAGAAATAAGAATTTACTGAGGCTGTCAAGCTCTAAATGACGCAAAAGCACTATCAAATATCATAAAAGTAAACAAACTTATATTTCAAGTTTTCTGAATCATATAGTGAAGAGCGATTTGTGAAAGACTCGTTTTGAGTCAAATCTTTTTTAGTGAATTGGTTTGCAAGTAATTTATTTCTTCAATCAGACTGATCCAGTCCTTGAATTAGCTACGTTTAGTTAACAGGTTCCCTGTTCTTTCTCAGAACATTTGTTCCAGTTTTCCCAGTAACTTTAATAGAACGTTTGTTTAAAGTTAGCCTATATATTTAACAATGTGTTCAAAACATTAGCACAAAAATGTTATTATACATTGTCCATGTAAGTTTTTTCTGAAACGTTTTAGTTTTAGACATTTAGACATGTATACATGTTCATGCATGTTTGCATTTTAGCCTATTATAAATATTTATTAAAAAAATTACCTTGGAAAACAACACACATGTAGGCTAATATGAACTGCTTTTATGATAGTTTATGATACGTTTGCGTGTTTTTGAAGCTTGACAGGCACAGCCCCACTCGTATTTCCTCATGTTTTTCACAGAAGAAAGCTGTTTTTGAAACTACAGCGGGTAAGTAAAAGATGACTGAATTTTCAACTATTCCTTTAACACCTTTAGTGGAGTGATTCAGTCAAATGTATTTAGCAAACATGACGTGATATGGGGTCATTCTACAGAATTCGTGCGAACTGCTGTCCCACATCCAAAAAAAAACACATTTAAAAAGCATTTAAGTATTCAAATTTTAGATGTTTACAAAGATCCTTCTATATTGAATCCCTCTATAATATTTAAAATATCAGTAAGCTTAATATATATAAAATCTTCATATTGGGTACTTTCAGTTCGGAGGGGGCTGTCCCGAACCCTAACCCCTAAATTTCAACTTGTGAAAATGATATTTAAATGTGGTGTTGTTTTTAAAAATAAAAAAACTTAAGTAAAAAAAAAGTAAACATTTATTTTATATTTTATTTTTAAATCATGAAATTTTATGTAAAAAAAAAAATGTGTCCAACATTTTCATGTCACTACCGAAACAGTGTGTGTTAGTCCATTGGCTGAGACTGATTTTAACCACACCCCTATCATTTTTTATATCAAATATGATATTTTTATCATATTTGAACTATAGGCTCAAAAGTATCTAAAATTGTCTCTACCGAAACAGTCACTACCAAAACATGTGGTGAAATTTCGGTTGTGACATCATGGCTTTTTGAGTGTTATTCTATAAAAAAAAAAATGTAAAAAAAATTGTTTGTGTGTTTGTAAACAACTGTTCAGAACTGGGGCTCGTTCTTCGTACGTTGCTTATTACATCCGAGATCAAATGACACATCCAAGATAATATCATCGTGCTAATCATGATCTGGCTAACTCGGTTCTTCGAACACACTTGCCGGATAGGATTAGTATCGCTGGATTGAGTTATCTGAGATAATTGCGCGTTCATGCGCTGGGTTAAAAGGGGACATATCGATAGTAGAAACATTGATCAGCAACGCTGCTATTGGCTGTTCAGCATGGCCAAAGAGCGCGCTCAGTTTTTCTCCGCAGCAGAGCAAGAACTAATAGTCGAAGTTTATTCGGAATTTTAATGTTTTAATGCAAAACGCCAGGGAACACCTCAAAGTCTGCAAAAGCCAGGAGAGAGGGCTGGCAAAAAGTAGCAGACAATTTAAATCCGTTAGAAGTGGCCATGTTAGATGTTTTTTTATCACTTATTAGCCTATATTTTTGTATTTGAATAATTGCATAATTACTTTGTTCATTGTAATGTCAGAGTCACCACACTAGAACATGGGAACAAACAAAAGTGAAGTACAAAAATATTCTACATAATGGTAATTTTTTTGTTATATTATAGTCTCTTTTATAAAAGACACTGTTAAATAAATGGTTGGCTGTTTATAAAAGCAACCAAGAAAAAGGCTGAGAAAAAAAAAAAAAAAGAAGAAAAGATCTTAGTAGCCTACACTGTAAAATAATTTTTGCTGCATTAAATTAAGGCTGTATAGTCATTTCAACTGTTAAATCTTGAGTAATGATGAATTGCTTTGACAAAACTAATAAACTTATATTAATGTAAAAATATTTTTCCAGAGTGTAGTTCATATAATGACATTGTGTTTTCCTCTTTTGTGCACTTTTACATAATACACCAACACTTGTATCTGTTCCCAAGAAAGTGGTGGCTGAAATATGTGCAGTAAGTGGACATTTTTTTTATAACTTTCCAAAGGAAAGAAAGTATAAGACTTTGTAATGTCCATTTGTTTCCATTTCACTGGACAGTGAATAAACCCTCTCAGATAACTGTCATATGGAGGAACTAGCCTACCTGCAAGTGCATAAATAACTTTACTTAATTTATACTTGTATGCTTTATGGCAGCAATATAAGTTGCAGGATTCCACATCTACAGAAAGGCCTACAGAAGAGTCTGCACAGACAGAGGAGACATAGGCCTACAGGTATAGCAGTGTATAGACAACTTTTCCTTTTTATTTGTTGCATGAGGCATGTGTCTAATATCTCTTGTTGCAGGCACTTGAACACTGGCTTTTCTTTACAAAGAACAATTGAAATAAAACTCAAGGAACTAAGTATATTGGTCTTTTATTAAACTTTTCATTATATTATAATGAAAAGTTTTTTTTTTGTTTTTTTTTTGGGCAATGTTGTGTAATATGGCACATGCAGCAATGTCACAGGCCCTGTCAGGTGTGCAAACCTCAGACTTATCAGACAGACACTGAAATCTTCCCTTTAGTTAGCCAAAGTTCATTTCATTGTGTGCCCTTGTCCTGGCTACAGCATTGTAACTGGTTTGGGTCAGGGAATGGGGTCATAATCACCTATGAAGAAATGCAGTTCTGTTAGGATCTGCATAAGTGTATGTAATACAGTGAGCTTGATATTTAATTGTGGAACTTTCCTTACCACTTTCAAATAATGTGCATAAATGTGAATCTCTGAAAATTCTTAAGTCATGCACAGATCCTGGCCATTTTGCTTTCACATTTGTGATATGGAAGATTTTAGTCAACTGACTTTTTTTTATTTGATATAATATTATTAATCTGGAATATTAAGACTCCCAATAGTAACTGGGCAGCACATTTACATTGTGAACCCCCTTTCTGTTCACATAATCCCCTTCATTGAGGCCTTGATGGCAGTCTATGGTAGCCTATAGTCTATGGTACCAATCACGTTAGTGAAGCCTGAGTGACATACTGTAATCGGCATGGTCATGATTGCATGATCTTCATAAAAAATGATAGCCAAAAAAAAAAAAACCTAAAACTGTTTTTTAAACCTAAAAGCGCCAGGTAAATTCCGAATGACACGACAGACAGCACTTTCCATCAAGTTCTCTGCTCCAATAGTGTAAAGGAAAGAGCCACTCGCAAATAATCATAGGGCAATGCAAACAGTTTGTGCTGTAGTTAAAGCCCGACTCCGACAAGTCGAAAATAATGTGCGTTTCCAACAAATTAATAATATAAACGACAATCTCACGAGTCACGAGAAAAAAAAGTCAATCTCAGAAAGTGCACTATCGCGCTGCGCTGGACTTCCCGTATCAGCTCCGCTTATGAAGCCGGGATCTAATCCTGTTTACATGAAATAAGCCTGCTCCCGAGCAGGTTCAAGTTTGCGCACCTGTTGCTATGACAGCAAGTCCAGGATGAGCGTCGAAGAACCAAACAATCCAAGATCATGCCAAATCGTCAACAATCAAATCCAGCTAACTGAGTTAGCGACGTACGAAGAACGAGCCCCAGTAGTGATAAATCAGCAAACACAAGAGAAGATGCTGGCGGTCTATAAGGACTGCAGTTACGCAATCAGACCACAGGGTGGCGTCAGAGAGCTGCGAAACAATTTCAGTTCTGCTCCGCCATAAAGATGCTGATGCTGGAGTGTCAACTTCATTTTTGTTCTGAATAGTCACATGAATGGCACTAAAATGATAAAATAGAAAAAAAAAAGAAGGTAAAAAAATGTGAAAGTAAACAAAATGATAGAGTATAAAGTTATGTGAAGGCAGTGACAGGATATCAGCACTCCCAGTTAGTGGCACTCGTGTTTTCCACACTATATCACATGATTGTCCACAAGCAGGGAATCAATCAAGGATGACGACTTACAACAAAGCAGTTCAACTTCACTTCAGCTTGTGCACTATCATCAAAGACTATATAGATATATCCTTGAAAGGGACTTGAAAGTATATAATTTAAAGGGACAGTTCAACCTAAAATGAAACCAAAGTTAAGCTAGGTTCTGTAGTAAAACTATGGTTTGTTTTGCAGTTATTATGGTTTTACTGCAAATGCTGTAGTAAAACCATGGTTATTTTTGTTGTTACTGTGATTTTACAGCAAAAAATCATAGTTAACTATGGTTACTGTAGTACAAACATGGTTAGTCACTATGGTTTTACTACATAAAACAAGGTTAAACCATGGTTAATTTTCATAAGGGATAAACCCGCTCTCATGCCATCCCAAACTCATAAGCTGTTATTTTTATGAGGAACACAGAAGGATTTTTATTTTATTTATTTTTTTACATTTTTATTAAGATTTTTGGTATCACTTTAATAACACTTTTATGATGATAATAATAATTTGAATAATTTAGGGTGAAAAAATTATGATAGAATTTTCCATTTGAAAGACTTATTGAACATTTGATCATTATTGCTTTACTACTGTAAATATCTGCAACATTTACAGTAAGCTTATTGTAACTTGCTGGCAACGTTTGCCATTACACAGATAAATTTGATTTTTTTTTAAGCAGCTTGTTATTAATTTAAGGATACTTTAATTACAAAAATAAATAACACTTTGAGCTCTCATTGAGGATGTACAGTATAAATGATAATATAATTTTAACATTTAGTGTTAAATTTTGTAACATTTTGTGTGAAGTACCTATTTGCAACAATTACATTTGCCATAACAAAGTGTGTATTACATTTTTGCTGAACGGTCAAGGGAATGATCTGTACTGTTCCAGGGGGCACCACTGACACACGATGTTAATCTTTATCATTTACGTATGCTATATGGAAGACTCGATTGGTTTCAGACTGAGGACGTCAGATGGCATTATTACAGATCCACAGAGATTAGTACGGTTTTATAATCAAGGTGCATGTTGATAACAGGAAGGGCTGTGTTACAAAGTGAAGCTTGAATCCACAAATGCATAACAGTTCCGCTGGTGTTCAGCAATGTTGATTTTCAGGTTGTTAGACTTTATTTCATGCTCCACTTCCTGCTAATTTATGGCGCTGAGGTATGAATACAAGAAGACACAACAGTGAGATTCATTTATGCAGAATGAGAACACAGTGCAAGCATGCAGGGGAAAAAGAAAGAAGCCAAGAAAAACTAGAAGATAAGACCGTCCTCTTTTTTTTCCCATGTGGTGGCCTACAAAAACCCTCTTTGTTTGTATGGGCATTTGCGTAGCGGGGTGAAGAGTTCTGTGATATGGAGTGTAGTGTATGTCAACTCTGACCTTTTGTCCATTTTTCATTTTCATAATTGACCAGGCATGGCAGAAATGTCCATCAGCTAATCCTCTTACTGCGACTCTAATGCCAGCTCTGTCAGAGCAGCACCATGTTAATGGAACAAGCTGCTACGAACCAGCAAGGTGGAGAACGGCCAAGTCCTGACGGCAAACAGCATGCGGCAAGTGCCTTTCCCTCTATTAAGTCCCATTAAAATTAGTATTAATTTAAGTATTCATTGTAATCTTCTAATATTAATTATTATGATTATGGATTTATTTCTGATTATTAGAGTTCATGCTGCAGGGAACAGTTTGAAATGCACATAGCGACTGAGGTGCACATGGAAACAATAATTTTTTTGAATTACTGTATAAATACACTTTTAAGGCACATTTCACACATTCCAAGACCTGATTCAACGCCCAATTGGCCAAAACGAGACCCGACCAACGCCGACAGATGTAACGCACTGATCTGACAAAACCTGATGAAGTGTCTGTTGCCGTCTCTCTGTGCAAAGAAACTTTTGTGGAATGGAAAGGTTCCATGGATGTTTAAGGATGTTTAAGGATATTTATGGATCCATAGAGACCCATAAAGAACCGATATTTAAGAGCATAGCATTATTCACTGATATGCACACTAAGCAATACTATCTAGACTAGTTCTCAAATGGTGTTTCATAGGTCTGATCTGAAAATGTTGCAACAGAAGAGCAAAATTTTAAATACAAATAATAAAATGTGACTCTAGTATAATTATACTCTCTGTATAATTGCATACTATAGCTAAAATAAATAGGCTTTTAAAAAAAATATCCCCATTTGTTGTTATAATAGGAATAGTCCTACATTTATTCAAAAGAAACTCTGTTAAAGACAAAAATGTCTATCTAAAAGGACTTTGTTTATACGCTGATTTCACGCAGCCGCCATTTTGAAATCGAAAGTGAGGCTCCGGTGGGAAGAACCCCGGAAGTAAAGATAAACAACAATGCTTTGGATTACCAACCTGAAGCTGCTGCCGCGATTTACACTATTGGATGTTAATATCCAATATAGGATATGTATATAGTTCATTCCTGCTTCGTTTTTTACATTCTGAATTATATATATAAAAAAATAGTTTATTTATAAATGAATTTCACTGTATATAGTCTAAAGTATGAAAGAAATGTTTGTACATTTTTAGAATTGACACAACAACATTAAACACAACAATACGCTATCACATTCACGACTCTCCTGTGATTAAAGGCGATACTTCCGGTTTTCTTCCCACCGCAGCCTCGCTTTCGATTTCAAAATAACGGCTGCGTGAAATCAGCGTATACTAGCTAGTATTAATGAACTTCATTTCACTTTTCTACAATCATGGCCACGATTTAATGAAAATGAGGGAACAATTTTATAGTAGTTCAGTGAAGGATTTATCAAACTGGTAACTTGTCTTTTTGAACCATTCATTAAAAGAATCATCTCAAAAGAGTCAATTGTTTGTAAATCGGACTCGTCACACTGTATTTTTATTTAATTTATTTTTTATTCCCTGAACAAGCCGGATCATGAGAGTTATTCGTTCAGGAATCAGACTAAAAAAAATGGCTTATAAGAGTCATTTGTTAGACTACAGTATAGTGTTGTATGTAGTAACTGCATGAGAGACAACTTAATGGAAATACATTGTTCACCTTTATTTTGCTTACCTCGATCTTTGAATTGCATCTCATTCAATATGACAGCAAATTCACATTCAAAACTAAGATTATTATTATTATTATTATTTTGCCGTGCGGAAAACACTGCTTCATTGTATTGATTTGGTTCATTTGATTTTTAGGACATTTGTGTTTACCTTTCTACAATTAACAATTCTGGTACAGTACATGATGTCCAATATAAAATCTGGATCCTGAAGAAAAACCACTTGAGAACCACATGCCTAAACATCCCCGCTCTAATGCACTCAGAGTACATTCATTCTCACATATACACATATATTACAGCAGCCAATGAGACTTGAAGTGTAATAAGACTGTGTGTGTGTGTGTGTGTGTGTGTGTGTGTGTGTGTGTGTGTGTGTGTGTGTGTGTGTGTGTGTGTGTGTGTGTGTGTGTGTGTGTGTGTGTGTGTGTGTGTGTGTGTGTGTCTTGCAGCTTTTCCCCGCAGACAGACGTCACTGATCCTAAGAATTAAAAACATACTTCCCACAGCGTTTGAGCCCTCAGCTGACTGTCCTGCCTGGTGCCTCAAACCCCAAATTCTCATCAGCTGACTAGTCCTTGAAGCCTGAGCCTGGGAGTAACCCAGCAAACACGCACACATACACACACACACATTATTCAGACCATTCACATGATTACAGGCTGGAAGGTAGCGTGACTTCTGAGCCGCTGTCTCTACACCAGTACATAATACATCAGTGTTTACAAAGGATCAGTCAACATGAAATCAAAATGGACAATATTTACTTTCTTAGAACGCTTTCCTTTTCTTATTGTGCATTCATCAGTGTACCTTATTCCAATGAAACAAATTTTTTTGTCTTCTTAATCTCTCATCAAAATGAACTTGCTTCATCTCTGAAATGACTTTTCTGTTGGCGTCACTTAGGCCAGAATGCGATGCGTGGAGATCGGTCGAGATGCTCTTGAGGGTGAACCTGACCTTCAGCCTCGATGTCAATGTCTCATCTCAAGCTGGTAGACACTCAAAAATGTCCTTGGGTTCCTTGGATAAACCTTTCACGGTTTTCAACCTCAAATTCAGGTCTCGTTCCGTTCAGTTATGGAAACCTCATTTTTCGCATCAGTTTCCACTGAATCAGTGTTATTGTTAACTTAAAAAAAAAATTAACTTAAACTTAAATTAAAATTAAAAGTGAAATAAAACTAAATTAAGGATATGACAAAAAGTCACAATATAAATGACAAAAGTCTAGCTGACAACACTTTCCACAAACTACAATAAGTGCTGACAATAAAAACAACACATGGACAGAAAAATTGCAGTGCAACAGACAGAAGAATAACAACAACAATAATAAAAAAATAAATGCAATTGATACAAAAATTGGAGGCCTACAGTATACATGAGCAGAAATTAAGAACTATAGACTATAGACAATGTCCATATTGACTTTACTGCTGTCATAGTAAGGATAAAAGAGGGTAGTGTAAGCCAAAATAGATCAAAATGTAAATTTTACCAACAAATATTTACACATTAAAACATGCAAAGTTGTCTGACCTCTTGCTGTGTGACATTTGCGGCTGTTTAATGAGGACGCTGCAGCATATAAACACATGTAGAGGAAGGCGTGAGGCACAGATACATCATTTAAAGAAAAAAACAAAACAAGGGGTATTACTAATGTTTTAAAATAAAACGTCACTATATCTCGAGCTTGCATAAACCACAGACCTTAATTCGGGTATTTATCCAAAAACCCATTGAGCATGATAAGGTTGGTGGGGTTTGGATGCAATGCAGAAATGTGGATCTGCTGCAGTCTCTGAAAACATTAGTAAACTTGTGAGTTTTTTGGTCCTGTTTTGGAGCTGTTCTCCCAGTTGAATTTCATTCAACAAACATTTACAAGTCTGATTAAACAAATAATGGTTTGTTGAACAAAAAAAAATAAAAAATAAAAAAAAAAAATGTGTAAGATAACAGCTATTTATAAATAGCTCATAATTAGCATGATACATATAATTTTCCTTTACACAAAAACACATAAAATAACACAAAATTTCAACATTTTCTCTCCCATGCAAAGAATGCTGGAAATCTACTGTCCAGTTACTGTAGTCCTGTCAACACTGTAAAAACTATTTTTTTTTAAAGTTTAGTCAACTTGAAATGTGAAGTTGTACTAAGTGACAACTTGGATATTTGAGTCGACTAAACTTAAAATTTGAAGGCAGCATGAACACTTTTTTGAGTTGAAACAATTTTTTTTTACAGTAAAAAACAAACAAAAAACCATACGATACGATACGATTGGACACCTGATCTAGATAGCTTGCTGAAAGTGCTATTTTCACTGTGTAAAATACAATAGGCATCAGTTGGTTATTTACTGTATACATACATGACTGCAACGGCAAGAGAAAACAATGTAGATGTTGTGGGGAAAATGAATAATACTTAACAGTCACTAGAGCAATAGTTCTCTCTTCAGCCATTTTTAAAGTTTATGGCCCTCCCAACTTGGAAACTCAGAATCCGAAAGTTTCCCAGTTGTAAATAAGACTTTAGAGGCCGTTCATGTTCGTTTTCCCACTAGGAAACTTGTATTTATTCCGATAGCATGCAAAGGCAAAATAAAATATGAAAAACTTTTTGTTTTTAGTGTCAGCCTTCCGCTGCTCGATCAAATACAGGGTCAACGGGATCAACAAAGAGTCATCAAGTTTAAGTCTCTGAATTTACCTTAAAATAAGTCTTGATTCTGGATTTCAAGTTCCACAATGAGGTTTGGCTATACTCCACTTTCATTTACATTTTGAGCATGATCCAGTTACAGCTGATGTAAGCGGCTGTGAATATTTTGAGTGACAGCATTAAATCTTGCTTGATCATCCCTAAGAGGAGTCATCATTATGATCCCTGAGCCAGCAGAGCACTAAGGAAAAGCACACACTATTTCAGTCCAAGTTAGTCAGTTTATTTGAAAGCTGAAACCCTTTGTCTTCCATTTAGTTTGAGCAATTGAAGAAAGTCCCAAATTAAGTTCATTCTGCCATAAAATGTGTGTACTAATGTGTTTAGCACGTTACATGGCAGAGAAACTTAATGGCATGGTCGTCACATGTCTGTTCTGCAGGAACACATAAGCTATATCTCTGAAAAGCACATGTACGGATAAACACAATACAACAACTGTGACTACAGCAGCTAACCTGTTAGTGTTGGTTAATTAAAACTGCCTCACTCTTTCTCAGTGCTTTAATACAATTTCCTTCCTTTTAACATGGAAAAAGGCTCAAGTCTTTCGTCATTATTGTCAAGGGAAGCAAGTCATCTGAGCTAAACACATGATTCAAGGAATGAGCGATCGAGAGAGGTTAACAGCCTGAATCCTTCTTTACCAATTGGTTACTGGAAAACATTGTGAAAGAAATCCCTGCTGGGAAATGGAATAAATGTTCTGAGATTAAATGCAATAAATAATAAATTACATTCTCTTTTAAATTACATGGGCACCTTTAATAATGTTACATCTGAAAATGCTGTCGTGGTGTTTCCTGGGGCTGTTCTCCCACATTCCTTACAGAACCTCAATAGCACACAAGATTATTCTCTTTAGTCTGTCATTCAATTATCTATGCTCTCAAAAGTCCTGATTTATCATTTAATATTTCAACTTCATATTTACCGAAAATGAAAATTATTTCAAAATACTTAGTACTTATAAGAAGACAGAGGCTACTTGTTGCATTTTTTACAGTGAATATCTCTCAGGCTGGTATTTTTTATTTTTTTTTACTTTGAAGCTTATGTTTTTAGACTTGAGGACTTAAAAGTTAGTTACATTAACTGTTATCCTTCGTGTTAGGTCATAGTAAAATAAAAGTAATAAATGAATATTTATAAAATTACAGTGACATGCCTGACATTTATGAAAAAAATAATCATCATCTTTTATATTTATTTTAATTTATTTTTGAAAAACTCTATTTTAAAAATATAGTTTAACATTGTCTCGATGCGTCTCAGTATTCTAGGATTTTTTTATTGTATTCCAAAGTTTCCTTCAAAGCTATTACAAACAAACAAACAAAAAGTTGGAGGAGGGAAAAATCACAAAAAGTCTATACATCTGAGCTCAATCATTTTTTTAAAAGAAATTTATATTTTTTTTCAGCAAACATTAAATTGATCAAAAGTGGCAGTAAATAAATATATAATGTTACAAAAGATTTCTATTAATCCAGAATATAATTTTCAAGAATCCTGAAAAAAAAAAATCACAGTTTCACAAAAAGAATATGAAGCAGCACAGCTGTTTTAACATTGATCATATAATAGGAAATTTGTGCATCACATAAGCATATTATAATTATTTCTGAAGGATCATGTGACACTGAAGACTGGAGTAATGATGCTGAAAATTAAAATATATTAAAATAGAAAACAGTTATTTCAGTTAACAGTTATTAACAATATTTCATAATTTTAATATTACTGTACTTTTTTAAATTAAATAAATGCAGGTTATAGGTTCTATAAAGGTGTAGAAATAATTTTCCCTCGGAAATAACTGATACATTTTTACAATTCATTGTAAGTAACACAAACAAGTAACACATTCAATTAATTGTGAAATTTTGAAGTAAAAATACTAAAACGTACAGTATATGCTTGTTTTATTTACAACAAAATATATATTTTTTACAGTGTACAACTTGAAACCGCATGTCTTAAACACACATAGAGGACGTGCCTTCTCACCTGCTACCTCAGCCTAAATTCCCATCAGCTGACCTTTAAACTCTAGAGAGAGTAACCCAACACACATACACACTCATACTCACACACCACTGGAGAATTTAGACCATTCACATGATTACAAGCAGGTGGCATACTGCTGAACTATTCAACATCGTCTTTTGCCAAACTTTCCCATCGTGCACTGCAGGGCCACAGCGCTAGCATCAGTGTCCAGTCACACAGTTCTGTTCCTTTAGCCTGAAGAATGGTTAGCAAAAAACTGACAGTAAAAAGCACTGACATCGGCCAGAGTTGACTGTAGCTGGTAAAAACAGATTTGCCAGCATGCAACACCCTCTTGCCTCTTGCCCAGCAAAAAAGGCCGCATTAACAGTCCACCCTGAGGCTGATTCCTTGTTGTTGGGCTTTAACACGCACAAACTGATGAGCCAGCAGCCAGGCTTAGATGTTACTCAGCAGATAAATGTATATAGCTTTTAAACATTGTGTGTCATGTATCGACAAAATAACCAATATGTATGGCCTAAATGTACAGTTTTCACTTTAAATAGTGTTTTTTAAATAGTGTGTAAAACAAAAATAGGTCCATTGCCGTAGGATACCACTTTTTATTGGTCAGTCAGTTGCTGTCTTTGCTAAAATGCTGGAGTCTCAGGGAGGCTTATTCCTTTGGCTGAGCACATGATTTACTCCAGGGAAAAGGAGAGCCATTCTATGAAGAAAAAGAGAGAGAAACAGAGATTTAAAGTAAATAAAACTGATATTTCTAAATATGATCCTCAATGTCAAATCTCACCCTGTCACAAGATAAAGAAGATTCCACTGGTTTCAATGCATAAAGTCTTTAATAATAATGAAGTAAACTGGTAAATACAAAATGTGTAACAGGGAATGAGTGAAACAAACGCAGACACGAACAACAACCGACAACTGTGCAAAACAAAGCAACTTAAATACACAGTGTTAGTGAGATGATAACGAGCAGGTGTGATGATTAGATGAGTGTCCATGACAACTGATGACTGGTGGGAAACTAAGACAAAGAAACACATGTGATTGAAAATAACAAATCAAAAGTCCATAAGAACAGAAACTAAGAACAAACAAAACTTAATATGTGTGACAGAACGCCCCCTCCTGGAAGGCGCGACCTCGCGGCGTGGAGATGGTGCAGAGATGTTGACAGGAGATGGCGGAGGGATGATTATATGAAATGGCGAAGGGATGGTGATTGCCGTCAACGGAGGAATGGTGACATCTGGACGACAACGAAACCCAGACGGCGATGATGGTGGACGGCCGACGGCACAGACCCAGAGCCCAGCGACGACAACCCACGGCGGAGTCGAGGGAGGAAGGAGCTGCACGGTGGTGCTGTGGGTGAAGACAACTGGGGGACGACCAACGGAGATGGAGCTGATGGATCCCAGGGCGCAGACGGAGAGCTGGGATAGGAGGCCAAAGTGATGTCGCGTTGATGAGCATCTGAGGTGGAGCCTGAGTGCCCGAGGACTGAGGCGATGCCGGTTTGATCGAGGACCGAGGCGTACCTGAAGGGAAGGAGGAGCCCGCTGCAGCCGGAGGGGTGGAGGAACGGAGCTCAACGGACCGTGAGACCATGGCGGAAGTGGCACTGGCGAAGCTAGGGGGTGGCCAGGGGTGGCCGTGGCCACCCTTGGTCTAAGGGTGGCCCCTCTCACAACTGCTGTTTCTGTCTCTTTTTTTATTGAAAAAAATTGCGTTTTTTAAAACGCTGAACCGTCTCTTTAAGACCACAAAAAACTTTTCAGACGCACACTCCAACTTCACCTCAGTCAAACGAGTGCGGAAATGTGCAAGTGCCGAATGAGCTTCAGCAGAACATCAGACAGTGATATGCACATAGTAAATATAGAGTCAATCTTTCTCAACTGGTGGGTTGCAAGACCGTTTTGAGTAAGTCGAATAGTGTGCAGTCAACAACAAACGTAATTCTCTTTTTTTCTGATGCTACTTTTATTTTAGAAGATGTGTGTGAAAGCTTGTGACACTTCTGTCAGATGCTGAGAAAAGGGGGCGTTGTCCTTATTCAGTTGGCTATCTTCGGTAAGATGAGATGTTGTCAGGCCAAATGTCAGCAAAACTAACTTTTCTGTCATACGGCTGACAGCCGTTGTACTGTGCTTACGGTGTGCTGTAGCTGTAGTGGTCGTCAATTTACTCATGTAAGAATCAAAAAGGCGATTAAAGCTGTCAAAACTGCATGCATGTATTTGTTATATATGCGTCACATGTGTCTGGATTAAGAGCACTGTGCATTTGTACTAGACGATAGGCATTCATTTTTGCGTTAATTTGTAAAGGACAAACAAAAATGGATCATTTTTAAATCCATAAAATTACTAATTTTACATTCTGCCAACATTACATTATGAAAAACATAACATTTTACATTATGTGCTGTTGACTTCTGCCTTGTTCACATTCTTGCACATGGGGATTCAAAAGAGAACTTTTGTTTTCCTTTTTAATTTAGGTATGATAGAACTGTTGCAATTATTTATTTTGACAACTAATATAGAAATGTAAAAATTTTTTTGACAAACTCAGAATTGGTTGAAGAGTTCATTGATTATATAAAACGCATTGAAGGTTGAATAATCTTTGGACTACAGTATTTATCTGCATGTTATCTCATCCATGAAGATGCAACAATGTAGAACAAGCTATTGGATATTTTGAGAACCAGAACCAAGCTAACTGAGCAAGTTGAACTTTAGCTATAGTGTGTGCCCTTTTATTACTATTTAATTAATTTTAATATGAGGTGGTGGCTAATAATAAAAAAATATAAAATTCACTCAGTATTCCATGATTCCTAATTCACTACAATCTCAATACAATTAAGTACAAATTAACTTTATTCAGTTGTGTAGGCACTAAAACAGTCCAATACATTATCAAATTATTTTTTATGATAAAATAATTAAGATTTCTGTGCCACCCCAGACTGGTTGCTGGCCCTTGCCTGGCCACCCCTATGAAAAAATCCTGGCTCCGCCACTGGGAAGTGGAGTGATGACTGACCAAGGGAGAGCCGGTGGGATGAGGGAACCCGTAGGAGCCACAATGCAGAGGATGTCTGGTGGAGCCGAATGTGGAAGGAGCCAAGATGGAGACACAAATCACAGTCCAAATAGTTCTTAGTGCTATCTATAAACATTGATGAAGGTTCAGAACAAATAAACAATTTACCGTCCAAATAGTCCATAGTGCTGTCTAGGAACACCAATGAGGAACATGAAACGGGGGGTGGGATAGGGTGGAAGACGATACCTCCGTACTGAGGTCCATCAGCCAGTCCTCAGTCTCTATTTCCACCAGTATACCCTCGGCCACAGATGTTGCGGGCTCACATCTCTGGTCAGACTCACTGGGGGGGCTCCTCTTCCAGGGCGAGGGTTGTCACCTTATCCTCTGGCTCTCCGTCTGCGGGGGGCTCACACGATTCCTGCATGGTTGCAGGTGGTGAAACAGGCTCTGGGTCCAGCTGTGTTCTGGACAGTGTGTACACACTCTCCAGACGGTGGGATGGTGGTAGTTAGCCCCAATCCAGAACAAAGACTTCAGGGTCTTGTTGTCGAAGGGGCTGGTGATGAATTAATTAATTAATTAATAAATTAATGAGGCATTTATATAGCACTTTCATATGTATACTGTACACCTAAAGCACTTTACAATCATATCAGGGGATCTCTCCTCAACCTCCACCAGTGTGCAGCATCCACTTGGATGATGCGACGGCAGCCACAGTACAACGGCGCCAGTGCGCTCACCACACTCCAGCTATCGGTGGAGAGGAGAAAAGTGATAGAGCCAATTCAATGGATGGGGATTATTAGGAGACCAGGATTGGCAAGGGCCAATGGATGGAATTTGGCCAGGACACCGGGGTTACACCCCTACTCTTTGCTTGTTACAGTATAGTGTCCCCATCACAATACTGGGGTGTAAGGACCCACACAGACTACAGGGTGAGCACCCCCTGGTCTCACTAACACCTCTTCCAGCAGGAACCTAGTTTTCCCAGGAGGTTTCCCATACAGGTTTAACCAGGCTCAACCCTGCTTAGCTTCAGTGGGCAACCCCACTTGGGCTACAGGGTGATATGGCGGCTGGCTGTGATGGCAAGACGACAGAAGTTTTCAGTAAAAACATGGGTGACCCTCCATGGCAATCGGAGTAGCCAAATGATTTTCACTCCCAACCATCAATCTTACTGACTGTCTCAGTCAATAAAAGTGTAACAGTCAGTCATCCAAAAGTTACTGGGCACAACTTTGCCCTACATATGAAGACAGAAAGTAGTCTAACCATAACCATATTTTTGCACACAGCATGGTTCACTGACTGAGGCTGATAATAGGAAGGAAGTGGCCTATGTTCTCAGAAAAGAGCCAGACAACAATCTGAAGTCAAAAACAGTATTGGTATCAAAAAAGGTTGAAAACATTTGGCTCACACAAACTACATTATATGTTGGTGGAAACTGATGACTATAATCTAGTTTTTAAAGAAGTTTTTCTTTGACAAGAATGTGATTTTTTTGTAAATGCGAATGACTTTAAGATAGGTTATTAGGTCAAAGCCCAGGTTGCATTAAAATGGAATAGGAGGTTTGAAGTGAACAAGATGAGTCTGAGAAACATCAGCTAATAAAGAGGCTGAGGAGTTTTTCCATTGCAGACATATCATTTGGGACATATCGTTTGTTGAGTATGGGTTGTAAATAGTCATTTTCTTTTTCTTTGTTTCAATATATCTAACTTGGGTGGGTTAAATGCAGAGAACAAATTCCGAGTATGGATTACTTGGCCTTCACATCACTTCACTGTTCACTATATATTTCTAGAAAATATCTATACGTTTCATTTGTCTGGGTGTATTTTTTCACTGCACACCATTTGTTTGTGAAAATATAACCATTACCAATTCTGTGCTTTTTCACCCAGTGAATACAATTTTAGGCATGCTGATTTAACATATGCACTGTTTTCTTGAAATTACAGTTTTCCCTTTTTGTGACTAGATAAATAAAATAAAATCATATTGAGAACTGACCTACACCGGACATGTTCTAAAACTACATCATTCAAACGGGACAAAAATAGCATTTTTTCCCTTTAAAAGTACAACCATTGCATGCTGGGGTCACATGCATTACTCAGTTTATGAACCACTTTTTTGTTATTTGTAATTGTAGGGCCTCACACAATAAGAACCCATGAAAAAGCCTGGAAAAAATGTTGCTCAGCCATTCGTCACCATGTAAGCTGCTTTATACCTTAGTCTGTCAAAGTGACTCACCAAGGATTAATTTACGACAGTTTAGTGTTAGTTTATACTGTTTTTCACAGTATTGCAATATGTAGTAAATACTGTAAAATACAGGTATTTAAATATTAAATACCAGTACTGATATTAAATATTAGTCATCTTTTTGGTAATTGATTAAAACACTGAATGGCAATTTTTAAATAGGCCTACATTTTTGTTTCTTGAAATGGTCGACGATTAACATTATTTAGACATAATCATGAATGAGGATCTCAAACTTGAACTGATGATACTTTTTTACTTATGAATATACAGTATATCATTAAAAGTCACTTATGCTCTCCAAATAATGTATTTGATCAAAATACAGTTAAACATAATCAATGTGAAATATTATTACTGTTTAAATAACTATTTTATATTTTAGCATTTTTTTATATATATATATAATTTATTCTTGTGATGGCAAAGCTGAATTTTTAGCATGATTACTCCAGTGTCATGTGATCCTTCAGAAATCATTCTAATATGCTGATTTGGTGCCCAATAAACATTTCATATCATTATAAAAGTCGAAAACAGATGTGTAATGTGCTGCTTAATAATATTTGTGGAAACCGTGTCACATTTTTTTCAGGATTATTTGATGAATAACAAGTTTAAAAGAACACTTTTTTTTTATTTAACATTATTGTTTTTAATGTCACTTGTGGTTAATTTAATGCATTTTTGCTAAGTAATAATTTTTTTAAATAATCTGACCTCAAACATTTGAGTGATAGGCCTGATGTATATCAAGAAAATAACATATTACATCTTATAATTAAGGCAAACTTAGTGCTGAAAATTGCTACCTTTAAAGAAAAATGTTCCATTGACACAAGATTCATAAAATAAAATTATCATTACTGATTTTAGAACTGATATAGCCTAATTCATTAGTGTGATAGTAGGCTATTTTACGTATGATTTTAGAATGACCTTCAGTTGCTTTATTAGAAATAGCCTACACAATTTGTATGGTAGAAGCCATGCCTTTTCCAAGGATTATAGTAGGCTAGTGAGTGTAGTATCTCATGTGTATGCGTCATCAGCGGCATCACGTGAACGCGCGTAACAGTCCCTCACATGTAGTCGGCAGCTGCATGAGAGAGAGAGATGAAACCTCAACTTGAGAGCACGGACCCTGAAAATGTTTACTGACACGGTTCTTATATATTTCATGAAATAACAGTATACCTAGCTCGCCCTCTATGGTTCTTATGCCAAAGGAAATGTGGTTTTTAGTCATATTTTCACCAGACAACTGTGAAGCCCGGCTGCATACCGTGCATACTGTCCAGTGATTAATTTCAGCTGATTATAATTTGCATTTTTCTCGCAACAGGACACAATTCTCAAGCGGGCTGCTTTAATAATACAACATCAGAACGAGCGCGTGGAGGCACCTGGAACGGAATCTCTCACATGCACGCCGCAGCGCGCTCCTGCCACAGCCACACTGAACACGGGATCCGCGCGCTGGACATGAGGAGGACCTCATCCCGAGCCTGATTTCCTGCGGTCCCGGCCATCTGTGTTGCTTCGATTCGGAGCAGAAATTACTCTTACAAAATGACACAGCCTCAGACGACCACGGAGCTGGAGCAGAGCTGCCGTATGTCAAAAAAGAACATGATCACCAAAATTTTTAAAGTTCGCAAAAGGAGAGAAATGCTGTTCGTGCAGGTGTGCTTCATCTGCAGCGTCCTGTTATTGGCGTGGTGTATGTCGGCGTTGCTCACAAAAACGGGTAAGTGATTGTCCCTATATGTTTTGGTGATACTATAACGTTACATCGCTAATTATGAGGGTCATTATCGTATAATGTATTATTAATTCGCCGATACAAGGCAGCAATACATACTTGTCCTTTTTTGGGACGTCAGACGTTGAATTATTAACAGAGGCGAGCATCCTTTTCTCTCAGAATTCAAATGATTACACAAAGACTGTTGGAAGCAGTCCGTTATTCTGCGGGATAGCCTATTGAGTGTGTATGTATTCATGTCGGTTCATAGTTACACGTACTGTATATTCTCATTTGTGTGTGTTTTAAGTCTAACGCAATGAGACAAACAACGCTGATTTCAAGCTGTTTAATTTCCAAAATGTCATTTTCACATAGTCTTTGTTTCTGTTCGACTGTAACGGTATGAAAAAAGAAAAAAAAATGCACCGTTTCATATCATTCGACGACTAACGTTAGCTGCCATTTCAAGCTGTCAGAGTTTGAATAGTCTCACTCTCTCAAACGTTTAGATGGGCGGGTCAGTATTTTGAAGGGAGGAGTCAACGTCACAGTCATATCTGTGACAAAAATTACTTTCATTAATGTAGTATTACTTGAATTTCTTGAATGTTACATTGCATTAATTCCTTGGTGTACTTTCATGAATATTACATTTCATTGAATGTACTGTAGTAGATGAAGAGCTAATCTCTTGTAATCTTTCCTCAAAATAACTTCCCCTCCCTCTTGCAGCAACATCTCTTCTCTTCTCTGATGACGTGTTTACTGACGTGAAGGCGGGATCAACCTGTCACTCACGCGAGATTGCACCAATAGCAAACCACAACGATGGACAAAATCAAAATCCTGTCCTACATTTTGTTCTTTTTCTAGAATCAGTTTCACTTGTATATACTTCACAATAAGGAAAAAGTCACAGAAGTAGGGACAGAGTTCTTTCTTCCATGTTGTCATGTACATGTGACTTTAATGGGATATCAAAAAAAGAAAAAATGTAGGGTGGGGACTTGGTTTTATCTATCGTTCATAGGCGCTGATTTATGTTTCTGCCAGTGGATGCCCGCACTCCATGCCCTATCCTCCCACCACCCAAGCGATGAGAAACACACCGTATTTCATTCTTTTAATTGGGAACTTGCAAGTGCAAATGCATTAACAACCAAATATAAATACCATCTTTATTCACATCCGTTTCCATCAGCAAATGATAACTGGGCTATGCAAGGTGAGACACAGCAAATATATGCAACCAATGCCCCTAAACATTTTAAACATTATGCTAATTACGCAATAATTAATTATACTTGGTGCTAGCTTTTCAAGAGTACTGTCTTTTTCTCTGTGCGATGATGCGCTTGATGAATTCCTTACACTAGTTCCTCAGGTGTCACAAAGAGAAAGACACGGACTGAAAATACATCACCAACCAAACAAAAACAGATATTTTTCCATAAGTGTTGTTGCGGGTCGCTCTCTCGCTGATATACCTGATGATTTTTGGAGTTAATTACTTAAAATACAATTTATCATTGTGCAAAAAACAAAACAGAAAGCACAAACTTTTGTGTCAGGTTGTAATGTTAAGGCTGCATGAAAAATCGTAATTTAATCGTGATAACGATTTCTGCTTCTCTCGATTAATTAAAAATAATCGTTGCGGTATTTGCCTTACTAAATATTTGTCCTGAAAAGTTTAGTTTTTTTATTATTATAATTATTATTTTTTTTTGACATTTCCATTACCTTGCTTTGGTAACAAGCCTTCACAAGCTTTCTGCCTGGGGTTGCCAGATGTCAAGAGAATAAATAAAAACGGGTCTTTTCTCTTAAAGGAATACATTTTCTGCCCAGTGTTTTACTTACCGTAATCTTCTCAATCTGCCAACCATGCACACTCACTCACTCTGCGTTATAAAAAGCACTGATGAAATTAATTAATGGGAGTTTAGCGATGTTCATTGTGAAATTTTTCTCGAATGAAAGTGAAATGCTTAAATTTAAGTATGGAGATGAAAAGTACCTAGAGGATGCAGGAAATGGAATCAATGCCAGACAAAGATCCACACAGACAGCACAGTATCCAAACTATGATATGTAAGGGATAATGTAGAGCAAGGCGGTTGTTATAGCGAATACAACCCCGACAGGCTGATCAGGACCCCGAGGCGAAGCGGAGGAAGAATCAGCCTGAAGTGGTTGTATTCGCTATAACAACCGCCTCGCTCTAACATTATCCCGCTTATTACACGGCTACCTACCAAATAAATCAATAATTTGACACAAAAGAATGATTTAAAAAGGAGTTTATTGATTTAAAAACGATTGTATTGCTTCCGCTAAAGAAAATAGTCCGTTCCGTCTCTACGGTTAGAATCCTGCGTCCATAGCAACGCTCTGCTTTGCATGGCAACGGTTTGTTATACTTAGCAGCGGCACTCTGTTATCAAGAAATAACAGACCGCATTCTACATTAGAATTCAACCAAGCCATGTTATATATATATATAATACCATTATAACAACTCAGGCTTATTGCAAAAAACACAACATTTCTGCAAAATACTACATTGCTTCTTGCACTTCTTGTGACATTCAAAGTGACACTTTCAGGGCTCTAGACTGTGACAAAAAAAAAATGAGACCAATAATTGAGAAAATGAGCCCAATCAAAAAATGAGAGTGTGAGTTAAAATTTGACATGGTCGCATTTGTGCGGGTGCATGGTAATGCACTCAATCGGTGTCTGCCTACCTCCACTTGCATTAGTGACTAATCTGTCATGTATTATCGACTCCCGTTGGAGTTTTTACCTCTTTTGCGCCTCGCTTTTAAATCGCTAATTCGATTCGCACAGCCACACGGGGATTCATAATGGTGCGGAGCAGAGCGAGCGTTTTCAATTAATTCCTATGGAAGTTGAAGTTCCATAGGAATGAACTGAAATCACTTGCTCCGCGCCAGTGGACACGCACCGTTATGAATCCCGTGCGGCCGTGCACGTTACATTTTGAATTTGAGGCTGGCAGTTGCTTGAATGGTGGGTTCATTGTTATTTAAACAAAACAACAAAACAGTAAAATGACAAACTCGCTTAAATAGGCGCTTTTAAATCTTCCGACATCGTCATGTCAGTATAAGGTGAAATGGGCAAAGAGAGGTGAAATCTGACTCCTGCTGCTGATCTGTGCTGCAACGCGTTTAGCTTTTAATTTGAAGTGTCTATTTTCTTACTGAACTAAATTATTTTTATTACTATTATAAAAATCTAAACGGCGGTGCCGCATGTGTAAACCAGTTACAAGTGATGTAACTGGTGTTGCAGCTGATCACCAGTAACACAGACTATTGCAGCAAGCCTATTAGTCACATTTGATAGTTAAAAGATTAAAACATTTTGCCAACATGAGGTCTTGTCACTGTCAGTCTTTTGACATCAGTGCAAAACTAGGGTATGCAGACAAAGGCAACTATTCATCAGCATTTATTGATTAGTCTCAAAGTCTGTTGTAGCAAAAAAAAAAGGTCAGAAAAAAAAAATATATATTATACGTTAAAAATATTTATCAAATTAATTATTTTTAACAATATTGTTCCATATCCTACCCAATGCTGTCCGCCAAACGATGTGTAATATAAAGCCCTTGAAAACAAATCTAGTGAATATGAAGGCTATGCTGTATGCCTAAAACAACTGATTGCTAAGTATTTTAAAGCAGAAATTAAAATGACAAAATTAAAAATGATGATAAACTAAAGTACATTGTTAACTTGTATGAGGCATGAAGAAATCACGCACATTCACAAATCACTTTTATAAAGAGTAATTATATTACATTAATGGGCTATTCCAAAAATAGTGCCTTTACTGTTACTGCTCTCATAAATATGATTGCTTGTGTTAGGCCTACAGTACATGTATATTTTTAAACCTTCACTTAATTTCTAACAAATATAGTTTAGCAAAATGTGTATTTTAGTCCGAATTATTGTGCTCCTATTCTACTACGCTCTGTCTGTTTGACGCGCACAACTTTTTAACATTTACAGATAAGGATATAGGCTAACAACAAAATGTAAGAGCCCATGCGCTGAAGAAAACACTTGTCACATGCATTAAACATCACGTTGCTCTGTCAATGCATGAGAAGGCAAGACATGGTACTTTTGTTTGAAGCGCTTATAAATATAAAGCATTCAGATGTTTCGGACAACTTGGATTATGTACCGTTCCCGCAGCAGCTCACTCTGTGTCCTCTGCTGTTTTCCATATGCATTTTGTCCAGAGAAAATTTTATTCACTACTGTAAAGTGATGTGACTGGCTGATGGTTTCCCGGGAAAAGCGTGCAGGTGCGGCTAATCAAATTCATTGTTGATTATTTTCATTATAGATATTAATCAATTGTATCGATTAGTTGCAGCCCTACGGCCGATACCGATCCCGTTGATTCAAGCTTTATATTAGTGAAATGTAAGCTCTCTGTTGACTGTCACTGTTAACCCCTTACACCCTAAAGGCATTTTTAATGATTTAAAATCCAAGTGGCATACTTAAAGGTATAGCGGAGGATGTTTTACTTCCTGGTGGGTAATCTATACTATTGGTCCTCCTAATTGTCAATCATTCTGGTGAATCAATCAAACTTTTCAAAAAGTGGAGAGGGCGGGTCTTATCTAAAATTTGGAAAGATCCTCCGCTATACCTTTAAAAGTGATGGAACTCTACCAAAAAATAAAACAAAAAACAAGCTATCATCAAGTACGTGGTCTCATTTGATAGAAATCCTTGAATCCTTTGAAGAAAAATTGATTTTGATCATGTTTGGAGGTTCTTATGTTACAACACTGCTGCGAAAACCCTAGAAAATATGATACAATTTATTGATTTGTTATTATTCATGCTTTATCTGTTCGTATTGTATTTGACCATTCGAGTGCAATAAGCCATGAAAGAGAACTTAATTTGCAGGGCTTGAAATTAACTTCCCAACTTAAAGTTAAGAGCACCAGCTAAAATTTAAGAACACCACAACTAGGGGTGGGCAATCTGACAGTTTATAACGTGATCGATCTTGAAGACATCCACGATCTACTTTTCAAACAAATCATAAAGATGGTGATCTTTTATGTCCTCGTAATAATGTTAAAATACAGCAATGACTGTCTCTATCATGTGTCTTTCATGCGTGGTGACTTATTTGAAAAACTATTACACACCAGTAGGGCTGTGCGATGAATCAAATTTTAGTTTCGATTTTGGCTTCCAACTATTATAAAAACATGATAATCAAAATAAAATGATCATTGTGCAGGTGTTCCTTTCCTTTAAAGCACTTTCACCCCTCCTTAAAAGCCTAAACTCAACGTCCAAATCAGTCATATGTAAAGCCAGGGACAGACTTAAAGGGGAACTATGTAGTTTTTTTGTAGCTTAATTTACCTTAACTGAACAGCTTTGGAGTCATTGGAATGGTTATGACTTCTTTCGGGTTGAATAGTGGTCTTCTCGCACCCCCCTAGCACCTGTGAGTGGAAAAACCACCCTTGCAACTTTGGGCCGGTGAGCCTTTACGGTATTGCACACATACACTATCTAAACATTTATATGCTAACCTTCTGTGTATCATACATACCTCAGTGGACATGGCTCTGTGCGTTCGCCGGCTTCTTTGAAAACAAATGCACAAGACCAGAGGGAGAAGATGGGAGGGGGGAGAGTCGCCAACGAGTTTTGACGACAGTGTTGTCAAATATCTATTCCGAAGCTGTAGGGGGAGCTCTATAGAGAAAACAGCAGAGAAAACAGCAAAGAAATTGCCAAAACTGCATAGCGCTACTTTAAACAACTAGCTGAAACATTCTAAGACTGAACTGAACACACTTATTTGTTTGTGGATTTGCTTGTTCACGTGACAATTCGCGTCATTTACGGCAGCATATCTGTCTGTCTCCTGCTCGCGAAATGAGGAGAGAAGAAGATAATGGGTAATGTCAGTTCAATTGTAAGTCAGGGTTCCCGCGGGGTCTTAAAAAGTCTAAAATTCTGTACTTTAAATTGAAGACCTTAAAATGTCTTAAAAACGGCCAGATTTTCATCCGTGGTCTTAAATTTCATTTAGTCAGGTCTAAAAAAGGTCTCTCCAACAGGCCGTTCACATATCGCATCTTTTGCGCGCTCAAGTTCGTTCAAATGTAGGCGCGCGCGCGCTCATAATTGAAGCGACGCACTCGTTTTTTTCCAGGCGCAGCGAGATAAAAAAAAATCTCAACTCTTCAGAATGCCGCAAACGCACCGCAGGTCATGTGACAAGAACCAACCAATCAGCTTCGCCCCTTTCCGTAACAACATTGAAAGCTCACTCAACTGGAAGGATGCGGGTGCACCCAAACACTACGGGTGTTTTTCTCTTCTCCGTAAATAAATCTTGAAGCAGAGCTACAGCAAGAGTTTCTCGCCGGGGGAAATCCATTAGCCACTAAAACTTCTTTGTCATTGTGGAGAGCGCAGTGCACGGTTGCATAGCAACGACAGACGCCACGGGAAAATCAGACCGAATTTTACTATTAATAATAAAAGATAAGCTAAAGTGCATTGTAAATGTCAGTAATTTATCTTTTTATAAAAAATGATTTAAAGTCTGAAATATGTGAGGTTTATCTTTTTATAAAAAAAACTTTTGTCAACTTTATTTGAACTTGTACATGTTAGTATATAACATGTTGCAAGACACTTTTAAAATCTGGCTATAATTTTTAATGATATTATTTTAATGTTTATGTAAACAAAAAGTGCATATTGATGCTAATTTTATTTGTTATTTGCTGGTTTTCGACATTGTGTTGTATTAGTACTTTTTGAACAGGATTCTGTGATAACCGTGGTCATTTTTGTCACAATAATCATTGAAATGAAATGTTCATGCCATTTCATCTCTAGTTATGATCAACTATGATCAACTAAAATCAACTAATTAGGCTATGTGTTTTTTACAGTATAATATGCAAAGTACAATTTTCTATAAAAAAATAATATTTCTGATTCTGACACACATTGTTGGGTGTGGAAGGTTACTAATGTGATTGTTTTATCTGTAAATTAAATTAATGTTTTTTCAATTACTTAATTCATTGAAATAAAATGAATTCTTTGATTTGAATTTTTTTTTTGGCAATGCGTCGTGTAGGTCTTAAATTTCAAACTTTATGGTCTTAAAATGTCTTAAAAAGGTCTTAAATTTGACTTGCTGAAACCTGCAAGAACCCTGGTAAGTTCATTCTTTGTGCGTAAGAGTGTGGGATTATGTATTGTCTATATTGTAATCATTGTTTTAACTATGTACGAGACACTGACATCGCATTTGTCTCTCGTGCTTTCACTGAGTGATGTGTTAAGTTATATGTCCCCAAAATAGTTTTTGTCTTATATTTATATCATATTATGTTGTTATATACAATATCACATGAGCAAGAGTGCCATTTCCCCGTGAACAATTGCAAATATTTATTTTATACAACAGTTAATTTATCAATGAGTTAACATTGTGTTACATTTTATACACTATGTATAAATAAATATTGTTACATTTTATTGACAATATTGTTTTCCCTTTATTTCGCCGATGAAGAATTTCAATATGAAACCGTAACAGAGTCTCCCTGCAACAGACAGCGATTATTATTTTTTTTTTACCGAAATCTGCGTTTTGATCACGTCAGTTTAATGATTCCTGATTCCTGAATGAATCAGCCATTTGAACAAATCGGGTGAATGAATGACTCCCTCAACTCAAGACAGTGACTTGCCGCCACCTACTGGCAGTTTTAGTTTCATATTTAAAGTAACCTTTAATTAAAAGGTTAAAATTAGAACTTTTTATATACAGTATAAAAAAATTTAAAAAAATTCTCATAGCTTTATTAATGCAATTGTAAATGGATTGTAAATATATTAATGGCAGTTCTGATGCCGCTTCTGTGTCACGTCTGCACTGCAAAGATGGATTTTGATTTAAAGGGAACCTACTATGCAAAATTCACTTTTACATGGTGTTTGAACATAAATGTGTGTTGGCAGTGTGTGTACACAACCACCCTATAATGATACAAATCCACCAAGTGCTTTTTTTTTAAATCCCCATAAATCATAAGCACTGTCTCAGAACGAGCTGTTCTCAGATTCGGGGCAATGTGACGTCACTTTGCACAGGCCCCTCCCACGACTGTTGATTGACACTGCAGTTTGAGCATAGACCCGCCCTGAGTGAGCTGGACATAGTCCGCCATTGTTTCGACGCTGGAGCAACTGTAGACAAGAATGTCTCCTAAGCGATTGAGGTGTTTTGTTGTTGGATGTAAGAATGAACATATCAGTCTTCATTTACTCTCGTTGTTACTCGAGGATGGATCTGTACTGTTCGTGCTCCAGCTTACAGTCTCCGGAGCGACAGGCTAACGTTACTGATCACGGCAAAAATGAAAGTGAGAGAGTGCACTTTATGACAGCTCATCCAGTCGTGGATATACAGTTTACTAGTTGATTAAGCACCCACTGAAAAGGTGTGTATATATTTGTTTACTGTTAGTTGTTGTAACAAGTGTTTTGTGTACTTCGCTGTGAATGTTCCATGATAATGAAAGGGAGAGAGAGTTTATAGATAAGACTTTAATGCGCACTTATATACTGTGTTTATTCGGCTCTTACAGTGATTTTCTGGAGTAAAACTAAGGCTTCATCTTTTGTGTGAGGTACAATAAACTTAATCGAACTCATCAGTATATTTTGGTCATCATTCGGACGGGGTCTGCTACAGCAGGCTTGTATTAATAGTGGATAAAAGCAGATGACAAATAACCATAATTAAACTAAACTATACCTGTTCTATCTCCATACAGCATATATTCTCTGGCTCTGTGGGCATTATTGTCCGACTCCGGGTCGAAATGAACACCGCTACTGAGAGTTTCTGTTTTGATATTATCAGATGAGATTAGGGCTGTAAGAAAATCTTGGTCGACTGAAATCCTGAAATTTTCGACAAAAAATCTACTAAAAATGACGTTAGGAAAAAAAACGTTAAATTAATTAGCTGCGCACTGTGCGCAGTACTTGGTAGCCTTGTTGATCGCCTAAATGAATTATAAATAAACATAAAAAACAAGTAGGCTATTTGCAGTATATTAAATCGTTTTTGACCTAATTATTTTGCACTGAAATGAGTCACACGAGTCTGTCGGCTCTGACAGCGTTGCATCACGTGCACCTGCGCAATATCGTACTCGGTTACTAACGTAACCTCGGTTCTCTCTAGAAGAGGGAACGAGTACTTGCGTAAGAATATCTTTTTTAGAGGTTAAACCTCTTTTTCTTGAGATATTGAAGCCAAAAATTATCCTTAATTTTGCAATAATGTAAAACGCATTGCAGCAGCATGCAGACATGGGCGAGACAGCTCGCACGCCCATTGGCTGCTCTGCGGCAACTGCACCAGCCTATCGATAGAGGCTCCTCATGACGTCAGAACCAATGAGGGCGCTTCGCGCCCAATACGTCATGTCCCGCCGAAATCGGGTGGGGCCAGGGCTATAAATACGGCCCAGAGAGGCTGGTTTGGTCAGTTTTTTTCATCGCTGAAGCGAATCAGAACATGACGCATGCACGGCAAGATACGCAAGTACTCGTTCCCTCTTCTAGAGAGAACCGAGGTTACGTTAGTAACCGAGTACGTTCTCTTACGAGAGGTCTCTCGTACTTGCGTAAGAATATCTTACGCTAGGGGAACACAATGTAAAACGCCGTGCGTGCTTGAGACATAACACTAACGTCCCAAGGGCAGGTGCCCGGGGCTCACACAGTGCTTAATCACAAGGGACTCACAGAGAATCCGGGAAGAGGGGCTAGAATAGCATCATTTCTGTAACATTGAGCTCTGATAATAGCATATTATATCAAGTGTTCCACACAGCCAGGGCGAACTCAGCCTGGACTGGTAAATATGGGGGACTAACGTATTGCCCACAGAAGTATATAGGCGATCAGTGATTGACGCTCTAGCAGTTTCAGCATCCCGAGCCGATAGCATCGGGCGGGCAATACTTAAAAATTAAACCGAGAGCAACCTAGCTTGTAAAGCGGGAACCTCGAGGTTATAAAACCTTATAAATGTAGACGGGGAGGCCCAGCCTGCCGCCATACAGATATCTTGCAAGGCAATCCCACTGGACCAAACCCACGACGAGGCCATGCCTCTTGTGGAGTGCGCTTTGACACCTATCGGGCATTGCAGGCCCTTGGATGTGTAAGCTAGCGCTATAGCATCAACTATCCATCTGGATAGACTCTGTTTTGATGCAGCTAGTCCCTTAGAACGTCCGCTGAACAAAACAAAGAGCTGCTCCGTCTGTCTGAAAACAGATGAGCGAGACACATAGGCTCTTAACACCCTGACCGGGCAAAGGAAGCCTGCGTCCCCTTCCTCTTCAGATACCGGCAGGGCCGACAGGGAGATAACCTGTGCCCTAAACGGTGTGTTGAGGGATTTAGGAACATATCCGTGCTTTGGTTTGAGTATGACTCTCGAGTCATTCGGCCCAAACTCCATACACGTCGCGCTCACTGAGAGCGCTTGCAAATCCCCTATGCGCTTCACTGAAGCGAGAGCCAGAAGAAACACTGTTTTGAAAGACAAGAGTTTCAGGTCTATTGACTGTATTGGCTCGAATGGGGCACCTTTCATGGCTTCCAGAACCGTGGAAAGGTCCCAAACGGGAACTGAGGGTGGTCTGGGAGGGTTCAGCCTCTTAGCTCCTCTAAGGAAGCGAATGACCAGATCGTTCCTTCCTAATGACTGGCCAAGCGGTGGTTCAGTGAACGCTGCTATGGCCGCCACATAAACTTTGAGCGTGGATGGGGTTCTGCCCTTATCCAGAAGCTCTTGTAAAAAGGAGAGAACCTCCGGCACCCCACAGCGTGAGGGTGAAGTGCCACTCGCTGTACACCAGCTAGTGAACACAGACCATTTTGAGGAATAGAGCCGCCTCGCCTCGTCAGCTGCATCAGGACTGAAAACCAGACTTGGTTTGTCCAAAATGGGGCGACGAGTAGCACTGGGCATCCGCTCTCCCTGATTCGCTCTAACACCTGGGGTAGGAGCGTGACAGGGGGAAACGCATAGAGCGGGCAGCGGGGCCAGACGTGAGCCAGCGCATCCCTGCTCTTGGAGAAGAATTCCTGACAATGAGCGTTCTCTTGAGACGCAAATAGGTCTATTTCCGCTCTGCCAAATGTCCTCCATAGCATTTTGACTGTCTGTGGATGTAAAGACCATTCTCCTGTCGGCAGATTGTTTCTGGACAGTCTGTCTGGTCCCACATTCAGATGGCCGGGCACATGCGCTGCCCTGAGCGAGCGCAGATTGTGCTGAGCCCAGACCAGGAGGCGTTCCGTCAGCCTGTGAAGGATTCTGGATCTGATACCTCCTTGGTAATTTATATAAGCCACCACTGACATGTTGTCCGAACGGACCAAGACGTGGTGTCTTTTTATCTGGGGACAAAAACGCCTCAGCGCGTTGTCGACTGCCATCATTTCCAGGCAGTTTATATGCAGAAGCTTTTCCCGTTCCGACCACTGGCCGAATAACGGTCTGCCCTCGAGCAGCGCTCCCCATCCCGAGGTTGAGGCGTCCGTAGACACCACCTTCACACTCGAGGAAGTCCCCAGGCTTACACCTGACCGGTACCAGTCGGTCACTGTCCAAGGTTTCAGAGCTGTGACGCATTTCTGATCGACCTTGAGGCGCGCGAGACCGGAGGTCCAAGCTCTGCGCGGCGCGCGCGCTTTCAGCCAGTACCGCAGCGGGCGCATGCGAAGCAGACCCAGCTGAAGCACTGAGGATGCTGAAGCCATGAGACCCAGCATCCTTTGAAATTTTTTGAGCGGGACCAAAGCGCCGTGGCGAAAAATCTCTGTCATGCGCTGAATGCTTAGTCTGCGCTGCGGCGACAGCTGTGCTGTCATAGACAGCGAGTCCAGATCTGTGCCCAGAAAAGATATTTTCTGACTGGGAGACAGCGAACTCTTCGCCCAATTGACTGAGACCTAAATTCTCGAGGTGATCGAGTAATATGGTCCTGTGTTCTATGAGCTCCGACTGTGATCGAGCTAGAACCAGCCAATCATCCAAATAATTCAGCACTCGTATGCCTCGGAGCCTGAGGGGTGCGAGCGCTGCATCCATGCACATCGTGAATACGCGAGGTGCCAGGGAAAGGCCAAATGGAAGGACTGTGTACTGATATGCCTGGCCCTCGAAGGCGAATCTCAAAAATCGCCTGTGACGTGACGCTATTTGTATTTGAAAATAGGCGTCTTTCAGATCTATCGACATGAACCAGTCCCCTTGGCAAATTTGCGAGAGGATTTTCCTGGTCGTGAGCATTCTGAACCGTCGTTTCAGAAGTGCTTTGTTTAGTCGTCTTAGATCTAGAATGGGTCTGAGACCCCCGTCTTTCTTGGGTACCAGAAAATATCTGCTGTACATGCCCCCTTCGCTCTGAGCTTGTGATAAGGGTTCTATAGCCCCTTTGCTCAGTAACTTCGCTATTTCGGCTCGAAGTAGGTGTGCTACTTCCTTTTTCACCGTAGTTTCGATTCGCGCCGCTTTGCGTTGCGGGCGTCGACCAAACTGTAGCGAATAGCCTCTTTCTATAATGCTCAGCACCCACTTCGATACCCCGGGGAGCTCTGCCCACGCTTTCGCGTGAGTGGCTAGGGGTTGAATGATATCTGGGCTCTGATCGCGGCCAAGTGGCGCGCGGAGAGCATCAGTGTGCTGTAACATGAGCGCCGCGTTTGCAGCGTGCGAGACTGGGGGCGCGCTGATCACAGCGGGCAGCCTGCCCGCGCTCAGTTCTCCTGCAGCTGTGTGCTGAGAGAGAGCGAGCGTGGTGAGCCCCGTGGGGTTTAATATGTCTGTGAGCGAATGCGGGCGCGGGACAACGGGCCCATGCATAACGCTGAGAACACCGTCTGTTTGTGCAGACTGTATGTGCGTTGGTTTCGTTTTTACAGAAACCGTGAGACATGTAGCGTGTAGTGTTTGCGGGCACTGGGACGTGGGCACAATCACTACATTTGGTGCACAACCGACATAAGTCGATTTCATTTGTGCGGGCCGTGTGTGGCGGGCCGTGTCTGTGTGTAGGAATGGGCACTGGGCAGTGGGCATTTTTACTACACTCATAACACCATCGGCCGTGGCCGGAATACCAGAAAATACACTCTTTTTGGGATTTATCTGGGTCGCCGTAAAAACGGCGTTTGTGTGCAGGCAAGCGGGCTGTACTGCCGACTTGTTTACTGCTGAATAAGCTGGAACAGTCGCAATTACTGGAACTGAACGAGCAAAAATCTTTGGTGGAAATCCGGCCGCAGCGGGACTTGAACACCGTCGCTTCCGTAAACTGGCTAGGAAGACTTAGAGGCCTCGGGCTTTAACTCAATCTTCGGCCGTGGCCCACGCGGCGGCCGGCGGAGCGAGAGCGCGGTCTCTGATCCCTGGTCTGTCGGCGCTGTGGGGCGGCGGCAGCTGAGGGTTGCGGCTGGGAGCTGCGAGCAGACGGCTGTTTTGAGCGACCTGCTGCGGAGCTCGAGCGCTTGGGCAGAAAATGTTTCATTTCGTTCGGAGACGGGGGCGTCGAGAAACGCGGAGCGCTCCGAGTCCGGCATCTCCGAGAGCGTAAGCCATAAGTGTCTCTCAGCCACGGTGAGAGAAGCCATGTTCCGCCCCATGGCCTGCGCGGCGGATTTTGTGGCGCGAAGGGCGAGATCCGTCGCGCTCCTTAAATCCGTAAAGTTCACAGCTTCCGGTCCTTCCTCGTCCATTTTGCGGAGAAGGTTGGCCTGGAAGATCTGGAGTATGGCCATTGAATGAAGCGCCGAGACAGCCTGCCCGGCGGCGGTATAAGCGCGACCGTGCAGTGACGAGGTAGTGCGGCAGGCTTTTGATGGCAGCGCCGTCTTAGCACGCCGTCCAGCAGAGGGCGGGCAAAGATGGGCGGCTACCGCTTCCTCGACGGGAGGGAGAGAGTGGTATCCTTTGTCCTTAGCACCGTCGACTACGGAGAATGCTGCGGACACGGGAGCACGCACTCTGGCTGAAAAGGGAGCGCTCCAAGACTTAGCTACCTCTTCGTGAAGTTCAGGAAGGAAAGGGGCTGGTCTTGAAGGCTGTGAAGCGCGGTCCCTTTGAAGAAAACAGCCGTCCAGGCGGTTAAGTGCAGGCTGCTGGGGCGTCGACCACTCAAGGCCGAGGCTCTCGACGGCCTGCTCGAGCAGACGCATAAGCTCCGCCTCGATGCTGGCTCTTTTCCCCGAGGGGCGGTGAGAAGGTGGTGCGAGGTCCGCGGAGCTCGACCAATCCTCACTGCCCGAAAGGAGAGAGCAACTGTCGTCCTCCAATTGCACAGCTTCTTCATAGTCCTCAATGGCGGAAGCGGCGGCAGACGGCGGCCACTGACCGGCGGTGAGAAACTGAGGTGAAGCAGGCAGTGAAGCTAGCGGGCGCACCGGCGAGCTTTCGCAGGATGGAGGAGGTTCAGGGACCCGCTGAGCGCGGCGCTTTTTACGGCGCGGCAGCTCGGCGGGTGAAGGCGCGGGCGCAGCTTCACGGAAAAATGCCCGGCGAGTCCGCAGAGTCACCATAGGCATAAGATCGCAATGAGGGCAGCCGCCCTCGGCGAGCGCGATAGCTGCGTGATCCTCACCCAGGCAGGAAACACAGATGACATGGTGGTCCCCGTCGCTGAGTGGAGCTCGGCATGAGCCGCAGGATGAACGAGGCATCTTGAAAAAGACGCTCGTGCTCTTTGAGAGGAGATAAGTGTGAGTGTCGCAGCGGCGAACACACACACAGCAATAAAAGGATATATGTACGCCGGAAAGCGTCAGCAGGAACGGCGACTGAAGGCGGCGAGTTGTCGACCGGCAGCTTCAGATGCAGAGTAATCCCGCTGGGTGCTTGTAATCAGACGGCGCGGCTTCCTCTCAGGATCCAGCGATGCGTGAGCCCGCTGAAGAGATAAAAAACTGACCAAACCAGCCTCTCTGGGCCGTATTTATAGCCCTGGCCCCACCCGATTTCGGCGGGACATGACGTATTGGGCGCGAAGCGCCCTCATTGGTTCTGACGTCATGAGGAGCCTCTATCGATAGGCTGGTGCAGTTGCCGCAGAGCAGCCAATGGGCGCGCGAGCTGTCTCGCCCATGTCTGCATGCTGCTGCAATGCGTTTTACATTATTGCAAAATTAAGGATCATTTTTGGCTTCAATATCTCAAGAAAAAGAGGTTTTCCCCTAGCGTAAGATATTCTTACGCAAGTACGAGAGACCTCTCGTAAGAGAACAGAGCCTATGATTTCCGAAAATAGTACTGTTGTCAACTAGTGATATCATCACAATAACTTTTGAGGAATATACTGTATACAACATAATTTAGACAATTGTTTTTGTCATATGTATTATAATAACTGACAGACACTATAATTTCAGCCGCTCTCTGCAGCTCGCATGAACATAGGAGCTCAGCTTCGCGGCTGAGACACGAATAGACCATTAACTTAAAGCTTTTACTCTTAAACACAAAAGGCACGTCCACTTTAATAACATTTTTTATTTATTAAACAAAGCAGATCAAGAGCAGAAACGAAATATAGTGCATAACTGAAAAATAAAGCATAGGCTCAAAACAAATACAAACAGTGGGCACAGCGCAAATTTGCATTCGACTTTTTTCCCGTTTTCTATTTAAAAAAAATGCTGCCACACTGCCGATGTCTTTGTTGACATGGTAGAAGAGGACTGACTATGAATTAAACGCTCTCACAATTAAATAAATTATATTTACCAAACCTTCTAGTAGCCTTCTTTCTTCTCTCTTCTCCAGTGGGTTGGGCTAATCCAAAAGAAGTGAAAGCAAGGGGGGTGTTCTGAAGACAGACTGTTACCTGTGAAACGGGTGCTCTGAAAACACCCCCATTAGCAATTAGTGCTTTCCACCTGATGAAATGAATGTGGCAAAACTGATGAAATGAACGCGGCAAAAAATCGACCAATCAGAATTTTGGTCGAGCCAGAACGTATCGACCAATTAATCGACTAATCGACTGGGAGATTACAGCCCTAGATGAGATTGTCCTGGCTCTTAGCGCGAGCTCGTGAGGCTCCGCCCCCTGGGCCGGCAGCAGCAGTTAATTTGCATTTAAAGGGATACACACTAAAACGGTGCGTTTTTCTGAGCCCCAAAAAATGACATTTGAGACATGCTGTAAAAAAATATCTGTTGTGTATTTTGAGCTAAAATTTAACATACACACTCTGGGGACATCAAAGACGTATTTTACATCATTAAAGGGCACCTATTATGCCCCCTTTCACAAGATTTAATTTGACTGGGAACAGTGGTATTGTGTTATTATTTTAATAGAATTTAATTTGAATGTTAGAATTTGACATGCAAGGTGATGCATACATCTAAAAATGCCCATATATAGGTGAAAATGACCCTGGAAATCAATTTAAGGTGGCAAATATTGCCCCTTAATTTTTTTATTTCTGTCACTGCTGTGAACTGACCACTGTATAGAATATGAAAAATATGAATATCTTTGAGTCAGCTGTCAACAACAGGCCTAAACCAGCCATGGCACCTGCACAAAAACACAACCAGTATCTAATTATTATCAACAAAACGTATGATTTTAGGCTACATATTTAGAAGACGCTTTTGTCCAAAACTTACAAAAAAAGAACAAAGCAATTCGTCAAATATCAGTCATAATTAATACAGGTTAGACAATGTTAAAAAAATGCTAATATTATGCACGTCATTCATATTAAACCGTATATTCCACCCCATACCCGCTACAATTGAGAATCACTTTAAGCATGCACAGTTAAGACAATTTGATGTAGGCTATTCCACTTAATACACAATAAAACGATATACAATAAGATTTGTTAACAACGAACCTCCTGGTGTTCTTCTAAAATGAGGACGAGACAAATCCGTGAGTACAGTTTACAAACCTGTGGGGATGGATTGTGAAAGCGTGGGCACGGTTTATGAATTTGTGGGTACAGATTGCAAAAACTGAAGGCACGGTTTACAAATCTGAGAGCGCGGATTAGAAACTCGTGGGTACGGTTTATTAATCTGTGGGCACGATTTGTTAAACCGAGGGAACGGTTTGAGAATTCGTGAGTACGATTTATAAACTGTGCGGACGGATTGCAAAACCGTCGCCATGGAATGTTTTTTTTTCTCACACAGATGACTTCCCGGGCTCCGTATTTAAGCTCTTTACATCTGGCAATCACAAACATCAATGTTAGTTAGGACTTGTTACCAATGCAAGATAACCAAATGTCAAATAAAAAAGCGTTCCCAGGAGAAATAACGAGCGAGCCAATATGGTGACGATTATTTTTTATTAATCAAGCAAAGCAGATATCATTATGTCGATTAAAATATGATTAATCGTACAGCCCTTCGCTGTCGTACAAGCACATTTCAGACACAAATGATTTCTCATTACAGGGGATTTTGTATCACGCTTTTCCACTTACTCTCATTGTCTACAAAGTGTACAGCATTGCCCACCTAGCTGAGCAATACTAGTGGGTGCGGTTGAGTTTAATTACGGCAAAATTACAAGCAGCTTAAGGGATTACCTGCACATGATATTGTAATGATGAGGATGCTGAATATGTGCTTTCTGCTTAATGGCTCTACGAATACTGGCATATTTGATGAGCCTGTCAGGAGTCCATCTGCTGTGCACTCCTCCTGTGATTACTCCTGCTTCCCCATTCTCATTCCTGTTCTTTTGCATCTTCTCATTTACCTCCATCGGCATCGATAGCTGTAAATAAGTTAGTGCGGGCTGAAAATGCTGCTTAATGAACTTTATGACTGTTGAGTTTATTATCCTGTCCTCCTGTGACAGTTTGTTACACAACTTTACTGGCACTTTTTTTCTGCTTCTCATAAGCTGTAAGTGGGTCATTCTGTTCCTGATTTAGGAGCAGTTGGAATATTTTGACAGGTTTTGCTGCAGTAGATTTCAGCATGTGGAATTTTTTCAGTGTCTATCTGGCTGCTACTAATGTACGGTAGCGAGTATTCATAGAATCAAGAGATAAAAGATCTTTTTTGTATTTATTGAAATGGGTCACCCGAAAATGAAAGTTGTCATCACCCTCATCAAAAAACTATTTTGGTTAAAAAAAAAATTCTTTAATAAAGTTTTTTTCTTTCTTTTTTTTGTTGCACTTTTCAGGGGAATTGTTATATAAAAGTCTTGTTATATAGTTTTCTGTGTTTTAAACTGGGATCGAAAATATTTTAAAGGGGTGGTTGATTATGATTTCACTTTTCTAACTTTTGTTAGTGTGTAATGTTGCTGTTTGAGCATAAACAACATCTGCAAAGTTACAACACTCAAAGTTCAAAGAAAAGGGAATTTTATTTTACATAAATCAATTAAGGACTACAACAAACGACTTGATAGGGACTACACAAGCTTCTTCCCAGGTTAGTGACATCACAAACCCTAAAATTTACATAAACCTTGCCCTCAGGAACACACAACAAAGGCCAAAGGGCTGAGTCCATGAGAAGAGGAAGAGTTGTTGTAGTAGAGCACATTTGTGAGTCTGCTCAAGCTGTTGCATCCGTCTTTTCACATTTATTGCAATACAGTACGTAACACAAATGCAATAGCATGGCACTCTGTAGGCATCTTGCAACAGTTCCCACACAAGCGATTTATAGATTATCATGACAGAATATGCTAATCAATGACTTGAAGATAGTTAACTCCACATCAGCTTTATAAATTCATCAACTAACCATTCAGAAACTTCCTGTTGCATTCTACATGTTGTCACTTCTTCTTGAGTCTCTCCATCATTGTCTGACTCTGGTTTGAACATAACAGGCAGAATGGTTTCTGACATTTTAGTAAGTGTCTGCAAGCTGTTAAGGACACAAGCTGTTGAAGCTCCGCCCTCTGTGCGGGAAGCAACAGCTCATTTGCATTTAAAGGGACACACACACAACAATGTGTTTTTGCTCACCCTCAAAAAGAGACAATTTTAACATACTATAAAAATTCTGGGGACATCAGAGACTTATTTTGTAAAAAGGGGCATAATACCACCCCTTTAACATTTTAAAATGTAACAATTTCAAATAAAAATTTCACCATTTACGCAACACAGTAACAGTTTTCACTTTGAGTTAGACATGACAAAAGTAAAATGTCAAGAACATTTTGTAATTGCACTTATTGAAACTGGTGGTTTGAGAGTAATTTTTGGACCGATTTATTAATGGGGTCAGCTAACCCAAAAATACAAATTGTCATTTACTCACCTTTCATGTGTTTAATGAATTTTAATGAAATTTGATATGTCCCTCCATTGTTCACTCCACGCAACTACCACTTTGTCTCTCCAAAAATTTCATAGAGATCATAAAACGAATCCATATGAATTGAGCTGTTTAGTAAACATTTTCTGAAGAGACACGATTGCTCTATATGATTGACATTTAATTTTGGCTTTTATTCACATATAAACATTCATCAATGCACACATCTGATATGGTAATAAAAAAGGGAAGCTCAAGCATGTTCGCTTGACGTGCAAGAGCCAATGAGTTTTTTTCTTGCGCGTCAAGCAGGTTCGGTTGAGCTTCTGTTTATGTTCGCTGCTCAATGTTTATATGTAAATAAAAGCCTAAATTCAATCTGTTCATCATATAAAGGTAAACAATACAAGATATCAGACCGCATTGGTGAAAGAATCCAGGCGTTCAAGAAGTGTCTATGCTATTGAATGTCATGAAAATCCTCAAAAATAGAACAGATTGCCAACTCAAATTATGGCTACAGCTGCCTAGTCATTCACACATTTTAATATTTTTGTCAGAATGTGTTTTTGGGTGAGCCGTTTTTTTAGTGTTTTTTTTTATTTATTATAATATAATATGAATAAACACAATGTGTTCAGTGATTAACAGCTGTAATGCCAACTGTCCAATAAATATGCCCCACTAGGCTAACTAAATGTGTGCTATGCTTAGTTTCATAACAAGATAAATGTGATTTATACTGGGTTTTTTTGGACCTCATTGCATATCCTCATGGAAAAGTGATGTGCTGAAATCAACTGCTGAAGCGTAGACATACAGACATGAAATCCTAATTCAAGCTCTGGCTGTTAGGACAGTATGCATGGCTGAATCTTCACACCCTTTTATTTTTCAGATTTTCCAGAAATACCCTCTGGTGCGGCTAACCATGATACAATGCACATCCTGTAGGAACATTGATTAAAGTGCCCCTATTATGCTATTTTAAAGTTTCCTTATGTTGTTTTGGAGTCTTCTACAACAGGTTTACATGCATCAAAGGTCAAAAAACTGTTTAATTTCCTCATAATATACATCACCACATTTTCAATGATTCTAAATCTCAAACGACTTGTCAAATGAATCAATCTCTCTAAATCCCGCCTTTCCGCGAGCTACTCTGCTCTAATTAGCCAGACAGCTCAGTCTGTTGTGATTGGTTTACCGCGTACCGCGCATTGAAAACAAAAATGCCCATTGCCATAACAACGTCAGCTGTCCTGAGGCTTCCTACACTGTAAACTAAAGACATTAATGAACAATGACGTAGATTTTTACCATATCAATGCGAGCGCGAGTCCGATGATGAAACACTGGAGAAACTAGTTATTGAACCCGAACCTCCATCGCAAGGACGACTCGAGCAGGACGTTTCTCAGTGATGCACTACTCAGTTTGAGGTACATTATGAGATGTTGCAACTGTTATTCCTCACCATCAGCATTAACAAGTGCATGTCCATCAACAAACCGATTATTTAACTTGTACTCATTTATTTACCGAGTATTTTTGTAATATATTGCGGTGAACATGTGGAAACTGTATCAATAACAGTGCATGTATGCAATGTTGTATACATTAGCCGAGCTCTAGCGTGAATGACTGATGTAACATAAATGTTGGTAAAACATATTCTTGCTCCATGCTTAATCTTTTCTCAAAGTAGTGAGAATGACAGACAATCTGCATTAATAGACACAGTTATAGGTAATAGTGGCCCACAACTGATTAGCAGAAGTGTTTCAGTAAAACAGTAATGTGAGTTAGCCAGTTAGCAGGAGACCTACACAAAATAAAACTCAAGTCAAAACTAAGTATTTTGAACACCATCTTTCAAGAGCAAGCGGTTTGCGAATCCTGCATTGAACACCGAGATTTGATTAATATTCGATCATTCTGAATATTTAATTTTATGTAATGAGATGCATCTTCATACACAGGTCATGGGCTGGTGCAACAGGAGGGTTTTGCTGCTCAAGGAGATCACTTGGGCCGAAGGCTTATGGCCATAGCGGGAGACAATGAGACTGAGGAGAAGAACTGCACAAAACCAGGTAATGCATATGTCACTTAATAGTATGCATTGTTTCCCACAGGATTTTGTGAGACTGTGGTGGGCAGACCTTTGTCTAGGGGGGTTTGTGGACAATATTGTATTTTTTTAAGTAAAATTCATCAATCTGGAGCACTTAGAGAGTTCAAAATTAAGAGCTCCAACCCATATTTCTTGTGCAAATTTAACAAAGAAAAAAGTTAGTGAATTGACTTGTACAGGAACGTTAAAGGGGACTTCAACCTTTTTGTTGTTGTTGTTGTGATATGGTATACATTACATTAACACTTGTGTTTTAGGAAGCCAAAAAATTTGAATATAATATTAATAATTTTATATTATTCAGGGCTCGACATTAAGCGAGGAGAAAATTGTTTAAATTTGGTGGTGTAAACAATTTATTCTGAAGCAATATTTTCATAAGTGTTCTATCTGTTTTTACATGCTTAAATCTGCATATTTTTGATATTTACATAGGGTGTTATTTACTTCATAAAGGCCTTTTTTTTTTACTTATTAAATGTATGCATTATCTTTCATGTCAAAGTCTTACATTTGGCATATTTACTTTGCTGTATACTATATACTATAAAAATTTGCTCTGTGGCCTCTGTCCATCATGGCCTCCTAATCACCCCCATACTAATTGGCTTCATCACTCTGTCTCCTCTCCACCAATAAGCTGGTGTGTGGTGGGCGTTCTGGCGCAATATGGCTGCCGTCGCATGATCTAGGTGGATGCTGCACATTGGTGGTGGCTGAGGAGATTTCCCCTTCTATGTAAAGCGCTTGGAGTGCTGAGAAAAGCGCTATAAAAATTTAATGTATTATTATTATTATTATTATATAGTGCCGGTAAACTTGACAACCGCTCCACCGTAGTTGATGTGTAAAGCTCCACATCAGCGATGGCTGAGTAGCACCGGTGGTGGTACATCAAAACACATTTTTTTGTATGTGAATGCTGTTTTACATGAATATTATGACGCGTGAACTGAAGCACAAAGCTTTGTTTACAAAATAAATAATAGGTTCGCATTTTAATGTTACATCGCAGCCATGTAAACATTTGGATTCATGATGAATGAGAGTTGTGCGTGAGCCCATAAATTTGTATTCTGGTTTGCGATCTGGTCACCCGATTATCAGCGAATTTAACAATAATCTATTAGTTATTCCACTGTACATGGAAACTCTTGTTTGTTTTCCCAAATCTTCACTCACGTCTCACTCTTTACACTGAATGTGATCAAATCAGAATCATCCTTTCGTTGCTTCCCTTGGTATTATATAGAAGTTGTAATCAGGCTACTTGTTTGGGCAAGCAAGTATAATTCTCTTTCACAATGGCGGGCCGCTACAGTCTAGTTAATGAATAGGAAATACTGGTATGAATAATGATCTTTTTCCTATGAGTGATTTTATTATTATTATTATTTTTATTAATTTTGTTCATACTGAGAAAAGACATTGTCATTGCAGGGCTTACTAAACGTAAAAACAAGTCCCCATATCCCCCATGAGTTGGGAATACATTGAAATTCCTCCAACCACTTCTGTTACTATTCTGAGATCAAGTCTTAGGAGTAAATTGTAGCATTTCACAAAAATTTTCAGATCTGCTGTCACAGGACACGCACAAATGACTGTTTAAATCCTTGATTTCATACTATGCTGCCCTATGAGTTGCCAGCTATGCCAGGATGCGATGCAATAAGATTCCAGTAGCAAGTTATTTGTATGTCGACACAGATGCGACACGACTGCAGGATGCAAAAAAAATCTATCAAAAATCAGTCAATCAGGTGAGTGTGAACACACTGCACTCGCAACGAATTAACAAGTACAATTAAAATTACGAATTGAAATTCATAAATATTACACCATTTTAACATTATTAAAAGATTTAACTGAAACAAGCTTTTTAATAGACTACACTTAAGTTCACATTGAGTTCATAGTCGTTCTTGTTTCCTTTAATTTTAATTTCCTTTAACTTAACTTATCTCGTGTCGCATCATGTCTGGTTAGGACACAGTGTTAGAAAATAAATGTATTCCACATAATGAAATTTCAATGTCTGTGTTTTATTTTTTTGCGTTCCTTGACTTTGGGAAATGCTATTTGCTTCACATATCATCCCCTTTTGTCTATTGTCAAAGATGACAAGACAATGCTGATAAAGACATAAATCTTGAACAAAATGTAATATATGCATTAGAACGTCAATGGAATGGGGCCCAGTCCTGACAACTTATTGAAATGAATTGTTCCAACAGTAAATTAAGCTGGAAATCTTTATCGCTCGGGGCAGCTTTGTGGAAAGACAAAAGAATTGTAAAGGAATATTGGTGATTTATGAGAAAACTGGATCTGTGGCATGGAAGCAATAAGGATATTTTTAGATGTTTGTCCCCTCGACATTGCTGTGACCATAGGAGATGCTAGGGAGGATGAGACCAGATCTTCGGATATATCTTGGGAATCCTGGCATCTCAGTGCCCCAGGGCTCTCTCATTAAGCGGCTCTTATTTTGCCGGGCGCCACAGTTCGGTGTGATTGTGTGTGTGTGTGTGTGACCCTGCATGCACTGCGTCGTGAGATTCTGGACCCTTTCAGGGGTTGTCTCTCTATTAGAGTTGTGAACTGAGTAAGTTTGTTATTGTGGGCTGATGGAATCTGCCCTTTCAGTTTGTTCTCTGTCTTTAATGAATGTTTCAATGTCTTGGGGCGTGTGGAACAGCACAGCTTTCAGGCATATTTGCTCAGCGGTATGCCATGCGCCGTTGTCAAACCCTGACATAGTGGATCTTAGCCTCGCTGCTCCCAGCCAGAATGTGAGCGAGCGGTGATCTGAGGTCTTTGCCAGCTAGATGAGTGAGAAGGGAGAATTTATGAATGCATTTACTTCCTGCTGCGTGTGAGAGTTTGCGAAGAGCACTTCTTTTTTACTGTTGTAATGTAATGCTGACGAGGTGTGTTTTTATTTTTATTTTGGGGAATTGAAGCAGTTAGCCATTCTAAGCAGCTGAAAAAGATACGCCTTGTTTTTCCCCAAACTCCCTCCTACAAAGATACCCTTGAGACCGTTGTAATGCTTTCCTGCTCCATCTCAGATTACATCATCTTGGTGTTGTCAAATTTATCAAAACCAACATTAGCAAAATAGAGACTTGCACAACAAACTAGAAGACAACTGCTTATGAAGCTGAATATACGCTTAACCTGACTGATTCAGCTACTACATTCTCATTCTCACTACATTCCTTCTTTCTATAGGATGGCCTACACAATGTTTGATGGGCAGAAAACACCTCAGACTTCTGATGGGTTAAGACATTGGTTCTAAACATTTTTGACTCCAAGGCTCCCCATTGTCCACAACAATATTCAAGACCCTTCAACTAATTAAAATTAGTTTCAGAACTCTCAACTTCAGAAAACCCAACCTTTTGGGTGGCTTTCACGGATACAGGTGTGATCCTTTAGCACAACTAATTCAGTAATATCTGTCTGGTGATAAAGGTATTTTCTGAATGCCATTCCTTTTTGCAGAATGGCTCACAGTGATAAAAACGCTGACATTTCTGTACAGCTCTTAGGCCGTTTTTACACTGGGCACGTTTGCTGCGGTCTGAGCACAATTGTTTCCAGCGCTGGTCTGGTTTCCCTCATAATTCGATTTTTTTGAACCCTGGTGCATTTGCGTTCATCTTACATCACCACAAACAGGGTACTTTTTTTTTTTTTTTTTTTTCTGAACAAGTGCACACCCGAGTCCCTGTTGCCTTTACATTCACGCAAGTCACGGCACAGTTCAAGTGCAACTGAACTCAGACCACCTCCTCCAGGTAGTCTCGGGTTCGGGACCTCTGTGCGCTCCCAGGTCCACATTACAGCTTTCACATTAGCAATTTGTCATGTGAACAGTTCCCCGTTCCGATCTAAACTGCCAGTGTAAATAGGGATATAATACAGTACGCATCAATATGTCTTTTCTTTGTGCTTTAAACTTTTCAATGCGGACTCGACGCGCTGCGTGCTGTGACTCATGTTGCTTCAAGCGCATCATTCTGCGCTCGGGATGCGCATAAGACAAGAAATCAGCTGCGCTTTGTGCCGCACTGTATTGGAGCCTTTCATATCATAATGACGCAATGAAAGATTATTAATAGCCGTTCTTGTTCTGTCCTATCTATCATATGTTGCTACCTCATTAAACAGCTGTGCTATACATTTAAAAAATGTCTCAATTTTATAGTAGGCTATATATAAAATAATTGATATTTTTGATTTTTGTTATCTTGTTTTTCATGAATGTATTTTACAATACAAAGAGCAATGTGTAACGTTTTACCAGATTTAGTGTTACACTTATTGTCTCTTATTTGTTCCCCACTAAACGTTTTTTTTGCACAAAATGTTAAGATTGTATACAATTATTGTGCACTCGTGATTTTTCTAGACTAAATTTTACTGCTGAATTATTATCCACTAATCTAGTTTATAATAGCATTTATGTCAGATTAAATCATATATATTTTTGTTGTTGTTGTTTTTCTTTATAATGAAGTTGTCTGTATTATGTAGATTGTATTTAGCACACAAAATAGTGATTCAACACAGAGTTATAGAAATTCTACTTGAAAAAAACAACAAAAAAAACGGCGCTGGTATCGAATGGTATCGGTCGATACTCAGAATTTTTGGTATCGGATTGATTCTGAAAAAATGGTATCGGTGCATCCCTTAGTGTAAAACCAACCTTAGTTTCATTTGAGCTCCAGCCCAGATCAATGGTGGATTGTTTCCAAAATGCATTAGAGCAGCAGTCCAACAACATCTTATGTTTTACTTAAACCATTGTTCATCCCTTGCTGTAGACATCAACACAGTGTCCACGCATACCTATAGCTGTTCATTTATGCAGTTGCTCTTGAGAGGTTTAGTGTCTGCCCTCATATTAAATTAAGGTGTTTCACAAAACATCAGTAAATTATACTCTCACTGTGTAAAACATTTGACAGTTCACCACAATATTGTTCTGGCCAATAATAACCTACTCACAGAAGAAAAGTCAACATAACAACCAGCCAGAGTTTCTAGCTTTGTGACATTTAGCCTAGAAGCAGGTAAATGTGAAATCGATGATACCGTAATAATCAGCCAATGTGCAAAGTGGTGGCACTTTCAAGTACTGATACAGCAATCTCTGTGAAAGCTTGCACAGACTACACCTAAGCAATTTGTTTAATGTCTTGCAACTTTGTGGTCAGAATTTTCATCCATCTAAAAGTAATGAGTAGCAATTATTTCATAGGCATTCTGTAAACAGTCCTGACTATATACCAAGTTTACTTGATACTAAGTGCCTCTCAAATATCTTTTAAGGATTTTATGCTAGCTCTATTTCTCTGTTTGCTTCCTTTGAAGAGCTTGTTGTAGCATCTTTAGTACTTCGTAAACGCTCCTTCCTAGCAGACAGATTTAAATTAATTGCACACTGATTTATGGAAGTTACATAGCAATCAGTCAATCAAATTGGAGCTGGCCAGATCTTGCCATTTCTGCATGCACCCTAAGCTGTCCATGGACACTTTCTGAAGCTGAGACTATAGGGTAGGTTGTCATCAATAACCTTCTGTTTCTCTTTTTAATAAACAATATGTTCCTTCATTGTCAGTTTATGTGAAGTTAATATAATTTGATGTGATTAGGGCATCATACCAATCTCGTCAGCTCAAGAACGACATGAAACAACTAATAAAAACGCGCAAACAGCATTCTCAAGAGAGAACATTCTGCATTTATGTTCAGAATTCAAACATGCACAATTCAATCTATAGCTGTAAAGAGAAGATATTTTGCTTGTTCTTGTGATTTTGGTAACCGGAGAATCGCACTGAAGAGGCGTTCACATAGGCAAACAAGCAGGTGCTTTGATGAGAGCGGCCTCCATTATGTTTGTGCTCCTCAGAAGCAGCTCAAATCAATAAGTAATCCGAAAGAGAGCGAGCGCTCAGACAGTCTGGGTTGGATGCCAGCTTGATGACTGAAAATTGAATAAGCAGAATGCTCCTGTGCCTGTGAAGAGGGGTTATTTTAGGAACTTACATTTTTCACAGACTGGAAAAGATTGATTGAATCGTTCATAAGGGAAAATGGTAGAATGTGTTATGCTTTGAGTGTGCACTTTTAAGATGTGACTACTGCAAGTTCAGGCACTGACATAGGTTAATACACTGAGATATGCTGCATAACTGTAAAGCTTTTGAATAAAGAAAACATGCTGTCACAGTGGGAGGCTTGTCAGATAGAGATGGGGCTAGAGGCGGCATTGTATTTCATCCAAAATTAATGGTGCTCTTTCCGGATTGCTCCCGTTTATGAACTACGCCGTTTATTCAGGAAAAGACTCGTAACTATTTGACATTTAAATGCTTACAGACCTTGACTGGTGTAATTCTGCTTTCAAATCAAGCAGTAAATAAGTCTTAGGTTGTGCTCTGGGTTGTTATCACTGGCAGTAACCACACACTATCCACAGTTAAACATGAAATGGCATTCCCAACAGAACCACCTCCACAGGATGGCTAGCTTAGCCCATTCCAGCAATCACTCATGCCCAGCCCACTTTGAGAGTCCTATAGGTGTACACGTTACAATTAACTGCATAAGTTTTCATCACTTTATCACTTTATATGATGAACAGATTGAATTTAGGCTTTTATTCACTGTAAAACAGAGTGAACAGTATATTTATTTAACTGAATTGAAGCCTTTGTGAATTCACAATAGCACTATTCTATAGTATGGTTTTTAATACATCATGCAGCCTTAGATAACAGTCTAATAATGCATTTCATGAATTCTCGCCTGTGGAATGTGTTACTTGAGGTATTTTGATGGTTACTCGACACTGGTAAATTGCAATCAAGTTTTTTTTTTAAATCGAGAACTCAAATTTAATCAAGGAATCGTGACAGCCCTACTTTTTTTGTTAATGAACATAAATTTACATTGCATCCTAACTACTACTACTACTGTCAACTCAAGCTACTGTCAAATGTGCATTTCTAACTGTACGTTCACACTGCCACCGGCGAGAGCGGCAAAATTCGCTCTCGCCACCCTGCCAACGACGCCGGAGAAAGATTCGGGGACGCTCTGATGCTCTGACGTAGATCGAAGGCGTGATCTTTTTAAACCAATGTTTACACGATTGTGTTCTCTGGAATCCTCTCAGGCGCAGGACTTCTACATTCTGATTGGTTGCCGCCGAACCACGTCATAGCTTATTACCATAAAGTTGACCTGACTTCAACTCTCTTCGCCGCTCTCACCGTCCAAGACGCACCGCGCCGCCCTCGCCGGAGCTCGCCGCCGGCTCTCATTGAAAATGAATGACTTCCGGCCACTTTGACGCTCTCGGCGGCGGCGGTGTGAACGCACAGTATTTGTTACAATATGTAATTTTAATAGTAATATTATTATTAATATTACAACATGTAATATTACATACAGCCAGCACTGCAAACTGTGCTGAAGATACGTGCCATCAAAGTCAGGCAACATAAACCTGTTTCATGATTTGAAACGGTATCACCCGCATGCAGAAACTAAAAAATCAACTTTTCTATTAAGATATTTATTTTAAGGAAAAATGACTGAAAAAGGTTACAGCATTCAGAAACATGAAGTGTTTGTCATGTTCTGACAATAAAGAGTAGTTTAAAACCACAATTATTGATCTGGTTTCTATAACTTTCACTTAGTTGCAAAAATCTGCCTTTAAACTTGAAAGAAATACAGATTTGACATTCATCATAATTATCATTAGAGACTGATATGAATTTTTTTTTATCGTGATAATTTTTTTTAGCCATATCATTCAGCCCTTAGTAGTATGTAGTATATGCCATTCTGAACACATCCTACGATTTCTTGCATAAGGCAGCGACTTTAACATGCCACTCTGACAACCACACACACCCTCAGCTCAGCACAGTATGTCCAACTGCAAGGCGCTGATCCTGCCATGTGTGTTCACATCAGGACAGACGTTGATGGAAAAGGTCATCAGATGATGGGAGAGAAGCACATATGGTCTCTCTACCTGAGATGCTTCTCCACAGTAGCTCATCTTATATGCTGTTTGTATAGCAGATACAAACCCAAAGCACATGCATACTTGCTTGTACTTTATTTTGTTCACCATTTGTTTGGATACACTGACAAAACCTCCACCTGAAAGCACTGTCATGATGTCCACAGAGACAGGGAGAGATTGTTTTTATTGGTACTTTCATTAATAATGGATGCAGCATGCCAGAGCTCCTAAGGACTTTTAATAGATTTACCTGCAAGAGATTGTGATGCTTCACACAAGTGCATCAACCTGGATAAAAACAACTTACACTGTCAGCAGCAGGTCCTGCTGAATACCACGTGAAGTCCCGTCTTACAGAAGCAGCACCTATGGAAAATGGTTGCATCATTCGTATCCGCTGATATTTAATCATATATACTAATTTATATTTGTTTTCCCTAAACCTTATTTATTCTCGTGTGTCAATCAAGCATGGTTGACCTTCTGTGTTTGCAATATTTGATAAGCTCTGTTGATTGATTGTTTTTATATATGAATAAATCTGTTTATCATATAAAGCGATTATGCTTCTTCAGAAGACTTGTGTCCCAATTGATGCACTATTCAAGTAGGCTATACTATGCACTGTATAATTTAAACTGTGTTAATTTCATTATGGGAACATAATGTGTATTTACATTTTTTGTGTACTTGTTTTATTTTTTTATTTGTCTGTACAATGACATGTCATTGAGGTTCAATGTTTTGGACCCCATTGACTTTAATTGTTTTTGTAACACATTTACGAAACTGCTGTTACTTTTCTAAACGATCGGACATTCTGTATGAGTTTTGCTTGATGGGCGAAATGGTACAATTGCTAAAACGCCTATAGGCTTAAATTGAAGGAGGGATCCGTGCCATATCTAGAGACCAGAAACAGACTTGTTGGTGGGCTATTTGATTTGGGTCCACCTATCAATGGCTTCACATCCACCCAGAATGCCCTAGCAACTGCTCAGCAACCACCCACAACATCGTAGCATTATGGTGGCAACTTTTGCATGTGCACTCACGGGTCACCTTTTCTTTTTTTTTTCTTTTTTTAGCATATAACCCTTTGGCTTCAAAATATAATGTAGCTACTATATGCAAGTATAATGTATTCAGTAGCACCAAGCAGTTCAGTTCTCTTGGATGTGGCTGCTGTGAATGTCTTGAGTGTATGTGTATTTTGTTTCTGGTAGGCTGTGCATGATACTCTGTATGTCTGCATGTGCTCTGTGGGTTTTCTCAAGAGACGACCTTGAGGGTGTCCTCTCCTTCTCGTGATATGGGAGGGGCAAGCTGTGGGAAGGGAAATGTGATCAGGGCACCAATCACTCTCTTCCGCTTGATGGATAAAACGTTGGGATTTCGTTAGTTTTTCTCAACCCTTCAGATAACTACAATGGAAGCGATGATGGTGCTTGTGATAAAACATCACGCCGCTATTGCTGTCATTTATGGTAGATTACTTCTTAATGGGGAGAGCTATTAGTTCCTCGAGTATTTAAATGAGCTCTTCAGACTGAAAAATGAGTTGGTAGTAGAAGATTTAAGCCGTTTTTGATGCATTTTCACAGCAGACGCTTTCATCACTGGTGTTTGCTTTGAAGGATAATATCGGTGGGAAAAGTCTGTCTTGCATTACCCCTTAGGGTAACACCTAAGGTGTTTTTGGGATCCTTGATGTTTTGACATGCCCTGACATTTGTGCTTTTTTCAGTTGCTTATAAACATATGAATGGCAAAGGTGTCATTACACTCTATTCAGCACAAACAGGGCTACCATATGTGAGCAACATGTTTGTATTTTTGAGAGAATGTTTATTTTCATGTTGTCGTCTTTTATGTTGCACCCTTTTCCCCTAGATGGGGTGTAACAGCATGGTTATTGAAAAAACAAAACACATACAAATATGTGTAAACTAAACATAAACGAAATATGTGTCCACAAGACTTTTGACTAATGGATGTTTTCGCCTTGAGTTTTTGCTTTAAAGTTATGTGAATATCATCCTGCCTATTCATTCACATAAAACAATGCATTGATGTAAATTGATGTAAAAGACACTTTGTTTGGAAAGGCAATATGCGTGGGGGTGTGAATGATCATGAATAATGCTGTGATTCACACCTGAAAAGACAATGACATGCATAATGAGCCTTTCAGTCAGGTATGCGTGTATCTATCTATCAATCAATCATATAGCCTAGTTATAATCCAAATATATATAGGACCATTCTACAGAATGGGTTCAAAGTTAGAGTTGGAAACATCTTGAATTTTTTTTTGTCTTTTCCACAAATTTTTTAATTCCAAAAATGAATCCCAAATTTGTCACTAATAAAAAATAAATAAAAATTTATGAGAAGGCTTATATTGACCTATGTAAATATATCTACCATGTAAATATATTTTTTGCTATTTTATTAAAGTTTTCACATGTAAATCAACAACAATTACAATTGTAACACTATTTGAAGTGTAATCTTTCTTTGTAAAAAGCATACATTTTATGCGTATTAGATTGAATATACATTGGAACAAACACTATAATAACATCTTTGTTGATAATTCAATATCTAATTTATTTTTGACAAAACATCCCATACTATGCATTTAACATATGAGCAGAAATTGTTTGATGTGGTAGTAGTCTATTTTACAGTAGAAACTTTATAATCTATCCAAAACTAGTCAACGAAATCTTGTCTAAACATTCAAATTTCATCTGTAACATTGTTTTTATGATATGTTAATATAGGGCATATAAATGTTAATTTGCAGTTTAATACGTTGCGTTAGACATTTTATTTCAACATATTTCAGTCGATTTTTACTCATCTCAGTATAGCAATTTAGTTTGGGAAAAGCAAAACTAGTAGATGTAAAAATAGCATGTTTACTAATGTAAGTGCCTGTAGTAAACAACAGTGCACATCTGTGCCGTTCATTCACCCGTAGACACGCGATTCATATTTAAACAGTCTGTTTGCGGTTTACAGACACTATTCAATATCGTGATTAGAACAAAGCACTTAAGAATAAGGAACTTACTATTCACAATCCTCAGCTGGATCCGTTGCTCCTCGAAATGAAACCGAAACCAGCTCTTCTGAGGTAAATTTTTCCAGGATTATATTGCTATTATGCTATTATTATTTCTCATAGCAAAACTTGATGAGTTTTATCGAGTTGATTTGGGCGTTTACAGAAAGATCGCCTCAGATCATTTGCGTTTCAATAGTGCGCGCTCTCTGTAGGCGTGTTCACATTAGCAGATAATGAGTTGCTATGAGAACGACTGACATCTCTCTTTTCATACAGATTACATATACAGAGAATATTTGTTTTTGTTTTGAATAAGATAACTTAAAAGACACTTAAATGTTTATAAAGATATATTGCTCATGTATGTGTGAATAGTATTCTCTGAGTTTTAAGTTTCGAGACGTGCTCCAAAAAAAAAACGTTCACGGAGAGGCAGAAATCATACCCTGTTTATTTTCTTTATTTTACAAAAGCACAATGTTTTGTTTCGATTGTAAGTGGACACATAAAAAAGTGGACATTTTACAGTTTATTTTGTCATATTTCTTAAGTCTGTATGACCATAAATGACAGTATTTTAAGTCTATTTTGCTGCTATGTGAAAAAAATCCAGCAAAACGCTGGGCCTATATATGACCCAGAATATCATGGAGACTTCCCATCCCCAAGACCATTCATGTAGTTTTCAGAAAATGTAGTTGGATAACATTTCAAAATTTAACTTTTTTTTTTTTTTTATATATAAAAAAAATGTCATTTTTGTCCATACAATGGTCCTCATTCATGAAACTTTAGTACATTCGGAGCAATTTGCAAATAAAACGGATCTTCCCCAAAACTGTCCTCCATATTCTCAAACGCTTTGTGAACATCAGATTTAGTAGTTAAATGTGTGAGTTTTAATGAATTCCAATCATTTGGAAATGGGGTGTTTGTCAAGTGTTGTGTGTGGTTTTTTTTGTTTTTAGGTAATATGTGATGTATAATCTTGTTAAAAGTAAACTCTCATTCAGGAACCGGTATCGGAGTCAAGGTATCGATAACACATTTTTTTGAACGATACCCAGCCCTACTTGGCAATATCCAGCAACCACTCACAACACCGTAGCATCATTGTGGCAACTTGCGTTATGGTTGTCCCCATCAGTAGGCCAAAAGTACTGAAGAGATTTCATTTGCTTTAGAGTGGCAGCTGCCTGTATAGATTATGGCATGATGTTGATTTAATTATGTGAGGGTTTTGGTAGTGTGGCCCTGACAGTGAGCATGTTGTACCTTTGGGAATTATTTGACCTACAGGGCTGCCATGACAGAATGTACTGACGTGTGACCTACCCAGCCATGTGTTTGTGAGGTTTTGATGTTTAGTTATTTTGCTCTAACAGGCCTTGGAGGCATATAAACCAGATTTAAAGGAATGTCCCGGGTTCAATATGGATTTAAGCTCTGTCTACTGCATTTGTGGCAAAATGCTGATTATCACAGAAAATGATTTTGGACTTGTCCCTTTGTTCTTGTCAAACATAAAAAGCATGGTTACAGTGAGGCACTCACAATGTAAACATTTAACCCTCTGGGGTCTGAGGGGTTTTCTGGGCCCTGGAGGTGTTCTGACATGCTCTGACATTTGTGCTTTAAGTTGTTTATAAACATGTTAATGGCAAAGGTGTAAATTCACTCTATATAGCACAAACAGGGCTACCATAATATGTGAAAAACATGCATTTATATGTTTGAATTTTTAAGAGAATAATGTTTATGCGTGGTTATTTGAAAAAATAAAAATGAAAGTTGCTGAAATAAGACCACAAAACACATACTAAATATGTGTCCACAAGACTCTTGACTAATGTATGTTGTCGCTTCGAGTTCTGGCTTCAAAATGATGTGAAAAACATCCTGCCTAATTGTTTTCATAAAACAATACATTGATTTTAACTTTGTAAAACAGTTTTTTTTTGTCAGAAAAGGTTTATGCGTGAGAGGGGTAATGGCCCATCAATATATATCAATATTAATGAGATTCAGACCAGGGGTGTGACAGACACTCCCCCAATGTCTAATGGCCCATCAAGTGAGGCAGCCTGGACAAAGTAGAGGAGTTTTTCACTGTTTTATTGTAATTCCTCTTATGTGGAGGAACTAAATGTTCTAAATTTGCAGGTATATCACAGTAAATGCTTATGCCCAGTTGATGCGGGCTCTAAGCAAAATAAAGCAAAATAGTGCAAAATGAGCAAAATAAACTAAAATAAATGCAGATAGAATATAGTTACATGTCTTGGTGCCATTTTTGAAAACAGTTCCTGTTCAACTGAAGACACAAGTGAACATTACATGCCTGGCATTTCCAAGGTGTGTCCTGCCTTTTACCAAGCTGTCCTTTGCAAAGCACACAGATCTTGCGACCAACTGTGCAAATGTTCTTCTCAAATGTTCAGTTGACACTGCATTCTCAGAAAAAAACATTTTGAAGAGACTCAGAGGAGTGTGTGCATCAGCAGGACTCAGCTGTGGGCCAGGTTTCCGTGCAGGCAGGAATCTCAGAGTCTGTGGAACCATATCAATGTCAGTCTCTGTTTACCATGACAGAGTAGACTGCTTGTTGCTTGTCTGAATGTTTGTCTTGGCCCTCTTTGCAACAGGCGTCTGATGATCACCATCACCTTTATAGCTGTAAAACAAACAAACAACTGTGAGCATGCTTATTACACAAAATATAACAACTGCATTTCAATCATTAAAAGTAACATTGGCCAGATGCAAAGCCATACAGACACATAATGTTTGTATGGACAATGTAAAACCAGAATGACAGAAAGGGAATAAGTGTACTTACTTTTCAGTTGTTCTCAAATCTGAACGACACCTGTCGCGTGCCCTCCCAGTGCGAGTTGCAGGTGAGGTTGAGAGTGATGCTACCACATTCCTATAAAAATAATAATATTAATATTAATAAAGGTTGAACAAAGTACTATGCCAGCACATGCATAACTGATGGACAGTCAGCATGTTGATAAAACAACATCAGGTCTAACATCTGTAAAATAGTGGGTAAATATGTACTTACTCTTTCTGATTTCTGTCTGTGTTGCTGCGTGCCCTCTTAGTGCGAGTTGCAGAACCTACATCATTCCTTTCAAAAAAAGTTGAAAACTATTATTATCATATATTTTAGAGTACTATTCCAGCACATGCATAACTGATGGGCATTAGCATGCTGATAAGATAACACAAAGAAAAAATATGTAACATTATTAACCAACCTCCAAAAATAAATAAAGTCATACAGGCTCATATTGTATTAAGTAGGCTATATAAACAAAATTGAACGAACATGGGTAAATATGTACTTACTCTTTCTGATGTTCGACTGTGTTGCTGCGCGCCCTCCGAGTTGCAGATGAAGGAGATGCAGCTACATTCCTTTTTTTTTTAAAAGTTGAAAACTATTATAAATATTTCAAAGTATATTAGCCTACCATTAGTCTATATGAATAACTGATGCGAATAATTGTAGACACGTGCTGTAGGCATATATTGCGTGTCAATGGGCCATTACGGAGATAGCACAACGCAAACATTAACACGTTTGCAATTCATCAGCTGGGCATATTTACACATTTCAGCACATACACACATTTGCAATAGATATTTGCAAGCACTCTTCGTTGATGATAATGAGGCAGCATAAACACTAGTCAAAATATAATCTAAACATACATAATATTTTCTAAATTAATTTCAAAATTCTAACTTTCATACAGGCCTATGATCTAAACATCGTTGTACATATTATACAGCAAGTCTAGGCTATGCTGTATAAAGTCTTCTGAAGGCACACGCCGAAACGCGTTTGTGCAAATAAGTTTATTTATGCATGAAAAGAGCATAAAAAGCATGAAAAGTTTAAATAGGCCTACTCTTTAAAGTGAATTTCGTTTTGTATTAATTGTATCTTAATTTTAATCGTTATTTAATCAACCAAATACCTGTATTTAATACATAAGAATTAAAAATAGCTGGCAAAAGAGCTCCGTGTCGGCATTTTAACTGGAGCTCGCCTCATAAATGAACCCAAACTAAAATACCAGAGAAATATATAGAAAGCTCGAAATGTGTTATTTTAAACAAAACTATTAAAAACGAAAGAAAACAGACGTTTATATAAAACAGCTTGTCAACTAATGCAAGTAAATTTAAAAAGACTTACTCATCCGAAATATTATCCACGGCAAAACGTTCGTCGTCAGAGTCTTCTGAGGAAAATGTGAACGCTTCGTGCCATCTTCCAACGGCGCAGGAAAGAGAATGAATGAAACTTGCTGGTTTTAAGGCATTTCAGGGGGCGTTTACCTATTTTGCATAGATCACCTCAGCACATTATCTTATGAATAGCGCGCTCTGCGAGTGGGTGTGAACTCATTACAGATAATTAGATGAGACGGGAGAAACTGTACTTCTCTTTAGTTTCATACAGATTACATTGCATGAGAATATTTGTTTTGAATGTGAATTGTTTTATTTAAAAGTAGAAATTTAAAGCTTTCTTTAGACGCATGTTTCATGGTTGTGTGATAAGTATTAGCTGAGTTTCAGATTTTTGCGGAGACAGAGTGAGCTGAAAGCGCACCCTGTTTATTTAATTTATTTAAAAATAAAAACAAGGTTTTGATGTTAATGTGAGTGTACACAAAAAAAAGAAGACCCTCTATAGTTTATAATCATGTATTTATTTTATTTATATGACCATAAATGATGGATTTTTTTAAGTTTATGTTGCTGCTATGTGAAAAAAAATCCAGCAAAACGCGTCGGCGCGTTTGCCGACCTCAGAGGGTTAAGGTTTCAAAAGTATAGCCATAAGACTTGTTATTGTTAGACTAGTGCAGTGGTTCTCAAACTTTTTTTGGTTGCGCCCCCCTTTAAACATAAAAAAAAAAAATCTAGTTTCACTTTGTAATGTCATTAATTCATATAACAGTAAGAGAAAATAATAGAACAGAACTTAACTTTTAATTTCACATCAGCGGAGTGGCGCGTTCACAATAGTAGCTTGTGATTCGTCCACTAAAGAGGTGCTTTTCTATGGCGAGCAACTTCTGTGTTGGGCTTGTTTTAAAGGTGACAAGTCAACGGTCTGAAGAAGAACAATTCAGTGTAATTGTCGTTCGATGCCGCTTTATAAAGGCAGAGCGTTATTCACGCACTTGAATGCCGTTGCAGCGGCTGATTTTTATTTTTATTTATTTATTTGTTTTCTTGTTTTGTTTTTTCTGCTTATCGCGCCCCACACTTTGAAAACCACTGGACTAGTGGTAACTGCTTAATTACCTTGTCTGTTATAGTAGAACTGACTCTTATAAACCCACATATTTTATTTTAATTCATATCGGCTTGTTGGTTTATTTATTGGACACATTTTTACTTTAGACAAATTTCACTGCAAGATGTATCTCGTGATCAGTGACCCCGTTAAGCCTGCATATTATATAAGCCCTTTATTTATTTGTTCTCTTTTGTTACTATTCAAAATTCAAACCATTAGAGAAATTGCACTGCAAGTGGATGTTTCATAGGGCAAGTGACCCCATGTGTCAGGCAAAATTTTTTAAATGTATTTGCTTTTTTAATTTACATTTTAACTACACTACAACTATGATATTTTTCTAGAGTCTGGTATACTGGGTGTGTAAATCCATATTCAACCCACCCAGATCCAAGAGTACTAGGTGTAGCAAGTGAGGCATCCCGCTAGCAAAGCTCAATACTGGATGCATCACTGAATAGTCTCTCTGAGCTTATTATACTGCTTACATGCTATCATCTATCAGTCATTTTCTTTCCTATTTCTAAATTGAGCTTTTTCCCATGGCTGTGGTGTGTCAGTGTGTGAAATAATAAATGCAGTCCCATGCACTGGTGACCATGTGTACTACATACAATGTATTTTTCTTGCATTATGATTAAGTAGTATGTCCCTTGTAGGCATAATTTATATTCTGTTGCCCACACATTCCAATCGTTCTTTGGACTGTACCATCATTTCATGGAAAGTGACAACTTTTGCCAAAGTGACTCTTTCTTTCTCATTTCCAATGCAGCCATCCTCGAGTTCCCCATGGATGCATTCACCAACAGACAGCGTACACAAGGAGCTGTTCTGCTACACATATTTGCGGTAGGCAAACTTTGTGTGTGCACGTCAATCAACATCTAGCCTTGCTCACCAGTTGACCTTGTCATCCAGGATAAATGGTGCATGTCTGACAATTTTATGACAATTATAAATAGTTTGTCAGCTTTTTTTGTCATTTGTGACTGGTCATGAGTTTGCCACTATGAGTTCACAGCACTGAGGCCACCCTGTCAACAACTGCTTATAGAACAGAAGATCACTTAGACACCGCTTAAATTATTTCTGCACATCAACCCCATTATGGTGCATCTCATTCTTGTCTTTCTTTAATGGGTTTATTGTGGTTTCTGCTTTCCATTTCAGGCTTTATATATGTTTCTGGCCCTTGCTATTGTCTGTGACGACTACTTCGTGACCTCTTTAGAGAAGATCTGTGAGGTAAGAATAAATGTACAGTGGTAACAATGAGCTGTTCTTCTAAAACCAGAATTCCCCACATCATCCTTTCATGTCGAATGCTAGTTAAGGTTATACTAATATGCAACTCTATTAGGTATAAGTCAGGATGGTTGGTTTGTGTTTTTTTGCATGTTGACTGCGTGCTGTACTTTAGCCATCAAAGCATCGCCTTTGTAAATAAATCACTGTCTTTGACAATAAATTTCAAGACAAATTACTGTACAACTTATTACGTAATCCTCTAAAATCTGTTATTAAAGATTATAGTTATTTAGCTGTTTTATTTGTTGAATGTCAATTACTCTGCATTTAGTGTCAAAATATCCCTAAGAAATATGTCTGATTTGTGACATGACCCTAAAACCAGCCTAATTATACAGTGTTCCTTAAAGGAATAGTTTACTAAAAAATAAATAAATATGTGTGCCATTTATTTACTCTTTTCATGTAGTTTGGAACCTGTTATTTTTGTAGTAGAACAGTGTAATTTTTGAAGAATTTTTATGGAGATCTTTCAATGCAATGACACGACTACTGTAAATGTTGAGGGACAAAAAAAAAATATATACACTACTGTTCAAAAGTTTGGGCTCAGTAAGATTTATTAATACTTTTTTTATTTTTTTTGTAAGTTCAAAATATTTTTCGGTAAGAACACATTAAATTGATCAAAGGTGACAGTAAAGACTGACATATTTAAATATCATAGTTCTTTTGAACTTTCTATTAATTAAAGAATGTAAAGACTTTTAGAGTGAATGACTAGCAGCTCTTAAAGGAATTGTTCGTGCAACCCACTGACAGTTTTGCATATCTCAAGTCTATTTAGACCTTTTAATTATGGTCTTCGCACATCCTCTGCGTGAATTTGCATGTTCCTCCCATCCATTAGAAACTGCACCTGAGTGAAGATGTAGCAGGAGCGACCTTCATGGCAGCTGGAAGCTCCGCCCCAGAGCTGTTTGCCTCTATAATTGGTGAGCCCCACGTACAGCTTATGCATTAGTCATGTGTCGATAGTTGCTGTGGATTAGAACCCTCTTGTTTTCTGCAGGTGTGTTCATTACACATGGAGATGTGGGTGTGGGTACCATAGTGGGCTCAGCTGTGTTCAACATCCTGTGCATCATCGGCGTGTGTGGGATTTTTGCGGGGCAGGTGAGCAGTTTTCTGAGCTCTATATTACAGCTTCCCTCCTTCAGAACTGCTGCAACTATTGACCTTTTCATGTTTTCATCTGAGCATTGCAATATGAAAATTACTCTCCAGACTTGCTGTTGTTTTCTCTCTCGTTCTCATTTCAAAGAGTGGAATTTTTGAAAGCGAATGTTTAAAAATAAATCAATGTAAGAGTTCGTCCACAATAAATACAGGATCTGCAGACAGATACTATGGTTACTGTTGTGAGGTCTAAGAAAGACCTTTTTAAAGTACACTGGTGTGATGTTTTTTTTCTTTTGAGATATTAAGGCCTGGGGCCAGTTGCATAAACACAGCTATTATGTTAAGACTGTCTTAAGAACTAGTATGACCAACTAGACGTTAATCAGTGGGGCTGTCACGGTCATTTTGAGTGGCTCAATCGCGATATGCGATATTATCGCCATTTATTTATTTATTTCGATTTTAGATTTATTTGTTGCTATATAAATAAGTGTTACGATGTGATCAGCATGCACAAAAACGAGGACATTTTCAGTAACCGAAACTAAACAGCATCTCTGCGCATTGAAAGGCTGTCACTCAGTGTTACTGAGTGACAGTTACATTGTTACGGCAACGGACTGTCTTTGAGTGAATCATTAAACCGTTCATTCAAAGAATATGTTCAAAAACGCTGATTCATTAAAAGATAGATGTAATGAAACAAGGTGTTAATTATTTTTAACTTTGAGATCCACTTTTCAAGGCTCAGCTGACCATCAATGCGTCGCATGCATGGGTAACGCTGAAGCTGATGCTCACTTAATAGTGACCAACATGGCATTGATTCAATGTGTGACTCGCTGATTTTTTTCCCCGCGGCTTCCTCGCGCTGTGGAATGCTGACCATTCATGGTAAATACCCTTTACCATGTCTGGTAAATGGCTGACGCCATTCATGGTAAATACCCTTAAACGTTAAAAGGATGATGATACAACAAATATTCCGCTTTCCTTGGACACGGCAGCCTTTTCACGAATATACTGTATATGACTTGACCTCAAAGACAGACGCAGGTAATCGCACGCGCTCAGTTGATCTCTCTAATTCACTGTCTGTTTAGGCTTAAGTGCAAATCCACGAAGCCTCTGTCTTTACACATGCACAAAGTTCAAAACAAAGAAGGGTATAGCCTTATGAAAAAAGAAAACTTGAATATTGCGGTTGCTGCGGTTACTTGCATTCCTCTGTGGTTGGCTTGTCAGTTGCATGATACTACAATATTGCGGTTATCGCGACAGCCCTAGTAAGCAGTCTTTGTTTTTCTGTGTCAAATTAGACCAATAAATGTTTTTATGTAACTGACTTAAAGTTATGAACAGTCTTAAAGGAAAACATTTGATGACTAACTTGTAAGATGAGTTTTTGCAACCGGCCAAAAAAACGGCTTTTTGTTGTTGCATGTGGCAAACTTGAGGGTACAGTAGACCTGACACTTAACAAAAAGAATAGTTGCTTTTGTTGACTTCTGTTTACAAAGCTCTTCTCTTTTCCAATTAGGTTGTTTATCTCACCAAGTATGCTGTATTCAGAGACTCGAGCTACTACATTTTTTCTGTGGTTGCCCTTATTGTAGTAAGTGTCAATTTAATGAGATCTGTCAATTAAGTGGTACAGTAGAGTAGGTTTTGAAAGGAAAAATCCCATTAACTTTCTCCACAGAGAAACTAATGATTAGCAATAATGCATAAAACTTTCAGGACAAATATACTAGGAGCTCTGAACTTGTTAAACAATGGCTTAGAAGCCTTTATGAAAAAACTGGAAGTGATGCTGCCATTTGCTAGAGTGTTTTTAAATGGACCAGTAACCACTCAGAACACCTATTGTATCTTAAGATGCTGTTAAAGGGTTAGTTCACCCCAAAATGTAAATTCTGTCAAAAATTACTCGTTCCAAACCCTTAAGACTTTCGTTCATCTTTGGAACATAAATGAAGAACTTTTTGACGGAAAGTTTTACAGGTTTGTAATAGGGCTGGGCAAAAAAATCGATTTTTCGATTAATCGCTTTTTAAAATGTGGTCGATTCAAAATCGATTCTCAAACGCCAAGAATCGATTTTTTTCCACCTTTATGTATTAGTTTTCCTCCTGCGTGCGCACAAGACAGCACAGAATAGAATTATCTTTCGCGCTTGAACGAAGAACACACACAATTATGCCAAAATGTATTTTTGTCGAGTATCTTTATAACATAAGAGCAGTCTTATGACGAACGTGAAGAGTTGTGCCTCGTGAGAGAATGAGTCCGCGTGTGAGTTCCGCGTCTCTGTCAACAGCGGCTGGTCTTAAAGGGACAGTACACTGTAGCCACTAATTATCTCTGTCATTTAAGTTAATCAAAGAACAAAGAGAACAGAGAAAAACACTCACTGCTCTTGAATAAAGAACTTTTGTAACTTTGATTAGTCAATATATAATTTATAATTAATGCAACACAGACTGTTTGATAATTTTATTCAATTTCTGTATGGCCTAGCTGTTAGACAGGAAGGGCACATATTATATTATATGCAACGTTTTTATATGTGGGTTTATGTGAGGATTGTTAACCTGTTTGATCAAGACATGCGACTGTTCTGACTTGTCCAATTTTCAGCATCAATTTTTCATCTTGCATCAAAATCCTGTCTATTCATTGTATGCATTTGAAATATAGAGTTGGGTTCTGTTTTAATGTACCCAAGTGTACCTAAAATAAAAAGAGTTTAATATACAGGTTTGTAGCTCTTAATTTCTTTTTATTAATTAAACACTTGAAAACTTGTTCACTTTTTTTTCTTTTCTTTTTCTTTTTTTAATAAATATAGGATTTGTATTTAATATTCATTTAGTGAGTCGAATCGAAATTAATTTAGAATCGAAATTGGAAAAATCGAATCGAGAATCGAAATCGAAAATCGAATCGAGAATCGAAATCGAATCGAATTAGAGCTTGCGAATCGAAATCGAATCGAATTGTAATATCTGAATCGATACCCAGCCCTAGTTTGTAACGACATGAGGGTGAGTAATTAATGACAGAATATACATTTTTGCTTTTGCAATGCTTTTGCTAATTGGAAATCACTGTAAAAGATTTCAACAGTGACGCCAACTCCTATAAAGCATTTTGAATTATATGATGAACTACCTGCACTCCAGAACAACTTGTACATCTTTATATACAGTAATAGTTTGTAATAAGCCTTAAATATATATTTATTAATATTGATTACATAATATTGATATATAAAGACAAAAACATGCATCTTTGTTCACTTTTTATTTATTTATTTTTGTTCATTTTGGGGCTGGTTGGTTTGGATCTAATCTTTGACTATTATTTGTTTAGTTATTTAGTAAATATTTAAGTTATATTTATATAGTTTAGACTATAATTCATCTGTGAAGGAAATGCAGGAAAAAATACATAATGAAAATTACAAAGTGCACTGAAATTCTGCTGCCACTTCATGATTATTTACAGACTGTATATTTCTTTCAGTTTATTTACGATGACAAGATTTTGTGGTAAGTGATGCTTTGTCTGAGTATACCTTATCTTGACTGGTTGAAGGCAGAGATCTGATTGGCTTCTTCCTCTCTCTCTCTGCAGGTGGGAGAGTCTGATACTGATTTTCATGTATGTTGGCTACATCGTCATCATGAAGTGAGTCCTCCTTTTTGTGTATTCATTTAAACATCAGATTCTTTATTTTAATTAAAATAACCATTGAGCCTTCAAATGTTTATTTATTTATTATTTACACATTCATTTTGAACTGTTTAAATAACTAAAGGAGTGTGTTATTGAAGTACTTACTCTGTGGTATCGGAATTTAAGGTATTGAATCCTTAATTTTAGCTGGTATTGGTATACTGACATGCTACTTTGAGCTGACTTAAGGTGCGGTCAATTTTTTATTATTTTTTATTTTTGGGGGGTGAAATCCAAGTGTTTCAACAAGAATCCTTGCGATTGGTAGTTCTGTGTGAGGGCAAAAGATTTCCTCATGCAGATTTTCCAATGGTTCAAGTTGGTCATTCGACATGTCCACACCTTTGGAGTTTAGATTGTTTTGTTTAAATCAGTTTGTTTGTGTGTGTGTGTGTGTTTTTTTTTTGTTTAGGTTTAACACTAGCATTCAAAACTACTTTGCGGGGAAGGAAGACAAGGGCGTTGTCAATGGTAACGCTGTCAGCAGCGAGATGGAGGATGGTAATGAATGTTATGGGCAGTTTTGCGATGATGCATCATGGCCGTTACTCAGCCCAGGTAAGGGTAACTAGACAGGCTTCCTCATGGGATAGCGACTAACCCTCTGCTGCTTGCAAAAAAGTTGGATCTTGTTCTCTTTAAATTCATTCCACTCTACTATCTGTATGTCTTCTGTTTGTAAAACCTACGCCAACAGCACTTACTGAAAGTGTAGCCATCTGACATTTCTTATGAGAGGCTGACACTTTGCTTCCTTGCTGAATAACTGCGGTGCGCTTTCTGTTTCAGAGCACGGTGTCCTGTAGTGCAGCTCTAACCGTTGTGCTGCGTGGCGGTCTCTGTCACCCCACTGCTGAAGCCTGTCTGTTTAGCCTTACTAAATCTGCCCTGTCTCATCCTGCAGTGCTGTGTGTGTGTGTGTTTTCATGTTTTATTCCCAGTACCAGTAATGCATCCTTCCATTCTTTTACAAAATGGTATCTGTCTCTGTGCCTGTATAATAAGGTTTGTATTCATTTGAGTTTTTTTGAAGATATCTTTTAAGGACAAAGGCAAGTGAAATATAGATATGGTACCGTCAACATGAAATCAGAATTGAGGATGTTCCTGGTTCCTTATTGTGCACAATATATCAGAGCATGTAGTTCCAAAGAAAAAAATCTTTGTCTTCATAATCTTTGGTCAAAATATAATAATTCATCTGCTTCTAAAACGACTTTGCTTTTTGAGGGATGTCACCAAGCCCTGTTATTTCTTTTAACACCTCTGTCACATAGAAACAACTTTCATATATATATTGGCCTGATATTTATATGGCCAAAAAGATGAAATTCTGATAGCTTGTAACCTAATGTAAATAAATTAAATCTTTATAACAGTATAGCAGACTACTTGCATAAAATGGTTATAAATATAAGTTGTGGCTCTATATCTCTCAATAATCTCTTGGTAAGATGATATGTTCAGCTTGTTACAGCGGGATGGATTCTGATTTGCTGTCAATGTTTTTATCATCCATCAGCTGGATAAAATCATTCTGAGAGTGATTTGAATGATATTGTTTCTCTGTGCCATTATAGTTATAACTGTGGAGTGAACTCTGCTATTCTTTAATATTGAGAAATATTTTTAGAACTGTATCTTTTATAGTTATCGTCCTTGGTGTGTATCAAATGATACAGTAGGCTTTATAGGGTTAAACATCACATGGCAGTCAATACCGACATATTGCGACACCCTAACAACAGTGAAGACTTGGTGGCATGAGATTGGGATGGGACTATATGTTTGGCCAACGAATGGCAGAAACGAGTGTTTGGGAAACACTAAACCCCCCTTTAAATATATCTTTGGTCATTGTTTGTCGTTGTTGATAGTGTACTGGCAGTAGAGCTCTTCCTGTGATGTCCAGCTGTAATCTGGAGGATGGTTGAGATTTCATTTCATGTCATGTCAGTATTCTATGTGTTGATGGTTTCTGACAGTATCCTGAGGGGCTCAGAGGTGGGCCTACAGTCTATCCCAGCAGGAATCAGTCTCTCACTGACAGACAGGACTTTAGATTGAAATTTGTGACATCTTTTTTTTTCTTTTGAGAGTTTGGGTTTATGTGGTTATGCTGGTTTCTGTGCACCATTGTCGTGTGGATTTATTTATTTTTTGGTCTATTGGTCTCTCGGGCATGTTTGACAGTGCGTGTGTGTGTGAGTGAACAAATATTGTACATGCTGTGTGTTTTGGGCATGAGTACCATGTGTAGGTCCACTTACAAATGTTTTTTTCTTCCGTGTCCACAGTAAAGCCCAGTAAAACATACTCTAGGGGCTCTGTTGTGATGGTGGACGAGATGATAAATTCAAGCCCTCCACATTATCGGTTTCCAGAGGCCGGCCTCAGGGTCATGATCACCAACCACTTTGGACCCAAGACACGTCTGCGCATGGCAAGCCGACTTATCATCAACGAGGTAAGAAAATACACCTGCTGAGTGAACACCTCTGAGAAAATAAGCTAATAATCCTCAAAAGTCTTTGGGTTACGGTGATTTTAACACAGTAATGGAAACTGAGTACCGCAAGCCCATTTTAAAAGGACAGTTCACAAAAAAAAGAATTGCTCATCCTCATGATGTTTAGAACCTGTATTACATTTTTCTGTAGAACACAAAAGAAGACATTCTGGAGGGAAAAGAAAAGTAAGTGTTGTTTTGGACCCCATTGGATTTCATTATATAGACAAAAACAGTTCTTCAAAACCTCTATTTTTGTGTTTGACAGAAAAAAGAAAGCTATACAGGTTTAGAACAGCATGAGTGGGACACAATACATTACATTTGTGCCATGAAATTCGTCCATCTTACTTATTGTAGCTTTTTCAAACATCATCTTTTACTTGGAAAATGTCACAATACAGAATTAAATGGGTTGTGAATGCTGAATTATGTTAAATTCAACTGAAATTAGTCTGATGTAAAATGGACATATTGAGCTATTTTATATGGGCTTCAAATGCAGCTCATCTTTTCAGAATTACGAGTTTGCACTATCCGGTTTATAATAGTGTAACTCTGGCAACCCAGAGACTGGATTATAAACCAGTTCTGAATAGCTTATGCACCCGTCTTTGTTGGTTAACTCAGCACTGTGGAGATCTCTCATCAGGTAGCCCAGTTCTGGGTGTGAGGCTGATTAAACTGTTTCTATAAATATCCACATGCTGGCATTCAAAGAATTGTGTTAGAAATTCAAACCCCTGCTACAAAGACTGCTGTGGAATTTGATAGAGACATGTCAGCTAGTTCAGAAGGATATGATGCTGGGAATGGTGTTAAACTGATAATGGATGAATGTTGTGGACACAAGTTTACCAGTGTAACTTTTTAAGGGACAGATCACCCAAAAAAAAAAAAAAAAAAAATCTGCTATTAATTTTGATGTTTTTTTCTAACCCATATGTGTTTTGGAAAAATAGCCTCATACTGGCTGGGAATAACTATTCCTTCAAAGTATCTTAATTGAAAAGTGAGATTGTGAGGAAGTGGATAAGAGTGAACAGCAGTTTTTGCTCTTTATACATGCAGCAGCAGCGGCTGGTGAAGACTGCCAATGGGGGGGACGCAGTGCTGGTGGCTGACCAGAAAGCTGACACCATGGAAAATGGCAACGTAGCGGAGGAGAAACTCTCTGAGGAGCTGGAGAGTGAGATGTCATCTCCTTTCAGCTTGCCTGGTGAGGCGGTTTGACTTTCACACAAATTTCAATCTTTAACTGCATGTGGTGGCATCTGAAATGCATATACCTATTCTGGTCTACAAAGGCAAAAGACCTTAACTCGCTAGAGTGTGGAACTGAGAAAAATTACTTTAAAGATTTGTAGTTTTCCCGCCAAATTACATATAGGTAGGACACTGGAAATCTGGCAATTAGATGTTTTAGTAATGAAAATGATCTACATAAAAAAATCTTGAGCTCAAACTTGACTTTTGACCACTATTTTAAAGTTACTGTACTCTGCCTTTGTATTGTCAGCAAAAAGTGAGAAGTCATGCCAAGGCAAAAGGCAGTAACTTCCAAATGATCAATATTTGGTTGCTGATCACTATTAACAAAATCATTATAGTTACACCTGTATAAAATCTAGTGATCATGGCATTTATTTTGTATGATTTACAATTACTTATAGCTATCTACTTATTGCTATCCTGTGCTTTGGTTTCATTCTGATGGCATTATTAATACATTAAACATGACAAAATGCCTCCATAGCGGTAAAGAGTATCTTCAATTGGTACTGAGTGGCATAAGACTTGCTAAGCGCGCGGTCAAAATGATCACGATAAAACAGATCCTCGCGCACATTCGACAAGGGGACTGGTTTATAGCGGTGGATCTGAAAGACGTAAATACTTTCACATTCAGATAGCCCTCACAGGGGATTCCCGAGATTCGTGTTTGAAGGTGTCGCGCTCCTCGTACGTTCACAAAAAACGCAGTGCTTTCCCCTTTGAGACTCAGTGGGGAGCGCGTTCTGGACTACCTAGATGACTAATGCATTTATTGCACAACCTTCTGTGTTCTGCTTCTTTTCAGTATGCACGCGGTGGTTTCAGCTGTCTGTCCTATTATTGTGCTTGTGCACTTCGCTCGTCCTGCGGATTTATTCCGGACGCTGTGATTGTAACAGCTGGTCTGATGTTGTATGCACCAGTACACTTGTTGCTTTATTATTAACACTCCTTGAGATATATTATTCCCGCGTCGGCTCGACCGTGTTCAGGGGCGGTGCTGAAGGCGCCGGCGAAGTTTTGGCACTCTGCCAGCTAGATGCATGAGTGTTTCAACCAGGTCCGGTACCCGAACTGGTTGAGGCAGGGCTTTAGTTCTTTGTTGTATTCATCTGCTACGGCATGTGTAACATTTTTGTCAACTCTTGAACATATTAAATGTTCTGACCACGTTTGTTTAGGACAAAGCTCTGAGGACATCAGAATTTGCAGGGACTGATGGCAGCTGTACAAAGTACACAGGCTACATCGTAATTTAAGTTTTAATGGACAGTAAAACAAAGGTAGAACACCGTACAATCTGATAGTAGCATTATTTGATAGAAAACCAGCACATTAACTTCATATTGACGCGTGACTAAACAAAGAACGTTCCAGAACAAAGCCAGAGTGGTAACTGGTGTTATGGTGTTCTGTCTTGGTTTCTCATGGGCTTTTGGAAGTTACTGTTAAGACAACCCATTATTTTGTCGTAAAAACAACGGAACTGAACCAAGATACTTATCCACATGACAAAGGAGGTCTTGAATGTGCCAAAAATATCTAACTCATTTTCGACCAAAAACGAAGTTACGGTCTTTTGCCTTTGTCGGTCTTAAAAGTGACAGCACACACCTAACATTCCCACTGCTGTCTGTGTCATTAATATTTATAAAACAACAAAATACAGCTTTAACAAAGATGAAACTATATTTAATTTCTAGTTATTTTTCATCTAGGCTTAATTATTTATTTCTGTACCTGAATACTACTGTTTATATATATATATATATATATATATATATATATATATATACACACATACATATATATATATATATATATATATATATATATATACACACATACATATATATACATATACATATATACATACATATATATATATATATATATATATATATACATACATATATATATATTAGGGGTGGAAACGGTACACAGAAGTCACGGTTCGGTTCATACCTCGGTTCAGACATCATGGTTCGGTACAAGTTCGGTACAATGGAGGGAAAAGCAAAACAAAAATGTAGAAGGCATTTTTTTTTTTATTGTGCATGTCTGTGTAGGCTGTTCCACCAAAGGAAAATAAATGTCTCTTTAAATAAGTTTTATTAATAAAGTAAATGCATAGAACCAGTTTACTTGTAGTGCATTGCCAATAGTTTTATATAATTAGTTTATTAATTAAATTAATAAAAAGAAAAAAGACCTTGAGATATGTTTGGTAATTGTACCTGAATGAATTTAAAATTAATTTGCTATATTTCAGATCAATATATTTGTTTTCCTTCAAATTTTAATAACACTAACTTTATTCTCATCCGAATTATAAATAATTTATTTCTGTATAAAATAATACTACCATTAAAAACAAATTAGATTTTTTTTTAATCAATGTAGAATGTGTAACTTACTGTGTTGGGTGACAGTTGTAGGTTACAGTTTGACAAGAGTTTACAGTTTGACAAAAGCACAATGTTGTGTTTTATTACGAGTGTACACAATATAAGTAAACACTTTGCAGTTTGAATGATGTCCAATGAACAAAATGAGTATGTTTTTATGTTTCCATTGTTCGATCGCGCCCGCGCCTCTCTGAACACACACACGCGCGCGTGCACGCACGCACGCAGGCACACACACAACATATCCCAGCATTGCAAACTTGACATCACAGCCTGTCCATTATAGCCTGTCTATGATTATAGCCATAGATATTATGTCTATAATTATAGCCCATAAGTTATAGCCACGGAGCTTCAGAGCTAAGGCGGAGCTACAGATTAGGTGTCCCTAAAGAACCCGCATATCTAACAGTAGTTCCGCATTACATTCATTAATTTGCACGCAAGTTTTATTTATTTTTATACCGTGTATTCTCTGTGTGTATTCATGCACCGAACCGTGACGCCCGTACCGTCTCGGTTCAATACGAATACATGTACCGTTCCACCCCCGATCCGTGGCTCAAAAACCGTAAATGATCCAAACCGTGAATTTTGTGATCCGTTCCACCACTATAACCTTTCCATCTTCACCGTCATGCTTAGTAACACATATAGCTGTGCATCACCACAGTTCAACAGTGAAAAGCGACCCCTCTCAAACAGTGTTGCGCTGCATTCCGATCGTTGTTAAAGCGACATACACCGGTATTGCGGTATATAAAAAATGTATATCATAACAAAAATAAACACCGGTACTGGGTATGAACCGGTATGAGCACTATACACATGCTGTATACACTCAACTAAAATATTTCACTTTTGGTGATAGTAAACTCTGGAATGGAAAAACAAAGAACTGGAAATCTTTACTTCCATGTTAAGATGTTGTTGTTGTTGTTGTTGTTTTTTGTTGTTGTTTTTTTTAATCTTCAGTTATGAGTGATATATCATTGGCCACATTTACAGTTTATTTTGGGTTGGTTTTTGGTTGGTTGTGAATGTACCTGGTACAATAAGAACACTGAATTGACTGAACAATGCACAGTTTTAATTTGTGTGACCTCAGTTGTGAGAATCACATGACACAGGATCTCTTGTTATTGTGTTGAGATTATGGCTTTTTCCTTTTTGTTTTCTTGTGAGCTGTGTCCTAACTCCTAAGTCACCATAAATAAAAGGACAGGATGGTCAAATGAATGCCATAAACATAAACTTCTTAATTGGTGACATGCTGTACCATGTGACTGTAGGGGGCGCTTTGGATAAAGTGAAGTTTTTCATTTCCTGGCCCATTTCGCTGTTGCTGTACTTCACCGTGCCCAACTGTGCCAAGCCGCGTTGGGAGTTCTGCTTCATGCTGTCCTTCTTCCTTTCGACCCTGTGGATAGCTGCCTTCTCCTACATCATGGTGTGGATGGTGAGTTGCTTTGTGTATGTAAGCATCTGTATTTGGATACTGCTTTTTCCTGTATTATTTAATTTAATTTAGTATTTAAACATTAAAAAAAAATTCTTAATGCAGGATATTTAAAATCTTAACACATAATTAGAGCTTTTATTGCAAAGTGTGCTTGCACACACAAGGAATTGTTCTTGGTACTGAAGCTTCCAGTGCACCTATACAAATACAACAACATAGAACTATTGTAATAAAATAGTAGTATAAAGACTCATTTAGGTTTTGTCATAAACATATTTACAATATTATGAATAATATGAATAAATATCAACTGAGTTTACAAAGATAAGGATTGCACTTACAGGCATATGCCTTGGGAGGCTTTTAACTGTTTAAGAGGGAAATGGCCTATGTGATAAAGTTGTTCCTGTGCCTAGATGTTCTAGTGCTCAGTGACCTGATTCGCCGTCCTGACAGCAACAGTTCAAACAGGTGGTGACCAGGGTGAATAGAGTCTGTGATGACTTTACCTGCTCTCTTTCTCACTCTGGAAGAGTACAGGTCCTGGAGGGTGGACAGGGGAGCACCAATAATCCTCTCAGCAGTCCGGAATGTCCTTTTGTAGTAGTCTTATGTCTGATTTGGGAGCTGATCCAAACCAAACAGTTATAGAAGTGCATAGAACAGACTCAATGATGGCTGAGTAGAACTGTGTCAGCAGCTCCAGTGGCAGATTGAACTTCCTCAGCTGGCAAAGGTAGTACAACCTCTGCTTAACAGAGGGCTGTTCAAACATATTCAACCCCATGAGCGTCTACACTACAAAAGCAATCCGGTCGAATGTGTTTTCGACTACCTTTGGAAGTGGTGGAAAGTGGATAAGCTCAACTTTTTAGACTCCATTTACAACTGTATTAGCATTGTCTACTTGTGATTCGTTTGACCGACCAGGTGTAAACTAGGGGTTGAACGACTTCAGATTTTTTGAAGTCGACTGTTATGACATCAAAGTCGAGTCGACGTTGACTAGTCACTCACGTCATTCATAAAAACACAAGAGATGGGACTGCTTTGCAACATGCCCCAATTAGCAATTTATTAGCAGAAAATGATACAGATGCTGACAGACAGTTCATAATATGTTGCAACTTAACGGTAACAATACAACAATAACTCCCGTTTTAGAGCAAACATTTTTTAGTGATGCATTATGTTGGCATAACAATGCCATTTATGCAAGATGGGCTGTAAGTAAGCCTACTCACTGTCACAGTCCTGCTCATTCACAGTTTTTACTTTTCGATCATGGTTTGCATGTTTAGTGAAGTTTCTAATTGACCGTTCGCAAAGACCCTCCCCCTTTAGTTACTGTTGCTATGTCCGACACAGTGAAATAAACATCGCGGAGCAGAGAGGACAGAGGACACTGACAACGTGCTGACAGACAGGACAGAGCAGGTTACTTTTAATATGTAAACAAAGTCTCAACTTTCATATTTGGTCATTTTATAAAGAAATTTAAACAATAAATACCGTTTTGTGGCTCTTTAATGTGTCGTGGCAGATCGCTGTAGAGCCTCTTAAAGCTGCTCGTGAACCGATCATCTCTTCCTTCTAGTTAATTTATAGCATCAAATAAACATGAATATACATAAGAAGGAATGTTGTTTTAACTGCAGAAAGACGTCAGTAGCAGTACACGACGTTATTCAAGTTCAAATCCTCGAACGTTAATCTACTAACTCTCCTGACTGCTTTGTCGGACAGAAATGGCGGATTCGGCGGATTATGATTGGTCAGATCGCCTGTCAATCAAACTCCCTGCGAAGGGTAAATTTACTGCTGTCGAGATGATTTGCATTCCTCACTTAACATTAGCGGATGCCTTTTGAGATGAGTGTGCATTGCACTTGTACTTTTGTTGTACTTCAGGACAGACTTACTTTCCAAGTGACATTTTTACAAGCTTCATCTTTAGTGAAGTATTTCCACACACTTGATGGTGACAATCATAGTGTCACATGATCAACGCGACTAGTCGACATCAAGCTTAAAGCGTCACGCATTGCATTAAGGTCGACTAGTCGACTAATCGACTAGTCGGTACAACCCCTAGTGTAAACAGGGCCTAAGATCCTTGCATAAGTCCCAGGTCTGTCGAGATGTTGCAGGATGTAATGCTGTCCCATGTTGACTGCATCATCTACAGGCCCGTTTTTTTTGTATGCAAACTGCAGGGGTCCAGTGATGTTCTTCAGGTAAGCTAACACCAGTCTTTCAAACGACTTCATGATCACAGGTGTGAGTACGACAGGTTTGTAGTCATTATGTTCAGTGATTTTAGGTTTTTGGGGACTGGAATGATAGTGGAGTGTTGGAAGCAGCAGGGAACTTCACACTGTTTCAGTGATCTGTTGAAGATCTGTGTGAAGATAGGGGCCAGTTTGTCAGTGCAGAATTTTAAACAGGCCGGTGAAACACAGTCTGTTATAAATAAACGGCGTTACTAACGGCGTTATCTTTTTCAGTAACGAGTAATCAAACAAATCACTGTTTCCCCCGTTACAACGCCGTTACTGACAATAAAACGAGGCGTTACTATAATTGAGCTCACTGAAGCGGTTTTCATCAGAGTATGCTCTCTCTCTCTCTCTCTCTCTCTCAGCCATAGGACCTGCAAAGGTTTTTGTCTGGTGTGCGTGTGTTTGAGGCGCCGGACTGGACAAAAGTGAGGCGAGCGCTCTACAGTGTGCGAGAGAGACAGAGTGTGTCTGAGAGAGAGCGAGCGACATTGTGTGAGAGAGACCAAGGGTGTCCGAGCATTATATAGTTTGTTTACAAACAAATGATTTCAGCATCAGAATAATCTCTGTAGCCTATTGGTATCATCTGCAATGTTTTAAGTAGTGCATAGAACATGGTTAAAAAATTTTTTTTTTTAAATAACCAGGAACGTTCCCAGAAAACATATTTTTTTGACCGGTTGTGAACGTGCGGCAAACACGCCTAGAATTTGGCTTAAATAACCTCTGATGATGACGTTCTCTGTAGGTTATAAAAATAAAACCCCAAAATATTATATATTTTATTATTATTATTATTTATTTTTGGTACATTGTTCAGTATTATAGGCTATTGAGAGCACTTCTTGTTAAACGGTTTACTTTAGTGAGGAAGAAAATACTTCAAGTAGGCTACAGTATGTCTACCAGTGTGAAAGTTTTATCATTTTAATTTGCACACACAAAGAGTGTATGTATATATATATATTTATTTTTTTATTCATTTTTGGTACATTTCTAAAGAAGCATCATTTATTTCTAGACTAATTTGTTGGCCAGTTGTGGTCTGTGCATTAAATATTAAAAGTTCTAAACCATGTATTGTGTTTTATTGTTCCACTATAGTAATGATAATATTTACAATAATATATTGAATTTAATAGGTGTCTCTCACATTGTCCCACAGCAACATTAAAAGTGTAGATTAATGACTATGTTTTATAATAATAATTTATTCTATTTGGTGTCCATTTCATTCATTTAACATTAAGTTATTTGACACATTTAAACATTTTATTAAAAAATAACGCAATAGTTACTTTCCCTGGTAATTAGTTACTTTTATAATGATGTAACTCAGTTACTAACTTAGTTACTATTTGTTAGAAGTAACTAGTAACTATAACTAATTACTTTTAAGTAACATGCCCAACACTGCCCTGCACACGTCCTCCACACAGGCCATAAGCGCAGGAGGGGGGTTGCAGGACGTGTTGGTGTATGTGTGAAATGCAGATCAGAGCAGGGGATGTGAATTGGTTTTTTTTCAGAGCTACAGTAAAACCCGTTTAGATCCTCAGCCAGTTGTCGATTCTCCATAGATCGAGGCAGTGGCCTGTCCAGACTGATGCCGGATTGTTGGGATGAAAACTGTTTTTTCAGCTTTTCATAGTAGCTTATTTTAGCCACTCTGATCTCCTTTATCAGTGCGTTTCTGGCCTGGTTGTACAATATTTTATCCCCACTTCCGTAAGCATCTTCTTTGGCATGACAAAGAAAGAACTTATTTGTTCGAGTGTTGCTGTAAACCATGGCTTATCATTATTGAATGATAAAAATGTCCTAGTAGGAATGCTGATCTATGATGTTATCGGTGGCAGCAGCTTCAAAAACATTCCATTCACATAAAGTTAACTAACCACAAAACATACTATATTATAGCTGTATACAGTTTTACTGCTATATGGACATTAGTTTGATATTCATCTCTAACTGATTAACAGAATACTTTCTAAATTGTAACATTGAAACAAGCATTTTTTGTAAAGCTGCTTTGAAACAATATGTGAAAAGCTTTATACAAATAAACTTGAATTTAATATGCATTAACTTTGACTGTCCTTGTATTTTGTAAAACGTTTATATTTTTTCCTTAAGTTTATTTAGACCCCCGGGGGGCCCTCGGACGGCAGTTTGAAAATGTCTCTGTTTTGACTCAATATTTCTTTGAATTTTGGCTTATTTTAGGTCATTCTGCTTGCAGGCATGTTACATCACTATTCCTTTAAGCATCTGCATTTCTTTGAGGCTTTCATGTGGGTTGCTGTGTGCAGGTCACAATCGTTGGATACACACTTGGAATCCCAGATGTCATTATGGGTATAACTTTCCTGGCTGCTGGCACCAGTGTTCCTGACTGCATAGCTAGTCTTATTGTTGCACGACAAGGTAGAGCTCTCCTTTGTTTTGTTTTCTTGGTTTTCTTACCTTTGCTTATCTTTCATCCAAAATGAGTTTACTTTCCATCTCTGGATTTGTGTCTTTATGTGCTCAGGCCTGGGGGACATGGCTGTCTCGAACTCGATTGGCAGCAACGTCTTTGATATCCTGGTTGGGCTCGGCGTTCCCTGGGGCATCCAGACAATGGCTGTCAACTACGGCTCTGTGGTATCTGTCTTTGTCACTCCTCAACCATGTGCGCACACACACACACACACACACACTCCCACAAATATTGCAAAATCACCTTTTATTTTTTGTGTCCTATTTAGGTTCAAATCAACAGTAGAGGATTGGTTTACTCCGTTGTCCTGCTGCTAGGTTCGGTTGCTTTAACTGTGAGTAAATGTTAAGAACAATTCACCTCACAAACACACTACATGGCCAAAAGTACTGTATGTGGTCACCCTATTTTAGTTTTAGCTAGGCCTCCTAATTCCAGTGAAGACCTAACTTCTTTAAATGTTCTCTGGCTGGGTATATAGATTTTATTACATTCTGATTCATATGGATGTATTTTGGTTATATTTTGCTTGTGTATATAAAATAAATACACTCTGCACATTTTAAATTATATAGAGCAGTATTTCAGATAGATTCCTTTTTTAACTCATTTGAACCTGAAGAACTTACTCCTAAGGGTCACTGGTTTGGGGAATCAGGCTACACTATTTGGATTTACTGCAGGGTCCTACAGGTCGACCAATAATGAATTTTACAGATAACAATAAAAAACTGGCAAATAACTGATTAATCCACTGATAGTTTTTAAAATCTGAAGAAAAAAACTCAATGGGAAAAGTATATTTTGTATATTAAAAGACCTGAACTTTATTACAAAATTAGCAATAATGACTTCAGAATGTTTTACGATTTATTACAATAAAAAAGTTGTCATGAAATATACAAAGATCAGCCAAAACATTATGCCCACCTGTCTTAATAGGCTGTTGGTCCTCCGTGTGCCGACAAAACAGAACAGACCCACTGAACCATGACATTAGCAGCAGATCCTTCAAGTGTCATAAGTAGCGAGCTGGAGCTGCCGTTGATCAAACTTGTTGGTTCAGCACATCCTGCAGATGCTCAATCAGATTGAGATCTGGGGAATTTGAAGGCCAGGGCAACACCTTGAACTCTTCATCATGTTCCTCAAACCATTCCTGTACAATGTGTGCAGTGTGACAAAGGGTGCATTATCCTGCGGAAAGAGGCCAATGCCATCGTGGAACTGCAGCAATGTTTTGGTAGAAAATCCCAACCCAAAGTTTCCCAGCAGAACATTGCCCAGGGCATCGCATTTCCTTCCTCCCGTAACATCATTAAAATGTTCTGTGACTCGTGCCACAGTTGACCTTCTGTTGGCTCAGACTATACGAAATAGCCTTTGTTGCCTTCACGCATCGATGAGCCTTGGGATCTCAACACGCTGTTGTCAGTTTGTGGTTTGTCCCTTCTCGGACCACTGTCAGTAGGTTCTCACCACTGCTGACCAAGAGCACCCCACTAACCTTGCCGTTTCAGAGATGCTTTGACACATTTGTCTGGCCATAACAATATGGCCCTTGTCAAAGACTCTCAGGGTTTACTCCTGCCCATTTCTCTTGCATCCAACTTGTTGACTACGAGAAATGATTTCCATCTAATCAACCCAGACCTTGATGTGACTGTTGACATGATCAACATTTTTCGCTTCACCTGTGAGTGGTCATAATGTTTTGGCTCATCAGTTGATAATTGGATAAATATATCACAGAAAGGCAGAGAGAGAGAAGAGGATTGTAGTCAAATTAACTTGTTGTTTTTAAATGTATTTTTCAAATGTGTCCAACTATTATGAACCCACGTTCATCTTTAAACCCGATATATTGGTCGACCGACTATGCAGTTAAACGTACACTATGGATTTTTTCTCCACTAGGGGTCGCTAACATATTTACAATAACAAAGGCGTAGTTTGATGACGCAACATTTGCTAAGAATTATGGATCTTGTCGTCAACGTCAAGCCGACCGATCTAATAATGTTTATGGATGACTGAATACATTGATGCTTTTATCATGACTGTGATATGAAGCAGTTCGGGATTGCTAAGAGACAGGTATCAGCTCCACACGCGACGCGAGTCCCGCAGATATAAAAGGAATATGGACATTTCATTCTACCGAACTACACGAGTGCAGAATTACAACTCACAGGTCAGTTTATTAGACAAATTAAACTTGTGAGGTAACGCAGCGCTGTTTCACTTGGTCTAACATTACACTATCACACTAAACTGCATTTGAATGTGTTGAAATGTATGTGTTAGTTTGTCTGTATAAGACTAGCAGTAAGCTAGATCAACATTAGAATAACATACAGATCATATTCTGACATTTTATCATTGTTGAACTATATTACATTGATTAGTTTTATGTAAATGTGCTCACCTGTTTAATAAAGTACATGTAGAAGCGGTCGAAGTCTCGGACGTGGAGCTCTCGTTTATATACTGTCTATGGGAGCTCTCGGCATCTCGAAAACACCGCGCTGATATTGATTCTCAGTTTAGTTCTCCTTTTGTATCCAAAGTCTGCTTGCCATGGTCCATAATGTTTGAACGAAATAACAACAGCGTGCAGATAGACATTGCGAACTACAGTGGTCCACGTCTGTCGTCTTGGTTACTATCAGAGGGCTCTGGTTCATAGCTTTGGTTACCATGGCAGTACAAGCGGAAACCAGGGACAACGCGGATATGACGCCATTGACTGCGACAAAACGGAAATAAAGAAACGTGCCGTGTCTTCGAATTAAATTAAAATTTCTCCTGGTTTGAAAGTTGTTGGAAACAGTCGGGATAATGTTAAGTACACAACTAAAAAATATATATAACATAGATATAATGATTTTTGCTATTTTTAAAGCAAAAAAAATGACATATTGTGCCTTTAAGTGCATTCAGTTGAGTGTAGCAGCATGTGCAGGACTGGAAGCGCTTTACAAGTAAGTTTTTACACAGCCACTAAAAATAGGCATAACGTACAAGTTCAATCTTGGGTTTCAAATGAAGATCAAAACAAATGGGAAAATCTAGTTTTTTTTTTTTTTTTTTCAGCGATACTTAGTTACAGTTCTGCTACACCATGACAGTGTTAAGGTGTCCATGCTGTGTATATAAGATGTTTTGCTCTGACTTTTAATTTTGTTTCTCCACCTTCAGGTGTTGGGGATCCATGTGAACAGGTGGAGATTGGACTTTAAGCTGGGCGTGTACGTGCTTGTTCTGTATGTCATTTTCCTCTGCTTTTCCGTCATGATCGAATATAACGTCTTCACGTTTGTCAACCTGCCCATGTGCCTCGAGGATCTGTAGGCCAGGAGATTTTCATGGGCTTTGAACCAAAATACCTCCAGGAACCAAAATCACCAATGATTCTGCCGTTTCCTCTGTATAATCTCCTTACTGAGTCTCTACTGTTGAAGAAAACCACTGTCTCCCACTTCACGTTCACACCACTGTGATTCAGATGGAAGAACTGCATTTCCCAGAAGACTGTTGACTCTCTCCATCAATTCCAGGAAATGAAATTCTCCTTGGCAGCTCTCTTTATAACTGGATATTCTTCTTCCACTTCTGAACTTTGGACAATCACAATGCAGCTCGTAATTGTCTTCACCGGATTGTTTGGAGCTGGAGGATTCAGACTGTACACTTTCATCACAAACTGCACACACACAGCAATGACACAGAATGCTGCTCATTCCTATATGCATTAGCAATCTACATTTTCTAATTTCGGTCTTCCCTTAAGACACTCTATGACATTTACATGAATATAATGCACTTTATATGTGGACTTAAACATCTATATCACATTAATTTATTTCCTCCAGTACGAAAAAATTTAAGTATGTCCTTGATGAAAAAGATGGAACTGACATGAAATCACTGCCCTCGGGCAAGAAAGTCATTCTCGCAGCTCGTTACACCCAAGAAAACTCTTGAAAATATGACTCGTAACAGATGTGAAGCATTTTCTGTTATGGATCATGCAGCAGGGGGCGAGATGTTCTGGAATCCTTATGAGCTGGACCATATATTTCCTGCTGAGAGCTTCTGGCAGGTACCCAATGGAGAGGTTAGCGAGGGGGGCCAGCTTCTGACACACTGAAACAGAAGCTCTACAATTAGATATGTTTTGGTTTCCCTTTATCATTCCAGACCTGCATTAGAGAATGGAACCAATCATAAAGCACACATCAAAAGCTGCTCCTCACCTCTGGTTCAGACCAGAGCAGACGACCCTCAGGACCGCTCTTTGCTTGTTTAGCAGTGTGGAAGATGAGACTGGCAACTGTGGCTGCTTTAATATTTCGTACGCATACTGATGACATCACAGAGGATCCTGGATTTTGCAAACATGCTATAAATCTGTGTTTGTTGTTTATATGTACATACCGGTATAACATCACTGATCCTGTTTAAACTACTAGTGCTTCCTTACAGATGAGGGGTGGGGGGTGGATTTACACACGTGACTAAGAGGCCACTTTTTCTTTATTTCTAATGCACCCGTACCTCCCTCTCTGGATCTTTATTGCCGTTTGTCTGTAATGCATGATTTGACACAAAGAAGCCATTTCTAAAGCAGGACAAAAGCTTTGTGAGCTCACTGTCAATGTCCCTATAAGGATGAATCTCAATAAATTGTGCCCAGGTCACATTTCACCCTAAAATCAAAATCAAAAGAAAAACATATAAATTATATTGTGCAAGTACAGTAAGTAAAATTTTAGGACCATTAAATGCATTACAACATTTATTTCCATGGCAGTTAAGCACATTTTTAATCCCCCAAATATTACCATGATTTATAGATATTTAAAATGTATACTTTAAAATGTAAATATATTTTAAATGCTTTTTTGTATTACGAAAAAAAAAAAAAAAAATCTCATTATGGTTATGAGAATGAAATGAAACATGAAAATGTTTAGTTTTTTTTTTTTTTTGGTGTAATTCTGAGGGTTTTTTTCTTTTCTTTTCTTTTTCGTTGCCGTGATTAAAATTTACCAGTAGTGAGGTAACATGTACTTTGGGGTGAAATATGACCTGAACCTGTTCTTGACAGGTCTCCTGAGAGTTACCCATATATGGCAGCTACCGGACCCCTATTCAGCTGCTAGTGGGCTCAGGAGATCTGAACTTGAGCTTTAGGGGGAACACGTTTTTGTGTCTTGTGTCAGTCGTAGAACCTGTCGTTGTCAAGTGCTAGGAGGTGCTGTTGTGTGTGCAGAACGACAGGTGTTGCAGTATTTGATGTACACATTATATTTAATATATGCAATCTCAGTGGGTGAGGGCTGAGTATGGGGATTATATTTTCATAGTTTGTGAAAGCTGCTGAAATCGCCCACCGCTGTTACACGAGCATGCAGATTCTGTCATCTAATCTGACATCACATAATTGCCATTCTGTAGAATGTCGACTTTAGTTTATTGTGGCTTTGTGTTGTGCGGAATGACGGTGTTGTCTTGATGACTCTTTTCTTTCGTCTTTGTTCAGTGGTGTTTTTCAGTGGTGATCTGTACGATTACATTATTCAGCTGAAATAGATACACCATATGCATAATGTTGGAGGAGCACTGAAAGCTTCTTTCTATGCCTGGTTGCCATGTTATATAGTTAAGTCTTTCTAGCATTAAATGCTGCCAGTAATTTAGTGTTTTTTTTCTGTTCTGTTTGTTTCTCTCCTGGTTGTTTTGGGAGTTCTCTTTTTTTCCAGTGCAATAGTTTGTGCATTCATCTACTGGATTTATTTGAATCTACACTTATGATACTTGTCAGCACACTATCCTTTACTATTGACTTTGTTGCAGATAATTTGTGCCATGCTTGATGTAAGTGCTACCATTTGAACTGAATTTTTTTTTGTTTTTTTACATTAAGTGTATTTTATAAACCTCTGACCTCTGGGGTGGTTTGATTAATGTTTCATCGGGTCACTTTGGATGGGATGTCTTTGTTGCCAGTTGTATAGCACTCTCACACGAGTAGTCTTATATGCACTCTCCGTTGTATGTCTCTTCAGAGGACAGAAACTTAAAGGAAAATGCTTCAAATGACTCTGTCAGGCATGAATATGCACACGAGTATGAGAATTTCTCATGCAGTCTTTTGATTTATTAAAGACACATGCACAGATACATGCGCAACTGCTTCACAAGTGACCTGCTGCACTGTGAGTGGAACGGCATAACCTTCTGTAAGGTACAGATTTAATGATTTTCAACATAAGACGTTGGTGTGTAACTTGAATGTATTGTCTTGCAAGCAATGGATGTATCCAACCAATGCATTTTAATGTAAAGCAATAATCTAAAAAGAATATGAATAACCATATGAATCATAAGAATATTGTATGGAGAAAACTATTAAATTATACAGTTTATAAATGTTTTTTGGGTGTCCGACTTGTCATTGAATGAGTGTTTAGCGCCCTCTTGTGTATAAAACCAGTAGTGCCGTTTTGGCCATTTTGTGTTTTCTTCTCAAACAGAATCGCTGTTGATCTTCTGCATTCGCTTCTGATCCACAGCGATGGGTGAGTTTTGTAAATGCTTATGGTAACCTCGCTAGGTTGCCAAATCCGACATAGCATCGAAAAGATCTGTGATTTGTGTGAATCTGCAGGTCGCGTGAAATTTAGTTTGGTTGTCCCAAACACGGAAGTGTCAGTGCGCTTCTAGACAACGTATATTTTCGTTCAGCTCTACGTTCCGCTGCAGATATACGCTTTTATTATCGTTTAGCATTGCGAACGACGTGAGTAACATGTGGCGTCAAGGTGTAGTGTAACAACCAGAGGCTGATGACGTAACGCATGTATGTGTGCACCGACATGTCTGTCCTTGTCCTAAAACGTGACTAAAATTGCTTTAATAAGACTAAAAGAAAACTGTTAGGCCTATTTATTTTTGTTATTTATACTGTTTTTATTTCTATGTTCAATTTGTGTAAAGGAGTTCAGATAAGAGGTCACACACAGCTTCAATCAGAAGTTCTGAAAGCTCATAAATGTACAGTAAGGTCTGAAGAGACAGTCAGTAAAAACCTTTACAGTGCTTGTATATTGTTTTCTTTCAATGCATTTGATAATTCATACTCAAAGTAGACCTGAAATGACATGCATTAGAAGATTATTAGTTAAAACATTTCAAAATGCACCTGCATACTATTTCTCCAGTCAAGAATTTTGTCATTGAGGATTTCTGAAAAACTGCAAAGATCTCGTCGTGTCTCGTCTCTTCTCGTGAGTGAGTGTCTGTTCACACTTCACACCCCTAGTATTTAATATATCATGACTCACGAGTTGAGTATTTGCGCTAAATCTGCGCAGATTTGGCTTACACGAGCTTCTCCAGCAAAGTGAGTAAACATAAGTAACACGCCAAATTGGTTTGTGATTTGACAGCGTTAACCGCCACCAGGGGCGTAGCACAATATCCTGGGCCCGATGCATATAGGCAGTCCTGATGGGCCCCCATGTTCCTCAACCCCCGATCATTTGTCGTGTGCATGTCTACACACATTTCTAACCTCCTTTCCCAACATTCTCTAGCCTACTTTACTGTGGTTGCTAAGGTTAAGCTTAAAATGATATTACAATATTTTTTTTGTACAACACCCAATGTAGGCTATAAAATTGCTAATTTTAGATATTATAGGCTATTAATTTAAAATTAAACAGGTTCCAATATAGGCTATTATAATGATGTGTTTAATACAAACAGCATTGTTAGTGTACAGTTTATTTATTTAGCCTTTAGCACTAACGATCGCGGATATATTCAAGCAGTTTAGCACTATAGATGTTGTGTTCTAGTTTGTGCTCACCTTTCTTTGAAAAGAAGTCAGTTACCAATGTTTCCCCTCATTTTGTTTTCTTTCCTTCTCCTGTCTTTCATTTCTTTTTTTGGTGGCCTGATTTGGCTTTCTACAGCAGAAGTTTGCGCTCCACTAACTAACATAAACAAAATGCGTGCAGATGGACTAAACCATTTGGCGCATTAGCAAGAGGTGGGAGGGACCAGTCAATCAATCAACCAAGTTATTCAGCCAATACACTAACTTTACATTTCATCTTACATTCATTATGAAATTTAATTAGGAAATGAAAATACCCAGGTAAAATAAAATATATTCCAGGCTTTTCAAGGGCCCTCTTTCCCCTTGGGGCTCTGGTAATCAGTACTGGTTTTACACCCAGTTCGACGCCCCTGACCGCCACAGTTGATTTTTAGCCGTATTTGGCGGGTTGACTGGTGTAAATTTCAAACCCTCATTATATCCTATAGGCTACTTTAGTTTTAACCTTATCTAATGTTGACAGACTATATAACGTTGGAAAGAAGTGTGTCGTTTTCATATTTGACCACTGTTTTGCCGGAGATATTATGTAGTGACAATTATGACGAGAAGGTATCAAATTAATCAAAAGTATACCAGGAGTTGTGGCCTTTGTTATGAAAAGCCAATAAACAGACAATTAAGTAAACTTCACTGTCTGTTAATGCACTAGCTGTTTATACTGGTTTAAAATCTTTTACACAATGTTTAGATTATTATTATTTTTATTATTATTATTTTTTTTATTTTTTTTTTAAGGATATCAATCTGTGTTGTGATGTGAGGTCAAGTGGTAAACAAGTGTCCTTTAGGAATCATCAGTGGAGAATGAATGTCACCAAGTGGCCTTTGTTGGTATAGCAGCTCACTAAAAGCTCAAATTTGGAACACAACTTATTTTGATTTATGGCTTTTATTTCGTATAGCCTATTTTTTAGGGTGAACCAAATTTGTGTGTGTATATGTGTGTGTGTGTGTATATATATATATATATATATATATATATATATATATATATATATATATATATATATAGGCCTATATATATATATATATATAAAATATTAAACACAAATTCATGAAAAAATGATTTTATTTAATCATAAGTGTAGGCTATACATTTTAAAACACCTGTAATAACTTGCATTAGTAAAAATTGACAGCCGGACTTAAAGGGGGCCTATTTCCTATTTTACAAGATGTAAGTCTAAGATGTCTCCGGTGTCTGTGAAGTTTCAGCTCAAAATACCCCACAGATGATCTATTATATCATGTTGTAAATGCCCATTTTTAAGTGGAAGCAAAAACATGCTGTTTTCGTGCCTATATCTCTCAGTGCAGAGCTGCTGTGCAAAAACAAGCAAAGTTCACATAAACAAAGTCGGTTATCTCTATGAACGTAAAAAGCAGGGAAAGAAATCGCATGTGTAGCCTATATTAGATCTGTGTATTAAAGTGAAAGCAGTGTAATATACATGTACCTACTGCTATGCTGTTAATGTGAATCAAACAACAAATCACTCACTGCTCTTGATTGAATAACTTTAGTAGCTTTAATAAGTGTCTTGAATGCTGCTGTTAAATGCTCTGGCAAGGAGATAAACATGGCCGATTCTGTCGCCAGTCGTGGCCGGGACCTCTTCCAATGTTCCTGAACGGCTCATTCTGAGACACTGTTTCAGATTAATGGGAAAAATATCAGTGGGATAAGTGTATGGATTTTTACCAATGTAGGGTGATTGTATTGTGTAATATAAGTGAATTATGCATAATTGGTCCCCTTTAAGAAAACAATCAATATCTTTATGATCTACCATTATTATATAGATATCTTTCCTCTATGTATGCTTGTTTACTTAACAGCTATAGCCAAAAATATGATATTGGAATTTGTGTGCACAAAAATTAAACCAACATACAATGTCACAGGGGGAAAAAGTTATTTCTGGACTCAGATAGGCCTACCTTATACTTAGCCCTGGTCTCACTGATATAAATTATAACACATCTTAATGTTGAAAAATAAAAACTTCATGTAATGTCCGTGTCTTTGCTTATATCAGCTAAAGACGTCAAATTGAATTGATACATACACGATATATGTAAACTATTTAACCCTTAAACGCATGCCTCGTCATTCACTACCCCCCTCCTAAATCATTTTTTTAAGTTAGACATCAACCTTCTTGGTATTTGACACACAATGATGAAGTGACGTTTCACTCTCAGTTACCGCAGGCAGAAAACAAGAGAATAGGAAGTATCATCAGCAAAACTTGAAATGGCTCAGTGATTTACTGCAGAGCAAGTACTGAACGCAGTCAAATATTAGTGTCACTGATGGTGGATCTGGTGAAGATGCTGTCAGCGATCAAAATATTGATTTTTGAATATGTTGATAATGATAGTTTTGAGAATATGTTTGAGATCGCGAATATGAGACAGATGCTGAATGTTCTGGGAAATGAGCTCTGAGGAGGACAGTGATGATGGTACAATACATCTGCTCAAACTGAACCCTTCCAAGCTCAAAAAGGTAACAAAATGTGCTTTAATTTATTCTTCTGTAATTGTTACTCTAAAATCAGGAGAGTTTTATATTATCGTGACAAGTAGAGATCCATCCGTGTTAGAAATAGATCTGGGTAGTTTAAAAACTTTCCCATTACACGCGCACACACATTTCCTGGCCTTGAAATCAGTTTTTAGCCTTACTAAATCTTTATCAGTATTCCGGAACTTGCTCAAGGCGCATTTTTGACTGACCGCTTATAACAAGTAATCTCAATGTGGTATATGTGGTGTCTGTGGTGTGAGATTTGTATGTATGTTTAATCTTTTATTCTTTTTATTTTCATGTAAAGCACTTTGGGAAACCTTGGTTGTATTTAGCAGTGCTATATAAAGAAAGAAAGTTTTCTCTATTTCCAGGACATCATCATTTGCAGCCCCTGTGACAATGTTTCCTGCAGTGCGATTAAAATGTGCGTGTATGAGAACTTTTCTCCATCGTGCTGTCAGACTGAAATACAGCACCCGAGCAGCAAACATGAGGCCAGGTATGATTTACAAACGGTTTGGTGTTAGTAACTTTGCACCCTCATGCATTAATCTTTTACAACAGTGGGTTTACACCAGCTTAAAATCATTAACTAGCTTGGCTGTATATAGTGTCTGGCTGTCGTAAGGTAAAGGAATTAGCATGTGGCAGTCAGAGGGTTTGTCTCCACGTGCTCTGCGGACTGTTATCCGCCAGCAGAGTCGGAATATTATCAACACATCTGGTATAGCAGCAGGTATGAAAGGTTAAAAAAAATAATGGTTAGATGCCATGGTATGTTACATTAAATTCTTGATTTTATTATGATTTTATCATTGTGTTAGCAAAGCACATTTCTGCTTGATAAAAGAGTGTGCTTTATACTGGGGGATTCATTTAACTTACAAACACTCCTCATATGTCATTTAAATGCATTGACAGAGTACATTGTGTTCATTTTCTCTAAAGAAATGAGTAGAGATTGATAATAAACTTAAATAATGTGAATGCCATTCTGCATATAGTGCAAAGCTTTACAGATAACTTGTGACTACTGTTTTGCCTTTATGACACTGTTGAACTTCACTCATGAATGTTCACTTTTAGACTTTGGCTCCTAAGATGGATGATTTACTCCTAAAGGAATGCTAATGTAATTTTGAACCGATTCTAAATGAATAAAATATGAGTACCAAGAATTATATATAATTGTACTGTATATAAATTGAAAGCTGAAACTTCAGTTCATTGTTCCAGTAGGATCTTAAATAAAAATTTTAATTTATTTATTGCATACCAAATTGTACATTCATAATCTGCAGTAACAACAACGACAAAAAAGGTAAGATTTCATTTTACAAAGTCTGCAAGCATGGATACAATTGCAGGATCTCACAGAGAAAATGATGTTTACTGACAGGATATCAACAGGCTAACGTGGTGATCTTGCACAAGGATCTTGCTGATGACTTTGAGGCGTTTTGTCGGGCTAACAGCAGCCCGCTCCCTCTGCTGTACAGGAGCAAATGTGGAGAATGGAGCTGCTCCCTCGCCACAGGATCTGACATCAGGTACTGTCTCTTCACACCAGAGGCATCACAGACTGAAAACCCCTGACCAAGACTTTCAAAATTCATTCTTATTTTATTTTTCCACCACCTATTTACTCAATGGGCTGTTCCTTAAAGGTGCAGTTAGCAATTTCTGAGAATCATTGTTCAGCACTGTTGATAATTGAAATCAATCCCAACTAACACACCCTGCCAGAGTGGATGTGTCTCTATCATAGCAGAAGTGAAGCAAAATAAAGTTTCGTGGAAAATAAAGCAAAGATTATGAACAAAAAAATGAACATACAGTACACAAGTGTTTAAAAGCAAGAGTTGGTTGTTAGTCGCCAGCAGCAGCACACCAGCTCCAGACAATGACACTCAGAACCAATGTTACTCGCGTATGGAGCAGAAACAACACAACCTCAGCGTCCGTTCTCAGATCTCTCCAGCGCTGGAAAGCTTTTCTAATATTAAAGTGCTTTTCTGATCATAACACTTCTTTTTCCAGTGATATTCCTCTGACTTGTTCTCGTTTGTAATGTCTCTCGTCTCAGCCATCTCTCTTTCTCACTCTCTCTCCTCCCCCATCATGAGTGGACACGCCCCCTACTGCTGATTGGCTACAAGTGTGTTGTAGTGCTTGGTCTGAACCACTTTCAACAGCATTTCTCAGAAATCACTTAAAGTCCCCGTGAACCGGAAGTTGCAAACGACTTTTCTCCAGTGTTATGACGTATTTCCAAGTGAAACGGAATATTGAACAGAGGGCAGGGTTTTACTTAGCGCTCCTCCTCTCCATCTCTCGCTCATAGCAGACTAACGGTTTGAGGGGAGTGGTTAAGCGTTTTCAACCCAAGCCGTCAAACCTACGTATTCCAGACCGGAAGTAACTTTTCAGATTTTGATTAAAGATTACCATGGTAAAATTTTTTTTTTTAATATATATATATTTACTTGCACGGATTAATTGTTCATCACAAGACTAGTAATATGTGCTGACAAAGTAAATAGGGTCAATTTTGATTTCACGGGGACTTTAATGCACCTTTTAAAGACGACCTATTGTGCTTTTTCACATTTTTAAATTTCTTTAGTAATGTTGCTGTTTGTAAAGTTACAAAGCACAAAGTGACTGAAGGGAGTTATTCTCCATATTTACCTTTACATTAAGCAGACACTTTTAGCCAAAACGACTTTCAAATGAGGAGACTTTCATTTAACTGCTTATATTGCTATAAGCAGTTAAACAAACAATAGGACAACAATATGCAAGTGCTGTGACCCTTTCCAGTTTAGTCTAACGCAGCAGTATATGTAATTTTTCATTAATAGATATAGAGTAGAAGAGCTGGCGGAGCTAGGGGGTGGCCGTGGCCACCCTTGGTCTAAGCTTGGCCACCCCTTTGGCCATCCCTCTCACAACTGCTGTTTCTGTTTCTTTTTTTATTGACAAAAAATTTGCGTTAATTTGTAAAGGACAAACAAAAATGGATCATTTTTAAATCCATAAAATAACTAATTTTACATTCTGGCAACATTACATTATGAAAAACATAACATTTTACATTATGTGCTGTTGACTTCCGCCTTGTTCACATTCTTGCACACGGGGATTCAAAAGAGAACTTTTGTTTTCCTTTTTAATTTAGGTATGATAGAACTGTTGCAATTATTTATTTACTTAATAACTTAAGTAAACTTAAGTAACTTAATAACTTTATTTATTTAATAACTAATATAGAAAGTTAAACTTTTTTTTTTTTGACAAACTCAGAATTGGTTGAAGAGTTCATTGATTATATAAAACGCATTGAAGGTTGAATAATCTTTAGACTACAGTATTTATCTGCATGTTATCTCATCCATGAAGATGCAACAATGTAGAACAAGCTATTGGATATTTTGAGAACCAGAACCAAGCTAACTGAGCAAGGTGAACTTTAGCTATAGTGTGTGCCCTTTTATTACTATTTAATACATTTTAATATGAGGTGGTGGGTAATAATAAAAAAAATATAAAATTCACTCAGTATTCCATGATTCCTAATTCACTACTATCTCAATACAATTAAGTACAAATTAACTTTATTCAGTTGTGTAGGCACTAAAACACTCCAATACATTATCAAATGATTTTTTATGATAAAATAATTAAGATTTCTGTGCCACCCCAGACTGGTTGCTGGCCCTTGCCTGGCCACCCCTATGAAAAAATCCTGGCTCCGCCACTGAAGGAAAAGAAAGTGTTAGTATTAATAGATCAGTTGTTGCCAGTGTGTTTATATCAGCAAGCAGTTTCTAAACTCCCTGAAATGCCTTGATTGTAGTAGTCTTGAGTTTTCTGGCTGGAGCATACACTCAATTCAATGCATTTCCCATTTATTTCTATTGCACTTTTCACAACATTACAGTATATTGTAATCTGTTTTCAGAGGTGACTGTGTCAAAGTAATGACTTTGATGGATGGTGAAAGTGCGATAGATAAATGAAGAGACTTGCTTGTTCTGTCTTTCAATCAGGGAGGACTGTCCAGAGTACTGTGTGTTTGAGAATGGCAAGCTAATGAAGAAGATCGCTAGTTTATCCTCCTACACTCCTCAACTTGCGGACATGATCACATTCTACCTCGGCTGTAGTTTTGGCTTTGAAGCAGCCTTGACGGCCGCTGGGGTTCCAGTGAGAAATGTGGAACAGGGTAAAAATGTCAGCATGTACAAGGTCAGTAGACACCCCAGGCCTGCATTACATCCATGTGCAGGACAGCGTATTACTTGATTTTGCTTGAGTCTGCTTTTTTCCAATCTTTTTTTCAGACATCAGTACCTTGTATTAGTGCAGGTCAGTTTGATTGTCCGATGGTGGTGAGCATGAGACCTGTACCAGAAGACAAACTGGATGCTGCGGTTCAATGCACACACGTGATCCCACTGGCACACGGAGGCCCTGTCCATATTGGACACCCTAGTATGTACTTGTTTCAAAAGAATGAACATTTCTCTCTAATCATTTACAATGGACCAACACAATTGGACAAGTTAGGCAAAGTTACACAAAATATTGATGCAAGGTGCATGTGCAAACGAATGATGCTTTCCTTAAGGCGATTTTTTGTATACTGTATATGAAGTCAGTGTTCAAGTTCACACAAGTGACCTATTAGAGTAAGCACAGTTTAACTACATTAGTTATGAACATTGTCCGTGCTGCAACATTTGACAACCCAAAAGGTGTAAAAGTAATTTTTGGGTCTTTATTTTCAGTGTATATACAGTAGCTTATTTTTGTTAAATGTTTTACTTGAAAAATAAATTACACTTGGTTATTTTAGTATTATTTATATACCATTATATTATTTATTAATATTTTGAATTGGCTTATATTTTTCCATCTTCAGTTTTAATTTGAATAATTTTATGAGCTTTCGTTTAAGTTGTTTTTCATCAAATGTTATGTTTTATTTCAAATAACGGAAAATATTTGTAATATTTTTTCGTTAACAATAACAACACTGGGTTTGATATGCTGTTATATAACAAATGGAGATTCATACATATTTTAAGTGTTGTTTTTAAGTGTCCAAATACATTTTGAGGCCAATGTAAACACAAAGTTTTGTGTAGGATGACTAATGGTGGAATTAGATCCAAAAAGCACATCTGTAATACTCCGCTCAGCAGCGCGTGTTGATCAAAACATGTCTAAACATACTTCAACTGTTAACATTTTAGGGGCTTGGAGGTGGAAAATACGTAACTCCTCTTTAGTTCTTTCCCCACCAGCGTTTTTCTTTCTTTCTTTTTTAAGTTGCCAGCCAGCGCCAGTATTTTTATTTATTTATTTTTATAACATTTTATAACATTCAATATATCAAAAGAAAGAACAGAGCGTCTGCTTTTAAACAAACAAACAAATAAATAAATATAAATATAAATTTATATGAAAATGATAAAAAATGCTGGTGCTGGCTGGCAAATTAAAAAAAGATGATGAAAAAGAAGCCGGATTGGATTCAGAATGATAGGCAGGGTCTATCTATGTGTTCTTCCTGGGTTGACATTTCATTCGGTAACATAATGTTAGGCTGTTTTGATTAATATGCTGTTTGATGATCGCGTTATTTCCCTTGTTTCTTCAGATTTTTTAGCTGTGTTTTGATCTGGAGAGATTCTGTAATTTTTCAGAAGTTGCATAATAGCGCCCCTACTGGTATAACAAGTGAAAACATGGATTGTCAAAAAAGATAAAATATATATTATAATAAATGACAATGGCGGGGAAAGAGTTCAACATCTCGTAAAACACCCTTGATTCTCTCTTCCAGAGCTGCTGGGCATCCATGACTTGTCGCGACCAGACTATGGCGACCCAGTGAAAGTGTGTTCTGGTGATGTGCCTGTGTTCTGGGCCTGTGGGGTCACGGGTGTTGAGGCTGTACAGAGCTGCAGTAAGAATTCAACAAACTCCTCAATATTACAATACAGATGGACTTAACGGTGAAGTGTGCCATATTTTGAAATCATTGAGGAACTTTGCTGTAGATTTACATACAGTAATGTCATTTTTTCCGCATACTCGGATCATTTTTATGCAGTGTGTCGGAAGAGAACTGTATGATGACCATTTGTTTTGTAATGTTGCAGAGCCCGCTCTAGCGTTCACACACTCTCCTGGCTGCATGTTCATCACTGATCAAAAGGCAGAAACTCTTTCACCCCTCACACTTGAGCCAGCACAATGCCCTTTGACAATCTGCATTTCCCAGAATCCTCAGTTTTACAGTATGGCTAGCAAAAGAGCTGTTCAACAGATTCGAGCAATTGAGGAGCTCGTTGTCGAAGACCCAGGTATGAAGAAACACAGTTTTGACCCCAAAAAAGCTTAAGATGCACTTACAATGAACAAATGTCTTTTATACAACAAAATGTCAGTCATTTATAAAAAATAAAATAAAAAAGCACATGAGTAGACTGAATAAAAAAAAGTTAAAAAAATTAATTAACGCTCACTCGGATAAGATAAAGATTCCAGTCATATTAGTAGTCTAATGGTAAATTTTTTTATATATTTTATACGGAGTCGGTCATCTTATGAGGGCAGACATTGTTTTATGGTTGACTGAAATTTGCACTTAAACTTGAAATATACAAATGGAGTTATGAAAGACTAACAAACTTCACTAATTCCGAAACAAGTGCAAAAGTCTCTAAGATGGAAAAAAGTTCAAGACTTTACATGAATTAGAAACATACAGTTTGTTCAGTTTGGTGCCTTTTTTGACCATCAGCAGTTACAAATGTGATACTTACTAAAATAATGAATACATTTTATTTTGAACGAATCAAAATTTATTTTCCTCTCAGTTAATGTCATGGAAACATGCATCTATACAGTGGCATTGCTAACTGTAATAAAAATATTTGCCTTTGCGTGATGCTACATCCACACCACTAGGTATCAGTGTTAGTCTACGACAACATAAGCACAACTACTAAAAAAAAATTGAGTGTAACATTAATACATTAAATGTGGCCTAAGTATACAAATACTTTTTGGGGTCACTGTCTGCCATTAATGCTTTACAGTGAACTCTGTTAGAGAACTACATATGGTGATTTTGATCTGTTCAATAAAATACCTTACCTGTTGAGTATTAAAACACCATATCCGTGTCACTTTTACATATCAAATCCCTCAGATAAATATTTTTAAGAAACCCTTAATTCTAATGCAAATAATGTCTAAAAAAGGTTGGTTTAAAGAACTTACTTAATGAACCTACTAGTGACCTAATCTAAAGTGAGGACTATTTACAGTTAATAAGTTGTTAACAAAGCATAAAAAGCGTTATCTAACGCTCTACATATGAGCTAATTAAACAATAATAAATTGGTTAATTACAGTGACAATGAATGAAGAACTCACTATTTGTATGTACAGTAGCCTATTAATATATTAACAATGTAGAGACTACTATGAATTAACTATCATCTAATAGTTTGCAAAGGATTTGAAAGTACTTCATTACTGTATACTTGTATCATAAAGTGTTGCCCAATGTTTTCCTTTTTCTATAATCTGTGATCTGTCCCCACTTCTGTTTTATCATGATTTTAAAGATGCATACAGTGTAAGTCTGTGGTTTGTGTGCAGGTGCAAGGGGTATTCGGGCCCTGTTCTTGCAGGACGAGCTCCTAAAGGCCTGTCTCTCTCTGTCCCATTCCTCTTCTGTTCTCATCACTACTGGCTTCCCCACACACTACATGCACAGCCCCCCTGAAGAGACTGATGGGCCACCCGGGGCCATCGCCATGGCAGCTATGCTCCAGGCACTCCGCAAAAAGGTGGTCATCTTGACGGATGAGCGGGCTTTGGAGATGAACCAGCACATCATGCAGGATGCTGTGAAGAAAGGTGCCGCATTTGGTCTTCATCGTTGCTGGTTTAGTGTTTTTGAGATATTCTCTGGTTTGTTAGTCAGACGCGATAAAGCGACATAACTAGCCGCGTGTTTCGTTTTGCGAAACTCACAGCTACAAAATCTGCTTCACATTAAAGGTGATGAAAGTAACAGATATCACTAAAATAGATGTCATGAGAAATTGCATTTAGTAAAAATTTCTCAAAAGTTCCCACACTCACCGAACAATGAATTTCCATTATTTTCCATGACATTTCTTGGAAATCACCATTTTAAATTCCCTGATATTTCCAAGTTTTCCATATGAAAAGTCTGTCTGCACATTTTTTTTTTTTTAGCCAATCACAAAACTAGCTAGTCAGAAACGTTTTGTATCTCATTCCTTTTGCAGACATGTTTTGGGGGTGAAGGGTGTGTGGTTGGTTAAAATGTTGAAGGCCAGTGCCCCTGAATGACTGGAATCACTTACAACAGCTTTAAACAGGAAATATAGAGCCATTGTATCGTGATTTGCAGCCTAACATTTTGAGCTGACATGCTAATGAAAATGCTGGTGAAACGCATTAGAGTCAAGCTCATATACACATATATACACTACCATTTAAAAGTGTGGGGTCAATACGTTTTTATTGATTTGAAAGAAATTAATACTTTTTTTCAACAAATGTGCAAAATTTAGAGGGGAAAAAAATCTTTAAATTCTATTGATCAGAAAAACCCAGGGGAAAAAATCATCAAGGTTTCCACAAAATTATTAAGCAGCAACATGGATAATAATAAGAAATGTTTCTTGAGTATCAAATCAGCATATTAGAATGATTTCTGAAGTATCGTGTAACCCTGAAGACTGAGTAATGATGCTGAAAATTTAGCTTTGTCATCACAGGAATAAATTACATTTTAAAATATATTCAAATAGACATATAAAACATTTTTTAAATAATATTTCAACATTTTATTTACAAAGAAAACGTATCAAATATGTTTGGCTGTCATTTTTGTTGCTTTGCATAGCATTTCACTTTCAGTGAGGACAGAAAACATGATGTTAGAATAGGGTGTTATTGTAATGTACCAAGATTTCTCTCTCTCTCTCTGTGTGTGTGTGTGTGTGTGTGTGTGTGTGTGTGTGTGTGTGTGTGTGTGTGTGTGTGTGTGTGTGTGTGTGTGTGTGTGTGTGTGTGTGTGTGTGTGTGTGTGTGTGTGTGTGTGTGTGTGTGTGTGTGTGTTGTTCACTAACAGGTGTGATAAAGACTCCAGTTCCCGTAATAAGTTTCCAGAGTAAAGGCCCTGACTCAGCACTTCACTTCCTATGCCATGATGGAGATCCCACAAAGCCCAGGTGTAATGGTGGTTCAGTCTCATTTTCCATCCACTGCTTTTTCTTGGTCTTTAAGATCAAATGTGATGGAATATTATTTTCTTTTATACATTATGCAACAATGAATATTATAAACTATAGTATATAATTATTGTATAACTAACTGTTGTCCCAGATAACCGATTTCTTACAGTATAACTGTGGTAGCTTCATGTCTCTCGTATCACACTTCCGTCTCAACTCAGATGAATATGTCATGTCCATTTATGTCGTTATTTGGTGATTACCCATGTAATAAGAGGGATGATGTACTTTTAGCCAATTATTATCATAAAATAACCTGCTTCAGGGTGATACTAGAAACCATGTGGGGGTTTTATGAAAATGACTGTGCATATTATCCATTAATTAATGCATTATTAAAGGAATATTTCAGATTCAGGACATCCTAAGCTTAATCAACAGCATTTGTGGCATAGTATTGATTACCTCAAAAAATGTTGTTTCACTTTTTATATGAAAAACTTATAATGCAAGTAAATGGAATGTAGTTGAACTCATAATTGTTACTATATCTACTGCAAAGGTTCGACCACTTGGTGGCAATAGAGCGCAGCGGCCGGGCTGCAGACGGGAACTACTACAACATGAGGGGGGTGAACATCAGGCATTTGGTCGACTCAATAGACGATCTCTTCACCACTGCCAGCACTATTGCGGGAATCACTACCACTGGTAACAAAGCCAGAGCGCCTAAGCAACAAACATTCGTGATTAACTTTCATTGTCAAATGTTGCTTGATCTGACGTAGTGAACATCCTGATCTCTTTTAACTATCACAGTGCTTGAATCACCAACTTAGTTCCCAATTAACGATTGGCACTAGGGAGCGTTGTGATGAGATCTGTTACCTAACAGGATTAATTGTGTGTGTGTGTGTGTGTGTGTGTGTGTGTGTACAGGGATCGGAGATGGTGGTAATGAGCTTGGTATGGGTAAAGTCAAAGCAGCAGTTAAAGCATACATGCCTAATGGGAACCTGATAGCATGTGACGTGGCTGCTGATTTTGCCATCACAGCAGGTAAGCACATCTCACACAGAGACCACATAATGAGTACATCCTTCCTGGAGAGCCATGGGTGGAGCCGAGTGTGAAGTCCAACTTCCCCCTCTCTGGATGTAACTTGGGTGTAGTGATGGGTTGGTCATGAACGATTCGTTCATTTTGAACGAATCTTTAACATGACTCAGGACTACCGAGTTGTCTCAGAAAGTGATTCGTTCATTTTGTTGTCCAAGATTTTTTTGACATTTAGGCGCGTTTATAAATGGTAAAAGAATGGAAAATATTAAAGGGGTGGCATAATGCCCTTTTCACAAGATGTAAAATAAGTATTTGATGTCCCCAGGGTGTGTATGTGAAGTTTTAGCTCAAAATACCCCACATATATTTTTATATAGCATGTTAAAATTGTCACTTTTTGAGGGTGAGCAAAAATGCACCGTTTTTGTGTCTGTCCCTTTAAATGCAAATGAGCTGCTGCTCCCGGCACAGAGGGCGGAGCTACACCAGCTCATTCTTAGCAGCTCCGATTACCTCACACAGGCACTGAAAATTTCAAAAACTTGTATTCTTTTATGTTTAAACCAGAGTCAGACAAAAATGGAGAGACTCAAGAAGTGACAACATGTAGACAACATTTCTGAATACTGAACATTCAGGCATCTGAACATTTCTGTTAGTTGATGACTTCTAGTCATTGATTAGCATATTCTGTCTTGATCATCTATAAATCGTGTTCCGGGGGCGGGGTTTATTTAAATTTTTGGGTTTGTGATGTTACTAACCTGGGAGGAATGTCCTGTAGTCCCGACCAGCGTTTGTTGTAGTCTTTAAAAAGCAATTTCTTTAAAATAAAATACTCCCTATGCTTTGAACTTTGAGCGTTGTAACTTTGCAGATGTTGTTTATGCTCAAACAGCAACATTACACACTAACTAAAGTTAGAAAAGTGAAATCATAATCAACCACCCCTTTAAGAATAATCTCAAATTCTAATTTCAGTTGGATAGCAGTTCGTACTATAAAACAATATGTAAATTAAATTAACATTATAAATTAAGCTGTGTTGACCACATTTGCGCCATAATCTTGATTAACAAAAAACTTTCAAGACTTTTTTTTATTTTTTACAAATTGAGGTTGCGATTGCAGCAATTCACATACAGTCTACAGTATAGTCGACAGATCTTTGCGGTTTTTAACCCAGAATATTTCCCGAGAAAAATTATATTTAAAAAATGTGAAAAAAAATTAATTTAATGTATTTCATTTGAATATTATATGTTATTATCTGCGGAAGCATGTATTTGAACCTGAGTGAAGGAGTACCATGAACAATCTTTCCTTGCATAACTAACGTCCACTTCATGTGTTCAGGAGTGTCTAACTGGGGTGGCTATGCTGTCGCCTGTGCGCTGTATGTTTTGAATCTTTGTCCAATACACTGGCGGTACCTCCAGAGAGGTTTGGGTTTGTCACCCACACCTGATCAACAAAGCCTGTGGTCTTCCTGCCTGCCCACCATAGCCAAGGTAACACTGTATTCTAATGATGATGGCTGGTGATTTATGGTGGCTCAGTTCAGTCCAACATTAACTCTTTCCCTGCCAGCACAATTTTCCTCTCTGCTGAGTGGTTTCCATTTGTAGCTCCGTATAGCTTTGTTTTGAATCTCTATTTACTATCATTCCTTGTTGTTGATATCGCTAAATATAACTTACTCATCACTATATATCTATATATCTGTTTATGAATATCTGAAAATGACGCATATCAAAAGAAAGAACAGAACCTCTGTTTTTAAATATGTGATAGCGCCCCCTACTGAATAAGAGTGAAAACGGAACATTCCGTCAATGGCGGGAAGCATTCTCTCATAAATGACGAAAAATTATGTCAGTGACGGGGAAAAGTTAAAACATCTGTCCTCCTCAAAAAAGTGTTTCATTGCAGCATGAGTGTCTGTACTGCAAGGGTTTATGCATGTCTCACGGCTCATTATATCACCTCATACTGTACATTTTTGTATCTCATTTTGTTTTCAATGGAAATCCACTGGTATAAAACTTGCAGGCACATCGCTGTGCTGCTTCCTGTCAACCCAGGCCATTTTTACATTTGCGGTGAACTGCAGACCACTTCAGAACCTCTGCCAGTATACTGTATAATTATCACGGCCACAACTGCTGGATCCAGCCCGTTAACCCTGTATTCACATTCCTTCCTGTTAGCCTGAATATTTTCTATCTATCATGTTGTTTCTCCTTAGTGGCTGCTAGGGATTGACATTTTAATAATACTTTTCCTGTTTTAAAATTCCCACTCCCACATGTAGCTTAAAATAAAAGACCATTACCACTGAATGCATTACTAAAGACTGAAGACATGCCTTGACGTGGTTCTTCTATTTGAAAACAGGAGGAAGACATGCTCCACATTTTGGTGAAATATGGCGTCCGCAGTGGTAAAACGGCAAACCTGGGACTGGAGGTGGATGGATTGACCTTTCATCCACACCATTCTGACATCATACAGCGTCTTAGACATCTCACTCTTGCCTAATGTCAATGTGTAATCACACAGCCACAGGAATTGAGATACAGATCCGTGGCCAATGTTTTAGTATTCTCAAGTCAAGTCACTTTCATTTATATAGCGTTTTTTACAATTCAGAATTGTTGCATTATTTTCTATTTATCACTGTAAAGCTGCTTTGAAACAAAGTTTGTTTCTAGAAGAAAATAGCGTCATAATCCAGTTTAAGTAAGTTCAGTGATGGTTCTTTTTTGTTGTAAAAAAAGTTATTAATTTAGTTCATTTTTATATATAAAATGATGTCATCGTCAAGCTCAGTTCAGGTGTCAAATGCAGGCAGATCAATAATATTGTTGAATATTAAATGTCCTCCAACTAAGCAAGCCAAAAGACAGGCGACACACATTCTCACAGATGAATACAAGAATGTGAATGTAATAGAAATAGCTGCCATGGTAACATTTTGTTTCTTTATTTCACATTGAAGATTGTCTTTAGTGTTTCATTTTTGTGCTCTCACCTTATAAAACAATCTCTGTTGCTTCTCACTGTAAAGAAATGTTCTTGCTTTAGGAAATAAATGATTTAAAAGAATAAATGAACAATTTTGTTTTTCAGATATTACAAATATTCTAACATCTAACTGGGGACTTTTCCGACTGAATATTCAGTCAACAATATTTTAAAAGCTGCTCTATGGAAGAAATTGTGCTTAAAAATTAATAGAATTATATTATTGAGAAAAAAGTGTTCAAATTCATATTATTGCCCTTTCATTACCGATTCACTGTGTAAGCCTATGATAAAATGTTGAGCTGTGGGGTCGGATTACTTAAATATAAGAAAAAATCCCAGCTACCAAATCTCATGTGACTTATTAATTACAAGAAATAATGTTTTGTGTAGCATATATTATACAGCGCCAGCAAGCTAGCTCTAAAGTGCCCCAATTATGCTATTTTAAGGTTTCCTGATGTTGTTTTGGAGTCTCCTACAACAGGTTTACATGCATCAAAGGTCAAAAAACGGTTTAATTTTCTCATAATATACATCACCACATTTTCAATGATTCTCAAACGACTTGTCAGGTGAATCAATCTCTCTAAATCCCTCCTTTCCGCGAGCTACTCTGCTCTGATTGGCCAGACAGCTCAGTCTGTTGTGATTGGTCTACCGCGTGTCTTGTAATCCTAAAAGTATCCACAGGAATAAGCTGCAGGTTTGAGGTTCAAGTTTTCCCTGGTGTCGGCGCGCGCAATAAATGGGCGGCCAATATGCTAATGTTTCGTCTTGACTTCACAACGAAACGGCTAATGACTCGTTTGAAAAACAATTCATTTCATTGACTCAGAGCTCGACTCTTACTTTTGAAAGACAATAACTTTATATACGATGCACTTTCAGATTTAAAACTTTGCAGGATGTGTTCATTCACTTAGAACTATGTTACACACTACATGAAAGGTCATTTTCAAAAATCCATAATAGGGACACTTTAAACAGCAACTCTGGAGAATCACCCAAAACAAAGAAACTTTGAAATGCAGACAGTCAAGAAGGTAAAGTGACACCCCTGTCAAAACAAAACACGAAACCACAGCGGCATATATGATACTTGTTCAAGTTACATATTATCTTATACTTCATTGAGCATTCTATCAGTATTGTTTGTAGCGTGACAGATCCGCTCCGAAATAGCAATCATAGGTAGTAATTAGCGATTACTCAAAACATTAGATTCATCCAATACATGCGATTTTATTTTCAAACACAGATGGCGACAAAGATGCCAAAGTGAGGTAGTGCAGCTTTAATTAGGCTATTACATCTAATTAATTGGCACATTTGATTATATTCATGGGTGATACTATGTGATGGTATTTGATTTTACCATGGGAACTAATAAATAATAAATTATTATACAATATTATTCAAGTTGTACTCCAAGGAACTTAAGAGAAAAAAAAGAAATACCATAGTGTTACACAACTTCTCTCATGTATTGTAGGCCTCCTGGCAGCTGTTTTAGTTCAGATCCATGTTACATAACACATTCATGTTATTTGGATATTTGTATATTATCACAGACCTTTTTAGAGATAAATGTCTTTCCCTCTTCCAAGGTTCGACCAAAATCAACACTGGAGAAGATCATCCCAAAACCTTTAATCATAAAGTAAATTAAATGGCAGACTTTTCATTAGTCTGGCTCTGAAAATAAAAATAAATAGGCCAATTCCTCATTTTCTTTAAAAATGGTGCTGGATGCGTTTTTAGTGGGAATATGACTTTATACTAATTAATCACAGGCACAGCTGTATTTAAGCTTCTGTTTATGCACCTTTGTTTAATGTCTCAATTCTGCTTCCAACAAGTAAAATAATCAAAACCAAACAAAGACAGCAAAAAAAAAGAAAAAAGAAAAGAAAAAAGGGCCATAACTAAACAAACAGGACAAGTATCTGATGAAAGCGTTTCTCTGAACCAAAGAAGAGACATTTTTAATGGAGCGTTAATTTCTATCTCCTGTTTGAGTTAAAGGGATGGTATATCATCATGTATTCCTTTAAGTCTTGTTTTTGCTACTTAACCATTGAGGAGAATACTAATATCCAACTTTTGAGGAGAAATGAGATGCATACATATTGCTTTAAGTATCATTTTCAGTCATTTGTGCTCCTCCATATCATATTTATGAGGACTTTTTACTCAATATTTCTCCCATGCTATTTTTACAACCATTTTGACACTCTTTTTTGTCATATTCACTTACCGTTTGTCTGTGTAGTATGTTAGCTTGCTAGCTTGGCTACTGTATTTGTAAGGGAAAAAAAGTGGAAATCATGATTAGGTTGTTTTGCATATACTGCTGTCATGTTTTTTATTTTATTTTTTATTTTTTAAGTCCATATTTTATACATTTTACTGAGGCTTACATGCCAAACAAAACCAAAATTCATTGATCAGACACCCTAAAGAGAACATCCTATCTTCAAAAAAGGTAACTAGTCAGATTTTTGTAAGAGTACCCATAATTAAATACAATTTCTCTGTACTTTTTATACCCCTGCTGTACAGCATAATTTCTGTCTTCATGCACTGTGTAATAATACAATCATTGCCAGTGATTTGCGCACCACAAACAATAAACAGTATAAAAACCAATAATAAAAATCTCATACATGAAACTGAACAGCTGTCACTATGTGAAATCATGAAATAACCTGGTTTGGTTACATACAAACTGCATGCATGTTGAGTCTTCATTGTAAACATAGTTTGAATGAGCAGGAATGAGAGAGCACTTCCACGTCTGTTGTTTCAGTTCAGGTCACTCACTCAAACTGGTATAAGCTGTGGTCACTTCCATCTTAAAAATGTAAACACTGCACCAAACACTCATCACCTTTATTTAAGTCAGCGGTTTGTGCAAACAAAAGATCCATGATTTCTGGAAGCAACCATCACTTCTTCCTCAACTATTTTCCTAGGATGTGATATTACAGTGGGAAGCTGTCCATATTAAAATGGTCTGGTTGGGGGTGGCTGACCCTTCACTGTCTGTGTTCTCCATGCCTTACTATTAAAAAAAAGCTGAGCAGGTGACAAAGAAAAGGCTTCATTGCTTTTCTTTTCTTTTCTTAAAGTAAAGGTTCACCCCAAAATGAAAATTCTGTCATCATTTACTCACTCTCATGATGTTCTAAACCTGTAAGTCTGTCATGCCGTTCTTTTCCATCTTCGGAATACATATTAAGATCTTTTTGATGAAATCTGAGAGCTTTCTGTCCCTCCATTGACAGCTACGCAACTACCACTTTGACTCTTCAAAAAGTTCATAAAGAGATCGTAAAACTGGTCCATATGAGTTAAGTGGTTTAGTCCAAGTTTCTGAAGAGCTCGGAAGAAACGGAAGCTCAAGCATGTTCGCTTGACGTGCGAGAACCAATGACCAACGCGTCAAGCATGTTCGGTTTAGCTTCTGTTTATGTTCGATGATCATTGTTTAAATGTTTCATTTTTGGGTGAACTAACCCTTTAAGCTCCAATAAATCTCTAAAAGTATTGCCACATTAGTCCATGAAACTTATAGCCTATTCCAAGACTTCTGAAGCCTTACAACCACCATTTTAATCATATTTACTGATACATTTTCCCTCCTTATCTCTCAAATCACAATAATTAAGCACACATTTGCATCAAGGTGCAGATTGGCAGACAAATGCCATTGGTTCTCAAGCCTCTTAACTAAATCTGACACGCAAAGTTGACATGTCAAAAAGAGATTTTCAGTGACTAACGACTTCAGTTAGAATATATTGTAAATTGACTACTTTTACAGACCTTTGACCACTTTTAAAGCCCCTTGTCACTGTTGATTTTCAGTGTATGGGACAGCTGTACAGGTATGGAATAGTATTAGGGTGAGTAAATGATGACAGAATTTAAATTTAAACTATTGAAGACAATGAAGGCCTTTTCCTGTCATGCTAGCAGTCTGACTGTCTCTGGGGGCTTCATTTATAAAACGTGCGTACGAACAGATTTGATCTTAGAATGTGCGTATGCTAAAATTCACACCAACATTCATATTTATAAAAACAGTCTTTGACATAGAAAAGTGCTTAGTGCTATGTCAGGGTCTAAGCAGATGTACGCACTTTTCCTTGTGGCAGAGAGTCGGAGAACTGCATGTATTTGGAATTTTAAGCAATTCTTGCTGCTCGCCATTAAAGCATTTGGACGTTGACTAATCTTTTATATGTTATTGACATTACAGGGCTGAGATCTGAAACTATTCAGTTGCTCACAATTTCAAGATCATTTGCGATTCATAGATTTAATATCTGGAAGAGAGACGTGAACACGTTTTTTGTGTGTACGTTCTTTCTCTGAATCGCATGTATGCATATTTAAGAAATGACTGTAAGATCAAATGTAGGACAGTTTCTACGCACCATTTTATAAATGAGACCCAGGAACTGAAACCTATGAGGTATAAAAGCAGAAATGGCTTTATTCTTGGACACAACGTTTAACCGCTACATGCAAATGTAGCAAAAGGGACTTGGAACAGTACATTAAAATAGTACATTTTTAGATCATCGGATATTGACACCTCAAACGTCAACCACAGGTGATTATAAAGGTACTGTAGGAATCCCTGAGAATTACACCACATAACAGTAGAATGTTAGCTTACCAAAACCATGAAATATTGCAATATGACACTAAAACAGCAGGCTAATGTTTTAACCAATGTAAAACAACTGTATGTTGACTGCATGTGACTATACATCTAGGATGCTTCCATATGCTTGTCCACCGAAGAGCCTGTAGCTAAACTGTATGATGTCTATTAGAGAAAAAAGTTCAAACTTCAGTTTTGATCTGCTGCAAGAGTGTCACCACTGACGTGCCTTTAACATTATCATGGGTGACTGCCATCTCAGTGGAGTGCGTGCTGAACCTTCCATGACTTTTTGAGCAGCAGCAGAAGACCCGAGTACAAGCATCCTGAGCCTTCTGGATGCCCTTTTGTGCATTTTCACTGATAAAACAGTAGAGCGCTGGGTCCGCCACGCAGTTAAAGCTAGTAAGCAACAGAGAGAAATGGTAGTAATTGAAAATGTTCTCAATGAAAGCGCAGTCCCGCTCAAATACAGTGCGCACCAGCAGGAAGACGTGGTACGGCGAGAAGCACACCAGGAAGATGACAATGGTGCTGGTCACCAGGTACTTGATGCGCGTTTTCTGGGCAGTCTGCGTGCCTGCACTCTTGCCCACTGCTCGGAGGACTCGAAAGTACGACACTGAGAGGATTCCTAAAGGGAACAGGAAGCCTATGTAAAAACGGTAGTAGTTTATCGGGTACTCCCATGTCTTCATGGGATAGTGCTCAAAGCACACAGATTGGTTATGCTTGTCCTTGCTGAGCTCCTTATGTCGGAAAAACACCACTCCTACGGCAAGCTCTTTGAGCCAGACCACCGTACTGACCAGTGCTGCTGCTCGTACCGTCCTGAAAGCGGAGAAGCGGAAGGGGTAGACCACTGCAAGGTAGCGGTCAATGGAGATACAACACAGAAAACCAATGCTGACATAGATGTTCTCGTAGAGCAGGAAACCACACAGCTGACAGAGCCACTCCGAGCCGCTCCAGTCGTCCCCCTGGAAAATATACTGGAGCCAGAGGGGCAAGGAGGCCAGGTACAGCAGATCCGATATGGTCAGGTTTAACAAGTAGACCCCCAGCTCATTTCGGGCTTTTAGTTGCAGCCAGGCATGGTAGAGCGAGTAAGCATTGGCGGGAAGACCCACTAGCAGGACTAGGATGTACGCACCTGAAAACAGGTACTGGTGAATCTCGTGGCTTATAGTGCAGTTGATTTGCTCCTCAGACATGTTCATCTTTCCAACCTCATGTTTCTCAATGAGTGTAGGACATTCGTAACCAACAGAGGTCTCCGAATAACATTCCATCAATTCTAAAGGAAGCAAACAAAATATTGTCAAATGATTAGTATGTCCAAATACCATCACAGGATTCATAAAACCTGGACTACAGCTTTCAGAGATTTTGATGTATGCATCGTACACCATGGGAAAGGAGTCGTAATGTTCGTAGCTTAAGTTGTTACATTACAAAGCCAACATGGCAGATTTAGTATGTCCGGTTTGTATTCCCTTGCAAAGTATACTTTGAGTTCCCTTTATTAAGTATACTTAAGTAAAGTTGAAGAATATTTTGAAGTGTACTTTGTTTACCAATATCAATGTAGTAGTAGTATACTTGTACTGTGAGTGTACTACTTCAATACTACTTGGGACTAAATTGGCCCACTTTTTAGTGTATAAAAGTATACTTAAAAGTATATATAACAGTAGTACCAAACTTTGAGTACACAACTTGTTTACAACTACGTTTTTTGTTTGTACTGCAACTAGAAGCTTAAGATGTTAAAACAGTACTAGATTTTAAATGCACTGTGGGTCTTTCACATACATTTGTGTTTCCGTCATAATCCACTTATGATAGTGTGATGCATCACAATGTATTGAATCGTGGCTCAAGTTTGGCAATGAGTATTGTATCGTGATGTAGTTGGTGATACCTAGTCCAAGTATAGGATGAGGAGACACCCAAAAAAACTAAAATGAATGGGGAAAATCACAACGCTTCAAATGACAACTATAGAGTCCTGCAGGTTAAGTAAGTCACGCCAAATTTAAAAACTCTCTATCTCCTGACTAATGTGCATTTACAGTCTCGTTGAGTTTATACTCACGCTCTTGCAAACTATTCTAACACAAACTTGTAGATTTTAAAGAAAGTAATCGAGGGAACCAGGGTGATGCTAACTTCCGGGTTGGTCTAGAAAATTACATTTTCCTCCAGCTCTCTCTATGAAAGTTACCATAAAACTACAACACATTATTATTTTTTGGTCAATTTCAGCTAAAGCAGCACATTTTCTTACCACCGTTGTAAGATTTGATTGCTTGCTGTACTTGACATACTTGTCAAAATGATTTGGGTTTCTCTCAATTTATGCTGACAGAAGTTGTTCTTCTGCATGCTTAGAAAATAGCAGCCATCTTGATAACATCCTCAGGCTGCTATTTTCTGAATGACAAATGATTTGTGTGTGGGCTGCGTCCTTCAGACTCTGAACTATTCTAAACATACAGAAAAAGATATTAACTTGAAGGAAGTGTTAAAAAGTGCTCTTACTAAACTATTGAATTCAGAAAGAATTCAACTGCACAATGTCTTTTGCACTTGGCTTCGATGTCAGCATAGGTATTTGATTCATTTATCAATGTGAAATGATCCGATGTATTCAATCCCAATTCACATTATGGATTTGAGTAAGATACATTGCCCTTTTCAAACTGACCATGACCTGTTACACAGAATGTCGAGCTGATGAAAGGATATCTGATATATTGGGAGTGAGGCCTTGGCTGTGACTTCTGTGGAACACAACATATAACAGACAAATGAACCAGCGTGAACAACACTTTTCATCACCAATCTATTAAATGCTTAAGAATGTTTCCCTGCATCTGAGTCATACACAACACCTTCAGTAATACTGCTCAGAGAGTGATGCACGACATCTGTGCGAGTACAACATTACCCAGAACAGTGTCTCAATATGGGAAAGGTTTTTTTAGCAGAATTGTTTTTCTGTTCTAGGAGGTTACTTCGGATTTTGTATTTGATATATTGAGCCAGCTTCAACATCAACCTAAGGGACTTAGAGATTTGACATTTGACAAGTAGGTCTTGCCCAGTGAGTGCACCATTACATTCCTCTATTACATTTCAATGAAGTCATATATATGATAATAACAGAAACAAGCATTTCATTTTTCAGTATAAAATAGCAGTACAAGAGAGGCAACGTGTTACAATGGGTGTGTTCTTAGGCACAACACGTGGTTCAGTAGTCCAATAAATGCATTATTCATCATCACTAATTAGAGCAGACATTTTTCAGCCAAGCTGTAGAGGTTGCTGTGCAACATAGAAACAGAATTCAATTGAAGTGTGGTCACAGATGTGCATCTTTCTCCAGTGGTTTCAAACATCCAATTTGAATTCAAACTCAGTTACCCATTTTAGGTAACACTTTATTTTGATGGTCCCCTTTAGACATTATTTTGACTATAAGTAACATTGAAGCTACATGTCAACTAACTCTCGCCTGCAAAATATCTGCTTTATTATGATGGTCCCCAAACAGAAATTGGACTGACGATGAGAAACTTTGCAATGTCAACTTATTAACCCTAACAGTCTACTTACACTCTACTAATACTCCAATGAGAGTTAGTTGACGTAGGTGCAACGTTTGTCAACGGAATGTCTAAAGGGGACCATCAAAATTAAGTGTAACCATATTTTATTAATAAATCCGTACAGGGGACTCCAGGACTAGCTGCCACAGGAGGAAGTTCTTTGAATCAAAAATCCAGTTGAACTAATGGGGGTTTCCATTACTATAATTATTTTTAAACAGCTAGTAATTATTTTTAATAATTTTTTTAAATTGTGCCCTCCAAACTAAAATCCCCAAATCAGCAGCCATCCAGTATGTTTGTAAGATGATGTACATTTTCTGCCTTTTAATTATGAAACTGAGAACGTTTAGCCTAATTAAGGTTCAATACTCGGGAGAGGCAGTCTAACATAAACTCAAATAACCCTATTCCTCCTGCTCACTCAGACTCGGGGAACCGTGTGCTTGAACATCTCTGCTGACACGCTTACTTTGGACATTAAATGTTTAACCTAAAGCCATGTAATCCCACCGGTAGCATTACTGTCCAAGGTCTGACATAGCCTAAAAAACGTAATAAGAAACAACTGCAATATATTTGGTAGGCTACATAATAATCGAGTTTATTGTTAATGTATTAAGCTATTGCTGTTTGCGCCGTCTCATTGCACCACTTGGAGTATAACTGGCTTTTTTACATTATAAAATTGCAGATTTCAAAGTAGCCTAAAAAGCCATTTATTCACAATTATCTTACCATTCTCCTCACACTTGCACGATAGTAATGTAGCCTAATTTTTTGATTAGTTTTGCATTTGTGCGGAATAAAACATTTTGGAACCCTTACACGGGTTAAACTTAATGTTAATTTCTCATCCGTAGCACCGCGTTATATTATGTGTTTGAATAATTTCACAGACCTGTTGGTCAGAGATGCCATTTGCGATTGTCGCAACGTAGCCTACTTGAGAAACGATCAGGCTGATAGGCTAAATTATATATCATTTTCAATTATAGTAAAAAAATGCGTTAAACAGCTTGTGGAAAGCTGTGAAATATAAAGCAGCAGCATTTATTTGACTAGCCTAACGTTACACGTTAAGTCGCATGATATTCTCAAGCAGATATACCACGATATATTATTGTTAGGTAACTTTATCTTTTATAGCCTATAATATGTTTTTTGTGGGGTCTTATTAGAAAGTCTTATTTTTCATCTTTTACTTGTATGTTACCAAAGTGCTCAGTTTTAGCCTACTACAACAATTACCATAGTAGCCTACATAGTATTATTTCTTAGTGTATCAGATAATCAAAGTGTATTACCTTCAGATTGCTTTTAATTCCACGCCTGTCATTCGAGCCATTTCTGAAGTGTGATGTATCCTCGATCATATCCTCGAGTTCAACAGCTCCTCAGACTCTGTGATAGACAGGAGCCTGTTTTTTGTCGCTTACTCGCAGAAGTGAACATTTTTGCAGAGATAAGATCACGCGCGTGTTCCGAGGTTATTGCGTCTGAAAAGGAAAAATACACAAATTGCGTCAACCGTTTTACGCGATGATGCGCGCAATTAGTCACTCAACACTCAAGGGTCTTCCCCAGAAACAGGACGTGTCTCATATTGTGAACCTAGACATAATGCGTGTTTAGGTCATTATAGACGCGTTCCGAGTAACTGCTGAACAGTCTGTGCATGTCAGAACTGACACTAAACGCAGCTATAGGGTGAATGCAGGTGTTGGACATATAAGTTTGATATAGCCTACTGTGCTCAATGGGTTTACACTTTAAGTGCATGACAATTGTCTTTAATTAAAGAGACACTATTTCTTTAAATGATGAAATAGTTTTCTTGTAAGGTGTTTAAATATTAAATAAAGTGGGCCAGTGGGATTCAGGTAAAGTGGGCGAACTTTCAGCTTCAGTAATTATAGGCTACTCAAATTCATTAAATTAATTTGACATTCACTGGCTATTAAGTAGTTGACATGTATAATCTACTTTTTTTTGTTGTTGTTGAAATAAGTGTGCTATTAGGAAATTCAAGTCAGAGATTGAAGACCATTAAGTTAAATCTGTGGAGTGAAGAAAGGATGAGAGAAGCACAATGTAGATGCAGAATATAAAGCTTTTTTTTTTTATATAAGTTGTTTTAAAGTGTTTAGAGAAAACCGTCGGGAAAAAAGTTTTACAATATGGTTACCATTTAAAAATTCCTCTTATTACATTTTTGTTAGCCTATTTGTTGTTGCATATGTTATAGTCCCATTTTTTATGTTGTTGAGTTCATTTTCATCCATATTCTGATTTCTGAATATTCAGATTTTCAGATTTCATCAAATTTAATGCAAACACTACATGTTCCGTCAGTTGTTTTGAAATTTTCACATGTATTAAGTGAAATCTAAGGTTCCCTCAATGGTATTGTTCACAATGGCAAAGGAAAAGATCTTAAATGCGTTGGTTCATTCCTGGAATACGCACACTTTGGTGTCCTATATAGCCAGTGGTGGAAATGGCTGAGATTCACTGAGGGGAACCCCATAGTTGGGGACATATTTTATATTTTTTAAACCATATGCAGAAATCCCCTCTATATTTATGTATAGTGTTTGGAGGCTATTACATGGATAAAAGATGGAAATCCTCTTCATTTTGAAATGGAACTTCGTATCCCTATGAAATGCACTCCGGAAGTGAATTTCAACAAATTTTGTATTATACTAACATTTTTTGTTAAAAAAACAACATTTAACTAGCATGAAAAATAGCTAGTTTTAAACCCAGCAATTAAAATGTCAATATTCTGATTTTGTAATCTACATTGCAGTAAAAATGTTTTAATTACAAACTAATTTTTACTGAAAAAAAATTCACGAAAAAAAAAAAAAGTCCCACATTTTGCGTGCAATCCTGTTACTGCATGATTTCCTCAGTTGCAAATTTTTTTTATTTACCATCCCTTACTGGCAATGAAGTTTGGACACTTTTTATGGCATGATAAAACAATTCTCAAATTGTAACATCAACTTTCAACTCTTATATCGAAGTTATTGAAAAAAGATCAAACCAATTAATATTTTGTCTAATTTATGGGAAATAGAAGTTTATCAATAACTACAAACCAACATTTGATCCTGAATTGGACAGATCAAGTGACATCTTAAGTTATGCTAATCTGTTGATAAAATGATTTTTTTTAATAAACATGACATTCTAGAAACTAAAACAGCAAATATACGGTATCATTTACTGAAACTTCAGAGAATGTTTAAAAAAAAAAAAAGCTTTATTACAAAGAGTTTAGGTTTTGGACAACAGCTTTCTCTAAACAGGCTTCTATCATTCACAATAAATTTTACATTAAGTGTAAAAGGCTGTTAGGGTATCTACTCACACCATATCTTACAGTTAATGATCTATGTTCATGTGCAGTAGTGTATAAAACAGTTGTATATCTAAAATCATTTAACCAGTAGTCGTGCACACTCAAACAGGAGACTCTCCTTATATTTACACATCCAGTGTGAATGCTTGCTCCAAATATATTTCTATGAAGATCCACCATCTCCTTCGGTGACCAGCTCTTGCCACGGCAGACCTTGAGAAGTTGGAGATGGTGAAATGAGATGGCAGAAAAGCACCACTGACAGGGAACAAAGAACACTAGATTGGTGACATGATTGAAGGATCCCAGGAATCCATGGGCTTTTTCACCTACATGCTTCACTTAAGAATTTTTTTACAATCAGACAAGTCCATTCTTCCAGTATACTATACAACATCATCAGACTTACCCATCAACCACGCAAAACAAAAGAAATCTTGGAAAATTAGGCATACACGCACATTAAAACAACCAAACAAACAAGTGTCATTTAATTGTCTCAAAGACATTAATAAATAAACCAATTAAAGAACTTCTAGTCATTAGAACAGATGTGCAGTGTTATAAAATGAGTGTGTTGGAAAAACCAAACTGAGCCTCAGATTCTCTTTAGTACAACCCTGTTTGCGTGAAACAGGGCAATGTGTCCAGTACTCTAGATTCCAACTTAAAACGCATTCCCTAAACAGTGATCCACCTTAGGTGCTTTCTTTGTCCAACTGACTTCTCCAGTCTGTCTCTCTCTTTCTGGCTCTGTGTTGTCCTCTTGCCTCTGAACAGAATCTGAGCCAAACCCAGGTCAGCAAATACATGGTCACCCACAAGAAGCAGAAAAGAGCAGATTGTTTGGTCTGTCAGCAGGGAGCGAGTGAGAGAGAGGCCGCTTCCCATAATGGGTCCCTGTGAGGCTGTCTTGGTGATGGACCTGCAACTGTCCTGCGCCTCCTAAAGATGGATGCAGTCGCTACTCAGTAATTAAGTTGGGAGTGGCTCCGAGCACACAGCCCAACGTTTGTTTTCCACATTCAGAATAGAACGTGAACTGGCCTGCCTTGGAGCTGCGGAAATCAAAGGCGTTCGATTTGATACGAAGGGGAAAAAATACATTCAAGTGCCCCATACATTCATTTCCAGGTCAGTGTGAACGTGTGCAAGACCCTCAAATGCACCTGGTGCCTTTGAAGCACCTGGAGAAATGGAGAATGGAGGGACGTGACCAGCCTCCCAGATATACTGGAGCTGCCTGAGGCTTTTCTTTGTTTACAGTGCAGTTTCATACGTCAAACATGTGTCCGAGGTTCTACACACAGCCATACTCATACCACACAGTCTGAGGGTCATTGTTGGGGTCAGGAGAAGCAGGTTTGCTGTTGGGCTCCTCCTTGGCGGCGCAGCTCAAGTCCGCAGTGTCTGTTTTCTTCAGTAGAGGCGACTCTGCCTGCCTTTGTTCCTGGGGTTCCTCTTCCAAATCCTTCAGCCTCAATGCTGATACAGCTCGCACCGGAGTCACCATGGCCACCTCACCACGGTGGGGCGCTGCTCGGGTTTGAGCAGGTCCAGAACGGACCGCTCCAGCCCGGCTACTAGCACTCCCAACGAATTCCCGTTCAGCCTGCAGCGATGTAGAAGAAGAGTGCATTGGGGGCGGACAAGCCAGGGACAACTCATCTCTCGGTGGAGCAAGAGATAGGCGACGGGGGTCGACGGACAGGTGCCCTGGGTCTCCAGGTAGAGGCGAGGATCCAGCCAGCCTAGCGGACATGGGTCTTTCTCTGGCGACTGCACCAGACCTCCTCAACACCACGTCGTTTTGGCTGGGAGAACTGGCCTCGGTGCGGTAGCTGTCTGGTCCGTTGGAGCGGAGGAGGTCTGCTGAGGCCAGGCTGAACGTTCGGCTCAGGCTGGTGCGAGGATTGGACTGCTGCAGAGGTGAGGGCCGCAGTCCTGCCCCTCGGTTGGGAAGGGTTTGCGACTGAGATGGAGGTGTGGAGGTTTCTGTGAGACGAATGCTTGGTTTGACACTGTGTCCAGGTTTAGTGGCCCGAACATCTGGTTCAGGTGGAGTATTCTTGATGGTTGGAGTGACATAATTGGTGGGAGTTTTAGCGCCCTCTCGCAGAGGGACAGGTCGAGTAGATCTGGTAAAGAAATCAGTCACCAGATCCTCTCGACTTCCTGTCTGCACCTAAAAAAAAAAGACACATAATCATCAAATTAAACTAAATCATCATAAAGCTTTCTGCAAAAAAACAACAACAAAAAACAAAACAAAAACCTTTGTATCCCATTGTGCACCAAATTTTCAAGATTACAATGGTAATTACATGCAGGGTTCCCAGAGCTTTTAGATGCCAAAGAACCCCTCCTCTTGTAAGGAAACCCCTTACTACAATAGAAAGGCAGCTATTATGTTTCCATGTATATTTTCATTTGTATAAAAACAATATTGACTACAATATTTATGCTTCTTTATGCAATGTTATACTAAAGCAAATTATTATTATTATTATTATTATTATATTATATAAAAATTACTTTATGATGAAACAATGTTAGATATATATCTATATAAACATAAAAAACAGATTTAGTTTTTACTCTCTCTGTTGAAGGGCTCAACAAGGGTTAACTGAATACATGAATTGCTAATTTAATAAAATGACTGTAATTAATCTCATGATTTTTGACAAAAACAATAATTGTGTGCACAACAATAAAAAGGTGTTAAAAATATTTAACTAATTTAAATAACACTTAATCCCAGGGCTGTCAATGTTCAGCTTGGAGACTTGGTTCCATATCATAAGTAACCTGCTGTCTTGTCGTCAGCTTATTGTCTGTCCTCTTTGCTGTGTGAGAAAATGGACTTGTGGTATGAGAGTGTGAGATAAGTGTGTGAGTCTCAAGCTGAATGTGTGAAAGTTGGCAGCCCTGTTGAATCCTTAATTTTAAAATTCAACGACTCTAACAAATAAATAAAAAATTGGGGGGGAGGGGAACCCCATCACTGGAAATCATCGTTTTAAAATTATTAAAAATTATTTTAATTGTTTATGACCATGGGAATCCTGTTGCATGCATTTCTCAAAATTTGCATGCAGAAAACATATTATATTCCTTTATGATAACAGACATGTATATCAAATATGAATATTATGGCCACTAGCTGAAATGGTTAAGATCCATCACGGTCAACATCTCTATTATAAACATCTCACACAGCACTCAAAATACATTATCTTAATCCGTAATTAGCAAGCAACAATCCATAGTGCAGATCAAATATCAGGCTTAATTTATTAAGAAGCATAAATGTCTCAACTGACCATGAGTTACATTTAAAAAGATCCCTTTTGCCATTCTCACTGCATAAATATTCACCCACATCTTTCCCTTTTTCACCCACAACTTTTACTACGATGTATGATTCACCACAGATTTTTAAATCCCCTACAAACAACTGCTAATTATTCTGATAATGTGTCATTATTTCCACAAAAGGATCATCTTATACCTGGATTAAAAGGTCAAACCACCAAACAAATAAATCTACTAAGAGGTGTTAAATAGTTATTAGTGTTAAAACAACTTACAGTGGGAGGGGACAGGGCATTGCTCTCCTGCAAGAACTGCTCCAGGGTAACCATCTCGCTGCCAGGAGAGGACGGGCGCCGAGAAGTGGGCCGCTGGGAAGAGCGTGAAGCAGGAGTGGCATCACAGGGAAGGGTGGAGCTACGAGGAATCAGAGACAACTGACTGAGACGTGAACCCTCATGACCCAGTCCAACGACATCATCGCTTGACAGACTGGCAGATCGACCCTGAAGACAGTCCAGAGAACCTGGAGAAAGACAGGAAATTAAAAGATGAACTGTACAATTTAAGAGTGTGAGAGGTCGTAAAAATGTGCACATTAAAAGGTAGATATAATGTGGGTCTGTGTGTCAATAATACTATTCACACAGTAAGTATAATTATAGATTCAGCATTTACACGCACTAGTCTGAGTTTTTATCGCGCAATCTGAATCAGGAGACAAAAATCAGGGTGATGTAGAGTGATGCATGGATGATGTCAGAACCCAGAAGTTTTTTTTTATAATGGGGTTTCTGTGGTAAACATTACTTGACGATATATTGAGTGTGTGAAGTTTACGTTGTAGAGCAAAATGTCACACCTCAAACTGTCTCATCTAGTCACTTATTAGAAACCTACGTTATCGAAAATAAAACTTTAAATATAAATAACATCAAAGTGTTTTATTAAATCATAAACGCTATTCAGTCCATTCTGCAGTATATTTTTAAACCAAAGACAATAGAAGTAATTATGAAAGTACACATAAATATGTACATAAGTCTTACTTAATTGGGTCAAAAAGTACTTTAAAAGCTATTGCATTTAATATTAATTTAAATACATTTTCTTTTAATTGCAATTAACATGCAATTAAGTGCCAGGAAACATTACGTATATTGTCTTAAAGTATATTATTTCCATATTAAGTACTCTTTTTAAAAGTATGGTAAAGTGTACTTTTTCACAAGGGTAATGATGCTTGCTTTATCAAATACCACAAATGAAATAAATCACCAAAAAAAGCACTAAAACACATTGAAAAGCTTCCCTGACCAACTCACTTTCAAGTTCATAAAAAAAAACACACGGCGCTAATAGGCTAGCGCTGATCATTAGGAAGTCTTATCTCATCAATAATGAGGAAAAAAATGCAAGATACTTTATTATCAAAAGCACATCATCATTTTTATCTTCTCTTAGCAAGCACCACAAACTACTTTGCCACACCACAGTGATTGCGAGTCTCCAAATGAATCCACCGGGTAGCACTTTATTTTAAAATCCTGTTCCCCATGTACATACTATGTACTTATTATAGTAATTAAAATACTATGTACTAACCCTGAACCTACCCTTAAAACCCAACCTTAACCCATGTAGTTACCTCATATTACCCAGTACTTTCTTAGGTAAGTACACTGTAAGTACACGTACTGTAAAATAAAGAGCAACCGTACACTGTGTAAATAAATCATTATAAAAGTTCTCTCAAATAGCTGGACATTTGAGTAAATAGCTAAATGACTGGTCCATAGCTTATTCTGGTCACAAACACACAGGCTGACTGACATGTAAATAGATAAAACTGTTAAATATGTTTTTAAGTGCCATTTAGTGATGGGTTAATCTGAAATACACACTGGAGTTTGGGGTAAACACAATGTTTTTTGAAAGAAGTCTCTTATGCTCACCAGGACTGTATTTATTTGATTAAAAAAAAAACTGTTTTTCTAATTTAATATATTTTAAAATGTAATTTATTCCTATGATGGCAAAGCTGTATTTTCAGCATCATTACTCCAGTCTTTAGTGTCACACGATCCTTCAGAAATCATTCTAATTTGCTGATTTGATGCTCAAGAAACAATGTTTATTACTAAACAATTATTAATGTTGAAAACAGCTGTGCTACTTAATATTCTTGTGGAAATAGTGCTTTTTTTTTAGGATTTGTTGATAAATAGAAAGCTAAAAACAGCATTTATTTGAAAAATAATTGTTTTTTAGCATCCTACCTGAAAAAAAGTATTAATTTCTTAAAAAAATAAATAAAATAAAAATCGTACTAACCCCAAACTTTTGAACGCTAGTGTATTATACCACAATAATACACCCAATATAAAAATAAGTATTATAAAAATTAATACATTTAATTAATACTCAATGAAATAACCATTTGATTAACTTAAATAATTGAATTGTTTATTTATAATTAAATAATGCTTTCTCGACAACAGAGCTGCCTCTGCAAATTAATAATGTCTGGGAGCCATGCTAATGTTCTTTGTTTCAACCTGAGAAACAATTACGGTCTCAATAGTTCTTGAAATTGAGAGTGTGTGGGGGTGGCATTTCCCATAGCAGCTAATGAAGTGACTATGCATGCATATGTAACAGACGGCACACGCGCGCACACACACACACACACACACACACACACACACACACACACACACACACACACACACACACACACACACACACACACACACACACACACACACACACACACACACACACACACACACACACACACACACACACACACACACACACACACACACACACACACACCTTTGGAACTGATGGGGGAATTGCTGCTGGAGGTGTTGCGGCTGAATTCGGCAGAACTGGGCCGGTGGCCTGTGGGGGGGCACACATCACATACTGAATAAGCGCAGGAAGTAAACAGGCTATAAAAGGCATATTGATTAATTCTCGTACCTATGTTTCCATGGACACCGCTGCCAAAGCCAGCATCTGGGGAATGATGGCGCAAGTCTTCCTCTGAGACCAACCCTAAAAGTAAAAGAGTGTAGTCCAACAATGTGGCAGTCAAAATATCAGTATATGTAGCATACATTTTTTAATACATAATTTCTTCTCGCACAATTTAGTTCCGCTTTTAAAGATGCTCTTCTAAGAACAGTGTCATTATTGGACATGATAGGCTTCCGGCTACTGCAGTCTTCCTGTGTGCGTTTGTACGAACATGACTGCTTGTTTACGCAGTGCAGTGGATATCTGAGAAAGCTTCAAGCGCTTGAAAATAAACATTGGTTTAGAGTGAACGCTTTGCTATTATGCTGACAGTGAATTGATGAAATGAGCTTCAGGCTTTTTGGCTGGGAGGTGAGAGTCACTGAGAGGGTCAGTGGTGTTTAAAGATGAAGCCCCCATGTGTACATCGTGGCACATTACACAATGTAAACTAGCTAATGGCTAAATAAACTAATGCGGTATGAAAAACAACAAACTCTCTTAACGGAAACTTCAACAACTGAACTTAAATATGGACGAAAATTGAGAAGCTGACTGAGTAGGTAGGGCCATTAACCGTGAACACCCATCAGTAATTTAGCCTGGAAATCAGTTTAAAAATGTACAGGTAGCGTGACGCCAACTTTAAGCTCTATCCATGGTGTGCTACTGGTTACCACAGAAATGTATTTCCACTCATCCTTCAAATTGAAAAATGAATGAAGCATGTTTAAAGTAATACAAACAATTACTAAAGCAGACATTCATCCACCTAGAAAAGTAGTTTCATTTCAAAAGGATGATTTACCGTAGACTTAAAGAAAAAAAGAAAAAAATATACTGAGGAAGCCAAAGTACTTAAGTAAAGTAAGTACAAAGTACTCAAAAATAATAAGCTTCACTTTTTAAACTCTTGGTGTATACTGTACACTACCATTCAAGATTTAAAAAAAGAAGAAATTAATAGTATTATTCAGCAAGGATCAGCATTTAAATTGATCAAAAGTGACAGTAAAGGTATATAATAATGTTACAAAAGGTATGATATTTCTGTCACGACAACTCTTGGAGCAGTTGGTAAAGATAATGGATATGACAATGTTGATATATTTGGTCTTGGGGGAATAGATCTGCTACGCTTCTGCAGAGCCAGTACGGGACATGCTACTGCCAATATATACACAACGCACTGCTGTGAGCAAGTTAGACATGCTGCTGCTGTACAATATAGCGAACATGAATTACCCATAGCCGATCTACACAGGTGGAGCTGGGGAAGGTGGAGGGTTTCTGAAAGTGCGCCGCAACTGCTACAGCAAATGCTGACCAAGTATTTGAAGGTTGAGCACGCAAGCTCATTGGCTACTGACACAGCAGGAACCAATCAGCTGATCCGTATAGAGAATGACGTGATTGCAAGCAGATTAAGAATCGTTTCTTGATCATCAGATCAGCATATTACAATGTTTCTGAAGGATCATGTGACACTGAAGACTGGAGTAATGATGCTGAAAATTCAGCTTTAATATCACAGGAATAAATTACATTTTAAAATATATTAAATTAGAAAACAGTTATTTTAAATTGTAATAATATTTACAAATATTTCACAAATTTACTGTATTTTTTATTGAATAAATCAGCCTTAGTGAGCATAAAAACTTTCAAAAACATTAATAGCCCTAAGCTTTTGAACATAACTGCATGTACTGTCTTTGTGTCGCATACTTCCTTAAATGTATTAGAGTAATTGAATTGTATTGTAAATGTAGTGTATATTTTCTAAATCATCCTTTTGAAATGAGACTATTTATATTTGGAGTCAAATATTGTTGTGGAACCCTGACATTCATCGTATAGGCAAAAACAGAAAGAAAGTCATGTAGATTTGAAATGACATAAGTAAATAATAACAGAATATTAATCTTTAATTGATTTTCCCCCTTTGTGTTTAACCCAAAATATTCCTTTAATAGTGAAATCTAAAAGCGCCCAAAATTCTGCTATAATATAAATACAATACAAACCAATCAATCAGTGTCTGTAAGAATGAGTAAATTATACTAAACATGACAGAATGAACATGGTCTGTCATTTGATGCTCAAGGCCACTGACATATGTACTAATCGGCATAAATTAGGGTTACCCTTTGGCCTGCGTCCCGGCCGCAAGCTAGAAGAGGACATGAAGCCTGGTGCATTGTGGGAGTTGCGGTTCAGTGGAGTTGAACAGGTGGCTCCTGGCTCCCTGCCCCTCAATCGGACCAGTTCCTCGTACCCGTTCATGCCCTCAATACTGCCCCCTACTGAGTGATAGCCGTCTCTGCCTCTGGACCCACCACCGTCGTTCAACACTTCAAAAGAAATCAAGAGAAAAGGTCAGTATCTGTGACGTATCCAGAGCATGTGCAGTGCAAGCGCTGCTGCTGGGCTCCAGTGACGCTGCAGGAAGCTGTGTAGGAGGTGTCGGGGGCAAAAGCACAAGCATGTGTTAGTAAAACTCTAAAAAACACTCAAGCACAACTTTCCATACAATAAGGTTAAAGGAATGTTCCGGGTTCAAAACAAGTTAAGCTATCTATCAGTAGCATCTGTGAACGATTCCAAAAGTTACTGGACTTATTGGCTTTACATGATCATGTAATAGTTGAAAGAATCTACTATATCTTGGTAAGTCTTGTGGCTACACAGTACAGCCAGAAGTGCACATTTAAACTTGCATTCTGGTGCAATGTCTTGACCCACAGACTTCCAAGCTAAGTGGATTACTGTAAACATCATTTTTGTTTGCTTTTACATATTGACGAACAAGTCAAAATCTTTTTCTTTTTTTGATAAATTGACAGCATGCCACTGTTGCCACAGATGCTGTGGATAGATTTGTTTGGGATTTGTATTTAACCCAAAATTCCTTTAAGCTTCACTGCTGTGTCCAAACTAAAACACCAGCTGGAAAGCTCTGGTGCTCCATGAGATTATATTAGAGCCATTCTGCAAATTATCCCTTACATAGTTTTTAAAACGAGGAGAAATTAGTTTCATTACTGCCTAGAACATTATAACAGAAGTTCTACATATTGGCTTTTAAAGGCTTTAAATGACAAATTCAAAGAGGAAATGTTGCAAGCATGCATTATCTGTATGAGCACCATGGCTGTATTTTTCAGAGTGCATGTGCTAAGCGATAATTAAAAGTTCTAGGTAATTCTGCATAATGTTTTTGGCCTTTTTACCACTTTAAATTACATAAATGAGATGGGAAATGTTGCAAGCTAGACTCAAACATGCATTGTCTATATTAACACCATGGCTCAATTGTGTCAAAGTGCATGTGCTAAGCACTAAGCTACAGACCCAAGTAATTCTAGATAATTTTTTTGCCTTTTTTACCACTTTTAATGTCAAAAATGTGTTTTGAAATATTGCAAGCCAGACTCAAACGTGCATTGTGTGTATGAGCGAAATGGCTCAGTGTAAGAGTGCATGTGCCAACTGATAACAACGGCTGTGAATATTTTTTACATATTTTTTTGTCCTTTATTGCGATGACTAGAATGAAATCAGAAATGTCGCAAGCCAGACTCAAACATGCATCGTCTATTCGAGCACCATGGGGTCAATGTGTCTGAGTGCATGTGCTAACTTGCAAGACTGTAAATCTACATAATTTCTTGGTTTGTTTGTTTTTCACAACGTATAATGATGGGAGATGGGAAATGCAAAAATAGACACAAAATAAGCACAGAAGCGGAAACAGAAAGCGTCCGTTTTACACCTCAATTATCACAGGATGTTGTTTGAATTGAGTTTTTCCTGTTGTATGATGCACATAACTTGTCACACATCTCATCACACTGCCTTCAGACTTTCTTATTTGCTTAATACACAAATCATGCAACATGTAAATCTAATTATTTTATTCTTACTGAAGCTGTTGTACAATTAAGATACCTCTTGCTGTCCTAAGAATGGTGGTTATGAGACATACCGACACACCCCCACCGCCAATAATGGCTTTTATAAGTGATGTGCACTGAAAAGGCTCATGTAAAAATCAATGCATCAGGTCTATCTGATTTAAATGGGACAGTCGCATTCACATGTACATGACCTACAGTGGACGTACAAAGGAAGAGGTTAAAGATGCAAAAAAAAGGGTGACAAACTTGGACACTGGTTGCTGGATATAATCTAAATATTGCAGGCCATTCTTGAGCAAAACTTAAGCAATGCAAGTTCACATGCCACACATCAAAGCACACAGCAAAAATCCTCCTTTCAGCTAGGAGTATCTGATGTGGTTGTCGCCTCAGTCTACCTTCCAACCTCTCTCTGTATGCATGCACTTAATTTGATTACTATTGATTTGCAACTGTGGTCACCTAACCCGCATTATTCAGTGCTAGCAATATCAAACACACATCTCTCATGGCAAGCGCAAAGCGGGCTGCATTTCGCTCCATTTAATTCACATTACTTACTGCAGGGTGGCATTCAGAATCCCGCAGCCCGGTCCCAGAGCCCCCCAGAGCATTTAAATGAGGTTCGGTTAAGGTGTGTGTTGTGCGTATTCATGTGTGTTTCATCTTCTTGATTGAGTACTGTGATGAGCTTGTGATGGTGAGGGTCATAGGAACATTTAAAAATGCTTATTTATTTAGAGTTTAGCTCGTAGTGTGCATTGGCTGGTTTTAGTGCCTAATAAGTGTAGCTTGATGCTTTTTTTAAAAAAGAAAAGAAAAAATTGTGAATAATGGTAGATGGAAAGAGTAATGATGGTGACTGATGATGATTGAAAGGATGAAGAGTTAGAAATGGCCGATATGCGAAAAAGGCTCGCAGGGGGGGCAGGGGATGATGTTATCAGATGAGGACCAGAAGCGTAGGCGTCTGGTAATGGATCGTCGAGATGGCGGCGTCCCCGGAACGCGCATTTTCTCCTGGCTCTTGCTCCTGAGAAAGCGGAAATGCTTCGCTGCTGGAGGGGCTGGAGTGTGTGAGGGTTAATGTACAGACAGATACATAGACAGGGAGAGAGAGAGGGGTCAGTGGAAGAGAAGAAACGATGATTCAGAGATTGAAAAATAGCTACATCTATGATTCATGAAGAGTGAAGCCCCAAGGTTTCCTTTGAAGATTATTTTGGCCATGCAATAATATAGCATGAAACTTGGGAAAGTATTATTACTTGGAAAGCTGAGAAATGATAGACTGAAATTGGAAATCTTGATTTACATCAAGATTAGTTCATTGAGTGGACGTCAAGAAGAAAAAGAGGTTGTATAATACCAATAACCCAGAAAAAAAGTCGCATGGCGCCCCCTAGTGGAAAACATAGATAGCACACTATATGCTAGTTTACTGCAACTAAAATGTGTTTGAAAGAAAGTGTCCCTGAAGTGCAGACCTGAGTATGTTTAGTTTAGTTTTCTGAACTCGAATGGGCGTCAAGACCCCCAAATCGCTTGAAAAGGAGCATCAGGAGTATGATTCATATAGACTCTAGTGTTATTATTTTATGATTAATATGGAAGCAATTTTCTAATTTGTAATCACTTTCACCATTGATGCTGCCACTTAAATTGTATAATTTAAGTCCAAGTAAAACAAATTGTGCTGGGCAACGATTAATCGCATCCAAAATAAAGGTTTGTGTTTACATAATATCTGTGTGTGTACTGTGTATAATTATTTTGTATATTTAAATACACACATATGCATGTATATATTTAAGAAATATTTGCATATATACACACATACATACACGCATACATACACACACACATACATACATATATATACACATATTATATATATATATATATATTGTATACACATACATACATACATACACACACACACATCATTTATATTATACATAAATATAAATTTTTATATATAAATATAAATATATATTTACATATATACACATGCATGTTTGTATATTTATATACAGAATAATTATACACAGTACACACAGATATAGTATGTAGACACAAACTTTTATTTTGGATGCGATTAATCGCGATTAATTGTTGCCCAGCACTAAAATAATTGCTTATGTATTGTCTTGCAAAACGATTTGATTTTCTTTCTTCTGTGGAACATAAAAGAAGATATTTTGAAGAATGTTGGTACCAAACAGCATGTTTTGGTTACCACTGTCTTCCATTGTATGGACATCTCTCAAAATACCATCTCTTGTGTTCCACAGAAGAAAGTCATATGTTTGGAACAAAATGAGGGTGAGTAAATGATGACAGAATTTTCATTTTTGGGTGCACTGTACCTTTAAATAGTAGTGGGAAAAGTAGAAGAATCAAACTGATTTATATATTGATCCAAACCAATGTATGAGTTGACGTGTGGAGCTTAGTTCAGCTCTGTGACAGCAGAACTCACCTCGGCCGTTAAGGGCAGGTGAGAGGGTGGGAGACTGTATATGATTCTCCTCTAAGGAGTGACCGTTCATGGAGTCCAGACTGAGACGTGACTGTCTGGGGGGCAGTGGTGGAGGGGGAAGGGGTGGCATGCCCTCAGGATAGTCTATGCATGTGGGGATCTCCGGAAGAGGGATGTCTGGAACGCTTCGGATCCTCTCACGTGGACCGTCAGCCCGTTCTCGTGAACTTTCTTTCTTAGGTTTCATGAATTTTGCTATTGCTTTGGCTCCAGCCCAGTGACGGCTCCTATGTTATAAAAATAAATAAAAAACACTTGTATTGAAGGTTCATAGTATAAAGAACTTGATATAAATGAACTTGATAAATTGACCCTAAGAGTAAAGTATTCAGTCTTAATCAGTTGGACTCACTTTTTAGGAGTCGGGTCATAGAACTTATACTGGTCCATGATCTTCTCCTCCAATTTCTCCTTCTGTCGTCGTAATGAATTCAGCTTATCACTGCAAGAGGAAACCATGACTATTAAGAAAATGGCATTAAGCCATATAGGTTTCTTGACTAAAATCAATGTTTCACATTATTTTAAGTACACCAAATAATACATATATTTGTTTGAAGTCACAGGAATAGCAACATTAGATTCTCACAAAGGAAAAAAAATTAATGCAGGAAATTTGTGTTTTATAGCTTTAACAATGCAAAATCATAATCATTCCTAGTACCCAGGATGGGAATCATTGATATATGATGGGGAGATGATATATGGCATACTGCTCACATGTATTGCTTCTGTTCTTCATGGTAAAGTTCTTTGCTCTCCATGGTTCTCTCCAGTAGGGTCTGGTTTTGTTGGCTAAGCATCTGAATCTGACTGAGAAGATGATGGTTTTCCTCCTCCAGGTTTCCCTTCAAACGGGTTAGCAGCTAAATTAAGAGAAAGAAAGACACATTAGCGCTGGAAGCTAAAAGTAATCAATTTCAAGCCTTGGAATCAATATCTGGCCCGGCTTGTGATGGTACAGTACAGTCTTGGGCTCTCTGCAGAAGCTGCATGTATAAAGACGCTTCAGTTCTTTCATCCTGTAAGATCTCAAATGCTAACCTCACAATGGTTGTCCAGTTTGGTCATTGAGATGTCCAGACCCTGATGCTGTTCCTTCAGTTGGTCATAACGTGCCTGCCAGCGGTTCAGTTCCAGCTGAGACTCATTCAGAGAAGTCTTTAGCTCTTTGGTCTGCAGTTGCAGGCTGTCATACTCCTGTCTCAGCTGTGTGTGATTCTGTGACATTCTGCAGGGACATAAACAGAGGCTTAGATGGTATTATTTGATATGCTTTATATAATATTTTATATATTATAATGCATTTTAAAATATTATATTTTAATATCGCTGGGAAATTGAGCATGCATACATTCAAGTTGTTACTACTGCTGAATTACTGAAGTCTATTCCAGCCAGCAGAGGGCAGTAAATATTTACAATGAATTAACTCAGCCTGTTGTATGTTTTTAACTGAAAGCTTCCTACCGAGTGCATTTTGTTGTTAAAAAGTCTCTCTAACCTGTCTACTTCTTCCCTTAAACTGCGGTTCTCCCCCAGGATAAGAGTGTTCTTGTGAATTTCTTCTCCCAGACTCTCTCTGTCCCTGTGTTGTGACGCTTCCAGCGCCTCCATAGCATCCTTCTGCTTCAGGAGAACCATATACCTGTTCAACAAACATAAAAACAGTGATTTTAACTAAACAATTACATTACAAGTAACGCAAGTTACGTAAACAGATTACATTGATCAAGTAACTAGTAAAGTAATACTTTTTACTTACTTTAAAATTACATCAAAATATTTGTTACTTTTTCAAATAAATAACAAGTATTGTATTGACTTGCACCTCAGTTCCCATGTTGAGAAATCAGGATTAAGTGCAGAGGCGTTGTGTGCGCTGTGTGAACATGATGATTATTGTAGTTCTAGACTAAATGTGAGCGTTCATTTACTCATCTAAGTTGCGCAAAAACAGATTCAGTATTCCTCAAAATACCGTGAAGTGCAAACTCAGATTATGCAAACCTGCAATAATTAAATGTTAAATTACACAAATATACTTTATGTATTTAAACTCACTTTATTAAGCAGTCTTCGCTGCTGACCTTTGATGATCCAATTCAACTAATAAGCAAAAATGACTTTAAATAAACATCACATTTGGGTTTTATTTATATTATTTTATTTTATTTATTGCTGAAGTGTCGACCTTTCTTCTCATAAGTCCTATTCTTCTGCAGGGTTTGTTTGAGAGGGTTTGTCCTCTACTGTCAAGGTTTGCTTTTCATTTCCTTTTAGTTTCCAATCAGTTTTTAGAGAGTAACTGAATATTGTAATTAATTACTTTAAAAAGTAACTTTCCTCAACACTGAATCTTGGGAACCAGCTTCATATGCCAACAGCCCTCAAAAAACCCAGTACTGTTCTAAACTGATGATGCTAGTTTAAATAAATAATAGTAATTAGTAGATTGAGTGTGTGTGTGAGTGTGTGACAGGTGGCATGTTGGACATGGACGCTGAGGCCGGTGGACATTACAGCTGATTGGGCCCCTGACAGCCATCTGGTGAACCCCTCAGCTGAGCCCCCCAGAGACACACTACTGCATTATTCATGAGACAGCGCGATAAAAGAGACAAGGGGAGACTACAAAACTACAGGCAAACAGAACCATGTTTTTCCTGTCTCTAACAAAAGAAACAACTTTCCACATTGCACCATGGAAAAATGAGTGTGACGTGAGTGGATTAGTGTGTATTAGAGCAGGTTGTGTTTGTGCTAATTAAAGTCTAATGTGTGCGTATAAAAATAAGGGACATTTTCCACTGTGACCCACCTCTAAAAAAACAATTCAGATTCCCATTGGGGCGGTTTCATTAGCAACACCATAGACTATGGTGGACTTGCAGGACAAGTCAGGCCTTAAAAACCTACAATTGGTATCAAACACATTTGCTTATAGTTGGGAAAAAAAGGCTATTTTTACAAGCACTAAACCCTGACTGTTCCTTACTATTAAAGGGACAGTCCACCGACAAATGAAAATTCTGTCATCATTTACTCGCCCTTATGTCGTACCAAACATGTGTAAGTGACTTTCTTCTGTGGAACATAAAACAAGGAATTTAAAGAATGTTGGTAACCAAACAGTTTCAGTTCCCATTAATTTCCATTGTAATTGTTGTCCGTACAATGAAATGTAATGGGAGCCGAAACGTTTCTTTAAAACTTTTATGTTCTGCAGAAGAAAGAGAGTCAGTTTTGGAACGACTTGAGAATGAGTACATGATGACAGAATTTCGATTTTTTTAGGTGGACTGTCCCTTTAAGGGCCCTCCATCTCTCAACGTCTCTGTCAGCAGTCCTAATGGTATGGGGTCATTGTAGCGTCTCTGCTCAGACCAGACGCAGCTCATTACTCTATTGTTACACAGCCTCCTCAGGCAGACAGAAAGATGCATAAGCTGACACCTATGGAAAGGGTCAATAACTCAACAAAGGTCATCAACTGTGTTCTTAAACCTGCTGCAGAAAATAAAGCTAAATGTGAAGTATTTGTTCATTATTATTAATTATTTTTGCAATTCCAATTGATCATGACAATTCTTCTTAAAAATATTAGGTGGTATACAGAATATCACACAAACTATGCTAGTTTCCCGTTTCACATAGAGACCTAATGCCATCATGTTTGATGTAGAGCTGGATGGTAGATGAATGCATTTCTGAAGGACTGATTGAGTTGGAAAGGGACTGACTTGCTCTCCAGCGTGCGGTGTTCTTGCTCCAGAGCTCTCAGGCTGCCTTTAAGCGCCGCGTGTTGGGCGATAAACTGCTCGTACTCGGTCGCCTGCCTGTTGTGTACGCTGAGCAGGCGCTCGTGGTCCTGCGTGGCTCGGTCGCGGGCTGCACACACCTCCTCGCGCTGCTTCTGAAGAGACTCAACCTCCGACTCCAGAGTTTGCAGCTGGGCCTGTAAAGCTCCATATTGAGCCATGAGAGAGGAGCTCTGGGAGCTTAGGGTCGAATTTTCCACCTGAACACGAGAAGGGGAATAAACAACTGTGAAAATTGGACATCTAAGGATTCTGTTTTGTATATTTTTAGCAAACAGACAGACAGATAAGACAGATTTTATTCTTGGCTGAACAAAGCAACTGCCTTTCTTGCCGTATGGGTCAGAGAGGAACAGGTGAACATTCTGTTCTCATGCTGGAAATGTCAATCCTACAGTCTGTTGTATCACACCTGCCATCTCTTTGGTCACAAAATTGCTTTCTCATGTCACTAATGACCCTTACACAACCAAAAAACAGAAGGCGGCATCATCACCACCTGTTCTTTCTTACGGTATTTTCTGGACCTAGTAAGCATTGGCAATGTCAAACATTTCTATGTGTCTGAAAATGTCAGATATTTTCGGAGATCAAAAAGGAAGTACTGGTTAGCTGTACACTCTCAAAATTCTTAAAGGGATCATGACATGAGAAATCAAATTTGCCTTGATCTTTTGACATATAGTAGTAGTAGTAGCCTTTATTGTCACTTAGTCACAAGTACCAGCGAAATTAGCCATCAACCAAGATATAAGAGGTCTTTGTACCATTAAAACATCCTGCAAGTTTCATATCTTAAAACGTCCTCCTCGTAATAACGAAAGCATTTATTTAATCAAGATCCAAAAACGACTCATTTGGATATTGTGGGATCTGTGACGTCACACGGGCAAATTCTTTTGCATATGCCTGACTCCAGAGCAAGACATAGACGAATAGTTATACATCACTGCATCATAGACCCCGCCCACTCGCGTTCAGTTGCTTAACGGCTGACATTTGCCTACACTGGATGCGAGTGTCGCGTTAAAAGCAAATAAAACCCATTATAATCACTGCCACTGTCTACACTGGATACAGTATACAGAGGCGCGCTCAGTTTCTGTTGCACTTCACACGACAAGAGGACAAATAGAAGAGTACATGGAAATTATTTCCAGGAGTTTTCAACCCGGGGGCCGCAAAAAAAAATTTAATGGAGAAAAAAAAGTGAAAAAAGTAACATTACAAAATTTGACATGGTTATCATTTAATTTAGAAATCATGAGATTAATCATGATCTTTTTTTATTAACAGCCTTAATAGAAAAGAAATGTGAAAATGTAAAAATGTTTTTTATTAAAATATAATGTTCAGTTCAGTAGTGAACACAATTAAGGCCTACTGCATTAAAATATAAGAACAGAAGCCTGACAGTAATGATTAATGTTTCAGAAATAAAATGTACCTGCAGTTTGGCAGTTTCTTTGTGAAGAGAGGTGTTGTGCTCTTGTAAAGACGTTGCCTGTTTCTGCAGAGCTAGTGTTTGTGCGTTGAGCTGTGCATTCTGGGAATCTAACTGCTTCAGCTGCTCCTTCAGAAGATGTTTCTCTGTCTGCAGGGCAGCATTCTGGGGAGTTCACAAAAGCATGTTACAACACTGAAGGCGATTCTGTATAAGTTGAGCAGCTGGGTTGATATAAATATGTCATCTTACATTCTTCTCAACATCGATTAGTCTGTCTTTCAGCTTGAGAAGTTCAGCTGTGGCCTCCCTCTGCTCAGTCTCCCACTTCTCTTTATCTGGGACAGATCTAGCCTGCCCCAAAGCCTGCTGGGAGATATCAGAGTGAGCCGCTTCTTCCTCTTGCCTTTGCTTGAGGGCCTCCAGGTTCTTTTTCACCTGGAACGAAGAGAACAGAACAGAAAATCAGGCCTGATATAAGATGCAACATATCAGAGACTTCCTTTCACCATTTTCCCGACTTTCTTTGTTTTGAATTGTATTTATTTGTAGTTTGAGAAGGCCTGAACATACAGTGGTGAGTTCGGTGCGAAGTTGCTGGTTTAAGTTTCTGCTCTCCTCCAGGCGAGACTCCAGTCTCTGGATCTTGTCTTCTCTCAGTTCTAGAGTTTTCTTCAGTGCCGACTCAATCTTTGTCTCCAGGATCTTATACTTACTGAAGAATGAAAAAATGGAATGTTGGAATATTAGAATGTTAAATCTGTGTGAGCATCAGAATCTGACCAGTCAAATAGAAAAGCTTAGATCTCTGACAGTTTACTACTAACTACTAAAGTCATTACAACAGCCTTAGCAATAAATAGATTCTCTTGTCAAGATACAAAAAATATTTTGCGCAAAAATATTTAATTGTGTTTATTTAGGAAACACAAACTAGCTTTAATAAAAAAAAAAGTTGGTAAAAAAAAAAATAGAAAGTCATTTCAGAATGAGATGAGGTTGAAATGACATTTGTTTGAAATAAACAAAGTGCAGTTTCTCTGTTTGACATAGCTAGTATAAAAAATAACTAGTGAGTATTAAAAAGCTTAAGGGCGAAAATCCACAGGAGTGAACGTGTCCATAGTTCAACTGTCATTTTACTATTATTTATATACTTAATAGTATTTATTACAATTGTCACTAGCTTTTACTTTTAGAGTTTCATGTTTAGAGTTTCATGTTTTTTAATATATTATTTCTATTTAGCTTTTATTTCAGTTTTTGTTTTTGTAATTTTAGTACCATTTCAGTTAGTTGCCAAATCAACATTAGAACATTTACTAATTTTCATTTAAGTTTTCTAATTTTAAGCTTTTCTGCTAGTATTTATATTTTAGCTTTACTTCAATTAAAAACAATTTGAACAGCTTTAGTAAACAACTGCCATAGCAAAAGAGACACATTTACAAAATTCAATATCATTTATAATATAACGCACGCGCGCGCGCGCACACACACACACACACACACACACACACACACACACACACACACACACACACACACACACACACACACACACACACACGTTTACTTAGCTATCTAAATGGGGACACTGCATAGACTTCTATAGTTTTTATATGCAGCTAGTTATAAATACTATAACCTAATTCTAGCCCACAACCTAACCCTACCAAAACACTTTCAGCATTTACAATAAAATAACAAAAAAAAATTTACTTTATTTTTAAGCCATTTTTACAAATGAGGATGTCCCCAGAAGGAGGTTTTGGAAGTCAGGTTTAGCTCACTTCTGGATACAAATTTGTCCCAAAAATATGGTAGTAAGTAGGTCCACACACACTCGCACACACATGCGCCCACACACACACACCTTCCTGGAGGGATTACGAAGCACAGTGGAATGTGACTGTTAGTAGTAAATTTCTTCAAACACTAAGCGATTAGTGACAACTAGCGTTTTATGACACTATTAGCTGGTGAGAAATGTTGCAGTTTCCATTCAGCCATGTTCATTTCTTTTGATCTAACTTACAAATACATGTCAGATGTCACACTCACCGTAATAATGGGGTTAAAGGTTGGAGAGAGAGAAAGAATGAGTCTATTTCCTTATATAGAAAGTAGAATCCTTCACTACTGATCCCGCTACAGGGAACATTCCAGTGAAAACTTATCAAACTGGAGTATATACCAAAAGTCAGTTCTGTAATGTCTTCATACAGGGGCTTCAATATGAAAGAAACAATTATAAACACACCACTACACAGCAAAGCACCTGCAGACAACAACCGTGTAAAGAACTTATAACAGGTCACTGAACCACACACACCATAGTAAAGACAGCATGCACTTTGACTCAGATTTTATTTAAGCAATTAACAGTGTTGGGAAACACTACTTTCAAAAATAAAGTAATTTAGTAGCATGTAGCATGCAAGTAGCATGCTAGTTAATTTTGCATTATTTTTTGTAAGGTGTAAATAAAAAAATGAATGTGTTACTTGCAAAAAATAATCTAAATGTGTAGGGCACATTACTTATAACACTTTAACCTCAACACAGGCAGTGAGAGGAAAGAAAGACAGAGTCGAGACAAGTGGTGATGGTATGTACAAGAGAGAAAAACTAGCATGTCGCATTGGAAGTCTACAACTTTAGCACCACCTCACCTGCTACACCTTTCAGAGGGCAGCGTCCACATAAAACAAACAAGACACTTTAAAGCATCTTGCAAAACCTCGTAATTACAAACTACCAATGAACTCTAAACCCGAGAAACGATATGACTGATCGTTTTCTTATTACTCACTTGTCTTCACAGCTGTGTTCTTCCTGTAGGAGTCTCTCTCGATTCAAGCCGATCTTCTCCAGCTCGTGACTCAGCTTCTCCAGTTCATTACACTGTTGCTGCACTCTCAACTTCTCATTCACCAGCTCCTGCTCGGAAGAATATGCAAAGCCAACACTGAACTCCAGTGATATCATATAGAGCACCACCGCAGACCCTCATAACTGTGTGTCAAGGTAAAAAAGTCTCTTAAAATGGTCTTTTACATCACTCTTAATGCGACACACAACAATAAGGCCAAAACCAGTGATGGAAATGTAGGAAGCACTCATACGGTATTCAAACAGTATGTCCAAAGATTTCGGCTGTGACTACAGCACGGAGCATCACAATATACAAGTCTCTGTTCTGCATCGCGACATGACATGGCACTTTATCTAGAGATGATGCACCTCCATTTTTCCTGCATCTGATTTGAAAGCCCCATAACATACTTATGTACGCCTACGTCTTTACCAAAGCAACCCATGCAGATAGGTTGCTTATGTCTGGACATACACATTTTATTTGATCCCTTGCAATTAATAATGTGCCTTTCTCAAAATCGACCTCAAGCTCACGTTCAGACCTGCCTCCATCCAGTCAACAACCGACAGATAGAACCAAGTCTCTCCACCCAACGTTTTTTCATTTTCGATAACCCATTTAGCTCAGATCTAAGTCAAAATATAGAAGAAATGTCTCTACTTCCGTTACATTTTACTTGATGGTTACTTGGAGTCAACAATTTAATGAAAATAGTATAAAGGTTTTTCAAAACCTTATGAAACAAAACTATAAAGAAAAAAATCTAAATCTTAAAAATGGTCTTATAAATGTACTCTTTGTATTCATAAAGAATTTTCTTTATAGTTTTGTTTCATAAGGTTTTGAAAAACCTTTATACTATTTTCATTAAATTGTTTACTCCAAGTAACCATCAAGTAAAATGTAACGGAAGAGATTCTACACTCTTATGTCATTGACATTGATGTACTAAACGTGTCATACCTCTCTTAGTGTGGCCAGAGTCTTCTTATCCATGGTGGCCTGTTTCTGCAGGTCTTTGTACTCTCTCTCCAGCTCTTTGAGTCTCCCTGCAGCCTCTTTAAGGCGGGCTAACTCTTTATTGAGAGCCGTGCTTTCTTTCTCCATGCTGGCCAGCCTGAGGCAGTTCTCCTCCAGCGCTGCCTCCTTCGTCTCCAACTGCTGCTTCAACCTACGCGTCTCCTTCTCCAGCTGCTTCTTCTCCTTCTCTGCCTGGCCCAATTCCTGCTCCATTCCTCTCTTCTCCTTCTCAACTGCTTCCGCCCATGTTAGAGTCTGCCTCAGGCCCTCTAACTCTCTGCGCAGATCCTTCTTCTCCGCCTCATTCTGCCTCAGCTCGCTCTCTAGATTTTGGATCTTGGTGGCGCTGTTGTCCAGAGTCTGTTGGAGCCGTTGGTTTTCCTGGCTCAGACTGCCGTAGCTCATCTCCAATCTTTCGCTCCTCTTGGCCTGGGAGCGGAGCTCCTCCAAAGTGCGGCACATCTCCTCATGTTCCCGCTCTAGTTCGGCATGTGCCTGCTGTAGTTGTGCCAGGCGAGCCGCTGCCGGCCGCAGGGTCTCCAACGCACGCCGCTGCTCCAGGTTCTCCTCCTCAAGTTGCTGGTGATCCTTCTCCAGAACAGCCAAGCGCATGCTGGCATTCTGCGCCGTGTCAGCCAACTTCTTCAGTCGGCGATTGTCTTGTTCCAGAGTAGCATTCTCACACTCCAGGGCCTCGACACGCTCACTGCCAATCTTTAAGGAGGCGGCTTCCCGCTGTAGTTGCTCTCGGACTCTCTCCAGACGTGCTACCTCCTTTTCCATCTCCTCACAGCGCTCTCCTCGTTCACGGAGAGAGTCTAGCTCTTTAGTTGCCTGCCGTTTCTCAGACTCCAGGCGAGCAAGTTTACCACCTGTTTCAGAGATGGTCTGGTGGAGAATGCGGTTTTCTGTCTCCACCTCTCTCACACGAGCCTCACTGTTCACCTGAGCACGCTTCCGGAGGGAGCTCACTGCCTGGGTCAGGTGCTCCTTCTCCTGCTCCAACTCTGAGATCTAATACCCCCCCACACACAAACAAATTAAGTTTATGAATGAATAATTCATATACTGTTATGATCATCATGTTACATAAGAGTTTTCTTTCTTTAGATGTTCACCTGTCTGTCTTTATCAGCCTGAATTGTCTCTAGAGTTTTCTCCAGTCTCTGTTTCTCCGTTAGTAGCTCAGCTCCATGGTTCTCCTTGTCCTGAGTTGTCTGTTTTTCCTGGTCCAATTGGGACTGCAGACGCTCCAACTAAAACACACAACACAGAAGTTATCTCATCAGTATTCAATATTCTGGCTGTCAGTAAATAGTAAATGTGGAAAAGATATGTACCTTCTTGCTAAGACTCTGGTTCTCTCTTTCCAGCTCCAATGCATGCAGCTGACCTTCTTCCAGGTTGATGGAGGCTTTTCTTAACTCCTGGATTGTGCTTTGAAGGCATTGGTTCTCCTTCTCCAGCTTCAACAGTTGGCTGGATGTGGACTCATTCAGCTCAAACACAAATGACTTGCGGGCTGTAGTAGGGGAAGACAAAACAATGCAGGTCATTGAGATTGGCTGCATTGTTTTGTCTTCCCCTACTACTACCAACATATCTAATTGAGATTATGAGCATCAGCTAAAAATGGTGCCTTCTTAATAGAAGACCTACAGATTATTAATTATAATTGATTATCAATAAATAATGCTTTAATAAATTGGATGTTAAATCCCACACTGCCAACTACTATTATTTTTGTATTTATATTGTTTCTTAGGCCCTGTCCACACGGAGACGCGTTTCGCTGTATACGTATACATTTTTTATCGTATTGGTGTTTCGTCCACACGGATCCGGCGTTTTCGGAGACTGAAACCGCTATTTTTTTAAACCGGGTCCCAAGGTGGATAAATCTGAAAACGCCGCCCTTGCGTTTTCGTGTGTACGGCCAATCCGTATATTTTGCGAAACGATGATGTCATCACACCAAGTGTCAACTAGTCAGACACCGTTAAGTCACAGCAACTACATTTATGGTTTTTCATATTGTTCAACAAAGTTCTTGATTAAAAAAGAAAAAAAGAAAAAAAGAAGCTACTGTGCCTAATATTATTGTTGTATACAGCTCGCAAGGTTTATGCGCGAGCTCCAAGTCTTCTTCTCCGTTTTTAGTGTATGTCTGAGGCAGAATTACAGCGCCACATACTGGTCTGGCATGTATACTACATCGTTTTGAGTCGGTTTCAGTGGTTTCGTGTGTACGCATATATTTCTTGAGACGACGCCGTGTTTACGGAATTTTTTTTTTGAACGGGGAAAAAAAATATCGGATAGGGAAAGCTCTGGCTTCGTGTGGATGTGGCCTTAGATATCTTGTATATGTTGTTTCTTGTATGTGTATACATTGTATTTATTTATTAGATATGTATTTAAAATATTTATTTTGCATTCTGAGTAACAAACATTAAGTAGTCAGATGCTTAGTCACCGAGTATTACCTTTGAATCAATGTAAACACACCTAACGACTTACAAGCAGCCTGAGGGTAGAGATATTTCAGTTACCAGTTCTCTCAAGATAATATTGACTTATTATAACATTGACTTGCTTCATTAATAACAAATAAGCGTTTGTTCACTTTGCATGAAAAAAACGGCAAGATTCTCTGTTGGCAGAATATTTGCATTGGGATGGGTTCATAAACAAACAACTGACAAACAGAAAATAGGTCATGACCAAAACTTGACTCTCTATTTTCTAAAGGGCTCTATGTTGGGTTAGTATTACAAACACAGAATCTAATATTCAAGTCCAAAAGTAGTGTCTCTATTAACACCTGGTATTAAGATGAATTTTGGTCGATTAGATCACAAGTAGATGAGGGAGACACATTACCGTTTACACCTGGTGTTTTAATCAGTCTCTTTTGTCCACTTTCAACCACTTCTGTCCTGATTTCTTTCGAGGGCAGAGTCTATGTGTGGGTAAATATATGGGCTTTTTCACACTTACCATAATGTTTAGGCATTAGGTCAGTACGCAGACTGTAGGTGGTCTTTTGTGGCTGTTTGAAACCATTTGACCACATGACCTACACTACGAAAGCAATCTGGTTGAATGCGTTTTCGGCTACCTCTGGAAGTGGTCGAAAGTTGACAAGCTCAAAACGTTTTAGACCCCATTTACACCTAGCGTCATCCATTTGTGATCCGATCAGCCAAAACGCATCTTAATACCAGGAGTAAACAGGGCGTAAGACATCGTCTCAGAAGGTTTCAAACTGAACTTTTATGTGAGAGCACTGTTTTGGACTCACCCTCATTGACCTCATTGTTCTTGGCCAGTTGCTCCAATTCCCAGCCAAGGTGAGCAGACTCATTCATGCTTTGTTTCTGAGAGATCTCCAGCAACATGTTCTCTTCCAGCAATTCCTCCAGCCGTTTCTTATCACTGTCCCTGTCCTAATTCACATACAAAAGAAGAAAAATCGTATAATTAGGGATGGGGGGGAAAAAGGATCAACAAATCCATTGCAAAGATGTTTTCTCAAATCTTCACATTTTTAAACTAGGTATACAGTTGCTACAGTGTTCCTAGTGTGTTTCTTGGTAGTTTTTATGTGATTGCCAAGGTATTCTAGGTTGTGACTAGCCTGTCTGAGTGCATGCTAGGACGTTACTTGCCAGGTACTTTGGTAACAGTTATTGCTAGTTGGCTTATAGCATGCTGCTAGGGTATTCTGAGGTTCGTATGGCAAAAATTAAGCAAACATTTTTTTCTTTCAGAAAATCATGCTGCTTTGACAAGTTTCTCTCTGTGTGAACAGGCCTTAAGCTAAAATAGGTCAGGAATATGGCATACGTTACATAATGCATGTTTCCACCCAGAGCTGGAGGAACAATGGCATTCTTGCGGTCACTTCCAGAGGACCCTCAAGTATCAAGTATCAAAAGCTTTCATATACTTTGGAAAGGTCTAAATTAATCAGCTAGGTCTACAGCATGTTTTATCGCCCCTACGCTACAAAACAAAAGATGAATCAAGGATTGTTTTGTAATCACATTGTTAACGAAACCAAATTGAACTGTAAGGTGTGTAAAGATTAACATGTATAAACACCAAAAAAATTATTTCCCATAACACTCACAATTTCGATATCGTGCAATTTGGAGCGCAGCTGGAGGTTCTCTTTCTCCAGCTCGTGTAGTTTGTCACAGCGCCCCCTAGCCCCAGTAAGCTGCTCCTCCAGCATTGACTTTGTCTCCAACAGAGTCATATTGTCCTCTCTTAGTTCCTGTGCACAAAAGAGAGACAAGAGAGAAAAACAAAGAGATGGGCAAAAAGAAAAGATCAAAAGTGATAGAGAGCATGACGACAGCAGACTGAGAGAGGGCTGTCAGTGACAGCTCAGGGCCTCAGCGGACACCTGAGGCATTATATCTGAGAAATAAAAGCAGCAGGGGCTCTCAGTAGGCAGCTGTACATCAGTCACCTCACAAAGAAATCAATTTCTCCCCTTCTAATTAAAGTGGTGTGTGGCTAGTTTATAATTCATGCTTTTCCAGACAATGACAAAGTCTCTAAGGCACACTGGCACACTGTTTTTTTATACAATGCTGAAAGCAAGTTCTTAAAATGGAAATATAATATAGGATGGTGTGTGGTTACCTCTATGCGCGTCTTGTAGAAATGGACATCGTTTAGCTTCTCTTTGCAGCGAACCAGTTCCGTTTCCAGACGATCCACTTTTCCAGCACGTTCCCTTAGAGCATCCACCTCATCACGGTAAACCCGAACCGAACGTGCCTCTGTCAGCAACTGCACGTTCTACTCATACATGAATACAACATATGATAGTAACTGATCGCTGGAGCTACAGTAAAGTGTTTTCCAGTTTGATTAAGCCATGTAAAGTGTGAATTTTTCTTGGGGCCAGATTTACTAACAGCTTGCGCCAGCGCAAACCCTCTTTTGGCGTTAAAAAACAACTGTCAGTATTTACTTAAGTGACACGCAGTGAAAAATTTGTGCTGAAAAGGCGTGGACAGGGTTATTTTTATTGACTATTTATTGATTTATTGATTTTTATTGACTTTTTATTGACTTATTTTTATAGCGGCTGAGGAGTCGCCCTTTCCGACGCAAAATGTATGGGTGGAGAATACAAATTAATGTAAATTAAGGTGATTTACTAAGGTTTGCACTAGTCAATTTACTGGTATTTGTGCCATTATTTAACGCCCAAATTTGCGCTCTTGGTAGATTGCGTTGTCATTATAGAAATTATCTGGCTTCATCTGTGTTCTTTAATTTGCGCGTCGTCAGTAGATCACACGTAGAACTTTCCACTCCTATCTGTGCTTTTATGGGATTGCGCTTTCACGCTAATTTGCCCTGTTTAGTAAATCTGGCCCTTGATGTGATACCTCCTGCTTGAGTTTCTGAATCTCTGCATCCAGGCGCTCAATCTCATTCTTGGTATCAATCAAATGCTCTGTCTTCTCCTCTCTGTAGAGAGCACATACACAAGAGTAAGTGTTTACAATACTGACAGGCTTAACTAGTTGATGACCAATATATTGCCAAGGCAAATATAAAAATAAAATATGACATAAAATTAATAAAAAACTTTCTGTGTCAGAAGCAGGACTTTTATTTTAACAATGCTGCGGCTGTCACTGAAGTTAGTTTGAACCTGGCGTAAAAAGTAAAAAGTCGTAACTGTACAAAAGACACTTACAACTCTTGGCGGGAGCGCCGCAGTTTGGCCTTTGTGTCAGCCAGCTCCACAGCTAAATGCTGACGATCTTCTTTAGACAGTAGGGTGACAGGGGATAGAGAGGTGTGCTCAGGGCTAGAAAAGCCAAAGAGACCGGAAGGCTGCTGGGACTGAAGATAGTCCCTTTCCTGTGTCAGCTCTATGATCAGCTAAGGACACAAAACAGACCTATCAGCATCTAATCAGTGATGATCAATCTCTTCAGTTTAATGCAACTTCCTAACAAAAATAAAAAAAAGTAGATGGTGCTGCTAAGATCAGCATACCTCAGCAGACTCATCTCGCTCGTCTATGAGTTTACGTAGGTGAAAGGCCATGGTCCGAGACAGAGGGTCCAACTGCTCAGCAGGAATCTCCTCAACCTCCATCCACTGCAGGTCCAGAACATTCTCCTGGTTTTGAGTTACCTGTAATCAAAAAGCCCTCAAAATACATGCTCCATGTATGATATTTAAAAAGTTATTGGCTGATATCAGGGAAGCTCACTTCTTGAATATGAGTTACGATGGTAGCCTGTGTCTCAATGTCAAGCAGCTTGATCTTCTCAATAATTTCTTCTTTACGATCACACTGTTGAAAGAGAGGAAGATAATTAGGAAAGAGGGAATAGATGGAAATGGAAGAGGAAGAGGAAAGGTATGAGGATAGGGTAGGAAAGGGGAAAATAAAAAAAGGAAAGAGGATCAAAAATGGGAAGGAGAAGGGAGAGGAAAAAGAAAAGGGTAGGAAAAGGAAGAGGAAGAAGGAAAGGGAAGGAACCAGAAAAGGAAGAGGAAGGAATGTATAAAGAAAAGAGAAAGGAAGGAAGGAAAAGAAAACAAAAGATGATGAACAGGAGGAAAGGAAAGGAAAGGAAAGGAAAGGAAAGGAAAGGAAAGGAAAGGAAAGGAAAGGAAAGGAAAGGAAAGGAAAGGAAAGGAAAGGAAAGGAAAGGAAAGGAAAGGAAAGGAAAGGAAAGGAAAGGAAATAGAAAAAGTGAAGAGCAAGAGAAAGGGAAAGGGAAAGAGGATGGAGAAGAAACAGAAAAGCAAAGAGAAAGGGAAATGGGAAGGGGAAGGGATTCAAAGAAGAAGGGAAATTAAAAGGGGAGGGAAAAGGAATGGGAAAGGAACAGGGAAGAGAATGAGGACAGAAAGGAAAGATGAAAGGATGAGAACGGGAAGAGGAAGGAAGGAATGGAAAGGTACCGGAAGGGGAAGAGGAAGGAATGGGAAAGGAACAGGAAAGGGAAGAGGAAGGGATGGAAAAGGGAAAGAGGATGATGACGAGGAAGGGAATTGGAGAGGAAAGGATAGAAAAAGGAAACAAAGATTAACAACAAAAGGAAAGGGAAGGGAAGAGAAAGGGGATGAGATGAGCAAAGGAGGAAATAATCCTGTGTATTTATGAAATTAGCACTGCCAAAGAATTTAGGAGTATGACTTAATGATGGTGATTAGTCTAATAAACTGCTGGAACAGATGAAACAGCAGTAATCACATCAGAGATCGAGCCCAACTTTGAATAAAAGAATGCAGGGGATACTTTCAAATGGGACAAAGACTAAATTGTGCATCTCGTGACTGGAATGCAGTGAGAGGAAGTTATGGTGGAGGATTAAACAAGCTCAAAGAAACTCTGAACAGAAAGAAAATCAGCAGGCAAATGTTATGCTGTGAAGTTTAAGGCTCTAAATCAATGCAAGCGGTTTATTATCCATTCATAGAACAGGAAAAACCAGCTAGAGAGGGGGGTAAAAGTGTGGGGACAAATAGGCCTGCCCTGCACAGAACAGACATGTGAGGAACAATCCTCAGCGAAGGGGACAAAAACTTTAGCATATCTAACCCAATTATCTTTTCTATCTTCTCTGGGACATATCTGAATAGATGCTTGATTTTGCAGCATAATAAGCATGTGTTAGTTTTACTCTGGAAAAGCAGAGGCATGCCCAGACATGGTGATATGGATATGATTTCCTGTACTGGTCTCAAAATGTCGTTTGGAGATTTCTGCTAGTTCAAGCAGTTTACCTGAACAGCACAGCCCAGTATTAGCAACAGCAGTCTCTTCACCTCCTCCATGCTTTTACCTGAGGAAAACAAAAATTAAACAATTCACACGAATTCAGAATAAAGGTACTATAAACAACAGAAATTAAAATCAACTCTTACAAATCACACAAACCCTTTGAGATCAAGTTTTTTTCATTCGTTTTTCGAAGCTTGTTTCTGTGTGTTGGTGAGTTTGTTTGTCTGGCAGTCTTAAGACTAATAAATACTCTGGAGAGAATGGAGTGGGTGTGGGGGTGCTGTCACCATGGCGACCATTTGTTGCTGAACGCCACCCCACCCTACATCGTACCCCCCTTTACACAGACAGCAGAGGAGGAGCTCTTTACCAGCCGTGGGGGAAATGACTCTATTGTCCACTACAAGTGAAGCTTACTAAAAAACACAAACATCTGAGTGTCGCACATGTAACAAGATAAGAAACAAATCGACCAGCACATAAAAACCTTTAAACATAAGGCCTTCTGTGAAATATATTCATATTACTCATTTTCTGGGAAAACAATACTTCCTTAAAACTTTTCATGACTAGAATGTGGTCCGCAGGAGCACACTGAACAAAATGTACAGAAATAAGCTGCAATACAGCATCCAGGAAAATAATAATAATCTCGGACTGTTTTGATAACCTATGACAAGCAAAAAATGACGGCATAACCATTATAAGGGTTAATTTTGTATATGCAAAATCATTGTACAGCATCCTGTAGGTAGCAAGCATGAGCAGAGAAGGAAATCTAGTCTACGCACATACTCAAAGGTCAACCTGCAGATCAGATTCACACCTCATTATAACAAAGACCTGTTATATGTCAACAGTCTACCGTAACATTACCATATGTATTTTGGAGTATAACAGCAGACCAGCAGAAGTGATCAGGTGTCATGGTGCAAACCTTACAGTATTTGCAGAAGTTTAGTATACGTCAGTCACATTTTGAACAGTTCAATACACCACAGGTTTCATGTAGTGATATTTGAACATTATTAGCTAATAAACAATTTACCAGCTAATAATCTTTTGTCAGTCAAATACTGCCTCGCTTTAGTAGGAAATACTTCTAAGCAAACTTTTAGTTATAATGATGTTAACTTGCATTGTGACAGGGAGCAAGAATTCCGCGACCGAAAATCGGAAATACCTTTGAGTTTGTAGTCAACATTTCCAACTGGATGACCACGAACACAGTGCTTTAGGCAAAACGGAGGGGGAAAACTGAAAGAAACGGCCATTCTGTCAGTTCTGCCCGAAGCAAAATGCTGTTGTGTACAGCCAGGTAAGAAAGCTGTTGCCATATTGTTCTATTTTTATAATAATGCTGTTTAATGAGTAGATATAGTATGATACCATTTTCAGTGATAAACCTACCCTTACAATAACTGTTCTGTTAATAACCCTCAGTCGACCCGACCTTCTGTGAGGAGGGATACAAAAAGTATAATCTGTAGTTTTTACAAAAGTCCTGGAGCTTTTGCTGAGAAATAAACGTACATACACTACCAACACTGAAAATCTGCAAAGTTACTTTAATTAAAGCATTTTTTTACTCTATACCATTTGTTAACAGTTCATTTTATATCTAAACTATTTTTACATATTTTATTACACAGATCTCTTGATTCTGATTTCAAGCATTGCAGCATTGTTCAGTCAAATATTTTAGTATAATAACAGATTAAAGCTTTATAAATTGACTATAGTCCCAGACCATATTTCCTAGTTGTTCTGGTTTCATGTCTCTAGCTGCTCTACTGTCAACAGCAAGATCCCCTGTCAGCGCTTAGGGCTGGGCTTGGTCCCAAGAAGTTTCCTCTGGCCTTTCTCCTTTCCTCCTGCCATTACAAGGTCCCCAACATGGGTTTCCTTCCCCAGAGAGCCAGAACCTTGTCCGCACATCCCATATTAGAAGGTGAAAGGGTGTTTATGAAGGCTGGTGTGTGAATGTGAGGTGATAAATGAGGTTTGTTCAGTAGGGTGTACGTTTTGCTTTGGGGCATGATGGAAAGTGGTAGTAGGTGATTTATAGTGACTATAATGAAGAAGATACAGCAACTGATCCAGATAAAAGTAAGAAAATAAAAGTATGCTGATAGGATGGTGATTCTACAAAACGAGTGCTATATTGGTCTGTCATAAACGTGCATAAAAAGACATTAGCAATGAATTGATTCTGTGTTAATATAGGCATTCTCTTAAAAAAAAAAGAATGCCTAACTTTGCATTTTAAATTGCATCTTGGAAATGTTGCAGAAAACAAAATATATGATAACAGAATTGTTGCACTATTTTCTCTTGAAATTCTGTCCACAGATTATGCATCAGCCCTGTTACCATCCTATTTTTCCTATTTTAGGTCTGGTTTCACAGACAGGGCTTCGATTAGGCCAGGATTAGGCCTTAGTTCAATTAGGGCATTTAAGTAACTTTTATAAACATGCATTAGAAAAAAAAAACATTATTGGTGTGCACCTTGAGACAAAACAATGACATATTTTAAGATTAAAGTAACATATTAAGCAGAGAGTTTAAGTTGTCCTTGTGTTTAATGTCAACCCATCATGATTTTGTAAAGTAAACAATACTAAAAGTAGATATTGGTAAAAAGGTCAGCATTCAATTCTGTTTCTAATAGACACCTTAGGTAACACTTTAATTTAAGGTGACGTAGTTACACGTTACTACATGTACTTACTATAATAATAACAACAGTACATTATACATAATTACAATTAACTAACCCTAAACCAAACAAGAACCATGACTCTAGAGCAACTGCATGTAGTTAAATAATATTACTCAGTACTTATCCGAGTAAGTACAATGTAACTACGTCACCTTAAAATAAAGTGTAACCACACCTTATTGTTTTACGACCTTGATCTAATCATTTCAAATTAAATAGTAAAACCATAATCTTGGCACTATCAAACCGGTTAGCTTTCTGAAGATACACATACATGTATTCCACACATATTAAAATGTGTGTAAAAAAAAGCTTAATTTATCTTAAGAACAATGCCGTTTATTAACAAATTATAGAACGTTTTAAAATGTTAGTTTAAAAATGTACTTAAACCAGAAAGGCACCCATTTTGTACCACGATCTAGTGGCTTATTCAAAATGATATGATTGAGCAATACCTGATAATGGGTCCTTGGCGATGGCCAGAACATTGGGCAGGTTCATGACGATGAGCTGCTGAAGACTCTCCTGAGAGAAAAAAGAAAACATGCCTATTTTAAACGGGTAGACATGGAAACGTTCAGTGCACTGTGGAGGCACCTTAAACATTTCATCTATGTAAAAGGACAACAGTGAAGGGTCAAAATAGGCATTAATCAAGATGGCAGCCAGATTGAGAGACGGACGGGTGTCAATATTTGGGGCGAGTACCTAAAACAGGGTCAGTGGTTACGTGGGAACAGGAAACTCCTACTTACAAACAGACATTCAGGAAATCAAAATGGAAATGGGAAGCATTAGCAGCCCCAGACGAGGCATGTCTTGGGTGGAGAACATCAAATTCCAGCATACAGCCAAAATATGATTAATAAGCAATACTTATTAATAAATTAAAAAAAGACAAAGGGAACAAGATTTAAAAGGCATAAATATGCAGGATTGCATGTGTGCCCATGTAATAATGGACTTGCCTTCAGGCACAAAGGCCTCCAGGGCAACAAAGCTTAACAAAGTACACAAAGAACAAGACCAAACAGGTCCAATTGACCAAACCCTTCATTCCAAAACACACTTAGATAAGAGCACTGACATCGTGACAGAATTACATACCAGATTTATTGTTTCTGTGCAACTGTCAAGAAATTATATTCGAGAATCATTTCTGAAAGGTGAACCATTCTTTATCACAGATCTTGTGTATATATCCACATAAAACATATTTTGTATATAATATAGACCCTTTTACTGTTTGTACACAATGATGACGTATGCGCACGCATATTGGCAACGGAAGTATGGCGAGAATCACCAGCATGTCAAGCTACGCGAGCGGATTAAACAACAGACGCGAGCATTTTTTATTATGTCCTCGCTCCAATCAACACGTTTAATCGCCTGCAGCCACTCTTCTGAAACGGCCGTGATCCTGTCGGAATAATATAAAACTTAAGCCCCTTGGTGGAATATCGATTAGTGCAACCGTAAACGAAACAACCAGACATTTTGATGCTGGGAAACCGTTTTGATAAACTTTCGGAGTTGCTAACACGTTAGAGCCAGTGGGGAAAAACACCACTTCCGTTGCCAAAATGCGCGCGCAACTATTTGATCACGTGGCCTGTAAAAGGGTCTATATAATGTATTATATATAATTTTAAGTTTTAAAACTTATATTTACAAGTTTTTCAGTTCCATTCTGTTGTGCTTTGTTTTCCTATTTTTGAATGGAAGAACACATTTTACGTGAACCAGCCTGATTATACAGGACATCCTTATGACCAATTAGATGTACAGGCAACCCACTGAGTCACTGACTAGTCAGTTTTCAAAATATGTGGTTCAGTACATTCCTACTTTCAACAAACTGAAGTCATGCTGTAGGCAGATGGACATGCACTCTCACCCAAGTGCATGGCTACACAGCTAATGAGAAAGAGTGCTATCCAATTTGAAATCGTCAAGCCCGGACCCCCTACTGAAAACTCCATCTTCAGCTTAAGAGGAGTGACTCCCAGGGGAGGTCTTTGTGTATAGAGACCAACAGAGACACGACCCTCATCCAGTATAATAGAGCCGCCCCAGCTGAGGCAGAGGCCAGACCAAACTGCCTTTTTCAAAACATAGGCCTGCGAGCATTCCTTCTTTACTAGTGTCCTCACAAACACTGAGAATACTTAAGTAACAAACCAAAGACTCTTTGTCAGGGTTCTGTCACTTCGGTCTAGTTAATTTCTTGGTTTTGTGACAGAGCTCTGACACTCCCTGTTTTGTCTCGTCTCTGTGTGAGTGCGCGGTTCCGAGCGCGCTCGGGCCGTGCACTCACTTGTCTACGTGCCTTGTTATATGTGCGGGGCGTGGTGTTTGGATCCCGACACGTCTGTCTGGTTAGGTTTCGGTTCTGTGTCGGGATTCGGACATCAATGCTCCGCGTGTTTGTTTTCTTTTGTGAGCGCACGGAATGAGCTTTCGCTTGTTCTCGTGCGCTCTGTCTTGTCACGTGAGCGCGCGCGGTTTCGAGTTCGCTCGAGCCGCGCGCTCTTCTGTCTGCATGTTTTTTCTTGTCTTGTGCTGTGTAGCACACAGCTTGTTTTTCACTGGCTGTGTGCTTTCATGTTGTCATGTTTTGTGTGAACACGTGGCTTATGAGTTTTCACTAGCTGCGTGTTCATGTCTCGTTTTGTGTTCTAGTCCTGTTTGTTGTGAGCACATGGCTTGTCATGTGTTTCCTTGTGCCATGTGCTCTCTAGTCGATTGTCTAACCCCGCCCACCTTGTTACCTGATTATTGATTCATTTTCCCCACCTGTCCTCCCTCGTTACCTGCTTTGTTTGCTCTCCCTATTTATTCTCCTTGTGTTTGCAGTCCTGTGCTGGTTCGTTGTCGTATCTATGCTGTGTGTTTCCCTGCTGTCTAGTCAAGCTGAGTCAAGTCTAGTCTGTCTTGTTTTTCCCCCTCGGGGTAGTTTTGTTTGTATTTGTTTTATTTTATGCTTAATAAAAGCCCATTTGATCTGCACGTGAGTCCTCGCTACTTCCACCTACCCTAACCCTGACACTCTTGTTATCATCTACTTTTCCCATAAGTATGTGCAGCCGAAAGAGTTTCAATACATCAACACATGTCAATAGAGTAGCCATGTATGAAGCACAGCTCACACAGAAATCACCTTTAAACCAAGCAGTTTTCTGTTGGTCAGTGCAGCGAATCCATATAACCAACCCATTGTGAAATCTGCATGAGGAAATCTTTTCCCCTCGTGTGAAATTCTCTATCGCCTGGATTCCAACTGAAATGACTTGAAACGATTATTATAATTTGGTATTCGTTTTGTTTTTTGAAGAGTTTGAGAGCCATTGTCACTAGAGGTCTGCTACCCGACCCGATTTTTCATGAATTGCTTTGGGTTCGGGTCAGGTTTATTTAATTGCAACTTGTTTCGCGCATTTGCTCTCGCTCGATCTGTCACAGTACGGCAGACGGCACAACGCACTATGAGGGAGAACTAATTACGGTAGCAAATGATGCACTGAAAGCTGTACTGTGGAAGAATTATGAACTTGTCAGTATAACCAACAAAGAGCTCGGCAGTTACGTGCAGGACTCGTAAAGATGTTTTGGCTTACGAAAGCAAGACGACAGGTAGGCTACTCTACAGCAGAGGCCGCTGTGCCTTGATGAAACTGTGTTTATTTACATGTTACTATAGTGATTGCTGCACGCAATCCTGAAATACAGCAGTTACAAAAAGTTACTTTTTGTAAGAAAGCAATTTCGGGTTCGGGCTTCAAAACATAACAGTATCGGTCGGATCGGGTCGGGTCAAATGATCTCACAGAAGAAACAGTCATACAGGTTTGGAACGACATGAGGGTGAGAATTTTCACACTTTTTGATGAACTACTCCTTTCATTTCAGAAACTCAGTTTAGTCCAAGTCTAATTTGCATCATTACATTGTATTCATACACATCAAACACTTTCTAAATATCATCAAAACTAATGTTTCTTTACACTATACACAAGACAAACCTTACAATCCACTTGAGTAATCTTGTCGTTCTTCTATTTTCTGGACCACTGATGTAAGACCACTTCTGAGATAACTATGCACAATGGAACAAGCAAGGCACTCTGGGAAGAAACTTAAGTGTTTTTGACTGACAGCCAGTCTGGTGTGTATAATTACATAAAAGGTACACGTTTCAACTTGAGAGGGGAAAAAAGCTCTTTACGATGTTTTAATCGACATCTGCACCATGATGGGGTGTGTACAGTTGTGTCACGTTAAGCATTCTCTCCATAAACACCTCATTCTTCAAATTTCCAGTAAACCTGATAATTTCTAGCACTGCTTAGACCAAGCAGGCTAATTACTAGATTTGATTCATATGCAAGACGAGGAGGCTTTCATGCCAGTGTCAGTATCTCGTTTCAACTAACAGCTGAGGATGGAAAAAATTATAAAGGATCAGTTAACGTTCCTTACCTGACAGTGACAGGCTCAGGTAACTTAAGGTGCCTACACCATTTCAGATACATTAAACCTGTAGAAACTACTCACACACAACACATCAGAGAAAAACCCTAAATGTAATGTCACCACAAAGATAACCTTCAATCATAGCAGATAATAACAAGACGATACTGGACCTGCAATTGCATCATTACTGAAAATTACCTGCCTGAAGTAAATTATTCATGGACATGTATCCATATCACAACGCCGGCAAGGTGTTGGTTGAAAGACTAACCTCCCATTTTCTAGCCAAAGTCCTTTGAAAACAAAATGACCATTAAAGGAGACAAATATTCTATAAAATGGAGGAAAAACAAAGGGAAAAGAGCAAAAGGAAAGGCGAAAAGCCAATGTTTTGATTTCACACTGAGGAAATATGGGAGTGTTGGTTTTGCTGGCCTCCTAAACTTCACTCAACATTCAAACAGCATTTTCCACTGTAAAATCAGGACAACAAAAGATAACCTCGACACCTTCATACTTTGTTACCCCACTGGAACATCCACTAAAAATGGTGGTTTGGCATATGACTTCATGAGGTCATGGCGCAACTGGTCGGGATAGTTGGAAAGTTTCATAGAAACTTTCCTGTGCTCATTTCCTCTGTTGCTGTGCGTAATAATGTCTGAACGGTAAAGTAGGACAGGAGCATTTGTCCCTTTCAGACCTTTGGCTCTGGGGCTGTCCACCCCCTGCTAGCTTCAGCATTACGAGCCAGTGCGACACATGATCATTATCTATATATATTGGGAGTGGACGCTGCCATTTAGATTGGTTTTGACACAAATCATCCAAACAGATCTTAAAAACAACATGAAATCAAAATGAACCTCATTTACTTCCTTACATAAATGTCCCTACTTATATCGAGCATGTTTCATCAGTGCGTGTTATTTTATGGAAACAAGTTTTCTTAGTTAACAAAATGTAACTTTCCTCACATCTGATGTTATGTTTCTGCTGACATGACCAAAGCTGTGTGGGCTGGGAACAATAATATCCAAGTATATAATAACCTAACATTATTCCATCTAATCACATCCTGATTGGTAAAACCAAGTCCCAACCTAAGTTACTACCTGCTGTTCCATTTAAAATGAGTCACATCCACCGCAAATGTAGTTTAATGTACTTAAATGATAGGTTACGTGTACACTAGGGCTGCACAAATATTGGAAAAAAATTATTTCCTGCGATATATATTGCGAAATTAAAATAATTTCACCAGATGAATAGCTCTATTGGGAAAGAATTTATCATTCTAGAATGATTGGGGTGATTTTGTACAGGAGTGAATCTGCATAGAAAATAAATTACACAAGCAAAAATAAATACAATAGAACAAAGATGCTTCAGCATATGTTTCTCAGGGAAGTCTAATAGTATTTAGGTACAGAAATAGAGTAAAATATAGAATAATCAAATGTAAAATAACACTGCATAGTCTTCATGGTATAAATGAAATACAATTAATCTTTGTAAAAGCTACAAAAGTGATTAAGAGATAATGCACGGATCCAGTATGATGATACGGATCAGTTTTATTTCTCAACTGTTTACGTTCACGTAAGCCTTTAGCGACTGCGTTTACGAGGATACCCGCCGAGAAGGGCATTTTGACAAACTTTTGTCTACACTGATAATAGCAAGAAATGTTTCCTGAGCACTGACCAGCAAATCAGCATTTACAAGTGATTTCTAAAGGATAATGTGTCACTGAAGACTGGAGTAATGATGCTTTGACATCAAAGGAATAAATTACATTGGTCACACTATAGATTAGGGTCCAATTCTCACTATTAACTATGACTTTTGCCTCAATAAACTCCTAATTACTATTGCTTATTAATAGTTAGTAAGGTAGTTGTTAAGTTTAGGTATTGAGTAGGATTAAGGGATGTAGAATATGAATATGCAGAATAAGGCATTAATGTGTGCTTTATAAGTACAAATAAACAGTCAAAAATATCCTAGTAATATGCGTGCTAGTAACAACTATAGAGAGAATTGGACCCTGCACTAAAGTGTTACCATTACATTTTAAAATAGGCCTATATTAAAATAGAAAACATTTAATTTAAATTGTAATATTTCTCAATATTACTGTTTTTACTGTATTTTTTATCAAATAAATGTAGCCTTAGTCAGAATAATACATTATGTAAACTTTCCAACCCTAAACTTTTAAATGGTAGTGTATATTTTATGGTAATTTAAAAATATTTTAAGTTTAGTGTACATATTAAATGGACTCAGAATGAATCCGGGAGGAAGAATAGGATAAATATGGGATTGTATTGACAAAAAATCTAAAGGGTAAATAGCGCTCTTCATCTGAGATGAAAGGATGGAGAATGGGAGGCAATGTGGGGGCAATGGGAGCCGGCTCCAGTAGTAATAAATCAATAACACAGCTGTGGTGGAGCTCTGGGATTAACACACTAATCACATTTCTCCCACTGACTTCTGTGGGAACATCAAAGAACATCAGCAGCTTCTCCTCTGCCCAGAGAGACAATACCAGAAAACAAATGTCACAGAAAAGTGAAAAAATAAACACTGTTTTAAACTGTTCAGGGTCACTGGGTATGTACTTGCTTCATGTGAGGATGATATTTTGGATTCCAAATTCAAGTAAATATTAGTATGCGATGGGTAGAAAGTCAAAGCAAAATGACCATTTGTGCTTATCACAATACAAACACGGCTAGAATTGGCCAGGCTCAGATGAATAGAAGTGAGTAACAGGAGTATTCAGTGCCATTGTGTTCCATTCTGAGACTACAGCCATCACAGATTCAGGAATGAGGAAACGCAAAAGTTCTTCACACAAGAAAACAGAGAATCTTAGAGACGGTACAGCTACTGGACAATAAAACAAATTCATACATAAGCCTTATTTCACTAAATGATGGTTGTAAATCTGTTTATCAATTCATTTTGTAAATCTGAACAGAACCCCAGATGGGTTCTTTGGAAGGGGTGTAGTATGTTTTTAAATGATTTCATTCAGAATTATTTATTTTTTTTCATTTGAATTATGTGCAAACTAGGGGTAATCGCAATATACCAGTATTGACAATAACAATGATATTTAAAACTTAAAGGTATAGCGGAGGATCTTTCCAAATTTTAGATAAGACCCGCCCTCTCCACTTTTTGAAAAGTTTGATTGATTCACCAGAATGATTGACAATTAGGAGGACCAATAGTTTAGACTACCCACCAGGAAGTAAAACATCCTCCGCTATACCTTTAAATAATGATCATGTTTATCCTACACATACAATAATATTGTAAATAATCTGTTGGATTTTTCTGAGATTTTTTTTTAATTAGATTATGATAAATGATAAATAATATAACTACTGTAAATCCTTTTGGCCACGACAACTAAGTGAAAATCTGACAGTGACAGCCCCTACTGCAAACACGCATGTACAAATGTGTGAAATGTACAAAATGCAAAGTTACTCTGAAAAACTTAAAAATTAAACTAATTAAAAACTCACAAATTAATTTTAGTGAATTAATCATTGTTTTAAAGTGTAGGCTATTATGAGTTTTTAATGTCAGCTATCTGAATATTTTACGGGCTTAAAATTACTTAAGTCTTTAAAGTCTGCACAGATGTGTAATGGTTTTGTATTAATAGTTTTGAGAAATGCAATTTCAGTAAATGCATCTTTGCAACTAGGAGAATTTGTAAGTTTCATTTTCTAATTTTGCACTGGAGAAGAGTGAAGCAAATGCCCATGATTGACAGGTATGCATGGTGGCAAAAAGGGGCTGATCAATGGGCCCTCTCCTCTGTTACAGTGACCCATATTGCAGGTTTGCCTGAGGGTTATTCACTGAATATACAATGGAGAAACCCACAAATGATCAATATCCAATTCACCAGACCAGATCATGCCACATGTTCACCCTGAGCTGTGGTTATGATTTAGACTTTGGCTTGATTTAGATTGCTCGTATAAAGTGTCTATGTATGCCTGTTTGTGTTATTGAAAGTGAAGGTCAATTTTACCAAATTTGTGGCCCCATTGCTGTCTGTACTCAGTGAACCAGTGTTCTATATTCACTCTCCTGTGGAGTAAACCACAAGCTGACTACAGCTCTGTACATGAACACACACCCACATGGTAGATAGATTTAAAATAAGCCCAATCCACAGAGCTCCTGTCCAAACACTGCAGGCAACATTAGAACCTAAACAGTTCTTTATATTGTAAGAATGATGTGTTTTCAAAAACTCCAAAAAACTGCATATAGTCATACTTTTGCTGTTTAAGTGTATTCATGCAAGAGATAGGGATACAAGATATGGTACAGGTTATCAGCTGATATCAGAGTGCAACGGATTATCGCAAAAGAAAAGGACTTGGTTTTATTCATCGGTTGTCAATTGTGGAGAGGCGGGGTTTAAGTGGACTAAATGTTTAGAGAAATCTGGCATACGTCACCAGAGAGAAGTCTCTCATTTTCACTGGAGGAACGAGCAATGACATTATCATTAAATGTTACAAGGTCAAAAAATACAAATAAATGAAACATACATGGATGAATCATTCACAATATGATATATAACATGCATCTACAAAATAGATTTTTATTTCATGACAAATTTAATTTTAATTAAATTTTAGTTTAATTTTTACTACATTTAACATTGACCATAACCAATATGTTGTGTATCTCTCTGAAGAATTCTGTGGTCCTTCGCATTCAGAACTGAACCTTTTTTTCTTTCACACAACATAGCAGTTGTCAGTCACATTTATTCTGTTTTAGGATTTGTAATTTGAGACCCTATTCAAGGATATATTGGCAGAATGTGGGGAGACAAAAGATGGAAACCACATAAAGACCAAGTCGTCACATGGTGTCCAAAAACAGGAGCATAAATATCAGCCACTAACAAGTGAAAAAAACTGTAGTGTACACAAAGGGCCCAGGTGAGCACTGCTGCTATGTGACACAGTCACATGTGATGTCACCACTTCCTGTTAGCAGAAATCTTATTGCCTTTGTGATATCTCCACAAAGCACAATAAGACCACAGGAACATCAAAGCAAAATGCATACATGAAGTATTTAGGTTTCAGTAGTTGTTGAGGTAACTTTTTAAAATCAAGAGAACTCAGAATTAAATGGTCCAGCCCCAAATCCCTGAACAAAACAAAAACAAATGGCTTAGAAAGGGAAACCTAATTCCTACAGGCTCAGTACGTGCGTGGACACACCAGCTTTCACTTCTCATTGACTCCGAGGTCAACAGCAGGGACAGAAGGGACAGAAAGAGAGGCATTCCAGACTCCCTGGCAACTTCAATTGACCTAAAGAGCCATACCACCTCCCTCTTTACCCCAACTCTTTATTAAATAAAATCAGCCTAGTGGAACCTCCCCCCACTTCTGTCCCATTCCACAGAGGTAGAGTGACCACCACAGCAGCTGGACCAAATCTGTGTAGATGTTCAGGTCCCGGCACCTCGGGACCAAAAATACACCGCACTGGAGGAGAATAAGACTTCTCGTCTTCAATCATTACCTTTTAAAGACAGCTTGATCTTTGACCAGTGGCCCACAGAGGACATGTTTGCTTCATGTGTCACATTCAGAAGCAACAGATGTCCATCAAAGACAGAAGGAAGGCTAGAGTTACTCCATATGGCAGCAGCTACCCCGTAATAAATAGAGAAACCTTCAGTCTGGAGTTATCTGGAGCAAAAACAAAGGGCGACATTAACTGACAATAGACACAGAAAAACAAATCTCCCTTAAAACAATACAGGCTCAGCCCTGACCTGATTTATGCAAACAAGCATAATATAAAATGAGCACTATGTTATTAAACAACAATAGAATGAAGAAATATAATGTGTAATGGCAACAGTTAAAAAAAACTTTGGGTTGTCTTGTTAGAATGATTAACTTTGTACTGTTGAATGAATAGCCACTCATTTAGCCTATTCATGAGGCAACAAGTTTGTCACATAACTAAATTTCCCATCATGTCCTAATCTCTCTCTACCATGTTAATCAGGAGTTTGTCCTTCTGCGAATGCCACACAATACTCGAGGTTGCACTTGGAAAACCATAAAAAGCATGCCGTGTAGCGAAGCATCATGGAGGTAATTAAATCCAAGGTACACGTTTTATGCTGGGCAAAGCGTTGCGAGTATAAACGAGTGTACAAACAGAGTCTTAACACAGTTCTGATTGGCAGTGAATTGTGATTGTCACACCCTATTTTTGAATTCAGTGTAGACAGACTAATTGTTTGTTGCATCGCACCTGGTCAGGGCACTGCAGTGCATTGCACGGTCAGGTTGTGCATCCTTTGGACTTAATTTTGTTGCACTAGCAAGTGAAAAAGTGAGAAAGAATTTCTCTTATTGCATCATAACAAGTCATAAGTAGAAACCTCTCAGGAAGACTTGAAGGCAGCATACTCATTACTATTTGCCTATGATAACAGGGTTACCTCGTTAGCATTTTACATTACAGCATTTCCTGAGCCTGGTCTCCATTCTTTTGCACAGTGAGTGAACTTATGATCTCACCAAACACGTGAATACATGCTGTGCCTAAGTCTGCAGTAGCAAACAGTCTATCCGCTTTGAAATCCATGGACTGTAACTGTCACTTTTGTGTAGAGAAAAAATATCTTATAATCGTTAAGTGCTGGCAAAGATGAGAAAGAGAGAGGTAGAGAAAATGCAAGAGATGGGGAGGGTAAAAGAATAGGGGGGAAAAGGTTAGCTTTAAAGCAGTCCATGAGGCTTTGTTTTTGGGTTTCCCATGGCAGTCGGTCCTTGGAGGGAGGTTTCCTGTGTTCAGGGACAAACACACAGGCCTTTTAAAAAGCATGTGTATGTTCATGTCTAAGCGACATTGAGTATTAAAATAATCAGGCATTACAAGACACAGCCAAAAGAAGTGTCACATCTACATCCCGAAATGAAGCAGATCATGCAGAAATGAAATGTCAGACCAAGATGAGTGTTCAAGTAGAGCCCCTAGAGCTCCTCTAAAGCTGTTCAGGTACATGGCAAAAGGGAAACTGTACACCTCTGGGAACAGCCATGTCATCTCCACTGTACGCGAGCAAACAGTAGAACAAAGAGCTAGCAAGCTAGCCCAAAGAGACACCTCCCTTCGTTTAGAGCTACAGTGAAGCAGAACCTGTAAAAACCCGCCAAGGAACGGCAATTCAACACATGACTGTCCTCGTTTACAGGGCTTGTGTGGGGGTTATTCACAAATTCTACGAATGAGTCTTAACCACATCCTTCAAGACAGCTATTCAACTCAAACCGAATTGTACATGGCAACAGTGAAGAGGGGTTTTTACTTTTACAATAGTGCATGTGGAACTAAGGAATGCAGCCAATCACAGACTAAAAGGGAATGCTCAGACTGTTGGGCTAGCTGGGCAGGTGGTAGAAGGTCAACCCTCGAACCCAATCTCGTTAAACAAAAACAGTTGGTACGTCATTGTCGGAGACAAACTTTCAGCCAGAGCTGTGCGACACATTTTCAAATGAACCATTTTGAGTGCAATCTAAAACAAAACAACTTCGGCTGGATGTCCTAACATAATGTTAAGTGTGTTGCGGTCCACTGTAGTTCATTATGCATGGACCCTGGGCAGATCAGGGGCCCGGCAAGGCCACATATCTCATGTTCAAGCTCTGAAAGGAGTCAGCTTACAGGACCTCATGTTCACAACGACTTGCTCTTCAGACAATAGGCAGGGAGGAACCAACATACAACCCCTCCCCTCCCCCAGAGGTCCATTGTTCCCACTGTCTGTAGCACTGATCCCTGCGGTGGGATGCTTTCTGGTGAGCAAGCACAGAGTCATTTTAGAGCTAATGAGGGGAGAGCAGAAAGTGTGGGCAGAGATCGAGAGATGACACTGGGACAGTGAAATGGGCTGTGGTGAGACCCCAACCCACAGTCCGAATGGATTACTATACATTCCCAATTCCTTGATGAAACTGGGGCAAATCTGGTCGGTGTAGATTAAATCACCCAATGTGAGGGTTTAGGCTTAAACCTAAATCTAGGCTAAGCTGGGAGAATGCATCATTTTGGCATTAGATATTGAAGGCGTGTAATCTTTCATAACCTGCCGGGAGACAGACATTTGCTTTATGTGCAAATATTTATAGAGTTCAGGTCACAAGTCCTTAGAAACCATGCAATGCCTATCAATGATCTGTGGGATCTAAACTTAAGAGGATGTTGTTTTTGATATACCCAGGCTGCAGTCGTACATACGGCAAAAATAGTGATCACAAATCCATATGTTTGTCCAAAGAGAACCAATTAACAATATCTTTAATCATTCCCACAAACATGACAAATCCGGTTCAAAATACAGTTTCTCAAGTAAATGTGAGTGAGTGACACCAACTTGTGCAAAACATGGCATCACAATGCCCAGATGGGTAGTAGTTGCCAGAACCAGTTCCTGGTTAGGATTCGTGTAAGTGAACCTGTGTTTCCACTGACTTGAGAACCAAACGGTAACGTAACAGATTAATTACTTCATGTGGCTACATAAATAGTCTAGAAGATTTTTTTTTTATCTGAACAAAACCTTTTAATAAAACAATTTTGGACAAAACTATTTTCCACATCCACTCTCCACCTTCTAATACATTTGGTTCACGGTTCCGACATGGCTCAGTTCTCAATCAATTGAAGTCCAAGGGATTTGGTTGCCTATTTTATTTTTCGCCAGGCCAATTTTTTTTTACGTTTGACGACTAAAAAGTAAGCACGCCTCTCCTTATAAAGCCTCTGTATTCTAGCCATCATTTATTTCTGTAGCGCAAACAAAGTGGAACAAAAAAAATGCACCAATGTTTAATACTTAGGCTTTGTGGTTTTGAAATAGACTGAGCAAAAGCAATAGTGAGACTTGCCGTAGCAAACACCACTAATTAATCACTAAAATCATCTTCCTTTATCACACTCACTTCCTGTGTTGCTGCTGCATGAACATGCTCAAACAATGTGCGCTATTTTACCCTTCATGTCAACAACCATGTTCCAGTTTATACATCTTTTTAGAAATGAATGACATTGTTCGACTTATTCACATGAGCATAAAAGACCAGTCTACAGCCATCTGCTTATCTCACTGGCCTTCTGGGTCATTTCATTACACAGTGGCTGAGACTCCTGTTGACACTCAGATACAATGTAGTTTATGGCTGAGAGAGAAAGCACTTTACAAATAGAAATAACGACAGTTCTTCTCAGATTTCCGTCTTGTGGGGGATCTCAAATAGAATGCTCCAGTTTTCTGCAAATCAATCCAAATTAACAGAATGAGGAAGACAACAAATTGATTAGTTCCATTTGTGAATGGTATATTGTCACTAATATTGATTGTTATCATGTAACAGTATAGATATTTGGCATTGACTATTGGTATTCAAGTGTGGTTGGTTATGGTATCTATCTCTCTGATGGCTCTTCAAAATGATTTTAACAATGCAGTCACAGGTCACATTTAAAACAATTTATGAAAAAGCCACAGACTAAGCACAAAACCTGTGGCTAAACCAATTACATATGTTTGGAGCGAGATATCGCATTTGGGCAAACAATGGAAAACATTCCATTATTTTTCCAACTCCATTTGGTGGCAGAAAAAGTATACACTTTGTATGCATTGCAAGTGTTACTAAATGTCGTTTTTGATCGTCAGCCAAAATAAATATGGCACCTCAATCCACTGATGTATCAAATAAGGCAACACATTTGCATAGGAGATGCGCAAGCAATGCACTGATGCATTTGAATGCAAATTTGTTGATAAAAACATGTATTGCATATTACTTATGGTCAAAGTACTGTTAGCACAAAAAAAACTCAACTGTTGCTATATTCATTGCACTGCACAGTTAAAGGAACCGTATGTAAGATTGTGGCCAAAACTGGTACTGCAATCACTTTCAAATTACTGTAGAGCAGTGTATTCCCCCCTGACTCGAGGTTGCCAGTTAGGCTGCAGGATCCAGCAGGAACGTAGGCTTCTACAAGGATCTTCCAATGGCAAGTGACGAGTCCTACACAGTACGTTTTTTTTTCTGTTAATTATGTTTATGCTTCATGAGAGATGTTCATAACGAGGTCTTTTAGGTTTCGTAACATTAGACATTTTTTATCCGACATGTTTGCAGCTGCAGCTGTGGTAACTAGAGCAGAGCTGGCAACCCGGATGCCGAAACACTACTGACTTCGTGATTGGTAGATAGGTGGAGGGTGGCGCATCAGGCCAAAACACAACATGACAACATCAACATCAGTTGAGGGCTGCAACTTCACTTTTAAATGACAATATCCTGGCCGGACTACTGTTGTCAGTGATATAAGTATTTGAAATTAACGTGATTTCTTAATGTCTAGTGACATATCAGGGCCATTTTATGATTAACTGAAATACATTTCTTACATAAGGTTCCTTTAAATTGTACATTTGTACATTTATTGTAATTTGAACATTATATAAAATGCTATAGTAACCATATAATATATCCAGGTGATAAATTAATAAATTACAGATTAATAGATTGTAAACTGCAGCTAGCCATAAAATTGAGTCACCCGATCCAGTGTCCACCTCATTTCTTATCAAGATGCAGCAACAGCACAGAAGTGTGAAGTGTGTTATGTACGAATTAGGTCTCTGGGTGTTTGTGAGGGACCACAATAGTGTATCGCAGCTTAGTAAGACATAAAAGAGAAGATACAGAAAAAAAAAAGAGTGAATGACCCAACTCCTGAATCATTAAGAAGAAAATAAGAAGCCTAATTTGCAATGAAAGAGCTAATGTGTTACAAATCATATCCTTTGGCATTTAGCCGAATGTCTTAAGGACAGAATTTCAGAGGGTCTTGAGGCTTTCTCACATTACAGTGACCCTTCCCCCTCATCAAGACCCCCATAGTTGGGTCTCCGGGGAAGCGATTAACACGGGATAAAACAACACATCTGGTTCTGTTCAGCAGAGCGTTGATCCAAATCAGATGCTTTTCAAATGTTGCTTTTCTGAAGTCCATTTCCTGGATCATATAGGGCAGTTTGTCTTGGGTTGAGAATGAGCACTTTTGTGTGTGTTTTAGACAAGCCACATGAGGAAATTGAGACAGTTGACCAGTTTCGAACAACACACACAACCAAGAGTGTGTATTTACCCCCCAGTGTAAAGATTTTCAATGAATAACCTGAGTTTTACCATGGTTGACCCAAAATATCTGACAAATAGCACCTCTTTTACAGTGCTTGGTTAAAACGGTACTTACGCCAAGGTGAGAGAGAGCACTTCTGTATGAACACAAACCTCTCAGTTACTTATTACTGAGCCCATAGGGTGACTTATAAAAAAAACACTAAGATGAGCTCCACCCAAGCCAAATATGTGGTTAAGGGGGCCTTCCATCACTGGAGGAGTGTGATTACTACATTCTGAAGCTCTGCCAAAAATCTTGCATAATACATAATAAGAGGTTATTTTAATATCTCAGCTGCTTATTGCAGAGTGTTCTTTTAAACAGAACAAAGAAGGGAACTGTTGGAAGGCAAAAGTATACGATGGGGCAAAAGTGCAGGGACCATCATAGATGCCCCCCCACCAATATTTCAAAAAGTGGAGAATAAATATAGGTTTTTAATTGACCACGTATAACAATGTCCTAACCAAATTCAACACGCTAAATTGATAAGAGATAAAAGAAAATCTGTAGATTTTCAATTTAGGCAGCCCAACCCAATGCGAAATCTCATTGGTCCAAATCCTTAAAACAGTAAATTAAACATCAAATGTATTTTGATTTAGTCATTTTCCCATGTAAAGCTGCTGTTTCGCATCATGCTTGATTGGGACACAATGTTAAACTTTCCCCTCCGATACCGAATATTTGATTATATCCTTGCTTGAATGTGTTTCTGTGTCTGTGTGTCTGTGTGTGTGGGGGGGGGGGGGGGGGTTATTTATCTATATTTTTTTTATTCTAAACAAGGGGGTGGGGGGGGGGGGGGGGGGGGGGGGGGGCACAGACATTTCCAAGCGACTGACACACAATAAGTCTTCTTTCACTAAGTTGGGATGGAAAGCAGTGAGATCTGAGCAGGAATGCGTCTGAGACGCTCTGCCAAGGGAAAAGGGGGTCAGATGTGGCAACCGCTTACTCAGATGGTGGGACGCTGCCCAGAACAGACCAAACCAAATCAAAAGATTTCAACTCCCAAAACCAACAACATAAAATACCCCTTCCAGCCGTAATTGTGAGTGAGAACTGTTTTCTGTGAGACCAGAAACTGAGTCAATGATACATTTCGTCTAATATAGTGTTGAGAAAAGCGGTCCTTTAATGTATCCCTGTTTTCTTCACAATAATTACTATCATTATGACTACAGTCTCTCATAAAAACTTTTAGTTTCTTATAGACCACCTTCAACTCCATGAGGTCTTGAAAAGCACTCTCACTCTGATATTACCCCAAGGAACAACATCCATATAAAAAACGTTCTAAAAGCGTGTTCGTAAAACATAGCAGCATGGTATATATTAGGATTTTAAAATATGATATTCAAGTCTGGCCAATACCAATAATTATTTTCATGTAATGGCCCAAACCAAAAAAATGGTCTTTAGTCTTTGTCTAAATAAATTCAAAATAAAACACTTTAAAATAAAATGCTTTAATTCTACAACTGAATTTAGACAGTATTATAATGTACAGTATGAAAAGTGGATTTGCATTAAGAGATTTGCTAAATATAAAAAAAATATTATTATATTACTTTTTACTCCATTCATAAGTGACTAGTCATTCAGACAACCCACACTAACTAAGATCTGAGGTTTCAGGGTTGACTTAACAGAAACTCTTCTATGGGATCAAATATAAGGCGCCCAGCTACCCACAAATCACAGTCACATCTGCAGACAGGTTTAATCCTCATGACACCAGAATCACCACCCTGTGTCTGCAGAGACCAGCCGCTGTCTGCCATCTAATACAACCACACACATACACAACGCCGTCTTTAAAAAAGCTTAAGCTCTTGCTTTCTGGTGAACATCAGAAAGTACTTTCCAGTTGCAACATGACATGAAGGAATAGATCTTACCTGGTAGTAGTTTTTGATATGTCGGATGACAGTGTTGAGGTTCTGTATTCTCAGGTTGACATCATTGTTGACTTGTTTGTTCACTCGCTGATTCATGGGGCTTGGGTCTCTGTGGACCAAAAGCAACAAGAGGACATTTGAAAATCTTCACATAAGCACAACTTTAATACGGCTGGGCAGAATGTTCAACTAGCCAATTCAACCTAATTAACTAGTGAGAACGACTAGTTATATCTACCTATACATCCATCCATCCTTATTTTTTTAACGGTTTGGTGGACCTAATTATACGCGACTTCCTCAAGACCAGTCTACTAGTCATCTAGACAACCCACCTAGAGGTGGCTACAAATAAACCTTTTGACAGTCTGAGTTGTATTTTTATACATTTTTCCTTTACTCTTTAAAGTAATACAAGTGTAGGCTCGTTTTTATAATCGGATTAATTGTACAAAAATTTGTGTGGGAAGAAATATTATAATATTACTAAGCCTAAGCGTTATGTTGCAGTTGGCAAATTGATAAAGAATAAAATAAAAATAAAAATAAAAACCCATGAATTATTCCACTTGAATTCACTTGGAATCTCTCATTTCTGTTCCCAAATTCTTAATCTCTCTTTCGGTCCTTTTCGGTCTATTTCCTGACCTTTTATTCACTTCTAATCCATCCTTTACTGTGGGAATGTTTCTAAAGTTTAGAAATGCATTGTCTTATTTGTATCTGTCAAAAAAAAAAAAAAAAAAACTCACTGGCTTCCATATTTTTGTATCCAATGATCCAGTCCAGTGATATGAAAGCCTAACCAATATGAAAGTGTGTTATGCCAGAATAATTTAGAAACATTTAGTTGGTTTAAAGGGGTTATGACATGAGAAATCAAATTTGCCTTGATCTTCTGGCATATAAGAGGTAAATTTCATAGCTTAAAACAGTGGTTCTCATCTCCAGTCCTCGGGACCCGCTGCTCTGCACATTTTGTATGTCTCCCTTATTTAACACACCTGAACCAGATCATCAGCTCGTCAGGAGAGACTCCATGAACTAATTTGAGTGTGTCAGATAAGAGAGACATACAAAATGTGCAGAGCAGCGGGTCCCGAGGACTGGAGTTGAGAACCACTGGCTTAAAATGTCCTCATTATAAACAAAGCATTTGTTAAATCAAGCTTCAAAAATGGCAAATCACAAGAGCAAATACATTTGCATATGCCTGCCTTCAGAGCAAGACATCGACGAATAGTTATACATCGCATTATAGGCCCCGCCCACTGACACTTGCCTACACCGCATACTAGCGTCACATTGTGTCAAAAGTAAATTTAATCCATTATAATATCACTGACGCTTTCTACACTGGATAAAGTATACAGATGCGCGCTCAGTTTTTGACATACTCCATGCTCCACATGCTCGAGTCTGCCGACAACAGGACAAATGGAAAAGTGAAATAACATTCGCTTTTTATTGCGTGCAGTTTAAACAGGTTTGCATCTCTGTTCAGACTTCAGAAGGATCCCAGCATCGGAAACAAGTGGATGGTTAATTTTAATGGTGTACCGGATCAAATTGGTGGATTATATGTTTGTTCGGAGCATTTTGTTTTGTAAACGAGGCACAGTGCAATGGAGAGTTTTGCAAAGAAACTTTTGTTGAAAGATGAAGCAGCCAACTGTATGATTTCGTAATACATTGTTTTTAAATGACGGTTTATATGGATGTTTTTTGTAATAGGGTTGGGATGGATCGCAGTTCGGATCAGGACCCACAGTTCAGCACGCATGTGATTCGCGGATTAACTGCTAAATTTAACTAGCCTGGCTAGTTTTCCTTCAGTACTCCGTCTGGGTTTGCGGTATTTTCGTGGGTTTTCTCCGGTCAAATTTTTACCGGTCCAATCAGTGAACAGAGGGAGTGGCTGAGAACGATGACGTTGAGGTCGTGCACTAGTTTGAGTTATAGGGTTGCGTCACAACCAAACGTTAGCGATTGGTTATGGCAGATCCAGAGTGGCTCTGAGCAGATCCAATAGTTTTAAACTTCAACAGAGTTCCCGCCTTCAAGAGAGACGTTTCAGACAGCGCTCGAACACCGAATTGATTCCTCTTTCGCGTTTCCTTGCCCTTGAACTGACACATAAACACAAAATTATGTCAAAATACCCGTCTAAATGCCCGTCTCGGCAAGTATTCTCTCATTTATGTCATAAATGAAACGGATTTGAGAAAGCAACGGATGTTTGTCAGTTTTTTTGGTCCGTGCAATCAGTCTTTAAGTGACAGCACACACCTAATATTTCTACAGTTGTCTGTGTCATTAATATTAATAAAACAACAAACAAATATACAGCTTTAACAAATATGAAACTATGTTTAATTTCTACAGTGAACAAAGTGTTATTTTACATTTAGGCTTAATTATTCATTTCTGTACCTGAATCCTATAGACTTGTAACTTTGTTATTTAGTATTCAATCTCTGCTTGTAATTTGTGTATTTGTTCCTATTTTATTACTGACTGTTCACCTGTTTTAAATAATGTGTGAACTTTATCAGTTAGGCTGAAAAGCAAAGTGAGTTTTTTTTGTGTGTATGTGCAGAAAACATTAATATTTATGAACATTATAAGTGATAAAAAAAAAAAGATTTGTTTGTAATGAAAAAAAAAAAAAAAGATTTGTTTGTAATGAAAAAAAAAAAAAAAAAGATTTGTTTGTAATGGGAGGAAAAAAATCTATATGCAATTCCTTGCCAAATAAATCTTTGTTGATGTAATCTTTTACATAAACAAATATTTTCCACATTATTCTGACATAAGTAATTAGGCTTTCATATCACTGGACTGGATCAGTGGATGCAGAGGCTGATGTCAGTGAGTTGAGTGATGCTCAGAAGAGGGTCCTCGTCTTGGCCCGGACAGTTCTGAGGTCCTACATAGACTCTGTTTGTGTGATGCTCATTTACATTTGTTTTGTGAGAATGGCATGCAAATTCTGCCAGCTTGGCCCACAAATTCCCACTTGCTAGTGAAAGAACCTTAAAAGATCAGGGTCAGTTTTTTCCTCTGCTGTCTGGCTCAACTGTTTTCTATTGCCTGAAGCCAAGAACTCTGCATTGAGTTTCACTTTTTGTGCCGTTTTTACGACCATAGATATAGCACCTGACAGCACGGTTGAAAAAACAATGATTGTTTGGTAAAAGTGGAGGGAAGACTGATAGGGTGCACGCAGAGGACATCTGCCAGATGGGATGCATTAGCATATGAGCTCATTTGCTAACAGCGATGGTGTTTACCGCATACCTGGTGCATGAAAACACTAGCAAAGGTGTCGGTTTGCTGCAGGCATACAAGTGTGGGCACATTATAAATGGATGTGGGTGACGAGAAAGAAGCAGTGTGCACATTCCCCTCAGCATTCCACATCTCCACTCATTTGTAATGGTTCAGTGGAAACACACTGGACACCTGAGAAAGTGAATCTTCATACTAGCAATATACAATAACTCATTCTGTTCCAAAGCTCACATATATATTAGGCTTTGTTCACACTGCAAGCCTTAGTGTTCAGTTCCGATTCCAGTGCGAACAGATCATGGTCCTTAACTGACCCGCATGTGCAAAAGACCAATAAAAAGACATCACGCAGCACGCTGTCATACGAAAGTAAAAACAGAGGACATTAAAAGAAGTGATTACACGTTTATTTATAGTGTGATCTGCCACTGAAGCCAGCGAAATTAAGCACAGGCAATATAAAAAAACAAAGTGGAGGATGCGAAAAAGAGAGCTTTTAAACAATTACAATAAGAGCCCTCATGTTTAGCTTGTATGTAGAGCTGTTACTATAATACTTATGAATTCTGACACATCACTGTCCTTCCACTGACTACCTTTCACAACTGTCTTGATTACGTCGGGTTGCTCTAGAGTGACGTAAAAGACTTGTCTTTGTGAAGTTTCTCAAATTCTTGTATGACTGTTCAGACTGAGGTCGCGTTACATAAAGTTGGACCTGTATCGGATTTAGTACCACATACGGAAGTGGCACAAATCGGAATTGAAAAGATCAGATTCAATGTGGTTTGTGCTGTTCATACTGTCATGACAAAAACAGATCGGAGTCTCATGTGAGCGGATTTGGGCCACATTTACTTGCAGTCTGAATGTAGCCTTAATTCATGTTTGGGGCTCAAACTATAATTGACTACGTATAATTATTGCGCCAATGTGCAGTACATCTCATAGAAAAAAAGAGGTTATTACAAGGGGAAGGGGATGTTAATGTTTACATTGAGGATTATGAGCTCACATGAATACAAAAAAAATGTGCATGGATAAATAATTCATAATAAACACTGCAATATTCCATTAAAAAAAAATTATTTTTCCACAAATTTAATTCCACATAAGGGAAGCAAAATGGGTTGCAAAAGCGGTTTTGTGTTGACTTTAAAACAACTATAGGAATGAAACTGATGCAGTTAGTCTTCCAAGTAACATGATACGCAGAGAACATGACACCAGGCTACAATAATTTATCGGGGACGGTGACAAGAGTGTCTAAGGACGGCTCATCCAGTAGATGGGTCGTCTTCCTATTAGACATGAATGATCCCCCTCCCACTTGCCCCCCCCATTTATGGAGAAAATATTTCCTTTGTCTGAGAAGGTCTAGTGTTTAAGCCCCTGATTAAGGCAGAGAGGGCGGCAAGTCTGCCTGAGTAAAAGTAGGTTAAAGGACAAAGCTGATGCAGCGGATTTGAGAACTCAATAACAGTGGTTTTATAAAGCTCAATCTACAAGATGAACAAACTTCAGACGTCAGAAGTGTAATGAGCTGATTTGCATGATGCAAATACTCTCAAAGAAGGGATTTCCTTGTTCATCAGCAACACACGCAAGAGTGCTGCCTAGTCACCTGTTTAGCTGAGGTTACAGCTTGAGCTAACCAAAACTTCCGTGACCTAACGTTCAGTCAAACGCGGCTAAAATATATACTGCATGCTTGCTAACTGATGTTGCACATGACCTTAAAACTCTGGGCAAAGTACAGCCCCAAATCAGCCCCTTTATTAACACACTAATTATACAAGAGGAACAAAACTGATGGAGCGTGAAGATTCGGATTGAGTGTCTGCACAGTTGGATGGCAGGCAGGAAAGTATAGGATGTGGTTTCTAATGAAAAAAGATTGGTACACAACAGCTGCTAGATTACAGCATGTACGTACAGGCGCACACATACACAGTTCAGACTCTGTCACTCACATGTGTGTCATTATCTTATGGAGGAAAACACCATCCACTAAGTCCATGAACATAGAGAGCTTGTCTTCTGAACTGGACCCAAGGGGTCCAAAAGTCTTGACCTGTAAAAAAAAAAACAAAAAAAAGAAGAAGACGACAAAAAGTAGTAAGTAGTCATATCACGACAGGATACATGCACAGCTGCACAATAAATCAACCAAGCTTTCAGTTTCAGAACAGCACGCACTGCAGAGTTATTTTAGACATTTGTAAAGAGAAACTTTGTCTGTGTAAAGAGTAAATATTGCTTGTCAATATTTTCAAACAGTTAACTCCAAAGTTAATACAACTGTCTTCCCATTACTATATATATGTGTGTTTGGTTTTCTTTTAGTGTTGTAAATGATCAGGGAACAGACAATCATCAGCATGGGATCGCTGATGATTGTCTAATGAGGGTTAGTTCACCCAAAAATGAAAATAGTGTCATTATTGACTCATCTTCATGTCGTTCCAAACTCATAAGAGATTCATTCATCTTTGGAACACAAATGAAGACCTTTTTGATGAAATCTGAGAGCTCTCCATTGACAGTCTACGCATCTACAGTACCATTTTCAAGCCCCAGAAAGACAGTAAAGACATAATTAGTAATCCATGTGACTCCAATGGTTTAGCCTCAGTTTTATGAAACAATGCGAGTGCTTTGTTTATGCAAAAAAATATATAATTTACCACTTTATTTACAAAATATTAATCTCTGACGAGCGTTGCAACAACGTCTGCTCTCGCGTCAACAACAAGCATGTGCCGTAGTGCTCTTGTGAATGTACGTTGGAGATTAATATTTGATAAATAAAGAGGTAAATTATACTTTTTGCGCAAACAAAGCCCTCGTGTCGTTTCATAAAATTGAGGTTAAACCACTTGGGTCACATGGATTACTTTTATGATGTCTTTACCTTTCTGGGGCTTGAAAGTGGTAGTTGCGTAGGCTGTCAATGGAGGGACAGAAAACTCACAGATTTCATTAAAAATATATTCATTTGTGTTCTGAAGATGAATGAATTTCACATGAAGGTGAGTAATTCATGTCAAAATTGTCATTGTTGGGTGAACTACCCTTTATGAAGACATACGAGTTGGAAACACACTGGCAAGAGAAAGCACAGCCAAACAGGACACAGGGGTCAAGGTAAGGGGGTCATAGGAAGTTCCGAAGGTTTCGCAAAACCCTGTCAACTGTCATTAAACTCTTCATGTATGTGCACATAAAAAAAAAAACTTATGTTATGCTGTTGTGTGTGCAGGTTAAACACATCTAACTTATGTTTAACATTTCATGGGACTTATCTAGAATTTTTTTCAATATTTGTTACATTACATTTATAGAAAAATATTTTAACGCAATACTTAGGCTATATAGGCTTTATTAAAAATAACTATTAGTAGAAAAAACGTAATTCATAAGTTTGCAAATAAAGTAAAATATATATAAATAAAAACATAAAATGAATAAATACGACTTCTATTACTTATATAATACAGATAAAAAGAAATAAAAAAACAACACTAATTAAATGTTGCAATAAAGTTAAGGCACAATTTTAATATGCTCATAGACATCTGCTATATGGAAAGCATGTTAGTCTCTTTTCAGTAGAGATGATAAAAACATAAAACATCCATCCCACATTAGTATTGATCAGTTTTGCACTGTCACTGACCGCTGCTCAACAAACTACACAACGCAAACACAAACACAAACACAGCAGGTGCCATCGAGTCTTTGTGACTTACCCAAACCACAAGCGGCGAATCCATGAAGTTAGACATCAGTTCAGACACTGTAATATCCATTTTGGGGGGAGGAAACAGCATACAAAATACCCACGCAAGAGTTAAAATTGTTTGCGCCTTAAAGTGCGTCTAAAGAAATAAATAAAAAACTAAGTGCGTCGGATTCCTCTAAGGCTTTATGTACTCCACATTACTGTCCGTCGCAGAACAATGCAGGGGACGCGAATCAACTCCATTAGGGAAATAAAAAAGACATTCCTTGGTTTAAAAAAGCTTTTAAATGATCTGCAGTCCCAAAAGTGAAAGGTTTCAACCACATAAGTGAAGCGCTACAGTCTACGCGGACTTGCACCATTAAAGCTCAACTTCTCGCCATTTACTCTCAGCTATTGCTAGAGTTACTTTGTCGCCGCGTATTCAACCTGTACCCGCAGTCCCGCACACGAAGAGCTCAGGAGAGTGACATGCTCATAAGCCAATCAGCTGTGCGTTTCCACAGGCGGGTGGAAGTAAATCGACCAATAGCGGACTCGTAGGTACAGGGTTTCATTCAAAATGACGTAACCGACAGGTCAAACTGTTGTCGTGACAACCAAAGCTCAACTGTACAGCTCGTTGGCACCCTCAGCAGGTAACACGTATATATTTTTGTACATTTCGAAAACTTGCCTTTGTTTACCACATTTCCGTGCTTTATAGGTAAACTATAACTTATAAACTTTTATAGTTAACTATAAAATTACCCAGGTTGGCCTGTCATTAGACACTGGACTTAAAGGACATGAATCAGTAGCAGTCAAGTACACGGGTTTTGAATTTTTAACGGGTTTTATTTAAAAAAAAAAAAAAACTTTATCTTTGGTTTCAGAATTATTGTATGCACATTTTGAATACAAAATAAGTAATTTACGTTAATTACGTATGATTTGTGCACAAAACCGAACCTTGAGTTTCAGTTGTCGCCTGACCAAAATTTGACACCAAAAAAGACCACCGAGAAGTTTTGGCATTAAAAATATATTACATATACATTAAAATGTAGGCTTTTTGTGAAAATGTCAATGCTTGAACACAGCGCAGAGGAACTTACAGTCGTAATCAAATTTAGTTATTAAAGGTAGCCTAATTGTGTCACTAAGAGGAATGTGTCAGTCAAATATTGGGCCTTGAGGTGAGTCTTTGAAGTGAAGTAGCCTAGGCCTATAGTGCAGTTCTGCATCTGGGCTCAGTGTGTTTTAGTCACTGATCTATATAGATCAGTGGTTTTAGTCCTTGTTGCGACCTGATTTCTGTGAATGAATTCCGTCATCATTGACATAATACTTTTCATGCTTAATAAACATTTAAAGAAAGTCCTTAACACAAAACATTAATAGAAACTAATTTATTGCTAAGTGGTAATAGTGTAGTATACATATTTTCTTACAACAATTATTTATATTTGTATTTCTCACACTTCTTACTAAGCAGTTCTACTTCAGGAAAAGAGTGGTATATTTTAACAATGATTGTTCCCTTGGTTATAATAATTCCACCTCACCTGATCATACTGGTTTTATACTCAAACAATAGAAATGTAAGTCAATAAAAACAATTAAAGGTGCTGTATGTAACTTTTTAACTCTACTAAAGCATAAAAATACCATAGCCTAATATGTTTGTATATATTGAGGAAACATGCTAAGTTCTCATACTCGTTTCTTTGAAAAATACTTCTACAGTATTTCACTTTGAAATGTGCGTTTCCAGGCTGGAATGTTTGTTATTGTTTTGGTGTATGATACTGTACTGTTGCCCATTTGCCAATTTTCATTGTCCATTGCGCTCGTTCCTGTTGCGTGTGCTCAAACTGGCAACCCGTGTGAGTACCATCCAATCTGAGGAGCACAAGCCGGGAGAAACGAAGATCTCCGATGTTTTGAATTGGACTGCAGTACCTATTTCGACCAATAATTGTCATTCTTACATACTGCACCTTTAAGCATGAGAGGATTTAAGACACTAGTACTAATCTGATTAATGAAACAATAATTATATATATATATATATATATATATAGAGAGAGAGAGAGAGAGAGAGAGAGAGAGAGAGAGAGAGAGAGAGAGAGAGAGAGAGAGAGAGAGAGAGAGAATTATTGTTTCATTAATCAGACATTAAATGCATTTATTTATTTTTTAATGGGGAAAAACGGGTTGACTTCTGTAAACTACAAGGCTTTAAAAATACAACAGAGGTCAAAGGTTACTGCAAACAGAGTTTATTGATTTTCATACTCCCAAAATGAGTCATACCTTGTTTTCAACTTATTATATGTGATTTTGCATTGAACATACAGATATAAAAGGAGAAAAGAGAATGGATATTAGTTGAGAGGGACTACTTCATTCTAAAGTAGACTGCAGTGTGTTTAAAGCAATACAACTGAAATATCTGGAGGTCCGGGATGTAGTGGCCAACAAAAAACACCACCGTAATAAAGCACCACGCTGACCCTCATAACACATGACTCTGTAAACATATTCCTATCCAAAACCAAACAGTGAGATGAAATGTATCTACTGTTAAAAAAAATTAAAATAATTCTGCATTTTATTTTAAAACATTACTTGTTTTAGCTTGCAGTGCCTGGCAGAAACAGTACATATATATATACTTCAAGGTTAATATATAGGCTAATACTGAAAGAAACTAAGACTTTGGAAACAGGGCACTTTAATTCTAATCAGAAGATTAGACAATGTACTAAAGATAACTTACTGTTGTTCCTTTCAGAAACTTGTGAGACAAATATAAGTTAAATGCATAATGAATGTTTAATTAGTTTGATCTGGATATAGGTATTAAGTTTGTGTATGTATAATGCTTTATGATTATTATAATTACTATTAAAATTTCCCTCTACCATTACTTCTACATTCATATTTGTATTACAAATATTTTCCATGTTTTTAAACATTCATTGGCTACCAAGTTTGATTTATACTGCATTATTTAAGCTGTACACATCTCTTTTCGAATTTTTAATTATTGTTATGATAATGTGAGAGATATGTTTTAGTGCTTATAATGGTTTTGTTGCCCTAGTGTAAGGGTATTTATAAGGTGATTAGGCCTGTGACAGCCATAGTGGGAAACCTGAGTTATGAGAGGGTAAAACTCTTATATTAAACATTTAGCACCATATTAAATAAATATATCAGTTCATGCTTTGAAAAAGTCATATTTAACATAGCTGATGTTTTGGAACAAAAAAAACTGCCCTCATCTTTGTCTTTTCTTTAGTACCATGACTGTACTTCTTAATGAATTAATATATAATAGCATTAATATGTTCACATTTGAATATAATATTATTATAATATTCATATTCATATGTTTGTTGGAATAGTGGAAAATAGCTTTTACAACACTTAGGACAGTCTAAAAGCACACTAAACACTGTGCTTACTGCATATAGAGCATGTTAATGCCATGCACCTTCATTACCACACCTCCTGCTAGCTGAGCGCCATTTACAAAAGGAAACACTTCTCCCGTGTCTCGATGAAAATTCTATAAGTTCCAATGCAAAGAACACAGTATTACATTTGCAACCATTTTAAAGAAATAAGGCAGATTAACAAAACTATGCATGTTATTTATAGTCAAAATACATACTGAAGCATGCCTAGAACAAACTCAAGTCAATACATTTAAAAAAATCAAGACAAAAAGAAGAAAATATTTTTTTTTACTACAAATATTTTTGGTTAAATTTGATCAGGTTCCTGTGCTTTTATTTGTATACAGAGTGAATGTGGTATGTGACTCTAGAATAGGAAAACACAATAAAACATAAAGAGCAATACATGTGGACATTAGCAATGCCTCATTAGCTTAGATACAGGCAGCAGTGTAATCTACATTTCATATAGCTAAATTCTTACAAATTATATAATGTAAAAAATAAAATGGTGTTAATAATCTGTTCCATTTCACCTGTGTCACATTCTGTCCAGGAGTTTATTTCTTCTTAGCGAACAGACTAAACCTCTTCTCCTTGTCCTTCTTGGTTGAGGGGACCTCTAGAGTAGTGGAAGAAGGTGGAGGTAGGCTTTGTGCCTTCACTCCTGATGGGCCTGCAACTGGTTCTTCTGTCAGAGCTTGTGTTGCCTGCTCTATAGCCTGAGTCCAGTTCTGGAGCTCCTCCTGTGGACAGAGAGACAAAACACACATATACCATAATTAAAGTTGTTCAGTTGCTTATTTCAAAGATTACGTTACAAATTAGGGACTAATTGGAAGAAGTATTCAATAGCTCACCTCATCTTTACACTGGAACAGATATTCACTTCCATCTTCATGTCTAAGAAACCAGGAAATGGAACAAGGATAAAACGGGTAAGCAAGGCCTATATGTAATATACCTCACAATCTCACAACAATGAGGTATATTACATTTTATGTTTAACTTATTATAAAGATTGATAACCAAAACCCTTACCGGAGTTTGAACACATGCTTCCTTTTTTTATAGTTGGTCAAGATCTCGCATGAAGCATTGGAGAGGGTCAGGGGTTCCTCACCATGGTAGGTGACACTGTGACTAAAGCTCTTGGCATCCTTGTAGGCAGAGAGCTGTCCAGGTTTAAGCACACAGTAAAGGTTGTTCCAGGACCTGAGAAAAGAAAGTTTTGATTGGTAAAATGATGGCTACTTACTGTGATTGAAAATGTATCTTGAAGCATTATACTTAATCAAGACAAATCTGCCAGGAGAAAATTACATATAATAGTGATGCCTCAGCAAACACCAATAATTACATAATTTTGCTGACCAACAAAAACAACCGCTAACCTGTTGGATGCCTTTTTATTATGTCCTTCCATCTCATGTTTGCGGGCTAGAGTTCCCTCCATCAACACTGGTTGAACTTGTGAAGATTCAGTGGGAAGTGTGGCAGCTTTTTCTGTCTCTTTGGAAACCTGAATGGAAGTTGAAGGGTCCAGCTCTATTGAGCCACTTTCCTGCATCTCTGAGATCAAAGGCACAGTGGAGTCCCCTGCTGTGCCATCAACTCCGCCGGAACTAGGCTCTATTACACCTAAACCAGACTGAAGACCACATGTGTACAAAGTTCAGGTACAAATTAAGAAGTATTACATTATTACAATTAATAAAAAAAAATAAAAAAATTCAGTACAAAAAGGAGTAAAATAATATTATAGGCTGTATTTACATTTAGAGATGACAATATGAAATGTGAAAGTATATCTGACACGAAGAATGTACTTATACAAAACGTAAACTCACCAGAGACTGTTCTTCTGTGGGGTAGAGTTGTGAGGACTCCTCTGCAAAACCAGTGTCTTCTCTCCTGGAGGTCAAATGTCAACTTTTAATATGGAATACGGAGGAAGGGAAGTACAGTGTTCCCCAGATCTTATGTTTACCTGCTGTCTTTCTCTTCCTCTTGTCTGTACTGTTCTATGTCCAGTTGTTGTTTCCGAATTTCCAACAGCTCCAACTACAACAGATTATAAATAGTCAATAACGTTTTTGCATTTGAGTGGTGCCTGCCATTGCAAACAATTCATATGATTTGAGGTATTATTAATGTATTGAGCACAAATGGTGTAGGATGAGTTTAAAACATGTCAAAGTTAAAAACACACACAACACATACTGTTGTAAGACGTTCCAGTGCTGAGAAACGTTCTTCCCATGTAGCAGTGGATTTCTCAAAGGCTTCATGCCTCTTGAGCAGTTTTTCGACCTCATCCACTGTTTGGCCTAGATCCCTGCTCGCCACGTATGGCTCTTGGGCAATCAGCCAAGCCTCTGCCACAGATGCATCCCGAGCAAACTGACATACCTCCAACACTATAAGGAGATAAAATTATAAGCAGCTGTGAGCACTATTCCTGTGTGTCTTTTCATGTGTGTATGCTGACATTTGTGGACTTACAAAGTCTAAGCCAATCCCATCTATCGTCCCATTTGAGCATCATCTCTTTCCTCTTCTCAACCAGATGCATCAGCTTCTCCTTAATCTGTGAGTACAAGTATAAATGAAAATGAATGTCTCCTGCCAGACACTTTGTTATGGCAGACTGCTACACTGCTACCTCCTGTGTCTGGTTACCTCTGCAGAGTCCTTGTGCTTGCGTTCAAGGAGGGCCTGGCCTAGCTCTACACAATGATTAAACTTTGCCTCACGGGTCTCAATCTCAGCACGGATTCCTTGGTGATACTTCATTAGGAGCTCTACTGAGGAGACATCTCTTCATTGGACAACAAGAAACAAACCTCATTAAAAAGGGGAACATGGACACCTCTACTGTGATGACCACAATGATGCATTTTCTTACCGTGGCTTTTCCTGTGTCTCTATCTGCTGAATGATGCTTTCTATCCAGGCCAGCAGGTCTCTCACCATGGTGAAGAAGCGGAATTTGTCTGCTGTATCCTCCAGTCGCTTCCTCCTACCTTCGCAAGCATCCAATAGGCCCTTCCAGGCCTCCACAACCTCTTTTTCAGTTGCTTGAATAGCAGTGGCCTGATCTCCAGCATACTGGGCACGCAGTCTATTTGCAGTCTCCTGGAACTGTTTCACCTGCAAGGAGAGAAATATGGAACATCCTAAGCTTTTCAATGTATAACATTTGACATTTTCTATAAAAGCCACTGACTTATAAATATGTACAAGGCACAGAGATTTCTTGAGATGAATACATTTAACTATTTATGACCACCAGTTGTTCATGTAATGTGTTTTCCTTGCCTGTTTTCCCAGGGAGCTTATAACCCTCTCAAATGCAGCATGCATTCGGTGGAAGGACTCTGCTTTGCTAAAGTCTTCACCCAGATCATCAGGAAGCTCATTCTTCTTTTCCTCAATGTGAGCGACCAACTCCTTCCCATCATAAAAATACCTGACCAAATTCACAGTACATTATGTTTTCCAGTCAATTTCTGTACCCCATACAACATCTTACACAAGTGAAGATATTGTAGAATAATTATAATCTTGTTTCATAGGCTTGTTTTTGAGTGAGATACACTGTCAGTTGTAATAATATAATCTGATAAAAGCATTGCACTCTTTAGTGACATTTAATCCATTTACTTCTTCTATACTTACTTAAGCAGGTCATAGGAGGATGTGAGGAGCTGGGCACGAGTGTCGATGAGTTCCAGCAGATCTGCCCAACTCTCATTGACTCCATCCTTCCACTCCGCCATGGTTGCTGCCTCACTGTGGCCTCCTTCGATCATATCATCTATGATCTGGTTTACAGTGTCTACACGTTCTTGACCCACTGTCCCTGTCTCCCGTGCAAACTCCCTGAACTTATCTCGCAGGATCTAAAATATTGATAAGTATGACTTTAACAACACAATATACTAGTGCTGAATATGCCAATTATTGCATTGTACATGACAAGACATTCTTTTGTGTGAGAGGTAGTACAGTAAATGTGCTCATGTTTGTGGGTAAGTTATGCTTTACCGTCACATGGTCAAGGTCTTGGCCCATCTCTTGTGAAGAGGCCACCACATCACGCTCTGCAATCCACTGCTCAAGATCCTCCACTTCACGGCTCAGCAAGAAATGATGATATGTATGGTCCAGCTTCTTTTTTCGGTCCTCTGCTTGCTCCTTCAGCCCAGCATACTGCTTATCAACTTGTCCTTGTCTCCGGATGATGGCCTCACTTTACATACAGACAAATAGAGATTAATCTTTGTTATGGAGTGTTTTAACTTGCATTGGACTGCCTCAGGGTTCAGTTAAGCTTGGCCCCCTCATCTCAATATGCAATAAATTCTTTATATATATATATATAATGCTTATATACCCATCTGGGTGCTCTTCAGCCAGCATCTTCTGAGCACGATCCGCCAACTGCTGGACGGAGTATGCATAGTCATCCACTGCCTGCTTCAGAAGCAGGTGTCGCTTCAGCATGATCAAAGCACACTGTTCATCCTACAATCCAAAGAGAATAATTGTCAGAGACAGTTTATTTTAGTATGGCTTTTATGGCAGCACTGCACAAAGAATTTGGAACCAGCACAGAGTTGACATAACTTGACATTTTGAAGATTTTTTTAAGACATAAAGCAACAATACTGTTATTCGTTGGCTCTTGCAGTCTGTCATAGTCTTACCTTGGCCTTTTCATCTGCAATCATGTAGAGTTCTTGTTCCCCTATCCAGGCCTCAGCCTCATCTGCATCATTGTAATACTCCTGGGCCTCATTAGAGCCATAGAGCCGTGCTCTACGTTTGTCCATCTCATCCTGCAGCTTTGCCCACACCTCCTGAAGCTTCTTCATCTCCTCAGACATGTGTTCTTCCTCTGGACTGCCCTCTGCTGCTGCCATCATTCGTCGGCCACGATCTAACACTTCATCAATGCGTGGCTGGTGACCATCAATCTCCTTTTGTAGAGACTGTACAGGATATGAATGGTGTATATGAAAGGGGTGGGTGAAGGGGGCATAATACATATACTATAAATGATTTCCAATATTAAGTTATAGAAATAGACCATGTTGTCAAGTAATTGATGATCAGGAATGATTTGTGGGGGTAACTGGGAAAAAAATGGAAAACTCACTTGGTTCTTCTTGAGCAGAAGTTGAACAGTCTGAAGATTGTTGCCATGATCCTCTGACATTGCTATTGGTAACCTCTCGTTCACCCAGAGCTGAGGAGCACAAATGAAAACTTCTGTGTAAGAGTTCTTTAGAAAAAAACGAATGAAAAGCTGTAGTTTGGGTATGCTATGTATGTACATACTATCTCATCTGCAAGATCTCTGAAGAACTGGTGCACTGCCTTAGCAGCCTCCAGCTTGCCCCTGCGTTGGGCGAGAGGTGTGAGGAGCTTCTGGAAGTCCCTCTGAAGAGTTTGCTGCTCAACCTCAAACTCGGGTTGGTCCTCTCTAAGTGAAGCATGCTGTTGTACAGCTTCCTGAAGTTCTTCAAGCTCCCGTGCACGATCCCGAACTTGATTCTCTGTCATCTAGGAGAGAAAAAGGCAGATTTATGCAGTATCTTATAAGCTAACATCAGATATGGAAGAACAATGCACAGACCATAATACACCATAATTGTAACTTAAGTGAGGTAATCTACTGTAGAATTGTAGCACACACAAATTTAATGTCACACCTGATGCTTCTTCAGTTGAATGTTGGCACTGGTAAGATCCTTGACCTCTTCGTCCACATCACCCTGAAGCTGCTGCTGCAATTTAGCCAACCATTTCTTTACATCAGCCAGGCTCTGATCAAACAACTCAGAACGGTTTGCGTCGAACAGCAGCCGAGCCTTCTCTTGTGTGGTGCTCTCCAGCTTATCCCATAGTTCATGAAGCTTAGCAAGACGATCCATAACAATGGGCTCATACTCAGGCTTGGATTCCATCAGTTCCTGTCCCTCCTAAATATATGAGCATGGTTCAATGTACACATAATTGTTTCCATTCATTTGAACACATTGATACTAAGGAATTATTGGGATTATGGTACACAGGAGAAGGGGCCTGTCCACTATGTATATGTTATTCAACACGATTTTAAAATAATGTGAACCAAAGGCTTCATCAGAATCCTATATCATCATTTAACAACAATTAATCAGAGCTCAAGGTAGGTCTGTCTATGAAAGATATTGCTAAATCGTTACTCCTATGTAGAAATGTTTTACTTCTGACACCAAACTGCTGTGCTCTATTAAAGTTATGGAACACATACAATTGCTATATACCTTATCAATGTTATGAAGCCAATCCTTGTTCGATGCTAGCTCTGCCATGAAGGCTTGGTGTTTTTGCCACTTGCTATGGAGGTTTCGAGCCTCATCATATGATGTATCCTGTGCAGTCAACATTTTCTCATTTATCCACAGTGTAAGCTAAAAGAGAGAAGTAAATGTTTAATGAATGAGAGAAAATATCACAAAGAACATTTTATTAGAAGCAAAGCTGTGAGATATTGCCAGTGAAAATTGAGTAAAATATTGCTCACATCCTGGGTGTTTTGAAGGAAGTGCTGTAGTTCCCTGTTGTCTTTGAGTTTCCCTGAGACTTCCTTGGCTTTGTCTTGGTTCTTGTTGTACCTGAAGTCATACACACAAAAATACTTGGGTTATTTACTGGAATGTCTCTATTGCAAATTGGTGTAAAAGTGTATATGGTTAAATGAACACTAGCAGATATTGACATGGCTTTTCTTTACTCCTCCATTTCCACTTTAGAGAGAACACTTTAAAAGAGCAACATAACCCCATGGATTAGGTGTACTTTCAAAAAGAGATCAATAACCATCAGGCCAGGCGCCCATCTTAAGGAGTTACAGACTGCCTGGGCAAATAGGGGAAATGCAGGCTACTCCTTTACAGAATAATGCTTATCTCACTCACTGCTGAGTTAGCACAAGTAAACAAAGTTGCACAAATGTATGGGTGCATTAACATGAACTTCAAAAAGAAACCTATGATTGTTTTCTGAATTACACTGACATTGAGGGATTACAACAGTCAAGTATTCGATGTTCTTATCATGCCAATTTATATAATATTTAAATATAATTCTTGTCATGCTAATATATTTCTAAGGCCCTTATGTAATTGTTTTGTTGTCACGGTAATCCATATTGAACTGAAAATCCACCTATTGATCCATTTTTCAAACCACTTGTCCTATGATGTCCTATAAGGAATTTAGAATAAAATGGCAAGTTCATTTTTGTGGATAGCTCATATGCTAGATCACAGAAAAAAATTATGTCTGACCTTGGATGTAAAATAGACCAAATAATTAAAAAAAACAGACCTATCCTCAATGGAGCCCATCTTGTCTTTCACCCTTCCTGAGTAAAGGTTTCCACTGTCCACCAGCCTCTGACCATTTTCCAGTGTGCTGAGTATCTTCTCTTCATTAGCATCCATGGTGGTAACAAAGTCCTCATGTTTTTTCAGGGCCTTTTCTGCTCCATCCAGGGTGTCAGGCTTGTCTACATGGGCTAGAGTGTATTCCTTTCAAAAAGTGCAGAAAAAATGGGAGCAAATTAAAAGGGAGGAACAATGTTATGGACTGGCAATTGAAGGTAATTTGCAAAGAATAGGTTTCCCCAAAGATTACTCTTCTCAATGATAAGAAGACAGCATAACAAAATGACATCTATTTTGATAATAGATGAAAACTGTTTATGTATACCTGGTTATTTAATATGGCATCAGCCTGCTTGGCGTCCCTCATGAATTGCTGGAAGCCAAGACCCTGATCAAGGAAATTCTTGCGGCTGTCCCACATTTTGTGCAGTTCATCCCAGCCCTTATCAAGACCCTCCAGCCTCTGCTCCAGCTGCTGGTACTGAGGATCATCTTCTTGGCCCTGAATGACTGCTGCTCCCGTGTCCCTCACACAATGGTAGTCTTCCTCGTGGCCATCCATATCATCCCTCACAGCATCGTGGAGACTCAGAAACTGCTCAGTCTCTGGTAAACCATCAGGCATATCTTCAGATGCAACAGCTTTCTGTGTCTTGAACAGCCAGGCTTGAAAATCATCCATGTCCTGTAGGAAGGTCTGCAGCTTGCTGACCTCCCCAAGAGAGTCTTCGCGGTCTTTCAGGGTACGTTTCAAGGAGTTCCATGCTGCGTCCAACTCTTCCTGTCTGACAAGTATATCAGAAGCATTTTCTGGGTGTTCCTTCACAAGCTTCTGGGCCTCATCATGCAGGAAATCCAACTTATCTTGGATGGCAGCGAGGTCTCTTTCCATGCCAAAGAGCTTCCTCTGAATGGTAATGACTGCAGCCAGGTCATTTCCAAGGTCCTGTGTAGACTCAATCACTCGTGTCTTCTCTTTTATCCATGACTCTGTTTCATCACATTCAAGATCATAGTTATGTAGGCTGAGGGCTGAATCCACTTTACGTTTCTTATCCTCCACCATTGCTTTAAAAGCTTCCCACCTATGAGAAGAGAAAAAAGGAACATTACAGACCAATTCTAAAGTATTTTGAATGAAACTGGCATTCATATCCAGGATTATAACTCTTACCTCTTATTGAGACGAATTTGACAGTCTTTCACTTGTTTTGTTTTTGGATGTCTGCTGTCTTCGAGTTGCTTGGCTGCTTTATTGACGTTATCAACCTGAGCCTGCATATTACCCATTTCTTGAGCAAGAATGCTTAGCCTACCAACAAACAGAACAGAATTTTATGAAAGTGGCATAAATTGGATTAGTTTCCCAGTTTATGAAACACACTTACAGTAATGTCCCTGGGTTCATAAAACCAATAGCCATACCTGTTTTGTACAACTTCTAGATCTTCCAAATTCTCAGGTGTCTCTAGCCCAACCAGCCAGGTCTCCTTCTGGCCCATCCAGAGCTCGCAAGCATCCGTCTCACTGAAGATAGTATAAAGAGCCATGGTGTCATCCAGTTTCTTCTGCCTCAGGTCTGAGAGGGTCAGAAGCTCAATATACATATCCCGGATATCATTCAAACGCCCCTCAATGTCTGGTGTGTTCCTTAATTCCTCCGGAAGTGCATTGGCCTGTTTGGATAGAGCATCAATGGTGGCACCATTCTTAGCGGCTTCATCTCTTAAGTCACGATGTTTCTTAAGAAGTCGCTTGGTAGTGTATTCATCATGCCCAATGTCGTCACTGCTCATCTGCCGCATAGTATCAACCAGCCAGGCCTTGAGGTCATCAGCATCACCCTGAAACTGGAAGAAGCGTTGGGTGTCTTGTAGATTCTGTTTACGGAAGGCGGCCAGTTCCTCCAGCTGCTGCCACTGTCTTCGCACATCATCCATGCGCTGCTGCACTTTGGGGGAACCCAAGTGCTTGGCCTGGATCATGCTCTCTCCCTCGTCCATCACCTGCTTCAAGCTGTCCCGCCTGGCAGCAAGCTCATCCTCAAAGACACTGTGTTTGCTCTGCAGTACCAGCACACTGGTCAGGTCCTTACCATAGTCAAGAGAAGAGAAAATGTGCTCCTTTTCCCGAATCCAGCTCTCCAGCTCTGCAATTTCCCATAAAAAGTTCCAAAGCCGTCGCGACTGCTCAAGACGGGCTTTCCTCTGAGCTGCCAGAGCACGCAACTCCTGGTAGCACAGGTCCAAGTGCTGTACCCGATCACGGATCACTTGAGGGTCACATGGTTTATAACCTTGACAATTAAGAGCAGAAAAGTAAAATGACAATGAATCGTGTGTAAAGATTACAAAGACTACTTCATACCTACATCACCAAGTAAACAGTTAAGTACATAAGGGTTTAACTGTACTTACTATCACCATTGGCAAATTTAAGAGCAGCTGCATTGGCTGATTGTACTCTTCCTGCCTGCACCGCTATATCAGCCTCTACCAACGAATGTTTCTGCAACAAGTCTTCCACTTCCAATAACTGTTTTCCAAAGTCTGGGGACAAGAGTCGGTTCTGAAGAACAAATGTCCAATAAGAAATAATTTAAATTATTATTTTTTGCTTCAATTACACGAGTTGCAATGCCACCATAATATTAGCATAATATAAATCAAATTGTATAAATCAAGCACGCTATTCACTATTCCTACCTTCATTTCATCCATCCAGCTGATGATGTAGAGCATCTCCTGGAATATACTCTGAAGGGTGAGATTCTTGTCTAGACGACTTCTGCGAGCTTTCAAGAGCTCCTGCAGGTAGTCCCACAGCCTCAAGATATTGTCTTTTCTAGCATCAATGCGTTTAGCATCATGGTATCGTTCTGCTTCCAGTTCTTTAGACAGGGCCACCAGTGCCTGAACGCGTTCTTCATATGCAGCAATGTCTGTCTCTATGGCATCATGTTTCTTCTTAGCTGCCTCCACTGCTGTTAAGTCATAGCCAAAGTTGTCCTTCACAGTAGAAAGCAAGCAAAATAACGACCATTAATTTTAATCTTCAGGTGTTGCAACCATGAAAAGATGGGTATCTATATAAAGGCTCTCTTCACATTTCATCTTACAATGACAGAAGCTGTGGAAAGCTAGTTACCTGTGAAACTAGTCTCTGATTTTCTAGAAGCCAGGTCTCTCTCATGGCTGCCTTCCTGTCAAAGCGACGAGCCATCTGCTCGAGCTTCTCCTGCCTAATGAGTTCATCTCTCAAGACCCGTTCACGGTCATGTTCTGCCTTCTCCAATCGCTCCCAAGCCTGAGAACAAAGGCACACACACACACACACATTCAAACAGCTCAGAGTCTCTCAGACCACTGGAATGACTATCATGTTCAACCTCTGTCACTGTGCCTGCAGAAAATATAACCAAAGTGGTTGGGACTAGCAGGTGTCCTTTTGATTCATAAAAGTTTTTCTTATGAATTGATTGATGTCATTCCTGAAGCTTATGGTGCCTTCCATACAAAGTCAGGTATGAGATATTCCTACAGTACATGATGTCACCAGATAACCACCATATTCTATTGTTTGATGTTTAGAAGATATAGAAATGTATAAAAACAAAACAAAAAAACAAGCTGGTTTTGTAGATGTACATTTATCAACAGAAAAGCGAATAGGTTATATTGTAAAGTAATATAGGAACGTTGTATTTTAGTTATCCCCTGGGTCCAACCATATTTGCATGATGTCACCTTTATCTCAATAAAATCACAGTTGTAGATTTCTGTTTCCAAGTTCAAAGTCTGACTTTAAGTGGCATTAGATTGCACTTTACCTAATTGGAGGTTGGAAGTTCATACTTTCTGAGTTGAAATGAATGCAGCATTAATCTTAGCGTCTCACCTTGTTGATATCTGACACCAGAGCACCCTCTTTGGGTGTGTAGACTCTCTGATTGTTGGCCCTCATTCTGCTCTGGATGGTAAACAGCAGTACTTCCAAGTTACCTTTCTCCTGAAACCTGAAGAGTAAGAGTTAAAAAGAAATTAAAGTTGGATGCTTAACAGTCCTACAAAAAAGAGACATTTGTTTATAAATAGCCTGAATTACTTAGGTGGTTTCTCCACGGTACGGTAAGAGTTGAAAGCCTGCAGTTGCTGTTGGACACCTGTAAGGGAGTTAGCAAGCTTGCGGTTGTTCAGCACAATGATGGTTTGCTCAATCCATATAAGCAGGTCTGATGACAATGTCTCGTACTTCTCAATCATCTTCTCTGTTTCAATGGCCTGGTCCAGCACCTGGAGAATATGAGTATAGATCAATACAAATGTACTCTTGAATTAAACACATATTCACATGGGAATGGACTGGTTCATATTTTGCACCTTCCCGACTCGCTTGCCCTCAACTGCCAGAGCTTTCATCTTAGAGAAGTAGTGGTAAAATGCAACAACGTATGTGATTATGGACTTCTCATCTGGGTTCTCAGTGAACACATCTGCAAACAATACAATATAAAAATGTTATCTATCTCCATAATGGGAGGATAATTATTATAAGTTTTAACTTAATAGTCAAAAGGTGTTACTTGCCTTCTGGGTCCAGGAGCTTGGTGACACCAAGTTTTTGTTCAGCTACGTTAAAAGCCTGCTGAAGGTTGTGAGTGGGGTTGGACCTCTGTAGATTGCCATATTCCACCAGATCTGGCCTGATGGAGGGAAATGAGAATACAAAAGTATGGAGAGGAGAGATTATTTGGTTTATATTTATTTATTTTTTATTGATAGAACAGTATAAAGAAGGCAAGGCAAGAGGGGAGAACATGATAAGTTTAATTTCTCAGTGGTTGTTCGTTTATTGCTCAGGTGGTTTAATTGAGTTTTTAGTTATTTTAGTTTAATTTAAGTGTCAACTTTTTGTTACCTGTAAAACTGGTCTTTGAGGAACTTGATCAATGAATGAAAGAAACAGTTGACATCCATATGATTGTGTGTCATTGCATCTCTCCTAACCACTAAGCAATGTCTCCACAAGCTATCTTTTGTCTCAATATTTATATTTTGTCTTTGAATTTAATCTTTTCTCTTGATATTTATCACCTGTGTTTGTGAATGAGAGCATTGAAAGCCATGCCGTCTTTCCAGCTTGTGGTGAAATTAGTGATGTTTACATTGGGATACCTGCAGATACAAAATAATATCAGACAAATCCATCTGCAAACACATAATAAAAATAGAACATTTGCTGTCAAATTCATTACTACTAAAATACAACAATTGTTGTCCTACCCCGCAGTCTTCATCTGGCACCAGAGGAGCAATGCATCTTTGGCAGAGCGGGTCTCTAGTCGGCCTGTCTGGTCAGCTTGTCCTGTCTCTACTATAATGTCTTGAATCTGTATGCATACGAGGAAAGAAAGAACAAAAACTTAAATAAATCCCACTTAAACTATATTCATACCTTACTGCTGTCAACTAGACATACCTTCTGTTTTAAAGCTTTTAAAAACAATAATAATAAAATGGTAAACTCTCATAGTATTTAACATACTCTAAATTAACTAGAAGAGCTACTGTAATATGGATCTTGGATCCATTCTTGGATATGCAGTGGCATTGTTACTTTATTTAGATTGAGACTTTTGATATCTCAATAGTTTGTACATTGCTGTGGGAACCAGGCAGAATAAAGAGCAGTCAACAATTCCCATTCCGGTCTGTTTCCTTTCATTTTTGAGGATCTGAATTATGTAGCAGACTACATTGTTTGAAGTGGCTGGGCTAAAAATATCCTGCTATCAAACTGAGAGATTAAAAATAAATATAAGCTTTTCCAATCAGCCAAATAAATGTAAGCTTTTTCCATCAGCATAAGACACAATACAAAAACTCTACTCTAGGTCTACAGTAAATATCAGAAAGTTTGGGTTGTTCTGTATGTTTTATAGCCAGTGCAATGTTGTATGATAGTTCAAATTCCTTGTTATTTAGTTTAAATCATACTTAGATGCACAGAATGAATAAAGCTGATCAGAATGATGGGCTGACCTGGAAGCGAAGAATGATGGTCCAGATGAGGCCCAGGATGAGCCGGTGATTCCCATCTACAATATCATGTGATCCCATGTTCTCTAAGTGCACTCTCTGCTCCTTTAGAAACTGTAGAGCTTTATCCACATTCTCCAGACAGTGGATGCGCATTCGGCCCTTGGTCGGCTTGGGCTGAATGGTGGAAAGATGGGCAATCAAAGACATTACTGGAATTACATCAGTGGTGTTGTAAATTCAAGGTTACACACTAAACACACTCACCAGTCTCTCCCCTGAAAGAACTTCCAGTAGTCTGATGAGCATTCTACCATCCCGCAGGTCTAGATAGAGATCTGAGATTCGGCAGCTGACTCTGGCTAATATGGAATTCACCCATTTTGTAAAAGTCTTCTTCTGGACAGCCTCTCGCTCATCTGGTTTGGACAGCAAGAGAAGAACATTCAGCTTTTCTGCTATCTACTTCTGATGTTTTATTTGCATGGAAAATAAACTTAATGGAACCTTAATGATAATGTTTGCACGAATCTCGTAAAGAAATCAAAATAAAATATGAAATAATATTTTTTTTTATAAGTAAAGGGGTCTACTTTTAGGACCAATAAGACTTTTCATTGTGATGGCAATTAAGCATTCAGACATCCTAATCAGACACAGTATTTAATTTCTTAATATCAGCTTAAATTCAGTACAATAAATATGCTTACAAATGTAATTTACAAATGCAAAAAAAAAAAAAATGCTCTTAAATGCTCTAAATGTAAATGCTCTTAATTGTTAGTGTGCAAATTAGTGCTGAAAATAATGTCACAATGTAAACAATCTTAAGGGTCCTAAAAAATAGGCTTAATTTTCATGCTTTTGGAGTGAAATTAGACCTTTCTTGACAGTTTTCATGAGATTCAGCCTTTTAGATTGGGAATGGATGTACAATATAAGGAACAGAGCAAAATAGTTATAAAGTAAAAAGACAGCTCATATTGTCACAATCATTCAGTTACTTACTCAAATACAGTTCAATCTATGTATATGTATTCTTCATAGTGTGTGTATGCCTATATCCATGTGTTTTCCCTGAGCAAGTCTTCTGCAGTACCACGTTTATTTAAGATTCTACCACAAAAAGAACAAAAATGTGCATTCTTAATGATGTGTTTTATAAATGATTCAGATCTTATGGCTGCAGAAAACTGGAAGGATGGAGGGATGTAAATGACAAAAAGAGAGAGGTAGAAAAAATAGAGTGAGTGGAAGGGAGAAAAAGACGAAAGGAAAAACATTAGAATTCGAAGTGGGCGGAGAGTGGAAAGGATACATTATTTTAAACCTAGAACCATTAGGCATTACCTTGCCATTTATGCTTAAACTACAGATAAACAGTTCAGTATCATAGTCAGGGGCTATTTGTCACATATGGCCTTGTTCTGCCAACATATATCTCGGTTTTGCACTATCATACAAACATACAATTGAAAGACACAAAACAGTCATTTAATTACAATGTTAGTTTAACACAGTGTAGTACTTGAGACCAGACTAGAGTCCAATACCATATTTTCAATATCTTAGTCTTGTCATGGACTTGTCTTGACTTGAACTTAAGACGATTCAAGTACTACAACACTGGATACATTTTGTGGTCTGTGCCGACTCGTCTATATGATCTGCTCTGTGCTATTGTGTCTCTGGACTAGAGCACACTGTGTCTGTGGCTGCGGAGATTTTTGAGGCACTGACACAAAACTAGGCTTCATTCACCCCAAAGGAAATAATATTTACACTGTCTGAATCATTCAGACCTTCCAATGGACCCTGTGTTGACTCAGACTCAGCCCTCTTCTGGTCTCGTCCTTGAGTCAGGCTCAACCTACTCAGGTCTCAGCCTGAACCTGGACTAATTGAACTGGTCTCGACTACACCTTGAAGTTTTTCCATATCACCTGAATGGACAAACTACAGTGTGGAAGCATGTCTCCTCCATCTGGATCACAAAGCAATGAAAAAATAATAATCATTCAAATGTGTAATGCATGATGTCTGAACCAGTTTTGAGCATGTGCAGGAATAATCCGCGTTAAGATCAGTCAATTTTATATTACAAAATGTTTGTTCTGTATAACAGACTTGAAAGACACATCTGTAGAGAGACAAAATAGCTTTAATTTTCAGATCTATAATAAAATACTTGCTCAATTATGGACACAAATGTTTTTCCGCCAATCTCCTGAGCCGTCCATGCCATGTGGTTAATTACCCTGGAGCCAAAGGAAAATGCTGCCATAACAACAGTGATTGGAAATCAGTCCCAAGCCCTTCACTTGTGGCTATACTGAGTTGTGTCATGAAAAGTAAAACATCTACAGTATAACGAAACATATGAATACAAGTTTCTTGCAAATTTTTTTTTTATAATAATAATAAATATACTGTATGTAGAATAAATGGCTAGTTTAAACATGGAAATATGTTTTTGTGTGTGTGTGTGTGTGTGTGTGTGTGTGTGTGTGTGTGTGTGTGTGTGTGTGTGTGTGTGTGTGTGTGTGTGTGTGTGTGTGTGTGTGTGTGTGTGTGTGTGTGTGTGTGTGTGTGTGTGTGTGTGTGTGTGTGTGTGTTTCCAGATGGTGTAAATACAGCATAATAGCCAGGGCTAACAGGCCATGCTAACCAGCCAAAGCCTGACTTATGGTGTTACACAGAGAAAAGCAATTATTAAGGGTCAGGTCGGGTAGGAAAAGCTCTCTAAGGTAACAGCTGTACAGTTTCACTTTTTAAAGTGCAATTTACCATGTTCCTGCCAGAGTTAGGAAAACTCCAGATGTGCTAAAGCATAATAAGAGAGCTAAGTCCGGCATCACTACATATTTCATGACCAAACTGCTGCCAAATGATTCCTCTTCCTGTTCACACTTTGTACAGCAGGACTGCAATCTAACCTCTACTAAATGATTCTCTCTTCCTCTCCATTAGAACAGCAGTGAGTCTAAATAGAGTTTACTTGGGTCCTGCTGATCTCTGATATTCTCTCTAGCTCACACGAAAGGTCTGTGAAATATTTATATTGATGGATTTTCCCTGTACCTACAAGCTAGTGTGATGGGTGGACGCATAGAAGCAATATATTTAAATGCAATGTAAGTGGTGCTTGTCCGTGTAAAACATGCAGCCATGATGTAAGCATTTTGAGTGGTCTTTATGGTGTTGTTGTCTTTAGATATAGCTCAAATCCCTCCTTCAATCTAAATAAGATTTTTCTACCCATTTTATCGTCCATCAGGCAAAAAGCCGCTCAATTTTAGGCTGCACCCATGTCCTAGGAACTTGCAACTTTATTTCTAATAACTGCAATTTTATATCCACCAGTTGTGACTATATATCACAATTACAACTTTATATCTCACTGTGTAAGTTTTTTTTTTTTTTTACTGTATTTCTTATTTTAAACTTTATCTCACAGTTACTTTATTTTTTACTCTAAAATGGGTTTCCATAAAACACTGTAACCCTATATATGAGCAAAAATATGAGAATAGTATTCAAATTATAGTGCATGTTTGTTTTTTAAATCCATCCCTATGCATTCATATAACGCATCTAAATATTAGGGATAGTTAAGGAAATAAAATACAATCTCTCTGAACTACGCTCTTTCTGTTTCACAGCATTAAAGAACTCTCTCATCAGAGAGAAACAGGAAGCTCAGTTTTACACAAATTAACAGTGACAGTCAACTTCTTCTAAAAATAAACAGCGCTGAATAAGTGAGGTAAGAGACCTCGATGATGAATACCCCAAATCACAGAAAGGCATAGAAAACATATTCCTGAAAGAGGCAAGAATAGCAGAAGACAAGAAGTAGATGGTGGTTAGTCTGCCAATGTACCAATCACTTTGTCATTCAGCAAGAATTCAAATGATTGATGGGGGGACAAGTAGTATTTTTTGCACTGAATGGTCTTTTTATGAGTTTGTCAAATAAATATTTAGAGGTAACAATTGGGCATATATACCATAAATAATGAAATTAATAAATACTGCACATAAAAAAACAAAACCAGGTTTCAGTTCCCACAGCGGCCAATAGAAAACAATCTAGCATACCACCTTAAAGCACTTCCCACACCCTTCTCCGGATCTCTGCCTAATCCAACAACTCCCCTGTGGCGTAGTAAAGGGGTATGTCGGGAATGACTGCCCCCTCTTTGAGGGGGAAGGAAAAAACTCCACCAGAACACTACCTTGCAGTTGTCTGAAGCGCCCATCCAGGATGGAGTTGTTGAAGCAAATGTTGGAAGCACTGTAGCTCAGCCAGCGTGCTCGTTTCATACTCCGGGACGGGGACAGCGGGCAAGATGGTGAGGATCGTGGAGGTGAGGGCCGATGGCCCTTCGGGGTGCAGGAGGAAGAGGATGAGGTTGAGGAGACTGGAGTGAAAGTCATGGGCGCTACTTTAGATGTGATGCCCAGTAAAGTTCCATTCCTTTCTGGCAGGTGCTCAGGTTCACGATTGTGGGGACTGTTGGTTTTGGCCCCTCTCCTGCTCTGGGCCCTATAAACTGGTGGGGTGCTCCTGCTCCGGCTGCCTGGGGCATTGGTCCTGGTTGGGACTTCTTTCACCGTGGTATAATGCCGGCTGCTGACCTCCCGGACGACTGGGGTAGGGCGGATCGGTATGGTCTCTCTGCTGGTCTTCAAGCTGAGTTTGACCTCCCTCAGCCGGGTCTGGCTCACGGGCACCGCGCGACACAAACAGGGGCTGCTCATCCTCACCACGTTAAATCAACACGCACAGCCGGGAAAGAACGAGACAAACAGGACACTCTTCTTCCCTCCTTCTGTCTCGAGTTCTGTTATCTTCTCCCGTCCTATCGCCCGCCCTCCCTCCCTCCTTCCTTCCCTCCCTCCCTCTCTCTCTTTCTCCTTCCCTCCCTTACTCACTCTTCACTTAGCAATGATGCTGTTGTGCCTCTCCCCAGTAGCACATGGAGTGGTTCTCCAGCACCCCAGCCATGCATATAATATGCCCCCATTCCTGACTGCCCCATAACGCACACTCAAACACACTCATCTAAAATGTCTTCTGATGGGCGTATGTGTGTGTGTTGATTTGTGTTACAAATACAATGTGATGTCAGACTGCAAGTGCGTGCATAAGCAGTTTTGGCCCTGATGTAAATACCAACTACAAATGTATTAATGACTGTGTACTCAAAGTGTACTTAGTATACTCAGAGGGATACGTGTCTGTTCAAAGGCTGTAAATCAAAGGTGAAGAATGGGAACCACTCCTCTCTCTCTGTCTCTCTCTCTCTCTCTCTCTCTCGCTCGCCCCCACTTTTTAACTCTCTCTAATTGCATTACAGAAAGAGCAGAGCACAGACGCACCAACAGAACACATCACACCAGCCCTGGCTCAGCAACATACACTTGACTTAAAGAAGCAGGCCTGAATTCGAGTTAACCATCACTAATGCATTTCAAACAAAAAGACCCGTAGCCTTAAACAACTGTGCATAATTCATTCTCACAAAACTCTCACTAATTAAAAAAATTTACTTACAGATTAAATAAAAGGCCATTTAAGTGTACTTGAAGAGAGTAGGGTAAGTGTACCCATTAAAGCAACACTAAGGAACTTTTCCTCTTCGGTCGCCCTACAGGTTGGAAGCGGAATTGTCCATTACCGTTGTCGTAAATTATTTTGCCGCCCGCAGCCTACCGTCGCACGCACGCTCGCTGTTTATCTAGCACCGGCTTTGGAATGAACGATGTCCACAGACAAGGTAGAGTATGTTGCATGATTTCATGAAAGTATGATGTATTGCGACATCAGAAACGAAGAAAAACTAAATAATGACTATTGTAACGCTTGACTAAAGCAAGTTAAATTTGTAGTTTTCTTATGTCTCATTCGAACTACAGATCCGCTACCCGGTTTGGCAAACTTGCATAGTGTGGTTATAGCAGATATAGGGCTGCAAAGCGAATCCAGAAGTGCCTTTCACCCTGTTACGACTTGATGAACCACTGATATGATTTTGGAAACATTATTTCAAGGTAAAAAAAGTCACCTCAAAACTTTGGTGTTTCGGGACCCTTCAGAAATCAACACATTTCTGCAATTTTCAGCCATTTCTTTGGTAACTACATTGCTATTATGTCAAATAAGAGATAAATGTATTGTTTTTTGTGTATGAACAAATAGTACTTTATCATTTTATATTGTTTTGTAGAGAAGATTAAAAAGAAGAATTTACTTTTTTTTAAGATGCGCCACAAAACGCATGCAAACTATAGCCAGCACAAGCTAACCTTGAATGAAAAAAACATTTCTCAATGTGGGCACAATGAACATTACTATGACACTAGTCCACAGTATATTTAAGCTCCATGCATGTATTTGTAAACATATCTTACATTTTTAAAGGAAAACATTGTCTTTTTTCACCATTACTCACTGTGGAACCATTTAAGCCCACCTTATGTGTTTCAATGAGGAATCCCTCTAATTGCAAACTTTGATACATTTTCTGAAAATGTTTAATGATAACATGTATTTGTGTGCTTTTACCTTACTAACCTTTTAACCTTACCTTACTTACACACAAATTACACACATTCATTAAAATGAGATAGAGCCCGTTTTGTCCTAAAGTCCTTTATGTATAACTGGGCATAATTCGGGAGCCAAGCTGAGTTAAGGCTTGAGATTCTAGGCATGTAGAGGTCCCAAAGGGACTCTACATTCCCCACAGTCCTGAGCCCCTGGGACCGTCCTGCTCCGAGATACCGCCACTTCCTGTCCAGCTTTGTCCGGGCAAAACTCGGGACCCAAGCTGAGTTGGGGCTCTGGACTCCGGGCATGGAGGGGTCACCTAGTGGGCCCCCTATGGTGGGAGTATTGAGCCCTGATTCGGCTTTCTTCCCGAGATATGGTCACTTCCTGTGGAACTTTGATCGGGCATAACTCCAAGGTCAAGCCGACCTAAGGCTGCATACTCCCAGTGTGGGGGGCCTACTAGGAGACCCCCCGACACCCCAGAGTCTGGAGCCCCAACTCGGCTTCCTTCCCGAGATACACCCGGTTTAACTTCTACCTTTGACAAGGCATAACTCAGGAGCCAAGCCGACTTAAGGCTCCATACTCCCGGTGTGGGGGGCCCACTAGTAGGCCCCCCACTCTGGGCCCCCCTAAGCCCAGAGAATGGAGCCCCAACTCGGCTTGGCTCCCAAGATACACCCGGTCAAACTTCCAGCTTGACTCCAGCTACAACTCCAGTCAAGCCGACTTAAGGCTCCAGACCACCGGGCACTAACACCTACCCATCCCACCCAGGGCTCCAATCAAACATTAGCAAAAGGATTTTTTTTAATACTTCCCTTTAACTGAATAAATATATTGATGTTTTACTTCTTTAAAATCAATTAATTTTTTATATTTTGTGAATCAATGATGATGTGGGCTTATTTGGAACACATGCGGGCTTAAATGGTGCCAAAGTACCAATTAAGCCCATGCCAGACTTCTGACTTTATTCCTAAATTATCTTAATTTTATATTCTAAAATGTACATCAACTAATTAATACAATTACAAATGAGAGATAAATCTTGCATTTTAACAAATTATTTTTCTTCTTACTGTACATGCTCCTTAATGTAAAATGTAACTCTTTGACATTTCATACCTCAAGAAAAGTATTCCGTTACAGTGGATATTAAGTGTCCCAAATTGGATGCAAAACATTACATTGGACATGTGTTCTTGCTATTTAGATGCATGTAACAAAATCTGGTCTGCACTAAATGAACTGGTTTAAAGTGTTAATGTCCAACAATGTCCCAGAAACCACTCACAACACCCAAGCAACCACATAGCAACACCCTGGCATTATAAAGCATTTTCTTCAGGAAAAAAAAATATGATAGTGTACTGTCACTCAAACAGTTTTCATATGTCATGTATGGATTACCTAGTCCCTGGAAAGGAGCTTGTAAGTGTGGTCGTGAGATCACTATTTAAAACCTGCTGTTTCTGAGAGCAACAGACCCCACAGGTGTGCCAAAAATGACAAGCTCCTGCAGTTATTACAGAGATCTAAGCTATGGGCACAGACGGGCAGGGCAGCTGTCCAGCTCAGTCATACAGAGGCATGCTGGGTATGTGCAAATGATCCTGGCTGGTCAGGGGGGCAGGAGAGGATAGGGTTCAGCTGCCTGTACGTCTGTATATGTATTCGCACATTAGTGGGCCTCTGTATATCTAAACCACATGTGCCCATTTTTATGTCACCTGAGACGACTCACCTGCAAGAGCTTTAATGCGCGAGCGCTCAAAGAGTCTGGCCGAGCTGTTGTCGTTGTCAAGCTCTTCATCAGACAGTTCGAAGCGGGTGTTGATGCGGCTGTACTGCTGAGTGATTTCAGCATTGTCAAAGTCTGTTGTGGAGGTCATAGTTGCCATCAAGATGCTGAGGAATGAGAGGGACCAAACACCTCAGCGTGCACAAGACAGTGGAATGCCAGAGATGGATGATCTGAAAGGAGAAAGAGATGGAGGAGGAGTTTAACTGGACATTTAACTTCAAAAAAGACTTTATAGATATTGCACTGATGACCGTTATATTTTTGCATCTGACTTTATTATTTAGACATTCAATACTCAAATTCACACAGAAAACACATTCTGAGACATTAATGGAATGCAAAAGCGCATCCTGTGTGCCCTTGATGTGTCTCACAAATTCCCAAATACACTCTCAGCACACATTATGATTATAAAAGCCTATTTATATACAGTGGGATCCAAAAGTCAGAGAACCCACAGTAACTGTATTTGAAAGTAGAGAGTGCAACAGTGCCTGCCCACTTTTTCAGCGATGTTGTTTTTTCCATTCATTTCTCCCATAGGGATTTTTTATATATATTTAAAAAATGCTTTTAAATATTCATTAAAGCATTTTAAGCCATGAACCACACCAACCAGCAACGAGGTGAATCATAACATTGCAAACTTTGATATGAAGCAAAAATCAATGCTATTTGCAGTACATTGCAAATAGCATTACCGAATTAAAAATGATGTAGAAATCTAAAACTACTTGTTTAAATTTTTTGATTATATCTATATAAACATTATATTTTAAGGTATACATGCAAATATTTAAGTATTTCGGGGAGCACAGAGAGATCGACTCGATTACATCATTCGCGGTGCTTCATGGGAGTGGGCAGGGCTAAACAGCACTTTTGGCGGGGTTTGCTTGTTTAAACTCTGATTGGAGGAATTTTTGTACAGCATCATGGGTAATGTAGTTTTTCACCACAAATTCCACTGTTAAACACGGTAATTTAAAAAATAAGTTGGAATAATGCAGGCTCATGGCTTCAACAGAAGCAAATACCATCGATTAACAACCTCGTAGCTCACAGTATGGCTGTCTAAAAGGATTTCTTATAAGTTGTAATTTCCCTATGGAGAAAATGAATGGAGTTTTTACTTCCGGAACCCAACTGCTGAGCTCTATTTTGAAAGTTAGAAAATTTTCAAACTCAGAAATATTAAACATTGCGTGCTATTTTTAGGTCACTCTTCAATTTAGAAAATTCGTGACACTGATCGTGTGAACTCCTTTGAACCAAAAGGTCAGATGTTCTTGCTTCCAGTGAAGCACAAGATGCTCTTTGGAACATTCTCAAATTGTGCTGGAGAACATTGATCATCATTTTTTGTTCATGTCAGCTTGAGCGCAGCTGTCATTAAAACAAAAGGGAGACAAACCAAATACAAAGAAATTTTGAAATTGATTTAAAATACAACTTTTGGTTACACTTTATTTTAAGGTGATGTAGTTGCATTGTCCTTACTCAAATAAGTACTGAGTAATATTAATTAACTACATGTACATGCACTTACTATAGAGTTACGTTTAGGGTTTGGTTTACTGTAGGGTTAGTTGTAATCATGCATAATTTACTGTTATTACTACATGTAATGTAGATTGGCTAGATTGGTAGATTGTAGATTGTAGATTGGTAGATTGGGTAGAGTGTAACAACGTTACCTTAAAATAAAGTGTTACCCAACTTTTTACTTAAATTGTTATATTGATAATAAAATTTGTAATGAATACATATTTAAATTAAAAAGATACCAAATTTAAACTAGAAAAGATCTCAAACATCATGTTCGCTGTTTTCAACAATACTTTTGCAATAATTAGATTTATTTTAGATTATATTAGAAGTTAGATTATATGGTACATAAATGTAAGAGGTACCCATGATGCACATATAAGCAAAAATGTGGTGGTACTTTTTCGAGCAAACCAGTTTGAAACTGGCTCCTTGTCAATCCTCTTATATCCTTTCCTGAATCTGTGCTTGTCCCCATCTATAAAGTGACAAAATAATACATAATAAAACTAATAAATGTATTCCTGTTTCCCTTATAGATTGTTTCTCTATACCCTCAGGATTCCAAAGGGCGCCATTTTCAGCACATGTCCTCTAACCGTCAGTCGTAATGAGGGTGTGTATTTGCGCGTGCTACTGTGGAATGGCGGGTGAAGGTTAGCTGCTAAGATAGTTCTATCTTTGTGAGGCATGTTGCTCATGTGTAGTCTTATCGCCCTGAACGTGGGGCTGGGCAACCCCTCTGAGCAAGAGAATGCGAAGAGCACCCTTTACAAATTTTCCTATTTCGTCATACACTACGTGATCAGATATTTGCTTGCATTTTTCCTTGCAATAACATTTTCTCTCTTTTCTTTTCTTTTCTTTTCTTTTCTTTTCTTTTCTTTTCTTTTAGTTTTTACACCTAATGACATCTGGCAAAGGGACTACCAATGAAAACTAGCCTTTGGACTAATTTGGGTACATTTACATCAATGAATGTTGATTAATGTACACTGTCCTTTTTTGAAATAATAAAAAAATATAAATGGGGGGAAAATGCTTAGCTAAACATTAGCAGTGAACTGCTTCAGACAATCCAAAGCTTCTGCTCCTTGTTGGCTCCAAATATCTAGGCCATTAAAAAGCACTGTACTGATTGAAATGCACCTACTGTAATGTTACTGTTTCTAGTAGGTCATCAGGGTTAGTGTACTGTCACAGTGCTAGGGGTGGAGATGTCAATTATAAATATATAATCAAAAATCTATGACAATCAACAGACAGATAAAGAAACTGAGGAAAGAGGAGAATCTAACAGGTCTCAGAAAGGGGGATGATGGTGGTTCTCTCTCTATATCAGGCCAGCGCAGGGGGGATGTTATCAGAGAACTATTCTCCACCCATCAGCGGGAAACCCGTTATCACAAGAGACACAACTTTGCTGGTCTCTCTGCGTACGGTGTCTCTGCAATGTGCTCACATGCATGCAAACATACAGTTTATGACAAAGTTTCCACTATCTTAACTGAAAGAGAGAGACAGAAGGGACAGCTTTATAGGACTGCTTCACCTTAAAACAGAAAATCATGTCATTGGCATTCCAAACCTGTATGACTTTCTTCCTTCAATAGAATACAAAAGCAGAAATTCTAAACAATATAAATTATGCTCTTTTTCCATATGATGTACACGTATAGTGACCCGGCACTGTCAAGCTCCAAATATGTCAGAAAGCACCATAAAAGTATGATTTTCTTTCTGAAGCCATACGATATCTTTGTGTGAGTAACAAACTAAAGTTTAAGTTGTTGTTCACTTAAAAACTTACCCTCTGCAGAAGCTCCTATAGGGATAGTTCACTTTTTGATTACCAACATTCTTTAAAATATCTTTGTGTGTGTTCAACATAAGACAGAAATTCATACAGGTTTGGAACAACTTGAGGGCGAGTAACTGATGACAAAATTGTCATTTTTGGGTGAATTATCCTTTTAAATCTCATTTGCATTTGGACATACTTTTCTTTATTCATTTCTGGGTGAACTTTTAATGATTATACATCTATATGCTAGAGTACTGAATACATTTTAATATTTAGGTCATTAAAATAACAGTATGTGGCAATAACTGTAAAATAAAAAATAAAAATTTCTAGCTAATGATATGATATCCATCACTGACATAATAATGTCACAGTGTGTTTTCACTCAAATTCTGCATCCAAAGCTGAAAGGGTGCCAGGAAGCCAACACAGCAGGGTATTTCATGCATGTGTGAGGGAGAGGTCGCAAGGTGTGGTACGAATCATGACGCACCCTGTGTACCATGTTACTTTTGGAACAGCTGAACCCATGGCGCTATGGGACCAGAGTATTCTTTGCTTTAATTAGATTAAGGAAAGAAAATTGTGGGTACATACACCAACTTAAAGGGATAGTTCACTTTAAAATGAAAATTCTGTCATGATTTACTCACCCTCAAGTTGTTTCAAACCTGTATGAATTTCTTTCTTCTGCTGAAAACAAAGGAAGATATTTTGAAGAATGTCAGTAACCAAACAGTTAACTGGAACCATTGACTTACATAGTATTTTTTTTTTTTCCTACTATGGAAGTCAATGGTTCCAGTTAACTGTTTGGTTACTGACATTCTTCAAAATATCTTCCTTTGTGTTCAGCAGAAGAAAGAAATTCATACAGGTTTGAAACAGAGGGTGAGTAAATCATGACAGAATTTTCATTTTAAAGTGAACTATCCCTTTAAAGAAATAAGTTTCCAACAACTAATATTCTGTCATGTATTCACACTCATGTCATTCCAAACCCGTATGACCTTCTTTCTACAGTAAAACACAGAGATGTTTTAAAGAATGTTCACTCTGCTCTTTTCCATACCACAATGAAATGAAAACAAAGTGAATGAACTATTCCTTTAAAGGTGCAGTAAGTTAAGCACAACAGTGATCTTCAGGCAAGCAGAACAGACAGTATAATGCAAAACTATTCCTGAAATGAACTTTATGGTCATATAGTGAAGTTATGAGCAGTAAGTAATGGTGTTTACATCACGGCAGTTCTCCCTATAAGGGGAAGTTGAAACAAAGATGTAGGTTTATTTCAAAGACGTAGTGACAGCTGTTTTTCTTTCGCTAATATTGTGAAACTGCTTTCTTTTGTTTATTCAATGAGAAACAAAGAGCAGGCAAATGTTGGAAAATCCAGCTTAAATGGTAGCTGGTTTTAGCAGCCCAAACTGGTCATTCACTGGTTGACCAGTCATTATGTTTCAAAATCTAGCTTGACTGCTTTAAACTTATATGACAAGCTGGTTTGTTACTGGTCCAGTGTGGTAGACCTACCAAATTACCAGCTTGGACCTAGGATCATTTAAAAGATGATCTTTTAAAAGAAAGCAAAGTATGAGAGATGAATGTTGTAATAGAATTGAACTTTCATAAAACAAAAGTTCTTGAAGTAGTTCTGACATTTTTGCATTGGTTTGTATTCAGTATGTTCTCTCCTGCTCACACATTGTTCAGTGCTCAACAGGTTGCTATCCTCTTCCCATAAGACTGCGATACTTTCACAAACAATAATCAGACCTGTCAGTGGGATATTAAACATGCTTTTGCTATTCATAGATAAACATATTATATAAAATGGGATTAAAACAAAGCAAGAAACAAACAGCGAAATACACCTAGGCTATCGAATGACATTGGGAATCCTAACCTGAAGACAGAACCTCTAGTATAACTACACAGTTTGACATGTAACAAACTTACCTAAACAAATGAAAAGCAGTCCGGGAGGATGACACGCTTCTTTATCGATGTCTTTGTAACAAAAGTCCGTTATTTGAAGGGCAATAATAATCCCATGAGAGGCGGTGAGGTGTAGGTCACGGTGGGGAGCTGCTGAAGGGGCAGGGAGCGCGCGCGGGGTCGCTCATTCTCCTCAGCGCTGTCTGACCCTCCCAAAGAGTTAAAAATAAAGTAGAGGAGCGGAGCGCTCGCTGCCTGAGAGCAGGGCACGCGCATTCCTGTCAAGAGTCGCTGACTTTAAATGGCGTTCCCCACCCTTATACTGCCCGCCTCTACATCACAAGCCCAGCATAAATATAAAACCGCAAAACTGTAGCCTACTACGAATCAATAGCGACTAGTGCCGATAAGGACATGCTACTTAAATACACTTTCTTTAAGGATTATTTTACATGGTGGTGAACACTTGTTGCTCATTTGTGCTTTTCTAGTCCTCCTTAAATGTTCTATTAAAAAAAATAACATAAAAAAATACAATATTTGCTAGGCTACTATACAGTTTACTTAGCCTACTGTATCTATAATGTTTAATGGCACATTTAAGTAGTTAAGAGCACATTTTTGGCCAAATTTTTGGGAAAGGACAGCAGAAAGTGGGGGTAGAGGGGGATTGGGATCGGTGAATGACTCTGGCTAGATCCGAACCACAGTTCCCATGTTGTGCTGAATTCTGTGACCCACCAAATTATCTCACCCCAGTAGGCCTGCGCTGTATCGAGCTCATTCGATTTACTCCTAATCCCAATCCCAATCCTATCCCAACCATTACTACAGCACCTAGCCTACTATAGGGACACAGAATTCGGCACTACTGATATGATTAGGCAATCAGTCCTGTAGCCCTACATAACTAACAGATATTTTATTGAAAAATATTAAATTATAGGCCTACCTGATCACCTCATTATCTTTTTTAAATGTTTTTTGGTTAGGATTTATGTTGATAGATCACCACCAGAGGTCATCTTCACCCCACTAATGGCCTAAGAAATCATCTGCGTTTACTGCTTCATTCAAGTAACAAGAAGCGAGCACAGTAATTCTAGTAGCCTGGTCACTAAAAACCCAGAAAGATCTGAGCAACTTAATTTACAGTTATAAATGTAGTGTCGTGATTTCGTACCAGCAAATATCCTGAGGTCAGCCTCTTAACTCGGGATCATACATTAAAAATACGGAATATATAATTACTGATAAATGTATTATAAACTAATAAACATTTAAACTATAAATAACTATCTGTGTACTGCAGAAGAAAAAAAAACTTTCAACTGAAAGTGAACATTTATGCAGATTAAAAAAAAATATATATTTCGTTTGAAAACATTTAAAAAAATATATTGATGTTTTGTTAGGAAATAATATGTGGGTTTCTTACATTTGGATTGTTTTTGAGCAGTCATGAGTTAAAATAAAATCAAATCAAAGGAATTTAATGCTGGTAATCCTCAGATGACATGTTCTAATAAATCTAGTAATAACATGGTAGTAACACAGTAACGTTAACATGTTTCCACATTCACTCATTAATGATAATTTATTGATTAGATACAATATCATTTTAGTTGAAAAGTGTTTTATAAGATTATGTTCCTCCAGGTTCAAATAGAGCAGAGTGTAAAAAATCTGATTTTGAATGCACTAAAGGTCTGTAATAACTACTGATTTCCAAAACCATTAAAGCTTAATTAATATTTCACACACACACACACACACACACACACACACACACACACACACACACACACACACACACACACACACACACACACACACACGCACACACACACACAATGTATAAAAATATATATTTTTGTTCTCTGATGTGGTTTTAACCTTGCACTCAAGTACTTGTTCACTGACTTATCTCTTATTATGCAAGTTAGATCCTTTTAAATACTAAAATAAAGACAGAAAACAAGAAACTTGTATAAAAAAATGCCAAGTGTATTTAATAAAAATATGTTCTGGTTCATAAATTAAGACATTAAGATTTTGGAAGCTCTTGCAAAGAAAAAAGTTTCAAAACATAAAAACATATAATAATAACATATAACATATAAAATGATACATTATTTTACATTTAGATATAGTAGATTACATATTATAGAAGGCATTTACAGTATATTAAAACAATGTTATTATAATAAAAAATATCCTTCATTTATAGGGTATACTTTTTGAATGTTTCAGTGGCAACATAATTCTTCAGATCAGATGCCTATGTTACAAATAAAACCACTGGTCTTGTAACATTCTACAGTGCTTGAGCAAAGGCTCTCTTGATTACCATGTCAAATTGTAATGGCTTGCAAATCCAGATGTGTGTATAATTTATATAGCTGAAGCCACTGTAGAGCATAACTCATATAAAAAATTATTAACATTTGATTGCATTTCATTAAACAAGAAACTTAAAAGAACATTTTGCATACACATTTCTAAAAAAATAAAAAATAAAATGACAATACTGAAAGTATCAATATCAACAATTGCTTTGCAGTCAATAAGTTTTATGACAGTAAATCTATTCTATCTCAGCTGATATAGAACTTAGCAATTACACAGAAATTTTGCACAAACAGAAAAACAAAATTATGCTACACCCAACAAATACTCCACAAAAATGACATGTATGGAAGGCACTGTACTGCATATTACAGAAACAATAAAAAAAACAACGTCTCTACAGCTGATGAAGTAGCTTAAGACAATGCAATGCATTAAAGGAATACTGTTATACAGTGGATTGTTTAGATATGAATATCCCTTCAATAAGCCGAGCTATGTTTAGTGTAATCAATATATAGTGATAATCGTGATAAAGTGATAAATATGTAAATAAATGAAAACAAAAATAGCTTTGGGTCTTTACATTGATCAAAGTATTACAACCTTTTTTTAGAATAAACAATACTTTGGCACATAGGGACACCCCAAACATATTCATAATAACAAAACAAATTAAGAAAATATTTTAAGTGGCAAGATAAATTTGTTACACAAAATATTCATACCATCAGTGCTATGTGAAAAAGAATCAAGTAAAGAGCAAAAACACGAGGTGCAAATCTTAGCAAAAACCTTCAGGCTTTTAGTGTAAGTGCTTGTTGCTACATGTGTAACCTGATTTGTCACAAAGAAAAGAAAGAATCAAGGTCTGATATGACAGCTGCTTGCTTCCTAGATACTGCATTCAGCAGGCTAGCGGCCAAGGACGGGCTTCCCAAATCTACCTATAGGGAACGATTGACAATTGATTATTTACCATCTCAGGTAACGTCATAGTTAAAGGGATAGTTCACCCAAAAATGTCATAATTACTCACTCTTTAAGTTGTTCCATACCTGATGAGTTTCTTTCTTCTGCTGAATACAAAAGAAGATATTTTGAAGAATGTCGGTAATCAAACAGTTCCCATTGACTTCCATTGTATGGGGGAAAAAAGACCATGGAAGTCAATGAGGTCCATCAACTGTTTGGTTACTGACATTCTTCAAAATATCTTATTTTGTGTTCAGCAGAAGAAATAAACTCATACAGGGTTGGAACAACTTGAGGGTGAATAAATGATGACAGAATTTTCATTTTTGGGTGAACTATTCCTTTAAGCAAGCATGATGCTAATGTAAATGCTTACAAGGGTAAACAAGCTTACTTGTAACAAGTAGATGACCGTGACAACCTCTCGACCATTGCGCTGGCTGGGTTGAAGGATCCACGCGCTGGGTAGCATCTCACCACGGATAGTATCCACACTGGGACGTGGCAGTGTCTCCTCAAATACAGACTGCATGGCCAGCACCCACATATCATCCTAAAGAAAAGAAGATGTATCAAAATGAATGTGTGATTAAGGTAAGGTACTTTTGGATCAAGCCATTCACAGAAAAGAGTGTACAGAACACCTGTTTAGATTCTGTACTGAGGCAGCAGAAGTCCCGCGGCTGTTTAAGCTGGCAGTTGGATATGTCCATCAACAAATAGACTGATTGGAGAGAAAGACAGAGACAAAGCAATACAATCAGTAAGAGTACATTTTTGCTTTTGTCTGCATTTGAAGGCAAGTTATAATCGTTACCTCTCTTACCTATTAAGCCTGATGTTCACTGTACGATTGTTCAATGAGATAATGTAATGAGATTGTGTACAATGTGATCTCAAAGACATAGACAAGACAGATTGTGCAATGTGTACAGTGTTTCATGTCAGACTGTATAATAAACTGTAGCCAAGACATCTAGCCACGATTAGCCAGCATTAGACTAGCCAGCGTTGATGAACCTGTCACACAAACAGCTCTGCGACAGACGCAACTCACGGATATCGTATCGCACACAGGACAAACCATTCTGTACTTGTGTTCTCAAGTTGAAGACGACAGTTGAATCTAATCACCATACAGACAAAATTTCACTTTAAGAATGAACAAAGTGGCGTTGGTTTGAAGTTCGGTGTCAGCACAACAGAAAACACTGCAATCCATAGAAAACAATATGTTCGAAATTCATCAGTCCTATTGGTTCTTCAGTGCACACGAGCTGTAGGAGCTGTCACAATGTAGGAGTGTGATTCAAATTTTCTGACTCTGCCAGAACTTCGACAGCATCTAGATTCATCAACCACATGTCATACTAGGTCAGTGGTATTCAGTTAAAGTTCCAAGAGGTCCAGTCTCTATATTTCCTTCCCAGAGGAGGTCCAGAACTTTTTTGGAACAGTTATACATTTCCATCAGGGCAGTCTTGTACTTTGTAAAAGACAAAATCCTAAACACTTAAAATAGTCATTAAATATGAGAATCTTGGGCCCTGAGAGCCAAAGCAGTGATGATTTTTAAGATTTTTACCAATATTACCAAAAGAAGTAAATATTTTTCCCAACTGGACATGAATATAAAAAGGTGAGATCAGATGTTTTATCAGGCCATTATTATTTTAGATTTATTTATTTATTCATTTTTTACATTTAGATACTTACATGTATGGCACATAGAAGGCCTCGGGATGTGAGAAAACACTGGGGTTTACCTCTTAAGAAAAGTATGGACCATTTTTATATTTATCCTAAAGTAATAAACTACTAAAAACAAAAAAAATTTACATAATCTAATAATCAAAGCTCTCATCATGAGCACAAAACAAAGTTAACTAGTAATTTCATAGTTTTTTGTCTTCCCTTGCCATCTCTAAATACTTTTCCAAACTATAACACTGTTTATTATGAAATGCTCTTAATATGCAAATGAATACTGCTAAATGTATGGGGGAAAAAAACATCTAAAGGTCCCACAAGTTAACTTGTCACAAACCTGGTTAAGTTAAATGGTCGGAGTCATCTGTATGACAGATACAAATTATTTATACATTCTCATTTTCTGCAGCATTTTAGCAAAAGTATCTATTTTGCTACGCACCATGTTTCTGCTACTGTTAAAATATGTGTCATCTGCAGCTCTTAATGTGGCGCTTTATGTCTTTAGCGGGAGAGAGAAGCAACACGCACGGAGCAGAAAGGGCTTGAATGAAGCGCGTATGGCTCTAGATAAAAATATTAGAGGATGTAGCACCGAAAGGTCATCACATTAAACGACCCTGAGCACTTGTGGTGTGTACCGCTCCGTTGTTATGACACACTGTTCACTTTAAACTGTAGAACTTGTAAAAAGCCACAGTTATGTCCCGTGGTCTGAATGGACACTCCAAGCCGGAGTCCGGAACCGGTTCGCTATTTGAATACCACTGCACTAGGTGATCAAAGACTCATTTGCCTTTGAGTTTACCCTAGGACAACAGAAATCCTTTACAATCCCAGAAATTTGTCTCAGATGGCAAAATCGTACAGTGTACACTGGTATTTACCTAGTTGTGTGCATTCGTCCAGTGGTCGTGTCCAGGCAGATTTAATAGACTCGTGGTAGAGGTGAGTCTTTGAATGATCTCGAATTATACACCACAGACTGGCCAAAGGTCTCTCCAGCTCTACTGCTCCAAGAAACCCATGAGCTGAGGGTCTGGAAGTAGCCTTGTGAAAGACTTGAACACCTCTCTCCACGCCTTGATGCCTGGTGAGAAATGAAACTTGAGGACGGAATCCATGTAAAAGATTTATACATGCACAATATGCATATTAGAGTACCTCCAGCCAGAAGCTGCTTTCCCAGCCAGCAAATTCCTCGCATTACCTCCAGAGGCCAAATATACCTAAAAAAGACAAGTCCATGAAGTATTTCACATTGACATGCTCTTGCATATTTTGAAACTTACGTTGTTACAAATTTTGCATATTTTGATACTTAAGTAAGTTGGAGTAGCATACTTCAGAGATAGCACTGGCAAGAGTGCAGTCTGCGATATCCTGATATGAAGTTGATATAGACAAGGGAGAGCCAAAGGAGAGAGTGCGTTGTCGAGCACAGGGAGGAGATGATGGAGTGGAGGAGGACTCGGGCTCATATCCAGTGACCGATGTCTCCAGGCTGACATCTAGAGATAATAGTGGATCTGATTAATTAAGTGAATTTGAAGCACAGCCCTTGGGTTTCCAATTGTTTATGGGTTATTGCTCACCCTGGACTGACAGCCATCTACGCTGAGCTTTTGAAGTCTGCAACGGGATCATAGGAGGTCGAGTCCTTGCTTTGAATTCTGAGGCTCCATTTACCTGAGGAATGAGGTGAAGAGCTTGAAAAATAGCTTTCTAAATTAAAATAACACTTAAACACACTTTTTAGTGTGGTGCCCTACCTGTATTAATGGTGAGGTAATGTCTTTCAGTATGGCAGCATTGCTGCTGTTATACCCTGAAGTGGGCCCTGAGGAAAGACTCAGGTTTGAACCACTACATAAAGTACTGTTACTAATGCGTGTGCGAAACAGCAGGTCATCCTACGTAAGACACAAGGAGAGAAGGAAAGAAAATATGAAATGATTTCTAAATAAGAAAAGGGCAGCAATACTTTATAAGAATTAAGAATGATCAAGTGCCACTGACCTTGACTGCCTGCGAGACAGCTTGCTGCTGTATTCGTCTCTTCTCCTGTTCGGCCCTCTCACGGAGTCGATCACGTGCACGGGCAATCTCTACTCTTGCCTCCTCGCGGGCTCGGCTATAGTCACGCAATAGAAGCTCAATATCAGATGGACACTGACCCTCCCGCCTTGGTGGATCAGGAACTCTGGGGATGAACATCTGGTTTAGTATATAGAATTATAGAATATTATCTTTTGTTTAATGCATTTCCAAATCACCTGCTGGTTTCGATAATCTCTTGTCTGAGCTGCTGCAGATATTCCTGACGTCTGCTAGGCAGGTCTGAAATTCTTTGAGATTGCTCCTTCTCAGAATTTATAGGGATCCGATGCTTACTGGGACTTAGACTCCGAGCACGACGACACATCTGGAGACGGGCTTCTCTCTCTTTTCTCAAACTTTCAATGCTCTTCCTATGCCTTATGACAGAATAGAATTCCATTCATAACAAGCTCTGTAAACTAAGGGTGCTTTCACACTAAGTTCAGTTGCTTAGCTGGTCCAAACCAGAGTTTGATTGTTCCACTCTCCCCCTGACCCACTGGATTGTGTTCACACTGTATTTTGTTTTTGTTTTGTTGTGTTGCTAATTAATGACTTCACAGGAGGAGACGGCAAAAATGCATAGCGTTTGCTCATCTCAGTTTTGTACTTTGATTTTAGGGAAAAATAGGGTCTATTGGAGACGTCAAACAGATTTCTTAGGCGCCCCAAAAGAACACCACAGACACAGTACAGTCAACATGGGAAAATCTCACAGTAAAACAAGCAGCTGTGCAAAATATGATACACTGGTGATTTGCCAGATGAGAAGTTTATCTATGTATAATCTTTTTACTCTTTTAATTCTTTTTATAACTGTATCCACTGTGCATCCGACTGATTGCACTGTATTCCTCCTTTTGATTCTAAACTGAACTCAAGTGGCACTGAGAATTGGGTAAGAGACAAACATAAATTACTTAATTGGGGAAACTGAGAGATGAAACCATGCTGATGACCTGGGTCTGTGGTGGAGTAGTGAGTTTGATGTGTAATTAAACTCGAGGTTCTGTGGGGTGCGGACTGGATCGATTCCATTCATAGAGGGAAAAATCTGGGACTATTGGAGACGTCCAATAGATTTCTTAGGCGCCAAAAGAACACCACAGTCACAGTTTAATCACCATGGGAAAATCTCTGAGTAAAACTGGGAGCTGTGAAAAATATGATGCACCGGTGTTTTGCCAGATGAGAAGTTTATCTATGTATCATATTTTTACTCTTTTAATTCCTTTTACAACTGTATCATCTTTATATCTCTTTTAATTCCTTTTATAACCGTTTTAATTGTCCTTGCTTCTATTTTGTGATTATTGTAATTCCTTTCTGTGTAAAGCACTTTGAATTACCATAGTGTATGAAATGTGCTATATAAATAAACTTGTCTTGCCTTGCCTTTTGAACCTTTGATTTTGTTTTTCAAAGCATCAACACAGAAAGGTACTTACATCTATCTGCAAATGTATTGCACAAGTTGTAATAAAATTCACATTCTGCTGGAATCATTCACATCATCCAAACAAACCAAATTCTGACATCAATCAAACCCGGGTTCATGCCAAAAGTGCTAGTGTGAAAGCACCCTAAATGTCAACAGTCAAAGATTATAATAAAACTAAAGAAAGCAAAACTTAAAAAATATGTAAATATGTAAATCACAGATTAGACAGACCTGTTAAGGAGCTCCTGTTTGTTACAGGCTGAAGATACTTCTTTAGAACCAGACTTGAGCATTTTAAGCAGAGTGTCTGTTTCCCCTTGGCCATAGTGCAGCCTGGCCTCTGTGAGTTCAACAGTCAGCGGATGAGGGCTCAGATCCAGATGTACAGATGCTAAAACCTGTTCACGTTCTTTCTTCAGCTTCTCAATTTCTTGTGTTCTCCTATCCACTTTCTCGGATGACTCTGGTCTATAGACAGAACTAGGGCTTTGTGACTCCATTGGCTGCCGGTAACTGGGACTGAGCCTTGTGAAGTGATGTCCAGTTGGTCTGTTTATTTTACTAAGCGTTGATGGTGCCTGCTGACTGATGCCAGACCAGTTAGTAAATTTGTTGTGCATGGGCAGATCATCAGGAATCCACTGATATTCTCTGAGCATGCTGGTCTCTGCCAGAGGATTGATGCTGACCAGAACATCTGTGTTGCAATCGCTTGGCACCAGAGACATCACATCATCTTCCTGCTGTTGCATTGTACTTTGATTCGAATGATCCCAACACTTTATTATATACTCAGATGATCTGTGACTCAACTGGCTTTTCACAGGTGACAAATGAGGCCTTTCTGAAGTTTTCAATTTAGATGGTCTAACTTGAACTGAGGATGATGCAAGTTGGACACCAATGGTACTGCTTGAAGGAGAGAGGGAGATTCTTTGTAGGTGAGATGGAGAACAGTTAATAGTGGGTTGACTTATTACCCTGTCCTCAACTTCACGAGAGTATTCATTTCTCTCATTTTGCATACATTTGCTTTGTGGAAAGACGCTATTTGAGTAGTCAGATCCATTCAGTTTTGGACAACTAAGGTCACTCTGGTTTTCAAAGATCACAGATGATACTGATGTAGATATTGTTTTTGCATTTTTACTGTGAAGGTTCTCTTGGGCTAGTACAATATTCTCATGTTTAGACATTTTATGACCTTTAAATTGCATGTTGTATACTTTTGAACATTGTTTCTCTGCGATATGTTGTCCCTCAGTTGTCTTATAGTTTAATAAACCATGGGTTGTTTTTATTTGTCTTTGCTGGGTGTATCTTGCAGCCTTCACTGTAAGGATAGGGGAGCATGCACGATCCATGAGCATAATGTGTTTATTAAAGCATGTCCTGTGGTCTACATTTCTGTGATAAGTCTGATTATCCTTTTGCTTTATATGTGAGTGTTTCTGATGATCTACAGTGTTACCTTCAAAAGCTTCCAAAGTGGAGGAATCCAGATTCGGCACAATAGTCTCTAATGAAAGAACCTTTTGGGGAGGAATCAGAAAATTTTGACTGTCAGTTCCCTTTGAGCCTTTGGGACGTAAATTGGGCAGGCTTTTAATCCTTTCAAAGGCTTGTTCATTTTCTGCATCACCATCTAGCTGGGACACATTGCAAATATCTGAGCCAATCACTTTGACAATAACATTGACTTCATGGGATGTAGCATTCTTTGACACTGGAGCATTCTCTGTCTGGACCCCAATATCCAATGAAGTTTGTGTACAACTGTCCATCTTGTGGTTACTGCCAGAATGCACAGTAGAAACCTGGAAACAGTGTTTAGGAGAATCATATTTTGGTGGCCTTTCCCCTGTTCGCATACACTGTATGTTCCCCAGAAGATCAGAGGTGTTGTATATCAGGTCAGAGAGATGTTCAGACATGTTCTGTAGACTTGCCCATGTGGTTGGGGCACTACTCCCCGGTTTGGACACTGGTGTCTGGGTGCTGCTTCTTCTGTGACGACTCTTTCTTTTAAGATCCTTATTAACCTCAATGGTCTGTGTGCCATGATCACACCTGCTTGTACTCGGATGTTCCTGAGATTCATACTCAGAGGAGTAGACCAGGACTATTTCGTCAACTTGACCTGAACTGTGGCGTAACTCCTCTGAGGCACCACTGTAAGAGTCGCATTTCAAAGCAGTTAGGGTCTCCTTATTTGAACAACTAGAGGAATAAGAAGCATCTTTCAGCAAAGGCTCAGAAGAAATTTGATCTCTAGAATATCCATTCCCACTCATTGTGCTAGAGAGCCCTTTATGATTTACATAAGTGCTCAAATGGGAACTGAAAGGTGGGTCCTGAATATTTAGGCCATTGTCTACACTACAGCACCTGGTCATATTCTTGTTGGAACTATTAAGTGGAGAGTGTTGGCAGGATATACTAGCAGCACTTCCAAAGACCTGCTTTTTGGGGACTGCTGTTTTCACCCCTATAGTAGTTTTTGTATGAATAAAAGGGTTAATATCACTTGAAGCAAAATGCATTGCAGAATCCCTTGTCTGTATTTGTGTCTTCTCAAATGGATGTGCGTGGTCTTTCACACAAACATCTAAAATATCTTCTGAAGAAGCATTCATCCTGAAAGTAATGTCTTTATCGCCCTTTGAATTAATCATCTCTGTCTTTTGCATTTCTTCAGTGAAACCAAGCTCTTGTTGACATGCAATTGTCTCAATCTCTGCTTCCCCACGTAAGGAAACTCCAAACACAGAGGGTGTAATTCCTGTGTTAGGCTGCTGGGTATATCTCTCTTTTGGTTGTGCTTCTAATGATCTTGGACTAATTCTTGAAGGTAAAGGAATGCTTTCGTTTTGTGGAGGATTTTCGTGTTTGCCAAGGACATTTTGTCTGCTAGCAAGCAGGTTTGCCCGTGAAGAAGGTTTGGTATGAGAAACATGACTTTTAGTCTCATCTGAGGATAAATCAGGTGCAGAATCAGTGGATGAACTTGGAGGTGCCATAAAGTGGGCCCTTCTGCATCGCTTTTGTTTTCCTTTCCGTCTATCATCACTGCCATTGCCAACAAAATGTTTTGTAGCATCTGCTGTTGTGCAATTTTCTCCTCTACCTCTGTCTGTAGATTTACATCTGTTATAACATTCCTTTGTATTTTGACTGCAAGGAGTTGGTTTTGTGCTGAGACATACCTCAACAGTTGATGAGGGGTTGGCCACAGATTTATCAGGTTTACAAGTTGACTGGTGACTTGACTGGTGATTTTTAGGTATATATGGATCTTGTTTTTCCATTGGTTGGTTACCAAAACTTTGAATCCCTTTGATGTCACTATTGTTATACTGAGATTTAATCACAAAATTCACATCATTACTTTTGCAGATGGACTGATTCTCTGATTGTAGATCCTTGTCAACTTTTTCAATATCACCGGTTTTAAGCACATTGTGCAATTGTGGTCTTTGTGATGCCTGATGGTGTACATCTGAAATTGTAGCATCTTTTATGAAATCTTCAGAGTAACTGTTAGGTATGTGCTCCACGGATCTTACTCTGTCTTTATCACTACTACTACTACTGATAGTAGTGGTAATGATTTCCAAGGAATGTTTAGAACAATTTTTATCTTGGCTTACAAAACCGGTATATTTTCCAAGGTTTCCTGGAGCAAATTCATAAAACGTTAGCTTGCTTAAAGGCCGGGCTTCAGGAGCAGGGTAATTCTCGTCCACTGCTGAATGGTAATGTTCCATACTTGATGTTGTAAAATTATATGAATGTGTTTTTTTAGTTTTTACCTCTGAATTAGGTAACGTTATAGCACTGTCTTCCATGGTTTGCTGACATGTGTTAGCCATATCTGTCTCTTCAGAGAGTAAAGCTGAGACTGTATGTTTTACTGTTGCTTCGGTAGGTAATGACACCTGAGGAATGTGGCATTGACTGGACATTACAGGAGTTGAGATATTCACAAAACAGTTTTCACTCAGTGAACATTTGGTTTCATTCAAAAGTCTTGAATGTCCATGGGTTAGTGGTTTATTATCAAATTTGTGCATTTCCATTGAGGTCAGCACATTTTCATTTTGTTTTGTTTCATTGTTGACAATCTGTGCATTCAGGTATGTGGACTGATGATCTTTCTGGACTTTATCTAACCCATTTGTCAGCTTAAGAGACGGTGTAGCTTGTGCATACATGCAGGGTGGCTTTTGAACAGGGGTTGAAGCATCAATATACTTTCTTAGTTGGGTGCATACAGTAATGTTCTCTCTTGATGTATTCAACCCAATAATAGTTTCCTTAACACAAGACAACACTGATTCACTTGAATTTACTCTATCTGTGCTCTGTGCCTCTATAGCACAATATGGTACTGACTCCACGTTTTCGTTAATATATCCACATTTTGGACTTTCTTGTTCTACTTTTCTCTCTGTCTTCCTCACAATAAACTCTTCTGTGCCATTAGAGTTCCTACTCATAGTCAAAGAATGTCTTGATTCTGTTCCTTTCTCCAAGTGCACAGTAGTGTTGTCCGTATAATTCTCTGATTTTGGCATACATGAGAAATGCTGGGAATTACTATTTTCACCATGTCCATCCTGAGTACTTTTGTAATCAAATTCATAGTTGTTTGTCTTGGACTTGAAATCATCCAGCTTAGCAAAAGAAGTGTTTTCTTTCTTTGTGTCCAACTCGTGATCTTCACCACAGCCTTCTCTCAGAGACAAATTAAAGTGTTCTTTCACCACCTCTGATATTTTATCATTAATTGCAGAGTTGCTCATTTGAAAATATCTGTTATTGAATGTCTTTCTCTCCAAAATCTGAATCGTATCTTTTGTATCCTCTTTACAGTTGTCATTAATGTTTTTAATCTCAGGACTCCTAGAGGATTTCAGGCTATCACAATTTGTTGGTGTCAATCCACAATCGAATGTACTGCTGTCATTTCTAAAAATATTGATGTGATCTTTGCTGATTAAATCCTTGTGAGCATCACTGGTTGGTGATGCACTTTCCATTTCCTTCTCTTTAAGCTCTTGATCAGAGTTTTCCATCTTAGTGAGCACATTTTCCAAAACAGATTCTCTGTTGATAGTTGAACAAATAGACTGTTCCTGATCCATATTTAAGAGTGTTGTCTCAATGTCTGAAGCATCATCATTTTTCTTTGATAGCTTCATATTTCCCACAAAGTCTTTCATTTTACATGTTCCAGTGACTGACTCATTCTCCAACTGGACACAAAAGCGTTTACCATCTCTGCCAAAACTATTAACTTCTTCATCATGCTTTTCTGATTGTTCGATTGTCAAGGCATAATTGTTGGTATCTTTTATACAAGCAATTTCAGAGCACTGTTTTGTGTAGAAACAATTATTTTCTTCATCATCCGTGGTTTTGCCATGGTCATTGCTTGCATTGATGAGTGGTTCATTTAGAATCGGTGTTGCTTTTGAGTTCTTTACTTCTGGATCTCCTGCATTGTTGTATGTTGAAACCTGATAACCAATTGTTAGGTTTAAGTTTGACTTCAGAGAAGAATCCTCAGGGTACATTGGATGCGATGATGGGTTCTCCTCACTAATATGTGAATCTTTCCTACTCAAGTTAACTGGGAAGGACTTTAAAATTCTAGTATCTGTTGAGATGTCACCATCTTTGGAACAAGAGTTAGTCACCAATGCTTCAGTCGCAAATGGATTCAGTGGTTCATATTCAGTGGTTAGTTTATTTGTGTATGCTACCCCATCTGGATTGATATCTGTAGAATCACACACTGTGTGAGTTATACATGGTTCTGCATTGGTAATCAGCTCCTTAAAATTCATCTCCTGCCCTAAAACTATAAAACTAGAATTACTCTCATTGCTATCAAACAACAAGGTATTCTCAAAGGACGTGTCATTTTGTTCTTCAAGTGTTGCATTTTCATCCTGAGTGGAGTCAGAGCGAGGTGAGCTCTGGCTTTCTGAGACATTCATGTTGTCGGACAGATCCAGACTAGTAGAGCCTTGGCATTTACCGCTCTGTGTGTGTGGATCCTGTTTGAGCAGGTGTCCTGAAGCCCTGATGGTTCTGGGACTGTCTGCTGCGTCAGTGGATGACCAAGCATCAGTAAGAGCAAGTGGATTCTCTGTTTCTCTGATACTGGCACCACTACAGGGTCTAGATTCAGACGCTTGACAAGACCCTTGGCCATTCATCGGTTTCAACTTTTGACTACCATTTAGGCTCCAGAAAACCTCTGCAGGTACATCTTTGGATATTTTCATCTTCTCTTTATTGCAGATTGACTGAGAGCTGAATGACGCCGATAATGTATGGGAGGTTAAGTGGCTTGGAACTTTTTTAAACCTGAGCACTGGTCTGACAGTTACATGCTTTCCACTTCTCTCCATAACAAGAGAATCTTGAGACATCCGACTGTCTTCACTCTCAGCTTCACTGGAATCATATTCCTCTTGCTGAAGCTGCTCAGACAGAGCTGTAGCATAAGCTGACGACAGCGAATCCAATGAGAAAATACTATCACAATCTGAAGAACCATTGGGATCCTCTCCACCACCTTGTTTCATCCACCCAGCTGCTTCTTTATGCTCTGCAACACATTGCTTGGTACTCGTCAGAGCTTCTGCACTATGCCAGTGCCTTGGTTGCTTATTTTTTAGTGAGCTAAGCTGCTCCAAACTTTCATAAGACATTGTTGATTTGATAGGGCACTGTTCCTGTTTTTTCTCTAGGTCTTTCACAGACTTATTTTTGTTTGACTTCTCATTAAAATGACATATCACTTGGTTAACAGATTTCACACTTCTATGTCCCCTCGAGCCTGATGGTGGTTTGCGGAAAACTTTTGCCAAGGCAGTCCTGAACCCAGAACCAACAGAGTGTGAAAAAACTTTGCGGATGGTCTCTAAACTTTTATTTCCACCTTGAGATAGACTCTTTGTTCCCTTAACAGTAGTTTTCTGTTTTATTATAGGTAATACTTTTCTAGTGCCTTTGGTGTTTGAATCCAGACAGTGCTTGTCTTGGTCACTTGTGCTTTTCTTGACTAACAACCTTGAGGAAGCAGTTTTTTCCTTTTTCGCTTGAGGTGAATTTGCATCTTTTAAAGGGCTTTTGAAGCTGTCTGAGAAACTGGCCCAACTTGAGGATACTTGGTCATATCTTGAGGGCATTGTGTTTGAACGCCTTCTGATCTTTTGATCTTGGAGACATTCATCAGATTCCCATTTAGTTGGACAAGCTAAGCCAGCTTGAGATGCTGTACACTCAGAAGATCTATTCCTTTTAAGGAATTGGCTGTTTGGAGAAAAAGGAAAATACATTTTTTAAGTAAAAACAAAATATACTGTTCTTGGTGTAATGATAGTGATTATTATTTTAAATTAAGTGTTATCTTCACATGAATAAAACTTTGCTCATTAAAATTGACTACTTCCTTCTTTAGACCAGGTAAACTTAAAAAACAGGCACAGGGGTCTTATTCACAAAAAAAAAAAAAAAAAAATCAATTTGTTTTTGCCTAATTCACAACATACACACATGAATTTGTTCTTCAGCTCATTCTAATATTAATAAATTTATTATATAAACGAAGTGAGGTATTATAAGCAATCGTGTGCACAAGGTTAGTAATTTGCATAAAATTTGCATGCTCAAACCATCTCAATATAAGTACTTCCACACAAGCTTTCCTTTAGAGCCTTTCTTCATTCTCAGCAAACATAAGATGCTCTCTAAAGATGCATTCTGGCCTGAGAGCATTGGCAGCAAGATCCTAAAGAAATGCCAATCCTCAAAACCAGTTCAAACACAATAAAACCTTTTATACAGACCCAGATTTCACACAAATTTGTGCGCATGCACGGTTAGTGAATGAGATGTTAGTTATTCACCTGGTTTACACCTACCTAAAAATGGGAGTGTGCTGGGGATACAATCGGGACAGCAGATCAGCAGAAAAGGAATGCCTTCGTAAAGTCATTGGGCGTCCCCTGAACTTTGAGGAGCTCCCCAGTTCTGGAGACAAGGCTTCATCGCCTCCTTGTAGAAATTCATTTTCCATCCTCTGCAGCTCTCGCTTAGCCTCCAACAGATGGCGCTTTCGTGCAATCTTCTCCAGTTGGTAATGTAACCTTTTGCGGCGCACACGGTTCTCAGCTCTGCGCAATGCATGATGTTTCAGCAGTTCCTCTTGCACCACCCTTTTCCTGTCACCCATTAAGAGTGACGGTGGGACTGTTTCAGCACTGCCTTCTTTCTTAGTCCCCTGACTTGATAAACCAATAGGAAGTATGAGATCTGTCTGAACCCCTGACTCAAGTGTTCCCTGTTCCCTGTGGGCTGCAAGCCGTTGCTTTTCTTGCAAGATCCACCGCTTGACTTTAGATGCAAAAGAAACCAGAGTTTAGAGAAGCACAAGGCTTTACAATTGAAACAACAATTTGAAAGGACAATTTCTTAGTTACTGTCAGGTATTCAAAGTTCATTTGCTATAGTATTTGACTAGGATGAAAGGTTTTAATCCATTACTTAAAAGCCTATGTTTTAAGTTCTTTGCTGAAGAACATAATATAGTATTTCAGTTCAACCTTTCTGAATGCTATAAAAATAGCAGTAAACTCTCTTATAACAAAAGTGCAATTCAGCATTTAATCCAGCATTTAAGCACAACTCAGTGTGTTTTCTGTACTCACTCTCAGTATACTGCTGTCGGAGACATGCCTGCTCTCTTTCCAGATCTCTTTCCGCTCTTTTCTGTTCCATCTGAATCTCCTCTCCTAGACACTCTATGTACCACTGCTGCTCCTCTAGTCGATGTCTGGGTGCTGTCCCATTGCCGCTCTCAGGAACGCTTGCTCCAGCAACCCTGAGCACACAACAAACGCAATCTCTACGGATGATGCACTAGTCAACCAGAAAATGACAGATAGTGCTTAAAAATTAGAGACCTTTTAACACAAGTCTAATTTACTTCCATTGTTATTCCTTTTGTTTTTGACATACTCCCTGTAGTAACCAAGCAACACCATGATAACTCTATAAACAATGTTTTCTCCAGAGGGCTCATTACCAGAGGAACATTTAGAAACATCATGAACTTGTACGATATATATATATATATATATATATATATATATATATATATATACATTTCGAAAATTTACTGCTTTTGAATGAACAAATCATATTTACCTGGTGTCAGAACTGGGTAGGCTGAGCTCTGTAGAGCTGTAGACCAAACCTCCTTCACTGGTCTGCAAAGACCAACATTTTATATTATATCCATTAATTGCATTACATAAAAAATAATGCCATTAGACATTTAATTAACCTCATGACTTAATTAATTAATTAATTAATTAATTGTATATTAACTTTGAAAGCCCTAAAAAAAATACATTTAATACCTCAATAAATCTGGAAGATTATTTTTTTTTTTAGACTAGTAAGATATTATAGTAACCTATAGTAACCTTATTCACGCCAGCGAGCAGACACAGAGATAATCAAACATGATTGCTTGACATGCAAGAACAAAATCTCATTGGTTCTTGTGGAAACTCAAATGTGATTGCGTCACATGCAAGAACAAACCTCATTTGTTCCTGTATGTCAAGCAAGTGCTGCATGTACTTTTAGCCCTCGTATCTCAAGGTAATTTTTAGTGGATATATGCATTACAAAGCATGGACTGTACCAGTCTCCTCTCCCTCAGAACAGCCGCCTCTGCAGGATGGTTGAACCTAAACTTATGGAGTCCTCCTAAGGTAATCACCGCACCTTAAGGGAAATAGAGATACACAATAATACATCAGGATAATCAAAATATGTCATGTAAACACATTATTTTGTTTGTACATGAAATAGGTGTGAAGGGTAATTTTCTGCACATTGCATTTACCTTGTGCAAGTCTGCAGGGCTCCGTGATTTCTCTGTCATTGACCATGCAGATGTTCCCTGAGACTGGCTTCAGAGTCACCACCCCGCTCTTATTTCCGATCTCACAGGAGGAACCTTCTGGCAAGACTGAGGGTTTGAGGTGCAAGTTAATCACTGCTGTCCACTTCAGACTATTATATTGCCATACAGGTCTTTAGACTGGTATCAACACATGTCAAATCTTAACACATTACACTACAATTGCCATGTGGCAAAATATGCGTCTCTGACCACCTCCGAAAGTGGTTTGAGTGACCGGATCACAAGACGCAAGCCTAATTATAGGAGCCACAGGAAAAAAGCTAAACGTAGGCTATAGACAAACTACACCAGTTTCATGACTTCAACATAACCATTACTAATAATAATAATAATAATAATAAGTTTAATTTATATAGCGCCTTTCCCAAGCTCAAGGACGCTTCACAATGACAGTAAAACTTACTAAGCTTCTGACCACTTTTTGTTCCATGAAAGTTTAAGATAGAATAATTGCAAGAGCATGATTATTAACACAATGAGGCTGTGAAAGTGGACTCGTCAGTAGATGAGTTTTCATAATGTTTGTTCATAATGACGTTTAATGCACCCGACAACCTCAGTAGTCCGATTTAGCCACTTGTTAGCAAACACCTTTTAAAGATGAGTAAAAGCTTCTTTTTTTTTATCACAAGGGGGCTTACTGATGTATTTTATGTCTTAGAATAAAACATAAACATATTTTGAGTTTGTGTTACTGTAACCACAGACCTGATTTCAGGCATTTAACCAAAAACCCCATTCAAAACACCTTTTGATTTCAGGACAATGAAACCGGAAGTTCTAAAATGCTAACTTTTTAGGGGTCACAGGTTTTGGCCTACAAAATTGCATCATCCCTGCAGAACTCTATTCAGCACTGTTTGTACCAGATGTAAACTGACCATAGTACTTAAAGATGTTGAGATGAATATCAGATACCTATGTGAGGCTCTTCCAGATTGTCGCCCTGCTGCCCAATTCTTGTCACCCCTTCCTATAGCACCAAAATGAAACAAACATTAAAAGGAGTCAATGTGAGCATTTAGTGCATGGCCAGAATGAAACCTTTTCTTCTGTTTCTTTCACACCTCAAAGCCTAGCACAGGATTTGTCTACTGTTTATAAAGGATAAAAAGCCTGCTTATATAAGCCTGGTTCCAAGGGCGCACAATCATTCCCAGGTGGTTTTAACTTTTAAAGCAAGGAAACTGCTGAAATTGCAGTCTTGAGGTTTTTTTTACAAGCTATCAGGACTAACCTCTTCACACAGATTTACATACACCACTGAGTAACTCACTAAAATGTTCCAGCACAAATCACACAAAAGTACGAAAGAAGGAAAGTGAAAAAGGAGAGGGTGAATATCTGGACCACATGACCATAGCTCTGGGCTGTTTTACCTTCCTGTGAGAAGAATCTCAAGAGTTTTGCACACAGAACAAGAAAAGAAAAGACAGAAGAGAAATAAAGGTGAAGGGAGAATCTATTGGAGGGAAAAGAGAAAGAATCATTGGTTAATGACCCGAAAGAGCAAAGGATTTTGTAGAGCAAAGGCTAGCTGAAGGCAATATGGATGTTACAGGAAAAAGCAATGTATAATTAGCTGAATAATTCTACCCGAAGGTGGTAGATAGTGACGCCTGTGCTGAGGACGTCTGGCTCTAGAGCGATGAGGTGGGGCAGAAGCGAGCGGATAAGAACTCCTGCCCTGTCCTGGTTAATGTCCACACTGTAGCGCTCCAACAGAGCTCGCTTATCACGCCAGCTGTCAGACCAGTCTTTAGTCAGCTGCTCCACCTGCAGAGGAAACATGAGCGACTGTGAAAAAAGCAAGTGACAAGACAACTGGAAAACACACACGCGCACGCACACACACAAAAACGACAAAAGTGAATCATCCTAGGAAGACAGTAACATGAGGAGTGTTACAGAACAGTTACAGAATTCCTTATACAAGTACAATACTGTTCAAAAGTCTGGGGTCAGATTTTAGTTTTTTTGTTTACAAATAAATACCTTTATATAAAAAGACTTTTATAATGTTACAAAAAATTTCTCTTTCAAATAAATGCTGTTCTTTTGACATTTATTTTCATCATAGAATCCTGAAAAATATATATCACAGTTTCCACAGAAATATTAAGCAGCACAACTGTTTTCAACATTGATAATTATAAGAAATGTTTCTTGAGCATCAAATCAGCATATTAGAATGATTTCTGAAGGATCATGTGACACTGAAGACTGGAGTAATGATGCTGAAAACTTAGCTTTGCCATCACATGAATAAATGATGGTACATTTTAAAATATATTAAAATACAGCTATTTTAATTTTAATAATATTTCACAATACTACTCGTTTTACTGTATTTCTGTTATAGTAATTATGAGGAAACAGTCACATTGCAAGATATAAAGTCGCAATTACATGAAGTAAAGTCACGATAAAATGCAGCCTTGGTGAGCATAATAATCTTTTCAAAAACATTTAAAAATCTTATCGACCCCAAACTTTTGAACAGTAGTGCACATCAAAGAGAGCTCCTACAGAGCGAGCTCAGAATTAACACAGACTCCAGCGTTTCAAGGACGTGAACTAACCTTCAGTTCATTCTGTAGGACTATATCAGACAAGCTACCTTCTCTCTCATCACTGAGAGATGGACTGGGGTTTCTCTGCTGTGGATGGAAAAAACAATTAGCAGTCAGCAACTTTTGTCTTAAACGAGTATGGAAATTTGGCTAACATCATTGGCATTGTGACAGCACAGGACAAGAAGACATTTGGACAGTGAAATTTCATATGTCCAAATTCTCACATATAGTTCATTAGTAAACCTCAAATACGTTCTAAATGGCTTGACAGGTTGGTCTTTTTTTAAAGAAGACACTACATAATAATTTGGACTCTAAAAACCAAACAAAATCAAAGCTGTACTATATGTCTAACCAAGTTGCATTCCAAAATTTAAGTTGATGTCACACAAATTGAGCCCGCTAAGTTTTAAAGTTCCATGAAAATGTAATGTCCAGTTTTAAAACAGGATGAATTTGCAGTGTTTATGCATTCAAAAGATTTCAATGACGATTACAAAAATATGTAGACAATGAAAAAGTCAGGTTCTAATACCATTTCAAAGTTGAGCAGCATGCTCTTCAGACGATCAATCTCCTCTCGCAGTTCTCTGATCAACCTCACATTGGCGTCCTGAGGTAAAACAAGTTTTTTTTTAGTTTCCTTAACTTCATCTCACAAGAAAAACATGTTATGCCGACATTTTGAATGCATTTGGACAAACCTCATTGACTCTTGGCTTGTTGACGATGTTCCTGGCATGAGCTGCATAGCGGAGGGTGCTCAGAGTCTCATTGTAGCTGCTGCTGGATGGCGAGACAGCTGGCGAAAAACAACTCTCAGAATCAATTCTTCTGGCACTGCAACAAACACCAACAATTCACCACTCTGAATGACTTACTTGCAACCATGATGGTTTTGGAGTTGCCGCCCAGACTGTCTTTGAGAAGCCAGGTGAGGACAGAGTCCCTGTAGGGAATGAAGCAGTGCCTGCGCCCGCTGCCCGACAGAGAGCTGGACTGGCTGCCCACGGTGCTCCCTTCACCCTCACTGAGCACACTGTTAATGCTCTGACTGCTGCTGAACATCTGAGAGTTTTGGGCTAGAAAAACAAAGTGAAATGTGAGGACAAGGGAGATAAGAAAGGATGATAAGAGTTAAGAAGGCCAGTGCCTACCAAGAGCGGAGATGACAATGCCAAGGGTGACAAGAGATTTGTTGATGTTGGCTCCTTCGGTTATTCTGTCTCTGCAGTATTGAGGGTCTGCTCGTTCACTGACACAGCACAAAGAGGGGCAGAGTCAGTGTCAGAACTTTACTCTTCACCATTGCGCTTGCATTCCAGAGATCACCCACTAGGGGGCATCTCTATCATGTTCACTAAAAGCCACATTCTAGATTAGGGGTGTCCAATCCTGCTCCTGGTTACTCCAACCCAATTAAAACAGATCTGAACCAGCTAATCGAGGTCTTACTAGGCATACTAAAAACATCCAAGCTGTTGTGTTGAGGCAAGTTTGAGCTAAACTCTGCAGGATAGTGGCCCTCCAGGACTGTGTTTGGACATCCTTGATCTAGATGTTGACTTTACAGGATCTATACTGCCTGAAAGGAATGATTGTTTAAAGTTAAACAAAGACACTAACCTGCCAGCCAGGTCCACCAAGTTGATCTTGCTCACTATTTCTGAAGGAAGGTTATTTTCTAGAATAGCCTATAAAAAGAAAACACTATTCACACTACAATATACACTACACTGGAAAAGAAAATGGGTGTAGAAACAATTTTCACTCAGAAATGGCTAAATTCCTGTAAATGTCACAAATATTTACAAAGATACTGCAAGTAATACATTGAATTAACATTACATTTTTAAGTAGAAAAATGTAAATAGTTTTTTTTTTTTTTTGTAAAACATACTCCAGTATTTTTTGTTCTATTTACAACTTATAAAAATCATTTTTACAGCGTCCCATTCAAAAGTTTGGGGTCAGTAAGATATTTTATGTTTCTGAAAGGAGTCTCTTGTCCTCAGCAAGGCTGCATTTATTTGATCAAACTACAGGAAAAACAGTAATATTGTGAAATATTATTAAAATTTAAAATAACTATTTTCTATTTGAATGCATTGCAAAATGTAATTTATTTCTGTGATGCAAAGCTGAATTTTCAGCATCATTACTCCAGTCTTCAGTGTCACACGATCCTGAAGAAATCATTCTAATATACTGATTTGGTGCAAAAAAAACATTTCTTATTATTATTATTAATGTTGAAAACAGTTGTACTACTTAATATTCTTGTGGAAACCGTGATACATTTTTTCAGGATTCTTTGCAGATGAATAGAAAGTTCAACTCTTTTCAATTCTATGTTCAATTTCTATTAGGACCAGAAATCCTCTGATCAATGTAATGCATCCTTGCTGTATAAAAGTATTAGCGTACTGTCCCGAAACATTTGAATGGTAATGTAGAGATAATTTAATTATATTTTTTGACACTTGGATGATGAAGCAAGAAAATGCAGCCATTTAGAGCTTTAAGGTGCTTTAACCAGTCATACATCAACACTAGTTTAATGCAGTTTGCTTTTTTTTTAAAAAGACAAATGGGAGATCTTCAGATGCTATGGACATGATCAGAGATTCAAACCTGTGTGTATTGAATAGTAAAGATGGCATGAGATCGACTGCTAGCGTCATGAACGTGTGTAGCGGCTGTGATGCGGTTAGCGATGCCCTCCTCAAGTAGATCCACTGCTTGCTTGTAGTCGGTCACTACATGCTGAGAAAGACCTATGATAAACACATAATAGCATCATCATCATCCTTTCCACAATTTGAGTCACAGATACGCTCTTCCTGCCAGAGAATGACACTTAGATTACTGTAAAAGGAACACAATCAGGAAGAATGATGCAAAATCCTCTTTTAATATAAAGTGGACTGCGGTGCTAAAACATTTACTAATTGGTCTTTTATGATGTAATTTGGTCTGAGTTTAGCCTCAGTTTAAATGTGCATGTGCGTACAGTGACCACAACTTTTCAAGCAAAACATTTACATTATATTTTCATTTGTTAGGTTTTAAATTGTAATATATGTATAATATATACATATTATAATATAGTTCTGGTTCTCCAACTGGTTGTTAATCTGTCGGGAATTAGCAAAACAGTTCAAAATAATTGAAAAAACAGAACAGTTATTATGACCGCCGCTAGCGTAGCTAGCCGGTCATATAGGGATTGTCAAAGTTTTTTTTTTTTTTTTTTTTTGTCACCTTACTGAATTTTTCGTCAACGATACCAGGGACACCGAAGCACCGGGGAACATGAAATTTGGTGGGCATGTAGCCCCACTAGACTTCTAAGGAAAAATTTCGTTTGGTCCCCGGGGGCCACTCCCCCCCCGCGCTGGGCCCCCCCAAACCCCCAAAAATGCAGTTTTTCCTAAATAACTACCTGAACCGTGGCACCGAGGATGAAGACATTTTTATGGTATGTTGGTCTACTAGACTTTTACGGAAAAATTTCGTTTGGTCCCCGGGGGCCACTTCCCCCCCCGCGCTGGGGCCCCCTTAAATTTTTCGTCAACGATACCAGGGACACCGAAACACCGGGGAACATGAAATTTGGTGGGCATGTAGCCCCACTAGACTTCTAAGGAAAAATTTCGTTTGGTCCCCGGGGGCCACTCCCCCCCCGCGCTGGGCCCCCCCAAACCCCCAAAAATGCAGTTTTTCCTAAATAACTACCTGAACCGTGGCACCGAGGATGAAGACATTTTTATGGTATGTTGGTCTACTAGACTTTTACGGAAAAATTTCGTTTGGTCCCCGGGGGCCACTTCCCCCCCCGCGCTGGGGCCCCCTTAAATTTTTCGTCAACGATACCAGGGACACCGAAACACCGGGGAACATGAAATTTGGTGGGCATGTAGCCCCACTAGACTTCTAAGGAAAAATTTCGTTTGGTCCCCGGGGGCCACTCCCCCCCCGCGCTGGGCCCCCCCAAACCCACAAAAATGCAGTTTTTCCTAAATAACTACCTGAACCGTGGCACCGAGGATGAAGAAATTTTTATGGTATGTTGGTCTACTAGACTTTTACGGAAAAATTTCGTTTGGTCCCCGGGGGCCACTTCCCCCCCCGCGCTGGGGCCCCCTTAAATTTTTCGTCAACGATACCAGGGACACCGAAACACCGGGGAACATGAAATTTGGTGGGCATGTAGCCCCACTAGACTTCTAAGGAAAAATTTAGTTTGGTCCCCGGGGGCCACTCCCCCCCCCGCGCTGGGCCCCCCCAAACCCAAAAAAATGCCGTTTTTCCTAAATAACTACCTGAACCGTGGCACCGAGGATGAAGAAATTTTTATGGTATGTTGGTCTACTAAACTTTTACGGAAAAATTTCGTTTGGTCCCCGGGGGCCACTTCCCCCCCCGCGCTGGGGCCCCCTTAAATTTTTCGTCAACGATACCAGGGACACCGAAACACCGGGGAACATGAAATTTGGTGGGCATGTAGCCCCACTAGACTTCTAAGGAAAAATTTCGTTTGGTCCACGGGGGCCACTCCCCCCCCGCGCTGGGCCCCCCCAAACCCCCAAAAATGCAGTTTTTCCTAAATAACTACCTGAACCGTGGCACCGAGGATGAAGAAATTTTTATGGTATGTTGGTCTACTAGACTTTTACGGAAAAATTTCGTTTGGTCCGCGGGGGCCACTTCCCCCCCCCGCGCTGGGGCCCCCGTAAATTTTTCGTCAACGATACCAGGGACACCGAAACACCGGGGAACATGAAATTTGGTGGGCATGTAGCCCCACTAGACTTCTAAGGAAAAATTTCGTTTGGTCCTCGGGGGCCACTCCCCCCCCGCGCTGGGCCCCCCCAAACCCCCAAAAATGCAGTTTTTCCTAAATAACTACCTGAACCGTGGCACCGAGGATGAAGACATTTTTATGGTATGTTGGTCTACTAGACTTTTACGGAAAAATTTCGTTTGGTCCCCGGGGCCACTTCCCCCCCCGCGCTGGGGCCCCCGTAAATTTTTCGTCAACGATACCAGGGACACCGAAGCACCGGGGAACATGAAATTTGGTGGGCATGTAGCCCCACTAGACTTCTACGGAAAAATTTCGTTTGGTCCCCGGGGGCCACTCCCCCCCCCGCGCTGGGCCCCCCCAAACCCAAAAAAATTCAGTTTTTCCTAAATAACTACCTGAACCGTGGCACCGAGGATGAAGAAATTTTTATGGTATGTTCGTCTACTAGACTTTTACGGAAAAATTTCGTTTGGTCCCCGGGGGCCACTCCCCCCTCCCCGCGCTGGGGCCCCCGTAAATTTTTCGTCAACGATACCAGGGACACCGAAGCACCGGGGAACATGAAATTTGGTGGGCATGTAGCCCCACTACACTTCTACGGAAAAATTTCGTTTGGTCCCCGGGGGCCACTCCCCCCCCGCGCTGGGCCCCCCCAAACCCCCCAAAATGCAGTTTTTCCTAAATAACTACCTGAACCGTGGCACCGAGGATGAAGAAATTTTTATGGTATGTTGGTCTACTAGACTTTTACGGAAAAATTTCGTTTGGTCCCCGGGGGCCACTTCCCCCCCCTACGCTGGGGCCCCCGTAAATTTTTCGTCAACGATACCAGGGACACCGAAACACCGGGGAACATGAAATTTGGTGGGCATGTAGCCCCACTAGACTTCTACGGAAAAATTTCGTTTGGTCCCCGGGGGCCACTCCCCCCCCGCGCTGGGCCCCCCCAAACCCCCAAAAATGCAGTTTTTCCTAAATAACTACCTGAACCGTGGCACCGAGGATGAAGAAATTTCACACAGACAGACATGCACATACTATTACTTTTTTTAGGTATATACATAAACACGCAATACAGCCAAATTACTCCACGTCATTTATTTTTGTGGAAAGCCAGTGCAGGCCTGAGCGGCGGTCATATTTTGTACCGCGATGCGGTACATCTAGTTAGAAAAGGTATGTATTTTCTTATTTAATGCAAGGAAAATTCAACCTTTTCAAGTATCCTTTATGTCCAAATACTTTTTGGAGTTACTGTGTTTACATGTTTGAGAAAGACGTTTGAGAAAGACATCTGGTCAATACACAATGCCTTTCTACTCAGCTCCCAGCAGCCACATGGAAGTGAGGTCACTTCCTTTGCTGCACTGGGCTTTCTCCTAATACACACAATGACTGGATGTTGGACAAGAAGGAAGAGAGAGAGAGCAAAGCCTACAAGTTGGCTACTCTCAACACAAGCTGTGGTGGGAACTGAGGGTATGTTCACACTTGTGGTTCGGTTCTCTTGGTTCTTTTGGTCTGGACAAAAAAAAAAAAAAAATACATTTAGTCCTGGTTCGCTTAGCGTTCACACTGTCATTTTAAGACTGAGCCTAAAGAAACAAAAAAATATATATATATTTTGTGACGGAACTTAACTTGAACATCCAAAACAATGCTGTGTTCTAGGCTTGTATGTGCGTATGTATGATGGTATTTTGACACAGTTTAAAAGTTTATAAAAAGTGTAAAGGAGTCTTCCGTAGCACACAAATAAAGATCTGCTGCAAGGAGATGGTGTTTCTGACGCCTGTACCGAACTGTGATGGGCAACATCGTGACTATGATGAGAAACAACAGGTATGCTTCAGCATTCTGTCCTTTCTAAGGGCCCCATCTTGTGACATTACGTCCTGTTTTTGGTTAGTTTAGATGTCTTTGGTCTGTGTTGCATTAACATTTTGGTTTAACCGCACCAACAATTGTTTGGACTCATCTTTTCAGCATCTCAGTCCGGTTGTTTGGTGCGCACCAGGGTTTGGATGGTAGCATTCATACTCATTTACATAAACCGCCATGACAGAGCAATCGCACCTGAGTTAGTTTTAATCAAACCAAAACTGCCAAGTGTGAACACACCCTGAGTTACAAATGCAAACAGTCAGGAACGAATAACTTATGTACACAATTACTTCTTTAATAAAAATATACAACCATTCATTAAACGTTATAACACAGTGAGCGCTTTCCTCGTGTTTTCATAAGTGTAGGTTACAAGAGATATTTTGACTTGTTTGAAGAGATTCACCAGACTTACTTTACCAGTTTTGTTCTTTCTACAACAAATCAGCTTGAAAGCCATTTAAAGTTTGCCGTGTGAACACTCACCCTGCACGTAGGGCCCCTTCTCTGGGTGTTCTCGAACCCTCAGGGGTGCTGGCTTCTTCTGCTCCGCACCTCTCAGCAGATCGCGGACACGTTCATTATAAATCTCTAAAAAACTGAGAAGGAAAACATAAGGTTGTGATTTGCTTTCACTTACAGGCATTTTTCTTGATTCATTCTCAGCATATGTTTGTTGGTACTGTTGCGAAAGTGTCAAAGAAAAAGAATCCAAGGGTTTTCCTCTCACCTTATTTCAACTCTACAGCTCTGTCCATCAGTAGAGTCAACTTCAGACCTAAATAGACCCTTAATAAACGATAAAAAAGGCTTGTTTCGTAAGAAAACTTTCAAAGATAACGCCATGGATAATGTAAAGTGGCAGTGCTGTTAAATAGATGTCATTATTAAAGGGATAGTTCACCCAATAAAAGATTTTCGTTCATCTTCAGAACACAAATGCAGACATATTTATTTAAAACTGAGAATTTTTTCAGCCCTCCACTGAAAGTCCACAAAAGAAAAAATTGAGGCTTCAAAAAGTTCATAAAGACATCATAAAAGTAATTCATCTGAATTGAGTAGTTTAATCCAAGTCTTCTGTTTACAATTGTTTTTTATGATCATTGTTCAACACACATAGAGCACATCAAATATGGTTAACAGAAGCTCAACTGTACTTGCTTGATGCATGTGTGTCAAGAAAGCTCATTTGATCTTCCATTTTCAATTTAAATAGTCCATTACTTCAAAAGACATGCTCAAAACAAGTTGATTTACATGGATTACTTTCCCAATGTCTTTAGCCCTATTCGCACTGGATTAGTATTATTTGGGGACCTTGTGTGATTTAGAAATTACCCACCCACATCTGAATTTAGTGTGGCGCATTCGCACAGGATAAGCGAAGCCTGTGATTTTACTCAAATTTACTGACATATCCCCCGGATATGATGTCAATAGGCTATTGCTTGGAAATGTCTTGTCGTTATTATAGGTCTAGATGTATGATATATCATAAACAGAATAATGTTCCTTACCGCATGCTGTTATACATGTCATCCATCTCCATCTAATCATTCTTTCTCATTCACTCTTCTGATGATTTTCAGCCTTATCTTTCTGCAAATTGTATAGTTGTGGTGTAGGTATAGCGATATTACCCAGCACCCAAATTACTATCAAAACACTCCAACGCAGCCCCCATTCTTCGCGAAAGATGGATAAAAAGGCGCACAGAAAACAAAAACCTTGAAAAAAATTATATACGACCCTGCCAAATCACAGAGATGCCGATTCGCACGGGACTAATATTAACACAGGACCTTGGTGTTCGGCGAAATATGGTAGGTCATTTGCGGGGGAATTTTTACTTTACAAATTACAGACATGGCCAGTTCGCACGGGATTAAGATCACAGACAACCTCCGCAAATATTACAAATGACAAAAATTACAACTTTTTCAAGTATCAACTTTGGTTGCATAGACTTTCAATGGAGGGACAGAAATATATTCAACTGTATTTTGAAGATGAAAGAAATTATGGCCTTGTTTCACAGACAGGGCTTAGATTAAGCCAGGCTTAACTAAGCCGTAGTTAAATTAGGACATTTAATTAACTTTTTAAAATTTCAAAACATTACTGGTGTGCATCTTACTTGACAGATCCTAGGTGTCAGCCCAATGGAGTCCTGCAAAGATGAAGACGACATAATATTTAGGTTGAAATAAAGCTTCATCAATGACTTTATCTCATGCTAGTGCTGTTACTCACCGGAGTACCCATCATGGTGTACGTTTTCCCTGAGCCCGTCTGTCCGTACGCAAACAGACACACGTTATACCCCTCTGAAGCCCCAGACAGGACACACACACCCAGGTCCTGAAACACCTAGAGGAGACGACACACTTTTTTAGACAAATTTTGTTAGGTTAGTGCAAAACCTGCCTGGATCTCAAGGTGTTGAAATTCTTGTTCTGTATACTTTGAATGAGTTTGTTGAGAGAGCGTTATTGTTGATCCATGTTTGTTTGAGAGAGAGAGCCAACCTGGTCTTTGAAGGTTGCCTGCGTATGTTTGTGTATGTTTAGAGAGAAGAGAATGTGCTGCATCTGTGTTTGCTCGAGACCCTCAGAGCGTGTGGAGATCAAGCTTTGGCCTTTTTAACTGTAAGGAGAGGAGAAATGAAAACACAGAGTCCTACTCCTCTATCACCAGCCCCACTTGGTCTGCTCTATTTTCCTCTTTCTCTTCCTTCAGTTTGTTTTTCTTCAGAATTCATTGAACTCCTGTGTCTAAACGAAATCTCCTTGACAGCATGTTGTCCATCTCAGCACTACGCTGGCATTTACCCTGTGTTTATGTTACACTTCATAATACACTGACACATGCCAGTCTGACATGTTAAAAAAGCACACCATATCAACAACCCCCATTATGTATAGTAGAGTAACTGTGTAGATGAGTAATTTAAGAGGGATTGTACACTGTAAAACTGCCATTTTTACAGAAAACAACTAATTAATTCAGCCCTTTTTCTGCTAATAAAATCTGTTTTGTACCTTTAACATATACTGACATCCACCATCCACACAGTAGCTATATTTCCATCCAAAGTTGTGAATGTAACTTGTGCGCAAAATTGAAATATCGCACAAAACATTTGCGAATAAAGCACCATATCCAGTGAGCCGAAAAGAACAAAACCAACACAAACGTTTGTTTTTCATACATCCTTGTCTATCTTCATGAACTTTCAAAAGGATTACAAAACTAAACACATAAAATACATCTTTCTTTGTGTACTACAGGTGTGGGAGAGAGAAAGTAATTTGACCTTCACGTCCACTGAAAACCCAGTGAGTCAGCAAAACAAGAGACTCTCTCAGGGTATTGTAACCCAGGTATGTATTTGGCAGAGATGAGAAGAGTCCTGGGGCCAGGCCGGTCTCTGTGTAGGGTGTGAATGAAGGCTAATTGGGATGCTGTCTGCAGGGAGAGTGGATCTAGCAGCCGCTTCTGTCTGACTTACTCTAATTATCCTGAGTTTCATTCTTCAGCTTGAAAGAAAGAATCAGTGAGGGAGCTTGTTAGACAAGTCCATCTTAACTCACTCTCCACTGAACTCAGCTCATGTTAGATGCTTTTCAATGTCACAGCACTTTCTTTTTAATTTGCTCTCCCTGTCACTACTGGACTTTAGCCAAAACCACTCTCAAGTCTCAAACAAGTTCTTAAACAGCATTATATTAGTGTTTATGGCTTAAAGTAGTGAACTGACACATGACATGGGCTGTGTTCGAAATCGCCCCTACATTATTCCACTAATATAGTCCACTTGAAGGAGTGAATTCGGACACTGAATGCGACGCAAGAACTGCTGCTTTTTCATCATTTGTGCTTGTTTTTTATAATCATTTGAAACTTTGCAAACAGGTAATTCCAGTAGTAATGAAAAGATTTATCGTTAACACTTTATTTAAGGTGACATAGTTACACGTTACTACATAGTAATAACAGTATGTTATGCATAATTACAAGTAACTAACCCTAAACCAAAACCTAACCCTAACCGTAAATCTATAGTAACTACATGTAGTTAATTAATATTACAAAGTACAATGTAACTACGTCACCATAAAATAAAGTGTAACCGATTTATCTTGTACACTGTCACGGAAAATAGAATGTATAAACCTTACAATGCGGGAATTCATTCGGCGTGACCCTCACAGAGAATTATGGGTATTCTCTAGCCGTTGAGTGCACATCGGTTGTACATATTATTGCGGTGTATTATGGGATTTTAATGAGTGCACTCGATAACATCCACTATGGTTTCGGATATTACTTCAAATGGCTGTAACCTCAAATAGTGCCCCATTTAATGGTATGGGGTGATTTGAACACAGATGTCATTTGTCTGACTACACTAAAAGCAAAACTTGCTCATTTGTGCTCCTAATTTAAAATAAATTAAAAAGTAAAAAATGTAAGTGTAGATTCTTTAGAGATGGTCCCACAATATAACATGCACAAATAGGCATGAGAAAATGGAGATGATCAATTATGACAAAATTCAGAAACATAATGTGTGTCATGACAAAGAAGTTTACTTTGACAAACCAAACTTAATATTTTCAGTTTATTTGATAGACTGCAAAAAAGGCAGCTCATGTTAACCGGTTTCACTGTGTAAACATTAATACACAAAAAAACACAATGACAATTAATATTATTAATACTATGAATAATAATACATTATAAAAAAACTGAAAAAATTTGTAAAAAAAACCCTACTTTTTTTACTACTTTAGTAGTAATACTATGTAAAATAAAAACAGTATTAATGATGATCATAATATTAATAATAATAATAATAATACTTAAAGACTTTGGCCAAAATTGAATTAAACCCCCCTCTAAGATTATGCGTGTGCATGCAATTATGAATGTGCGTATGTGTACAGACATAGGAAACCTTGGACAAAAGCATCTGATGTTTGCTTTCCTCCTTTTTCCTCCTCATACCACAAACAAAAACAAATGTACTTCTGGTCACAATGCTAGAGGAAAGCTGAATTTAGAGTTGATTCTGGACAGGAAGTTGTCCAGAAGGTCAGTGCTTTAGGCAACATGTGATCCCAAAGACCCCTTTGAGGAGATGCTCAGTCTGGGAGGGGCAAATCCAAAAGTGGGGCAGTGGAAAGAAAGTGTCAGGCAGTCTAAATTATGGGAGATGACGTCTTTCAATAACAAACAACACCATCATGGGTTCAGTCTTGGCTTCTCAGTGAAAGAGTTTAAAGGCCTTGGTGAAAGACTCTAAAAAGGAGACTAAAGGACGAATAATCCACTCCGTTAAAAAGCTGTTAGTTCGTAATACACCCACTTTTAAAATCCTAAGGCCTGTAATCAGAGTGTGGAGCGCTACAGTGAGGAGAGGCTCTTTAATGTGGCTTTCTTAATAGCCACCTCTCAAAAACTCCTTGTTTCTTGTGATATCTCATGGGAGTGCCAACTGGAGCCTATCCAAGGCAAGGGCCGTCCCAGACCACAGACCAATACGTCAGTCCCGCTTTTATACAGAGCACTGGGACAAAAATACTGAAACACATGGTTTACATTGAAGGGACTTCTCAGCTTTATTCAGCCATCACATGAATAAATTTGATTTTAAATATATTCGGATAGAAAACAATTTAAATAATAATAATAATAATAATAATATTTCACAATATTACTGTTTTACTGTATTTTTGATCAAATAAATGCAGCCTTGGTGAGCATAAGAGTCTTCTTTTAAAAAAACATTTAAAAACTGTACTTCACTTTTGAACGGTAGTGTATGTAATATATAAGTAATAAATATTAAAAATGTAAAATGCAAAATCTTCACTGCAAAAAAAACAAATGCAAGATTAAAGAGAGTGTTGACAACTGTAAATGATTGACTGTTATTTTATGGAAAAAGAGCAGCTTGGACATTGTGCTAAACATCTTTTTTTGTGTTCCATGCAAAAAAGAGAAAGTCATTTTTGTCACTTGTCTCACTTGATTTTGAGATTTTGTCTCAAAATCCAAATGTTGTATTCACAAACCTGGGAATAACAACACCTAGACTTGTTCTGACTGAGATATTTTCATGTAATGACTCTGAGCTCCTGTTTATAGCTGCATGCGACTGTAGGGAAAGCTGGGTTAAATGGGTGGTGGAGGGGACTGTGGGAGAGAGAGAATGACACGGAGCTGATTGGCAGGGGTTCAACTTGCTACACGATTGTCATACTTTCACAGACATTATGTGGGTCAAATTTGCAAGGGGAGGGAAGGAGGTCAGGGGATTCTGAGGGCTACACAGAGACGGCCCACAGAAAGAGCTAAAGAATGAGAGAGAGAGAGAGAGAGAGAGAGACTGGACTTGAGTTTCAAACAGGAACGCCAAGACACCAACTGTTGATGCAATTAGCCGATGGAGCAAAAACTAAACTAAAGGAATGAAGAAAAAGACCCAAAACCAATGGAGTTTTTCTACTCCCATTCAAATAAAGGCTCTTCCCATCGCAGCTGTTATGAGGGTAAATGACTTCCACAGCCAGCAGCGTGCTTATGCTCACGAAGGCTGCATTTATTTGATGAAAACACAGTTGTTTTCTATCCGAATATATTTTAAAATGTAATTTATTCCTGTGTTTGCAAAGCTAAATTTTCATCATCATTACTCCAGTCTTCAGTGTCACATGATCCTTCAGAAATCATTCTGATATGCTGATTTGGTGCTCAAGAAACAATTCTACTTATTATTAATGTCGAACAAACAGTTATGCTGCTTACTATTTTTTCAGGATTCTTTAATGAATAGAAAGTTCAAAAGAACACCATTTATTTTAAAGAAATCTTTTGTATCATTGTAAATGCGTTAAATCAATTTAACGCGTCCTTGCTGAATAAAAGTATAATCAAAGAATTTCTTTGTAAAGAAACATGTTCTTTTGTGCGTCACTGAAAAAATTTGATAGTTGACGTACGTGGTAAGACTGTGTGTAAAGATGTTTTGTGCAAATTTTGTTCATGCCACTCACACAGAAACCCAGAAATACCAAGAGCATAATAAAGTCGTGCACTGTATCGAAAAGGAAAAGAGGGAGGGGAGAGAGAGTGATAAAGAGGGAGGGTGAAAAAAAAAAAACACAAAGCTGACTTCACTTGGAAAAGAAAACCAGCATTGTGCTCCAGCTCTGGACCAATGACGTCTTCCTAGTGCAATCTGTATGTGTAAAATGATTTACTAAAGCAGCTGTGGTGTTGGCGAGAGAGGGGCTGCAGCTAAAGTGACCCCAGTGCGCTTCACCTACTTCTACTTTACACTCTCATCATTTATTTATGTCTATGTGATCTCAATCCTCTCCAATAAAATCATTATTTGAAGCTTTGAAAATTAACCTGAGAAAACCAAATAAATTGAAACCAAAATAGAATATATTTAAAGGGCACATATTATGGAAAACATCATTTTCTTTACTCTTTACTTTTAGTCTGGACACATTTTGATTGAAGTCTGCATGAAACAGAAATTTACCCTGTGTATTTACTAAATGCATATTATTGATCTTATTGTGAACAATTCATCCAGGCATTTTTTACTTTTTTATTTGTTCATGTCGGACTTCTCCGATCCTTTTGTCAGCATAAACCATGCCCCTTTCTTACAATCGACTACAAGCTTGGAATCAGATCTGTCTCCATCCAATCAACAACTGATGAACTGAACCAAGTCCCCTACATTTTCAATATGGAAGAAATGATCTGTCATTATCTGTTGGATGAATTTCCATGATCTTCCCAGTAATTTGTGATTTTCTGGATTTTTAAAACCGTTTTAAGAGTGATTCATTATTGAATCATTCAGACTGATTTGTGAATCTGTTCAACTGACTCATTTAAAAGAACCAAGTCAAAAAATGTATTCACTCACAAATGATTATGTTTATGGTGTTACAAAAGTGTGGGTTATACTCCAAAGCTTTAAAGATGGTTAAGATGCTGTTTAATGAATTCAGGATGTGATGCAACCTTGCCCTCACAACAGCTGGCTTCCATTTCTCATCTTTATCTATTCTGCTCCAAGGCCTGATCCTCTTCTCTGTCCTCCTCTCAGCCCTCTTTGCTCCATTTTTCTCTTCACACATGGAAATATACAGATAAACATGCTCCGCCAAAGACAACCACCAATCTTTTAGCCACTAAAACAAACACATAGGCCAGTATCTTCCCACATGCACAGATAGAAGGGGGCAGGGAGGGGCAGCTGGATCCTAAAGGGAAGAAATAGGGGAGAAGTCGGAGAGAAGGAGCGGGGCTGGTTTCCCCTCCACTGAGGCGTCTCTGGAGACCCCACAGGAAGGACAGACTCCAGTCTCATTTTGTTGCTTGCAGCCTTAGAGAAAAGCACTTCACGGAAAGTTCCAATTAAAGAGTAACGTGAGACTTCATGAGACTCTTTTAAACTAAATTAGACGGAATAATTCCTGATGTCAGCAATGTGTGCAATTTGAAATGAAGACGGCATTTACTGACTTTATTAAGTGAATATTTAAATAATAATAATAAAAAAGTAGTGAACAGAGAAATGCATTTATACTGGCTGTGATGTGGTCAGACTTACCCTTGGAAAGATTTACATGCTAACCAAATTTTCATTCAAAATCCCACAGTGACTTCAGTTATTGTTACTATAGTAAAACTGTGGTAACTTGGCATACGCTCTAAACTTGATTAAGAAATTAAAGTCTGCTTGAAATGAAAGTTGACTGACTTTAGCTGGCAGTAAACTGGTGGTTGGAGGAAAATGGTTTAAGGATGTTTGTCAAAGCAGTCAAACTGACGTCCCCAGAGAAGAAACATCATCCCGGAGGGGAAGCAAATTTTCAGATTTTTTTTACAGAGAGAGAGAGAGTTAAAATTAACTTGCATTGATAAATTGTTCACCACAAGGCTAGTAATGTGCTCTAAAGCCCAAAGTAAACTTCAGTTTTGACGCAGTTTTGACAGCTGATTGTGTAGTCTTTCGAAGTATACTGTGTCTTTGTCCAGTGCCAGTGTCTTTCCAGAAGTTATAAGCAATAAAAATGTCTTTGTACTCATTTAAATTAGACTTACGTGTATTTTGTTGTTCTGTCTGTTTCTTTTTTGACTGTGTCAATGGTGACAATGACTTTGGCCAGTGTTGCCACCTTGTCGACAAACTGATTAGTTCAAGCCGTATCTGAGAGCTGAGTGTACAGAGTATGCACAATTAGAAAAATCTGTGCTTCTCTGATAAAGTGTTTACTGGCATGAGGGTGGAACAACCTGCCACTCACATGAGATCACAGCAATAGCAAACCACAACAATCCAACAATCCAATACATTTTCAATGGACAAATCAAGTCTCACCCTACAGTTTCACTTGGGATATACAACACAATAGGGAAGAAATGACTATCACAACTTCAGTTTCATGCTGACAAAAAAAAAAAAAAAAAAAAGTAAATAGGGCCAAATTTGACCCCACGGTGTCTACGAAGTTTAATGAACTCATTAAAATAAGCGATACGGTCTACACTGGATGCAGTTCATTGAGACACCAGTAAATTGACGCCTCGTTCCATTTCTGAAATACTCCACACGCTTGCACTACTTTTGACAACCTTTTTTTTGCCTTGGCTTTTGGCTTGTTTAGTTGGGGACAGTTAATATTCAACAAAATGATTGATCTGCCCTACTGGACGATGACGTAATTTTCTTCTAGAAACAAACTTTGTAGTATTATTTTCATGTTATCACTGTGAAGCTGCTTTGATGCAATCTGTATTGTAAAAAGCGTTATATAAATAAAGGTGACTTGACTTGGCAACAGTACAAATATAGATTTAGAATTTTTTATTTGATGCGTTTAGTGTAAACAGCCTTAAAGGCAGAGTAGGTGATTTATACCAGAAAAATTTTTTGTTATGCTGGTTGAAAGTCTCTTCACATCCTGATAGCAATCACTATAAGTTAAGTGGTCTAAATGTTTTTATATGTATTTATATCGACTGTGGGAGGCATAGGACCATAAAATGTTCGTTTAATCACTGCATTCGGTCCGATGTCCTACCTGCCTCTTATGTATTTTTATACCTCTGCATATTCTGCTCGCACAGACATCAAACATCATAAACGTGTTTCATGCATGTTATGTGCTTTGAGACATGAGGTAGTTTACTATCATCTCACATGACACTTTTGTTTGCTCCCTGTTAAGCGTTCATGTGCTTTGAAGGAGACGCTCTGAAGGGAGGGTGGGATCTTCTGCTTTCAAAGCTAGCTCGGTATTGCTAGCCTCTCCGAAAATTGCCTACCCTACCCTAAAGTGGTCACAGCACGACGCAAGCTCACAGACTGTTAGCTGATCACTGAGCACACATGATGATGAGATAGTCTGGATTTATTTATTTTTTTGCTTCAGATGGACACCCTCCCACAGGACTCCAAAAAGAGGTCAGTTTCTCTCTTCCGGAGCAGACCGCCTCAGGAATGCAAGCTCCAGGCCTCTGCCGTAAAGCTCTGACAGGGCAAAATTGAAAGAGAGGAAGCGAGTGAAGAGAAAGAAAAGTGTTGTGCAGACAAGGTCATCTCTGTACGTGGGCCATCACAGCTCATTCTTTCATACAGTGCGGACAAAGACACTCTGAAGGGAACACCAGGGCGGGACTGAGGAGACGATTCACTGCCTCTCTCGGTCTATCTCTCAAAAGGACAAAGGAAAGATAAAGTTCACTTGTTTAACAGTAAACTTAGTTAACTGTGAGTACTGCATATATGAGATCCATGCTTATTGTTGGTCTGAAGTTTGTGAGAACTTGTGATTTTTTTTGCAGTAGTCCAACAATTTTTGTTGAATCAATGATATCTCATTGTTTCAATATCCCACACAGCTGTATATTAAACATCAAATATGTTCTGATTGGCTGTCAGTTTGTCACTTCCACTTGTGAATCAAATAAAAGGTTTATTGAGTTAAGGCCTGTTCACACCAAGAACGATAACTATAAAGTTTTAATAGTCATTCTAATTCTATGAGAATAGGGAAGTACACACCACAACTATAATGATAATGACACAGAGGAATAATATCACTGAAATAACTTTTAGAACGATAATTTTTTAGCTGATGAATGGAAAAAACTGACACGGTGCCAATCAGAATCCACCCGACTTTAAAGAGCTTGCGTATTTAAAGCGCCTGACGACATAACTGCAGTGTGCAATATCATCCATTAGGTTGGACGCTAATAATTATCATTATAATTAACTTTATAGGTATTGTTCTTGGTATGAATGAGCCTTTAAATGAAGTAAAGTAAGCATGTGAACACAAAGACTTCCAGTTACGCAAGGTCTATTTCACACACACAAATGTTTTCAAATACTTCATAACGCAATGTACAAAGTAAAAATATTCAATGTATTAAAATCACCTCAATTCATATGAGGTATTGATTAGGTCTTCACAACATGCGCGTACTTGTAGAGTGTTTGGTCCAGCCAACAGCACACCCACATACAAGTTAAAATGAACTAAATCTCAGATTAAGAAGGGAGGTGAAGACTCCCTTCACCGAGATGATGTAACATCTTCTAAGCAGTGTTTTGATTCTGCAGAAGGATAATATATCCTCAGATCTTTTCCCTGTGTTTTTTTTTTGTTTTGTTTTTTGATTAGTCCTCTGGTTCTCATGCACTAGCCCCGACACAGGACATACACAATCTCATCAGCGTGTCATCAACATCAGCACAGATGCAGTAAACAGTCGTGAGAGTGGAAGCCCACCTCCTCTTGTGACGCATAGTTGGGAGCCGCTGGATCCACAGACCAGTAGCAGTAATCAAACCCAAACTCCATCAACTTCTCCCTGGAGTCAGCCAGTCCCTCCGATCGCCCGTCCAAACGCCCCTCCAACTATATAAAGGGGAAAAAAAGAGTGATAAACGGGAGGTGGTTAGCAGAATAAACTAGATTTGTACATTTTCTGAAGAGCGGTCCTTCCTCCCGGCCACAATGCTGTTCTGGGGTGTGCTTCCTGTACACTGATGTCATATTACGATGCGTCATTGGAGAAACGAACTAGCTAGTAACGACTGTTTCCCAAAACTGTAGTAATTTTGTTGCACATCCAACGTTCAAAGTCAAACCATATTGGTTCAACATACATGTTGTTGATGCCATGCAGATGGTGGAGTAAAAACTTCTGCTAATTCTTCGGTTAGAGATTGAATTCATGTCAGATTATTGCTGTAAATAATGATTTCTGTTTTCTTGGCTTTTTTTTAACCGATTGATTCAATGGCAACACTATTAACACCGAAATGAATCTGCAGCAGTCAGGTGGTACAGGTCAGTGCTCTTTAAGTTGTTTATGTTCCTTATTATTGTAATGTTATGTGCTTTGAGACATGAGGTAGTTAAATGCCGTCTCTATTGACGCTTTTGTTTGCTCCCTGCTGTGCGTTCATGTGTTTTGAAGGAAGCGTGGCTTTGGAGACGCTCTGAAGGGAGGGTGGGATCACTATTGCTAGCCACTCAGAAAATTGCCTACCCTACCTTTAAAAAAAAAAAAACTTTCATTTCTTAAAAGGCATTAAATTATATTTGTACATGTATATATACACATGATGATTGGATGCAATAGCTTGCTTATTTTGCTCAATTATATATTTAACTCCACGTTATACTGACAAGAAACGATGCTTCGAACCACAGTTCGAGAGCTGTAGTTCAGAACACAACTGCGATTCTGTTTGCGAATGTTTGTTGGAACTAGTTTCAGTAAACAATGTTTCTATCAATGGAAATTGCGAACATAACTGGCTGATGATGGTTCTGAGAAAATGCACCCCTGGGTGGTTGCCGGAGAGGTGTTATGCAGTTGCTAGGGTTTTAAGAGTGTTTTTATGGCATTGCTATCTCTCCTCAACAAGCCATGCAATTTAAGGTACATGGTAAAGTGTAATACTCAGGGTTAGTGGTTTATTGAAATCCCTAAGAATGAGCAGTAGTGATATTTAACAACTTCACTAAAACATAAATCAGATTACATCACATATAGTCACTGGCGCCAGTGATATCATGTTTTCTGTTAAAATGATTGAAGAGGTTTCACACACTGTTCGTTATCCAGCAGCCAAGTTTTCTATTATAGCGTTTTCCAATACAACAACACTCATAACAGCTGATAACTCTTCATTATGATTGCTTCTGATTAAGTGCTGCCACAAACTACATTACACTCCATTGAGAAAAGTGATTTTTCCATTGAAAGTCTGTTTAGTCCATTTAATCGGTTACTAGGAGACAAGCGCTTTATGTGTTCAATTTTTCTACTAATAATATTACAGCACACTGATGCCAAGAAGCAAGGCTGTGTGCCTATAGCCTACGCCTACTCTTCAGCGCACTCAAAGACAACAATTAGGAAGTAGTTAGGCTGGGGGACAAATGACTTAAGCATCTGAGCATGACCTGACTGTCAGCATCAAGTTATTACCCAGATCTCAGCAAACAGATACCACATAAACCTCAGCAGTTTATTCGCCCAGTCAAACAGATCTTCACTGCACAGCGTGTGCATTTGGAGGAGCGTGCAGAAACATGCCCGGGCATTGCCAGCCAATCACCACGACAACGTTACTTTTGCTGCTCTGGTGTGTAATAATTATTCACAAAATGGCAATCCTGCAGCTGACTTAATGACCTCACAATATGGCCCACAGCTACACTAATGAGCCCTAACACTGCACTCAGCACTGTTATATTTAGGCTCAATAATAATAAACAAAATCAGATCTGATTATATTGCCATGCTCCAATAGGCCTGGTATCCTGAAACAATACGAAACACAAGTGCTAACTAGCATTTTCTTCCCACAACGGCACTGGCGGACCGGCTGAACCATCGTGAGACAGGCAGGAAGAGTCATCATGTTAAAGAAGACATTTTCCTTTAAAGCATGTGGTTTAAAATGTTTTAAGATGATATGCATTTGCTTGTTAGTGTTGTATACTTCTACTAATTAAGTAACTTATAGGGCCCTATTTTAACGATCTGAAACGCAAGTGTCAAAGCGCAAAGCGCAAGTAACTTTGTGGGCGGGTCTCGGCGCTGTTGCTATTTTCCCGGCGGGATAAATGACTATTGCGCCAGGCGCAAATCTAAAATGGGTTGGTCTGAAGTAGCTTCATTATTCATAGGTGTGGTTTGGGCGTAACGTGAAATAAACCAATCAGAGCGTCATCTCACATTCCCTTTAAGAGCAAACGCGCTTTTTCCATAGCGGATTGCTATTGAAACGGCGGATTTGCCAGGCGCGCGCCAGGAGCAGTTCACAGCCAAGGAGAGCAACGCTCTCGTCACGGCCGTAAAAGAGAGAAGTTACATTGAAATGGAGAAACCCACCCAAATTAACTTCGGTTAAACAGGCGTATGATAATTTGGGTAAATGTGTAAGCTAGATGTATGCTTTTATAATAAATAGTCTATCTATCTATCTATCTATCTATCTATCTATCTATCTATCTATCTATCTATCTATCTATCTATCTATCTATCTATCTATCTATCTATCTATCGTAATAATGTATTCAAAAATGAAAACTGCTGCTTCTGTGTAGATGAGAGAATCAAAGTGTAGGCTATGTGCGTTGTGCACACGCTACATTGATTATGGCCAAGCATGCGCCCTTAAAATAGCATATGAATAACATGCGCAACGCGCCACTGACTTTAAACTATTTTTTCCTGGTTAGTGGCGCAATTGTTTTCTAAACCTGCAAAATAGCATGAATGAACGTTTGCGCCGGAACACGCCTCCTCTTTGCGCTGAACCGCCCCCGGGAGCGCAAGTGTATTTCCTAACTTACCGACGTGCTTCTGTGGAGGGAAAAGTCCGCTTTGCGCGGGTGCAAAATAGGAATGATACATGCGTCGGTGTACAAAGTCACTTGCGCTGGGTGCAAGATAGGGCCCATAATGTCCACTGGCACAATGTGTTACTGTGATTTTACTGGTATGGCTGTAATCGTATTTTGTTCATTGATGAAATGTGGTTAATATGCTGGTAATTCTGTATATTTTATTAAAGTTCAGCAATGAAATGTAAAATATGAAACCTGAATAAAGCTGTTGATGTGAACCAATAACTTGTGTTGTTGAATATATAACAGTAAAATTAAAAAACAATAATAATAAAAATAACAGTATAATGCTGTACTTTATTTGACCGAGTATGCTTAAAACTGATATAGTTTACCATTGTCTATACAATGGAAGTCAGAGGTCACCAAAACTGTTTGATATAAAACCAGATCCTAACTTTTTACTGAACAATAGATGAAGATAATAATGCATCTGATCTTTCATATTTCCTTGGACCTCTGTATTCTGAACAAATAATACAATGTCAATTTGTGTCCCTCTTAATTTCTGTATGAAGTCTTCCCGTCAGCTTTCCACGCCTGTCTTTTGTTTGTTTATGTCAGCCCATCTTTTCCCTTGAAAACTGTCCTACTTTCCTTAAATAACTAGTGGAAAGCAAGTCTTTGTCTTGCTCTCGTGCTCACAGCAGGTGACCAGATGTGGCTCCTGCTATTTCATTAATCCATCAATCATGAACTGAACGCAAGGGAGTATTTCCTGCTTCAGAAGGAAGAATGTAGGCTATGCATTAGTCTAAACATTTAGACACACATACTTATTTAAATCAATTTAAATAAAATGTCTATTTTTTCTAATTACATACACTACCATTCAAAAGTTTGTGGTCAGTAAGATGTTTTTAATGTCATTGAAAGAAGTCTCTTATACTCAGCAAGATCATTTATTTGATCACAAATACAATAAAACAGTATTATTGTGAAATTTTCTATTTTAAAAATATTTAAAAAAAATTATTCCTGTGATGCAAGACTGAAATTTTCAGTCTTCAGGGTCACATGATCCTTCACAAATCATTATAATATACTGATTTCTTGCTCAAGAAACATTTCTTCATATCACTGTTGAAAACCGTTGTGCTGCATAATATTTTTGTGGAAACCATCATAAATTTTTTCAAGATTCTTTGAGGTGTAGAAAATTAAAATTAAAATAAAAAAAAGCATTATTTAATTTTAATGCACCCTTGCTGAATAAAAGTGTTTATTTCTTTAGAAAAAATAATGATGATACCATCTAACTGACCGCAAACTTTAGAACAATAGTGTACATTTTGGCCTGTAGTGCCTGTAGTTATCACTATTTGGTCCAGAAGCAGTCCATCTTAAAAGTCATCCCATCGATCAGGTTTTGAAGCTCTTTAGTGAAGAATGAGGTGTGGAATGACATTAGAAAGTGTAAGGCTTGTTTAGGCATTTGGGGTTTCCAAGAGGAAAGCGATAATTGCATGGTGCTGCTATTCGAATATGTTTACTCAGTTCATACATGCATAAATAAACAACTGAGTAATCCAGCAGGAAGGGAATAATTTTCACTATAAACTTCCTGTCACTGAGATACTGCAAATAGCTGTCTAATCCTGACACTGACTCCTCTTACAACAAACTCTTCTTCTATGCTTTCACTATTCATGAATCCCTCCATGTTCTAGCTTGTACTATTCTACACTTCTCATCATAGATATACGTAGATGCCACATTCGACCGCTCTAAACACGGGGGCGCCCGCCATCTTGGAACGTTCAAAGTGTCGTCACTCACAGTAAGAATCAATGATGCCGCAACATTGCATAGCTTCTGGTTGTAAAACTGCCCTTAAGAAATGGGATAACCTTTCACATGTGAGAATGTCAAGTCAAGTCAAGTCAAGTTTATTTGTATAGCGCTTTTCACAATACAGATTGTATCAAAGCAGCTTCACAGTATTAAATTAAAATAATACAACAAAGTTTGTTTCAAGAGGAATTTATTGATTGATAAAATTAAATTAAATATCCCCAAAATATCCCCAACTGAAAGAATGTGTTGGTTTGTGTTTTTATATGTATTAACTCATTACCGGTTTTTAAACTATGGTAACTTTTTAATGTTGTGTTAGCTAACGCATTTGTCTTGTTGTATTGTGTTAAGGCCCTGATATACTCACGGCGAAGTTCACTAGGGGTAAAAAGAAGTTTTAAATTCGTGAGCAGCGATATACTGTATCAGATATAGATAATCATACATGCGTCTAACTACGGTTGCAGACTCACAGTCAACTCGCTCTCGGCTTTGACCATTCCAAGATGGCAGAAGACTTGCGTATCGCGGCCCAAATAAACAGCCGCAAATGAGGGATCTATGTATACATATCTATGATTCTCACGTTTATTGCCTTTTTAAGATCGCTTCATGTATTCCTGATTTGGATTAAAGGATCTGCTAAATGAATAAATGTTAATGTAAATGAATGTCAACAACTGTGGTATTTCTGTGTTTTATAAAAGCATGTACTTTCTGACACCATACACTTTTAAACTGATGGATTTCTCTAAATCGTTCATAAATAAGGCTCAATAATTATGGAAAATAAATATGTATTAAAAAAAACAAAAAAATGACTTTACCTTCACATTTCGGACCCTCACTACTTTGTCCTCCACTTGTACAGCTAACCGTCCTCCATCCAGATTCTCCCTGCAGAACAAAAACAAACAGACTGATATTCAAGACACTGTACAGAGCACTGCTAAGTAAACATTTACAATACAAGCATATTCATTATTTTTTATAGACTAGTTCCTTATTAATAAATGATTGCTGTTAAAACACGCTAAAAGATTAAGGTGACACCATATCCCAACAAGACGCAATGCAATGAGTTTCCAGTGACAAGCAATTTGTCTGTCCAAACCAGATGCGACGCGACTACGAGACGTGACAAAACCAATCAAAATCACAGCCAATCAGAAGAGCATGTGGGCGGAGTCTCTCTGCAAACACACTGCAGTTGCAATGAAATAGATAATCAAATTCATAACTATTACACCATTTTGACATTATTAAAAAATACATAATGAGTGACTGAAACAATCTTTTTTGAAAACACTTGTTTGTTTACATTGAGTTGACAGTTTGAACATTCTTGTTTCCTTTTATTTATTTTCAAGATCTGAGGTGAATTATCCATTGTTGCTTTCAGTATGGCTATAAAAGGGCACGCAAAATGATATTCAAACTAACATTTAACATTAAATAAAGCGTATGGGTCATTCCTGGTATTCGTGCCTTTTGGCAATCATAAAATGTGGAAGGTGATGTAAAACATTTGAAAAATGATTTTTGGTCAAACTCAGGTAAATAAATGTTACCGTTTATTAAACAAAATAAATGGAATGGAAAATCAAATGAACAAATGTATCAAATACTTATGATTCTAATTTATGGACATTGGGCACTGTGTACATTGAACAACTTGGGTTTAATGTACACAGATAGTGAAATAGTGAATATATGGTTCAAAATGCTGTAAAACAAAAGTATTAATCAATGTCAATATGCTTAGAAAGACAGGTTTAAAATGTATATTGTTCAATGTTATAAGGCAGTAAGATCATAATCTTTACTGGGGACACAAAGGGCACAGAATCCCAGGAACGACCAACATAAACAGTACCTGAGATTATTATTGTCATACTTTGTGTTGTTCCTGCCGCAATGTTGCCAAAAAATAGAAAACGTTTCTAAAATAGGATTGTTGAGTATTGCAGTTGGGACAAAAACTTTGATTATGAATAGATACCTTTAATCAAATGTCACTGTGTCGCGTCTGGTTAGAACACGGTGTGAAAGTGTAGAATGTATAAGGCCATTAAAAATATCAAAAATGAACCAGATATTTGGAATATGAAGGCAAAAAAAGCCCACATAGAATTATTCTGTTTTTTTACACTATTATTCAAAAGTTTGCTGTATTTACTTTTATTTACCATGGACTGATTAAATTGATCAAGTGACAGTAAAGACATTAAACAATGTTACAAAAATATATCTATTTAAAAAAAATGATGTTCTTTTAAAGGTGCTCTAAGCGATGTCACGCGTTTTTCAGGCCAAAACATTTTTGTCACATACAGCAAACATCTCCTCAATATCCGCTAGCTGCCTGTCCCCTGAACACACTGTAAAAAAAGCGCTGTCTCTGTAGACAGCCCAGGCTCCATAAACGGCAAGAAAAACAAACTGGCCCAGCCTGGACCACGAAAAATAACAGTGTTCCAGCCAATAACCGACAAGAATGATTTGGGGGTGGGGGGTGGGGGTTGGGGGGTTAGTGCGCGTGCACATGAAGGGGGGTGTGGGGAGTGGAGGAGAGAGAAGCATGAAGAGGGAAGTTAGCTAGAAGAGAGATGTCCTAAACAACAACTATCGTTAAAATTATATTCTCTTGCATTTTGATATGGCCGACACATGACCAAAGAGACGACGTTCCGCTGAACAAATAGCAAAGAAGAGGGAAAAGGAGAAGGAACGCTCAAAGTCCCGAATTTACATCGGAAAAGCCTCTGACTCGTTCATAACTGTTTCAGGAAGCACGGAAGGGAGGGGGAGGGGACGAGATGAGGAGGAGGGAGGGTCGAGCTAGCCTCCGTTTTGTTTGACGATACTTCGAACGTCAACAAGAAGTGACGTCACCCAACATCCGCTTTAGAGCACCTTTAACCTTTCTACTCAAAGAATCCTGACAAAAAAAAATTATCATGTGCCATGTGACAGGATTAGTTTCTGCACATAATTTTTTTTCTCCAAGATAACAGACTTAATTTATATGTAACTTTTCTGTTTTTATATTGCATGGTTTCAATGACTCCAGGTCAACATTGAGCTTTCTAAAACCCGCAGAGGCATGTTTATTTGACTGTGATCATATTCAGATAGGGCAGCAGAGTGAGAGGCCAGGGGTCTGCAGGATTCGTCTGCTCAGAGAAGGTCAGTTTTAAATGAAAACAGAGCGCTGAAGCTGAGAAGCTGAGCTGAAGCAGGTGTGTGCGTGAGCGTGCAGGATATGTGTGTCAGTGTGTGAGAGAGCAGCGAGGACAGCTGTTCAATCTCTCCAATATCGGGTTCCAGATAAACTGATGCAAGAGAATGAAATCCAGTGTAGGAGCATGGCTGTGTACAAACCTGAAGTCTGACAATGTGAGCAGGCTGGGGAAGGCCTTGTCATCTACACTGCATCCTAAAGCTAAAGTGTGTCATTTTTCAATGTTAAAAAATGTTTTCTTCCTATCCAGCTCAATGTGCAAACACACACACACACACACAACTATAAGTAAGTCACTTGTATGTTGACTTTCACACTGTGACTCTGTGGCACTTTCAAAACACTGCCAACGTCAATTTCTGGCTCAGTTTGGGGTGGAACAACCTGTTTGTTGTTGATGTTTTTATGGAACCACAAAAACATAAAAAAGACTGTATATAAATTGAAATCATCTTACACTAAATGAGAAACGAGATATTCAAAACACTTAATAATGGCTCAAACAGTGTCAGATTAAGAATGGCTAGAAACACCATGTTCATCATGGGTTTGCTTCACAGGGAACTAAAATAAAATACACCTGTGAATGTAAGCTGCTTTGGAGAAAAGCGTCTTCTAAATGCATAAAAAAAATTTAATAATATTTAATAAATTCTTATTTAAAATTATGATTAGTGATGCACCGATATGAACATTTTGGCCGATACCGATAACCGATAATTCTTTATATTTGAAAGCTGATAACCGATATTTTGGCAGATAAATGTAAATCCGAATTTTAAAATACTTTGAGAGCCTGATTACAAATACAAAAGGCTCACCGTTAAAAAAGCCATGTCCCAGACACTTCGACATAAATCAGACAGGGGAAAAAATACTATGAAAGTCAGTGGCTACTGTCAACTGTCTTCTTTCAAAAATATCTTCTTTTGTGTTCAACAGAAGAAAGAAACTCAGACAGGTTTGGAACAATATGAGGGCGAGTCAATGATAAGTTTTCATTTTTGGGTGAACTATCCCTTTAAGCAATGTACTCATCCACCGAAGCCTGGGAGCTTGTTATGAAGCTCTTAGCTTGTGTAGTACATGGGTCTGTTTCACTCTGCCAATGATGAATGAAGGCCCTGTCCACAACCACAACAACCTACCTTGCCTATCATTGTGTGTGTGTGTGCGCATGCTTCTGCCTAGAAATGGTGCGTTTTATAACATAATCAGTGGAAAGAAAAAATAACTCTCGTTATGAGGAAAGCATGTTTACAAACTTGGATTTCTGTGCCATTCCCACACAACTCCTGCCATCTCCAGGAATGAGTATTAGTTTGAATAGCTAAACTATTCAATAGCTGAATAGCTAAACTCAAAAAGAAGGCTAAAAGAAGTTGTATTTCAAGCATTTGACAAAAGCAAAAAAAGTGCAAAGAGTCAAATATTTATTATGCGCATGCTCATAAAAACCAACGGCTGTCTATTAAAAGGCCATCTTCATTAGCACAATAGTGTTGGAAAGCCATGAAGTCGTTCTTTGTGATGCACGCTTCAGGGAGACTCTTTAAATGTCAAGGCTAGCAGAAACGGCCAAACACACGCACACATCTTTGTGTCTAAATCTGGGAGGAGTCTCTTTACCCCCCTGTCCAGCACCCACATACTGTAGTAATTTGGCTAATGCTGGAGGGTGGGGCAAGTGGGCTCTCATGGGGCAAACTCTGTTTGAAAACCCCCCTTTTTAAAAAGTTAAAACAAAACACATGCTTTGGATTTTTACTAACACAGCATACATAACATTTGTAATGCAATTTTGTGAAACTGATAAAAACAAGATCTTAAAATCATACAGTACCAGATAAACTTTTGGGGGAGGGGTTTTAAGGGGATTTAATGAGATTTTGGAGATTATAGTAAATGTATTGTGCACAAAAAGCAAAACACATTGTTATTAATCTCTAACTTAACATGCACTGCTGATACATTCTCTCCATTTATGCACTGCTTACACACATTTTTGAATAGGCTTTGATTGAGTTTTTTTTTATCTCTAAATTGATGCATAAAACTAGTTACCTATACATTAACTTATATACATAACATATGCAATATAAAGAGATGTAGCTACATGCAAACATAATGCAAAAGTTTTTTTGAATGGCAGCTTATTTGTTTCAGTTGGCTGTCAGCGCAGGTCTATTCCCAGACATAGCAACAGTACAACAACTCAAGGCTGTTTATGTACTTCATAGGACATCATTCAGCAGTTTTTGTCATGCACTTTTACAATCAATTTCATATAAGATCCATGAAAGCTGGTCGTACCTGGAGTTCAGCGGACGGACTCGAATCGCGACTTTCACGTTTGCCATTCGTTTGACACCAGGCGGAGGAGGGAAACGATGAATTAAAGTTCAGCTGTCCGTTAGAGTCCATTTATTAAATGTCTCCACAGCATAGAATTATCCCGAGCAGAGTAATGAAACCGAATACACGTTTTTCGGGTCATGTTATTGATATCGTCTAGAGTCTAGACAATCAGAGCACATAATGAAGCCGTGGCCGCAGTTGAACTGCGCTAAAACTTCCTGCCGTCTCTTCAGGAGGGGAGATTACGAATCCTACTATAGCGAAGGCTCTGCTCATGAATATTCAGAGTGCAACGTGACGTTAGTTCAATAGTACTTTCTGATTTGCTGAACGAGTAAGCTTACTTTGCATAAGGCGTGGCTTCCAAACATTCATTATGATTTTTTACTAGACGTTCGTTCAGTAGGACTTAAACATTAATGAGCTCAGCCATCGCCATAGTAGGAAACTAGGGCAAGAGAAACAAAGGCGAAGTGCTCGCCTGAAGGCACTCGTTAACTGCCTGTCTGTCTCTGCTTTATAAACTTAATGACTTAATTAGTCATTTAGACAATTGTCTTGAAAGAAATCAATATTTTTATTCAGCAAGGAAGCATTAAATTGAACAAAAGTGACAAAGACATTTATAAAATTACAAAATATTTCCATTTCAAATAAATGTTTTTCTTTTGAATGCTGTTCAAAATTAAGCGGCACAAGTCTTAAATATGAAATGTTTGAGCAGCAAATAAGCATATTAGAATGATTTCTGAAGCAATAGCGGCATTTGACCAATCATTTTCCACGATTTAAGGAAAAATTCATAATCTGACAGATACTGCACTCACATTGAGCAACATCTACCTGATGACGTATTTTAAAGCCGATAGTAAATTAGCATGAATATCCACTATAGACATTTTCCAGACTTCTCCTTGACTTAAAGGGATAGTTCAGCCAAATATGAAAATTCTGTCATTACTTATTCACCCATAAGTTATTCCAAGCCTGCTGAACACAAAATATAAAACATTTTGAAGAATGTAGATAACCATAGTTTATGATCCCCATTGACTTTTTTATGACACCACCCATTATAATTTTTTCTATACTACGGAAGTCAATGGCGACCAGCAACTGTTTGGTTACCCATATTCTTCAATATTCCTTTATTTTCAACAGAAGAAAGAACTTCATGCAGGTTTGGATCAACTTGACGGTGAGTAAAAGACAGAATTTTCATTTTTGGGTAAACTATACCTTTAATGTATTAATTTCCATGACTTTAAATTTTTTTAAAGTTCACAACAACTGTCATGTATTTTGTAAGATGTATAAAATCATGTATATGCCCTGCATATGGACTCTAACTTTGCTATAAAGAAACTCATGCATGTTCACAACTTCACAATATCACATTTTATTACTTTAGATGCAGGTTTAGAATTAAACAGATAAAATTGTCCAACATGAACAAAGTGCAAATTTTTCACAAATATAGACTATAAGAAATGAATACAAACCAACTCACCAAAAAGCAGAAAAACATTTACAAACACTTAAAATAAATAAATAGAATTTCATGACAAAGAAGCACAGTGAATGGTCTTTATCATGTTCTACTGCGAGGCTGTATAAGTGAAAATTGGCAAAACCCTGTTAAAATGTCCCACAAAATGTTTTGAAGATTTATAATCAATGACTGGTCTATCAACTCAGCATTTTTTGAGCAGCAAATATTCTAACAATAAATTAGACTTTAAAATATTTTTAAAATCATATATATTGTAGGTTTAAACATTCTTTCTTTTGTTCAAATATGCATAACTCATTGCCTATTCATCCAATAGTGTTTGGCTGGGATTCATGTGTAGAGTTGGTAATGCCGACACGTGTCCCCCTAGTGGTCATTGAGAGACCTGCAGTATGTCCCTGTGGTTTGGCAGTGAAGGCACTGGGAACTGGGTGGTCAGGGAGAGCTGCTGAAACTTCTCTACCGACTCCTACAACAGCAAATGAGAAAAGCCATCAGAGAGAAATTTGTGAGAATTCCAGCCTCAGAAAATCATGTTTTGTTGTCTCTAAAATAATGAATGAACAGCATTATGTAAGAAGCAATTACCTCTGGCCAAGATAACGCTGACAACTTTGGCCAGTTGGTTCCCACTTCCTTCTCTCCTAAAAGACCTCTCTCTATTAGCTGTCTTATCAGGAACAGGTAGTCATTCCTCTGTAGGATTAAAGGATAAACCAATGTTTACATCAACACTGTTGTTGTCGTCACCTAAAACTAAACCTATAAAAAAAAAAGGTTCTCAGTAATCAAAATATAGCTAATATATGAATGGAGTATAAATATTAAATAAACAAAAATGTCAACTTAAACAAATTAGAAATTTAGTCTTGTCAACTAACTGACAAATATGTGTAAGTGCTAAAATACAAAAATTAGTGTTATAAAAAAAAATAAATAAAAAAAAAATAAAAAAAAGATATATATATATATATATATATATATATATATATATATATATATATATAATAAAAACAAGTCAAAAGCACATTACAAAGTTACTAAAACTAGAATTAAAATAACACTGTAAAAAAAAATAAAAATAAAAAAAATGCACACAAGTTAAGAATGTAACAGCTCTGCAAAACTGCATCAACAACACCAAGGTTTGATCAGCGGTTTTACCTCACTATCTGTGGCACTGGAAATTGCAGTCAGGGTGGGTTCACTGTAGAGAAGGTGTAGAGGTGGAGAGGGACTCCGAGTCCACAGAATTAAAAACTTTTCCAGAAGAGCAGGTCTCTTGTTCCCCTCGGCTGAAAACACCAGAGGAAGCTCCCCAGATACTGCACATGGAAACAAACACAAACAGACACATTAGGGTATTAATCACTTTCAGAATTGACTTCATGTACCATTCTCAGTTTTGCATTAATTGTTCTCTCACCAAGTTTGCAGGCCATCTGAACAGTACAACGCAACAGCATCTGCTCGACCACAGGAGCGAGGAGCTAGAAAAAGACCAGGACACAGGAGAGAATTTGTAAGAAAGGTAAACCATTCTAAATAAAGAATTAAAAACATTGAATGGTGTTAGTACACTGAAGTAGTAAGGGGGGGGTCTGATTACTTTTCGGCATCCAAGTGTTTGTCCCACTCTGTCCAGCAGAGACTCAATCTGATGAACAGTGAAAACCTCCTCATCAGACCTGGGTCCAACAGATACACTCAGAACCTCCTGAAACATGAGACAAAATTATTTGAGATCTGACCCACTTATATTTGAAAATTACTGTAAATTACCTTAGGTTTGCTTATTGCTGTCTAGTCCAGGCTAATTAATTGGCCAAATTTCATGATACTGCTGATCATTAATTACAATGATTTCCAATTTATTAATTCCAAATTCTACTGATAGCCATTGTTATTGGTAAACAGTATTATTTATATACTATTATAATATTTAATCATATTTTGAATTAGCCTTTATATATATTCAGTTTTCAATTTAATTTTAGTGCAAGTATTTAAGTGTATTTGTAACTTGTATTAGTTGTTTTTAATATTTCTATTTAGTTTTTTTTTATTCAGTTTTATTCACTTTAGTACTTCTTAAATTTCTAAACTTAATTTTTATTAGCTTAAGTTTAATTAACAATTACAACACTTCTAATGGCCTTGTCCAAGAATAAAGAAACATTTTATTGTTTAGCAAGTTTGACTATTGGTGTGAATTATGCGTTTAATTTCCGCATGTCTCATTTCTCACTCAAATTCTCTCACAAATTGTATCATCAACCACCCTTCTTAATGAATCCATTTTAACAATTTATTACTGTCTGGATTACTAATTCCCAATAATTACCTTAACTTCAATTATGACTTCTGATCCAAGTGGAACCTTATGGTTGCAGCCTGAAACACATGAGGACCCAGCACTGAGCCCTGAGGCACTCCTCTGGACCTGCTGACTCTTGCTTGATCCCTCACCCTCTTCAGCATCCAAATTTAAGGTTGAGGGCACACTCTTAATCACCCTCTCAAATGCACTCTTCCACTCTCTCTTTAGCAGTGCTAAGGGAGACATTCATACAGGAATTTTTTTAATCCCTATATTAAAAAAAGGCTACAAAGTATGTAATAAATCTAAAGGGAGAATGTGTCATTTTAAAATGTGAATAAAATTAGGCTTCACTACTTGTGATGTTGGAGGACAGCCAGCTGCAAGCCTTTTCTGTAGCCAAACGAGTGGTGATGCTCTCAGCTGTGGTCAGGACCTAAAACACACAGCAGCAAAAAAGAATCATATCTCCAAGTAAATAAATGATGATCTTGAAGTCATTTTTCTAAAATTAACCACAAAATGAGATGACAAATAAGAGCATCACTGTACAGCAAATTTCCACCCAAGACAAACACTGTTATTGAGCATCTCTATTTTTCTACATGGTATTAAGTGGATTGAATTAATGAAGAGTGACTGTTTAACTCACAGAAGGAGAGGTCTCCAGAGGAAGAAGAACTCGGACAGCTCCAGGGGCATTCTCACTGCAGAACCTATCATGGGAGATGTGACTAGTCCAAAACATGTCCTACAACATGATGTATATGTAATGAGAGAAGAGAGCTGCTGACCTGGTGGCTCTCTCCAGAGTCTGCATGCCTGCGTCACACAGCTGAGCACAGATAGAATCGTTTAGTTTGGCCGTGTTGACACCCACCAAACCCAAACTATCTCTGAGAGTTTTCTCTCCACCCTTCACAAGCTCCAACACAAGCGTAGCCCTGCCACATAGAGTTAAGAAAATATGAAATGATGAAACGTGAATTCAAATTGATTTACATGGACTAACAGGCAGAAAGAGCCAAAAAGACTGACAAAATGGTGGGAGACTGACTTGATGTGTTTGACGCAGTTGGAACCGACTCTTTCCGCAACAAACTCTACAGTGCGTCTGAGAGATGGGGGCTGGTTGTGAAAAAAGGCCTGTTCCAAATCAACCTGTTAAAACACATGGAAAAACATGGACGTCTACACATGGATGACATGATCTCAATTCTTCAACAGATGGAAGGCATTTGCTTGCTTGATACCTGAAGTTTCTGTTGTGAACGGGTGGTGGAGGGTCCCCTCAGTTCTGCAGATGTGGGGGTGATCTTGCGAATCAAGCCTCCGCTCTTGGACGTGCTACCAGCCACAAAAGCAGCAAGAAGTTTACGAAACTCCCCTGCAAAATGAATGTTGTAAAGGTACCTGGAATTTATTCCAACCGAAACTTACTAAAAGACATAGTTAAGAATTTTTTTTCCAAACAGTCCACTCTCACCTAAATATGGACAGCAAGTTAAGAGAAGCTGTTGGTCCACTAATGGGAGGGTGTCCTTAAAAGAAAATATACAGTATTATACACATTGTAAAGGAAAATGAAAAGATAAATAAACATTTATTTCCCTCCTTAAAAGGAAACAGCTAAATGTATCCAGAGCAGAAGATCAGTGTTCCACTAACCAGCCCCTGACAGCTTGTATTATTCTCCAGTTCCTTGATTTCTTCCTTTAGATCTGTGCTGAAGAAGAGATCTTCTGGGAATATTGGGATCTAATATAGGAACAGCAACAGAAAGATTTAACAGGCTCATAACCCACCTCTTTGTCCAGGCTGTATGATTTGGTCAATTTAAATTTGATAATTGTTCATCATCTTTTTTAAAACATTTATTTAAACAAAAATAAATAAATAACCACACACACATTGAAGCAGCACTTATTTCCAGTGTATGCAGAAACAAACTATCAAATGATACAAGTCCCGTTTAGCCCATTTTCTGCAGTTCTTTGTCAAACCCTGCAATCTCTTTGCATTCGCACTGGCCTTGACCATAAAACTGGATCCAGATCACTATTTGGATGCATTTTGATTACATTTTTTACTTTTTTTTTCACTTGACTTTTATTAACTTTTATATTATTATAATATATAATTGTGGAATTATTATTATTTTAAATAATGCAACTTTATTATGCAATATAATAAATTATGGCATGGTGTGGTGTCAGAAGTACATTTGTCTAATTGCAAACAAAGCAGGTCACATTAGAGGTGCCCATCGCAACAGTTTTTACAGTTTTCTGCCTGGTGTTTGATTTTCAGCCCCACTGAAAATGAGACATCTCACCTGGAAGAGCCAGCCCAAAACTGCCACCATGAGCAGCTGATTCATGTAACACAGCTCCCCTCCTCGACCCAATACCATCCTCCTGAAACACACAAATAAGCATAATTAATAGCACAATCACACAAAAAGATCATCTTTGACGTGTATGTGATAAACTCACTTGTAGATCTGGAGCAAAAGGCACAGAGCGGTCCTGTAACAAGGCAGAAATGGGCCAATATAATCCAGCATGGACAGGAACTCCACCATCCAGGGCACTGTCAGAATGGTGCGTCTCCGATACACTGAACTTCTCAACACCGCACACACATCCAGCACTGGAGAACTCTGACAATACACACAAGAAAACAAATTAGGTCCTAAAGAATACATAGCTTGCTGGCAAAATAAAAAATTCTGGCCTGTGTACCTTGCTCCGCAGAGTGACTGCAGCGTCCTGTATGTCTCTTGATGGCAGCTCAGAGGTCTGGTAAGGCAGAAAAGAGATGAAGCCCAAAAACTTGGCCAGAAGTCGTGCCGTGAGAAGCACAGAGGAGAAACGTTGCTTCTCATCCTGAAACAAAGAGGCCAAAAATGTGTTTTAAACCCATTCAAAGCCTTACTTTGGAGTGGTTGAATATTTTTCTTTCTGGTCTAACCTGTTGCTCCATGTCTCCATCACCAGTCTCCTCTCCCCGGGCAGGGCTGGCGTCTGGACCGAGGATGGACACCTCATCTAACTTCAGCAGCTGCTGACACATACCATCTTTCAGGTGCTGGTTCAGCTGACAGCTAGAACAAAGATGACCATAATTAGAACCAAGCATCAAAAACACATTAAGAACCTTAAAAGCCTTAATGAGTTTTGTGACTTTAAGTCTATTAAAATCAGCTTAGATACCGTCCATGCTACTGTCTGTACTCATTACAGCTGACAAAATGTACTTTAAGCAGGTATACACTAGCTTAGCATTTAAAAGTTTAGGGTCAGCAACATTTTTTTTTAAAGAAATTACAACTTTTCAGAAAGGATGCATTATATAAAAATTAAGCTTTGCCATCATAGAAATAAATGACATTTTAAAATATATTCAAATAAAAAACAGTTCAAATGTATTAATATTTCACAATAGTCATGTTACTGTATTTTTTTATTAAATAAATGCAGCTTGGTTAGTATTTTGAAAGCGTCCTTCATTGCTTTTGCCCAGCATACAAGCTGTGATTTTGCTGTGCTAAAATTTGCCATTTAAACAATGGGAAAAGCACTTCAATAAGCAATGTCCTTTTCAACAGAAAAGTAAACTGCACTCAAAATAATTCATACAGCTGGAGCAAGACTTGCAAAGCTTAAATTATGACATCATGAAAGCATCAATTGCACATCTTAAAGTCCCAACGAGTCCGTTGGATACAACATTTACCAGCTGGCTGTCTGAAGGAAGCTCATGAAGAACTCCTGATGGCCAGGAAAGGAAGGTGGAGGGCAGGGACCAATGAGTCCCTGAGGCTGGACCAGACGCTGCTGCAGGCGCTTCAGGCGACCCAGGCTGTCTGCCCCCAGCATGCCCAGCAGATCAGCGTCAGGAGCGTCACTGGAGGAGCCCAGCACACAAGGGCTCTTACACATCTAAAAAAAAAGAGACAGAGAGAATATAAAGGGACAGAAAGAGAATAAGAGGAAATGTGAAAATGTGAAAATAATCAGCCATTTTGGCACACCTGGATCAGCTGCTTCTGGAAGAGTCTGGCAAAGTGAGAATGACTTCCTGCTGCTGTCAGCTGACTAACCATTATCCTGTGGGTATAAATTATAACATTTTAATTTGAAAACACAATCAAAATGATTGAGGGAGGAAATGTATATCATTCATATAAAAAAAGCAAAGAATATACTATTAGTTTTAACTATAAAATGTCCCTTTTAACACTACCAAAAAAATAAATAAATAGTTACCTGACTCTATTGCCTAATGCTGCCTCAAAATCCCAGCCAGGCTCCTTATGAGAGTCCTCCCATTCTCTGATCAGCCCGTAAAACACATCCCTACAACAAAAGCAGAAAAAAATAACATGTCCCATATACATCAAGGCAACAAAACTGATAAATGACCTGAAACATCACATATTTGAAACATATTTATGGTGTTCAGTGTACCTCTGCTTTTTAAAGGTGTGGAAGCCCCTATCGCTGATAAAATTGGAACGGTTATCTGTGGCGGCCTGGAATGGTACTGAATGAACGAACAAGGGTGGACTGGGGAGCACCTGAGGAAGTGAGGACATTATTCAGCATGAGCTTTCAAAGGTTACTTATTGGTTGCTTTTAAACTAATGCTTACTTTAGCTGTGCAGTTGTCCTGAGCTTGAGCCAGGCGATCTCTGAGGGATGGGGAGAAAGTCGCCACTCTCTCATTCTCAGACAGAAGCCGCAGAGTGCATTTGTCCAGGTGTGACACCAGCCTGACGAACAGATAAGACAGAAAGTCAGGCACACGGAAACTGATCTGAAGCAGTAAGCAGTAATGAAACTGTAATCAGACTTACTCAAACTGATTCTCCAACACTCTCACGGAAAAATACACACAGTTGTGGACATTTCCCAGGTAAGATTTCTCCAGCACCTCTTCAAGACCATAAATGAACAGAACACAATCAGGACATGACCAAATTAATCATTGACTCATCCTCAAAACCAGAATAAATATCTAACTGGCTTGTTCAACAGAATCCCCCTGCGTGAAAATCATATTGTTTTTTGTTCTATTCCACTATGGATCCCAGTCAATATGACAACAAAAACAATAATAATAACAATATAAAATAATTATATTGTAATTATTATTACTAATACAAATATATTTATTTTATTAATTTATTAAAAATGCAAACAATAATACAATTATTTAAATATTACTATTACAATAATACTATTGTACTGTTAAATAAATCAAGTATCTAAGAATTTAATTTTACAGTAAATTTAAAAAGGCAAAAAAATACAAAAAGTGAATATAAATGTTTTAGCTACTTCAGCTTCAAGTGCAGAATAATGCACGAGCAATGCATTTTTAAAGCTGAACTCTACTAGCTTTGTGTTGACAGCAGGATTATGAAACGCCTCATCTTTATGACATCACTTCAGCATGATTTAACATGTAAGTGTAGTCAGAAGCCTTAAAGAATTAAATAAGCTTTTAAATATTGACACACCTGGACTGTCTTCACACACACTGATTCCTGCCTCTGTAGATTTAGAGACAGACACACCACGAGATGTCAGGAGCTGCAGCATGAAGAACAGCTCCAGGAAAACACACGGAACCAGATTCTCTACAAGCAAAATGCATTAAAACTTAAAACAGATGTAGCATGCTTATGTATATGTATCTATCATTTAAAAGTTTAGGGTTGGCAAGAGTCTTAAGGCCCATTCACACTATAAACATAACCATAATAACTATAACTATATTAGCATCCACACCAACGAACGATAACGCTCCGTTTATTATAAACATGCACTGCAGTTTTGCTCAAAGCAGGATGGATTCTGATTGGCTGTCTATGTTTTTATTGTTAATCAGCTGGAAAAATTAGTTCTGATATCGTTTCTCTGTGCTGTTATCGGTCTGTGGTGCTATACTTTATATTTAGCCTTTATGCTCCTTTTTTATTTTAATATATTTTAAACTGTAATTTATTGTGATGGAATATAAAGTTCAAAAGAAAATAGATTTGTACTTGTACTTTTGTAAATGTACAAGTCTTTACTGTCGCTTCTTTACTGGCTGAGCTGTGAATGATCACATTGCCAGCCAGATATACTTTTCCCATCACTGATTTTTTTTTATCAATTGTAATTTAATAGCGCAGTATACAGCACCCTCTGCAGGCCACTTACCTGAAATGCAGGTACAATACAGCTCTGCTAAGAGATCCAACTCTGATTTCTGTGTAACTTTGTCAGGGTCAGGGCAAGGTGACTGGGGGTCAGGGGTCACTTTTGATCCCTGCCTGGGCACTGTTTTGGTTGGGGTACAAATGGCGGGGGTGGTTGTCAGTGGGGAGCTGATCTGCTGGGCAAGTTTAGACCTAGAGAAGATGAGGCGGCAAATGATGACAGAGAACCACAGAGATATAATTCAAACTGAATCTCACAACATAACCCAACATACCTTTCTCTCCGGAGCAACTCTCTCTCTTCCTGCAGACTGAGAGGACTGGCAGCCATCAGTTTGGCCCCAGAGCTCTCTGGTACGCTCTCAGGCAGGCTGAGCGGGGTGGACGTGAAGCAGCTCTTAGGTTTACAGTTAGGTCGCTCTGCACTTACAGGAGTTGGGTTGATTCTCCGTGAAGGTTTGGTTGCTCTGGAAAAACAGCAGAAAGGTTTCATTTGATCTTTCATATTCATAAAATTGCAATGAATACACATTTGCATCACTAAATAAAACATTCGAAAAATGCAAAATTTAAATATAGAGAGGATCTGAATTGTTTTATAAGCAGGGTCAATGTCATGACGTAAAAAAGAAAAGAAAATTGCCTTTATCTTTCCTTCCCTATTGTGACGTATAATCAATTAAAACATTTCTGGGAGGCACAATGTAAAAATCCCAGGGTGAAACAACTGTCCTGATATTATAATGTAATAATATTATAATTAAATTTGGCATATTTCTATAATTGTGGTGTGTCTTTTTATTTCTTGGAAAAAATGAACAAAACCGCTTCAAAATAACTAAACTGAAAAGTATACAATAGCAGACTGTGTGAATGGAATGGGAAAACAAGTCTCCTAGTCACCTATTTTATAACCAAACTAGTTTAACAAAGTTAATTCATAAGTCAAATATGAATTTATATAATATTTTATTATCAATATAAAAAAAATATATAAATATAATCTAAATATATATATATATATTAAGTGTGTAATATAATATATATATTAATAAATATAATGTATAATAAATATATTATATATATTAAAATAAAGTGTGTGTATTATATATACACTGCTCAAAAAAATTAAAGGAACACTTTGAAAACACATCAGATCTCAATGGGGAAAAATATCATGCTGGATATCTATACTAATATGGACTGGGTAATGTGTTATGAACGAAAGGATGCCACATCGTTTGATGGAAATGAAAATAATCAACCTACAGAGGATTGAATTCAAAGACACCCCGGAAATCTAAGTGAAAAAATGATGCAGCAGGCTTGTCAATTTTGCTGAAATTTCATTGCAGCAACTCAAAATGGTTCTCAGTAGTTTGTATGGCCCCCACGTGCTTGTATGCATGCCTGACAACGTCGGGACATGCTCCTACTGAGATGACGGATGGTGTCCTGGGGTATTTCCTCCCAGATTTGGACCAGCGCATCACTGAGCTCCTGGACAGTCTGAGGTGCAACCAGGTGATGTCAGATGGACCGAAACACAATGTCCCAGTGGTGTTCTATTGGATGTAGGTCAGGTGAGCGTGGTGGCCCTTCAATGGTATCATTCCTTCATCCTCCAGGAACTGCCTGCATGCTCTCGCCACATGAGGCCGGGCATTGTTGTGCACCAGGAGGAACCCAGGACCCACTGCACCAGCATAGGGTCTGACAATGGATCCAAGGATTTCATCCCGATACCTAATGGCAGTCAGGGTGCCATTGTCTAGCCTGCAGAGGTCTGTGCGTCCCTCCATGGATATGCCTCCCCAGACCCTCACTGACCCACCACCAAACCGGTCATGCTGAACGATGTTACAGGCAGCATAACATTCTCCACGGCTTCTCCAGACCCTTTCCTGTCTGTCACGTGCTCAGGGTGAACCTGCTCTCATTTGTGAAAACCACAGGGCACCAGTGGCAGACCTGCCAATTCTGGTGTTCAATGGGAAATGCCAATCGAGCTCCCTGGTGCTGGGCAGTGAGCACAGGGCCCACTAGAAGACGTCGGGCCCTCAGGCCACCCTCATGAAGTCTGTTTCTGATTGTTTGGTCAGAGACATTCACACCAGTGGCCTGCTGGAGGTCATTTTGTAGGGTTCTGGCAGTGCTCATCATGTTCCTCCTCGCACAAAGGAGCAGATACCGGTCCTGCTGATGGGTTAAGGACCTTCTACGGCCCTGTCCAGCTCTCCTAGAGTAGCTGTCTGTCTTCCTGGAATCTCCTCCATGCTCTTGAGACTGTGCTGGGAGACACAGCAAACCTTCTGGCAATGGCACGTATTGATGAGCCATCCTGAAGGAGCTGGACTGCCTGCGCAACCTCTGTAGGGTCCAGGTATCGCCTCATGCTACCAGTAGTGACACTGACCCTAGCCAAATGCAAAACTGGTGAAAAACAGTCTGAAAAGATGAGTAGGGAAAAAATGTCAGTGGCCTCCACCTGTAAAACCATTCCTGTTTTGGGGGTTGTCTCACTGTTGCCCATCTAGTGAACCTGCTGTTAATTTCATTAACACTAAAGCAGTTGAAACTGATTACCAACCCCCTCTGTTACTTAACTGACCAGATCAATATCCCAGGAGTTTAACTGACTTGATGCTATTCTCTGATTAAAAAGTGTTCCCTTTATTTTTTTGAGCAGTGTATATATATATATATATATATATATATATATATATATATACACACACACACACACACACACACAAATACTTTATTTTTATTATATATTCTATTTTAATTAAAGTATAAATATACTCGTATACATATATATACATAAATAAACATATTTGACTTTTTTCATTAATTTATTGTCAATAAATGAGCTAGAAAAAGGTAAAAACCTATTTGAACCTAATATGAATTAAATTCTAAGAATTCGGCACATGTGTAGACTTTTTTATTTATTTAAATTTAAACTGAAACCAGCTGATTCACTCGCAGGGTCTCTCGCGTGCATAGTTTTATATTTAGATATAAAGAGTAATATAGTGCAATGTTTTTAGACTGCTCAACGAGACAACGGCAGCAACCTCTCAGTCCTCCGGCTCCGTTCGAGATCAGTACGTTTTTAGGGCCGGAGTTGAACCGATCTTTCTGGAAAAGAGGTATGATTCATCACTTACACTGGTGAAGACTGGGCGGCACCCACTGGAGGAAAGTCTTCCAAATTATTGAAGTTGAGCTGCACCTGTGTTGGAGGTGACACTGGTTCAAACCTCGCTACACCTCTACTCCTCCTGCCACCTCCTTCCTCAGACACAGCAACGCGAGTTCCCGTCTGTCGGCCAGACGCGCACCCCCCAAACCCCCCACTCCTCCTGCGGCCTTTGTGCTGCTGTGTGGAGGAGCTGGGCTGGACCTCTGGGGGTGACGTCATGAAGTCGCCAAGACTGGGACGCTGGGCGGAGCGGCGCTCGGAGGGGGTGTTGCGGGGAGCAGGGCTCCAGACAGAGCTGAAGGAAGGGCTGCTGAAGGTGCTGACGCCACTCAAACAATGAGAGCTGGTATATGAGGTCTCCTGCTCACTCCTCCCACCCACTGGGGACGCAGATGGGGCAGGAGAGAAGAGCTGGACTCGACTGGCGCTGCGCAGACCCTGGACTGGTGTGGATTTGTTGCCTCTCCTCTCAGAAGAGTGCTGAGTCCTGACAGATTTGGAGGTGCTGGGGGTCTTGGCGGGTGTGGTGGGGCCATGGGTCAAAGTCTGACTGCTCTGCTCTCGCAAAAAATTCAAAAGGAAAGGCACAAACTCCTCTCTGCTGACCTTGAATAGAAAGTCTTGGGATTCACAAACCTGCCGAAACAAAAAGAAACATCTAGTTAAGTCATGAAAAGACTTGAACAAACTTTAAAATTGAGCAAAACAAAAAATTTTTTTTTTTTTTACATTAAATTATCAATCTAAAAATCATTAAAGTAATTTATCAGTAAAATAAATAAAATAGGAACTTTTTAATGTGTGAAATACAACCCATTTATCTCGGTTTAACGTTATATTATTAGTGTTGTCATAATTAACTGAAACTAAAACTATTATTATTTGTTTCAGTAATTGAAAAAATGCTGAAATAATAAAATAAATAAAAATGTTGCCTTGACAATGGCATCTCACTGAAATTAATCAGTTTATGAAGTACTAAAATGACTAAAACTGCTAATTCAAAATTAAAAGCCAATTAAAATGAATAAATACCATAATTGTACTTAAATAATTCTAAAACAACACAATTATACCTCGTAAATAAGGCTTAGTTTTTGCAACAATTTTGTGTAAGACTACAATGATGCAATTATATTGAGAAATACTGAGAATGTTCTGTTTTCAAATTATCACGAACAAAACATCATGAAAGGTAACGTTATAGCTAACTTATGAAATATTTACATTCCCCAAAACATAGCCTAAGTTATGTAATTTCCCAGAATTCCCACCAAAAAGAAACTTGATGATGACAACGTTCTCTTTTATTGCTCGAAAATGTTTTGTGGCGTTAACAGTTACCATCCAAATGTAGAACTTAAATTGACCTTAAAAACAAAACTGTAAATACCCACATATAAAATAATGCGACTCTTTAATGGTTGTTTGCTAACGTAGCTATAGATTAGCTGACTGAATTTCAGGAAACCAATCACTCATACACTCCGCTACGCAGTGACAGTGAAAAAACACAGCATAAGAGAGAGAGCGCGGTGTAAACTCTTACGTGTTGTGCTTTGAGCCAGAGCACTGTCTCGCTTAACTCCACTTTACTGTGCAGTAACGATTCCAAAAGAGCCGCCATTCTTCTCGGATAATCATGAGAGTGACGTGCCTATTGTCAGGGGCGGGATTGGCTGAGCGGTGCAACGCGCGCAAACCTCAACAACACTGAAGACATTGCCAGTCCTTCAAAATAAAAGTTCAGAGAACACTTGCATTGGTTTGTACATTCCATTTGATTACTGAGTAAAACTTTTTCAGAGAGGGTCTTAAAAAAAGTTAAATGTTTCTGTAGGCCTTTATTGGTTTAAAAAACAATTTACTTTAAGATACAGATTGGTTTTTTGTTGGTAAAACTTGTTTGTAACTCTTCTAACCCCTGTACGTCCTTATGGGTTTGTTTTGTTGTTAATGCTAACTGCATACATTTTGGGAAAAAGTGTGTATTTTTATTGAAATTTTACTATTTCAACCCCTGGATCGTAATCCCTGGTCCATTTAACTATAAATGATGCAGTCTTTGTCAATAGGCTTTCATTCTGTTGGCAAGGCTTCAGAATGTTTTTTATTTTTTTTATTTATTCATTTTCTCAGGTTTGGCCTATAAAGTAAATATTTGCTTTATTCCTGTTTTTTCCCCCCCCCCCTTTTTTTTCTTTTCTTTTTCCCCCCTGTAGCCTATATTATAGAGCCAATTGGATAAATTATGCAGCTATATTGTGTGGGTGTGTTGGTGTGGATGTCAGAGTATGGTTTGTATGAGTGTAATAAAAATAATTGTGTGTGTGCGTGCATGTAATATTTGAGAGATAAAAAACACTGTACTGCAAATCACAAATCCAAACATGTGTGTATCAGTGGAGCTTTGCTAGCATCTAATGAGGAAAAAGGCTTTATGTGTTTTTATTTTTATTAAATTTTTTTGTTAGGCAACATTGTGTACCCTATGACCTTCAGGGCCATATTTAATTATTCCACACAGCTGTTTTGGACCTGGATGTCTATCATTATGACAAACAGATGTTTCATAACAACCTTGAACAACCTGTACGTCTAGCCTCATTTTCTTTTGCAGAAAATTGATTATAGTGTTTACCGTTTACCCTTAAAAAGATCTATTAAATCACTGTATTTAGAACAATTGAGATGTTAAGTTATGATTTGTATAAGCCAAACCATAAGACTAATTCATCATGGATTCCTTAATTAAAATCAGATCTGAGGTTAACATTACAGTTTAACATTGTAAATGATCTAAAACAAACTGTAGTCTATATTTAGCAAGTTGTTAGCATTGTAGAAAACCTGACAGTCTCTTCAAGTAATGTTAACCTTTTCTTCAAGTTCATGTTATTTTACTCATAAGTCAAAAAATGCTGCTCTAAAAACCAATAAACAGTAAATTTGTAAGTGTTAATTCTTTTGGAGTTAAATTTATCTCGCTTGTTTCTCAAAAGTGGTAATTCTCTTCTGGGTTTTATGACTATAAACAGAACAGTTCTATGTGCTGAAATAAATACAATGCTGTTACCTATTTATTGGTCCATATAGCCATCTGTTTAGAATGTTATGAAGACAATATATTGTAACCACAAGGAACGACTTGTGTAGTAAACAAAACAGGAGACAATTATTGCCATATGGAAAACTGGAAACCCATTAATAGAACCATTATCCCTGATGTAGACCATGGACAAACATTAAGAATAGTCATAAGAATACACAAGCTCTGCTTGTTTGCACTGCATGCACAGGTGTGTCTCCCTCATGTCTGTTTGGTTACAACGTCTTATCCGTACATTGTGTAAACATCTAAATCAATATGTGTAGGGAATATTTACATTGTAAACTATCTATTACTGTGTGTGGGCAGTTTACAACAAATACTGGAAGTACACTGGGTGTTTCCCATAGGATTACACTAGAAATTAACTTAAAGGTCCACATAATAGAAATGCTGTACAGGCCCTTGCTTGTCCAAATGAGGACACAGGCTTCCCTTCCCCCTGAGAAATTATAAACCTGCACTTTTCTCTCAGTACAGCCTGAGCCTCAGGCGCCCTTTACCAATCACAGTGTATGCAAAATAAATAAATAAATAAAATAACATACTTCGAAATCACGCACACACAACAGAGTAGAAATAGTAGAGGGTCAATTTAAGTGCTCATTATATCACAGCATTCTGTAGCTAATGCACTACTAAACTGCCCGGGAAAAAACTTGATTATTAAAAATAAATATTATTTAATAATAAACTGTAAAAGTGAAAAGATACTTAAGGCACAAAGTTAGCACCCTTTCAAAATTAACTGAAGATAAATAAGCATAAATTCCTGCAAGAACTCTAAAGACGGCTCTCTTCTCACACACTGTAAAAAATTTGGAGTAGGATTTACTTGAAAAAAGCTTGCTAATTTTTTTCACTCTGAAAATGCTAGTAAATTTACAAAGTTTGCCAAGTAAAAACCTAAACATTTATTAGTAGCTTTAATTAGAAATCTTTAAGTTAAATTTACTTGGAATATGGAATTAAGTAAACTTTACTTAACCTAGTTAAGTGAAAGTAACAAAGATAATAAGTAATTTTAACTTGGCTAGTAAAAGGTTGATTGATGTCGATTTAGTTGAATATTCCTTTGCATTACATTTCACTCAAACAATAATATTGAATTATACCAATCATTTATAGTATGTGCTTTACTTAGATTATCTAAGTAATTTATAAGACATCATGTCAGATGTTAAGTCTCATGTGAATGCAAATACAGTACCTCAATACTTCGTAGACAATACACAATGACGGTAACATTTGATGGATCATTTTTGTGTTTGAATGTGTCATTTTGAGCAGAAAATTTACTCAAAATGTCACAAAATGGCAAGTTACTAATCCTGACAACAAAAGCAATGATAAAACAGTGTAAATACAGCTGGAAAACAGTGAAAAATGAACCTCATTAATTATTCAAGGTCCAGTGCATGATGGGAACCCCAGTATCAGAAAAGTTGAGTAATTTTTACTTAATTTTATTGAGTTGATATTTACGCTTTCATTTCTACTCGCTTGAAATAAGTACTGATATGGAATTTACTTAGTTTTTTAAATTCTTGCCTGGACTAACTTTTTCATGTAAATTACATTGTTTTTTTTCAGTAGTATTTACTTCACCAAAAAATCATTTTTTACAGTGCAGTAACTTCTACCAATAGGGTAATAGTTTTGATAATATTCACTATATATACCCAGACCTAGACTATATACCCAGATATATTTCACAGACAAGGTTTAAGCCTAGTTCCAGACAAAAATGCATGTTTGAGCTGTTTTAACTGAAAGCAACTTGCATTGACATATCTTAAAACATGTCAGTGCCATTGTTTTGTCTCAAGATTCACACCAGTAATGTTTTTTTTTCTCTTTCTTCTAAGGCATGTTTATAAAAGGTACTTAATTGAATTAAGGCTTAATCCTGGCTTAATCTAAGCCTTGTCTGTGAAACAGGGCCTTATTTAATTTTAATCATAATATTAATTATTATTATTATTATTAATTTAATTTGTTTTAATATATCTAATATATTTTTGTATATTCCTGTATTAATATTTATTCTTTTACAATAATAAAATGTAAGTTATCTGTTTGTTACAATTGTTGTAATAAATATTAAAGTAGAACTGTACGATGGGCGGTGAGTGACAGTCGGGCGGTCCAATAGAGCAGAAGTATTTCTCCCAACAGCTCCAGTGGGCGTGTCTAATGGTGCTCGGCCGGCGTGTGTGTGTGTGTGTATCTCTGTTAGTGTAGCTGTAGTATTTACAGCCCCACTGTCCTTCCCACGAGAATGCAGTTATTGTCATTTGCATTATTTTCCCAAAGGTTGCTTTACTACAATAACTCCGTTTATGTAATCCTGCTGTGATAGTCTCTGCTGTAGTATTTTGCATTAGTGTCGCGCAGCGAGCAGAGGAAAGAGTGTGCGCTCCGTTCACGCGAGTAATGCCGTCTACGATGGAGGGTTCGTCGGAGGAAGGTGACCTGTTTACCGTCAAACACGAACTCAGAAACGGTAAATGAACGCCGGACAGTCAGTCCTACGCTTGTTTTTAAGAAACAGCGCTTATATATCTTGGACTGGTGGTGTTTTCGTTATATAATGGAAGAGACAGCTTTAATGTTAGCTGGTCGGCTAGTGTAAATACATTAAGTGTTATTAGCAGCCTATATTATATATTGATATCTGTATCATCACAAATGTGGTGCTTTGAGGTTGGAGGATGTTCTACATGTGCAATATTTCACATTCAACCGCAGAAGTGCACTTGCATTTTCAGTGCGTTTCGTGTTTGAAGCTGAGAAACATTAGTAAGAAATTAGATTGACATTAGAAAGGAAGTATTGTATTGTATTGAATGCATTTATGATGTGTCAGCGCTTTAATTAGTGTCTCAGTCATGACATGGACTTGAGTCCAAAGCAACCCAATTGCTGGAGCTAATTTAATCTCTAGGGCCCTGATTATGTCTTTGTATAGTAAATGAAGTGACCAGGTGTGTGTCCTCACTTGCCTGTGTTAGTAAACTTGGTACAAATGCTTTGCAGGCACATCATATCAGTATGGTACGGACGGTACAACCTACTTTGTTGTCTCGTTACTTTTTACAGGCACTGTAATCTCATTCTTTCTTACTTTTTTTTGTTGTTGACTGCATTCATTAACCTAAACAATTCAACCCTGTTACCCAAGTTATTGTAAGAAAAAATGAGCAACCAAATATTTGTTAAACTGTATTTTGACATGTTCCAAATTTTTGTAACAAAAAGTTAGACTTTTTAATAACTGTATGTATACACTTGCCTGGCAAAAAAACAAACAAACAACAACAACAACAACAACAAAAAAAACATTATGGCCATATTCCAGGCTGACAATGTCAAATTTCATCAGGCTCAAATTGTGAAAGAATGGTTGGGAGGGAGCCAGAAGAAAAATTTTTAAACATGAATTGGCACCTCTGAGTCCAGACAAAAAAAACCATTTAAAGTCTTTTGGGATGTATTGAAGTAGACATTGTCAATACAAGATCTTGACCTAAAATGTATGCACCTGTTGATGAAAAAACATGTGATGTTATTTTCATCATATAGCATGCTAATCACTGCAACAATGATCCAGTAATAGACTCTTAAGCATTTGCCTATTTAAATCCAAACAGCGACTTTTTTTTTTTTTTGGCTGGGCAGTGCATAATAATTCAAAGTAATATATTTTGAACCATCTATTGAATTCATATAACAATTCATTGTAGTACATTCGTTTTTTTTGTGTGTTTTTTATTATTATTATTCTTGGCAAAACCATTTAAATGTGTTTTTGGTCCACATTTTCAGCACAAGCCTGTTATCGGAGTTTCAGAAAATACAACATGTCTTAAAGTCGACCCCTATGATTTTTATTTATTTTTGTCTTTTACTTCAGCATAACCTGATGAGGTTGACGGTTGATCAGTATTTTCTGAAGGTCAACAACCTCCTTTCACTGACCATTTTTTAAAGAGTTACAGGCCCAATTTTGTACCCTATCCATAGAAATCGGCAGTAACATTTGAGCATTTACTGTGAAACCCTGGCACTAAAGATCTCTTGTCAAAAGGTCTGTTTTGACTTCTGTATTATATCAAAAAACTACCGATGCATCAGGCTGACCGAAAGATCAGTCAGTATTTTCAGATTGCTGTTGGCCCATAACTGTGCAGATTAACAGTAATTTAATCCACTAATCAAGATTTTATAGTGCAATACTGTATCTGTATACTGTACTGTATATAATGCAGATTATCAGTTTACATCAGGCACTTAATTGATTCTGACTTATGGTTAACAAACTGTAACATTAGAGTGAATGGCTAAAGACAAGAAGTCGGTCATCTGATAAAGCACAATGGGGACCAAATTCTCTCCTTAAAAGCCTTAAGTTCCTGAGTGGAGAAAGTCAGGGTCTGGAAGCTTATTAATAAACATTGTGGTTCCCATGGGCCTCTAGGGTGGTTTCAAAGGGGGCCACTCACACTTTAAACATGCTGCTTGATATCCAGTCAGAGGATGTGGTAATATTATATGTTTTTTTCCCCCATCTAAAATCAGATAATTTGCAAAGACAGAAAAAGATGGCAGTTTTCTGTCAGATGCAGATAACCTGTGAGTGAGGATAACAGCAGGAGTGCGTTCACCTCGCTGAGCAATCTACTGCATAAAACAAGCGACTTCACTTTAGCCCCAGCTAACGTGTAAACATATCCCACGCACATGCTCACGTTCTTCCATGCTCATTCATGAAGGCTGTTTTGTTTCCTCTAAATCATCAAGCTCTTCTTTATTTATGAGCAGGCCTATAAAGAATCAGTGCCTGCAAAACTCAGATTTCTGCAGAATTCAAGAGCCTTTAATTCATAGTTCTGGCTTCTGTTTATTTACATTACCATTCAAAAGTTTGGTGTCGGTCTCTTATGCTCACTAAAGCTGCATTTATGTGATTAAAAATACAGTTATATTGTGAAATATTTTTACAGTTTAAAGTAAATGTGTTTTTTAAAAATATATTTTTAAATGTGATTTATTCCTGTGATGCAAAGCTGAATTTTCAGCATCTTCAGTGTCACATGATCCTTCAGAAATCATTGTAATATGCTGATTTCTTATTATTATCAATGTTGATAATAGTTGTGCTGCTTAATAATTTTTTTGGGAAACTGTGATGTATTTTTCCAGGATTTCTTGACGAATCGAAAGTTTAAAAAAATCTTTACGTTCACTTTTGATACATTTAATGGACCCTTGCAGAATAAAAGTATTATTTTGTTTTTAAAAATCAGTCACACTTTATTTTACAGTGTCCTTGTTGCACGCATTACATGTAGTTACTATAGTAATAACTTTAAATTATGCATAATTACATGCAACTAACCCTAACCCAAACCCTAATGCTAACCCCAACCCTATAGTAAGTACATGAAGTTAATTATTATTACTCATTACTTAAATGTATAATTACACTGTAACATGGACACCTTAAAATAAACTGTAACAAAAAAATCTGATTGAGCCCAAACAGCTGAACAGTAGTGTGTTACATTCTGTTTGCCTAATTTCATAATGCTTTCAGCTGCCACGTCATATTTTTCCATGTTTAAATATTTAAAGTCAGTGCAGAAATTGCATATTAAAGTCAGCAGATTCCATCTGGACCTGTTTATAAGCAACATACTGTATTTACAAACAAGCTGCAGGCTTGTCCCAAGAGTTGGCCATTTTGAACATATTTTCTTTTCTCACTGTTGTGAGAAAGTGGCAAGGGTTCAAGTTAACTGAAGTTGTGAAGGTTTACAGGAGGTTTTCTTGTATGATATCCAAGTGAAAAACACGATTTCTTGGCTGCGTGACCTGATGGATGTGTTTAAATCTTTCTCCAGCCAATCTGACTGGTCACGTGGAGCGTGTGGGCATTGAGAACTTTGAGCTGCTGAAAGTGCTGGGAACAGGAGGTCAGTGGTAGTTCAAGTATGTGAACCATGTGTTCTGTCTTTATCTTTGTTCCTACTCCACTAACAAACTGTTCTCCTCCTCCGGGCAGCCTACGGCAAGGTCTTCTTGGTTCGCAAGGTGAGCGGCCATGATTCGTGTAAACTGTATGCCATGAAGGTGCTGAAAAAGGCCACTATTGTGCAGAAGGCGAAGACGGCAGAACACACACGCTCGGAGAGACAGGTCCTCGAACATATCAGACAGTCTCCTTTCCTGGTGACACTCCATTATGCCTTCCAGACAGACACCAAACTGCATCTCATTCTAGGTACGTTGACGCTCTCTCTCCTCTCACCCGTGTGGATTGTAAAAATGTGAATTACATGTTATGCTTCATTTTTACTTTTGCATTTAAAAGAGTGCAATCTGTGCAGCAGAAGGTTTGCTCTGCATTGCTCACCAGTATTGTTCCAGTGTCTAATAGTGCTCTACGAAGGGGACTTTATAGGGTATTTGGCCATCAAGTGTGATTTCAGTCATAAGAAGCATTTAGTCAGTCTAACTGCAAATAGCTTAGTGAGCAAGTGTACACTGATATCTCTCTTCACAGGAAGTGGGCAGGGAAATTTACCCATCAGTCATTGTGCATAACCTCAGGCATTTTTATTCAGCTTAATTAACCTCAGAAGTGGTTTACTTAGCAATATGAGGGAGGGTATAAAGTGCACCAGATATGTGACCGTTAGAAAACCATTTTTACAATGTTTGTCATTTAAGAAAAAATGAATATATAATATAATATTTTTATTTTTATATAAACACACATACACTACTGTACAATTTTTTTAATGTTCACCAAAGCTGCATTTATTTAATCAAAAATAGCTAAAAACAATAATATTGTAATAATATTAACTTTTTTTAATTTTAATTTATTTTAAAATGTAATTTATTCCTGTGATGGCAAAGCTGAATTTTCAGCATCATTACTCCTGTCTTCAGTGTCACATGATTTGATCAATTTAACACATCCTTGTTGAATAAAATACTAAATTTCTTTAAACATTTTTTTTTAAAAATCCTACTGACCTCAAACATTTGAACGGCACTATTTAATTTATTTACATTTCTTTTAATTAATTATTTGAGTGAAAAAAAAAATTTAATCAAACTTGAAACCCCATATCTGTGCGACTCAAGTGTGAGCTGAATGGCATTCCAAATACAACTTCTATCTAAACTGAGTGTGTAGATAACAGTGCACCCTGTGACCCTGTGAATTGTAACACAGTTTATTTGCTATTATAATGAAAAGCAGAAGCCTGTATACCACTACAGAAACTCGTGGCTTATGTGGTATTGCTTGGAGCCCATGTCGACATAAAAGCAGGATTTTGCAGCAACTGCACAATACAAGGTGCATTTGAAATATAAAACCATCATTAACCAGTTGCAAATTTGTTTTCTATATCTTAAATCACAGATTATGTGAATGGAGGTGAGCTCTTCACACACTTGGTCCAAAGGGTTCACTTTAAAGAGCAAGAGGTTACTTTGTACAGTGGGGAGATTGTGCTAGCGCTGGAGCACTTGCATAAGGTAAAATTGCACACTTATTTTCACTCTTCATTTCCTTTGCAATCTGACTGAACGGCGCCTCATTTTGAGATAGAAGTAAACGAAATTCCTTCCTTTACTCAGGAGGAGGTACTTCTCTCTCCTGCCTACTCAGATCAATTCCTCACTCAGATAACCAGGCCAGACCGCATGTATCTGCAGTGCTCAAAATGTCTCGAATGCTGTGTTTACAGAAAGAGGAAGAGAAGTGTTTTTAATGCATGCTTGTTCTGTGCACAGCAGCAGCCATTATTCAGAGAGAAGAGAGTTGCCCAGGGGCGATTACAGAGTTTGTAGAAAGGACCATGACAGTGAGATTAACTTTGTTTTGGTTCAGTCTCATTTTTTGTCATTTCCTATTATGTTGCCATTTATTATTTATTAAAGTAGCAGTACATTTTCCAGGTGAATGGCTGCATTTTATGACCCCAGACAAACTCAGCAGTTGAGCGAGAAAAAAAAAAGTGATGAATGATGACATGAAATTAAAGTATTTGGTCTCACATCTAAACATAAGACCTTATTCGGTTCTGTTTGTTTTTCAGCTGGGAATCGTCTACAGAGATCTAAAACTTGAGAATATCCTTCTTGATTCAAACGGTCACATTGTGCTGACGGATTTCGGCCTTAGTAAGGAATTTCATGAGGTGAGTTTGTCTTTATATATTTTTCTCTTTTCAGAAACTCATTTTGCATTTGGGATTCTTGCCAGTTCTCCAAATTTTATTAAAAAATAAATGATCAAAATCACTGTGTTTGTTCAAAAACATTATGCATTTTAAAATTCTGTCAGGTACTGATAAGCTGATGATGATTGTCACGTTATGGCCAATAACCAATAAATGGCAAATATTATAAATCTATACTATTTTGTCTTAAAAATAAAACATTACTAAAAACAGCTGAAATCAATTGTTTCAATGCTAGAGGTGAATTTAGGCATAACATCATTTAGTAGTGTCATTAAAATAAATAATGAGTATTTTTAAAGATTACATTTAAATGGGCATTAGGTTATGGCAAATGTAGAAATTAAAAAAGAAATTATATATACACACACACACACACACACACACACACACACACACACACACACACACACACACACACACACACACACACACACACGCACAATATTGGGTAATAACCTACCAATAAACTGTACCAATATATTGTGCATCTCTAAAGTACAATGTTCCCTCTAAACTTCACTTGAAGGGAGATTGAAACGGGTTCATCTAGAGTCTGTCTGCATATGCACTGATTTTCAGTATGGAAGTGAAACTGGGAGAAATAATGTGCAGAAATACACCGTGCTGATTGATTCATGAGATAAAGACTGCATCCTTGCACAGTCTTCCTAGTTCATAGGGATTAGGATTATTTTTCATACAATTCTGAATCAAATAATTTATAATTCTGGTGATTGAAAAGCATGCTCAGGGCAGAACATCACAGATACAGATAAGTGCCGTGCGGTGTGCAAAACTGCTTATTAGGCGGATGTGCCACAAAACCATGTGCTCACCCTGTGCAAACAAACATATGTGGGAGCCATCAGATAAGTTGCTGTCCAGCCAAGGACAAAAATGCCAAATAAGCTTTATAAGTGAAAGTGTTTCACGTACTTGAAAGGTTATCATTTGTGCACAACCACAGGAAAAAAAGACAAGCACTGATTCAAGAACTACCATTCTGACACAGTTAGCCTTGATATTATAAGTATATATTGTGAAATATTAATGCTATTTAAAATAACTGTTTTCTATTTTAATATATTTAAATTGTTTATTCCTGTGATGGCAAAGCTGAATTTTCAGCATTATTACTCTAGTCTTCAGTGTCACATGGCCCATTCTAACATGCTGATTTGGTGTTCGAAATTGTTATAAATGTTTTTGATGCCCAATATTTATTTTGGAAACTATGATGCATTTTTTGTTCAGGATTCTTTAAGTAGAAAAGTGAATAGAACAGCATTTATTTGAAACTGAAATCTTGGAAAAAGAAAAATCTTACTGACCCCAATTTTTTTAAACAGTAATATATAATATAATATAAATATATTGCTTTTTTTTAGTTACTGTAAAACGTAATGCCCTCAAACCTCTAAAACTGAAATGGCATAATACAGAAATTGTGTTTCTTCATTGTGAAAATGTTAGAGTTTCTTTGTTAAGAATGACCCTTTGAACTTGAACTTGGGGTGTTTCTGCTCAGATGGCTGGCCACCTGGGTTTGTCCAAAAATAAATAAATTCTGGAACATTGTGTTAGATTGACATGCTAGTTTGAGATCTACTGGGAGGGTGAAAACAAGTTATTTAACTAGACAGGCCAACAAGTGTTTAATATTTCACAGCTATTGTTGTCATGATATTTGGAACATCTCAGTACTCAAACTTTCATGGCTTTTATGTATGCTTGAAAAGAGTGGTTTTATATTAAAACATTAAAGGTAGGCTACACTATGTAACTATGCAGGCATTTTGTGAAAGAATATTGTTTTGGTTGTGCTTTAGCTCTGCGTGACTGTGCGGATGAATATGGTTCTTTCTCATAACTAAAAAAAGAGAGAAACTATATTACTACTCATAAAACATTCACTACTAGGCTTAACAGATATTACCAGTTTAGATGGAAAGGATCTCAAGCTGACTAGCTGAAGACGTTACTAGAGCTTTACCCATTAATAGACACGGTACTTCCTTGAAAATAAATTCCAGCGTGAATTCTCCCAAACGTGATCTTCCCTGGAGGTTGGAGATTTAGCTACTCCATGTCAACCTTTCTCGCTCATTGTGACAACTAACCTATGGCACTCCCACACCATGTCAGAGTAGCCGGAGCAACTTTTCTCTTTTTTACGGATATGACAAGACACACGGGCGAGTGATGCATGCATGCAATTTCCCTTGAAAACCATCCTGTCAGGTCTAAAATACAAACACTTATAACAGGCATACCATTGTGAATCATAGTAAGACAAAGACACGTTTTGGAAGAAGGATTGCTGATAAATTGACTCATTATTTAAATACATAGTGTACCTTTAAAATGTCCTTTTAAACTGTTTTAAAATACACCCAGACTTCTACTTTTCTAAATTTGTGTAAGTTGTGTATGAGGCAAATGTTTAAAGATCTGTATTGAGAGAGTTCTTGTTGCATAGTTGTCTGGGGTTTTGACATTCATCCATTCATTCATTCATCCTAACAAATTCTTAGCTATTTCTTTGCTAACAAATGATTGTTTATTCCCGGGGACCACCCAATATTCTGCACATGCAGGTCCTGGCTGTCCTGCTCTGTCAGAGATGTTCTGTTTGATGTTTCAGTAGTTCACAATGAACCTTTCCGCCGTCCCATGGATGCAATTTTATTGATCGTGCTCTTTATTCTAAAAGATTATATTAACTTTTTGTTTTTCTCAGTTTGACCTTTGTTGTACCAGCTAACAACCCATTTCAGCCAGAATTTCTTTTATGAGTGTGGTTTGAAAACACGCCAGTGACTATTAAGACTTTATAGCGTACATATAAACCAGCACACATAAAACGAGTAAATTCATCCGGCAGAAATATGCTGATTATGAGATGCATAAAAATAAAAGCAATTAATAAATGTACTCAGGAACTTTTAATTATGAAAAGCCATGTGCTTGTATCGGTATTCAAATGTGGCAAGAATGTTAAATGGATATTAAAGAAGATTGTTCCAGATGTTCTCATGTATTTCATTCCATAATACCGCATAATTCAGCACAGATGGTGTGTTTAATCTTAGGCACAATGCCATCTAAGTGCAGTAATTAATCATAGACTGAAGAATCTTGTTTCGATGTGTAGGTTTACATTTAATTGTATTTTTATCTTTTGAAAGACTCAAAAGTTTGGGGTCAGTAAGATTTTCTTTTTGTAAGAAATTAATACTTTTATTCCGCAAGGACACATTTAATTGATCAAATGTGACAGTAAATACATTTATAATGTTACTGTTTTATATTTCCACAGAAATATTAAACAGAACTGTTTTCAACATTTATAATAATAAATGTTTCTTGAGCATTAAATTAGCATAATTATAATGATCATGTGACACTGAAAACTGTAGTAGTAATGCTGGAAATTTAGCTTTGCCATTACAGGAATAAATTCCATTTAAAAAAAATATTCAAATAGAAAACAATTATTTTCAATTGTAATATTGTTTCACACTTTGTTTTTTACATTTACTTTTAACTTTGTTTTTGATCAAATAAATGCAGCCTTGGTGAGCATAAGAGACTTCTGTCAACATTTAAAAATCTTGACAACCCTAAACTTTTGAAGGGTAGTGTAAATATTTAAATAACTTCTGACCGTTACTGTCAGCAGTGTATGCACAGACAGAAGACAAAACTGATTAATAAAGTTCCACATGTTATTTTAATAATAATACACAGGAAAATAGTCCAAACAATAGCAGCAAATATACTCGACTCCAACGTGTCCCGACTTTTTTTACAGTCTATGGTCCTGACAAACAGCTGTGCTGATTAAATTAATTACCATGACAACAAAATAGTGGCGGAAAATAGAACAAAGACAACAGGAACTGATGAATACAAATTAAAACTCTGTGAAAACAGGAACTAACTGAACACAGTTGTGATCGGTACAGCAATGCCAGACTCATTGTGAAAAAATAATTTATACTAATACTTTTTTTTTTGGTCACACTTTATATTAGGTGTCTTTAACTATTTGCATAAAAAATATGTACAATGTACTTATTGTGTCCATGTTGCATTTCAAAACTTGTGCTGCTATTGAGGTGGGATGCGGGTAAGTTTAGGGACAGGTGTGGTAGTATGGGTAGGTTTAAGGGTGGGTTAAGGGGTAAGGGAAGGGTCAACAGTGTAATTATAGATGCAATTACAGAAATGAATTACATATGTAATTAATATGCAGGTGTGCTTTAAATATAAGTACAATGTAAAAACATGTACACTCACCTAAAGGATTATTAGGAACACCTGTTCAATTTCTCATTAATGCAATTATCTAATCAACCAATCACATAGCAGTTGTTTCAATGCATTTAGGGGTGTGGTCCTGGTCAAGACAATCTCCTGAACTCCAAACTGAATGTCAGAATGGGAAAGAAAGGTGATTTAAGCAATTTTGAGCGTGGCATGGTTGTTGGTGCCAGACAGGCCGGTCTGAGTATTTCACAATCTGCTCAGTTACTGGGATTTTCACGCACAACCATTTCTAGGGTTTACAAAGAGTGGTGTGAAAAGGGAAAAGCATCCAGTATGCGGCAGTCCTGTGGGCGAAAATGCCTTGTTGATGCTAGAGGTCAGAGGAGAATGGGTCGACTGATTCAAGCTGATAGAAGAGCAACTTTGACTGAAATAACCACTCGTTACAACCGAGGTATGCAGCAAAGCATTTGTGAAGCCACAACACGCACAACCTTGAGGCGGATGGGCTACAACAGCAGAAGACCCCACCGGGTACCACTCATCTCCACTACAAATAGGAAAAAGAGGCTACAATTTGCACAAGCTCACCAAAATTGGACAGTTGAAGACTGGATAAATGTTGCCTGGTCTGATGAGTCTCGATTTCTGTTGAGACATTCAGATGGTAGAGTCAGAATTTGGCGTAAACAGAATGAGAACATGGATCCATCATGCCTTGTTACCACTGTGCAGGCTGGTGGTGGTGATGTAATGGTGTGGGGGATGTTTTCTTGGCACACTTTAGGCCCCTTAGTGCCAATTGGGCATCGTTTAAATGCCACGGCCTACCTGAGCATTGTTTCTGACCATGTCCATCCCTTTATGACCACCATGCATGTACCCATCCTCTGATGGCTACTTCCAGCAGGATAATGCACCATGTCACAAAGCTCGAATCATTTCAAATTGGTTTCTTGAACATGACAATGAGTTCACTGTACTAAAATGGCCCCCACAGTCACCAGATCTCAACCCAATAGAGCATCTTTGGGATGTGGTGGAACGGGAGCTTCGTGCCCTGGATGTGCATCCCACAAATCTCCATCAACTGCAAGATGCTATCCTATCAATATGGGCCAACATTTCTAAAGAATGATTTCAGCACCTTGTTGAATCAATGCCACGTAGAATTAAGGCAGTTCTGAAGGCGAAAGGGGGTCAAACACAGTATTAGTATGGTGTTCCTAATAATCCTTTAGGTGAGTGTATGTACTCAATAAGTGCATTGTATCAAATGATTAATTTAAATGTTATTTTATTGTAGTAAAAGACACCTAATATAGAGTGATGCCAGTTTTGAAAAAGTAGTAAACAAAGAAATTCTCTCTCTTTCTGTGTGAATTTTGATTGGTTCATAGTTAGTGAACATTGTGAGATGATGCTTCCACTGCACTAGACAACTGGCTTATGGTAGATTAATGAGAATTCTGAATTGTGTAAACTCCTTCGCATTCATGATGTATTGAGTCATGACTTGGTGTAATGGTGTAACATGGTGTAATTGCTGATACCAAGCCCTAAATAGCACATTCATTTATATCTACTCTTCCAAAAAAAATGAAAAGGCAACTGTGAAAACTAAAACTGTATAAGATTTTTTTTTTACAGGTTTTTACAAACAGTAAAATAAACACTTTTTTTGTCTTGTAGGTGGAGAGGACTTATTCCATCTGCGGCACTGTTGAGTACATGGCGCCTGAGATTGTTGCAGGAGGAGAGTCAGGACATGACAAGGTAAAGTGAACCGCTCATCCATCCGTTCACCACATTTTAATTACATTTTTTGTAAAAAAAAATTTAACTATACACCGCAGCTTTAAGTCTGACTTTATTGAACAGTGATTCATTCATTAATTTATTTAAATGATCCAACATATATTTGAATGTGCTGTTGGAAATATAACCAGTGTGATGTACCAATGTTCTTCTGCAGGCGGTGGACTGGTGGAGCATGGGAGTTCTGATGTATGAGCTGTTGACCGGAGGCTCTCCTTTCACTGTCGATGGCAACGAGAACTCTCATTCTGACATTGCAGAGTAAGACCAGCACATACATACACCAATACATGATGGCATGATAATTTTAAGGAATTTAAAGGCGTATTTCACCCAAAAATGAAAATTCTGTCATAATTTACTCACCCTTAAGTTGTTCAAACCTGTATGAATTTCTTTCTTCTGCTGAACATAGAGGAAGATATTTTGAAGAATGTCAGTAACCAATCAATTGATGGAATTTTTTTTTTCCATACTATGGAAGTCAATGGGGTCGATCATCTTTTTGGTTACCCATATTCTTCAAAATATCTTCTTTTGTGTTCAGCAGAAGAAGAAAAATCATAGGGGTTTGGAACAACTTGAGGGTGAGTAAATGATGACAGAACTTTCATTTTTGGGTGAACTATCCCTGTAACTATTTTGATTATGATTGTGATTCTTCTTAGCAATTCTTGGTCAATTAAGTTCTTTGTTGAACTAAATGAAATATACTTATTTAATTTGTTAATTTTGATAAAATACCACTTACTAAAAAAAGAAATCCATTTACTACACTGATTTTAGTATCATACACATAAAAATAAAAATAAAAAAACATTTTGAATTGGACATTTGATGACTGATAAGAGTCATTTATTCAAGAATCAGACTTAAATGGATCTGAAAATGAACATTTGTAACTTTTTTGTGGAACTTGCTCGGAAAAAAAACGCCCTTTATGTGGTTAAGTTTACGCCAGTTTCCTTTTCATTATCTAGAAGTCCATCTTGTTTCGAAATCATGAGTTGAATATTTGGTTGCATCAGCATGTTTTCAAAATAGCATCAAATTACCTACTTAAAGCTGCAGTTTTTTTTTTTTTATACAATTCAGATACGAATCTGCAGGTAGGGAACTGTTTCGATGAATTCTCTCTCTTTGCCTAATAGGAGAATTATGAAAAAGGATCCTCCATTCCCCAAAGACATGGGTCCTCTGGCCAAAGACATTATCCAGCGACTGCTAATCAAAGACCCAAAGAAGAGGCTGGGCTCTGGCCCCTCAGGGGCCCAGAATGTGAAAAGCCATCCATTTTACCAGGCAAGACTTTCTTTCCACAAAAATGTATTTTAAAAGAGAAGTACAACTATTTCCCTTGTCATTTCCTTGGCTTGTTAAAGTTCATTCAGGCTGTGAGGGACCAACATCAAAAATGTTTGACTTTTGTTGCTTCAGAAAATGAATTGGGAGGATTTAGCTGCTAAGAAGGTTCCAGCTCCTTTTAAACCGGTAATTCGTGATGAGCTGGATGTGAGCAACTTTGCAGAGGAGTTTACAGAGATGGACCCAACCTACTCTCCAGCGGCACTTCCAAACAACTGTGACCGAATCTTCCAGGTAGTAGAATTAATAACTATTCTGTAATGGCATATATTTTTGGTCTTTGCAGGTTGGGCTGCTCTAATATGATGCGTAAAAGTGAGGAATTTAAGACAGAAATGTATTAATATTGCACAATATTCCAATATTCAGCAACAATAATGATTATAATAATTCTCATCAGTTTTCACGTTGACTGGGTTCCAAAAACATCAATGTGAATAATGTGAAAGTGGATCCTAATTAAGATAATTTTAACATTTGTAAATATTTTAAATATGATGATTATTATTATTCATTCTACCCCTGTGCAATATTTAATGGAAAATGTTGCAGTTTATAATAAAGTTACCATGCAACATTTACACACCAATGCAATTTTTACTTGCATTTGACAAATGTAAATTTTTTATTAAATGATTGCTAAAATTATATGGACACACACTACTGTTTAAAAGTTTGGGGTCTTTTGGTTTGGGGTCTTTGCTCTCCGAGGCTGCATTTATTTGACCAAAAATACAGTAAAAAAACCCCTAACAAATATTATTTATTTGTTGACAAAGTTGAATTTTCAGCAGTCTTTACTCCAGTCTTAAAGGGATAGTTCACTTTGAAATTAAATTTTGGTATGTTTTAGCTTACCTCAAGGGCATCCAAGATGTAGGTGTCTTTTTTTCCGCAGTAGTTTCAATTTTGATATTTTTAGGTCAAACCGTTCTTGTCTGTCAGTCATATAATGCAGGTCTATGGTCACTGTCTCAAAGAGCATGCACAGAGTCCAAATTAAAACAAATCCCCATCGTCCAAATTAAACAATTCCCCATCGTAAGTACACATTGATGGCCCAAGACACGAAACGAGCGGTTTGTGTGAGAAAACGAACAGTATTTATATCGTTTTTACCTCTTGTACACAGCCACGTCCAAATGATCTGAGAGCGCGGGCGGGTATAGATATATACACTAGATGTCGCATTGGCTACTGCGAAACCGTGCTCTCAGATTAGCCCGCGCTCTCAGATTATTTGGACGCGGCTGTGTTCAAGAGGTAAAAACGATATAAATACTGTTCGGTGTCAGGTGATTCCTTTGCCAAGCCAATACATCAGAAATCACTAATGTTGGCAAATGTGTGATGATTTACCTAAACCAATGTTGATTTACATTGAGCATTTATTTATGACACTGAGAATGAATTTCTGCACACGAGTGGACATTTGATGTTGCGTTAGGATATAATTGTTCAGTTAACCCTTTATTATTAGTAAGCAGGAAGTACTGAAGAGGAAATGGGCAAGTCAGCCTTTATAATGATCACTTATGCAACGTGAGCCCGGCTGTCTGTGTTGGTATTCAGATGAATTAGAGAGCTTTTTGGAGATGTAATTATGGTGATATGAAGATGGTTTCAAGCATCAGATGTGAATGACTATTTTTGATGCGGCTTGATCCATAACGTTGCCTATAGCATGATGCCAGCTGAAATGGGAGGCTGCGAAAGAGATGGTGTCTATGATTGCCTTCTGAATCCTTCAGTCTGGCGGATCAATGCCGCCATTAAACGGCTCTGTCATGGAATAAAAGGTCGGCGTCTGCGAGAACAACCATGTCTGGCTCAATTACTCCTTCAACCTTTGATTACCAACTTCATCTTGGCTTTTCTGAGCGTTCGCCTTTCATGTGCGCTGGAATTTTGATCCTTCATAATTCTCGGGCGGTACAATTGCAGCGACGTCTGCAATGATAACTTTCGAAACGCTCCACCACGCGCACACACATGCATAGCCGCTTATAAACCCAGCCACCCCCTCAAACTCCTCACAAACTGAAATTAAGCTGCATTAGAGGACTGTGATAATTTGAAAAGCAGGGCAATCAAATACCTTGGCTTAGCAATTAAAAGCATTTCAACCATTCATCTCCTCATCCTTCCGTCCAGCCATCCTCTCATCCAGCCAGCCACTCTTCCGCCCATGTAGCACACAGCTGCAGTCTGGCCGCGTAAGTGGGACATGGGCTGGCGGAGGCTTTATTTAGAAGGGTGCACATGATGCAGTCGTCGCAAACAATGTGACTGGAGTCCCTCAGCATGTAGGATTTGCAGAAATGCAAAAGGCTGTGCTGTTAGAGTTCCTTCAGTGACCCTGATACTTCCTCTGCATTAGTTCCCTTTTCTGTCAGTGAGTGTCTTTATAGATGTTTGTATCTGCAGGGATATTCCTTCATGGCTCCCTCCATACTTTTTAAGAGGAATGCGGTGATGGACGACTCGGCTCTGCTGTGCGGCGGGTCAGAGAGGCCGGGCTCTGCTGCTGTTGCCCGTAGCGCTATGATGAAGGTCAGTCTGCATATTGCTGTGTTGTAAAAACATTACAACATTTAAAGCTGAAGTGTATAATTTTTTTTTTTTCATTTCAAATGACTTCCTCCCATCCCAATTTAATATGCAGAGACAATTGTAAGTAAACAATTCGTTGGTTGATTTCACCAAAAAGTGTAAACATTTATAAGCTAGTCCAACGCGACAAAGTCCGACCAATGGAAAATGAGTGAAATGTTTGGGAAACCTGTTTGAAACATTCATTATTTTTACAAAAACACCAGTGGCAAAACCAGCAAATTGGTTTTAGGTAGTGATAGACCAATACACTAGCGTTTCTCAACCGGTGGGTCACGGTGTGTGTAGTCAAAGAAACTACAACAATAAAAAGTATAATTGTTTTTCTGATGCAAGACTTTTATTTTGTAAGGCTGTTCACTCTTCTGTCAGACAAAGTGCTGGAGAAAAATACATTGTACTGATTCAGTTGCTACTTTGAGATGAGATGTTGTCTGGCTATGTCAGTTTCATTATTTTAACGTTATTTTCATAACTTGTTACTAAATAAAAAGTCTCTCACTTCAGAAAAACAAACTATACTGTCCTGTCAGATGTTATACTATTATACTCTTCAGTTGCGCACGCTGTATATCACTTCACTTTAAACTGCAAATAAAATCATGAGCTTGCAACGTCGTGGTTATGTTGTCGATAAGTAAGTCATGAAATTATCACAAAGAACTAATAAATTGTGTATCTGGTACGTCATGTGTTTGCTGACAAAAGTGACTGATCACAACAGGTGTAAACGTGAATGTGTCTCCCTCGTCTACTTACGATCCGATCGACCAAAACGCATCTTAATACCAGTTTTAAACAGGGCCCTAGTCCCAGACCATTTATCAAAATAAAGCTGCAAAATCGGTCGTTCGGAAATCATTGTGGTTGTGACACCAGAACCACAAGCACATTAACACATGACCTCCTATGTTTGCAACAGTAACGCATTAACGGTTACTTGACTTGAACGTTAGTTTAAAATTCACCCGCATGGCTAGCCAATCAAAACAGAGGTCATTTACATCAAAAAAACTAAGTCTAAGGGGCAGACAGAGAGTGATGTGAAAGTATATTACAATTGTTTTGGTGCAAGAAACCATTATAGGCTGATTTTTGGGCTAATAAATAAAATGCTACAAAAGTGTAGAACAGGGGTGTCAAACTCAGTTTCTGGAGGGCTTCTGTCCTGCAGGGTTTAGCTGCAACCCTAATTAAACACCTGAACCTGCTAATCAAGGTCTTCAGGACTACTAGAAACTTCCAGACAGGTGTTTTGGAGCTGGTTAGAGCTAAAATCTGCAGGACAGTGACCAGGAGAAGAGTTTAACACATGTGGTATAGAATATTCTCCCTTTAAGTAAATAATGCCATCGCCTTTCCTTGACCTCTAAACTTCTGACAAACTGACCATAGGACTCGCCGTTCTACATGAACTATGAGATGGACCTGAGGGAGAACGCTCTGGGAGAGGGAAGCTTCTCCATCTGCAGACAGTGCACTCACAAGAAGACCGGACAAAAATATGCTGTAAAAATTGTCAGTAAAAGGTACCGACTATGCAGCCTGACAATAGAATATTTTTTTTGTATTTAAAGTTCAGTTGTTTTATATAATAGTCATGGAAGTGATTTGTTGTGCTCATTTATTGTTCTGCAGAATGGAGGCACAAACGCAGAAAGAGATTGCCGCTCTCAAACTCTGTGACGGACACCCCAACATAGTCAAACTACATGAAATCTACCATGACCAGGTATGACAGTGTTTGAGACTGAAACCTAGAGCTCCTGTGCACATCAAAGCCTCATTCATTCAAAGAACTGGGCTAGTTTGAATAAGTTTGAACCCTCTTTGAACCCTGCCCCAGATTTAATTCCTCCCCTTGCTTTTCATAGTACTTTATCTTAATTACCATCCTTTCTTTATCAGATGCAGCACAAAAGAAGGTTAAAACTAACTGGGGTGCATTTCTTAAAAGGATCGTAAGCCTAAGTAGATCGTAGAAGTATTGGGCACCAATGGTCTCTACAATCATCTTAGCTCGCAATGCTTTTGAGAAACGCAGGTCTGTAAAAATAATACAGTGTTGGATTTCATTACACAACAAAAATTGGTCCTATTTACTTTTTAATATGCATACTCTGTCTCTTTTTCTAAAGAAAAAAACTGATTTACATTTCCTAAAGGAAGTATAAGTCCTCACAAGGCAGCAAAACAATGGAATCTGTTTTCTCATTGCTGTGACAGCTGTGTTTGGAAGAAAATAGGCCGATTACAATACAATATGCCAATCTAAGAAAGATGGAAGACAAATCAGAATTAATTATGTAAATATGAATATGACCTCATATTATGAATTCGATTTTAAATGCTTAAAAATAAAACAATATATACTCTCTCTCTCTCTCTCTCTCTCTCTCTCTCTCTATATATATATATATATATATATATATTACAATTTAAACAAAGTTTTTGGTTTTAATATATTTTAAAATGTAATTTTTTTCTTGTGATGGCAAAGCTGAATTTTCTGCATCATTACTCCATGATCCTTCAGAAATCATTCTAATATGCTTATTTTTATTAATGTTGTAAACAGTTAATGCTTAATGTTTTGTGAAAAACATGATACATTTTTTCAGGATTTTTTGGAGAAGAGAAGGTTCAAACGAACAGCATTTATTCTATAAAAATCTTTTGAATTTGAAATCTTTTGTAATGTTATTAGTGTCTTTACTGTCACTTTTAATCAATTTAATGCATCCTTGCTGAATAAAAGTATTAATTTCTTTAAAAATATATATTAATTTTAATTATTTATCATCACTGTTGCTGGGGGCTAATTAGGCGTTTAGTGTGTGTGTGTGTGTGTGTGTGTGTATTTTTCAGTGTGTGCCAGACATCCTGATCCATGGTTCTATTCATTAGTATGATAAGATAGAGTCAGTTGGGCTCCTCTTCAGATCTGTGAAAGTGTGTATGTGTGTGCGTGCCCACTTGCCAATTGGAGGTTATCAACCCCCACGCTCTGTACCCAGTGCCGTGCCCCAGATGAAAAGCAGAGCCGCCCTGCCCGGTCAGGGTCTTTGTTCCTCTATACCAGAGATAATGAGAGACATTAGCTTGCTCTTTTTCATTTGCCTCTCTTTTTTTCTTCTGTGCACACACACTTGCACACTCATACACTCTTTTCTATCTCATCCCACCCCCATACAGCACCCAAACACTTGTTCTGGCGTTCACTTATTCACACTCATTCAGCGTATAATGAGACTGAAGCCCATTTTAAAAATCATCTTAAATCTGAACCTTTGCCAAACTGATTTTTTTTTCCAGTCCTTCAAAGGCATCATTCCCTCTGACTACCTGTCATTAAATGTACATCTGTGCCAGGATAGAAGGATTTTCACCTCATAATAACTATCTGTCAGTTTTGTGTAAATGCGATCATATACCATTCCATGTGGTTATTCTTGCAAATGGTGTGTTTCCCTGTGCTCACTAATTTTATATTTGGACTCTTGCCTCTAGCAGTCTCTTAGGCAGAATGATAGTAGAAAGCAGGGTCAGAAATTAACTTTTATATTAAGGGCCAATATTTGCCTCCTGCATTTTTGATTTCAGGTCATTTTTATACCTTTGTAAGGGTAGTTTTTATGATTATCTCATTGAATGTATCTGTGTTTTTTATGTCAAATACTTATATTTAACCAATTTCTTTCAGTTTATACTATAGGTCAGAGGTTCAACTCAACTCTAATTTTAGCTCCAATCTTATTCAAACTCACCTGCTTATAATTTTGTAGTATTTATGAAGATTTGAAGCGGCACTGCGAAGTAAATCTCGTTTAAATTCTGAATTACAATTCAGTCAGTGAACATACTGAACAAAACTCAGGTGTTTTCAGTGGATTTCTTGTTTACTGGTGAGTAATCTAAATGCATCTGATTGGCCGTCGCATTCATACGCTCAACAGAAGTGTGTGTGATTGGTTATAATTTTTAACAGTGCAAAAAATGTGTAAATGAAATGTTTTAAGCAATGTGAGCAGATCTGAATGAAATGCTGCAATCAATACTTTTCATTCATTTTCATACTTGAATTGTGACAGTTGTAATAGATTTAGTTTAATTGTGCAGGGGAAATTTTTGCCAATTATATATATTATGTTTTGTTAATTTTGGTGGCAAACCCCCCCTTAATTTCCAACCCTGGTAGAAAGTGTCAGAAAACTGTTGGAAGGAGAGGAGAAATGTGATCAGGATTTCTCACATTAGCACCAAGGATTAAACTTTCTGGATCACATGGATAAATCACTGCAGCATGGCTCTGAATTACTTGAGCTCTCTAATATGGTGAATTTATGTTTGTGTGTTTGTATAGCTACACGCATATCTTGTTCTGGAGCTCTTGCGAGGTGGAGAGCTGCTGGAGAGGATCAGAAGGAAGCAGCACTTCAGCGAGACGGAGGCCAGTCGTATCATGCGCAGACTGGTGTCTGCCGTCAGCCACATGCATGATGTTGGCGTGGTGCACAGGGACCTCAAACCAGAAGTACAGCACGCAACAACACATCCACTGTCATTATCGTAGATATACAACCCACATGTCACAGCGCACTCTAGGCCGAGAAGCCCCAAAGTGCAGTTTACATCGTAGTCAGGCCTCATAGTTGACAAGTCTTGCTTAATTAAAAGGATATGTTTTCAAGAAACATCTGCATTAAGTTTATGCTCCTCAATATTGCTTGTGTTTCAGTTTGGTGAACAGTGAATTAGTAAATGTTTATATTGGTAAACTAATAATGAGATTGTACTTCTTTAGGTTTTATTTTTCTGACTATGTAATGGAGATGTTCTTCAGTTTCTCTTTTCTCTTTGTAGAATTTGCTCTTTACTGACGACACTGAGAATTCAGAGATAAAAGTTATTGACTATGGCTTTGCACGGCTCAAACCTCCTGACAATCAGCTCCTGAAGACTCCCTGCTTCACTCTTCAGTACGCCGCACCAGAAATCCTGAAATACGATGGTTACGATGAGTCCTGTGACCTCTGGAGTTTAGGAGTCATTTTGGTAGGGCCAGTATTCACATTGTAATTGTCATGCTGGTATAGTATTTAATGTATGGGCACTAGGAACAGATTTGTAGACAATTGACAGCAAGGAAGCCCACTAGGGTTTGTGTTCACTATAGAGTGCTTCTGTGATGACGTATTTTTGTAGGCCAACCCGGAAGTTTGCATCACCCTGGTTCTCTTTCCAAAAATCCAGTAGGATTTTTCTATAGGCTTTTAGATTAATGAAGAAAATGAGTTCCGTGAACAACAAATGTTTATGATTCTTACACATCTTGTTCATCATGATAATCTTGACTAATGAACACGCCTTAAAAAAAAAAAAAAGGTAAAAGGTAAATTTTAACATTTTTAAATTAGCTAAAATGCCAACCCATTTCTTGGTTTTGGCCTACAAAAATATGTCATCCCTGCAGCAAGGGCAAGTAATCCCTGGGGCAAGTAGTACATGTGACCCACACCACTCTGCTTTAGGTCATTTGGAAGTATCTCCTTGTTCAGGCTTTTTAATGGAAATACAATTTTGAATGGTGAAGATATACGAGTGCTTCTGTATACACAAGCTTTTATCCTGCTTCATGACTTACTCATTTTGGATATGAATCCATGTCTTGCTGTTTCTGACACTTATTCAGTTGAACACCAACCAATATAAACAAACTGTCAAGCCCTTTTCCAAACAGCTTAGCATTGCTGATTGGAGTCATCACAGCTACCCTTAAGCGGAAGATTTCAGCCAGAACTTCATTAAGAGAAAGATGAGAGGAGATAGCGAGATGAGCCTGGGGGAGATGTCCATAGCTGAGTTATTTTTGTGGGTCCATTTCTGCCTCGCTCTTTATTGAGGAGCAGGACCTGACTGGGGGGGAGAACAGAGTAGTGCAGCAGAGTTTGACATGATGATCTCTGACAGGCTGTGAGCTGAAAGACCCTGGAGCTCTGCGCAGCACGTAGAGAGACGAGAGCTTATTTAGCTGTGTACATGTTCTCTATTTTATTTCACTTTCCTAACAATAAAATCTTTAAAAAATCTTCCTAAAATCCAATATAATTATAGTGCACATAGATCAACTTCTGTTGTTTTTAAAGTGCTGTGCTGTTCTCAAATACAGACAAATGGAAGAACGCACTGTACATCTATCCAGCACACAATGACTTTTGCAATGTCTAGCAAAAACAAATAAGTCTTAAGACACATTTTAAACATGCTGATGATGGGGGAGGACCCAACGGACTGTGATAGGCTATTTTATGACCGAACACGGAAGGCACATTACCTTTAAACATTAAGTGCCACCAAGTGAGGGGCAGCTGGTTGGCACATTTAAGAGACCTGTATGTGTGATTTCAGATTGGCAATAGCTCTAAGCTGGAAGAAGCAACCTTTCGAAACAGCTTTAATATGCTTGCGAAATTTAAGGGCTTAATCAAACAAAACCTTTTGGTTATGTAGATGACGATGATGTGTGCTGTCCAGGAACTACAAATGAAAATGGCCTTTGGCTAATTCTGGCACATTTACAGTAATCGTATGTGCGTGGTCCCTGCTGAATATATATAAATAAATATATAAATAAGTGATGTAAACTGATATAAAACTGAATGATTTATAATGTAAACACTGTCTTGTTCTTCTTCTTCTTATTTTTTTAACCAGTGATAGGTTTTAGCCATCCTACATTTAAACATCATCCTTCCTATCAAAAAGGATTTAAATTGATTGGATAAAGAAAAGTATTTACAGTCAGTTATGGGGGACTATTCTCCTCCATATCAACAGTGTTGGCATTTGGAAAATAAATTAGGTCACTTCTTTCATTTCATGTTTACTTCAAAAGTTAGATACAGCTCTGTATCATAAGCATATATGTGAAGATTTTTTTGAAGCCAAAGAGAAGCATATATGAAGAAAATTAAAATTGGTCCTAAGATAGAACCTTGAGGTATCTCGCATTAAGGTGCTCTTGTATGCTTTTTGTTGCAGTACACCATGCTATCTGGCCAGGTCCCATTTCAGTGTCAGGAGAAGAGTCTAACACACACCAGTGCAGAGGAGATCATGAGGAAAATCAAACAAGGAGACTTCTCTTTTGAAGGTGAAGCCTGGAGGAATGTGTCCAACCAGGCCAAGGATCTGATACAAGGTGAGATACAGCAAGATATGTTTAGAGACCATTGGGTAGTGTAAATAGGAATACATTTGTTATAACTAAAATGTGAATGTGTGGCCTACTCATGGTCCAGAGCTGCTGACGGTGGACCCTAACAAGCGGATAAAGATGTGCGGCCTACGCTATAATGCCTGGCTGCAGGACGACAGCCAGCTCTCCTCCAACCCTCTTATGACCCCTGACATCCTGGGATCTTCTACCAGATCAGTGCACTCTTGTTTCAAAGCCACCTTCAATGTAAGAAAAATGGAAGGAGGCTAAAAAATAAATAATACAACATATTATAAAAGAGTAGATGGGTGTGGATGAATGTTAATGATAAATACATAATTTATTTGGCATACAGCAAAAAAAATATTTTGGCTGTTTTGTTTGGGGGGAAAATAGTGTTCAGAATAAAGCTTGAATCTTTTTTTACATGCAATTTACAGAACATGCTGACAATGCAGAGTAGGACATTTGGATAAGTGCTTAACTTGTATATGAAGAGTTCAGATGCAAAAGCCTCTTAAGTGCCATCTGAAATTTTTATCAAGCTCGTATATTTAAGTTCAGTAATTTCACTTAAATAGCAATGTAAATTACCTATTGTCAATTAAGTAAAATTACTGAACTTATATATATACCCTTAATAAAAATGATCTTTCTAGAAGAAAATTTCAGATGGCACTTAGAGGCTTTTGCATCTGAACTCTTCATATATATATATAATTTTTTTTTACTGTTTAATACATTTCCTGTTTTAATTTGAAAAAGTAATAAAATAATAATAAATTATTATACAGTAAGCTTTGTATATTATAACTGTAATTTTGGCAGATACTGATATGGTCATCCATTTTTTCTTCCCCAGGCCTTTAATAAGTGTAAGCGGGAGGGATTCCGACTTCAGACGGTTGACAAGGCTCCTTTGGCCAAACGCAGGAAGATGAAGAAGACCAGCACCAGCACAGAGACCCGCAGCAGCTCTAGCGAGAGCACGCACTCCTCTTCCTCTTCCTCCCAGTCTCAGGATAAGACGCCACTGGGCGGAGAGACGGCCATCATTCCCCAGGCCTCCGTGAGCACGCCTTTCACTCTGGGCCCTGACGATGAGCCTTCTCAGGGCGAACTCCAGCTTACAGAGTGATAGGACATAACTTTCCCACTGTCTCATTCTTTCTCCTCACACTCTGGAAAGGCTGTACAACTCCAGAATTTGCATGTGGGGACCAACTCAAATCCATCATTAGCAATAGATGCACACCATGAGCGCTGAAGACCGAGCTGGAGTGAACTTCTGGCTCAAGTTCTGCATGGCTGAATATCTCTGCATCAAGTCCAGTGTCTCAAACACAAGAGAGAAGTTCACTTTGAGGAGCATCAAGACCTTCCACTGATGGAGAAAGAAGAAAAGCCGGCTTGTGCAGTGTCCTGACAGACCAGGCGCTTTGCTTTAGGCAAAAAAGATAAGGAATATGTATTTTAAATAAATATATAAATAGAATTTATTTAAAAGGAGATTTATTGTTTATACAGACTTCTCTCAAATTTGGTATATAATAGATATTTGGTATATTTGACAAATTGGTATATACCAAATACAACAGCTCCATTTGTGCTGGGAGCTTTATGGTGTTGATTCACATATTTAACTTTAATCTTTGACTTCTTCCAAAAGATTTTACTGAAGTAGCAACAACTTTAGGTGTAATAGTTTCCGTGTTCTGTGTAAAACTGTTGTTTATGGGCAAGGTAAAAGAGACCGTTTGTTTCACATTCACGTGTTATTTGAATTTTCTGTTGAGATACCTTCCTCAGGTTATTTATTTGTTCTTATAAATAATTTCTAAAGAGTTGAAAACAAAGCCACTGGCTGAAGGTGTGGTCACATTAACCCTTGCTTTGTGAAATTTTGTCACTGAAATCCAATTTTGTATTTTGGTTCAAGCTGTCACACAGATTTTCAGCATTGACCAACAAGAAACTGCTTGGTTTGAAAGTGACTTCTGTTTGAGCATTTCTTCGTGCATCGATACACTATTGACAGTGGACAATGGAACAATGTTTTTTTGCTGAAATTGTGCTAATGTGACACGCCCTAAAAGAGAAAACGCTAGAGGTGTTGACTTGGACGTTGAATTTCGTTACTCAAGGTTTTATGCTTGAGTATAATATTAGGCTGAGCATGAATCTGGCGATAGCTGTTTAAAGTCAACATGAATTCAGAATAGACCCATTTTAAATGAATGCACCTGGTTCTATTGTGAACAATTCTTTGGTGCATGTTATTACAAAGAAAAAAATAAGTTTTCATAGTTTAATAAAACTTTAATAACTCTTGCTTCCTCTGCAATGACTTTTCTATTCCAGTAACATCACTTAGGTTATCCAGGCTAAATGGTTTTTAGCCGTAGATTTAGCAGACTCACTTTTGATCTGGCTGTATTCTGGTTTGTATCACTGCCTACTTTTCATGATCCAATCAGTTCCTGATGGATAATCTCATTTCTTGAAAAAGCGCTATATTAGAGGAAGTACAATGGGTTGCAATTCACGTAGACTTTAAACTATGCGTCTGCAAAGTCTAATGAAACGCTTATCTTATATAAGATAACCATGACTGCAAGCCACATTTTAGCCTGAAATGAAGTGAAATACCAGAAGACATCTGTGGTTTCCTGTTTGATGGTGGCACGTTGTGTTTCTGTTTTTTGGCCCTGTGTTAGTTGACTGATGCTTCAAAACAGGCTGTGGTAGAGCCTGTGGTGTTTAAAACGATGTGCTTGCGTTTTTTCATGTTTGCATCGTCTGTTTCACAAGCCGTGAAGTTTTTGTGACACTGAGCTGAAATCTTATAGTACTCAAGTCTGGACAAGATCAGATATTTTCAGGAGCATTTAAACAGCCTGGACTCGGACTCGAATGACTAGTCATAGAAAATATGGTAATTTGAGTGCAAGTCCAAACTCTTAAAAATAAGTTCCAAAAGGGAGTTTTCACACAATGCCATTGAAGAACCATTTTGAGTTCCCTAAAGAACCTTTCATAGCTCTTTTCCACCAGAATAGTTCGCGTTCTCGGCCAGGCGAACTGGAGCCTGTCGCAAACTGGCCACGTGTTTCCACAGACCTGAGGAACAAACAGTGATGTAATGCTGTTACTTGTTGTTTACCTGACTATAAACAGTCTCAAATCAAACAGTGTGCATCCTGATGTTTGTACAGGCAGTGCGGCACTTGTTTTGCTGTCCACAGAACCGGTAGTGCTTTTAGTGTATCGGCAGCTTGCATAAATTCCTGGTACTATCATCTGTCCTTTTTGGAGATATATTGAAATGATTCACCCGCTCTCTCACACATTGGGTCTCTCTTGCGTGCACAGTTTTATTTATTTAGGTATAAAGACCTATGTAGTGCAACAATATTACATTGCTCATGAGATTGCCATAGAGAGTGACAGCTATTCTTCGCCACGGCTCCCCGGCTCTGTTCCGAGACCAGCAGGTTTTTGGAGCCGAAGTTGAACCGATCTTGAATGGAATGGTTCAAGAATGGACAAAGGCCGCACCGGAACCGTGCCGGTGGAAAAGTATGAAGAACCTTTTTCTACTATAAAGAACTTCTTGTACAATGGAAAGTTTCTAAGGATGTTAAAGGTTCTTCATGGAACCATGGATACCAACAAAGAACCTTTACTTTTAAAGCTGTGTCCCAATTGAGAGGCTGCATCCTTCAAAGGACACAGACTTCAAAGGCCACTCCTTCGAAGGCCGCAAAGGTCCGACTGAGCGTTGTTAAATGAGACGGTCTAGTCTACGGAGGATTGTTCTTGTCATCTAACAACTGTGACAGCTGCCGTTGAAGAGCGGCAGTAACGTTTGTTCTGGACTTTTTTGAAAGTTATATTTAACTGTCTGAAAACAAAGCAAGGTTCACAACCTGTCTAAATATGTTCACCTTGGTCCATTTCTCAACATTATAAAGAGTAAAAACTATAAAAAAAATCGCATCTTAGATGAACCATCTGAACTGCTTTATATAAATGTTTTGGTATTTTAACATTTGTATTCGAGAAAGTTGAAACCCAATACTTGCATTTAACAGTGTAATCCGGCAATTTCTCTCCAAAAAGTACTGTTGTTACGAGCGCGCAATGAATTCTGATGTAGGCTAGGCAGCAAAGGATTCATGTGTTGTATCATTCATTGCTCGTGAAATGAAGGACTCATTTCGAGGCCACATACGAAGGAGTCTTTGAACTTTGAACTGACTGAGCTGATTATATGGTTCTCTGTGTTTGTGTAGATTGTATTTTCTATTCGGTGGTGGCGTTCTATAGTTGAAAAGGAATGATTTTATCTTTGGCCCAAAAGGACCATCTGTATTATTCAGAGCATTATTCTATCATTTCTTCATATCTTGCTAGCACTACAAAACTATTTGAAAGCCACTTGAACTATACATTGCTATGCAAAGTTATTTTCTTCCTTTCTTACGTTTGTCTCTGTTCATATCCTGAAAGACCTTTATGCATAAGAAAATACTGAATATAAACGGTGCCTCATCATCAGGGCGAACATAACTGCCATCTTTAGGGACAGTCGTAAGGCTCTGGTCTCTTAAGTAAATCATGCATTCCACTTCTTGTGCACTAACCGAGACAAGACATCATATTGAGCGTTTAAATGGCGAGGGCTGGATCAGGACCCAGCGGCGGGTACGCATACATGCACGCACGCACACAATCAAACACACACAAACTGGTGCTCCTGCCCACTCGAACCCGGGCAAAGGACAAGAGCAATAAGAACAGCAGGAGCTCGGCTCACTTTCATGTGGCTGAAAGCTGCCACATTTGGCCTCTTCCCCATCACTGTTCTCCCTGAAGCTCCCTCATTACTGCCTCCTCTTTTTGTTTGGGTGTATTAATAGAACAAGAATGATGGGAGGCCGAGAGAGTCCTACATTGAACTCTCCTCTGGGAGTGAGGCTTTATTAGATGATTTGCTGTGCTGCTGTTTGTCCCACCGGCTCTCTGCGTCCAATTGCACAAACATGGAGCTTGCTTTACGGTCTGATACGTTTTTAGGGGGTTTTGTTTTAGCTTGTTTTAGCTGTTATGAGATTAAAGACCAGACATGTGGTTTTTCGTTTAGCGTTTCTAAAAGCGTAGTGTGAGCATGTTGTGAGCATCGGCCCTTAAACTGAACTCGCTCCTTTGAACTGTGCACTTCGTTTTTGTTGCTCTATTTTAGTGCTCTTGTAAATTGTGTTGTCTGGTTGTGAAATGTAACCGAGGGGCCCTGTGCGCTTGTATCTGTGATAGCGGCGGTCGTGGGCGGCTCATCTGCTCGTGGATGTGGGGTGATTTGACTTTTTAAACTCCACCTTGTTTTTTAAGGGGTTGTGGATTTGAAGAGTTGATGCTGGAATGGAAATGGATTTTTTTTAATTGCATGGAAACTTGTTCCCACTCTGTTTCATGTTATCTTTAGTAGAATTACCTTGTTTTAGAGGTCGCTATGCTTTTGCTGTAAAAATTCTTGAAATGTCATGTAAGCCACCAATACAACTTTTTACATTCTTTCTGAAATACCAGTTGGGTTAAATAAGATAAAAAAAAATTTAAAAAAGAAAAGAAAAGATATTAATACTTTTATTCAGCAAGGATGCATTCAATTAATAAAAAGTGAAAGTAAAGCATTTCTAATGCTAAATTTTTTTCAATAAAATAATCCTAAAATCAGGGTTTCTACAAAAAATGTAACCAGCACAACTCTAGACATTATTATTAATGTTCCAAATCAGTATATTAGAATGATTTCTGAAGGATCATGTGACAATCCAGCTTTACCATCACGGGAATAAATAATATTTAAAAATATTTGAAAGGGGCTTTATGTAGAATTCAGAAATCCTTGTTATTAGCGACACGGGTGGCTGTTAAGTGAATTGCAGCCAGCAACTTATTGCTCGTGCTCGCACTCGTCTCGTGCACACGTAACGTAAAGTAAACTTACAACAAGAGAATGAACGTGATTCAAGGCCTCGCCCTCGATATCTGCTCACGAACTTTATCATTCTTAACTTAGAAGTAAAAAAAAGTCGGAAATACCTTTGCAGCGATATACTGTTAACAACATCCAGACTCGTCCACGCTGCTGAAAGCGACGGTTAACATTAGATGAAAATATAAATATGTGCTGCGCGTTTTCCTCTCAGTAACAAAATAAACGCACAACAAAGATGACAGCGCTGAGAAAACAGCAGATAAGAAAACTTCTGATCATAGCGATGTGGATTTGTTTGGACTAGCTTTGCAATTCACGGCATCATGTCAACAGATGAGGTAGGCCTAATTCAATTTACACCGTTATGATAGTTTGATTATAAAGTATAAGCCTATATGTGAGACTTTTCTATAGACCTGACTGTGCGAGACTTTAGTTTGAATTAATCCATTTTTTGCAAAATGGCTCTTTCTTTATTATCCTGAACATTAAATACATTCTTTTCATCTGTCGTTTAACGGAAGAGAGGCTCTCATGAACGGGCTGAAACATCACATCCTGAATATCTCGTTTTTTATTTTTTATTATTATTTTTACATTTTCTTTACAAGCTGTTCACACATTGGCAATAAAAACGCAATTAATACATGAAACTCTTACAAATAGTCCCTTTAAAGACTGCAGTCCGTAACTGTTGGCGCTCTAGCGGTTAATAAACAGAACTGCATGCGTCTTGCGGAGGAATTGTAGCCGGATCTACTTCTCTCTGTTAACGTCCATAGACTGTAAGGTACTGGGTTACTCCGCAGTGGTACGACCCGAACCAGTCTTAAATAGTCCGAATATAAACATTTATTATAGGTGTACCTTAGTGATTCAGGATAAGACAAAAACACGGTTTGGAAAATGGATTCATGATGTGCTCGCTCATTATATATTTTATGTACATTTTAAACACAAAAAAGTTACAGACTGCAGCTTTAAAATACAAAAGTTATTTTGAATTGTAACAATATTACAGTATTTTTATGTTTTATTTTTTGCTGTATTTTTGATTTTTTTTTTTATATATATATTTGTACAATATATATATAAATACAAATATATTTGTATTTTTTGGCTAATGTGACCAGACAAACAATTTCATTTTGGATAGTTTGTTGGTCTTGACACAAAGCTTTTAGTCTAATACTTTGAAGTTACATTAAATCACGGGCATTTATTCAGCATTGGAAATCATTTAACAGTTTAACATTGAAAATGGATTATGTGAAAATGAAATGAACACAGACTGTACACTGTTTTGATGTATTGTTTCCAGCGCCGGCCACTTTCCTGTAGCCTGTATTTTTATTCTAAAAGCATCTGTGCATGTCAATGAACTATTGTTATCTCCGCTCCTGAATCTATAGACAAGGGGGTTTATAATTGAATGATTTACATATTCGTTTTATTTTTTACCAAAGACATGATTTGTAGCAGTGACATTTTTTTTCAACATACACTGAGCTTTAATTTTCTTTGTGGTAAAGTCTTTAAAAATATGTTTGTTTGGTTAGGTTGTTGTCCATGCGCTTCCATCCTCCAGCATTTCCTGCTGTGAAACACATTTATAAATTATGTTTGTTGAAAGAGTCATATTAAGAAGCATAGATAATTAGCACAATCCCAGACTTTACTTTTTTTTTTTTTTTGTTCCGTCTGATGTAGAAATGGACCAGTTAGGCCTACTTTCATTGCACTTTCCACAAAGCCACCAAAAAGCATAGTGCAACCAAAAAGCATAATACAGATTGTACATCATATATACTGTTTACGGGCTTATGTGTTTGATAGTGTAACTGCCGATGTACATTTGGTGTCGCAGCAAATTCAGATATTGTGATCGTGATGATCTCAAATGTAATGTTTTGCAAAGATGCTTATTTGTAAAATATGTATTTTTGCTGTTTATTGTCCAGTTGTTGCATTAAAGCGCGAAGGGAATTTTGAGTAAATCGATTTTAAAGAGAATTTTCACAGGCTGTTTTCCTACTAGTGTACAACCAAACGCTGCCAGCAAGCGGCGCTGTTTACACAGATTTAAATAGCTTGTTTGCATCGATGGCCGTTTCTGAGGAAAGAATTGTTTTTATTATGGGATGTATAGATGAGCTTTCCTGTCTTTAAACTCTGTACTAGTCCTCACTGTGCAAATTGTTTAATGTTTAGGCATTACATGAAGACCGATTTGAAGACCTAATGGATTATCACAAATGCATTTTTTAGCTAACTAGCTGGGCTAGAGTTTTACTCTCATTAATTTATTTAATTTGAATTATTATTGAACTATAATGCTTAAAAGCACCAAAATAGTCCTATTTATAGTGAGTTGTAATGCTATGTATGTGTTTTGTAAGTGATAAGCCATATACTACTTCACCACACAGTATGACACTGAACCCTGTTGATGTGTCCAGTGCTTTGTTTTTAAGATGATATACTTTTAAAATACACAATATACACGAAAAGGTCATATTTTCAACGATCGTGTGGTTATATTAGTCCATTATGTTGATACAAATGCGAGTTGGAGTGTCTTGCATGAGTGTTTTAGTCTCAGATGAGTTGAATCAGCTCCTTTTATTAACTGGTCTTGTTAGCAACTGTTTTCCCATTTGTTTTGTGATTCAAAATATGTTTGAGGTGGTTGTTAAAAAAATAAGGGCTTAAAGTTTTATTGAACAAAGAGTAATATAATTTAAATTGTCACAAAATGGAATAAAACCTCCAAATTCACAAAATGCTTGTGTATTTATTCTGATGTGTTTTTGTATAAATATTTTCCTATATTTTCAGTTTGTGTTATGTTCTCAGTGTTGGCTACAATATTCATTCACATATTCTCAGTATTATCCAATGTGTGCAGATTTTAATTGACTTTTTTTTAGTATTGAATTTATTAAGCCTTTGATTTTAATGTTTGATTTAGTTGTAAGTAAATATACAATTTTGTGAAAAATGTAAGAAATGGCAAAAATAAAGCAAAATTCATGTTTCATATTTTCTGAATTATGTTTTAATGTTGAATAATTATTGTAACTTTGTGATATGTTAAAATATAATCTTGATATCCCCAAACTCTTTGTTTACTTAGATTATTATATATGCAATTAAATAGGCCTACATATACATACATTGACCTATATTAGTTTGGGGGTCAAAATTATGTTTTTAATATATATATAAAGCACAAAATGATAATTACATTTATCAAAAGTACAACATGAAATTTGCCTGAAATATTTTTTGCTATTTATATATATTTTACTATTTACTATTATTTCACTATTTACTATTATTATATTTTTTGTATGTCTGAGTAGTAAGAGTTTGGTGGTTGAGATTTTCTGTCTAAAATGCTGATCTTTGGGGGACTTATTGCCCCCCAAAAAGTTATGATAAATTTCATTAAGCCATACCAGAGTGACTTCATTTACACACACACACACACACACACACACACACACACACACACACACACACACACACACACACACACACACACACACACACACACACACACACACACACACACACACACACACACACACACACATATATATATCACAGTTGCAATCAAAAAGCACAATATCATTAAGGGGAATAAAATGTTTGAGCGCAACTGAGAAAAACCCTCAATTTACTCCCAAAGACCTGCAAGATGACCTGATGAAAGGATGATAGGAGGACATTTTATGAAAACAATTTAACAAAGGCATCAGTAAACTATTATCGAAAGTTTATCAATAAGCATTTGAGTGATTCTGAGAAGGTAAAGTTGATTATAAAAAACTAAAAATCGAATTGGCTCTCAACATTCGTGTTCAAAATTATTTAACCCCCAAATGTCAAATTTTGTGCAGGACATTTTCTTTTATAACCTCCAATGCCTGTAAGAGCATATAGAAGCTTCAGTCACCTCTCTCTCCTGCAATCTCGGCCCATTCCTCACTTAATAAAGCTTCCAGATGTCCTTCATACAGTCAAGATGTCCGCTTCCTGCAACAGCAAAGCACCCTAAGAAGACCTGGAGCATGTTTGACCATGGAGACGGTGTTCTTCTGCTCATAAGCTTTGTCTTTTTTGGACCAGACATGATCCATGGGTCCAAAAAGTTCCAGTTTGGTCACATCCCTCCATAAAACATTCTTCCAGAACTCCACAGGTCTATATCCAAATGAATATTAGCATATTCAAGTCGGCCTTTTATGTTCTTCTTGGTCAAGAGTGGCATTCGGCATGTCCCAACATGAAGGCCATGCTTGTCTAGTGTTCTTCTTATACACTGAAATGTTTTTTCCTCTTTTCATCAGATTATCTTGCAGGTCTTTGGGAGTAAATTGAGGGTTTTTTCTCAGTTGCTCTGATCAAACATTTTATTCCCCTTAATGATATTGTGCTTTTTCTTCAAAACGGTCAATGGTTTTCTGGTACAACAAATGTTTAAACTTATGAATAATGCTGCCAGCTGTAACTTTTAGTGTTTTGGTAATCTTCTTATAGCCATAGACTTTCTAATGTAATAAAATAATTTGTTCTCTACAGCTTTTGTGAGATCTCTTTTTACTTGGCCATATTTGGTTGAATAATTTTGATTGCAACTGTATATATATATATATATATATATATATATATATATATATACGCACATAAAAGTATGTTAAATAATCTGACCATGGCCATTAATATTGTTTCCTCCAACAAGAAACTCTTAAAAAAATAAATAAAAATCAATAAAGATCAATATTTCACCAAAAAAATTTATCCCAATTTGACTTGATTCAAAAGCACAGGTCCATCATTTTGTGTGTTGATTTGAGCACAGATTGGTGTATCTTAGTAAAGAACTCCAAAACGCAATGAACGAAAAAGAGGGCAGAAAGAGCTTCGGGTCTAAAGTGGGAGGTGTTGAGGAGTCAATGGCGGGAAATACGGGATTTCTGCACGGGACCCACGTCTCCTATTGTCTCCCTTAAATTTTGACCAGGCTGCCCTGGCGAGCAGTGATGGGACTTTTTCTTTTCTTCTCCACCTCAGTCCTCCTGTCTCGCCCCGGCATTCCACTGGGCCACCAGAGAAGCTGCTTTAGAGTCGGGCTGCTCGCTCTTGGGTGGCCTCTTGTGCAGGGGGCTGCAAAGGGGAGGAGACGATGTCTTATTAATTGACTGGGTGTCTTGGAAGAAGTGTAGGAATTTGGCTGCGGGAGAAAAAGGAGAGGAAGGACTGCCTCGCAGCTTAGCCTGGACCTCCTACTCAATCATAAATGTCAACTAGATATTTACATTTTCTGAGGAAAAAAAAATGGAAGCAGTGCTATAGGAAGTCAATGCCACAATACTATAGTGTTGTAGATGGTTGCTAGGGTGTTGCTAAATATATTGCTTTATATCCACCCCACCCCACCCCCCCCAAAAAATGCTTTGTCAGGGGAAAATCACATAGAAAAAGGGTTTCCCTTACCGAAAAGTTCTGTGACAGTACCGTGGTACAGTGATGGTATCAGATGCTAATGAATGACATAAGAGTCCACATTAAAAAAAGGTAAAATCTTCGGACAATCTAGTTTAAAGCACGTGTTAAGTTCTTAGAAATGTACTCTTTGTATTCTAAAAAAAAATAAATAAAAATACTTTAAACTTAAATGGAAAACCTACGGATGAATGAATATCAAATATACAATTTAATATACAATACAAGGGTTTCCTGTGTGTTTCTGCATGTTGATTGCAACTTTTCTTTAAATTTGGCTGACAAATTGGGCTTTTCAAATGGCCATAATATTTTAACAAAAATATTATTTTTTTATATATAATTATGAAAGATAATGCCAAACTACTCAAAGAGGTTTCTTTTCATGAATTTCATTCTTTTAATGAAACTGTTTTCTTCATTATGATATCTGTACATTGTCGTTCAAAGGTTTGGGGTTAGTATAAGATTTAAACTGATCAAAAGATTTCAAAATAAGATCCTGTTCTTTTAAGCTTTTAATTCATCAAATACTCCTGAAGCAACTTTCCACAAGAATATTAAGCAGCACAACTGTTTTTAACATTGATAATAATAAGAAATGTCACCAAATCAACATATTGCAATTATTTCTAAAGGATCATGTGACACTGAAGACTAGAGTAATGATGCTGAAGTTTTCTCAGGAATAAATTACATTTTGAAATATACTTAAAAAAAGAAAAAAAATTATTGTAATAATTTTTCACAATATCACTGTTTTTTCAAATATTTGTGATCAAATAAATTCAGCCTCGGTGAGCCTCCCAACCCTAACATTTTTAACTGTTGTGTGTGTACCCCCCCAACTTCCTCATCATAGAAAAGTGTGTTCAAATCATTGTATGTATGAATTGCATTTTATGTATTTTTGAATAAAGTAGTAGATCCAGACCATTAAACTATTTCCATGATTAATCTGTACACTGAACATGTCAAAACACCCCATAATGGTATTTTGTAATGTTGTTCAAAAACCATAACCCTATAGTGAAGCTTGCTTTACAATAGTTTTGGTTTTCTACATGCACTGATTTTGACTATCAACCTTAAAGAAATGAGACAGCTGCTGTCATTAACCTTCCTTGTATATGGCAAGTGGAATCTGAAAAGAAGCAGCAGAGGTTTTGGCGTAGCGGGCTGTGGGAAAGGCCCGTTCAGGTTGGAGTGCTCCTGGAGGATCTGAATGGGCCTGCTGTGGCTGAGTGTGTCAGTGGGATGTGATTGAGTGGGAACTTCTCAGGGTACGGCAGGAGGGGCAGACGAAGGGGGAGGTGTGTAGAAGTGTAGTAGCTACCAATGTGGTCTCCCCCCTCCCCAACCTTTACCATCAGTGACCAGAGCCGTAATCCCATTACATGTGTCCCCATTAGCTCCGACGGGAGCCTCTATTGTCTCCTTGCGAGTCGGTCGGAGTCACCGTCCAGGCCTTGCTATGTTTGCTCTAGCTTCCCACACCCAGCTGTCCCCATGGCAATCCCACACACACAAACGTGGGTCGCAGGGTGAGGAGTGAGGTGAAGCGGCGCTCAGCAAGAGTTTGAGCTCATAGAAACTGAGGACTATGCATTTCTGTGCCTTTTAACATATGTAATGGATAATATCAAAGATTTGTGAGGCCACTCTATCAAATTGGGTTTTGATACTAATGGAGCTAATTTGAATTGATTCAATCAAGAGTAGGAAATTCCCTCGTAAGATCGTAAAGTTCAGTGATCATTATACATGTATATGGTATAAAATTTTTCTGTTAATTCATTTGAGGCCTAGTGATGCCATGATATCCTTTGAAGATTTGAGTGCTATTTAATTACATGTAAGGGACAATTGGCCATTTTATTATATTCATGTGGGACAACTGGACAACTAACATTCGAAATAAATGAATGAAGGTTCAAATATATATATATATATATATATATATATATATATATATATATATATATATGAATAAATTACACATACACTACCGTTCAAATGTTTGGGGTCAGTAAGATTTTTATTTTAAAGAAATTTGTCCTTTTTTTCAGCAAGGCCAAATTAAATTGATCAAAAGTGACACTAAAGACATCTATAATTTTTTTTATGCTTTTCACTTTTATCTGAGAATTCTGAAAAAAAAAGTGTCATGGTTTCAACAAAACCGTTTAAACAGCACAACTTTTTCAACATTGATAATATTAGGAACATTTTCTTGAACACCAAATCAGAATTCTAGAAAAAAATTCTGAAGGATCATGTGACACTTCAGTTTTGTCATCACAGGAATATTACATTTTAAAAAATATATTCAAATAGAAAACATTTTATATTGTAATAACATTTCAGAATATCACTGTTTTAACTGTATTTTTGATTAAATAAATGCATAAGAGAATTCTTTCAAAAACACTAAAAAACTTTTCAACAAAATTTTTAGACATATATTTACATTTATGCATTTAGCAGATGCTTTTATCCAAAACGACTTGCAAAAGAGGAACAAAGCGTTCATCAAAGAGCCAACGATCGTTGTTGTGCACAATGCCTGGTTAATTAGGCAACTATATTAGGAACCAGCTAGAGAAGAGAAGATTTAATAAAACAAATGTTTAGATATACTGTGGATAATGGGAATACGTTAATCTTATATCATGGAACTGCACAGTAGGATATTACCCATGAAGAAAGTGAAGTTTGTAGATGTTTTGAGTCCGTCGCCTCGGTCCACCACACAGATCCATCATGTGGTTGATGGAAAGCTGGACAGACAAAGCTGACCCAGGCCTGGTCACCACAACCCCCCTGTGACTTCAGCACAAAGCCTGCTCTCATGCAGACACACACAGCAACAGCTCTAAAAGTATCTATAAATTCTGATATTGCTTTCTCTTTCCCTACTATAGATATATATCAACAGAATATTTAATCAAATTCAGCCCATTGCTCTTTGTGTGCATGTGTTTGACTTCTCAGAGCAGTGTAAATCTTTTGCTCCTTCACCTTCTCTTTATGTCTCTCTGCATGTGGATTTGAGTGTCTACCCAATTAGAATATATTAGCTGTGTAATTTGAGGTCAACCATTTCACTGATCCATGCCATGCATTTGAATGAAATTCATTTGTGTGGACTCGAGTGTTGTTTTAAGGAATCTGGCCCTCTGGAGCACGTGGCAGCCAAATCTAAAAATATTATTATTATGTGCATTCAAAGATGCTTGTGCTTACAGTAATTCACTACAACGTCTATGCTACAAATTTGACCATTTGAGAGCCTTAAAGGGATAGTCCACCCAAAAATGAAATTTCTGCTTTCATTTATTCACTCTCATGCTGTTGCAAACCTGTAAGGGTTTCTTTTTCTGCTGAACACAAATACATTTTGAGCGGCAGTTTTGGTTCCCATTGACTTCCATTGTTTGTTTGTTTGTTTTTGTCCATATAAGTCAATGGGAACCAAAACTGCTTGGTTACCAATATTCTTCAAAATATCGTCTTTCTTCTTTCACAGAAGAAAGTCATACAGGTTTGGAACAACATGTTTCATTTTTAGGTGAACTATCCCTTTAAGTGTAATTAAGAGGAAAAGTTAATCAACATTGATTAGTTAGTTAGTGTTTGGGGCTCGCCAAACTTCGCTGGAGTTTGTTTATTGTGAGTGTGAGTGTGTGTGTGTGTGTGTGTGTGTCCTCTGTGATCTGAAGTACTTTCCGGTTACCATGACAATAGCGCTCGCTGAGGGTTCGGAGAACAATCACCTGCGAGCCGCTGTGCTGGTCGCTGAGGTCTGTGCAGCCTTTGAGAACAATTGTGCCACTATACTATATGTATTTTTTCAAAATGAAGGAGCCTCGTTACAACAAGCTAATTATTGTACGAATGACCACAGCTACATAAAATCCATGAAATTGTAGATTGTAAACAGAACCATTTGGATTACACATCATCTATTTATTTTTATTTTTTTGTATTTGCACAGCACTATTCACAATTCACGAACACTTTCCATAATATCTTTACATCAGAAAACCAGCAGAAATGAAACTCGACACCACTGAAGTCCCCCTCACCGCTTGTTTCTGTTCAGACCTCTTTTCGAGTCATGTAATAAATGCCTTGCATTTTTTTGCAAATGACCAATTACTCTCTTGAACAGTCACTCTTCACTTTGACAAAACTGGACGGCGCTCAACGCCTGTCTATGGGGCTTGTTGAGACCCAGTCTCTGGCCCCTAAATGCTGGGCTGAGGGTCTCTCTCTTCTGACCTCATTTGCAATGCTAATGGTCAGGAGACAGCTGCCATCTTACATGGAACATGGCCTCTCAGAATTTCCCAAAGGGGGAAAGAGGAATAAAAAACAAAGGCAGCTGATAAATGGGTTTGCCTATTATTCCCCAGGCCTTGTGTGCACTGGGTCCTTGAGAACATGAATTTGAATGACAGTCAGCGAGAGAAACCGAGAACGGCGCGGTAAAAAAGCAAAGATGTCAGTATGAATATATAATATCGGAAAAACAAAACACAGAAAAGTGTGATTTTTTTAAAAAAGCATGCGAGTTGAGCTCATCAGCAGAATGCTGTTTTAACAATAGCAAATAGAGAGAGCTCTTAATTTAGTCCTCATTCTCTGTCACTCAGCCCCGCTCCCATGCAGGCTATAAGTGTCTCCGTGAGTGATTGCTACTGCTCTTGCCGAGTGGAGAACACTCGTGGATATTGTAGGGAATATAACGCATATGTGCATATCTGTCAGAATGGCTTTGTGATATCAGCAGTGGAAATATCTCCATTTGCTTCTGCTCATCAGAATTAGAGACCGCCACAACACTCCAGCTGAAGGTTAATGGCTCAATGCGCTTCATGCTGCTTTTGCTAAAACTCTTTTTCTTTGGCTTTAAGGGATGTCCTGTCACAGTGTTTGGTATACATAACCACTCACAATCAACAAAATAGTGATTTGTAACTCTGATGTTGGCTATTTGTTTGTTAAAGGTGATTTATTGGCTATTATCATCACAGCTGGAAGACAAAGTTCTTGTTTTGTAAAATTCATTAATGATTATAATTTCTGATATATGTTTGTAAAATGCAGGAAACACATTAAATGTGCTCTTAGGTTTCATTCGAATATATGCATACTTCCCTGTGTATGTGTAAAGATGTCCACATTCACAGAATTCATAAAACAGTAAGCACAAAGTACCCAGATGATACTACTTCTGGTGACTTTCCAAATGTGGATCAAAGTCTGTTTCAAGGAATATCTGTTCACTCTGCCTAGGGCATCCAAGACCAAGTCCGATCTACTTGAATGGGAAAATCCTGAAATAATTTTTTTTATAAAAAACCTGCTTGCCACACTATAACATATTTAAAATTAGCAACAAAATCTCACATGAAATGTCCCATATGTTGTTTCATATGCTCAAATAACATATTTTTCAGGCTGGACCAGCCAATGTGCATATGTAGGCCAAAGCGGGCGTTTCAGGACACTGACTATTTCTATGGCTGCAGTGCAGCTGCAGTGACTTCACCAACTGGTGATTAGCTCTTTTATTTAGAAGGTGGGACATTTCCGCCATTTTGTGTGTTGCACTTTCTCTTATTCATGAGTAATATGAGTCCACTGTCTTTGTATATCCAAAGTCTTTGGTGTGGATCCAATGGACACTTTACTATCCCATTCCCAAGAGGCCACAGGAGAGGAGTTGTAAGCGGCAGCGAAGTGCTGACGCTGCAAGGTCACATGACAATGACGGATGTAGTAGGCTACATCCAGATTACATTCATACTACACGCATACTACTTTTTTTTAACATTGCAAAGTAAAAGAAGAGAGTATGCTATTTCACAGCCTTAGTATTTGTTTTCCGCTGTTTCACTGACGGATGTGGTTTTTGAAATGTATACTGACACCTATTGGTGTGGATGCAGTGTTACGCCAAAGATTTTGGCTACTGATGCTATTGTAATCTAATATCATATTTACTGGTATGTTACAGGTACACTTATGATAATGAAGAAGAAAAACAATCCACAAAAAAAAATTGTTAATAGGGTGTTTAAAGAGTAACTTTTCGGCTAGTCATGTGATCTCAACATGGCTGCCACTGTGAGGTGGGTTTAAGACAGGACAACTTTTTAAGGCCACTGATATGACCAGAGACTTCATCTTATGTGAGTACATAATTTTAAACATAGTTTAACGTGAATTTTTTTTTTTTTTTACTTTTGAAGTCAAACATGAAATGGTATTTGCAACTTATTTTACTTGTATCACTAATATGATGAAAAATGAGTGAAACAGGATGTTCAATAACAAAAGAACTGAATGGCAGGTCTTCATTTTTGGCGGGCTTGGTGATGTCAGCAAAAAAGAAAAAGTCATTTCAGAGGCAGAACAAGCTATTACGTCTTGATTTAAGATTACAATGAATTTTTAATTATACGCAAATAATTTTATTTGACAATGCGCTTATGAATTATATAAGGTAAGATCAGAAATGTATTAAGAAAATAAATAGGGTCAATTCTGATTTCATGTTTCATATTGGCATCATATTGAATTTCTCAGATGAATCTGAAGAAATTTCCAAATGTGGTGAGGACATAATGCTGGCTTCGGCCCTGCGTGAGTGTGTGGAGATGTGGATGTATGCAGGGGCCATAGGAAGTAAGAGCCTCTCTTCAACTCTTTCATTATTGTTACAATTACACTAGCTCTCTTCAGTGCCCACACTCTCCCCTCTTTATAATGTTTGCTCAGGCTGCAATTGGGAAATGAGGTGGAAAATGATGTGTGTGTGTGTGTGTGTGTGTGTGTGGCTATAACAGTGGGAGTGAATGTGTGTATCCCAGCCATTGATACCACAAGTTAAAGAGAGAGTCTAGAGATGCCAAGTGCAAAACACAAGAATGTTTCCTTTAAAGACTTGCTGCCCTCGTGGGGGTCCGTCTCTCTCTTGCTCTCTCCCTTCCCACCCTGTGGGTGTCACAACCATAATCTAACCCCGCTACAGCACCTCCCAGATCATTATAGACTCTGATCTGGAGTCAGTGAAAGGGGGAATTAGTTTGGAACACAATCCCAGCAACCTTTGTGACCCCGGCACAAAGCCAGGACCGTTGGGGGTCCCAGCGGTCTAAACCACTCCATATGTCCAGACAAAACTGTTACAATGGCCAACACAAAGGAAACACAGTGGGAGGGACGGACTTTCTGTGTGTGTCTCGGAGGAATTATTTAATGTTCTGCCCGTGTATTTGATCATTACTGCGGTTACGCACACCTCTGGGAGATTAATTGCTGGCATTATGAACATATATATAAACAAAGTTATAGTGACATCGTGATGATGCCAGCTTTGGATGGGTTATAAGCCCCTCCCTCTCTTTCCCTGAAGCTTTCCTGCTGTGTGGATGTTAAGTAGCTCTTTGTGTGTGTTAAGAGTAGGGATATCCTCCGTCCATCCACGTCTCCCGAAACACTAGACACTGCATACTAAAGCCGCCACTGTGACTGTACAAGAGAAAATGGTTGTATCACTTTCCAGTGGACATCTGAGAGGTTAGAAGGTAGTATGGCACTCTGTGCTATTGTCCATGAAATTTTTCTTTTTGTCAGTCTGGATGTAAAAAGTATGCAAATATCAATTGTCGCCCCAATACACATTTCTTTTGAATACAGTGTTGCAATTTAAAGCAAACTATTTAGTGATTAGATAGTTTAAAATGTAAAATTACGCTTGTGTTTCCCCTCTAACAAAAATGTATCTGTAACGTGATAAGGGATGAGGAGAGGCAAGAATCCAAATGTAAGCACAGTTTATAAATAAAATAAAAGATTTTCAAAAAGGCACAACCCGATTATTCCCCCGCATTATTAATTTGTGGTCACATTTTATTAATTCATTTCCTTATTTTAGTTATTGTGCCCTCGTTGTATTCATTCGTTCCCTCATTTTATGTAAGTTAAATCTATTACTAATTATTCATTATTATCATTTTTAAATTTTACAGAGCCCCTAAAGGGACATGGTGATGGAAAAAATATGAGATGGAAAAAAATAAAATAATTCAATTCTTTTGCGTTCTCTCGCAAATTGTTTGCGCTCCCCAGAGAACGCAAAATCATTGACTTACTATTTTTCCTCCTAACTCATTTTTTCTCCCAACACCCACAATTTTTTTAAATTATGTCTTGATTTAACCCTTAGAAGCACCTTTAAAATTTAAGTAAAGAAAAAGGAAGGACAGTAACTAAAACACAGTTAAAATAGTATTTTTAAACACCAAATATTACTTTAATGAGTCACACAAGAAATGAATAGTCAATCTGAGCTCTTTGCATTGTTAGATACAGACTCGTGTTTAGATGCTGGACATGGTCATGCACACAAAGACAAAACACCATCAGAGGAACACACAACACTAATATAATGCAATAAACATTAACCAAATAACAGAAAAAGTAACACGAAATGCCATAATTAATGCAAACAATAATACAACTATTTAAATAAAACATTATGCAGAGATATCTGGAAATGTTTTTATTTTATTTTATTGTTTTTTCAGTAAAGTTATGTATAATGCAATGTTAAACCATAACCTACAGTTAACCATTTAATGTAATGCATCATGCTTAGTCTTTTTCTGTAAATATTAACAATATTTTTTTACAGTGTATGCTATTCCAAACATACAGTAGTTTTTTTTTTTTTTTTACTTTTTTGATGACAGTGGCTGTTACCAAGTTATCACAGCTTATTAAAGCATCCAATGAATGAAAATAAATTACCATGGTAATCCATTCTCTTTTGATTTGCTCCTACAGGAAACATGCATGGAAAAGGGCTTCTCCACTCAAGACCGTCCTAAGCTTTAGTTTCTAAATAGCACATCAGCTTATACCCTTAATATTATATCTGCTTCATAATTAGGCCAATAGAGCAGTCCCTGTTTACCCTTTCCTCTTCCATCTCCCTCTCTCGCTTTCTCTCGTCTCTCCTCTTCAGCCCTTTCTTATTAGAAGGCCCCCAGCTGTGCGTCGGATAGGATCAGAGGCTGCCTCTATTAGCCTGGTCCATTTGTTGAGCGATTGAATCGCTCTCATCCCTCTTCTCTAGTATGGCCTCTAACCCTCTCTCTCTACCTTAGCCTGCCAGAAGGGCCTCTCAGTGCTCAAAACACAATGGAGCCTGATAGAGGCCTTCTCCCTGAGGCAAACCAAATGCAAGGTGACTATGTGTGTGTGTGTGTGTGTGTGTGTGTGTGTGTGTGTGTGTGAGAGAGAGAGAGAGACAGATGAAATTTATGATTCCATGACTACTGTTTCATTTCAAGAAACCATGCAGAAGTGGGCTTCCTGGCAGTTGCTCGAGGTGTTGTTCTCTTACGATCCAGCAGGTGGCATACTTGCACAAGCACAGAGGACAAAATGCCCCTCCCCCTCCTTCTGTGTCCTTTCTACTACTCTTTTAGAGTCCTACATGGGAATCACAAGTATCCTCATCTTCAGCCTGTCTACTCTCCAGAAGTTGTACAGTTATCATACGTCTCTCTCTCTCTCTCTCTCTCTCTCGCGGTCTTTCAATCTTTCTACTCCAATCATGAAGTGTTGTTCAAAGGGAAGAGAAAGCACATCTGTTTCTAAACTATGGAAGAAACAGGATTTACATGCTGACATTCCTGAATGTCATTTCCAGCACTGCACTGACAACGTCAGTTGTAAATTCAAACATCGGTGGGTGTGTTTGTGCTGCCGAGACGTTTTAGCCTTTGTCAATTACTGGAGGAGACTTCAAGATGGTTCAAAGACTTTAGGGAAAAGGCTCTCGGAGCTTCTCTTTACTCTCAACCCCCACCCTAACCCATATTCACGTCCTCTCATATTCTGACTTGCATTCAAGAGAAACGTCTCTGCTTGAGGAGGAATGGCACTGAGGTGTTCTGCATGGTTGCATCTGAATGTCCCTTTTTTCCAGTTTTGAGGGGCTCACTTGACCGCCCCTTTCTGGCACACCGAGAGATGGAGGAGAGAGGTTAGAGAGCTGCTTAAAGCTGTCAGTCACACACTCGCTCACTCCATTGGAGCCTATTGGGAGTCATCCGAACTGCTTCTTGAACTGCTCAACGCATGACCTTATAATACAGTGGTGGGTTGCAACCCAAAAATGAAGCGCAGACCTGTACTCATATTGTCATGGACTGCAACATGCTGAGTGCAAATATGTGAGTGACTGATATAATGGTGCATAGTTAGGATAACAAAATAATTAGGAGGATCAATCTTTAAAATTGAGGCGAAACACTTCCCATATCTTATGTTGTTGACATCACAGGCCATACTTCAAATCAAGCTCGATTTTGACAAGCTAAGAGTAAAAGCTTGAAAAAGTGATCAGATAGCGACATGGACAGATTTGCATGACGTCATCATCCTAAAAAACAAATAATGCAAGGTAAAAAAAAAATACAACCTGGAGTACATTAAACATAGTTTGTGCCCCAGTGTGTTTTATTCCAGTCAATGATTAATATAATAAAAGTATTATTAATAGTTGTATTATTATTATTATTATTATTATATAATATGTAATGATAAATATTACTAATATTGATGATATAATAATAAATTACTAATTTACTTTTGTATGGACCCTTTTTGCATTTCTGGGGTTCTCAGAAGCGCAAGACATCAGAGTTGGGTAAACTTATATAGTGGTGAATGGAAATACAACAAATCATATTTTTGCATTCTCATTTGCCAATATTACCCCATTGGCAAAAAAGAGGAAAAATATATAGAGAGAGATTGATTACGTTGGTCAGAAGAGAATTTTTTTTCCATCACTACCTCAGTCATTGTATTAAAAACACTCACGCAGCAGTGTTAAATAGTTTTTTTTTTGTCATTTAATGACAAGGTAATATAAGAATATATATAAATGTGTTTTTTTGTTTTGTTTTTTTTAACAATGTTAGTAACTGAAAACATGTCACCAGTCTGTGTCATTTAAATATTTAGCCATTTTCATTGCAGTGCGCTTTTAGATTTAGACGGTTGATTCGTTTTTTCCTCAAATCCGTCCTCGTTGTTCTTGGCTCGGCTGTGAATGAGGTCTCGTCCTCTGCGGTGCCCTTTGATCGTGACCGTTTGTTCTGGCAGACTCCATCTCCATGGAGATGAAGGAAAAATTCGGGTTTCTGCAGAGCACAAAAATAAACCTACCTGGCCTTGCCTGAAATCTGTCCTTGAATTGATTCTATGTACCATGCAAATACTTCCTCACTAATGGATCTTATGTTATGTGTACATTATGCTGTAAATCTCTGTCTGATGTGGCCAGGTAACCTTCATGGCACAAACAACTAAATCTTTCATTCAAATCTAGAGAAACCCTAAACCTTGGAGAGCAATCCACAATGATTCTTTTTTGTCACTTGTCAAAGGCCTTGCTGGGCCTTGACCCATTAGGTATCCTTGTCCTTTGTTTGGGTAAAGGCTTTTCTTTTTCCTCCAGTCTTCATCGCACTGATGATAACAGACCTCGGTTCTGAGGTAATTTACTGTTGATTGTGCTCCAGCCACACGGTTCAGGAATTGAATGGTTTACATGTCCATGTTTTTTTCATTGTGCTGGTCTGTGTAGGCTGGTAATTTGTCTTCTTTTCACACCTCAGCTTCATCACCATGTGCTTTTTCATGAACGCTTGGAGGAAGAAAAGGCTGCATTCCTTCAGGAGCCCGGAGAAAACAAGTCCCCATAAGAGTCTGCAAAAACAAGGCTTCTTTGAGTGTACATGGATGTACAGTTTAGTCTAAGCTTAAGGATTCATGTACCAATTAACCCTCTGAATCAACCTGAATCTACATTTGTATTGCCGGCACACTGGATGGAATGTACGACACTTGTGGGAGGGCAGGTGCAATTTTATATGATGCAAAAGTTGTTTCACGATCATTCTTGGAGTTCAGAGGTTACACTTCACCTTCTCCTTCAGTACTTCAGTTCGTGCCGTCATTGACTCAGGCCACAGATGGTGTCAAAACCATCTCTGAAACTTCTAAAATGCACCTTCAACTGGCCTTTGCCAAGTCCTCAGCTAATTCTGATTGTGATTTGGTGTAGCTGAGGGGCGGATGGATGTGGGTGTCGCCGACGGAAAAAGACAATACAATTAAATGATTAACGCGCAACAGGGCCACCGACAATTAAAACTATTATGGAAATTAAAATGACATTATGTCACAGCGGAGAGTTGATGATACCCGTGTCGTCTTTTTAAAAGCAATTTTCATAATTCCAATAATTGAAATCATAGCATATTCATTCATTTACCGGGTGAGGGGGGCTAAGAGCGGCCACTAATGAAACCCAATCATTAGCATCCAAACAAAGTAATTGGCTAGTCCTTTATCTTCAGAAATAGGTGACAAGGCACAATCACCCCCCTCCATCAGAATGCAAAAACAAGTAATTAAACCGCAGACAAAGATGAGCCCAGCTCGCTGTTAGTGCACGGTGCACGTTTGAAAACAGCACTGATTGCCTTGATTAGAGACCTTACTGTATCCTCTGATTTTGTTTATGGTTATACTTTTAGGGATGGGGTGCAGCGGGGTTGGAAAGGGATGCGTTTGCATGCGGGAAGGTGCGAGATTTATCCTTATGCTTGACAACTGAATATGTATGTTGAATGCTCTCATTAACTTCTTAAGGAACGGTGTAAGGAACAATATTGACAATTGCATGTGTTATTTCATTACATGGCTTTTTTAATACTCGACTCTCATTGGTTGATCATCTTATGCATCTCATCCCAAGCCTCCATTGCTAATTCCAAAAACATAATTTTAGAGCTAGTAACGGAGGCTTGAGACATTGATAGCAGACTAGAGCAGTTATAAATGCAGTTATTAGAGAGAGAGAGAGAGAGATAGTTAGCGTGTGAGAACTACCTCAGTCTGTGCGTCTCTCAACAATGTCCGGCACCAGCGTCTACTAATAGCGAAACTACATTTATCTGCATAAATATATATTTACTGATAAAATCGTCAGAGCAGCGCTGACAACACGCGAGTGTGTGTCCGTACTGTATTTGTGAGCGTTTGAGAGGGAGAGAGAGTGGCAAAAAACTTGGAAATAATTTGTTGTTTTTATCCTATTGTTTACTATATTTGTTTTCTTTGTCAGTGTAGTTGTGTAGTTTTGGTTCTGTAGGCTGTAAAGACCTTTGAAATAACGTAAATAATTTGGCGAAGTGATGGAACTACTTTAGCCGTGCGTTTCCCTGAAAATAATTGCACGCCTTAGAACATTCATCAACCAATCAGAGTCAAGCATTCAACAGACCCGTAGTATAAGCAAAGTCCCTTTAAGACAAATCATTTCACTTGGCGGCCATCTTTAAAACGCCTCTCGGGCATGCAAGTGCAGCTCCTGTCTCTTTGAACGGGGAAACATAAAATTCTCCAAAACTGTTCGCCAAGCTTACGATTAAATTTCATATTTGAAATCACCAATGAAATCTTATAATCGCTCAAATCATGTCAGAAAAATAATTTTTTCAGGCTGGACCAATTTAATGCGCATGTCTGACTGTTTCCGGAGCTCCTAACGACGACAGCTGCAGTGACATGATGACTTTACCAATCGGCGATTAGCTTTTGGGGAGCGTTGCACTTTTCCCCATTCAAAACAATACGAGTGACGTGTCTTGTGTCTTTGGTTTAAGAAAGGAATAATTGACGATGGGCCGTTGAATTATTAGAAAAAAAATGAACACCCGAGGTGGTAATGCGGCCACGACGCGAAGCACTTATACTACGGTTACCACACCTCAAAACGTTGTTCAGATGATGTATTTCAAGACATTTGTCAGGTTTTTGTCCTTAAAACGCTAGCGTGTGTTCGACTAATTTCTTACACATCTCATCCCAAGCCTCCATTGCTAATTACAAAACATTATTTTAGAGCTAGTAACAGAGGCTTAAGCCATTGATAGCAGACTAATGCAGTTATTAATGCAGAGAGATTAAGCATATGTGAATTACCTGAGTCTGGTGCGTCTCTCAACAGTGTTCTGCAGCAGCATCTCTACTAATAGTGAAACTGTAAGTTTATCTACCTCGCTAGTGGGAAATTCTTGAAGCTTTTAAGTTGTTAAACTATTTTACTGATAAAATCGCAAGAGCAGAGCTAACCACACGTTTGCTGTATGTGTGTGTGTGCATTTGAGTGCGAGAGAGAGCGGGAAAAAGAGTGTAGCCTATGTGCTTTCCATACAAAATAAAACTTAATTTTGTGAACATGGACATAATTTGTCGTTTTGATCCTATTGTTTCCTATATTTATTTGCTTGGTCAATGTCATTGTGGGTTTTGGTTATTTTGCTGTTGTAGGCTATAATGTCCTTTTGAAATAACTGAAATGATTTGGCAAAGTGATATGGAACTGTAATGCAGTCAAGACCTGCCTGGAACTATGTGTTTCGTCTACACCTTCGTCAACCAATCAGATTCAAGCATTCAACAGCCTTGTTGTCTGTATAAGTCTGAATACTGCAGAACTGGTGTTATGAACAAATGATTCAGTCAAAAGGCCTTTTAATAAGTTCTCTGTGATTATAAAACCTACTCATTTGATTAATATGTGTATGTGTCTTAATTATGCTAATTAATTTAAAATTATATGTTACATATTTTGAAATGAATATTTCTTTTTCTTTAACCATTCAGCATACTAGCTTCGAATACGGGTATCCTGTTAGCCTGCTAGCTCATTAAATCTCATATTACCAAATTATCATTTGGTATGAACATAAATAATAAAATGTGAAACAGTAAAATTTTAATATATGCCCATAAAATGATCATCTGTTGTACGGCACAATTACAGGTATACAGGCTACAGGTGTACAGGCTAACACAGTTTTAAAACTGATAAGCCTACATGCTACATTTGACAAAATAGCTATCCCTGATAGCAAATTTGACCGGTGAATGCATTTGTTCATTACACTGGTGCTACTTTCATGTCGCTCGCATCACCACAGACTCCCTCTCGTTTCATAAATCCAACTGATGCCATCTTGCATCTCAGCTATTGATTGTAGACTGAAAATCGCCTCAGAAGACTGCAGTGTTGTTGCAGTGTTAGCCTATTAGCGAAAGATAATATATAGTGAAGATAATGTACAGGTAAATTTAACTGACAGAGCAAGATTTTTTTCAAACCATTTCTCAACCATGATAGTAGTTAACCTGAAAGAGAAAAGTGACTTTAGAATTGTGATCTGACATGTTTCAGGAAGCAACAAGAAGTGAATTGGAATTTGCAACATTAGCACTAGCCGTTACGCCAATTTTCACATGATCCTTCATGAATCATTCTAATAAGCTGATTTGGTGCTCAAGTAACATTTATTATTATCACAGTTGAAAACAGTTGTGCTGCTTAATATTTTTGTGATACATTTGTTTCAGGTTTCTTTGAGTAGAAAGTAAAAAAAAAAAAAACTGTATTTGAAATATAAATATTTTATATAAATATCTTTACTGTCACTTTTGATCAATTTAATGCATCCTTGCTGAATCAATGTATTTGAGTTAGCAATTTTGTACTCAAACACTTGCACTTGAGTACTTTTTGGGTCGCCCATCTATTCCTGTTTTCCCGCTAAAAGCTTGGCTGTCTCTCACAGAATGACTGACACGTGTAAGAGGCTTGATGAGGCGTAGGGTTAAGGGGACGGGTGGAGAAGAAAAAATAAGGAGGTTGCGGAAAACACTGAAAAATGCAGCCATTGATATCAGGAATCTTGTGAGAATGAGCTGCTCAAACTCGCCCTTTTACCTTTTACCCTCTCCTGACTTTCTTCAGCGGGGCATTTTTCCTGCCCTGCACCCTGAGGCCCATTATCCAGCCCTTCCGAGGGAGAGAGTCAACAACATAATGCAAGAGGTCTGACACAAAGCATCTCCCAACAACAGGACCCCCTTTTTCTCATTAACACCCTCCCTCACTCCTTCTCCTACATCCTCACCTTGAGCTTCCCTTTTCCCATCCTCTTCAGTCCCATCCTCGTGTAACCTTGTGCTCCGTCGAGAGCTTTTTTCATCCTGTGAAGTTGTAGAGAGGTTTCTTGAGTCTCACTGGTGGGAGAAAGCACCTCGTCTTGTGCTCCTTCCATTCCTACCTACAATCATCAGCTCTGATCGAGCCACCTTTATTTATTTTTCTTAATATCAGGACTTTACCTGTTCTTTGTGCATACTTGCAGATGGAAAAAATATCCTTGTGTGTTTTTTTTCTTCTTCAAGTTGGACAGGAGAATTGATTTAAGTTGGTACACATTTGATCTTACCCTGTGTCTGGCGGTGAGCATATCTGTGTGTGTGTCTTCTTGGTTGGTGCTGATGGTCCCATTACCAGTGTGTTCTCCCCCCACCTCACTATACGGCACAGTGGAATGACCCCGGCCACGGATAAATGCAATGGAAAGAAAGGAACAGAAATTCTTTTTCCACCCTCCAATGGATGGATGAGACTGAGGGCAGAGGGGAGAGAGAGACAGAAAGAGAGAGGGGTGCGTGGACGGAGGAGCGTACTAACATGGCTGAGGGGAAGTTCACACTTTTTGGGACTGAGCACCAAAAAATAGGCTCATTTAAACGTGCCTCCGTCGGATTTGTGAGCCAAATGGATTTTGAATGCAGCTTCCAAATTTTTTTGGTGTATTTGGTAATTAGTTACATTTTAATTAGTTAATGAAAATTCTGTCATTAATTACTCGCCCTCATGTTGTTCCAAACCTGTAAGATTTTCGTTCATCTTCGGAACACAAATGAAATCTTTTTGATGAAATCTGAGAGCTTTCTCTCCCTCCATTGACAGCTACGCAACTACCACTTTGACTCTTCAAAAAGTTCATAAAGAGATAAAACAAAAAAAATGAAAAACTAATCCATATGAATTGTAGCCTGACGTCGTCATACTCAGATTCTAGTCAGAATATGAGTCTGATACTGCTCCATTGGGCTGTGATAAAGGGGCGTGTTTCAACCGAACCAGGAAAGAAAATGCCTCTGCACTCAATTGGATAGACCTACAACCAATCAGAGCAATGGAGTAAGTGACGTATGTTCTTCATTCATCTTTCCGATCGACAAATGCCTTGATCGCGGTTCTCTGTTCCTCTTTTAAAATGAATGCGCTGTCGATATCTTCTATAACAGACGCAATGGCGGAATCTACACATCTCAATTCTCCAGCGGCAGTCATCTTTGTTGTAAACGAATTCAACCCAAGCGCTCTTTGGTGACGTGGATGATTACGTTACTATTGATCATCTGTCCATCATCGTATAAAGCCCGCCCTGACAATTTGATTGGTCTAAACAGCTCTGGTTTGAGCATAGTTGCTCCACAACGGAAGTCCAGACCGAACTTCCAACCTCAAATGTTGTGGGCGGGGCTAAGTTCGGCTGGCATCCAGGCTATATGAATTGAGCGGTTTAGTACAAATTTTCTGAAGAGACTCGATTACTTTATACGATGAAGAGATTTAATTTAGGCATTTATTCACATTTAAACATTGATCAGCAAACATAAACAGAAGCTCAACCGAACCTGCTTGACGAGCAAGAACAAACCTCATTGGTACTTGCGGAAGCTCAAACATGCTGCGTAACATGAGAATGAACCTCAAGCGAACGTCAAGCGAACATGCTTGAGCTTTCGTTTACCACAACTGATGTGTGAGTTGATGAATGTTTATATGTGAATAAAAGCCTAAATTCAATCTGTTCATCATATAATGTGATCGTGTCCAAAATTTGGACTAAACCGCTCAATTCATATGGATGAGTTTGACAATCTCTTTATGAACTTTTTGAAGAGTCAAAGTGGTAGTTGCGTAGCTGTCAACAGAGGGACAGACATCTCTCAGATTTCATCAAAAAGATCTTCATTTGTGTTCAGAAGATGAACGAAAGTTTTATGGGTTTGGAACGAGGGTGAGTAATTAATAACAGAATTTTTATTTTTGGGTAAACTATGCCTTTAACAAGTTAGAATGGTCAGTCCAATTGAGCTACCCACTCATGTGTCTTCAATTTCCTAAATTCATAACTTTTCACATGATCTTTCAGAAATCATTCTAACATGGATTTGGTACTTAAGAAACAGTTTTTATTATTATCAGTATTGAAAACAGTTGTGCTGCTTAATATTGTTGTGGAAACTGTGATATCTTCTTCTTTGATGAATAGAAAGTTCAAAAGATCAACATTTATTTAAAACTGAAATCTTTTGCAACGTTATAAATGTATTTACTTAATCTTAAACTCACTTTTGATTAATTGAATGCACCCTTGCTGAAAAGTAATTATTTCAAAGAAATAATAATATATACACTCACCTAAAGGATTATTAGGAACACCTGTTCAATTTCTCATTAATGCAATTATCTAATCAACCAATCACATGGCAGTTGCTTCAATGCATTTAGGGGTGTGGTCCTGGTCAAGACAATCTCCTGAACTCCAAACTGAATGTCAGAATGGGAAAGAAAGGTGATTTAAGCAATTTTGAGCGTGGCATGGTTGTTGGTGCCAGACGGGTCTCTCTGAGTATTTCACAATCTGCTCAGTTACTGGGATTTTCACGCACAACCATTTCTAGGGTTTACAAAGAATGGTGTGAAAAGGGAAAAACATCCAGTATGCAGCAGTCCTGTGGGCGAAAATGCCTTGTTGATGCTAGAGGTCAGAGGAGAATGGGCTGACTGATTCAAGCTGATAGAAGAGCAACTTTGACTGAAATAACCACTCGTTACAACCGAGGTATGCAACAAAGCATTTGTGGAGCCACAACACGCACAACCTTGAGGCGGATGGGCTACAACAGCAGAAGACCCCACCGGGTACCACTCATCTCCACTACAAATAGGAAAAAGAGGCTACAATTTGCACAAGCTCACCAAAATTGGACAGTTGAAGACTGGAAAAATGTTGCCTGGTCTGATGAGTCTCGATTTCTGTTGAGACATTCAGATGGTAGAGTCAGAATTTGGCGTAAACAGAATGAGAACATGGATCCATCATGCCTTGTTACCACTGTGCAGGCTGGTGGTGGTGGTGTAATGGTGTGGGGGATGTTTTCTTGGCACACTTTAGGCCCCTTAGTGCCAATTGGGCATCGTTTGAATGCCACGGCCTACCTGAGCATTGTTTCTGACCATGTCCATCCCTTTATGACCACCATGTACCCATCCTCTGATGGCTACTTCCAGCAGGATAATGCACCATGTCACAAAGCTCGAATCATTTCAAATTGGTTTCTTGAACATGACAATGAGTTCACTGTACTAAAATGGCCCCCACAGTCACCAGATCTCAACCCAATAGAGCACCTTTGGGATGTGGTGGAACGGGAGCTTCGTGCCCTGGATGTGCATCCCACAAATCTCCATCAACTGCAAGATGCTATCCTATCAATATGGGCCAACATTTCTAAAGAATGCTTTCAGCACCTTGTTGAATCAATGCCACGTAGAATTAAGGCAGTTCTGAAGGCGAAAGGGGGTCAAACACAGTATTAGTATGGTGTTCCTAATAATCCTTTAGGTGAGTGTATATATATGTAAATATTTATATCTGCTATAATCCAATTTATATTTATTCTAAATACATGGTAGAACATATAACAACTTTTAATCTTGTGTAAAAATAACAATTTGTTAAAAGATAATTATTTCCTTTGTCCCAGGAAGGAGTTACCGTATTTCAAACGAAAAAGTACTAACATTTTCTTTTTAAACAATAATTTTGGCTGTCACTACATCTATCATCATCTCCCTCCTCTCTGAATACTTTCTGAAAACCTATTATCATAAAACACCTGACATTGTATGCTGGGAGAGACAACACTGCACCATAATGGAGAGAAACAAAGGGTCGTACATTCCTCATACCTGCATGAGTGAATGCTTTTTAATTGCTGGTGATTTTCACTTGTTGGTGTTTTGCACACCTGAAACAAACTCCGAAAAGTCACCAAAGAGCCACACTAAGAGAAAACGAGCCGAAAGAGAAAAGGGAGGCTGAAAGAATGTGTTTGATTGCAGCTAGTGCTAGTTATGGTTTAGTTGGTAGTGTTAAGCAGTTGGTCCATTGTGTTCTTTGTGCATTGCTGAGTGTGGCAGCTATTGAAGTGCAGGAGAGAGGGGGAAATGCGTGCACTGACATTCTCTAATCAAATACAGCAATCAGGAACCTCAAACCAGCATTACACCATTTACAATCCCTTTTAATTTATAATCAAAAATTGAGCGGGAGAGGGAGTTGGGAGGGAGAGGGAGAAGAAGAGAATGACAGACACAGACGGGTCATTACATCTCTCTTTATGGGGCCGATGAGAGCAATGAAGAATTAATCAGTGGCCATTAGACTGTATTTACTCACCACTGTAGGGGTTGTGATCAGTCTACATGCTTCCTCTAACCCTTTCTCTCTTTCTGTCACTGGGTATTTCTCCCTTTGCTGTGGTGTCTGTGATGGACATTTCAGATGCATACTTCTCTTTAACCTTTTTGATGACGGTCAGGTCAGAGGCAGAAAATTGGGTTGTTAACGCAAGGATATATAAGCATGTGCACGTTACCGTAAAGTACGGGTTATATTCCAAAACCAAAAAAGGTGCGACTTAAAATGCATTTTGAGGCATTGCAGGTGAATGAGCTGCAATACAAAGGCTGTTCAAAAAGGTTGGCATTATGCTGTATCTTTGAAAATGCTGGACAAAAAGGGAAATTATATCTATTTACTAATTTTCTTATTCTTCTTTTTTTTTGTTGTTGTTATATATATATATATAAAAATTCATTCGGTAAAGTAAACGGTAAAACTATTTGCGTGACAAACCAATGTGTTTATGATTAGCCTATAATAAGAAGTTAAAATAATGTGATAACATGTAACGATGCTGACATGGAAGCAGACGAAAACTATGATGTAGACTAGAGGACCCAAGTGCAGTTTGTTATAATGGTGATAATCCAAAAAACGTGACACATAAACCTGAGTTAAAGGGTTAGTTCACCCAAAAATGAAAATTATGTCAGTAATTACTCACCCTCATGTTGTTCCAACCGCGTAAGACTTTCGTTCATCTTCAGAACACAAATTAAGATATTTTTGATGAAATCTGAGTGCTGGATCACTCTGCCTCGAGTCTTTTCACGTAGTGTAATTGCGTAGCGCGTCTGTGTTGCACGTCACCACGTATCACACACATGACTAGCGTCGCCCAATAGTGAGCCTACGTGGTGACGTGCAACACAGACGCGCTGCGCTTAAACACTACGTGAAAAGACTCGAGGCCCAGGGAGAAGGAAATGAAAAGTGGAATAAAGTCGTTATTTTTGTTTGTTTTTGCGCACAAAAAGTATTCTCGTGGCTTTATAAACTTAAGATTGAGCCACTGGAGTCACTTGGACTATTTTAACAATGTCTTTAATACATTTTCTGGGCCAGCAAGTTATAGTGTCCATAAGCCTGTTGGGGAGTGATCCAGCACTCAGATTTCAACAAAAATATCTTAATTTGTGTTCCGAAGATGAACGAAAGTCTTACGGGGTTGGAACAACATGAGGGTGAGTAATTACTGACAGAATTTTCATTTTTGGGTGAACTAACCCTTTAATCCAAAGCATGAAACGCAAAAAAAAAAAAAACAACAAAAAAAAAACCATGAACTAGAAGCCATAATCTTGGAACACTGAACAGCATTCAAACTTCAATACATGACAAAGTAACATGGCAAACATGAGGGCTTAAATACACAAAGAATAATGACAACAAGAAACACCTTTGAACAATCAAACAACGAATCAGTCAGACAGTGACACATAAACAGGGGAAGCCAAGACATGATCACACCATGGCACGGGAAACACATGACAAACAGGAAACATGACTGTGAGAATTACAAAATAAAAGACATGGAAACAAAAAAATGTACCAAAATATAAAACAGACGTGAAATAACAAATGCCAGTTTGCAATATCATGACGCATAACACACTGTTATTGCACAGCTAAAATAACTGGAAGCGGACAACACCGGAAGGCTCACATTCAAGTTACAAATGGCTACGTCCACTCTTACGTTAAAAATAAGGTGGATAAACATCCGTCATTCACAATGCTATACATCTCCATCCAAATGTGTTTGTTTATTATTCTACCAATAAAAGTATAATTCTCTCAGCTCCTTTTAACACATTTTATTATGTTTAAATCCATTTAGAACATTCCTGCAGATTTTCTGTTGAGGTCTGATTTTCATGTCGTTATCTTAGCAACATGCTAACATCAGACTCCATTGTAATCATCTGTCGAGCTTCCTGTACACAGTATGTGAAGAACACTAAATAGTGTGTTCCAAATCAGCCACTTATGAGGTTCCATTTCACTTAAAAGGCAGCTTGCTTATTGAGGCAGTACATATTCAGGCAGCTCACTTGGTTTTGAAACCAAGCTACTGTATTTGTCAAATGTAGGGGATTACTTACAACATTTCTGTTTACATTTAAATGGGTTTTTCCTTTTGTGTTGAGTTGAGTGAGTGTGTATGTGTGTGCGTTGATGTCAACCCCATCAAGCATAGTGCAGGAAGCGAGACAGGTCGAATCTCTATTAAATCACCTCCTTTAATCTCGGCCGTGGGCTCCTCTGACCTATGTTAGCTCAGGCCAAACATAGAGTACATCTTCCCTCCACAAATCAACCCTCATTCCTGTTACTCTGGAGCTGGACAGGATACTGAACTCTGTGACTTCCCATGGTCCGTGGATATACTTTCTAATCTCAACAGTGTTTAGAGGCTCATACTTTATATAGGCTAAGTCTAATTTCTGATCCATGTGCAGGGGAGTTCAGTGTTCAGGGTGAATCTCCACTTGAAAGGACTGGCACTGCTGACCAACCCCATTATGGTACAAAACCTCTTTAAACTCCTGATAGCAGCACAATAGAGTCACTGCCACACTCTCTGTGGCCGATAGGAGCAAACAGTTAATGATGTTTGCTCAAGATTATCAGCCTCCCTCCAGAAAACCAGTCAGAGGTAGAAAGAAAAAAGGGGGCAAGGCTTTGTTGTATAGATGTTTGTAGGGTGTGACTGTGGCCAGAAGGAATGTCACCTTTAGGTGAATTATTCACTAGTTATTTTGTGGTAGTTTAGTTCACCAAGAGGTAATGCTAGAAGGTGATTGAAGACTGAATATGTTTTTAAAAGTCGTGTTTTATATTTGTAAAGTGCTTTTGATTAAGGAGAAGCCCCATGAGAAATATCACACAGTGAACTGTGTGAAACAGAAATTGAGGGCCAAATTGTACACAAGTGTTTATTTATTTTTGGACGAGAGCTAAAGGAAAGCCAGAATGCAGAGTCGCTCCGATCCTTCGTTGTCTTAGCAACCTCTAAGTATCTAAAGGAGGGATCAGTGCGCTGGGTTGAATGGCATGCAAGGGTGAAAAACTCGGCAATTAAAAGCAATGGAAGTGACAATTAATATTGTGAGTGAGCAAATAGAGTGCTATGCCCTTTCGAGCATGCTCAACGCTCACCCCATGCTCGACTTAGCACTTTTCTCCTATTAAAATCGTCCCTGAAGACCTCTCCACTCTTCCACTTGGTGAAATGGCGTTGCATGTTCTTTTCTCCGCTCGCTTACTGTAGACAGACATGGCTGGTGCTCAGAAGCAGCAACTCAAGAGGGAACTTATCTCAAGCATATAAGAAAGAGTTAATTGTTGCCAGAGTTAAAGCTTTGTGATGACCTCTAAACTAAACCTTCCTTTGGGTCAAAAACATGTTTCTACTCTCACCCTATTTCTGAAGGTAAAGTTTTCGATGTCTGGGACCCTACATAGGTGGCAGTAGATGATGTGCAAGTAGCCGATCGTAACTGCAAAAGAGGATTCCCTAGCAAGACTGCTAGTTAGGGATGGGTCACAATGGTTGATTTGTCGACTAGTCGGCTAATGTCATGATTAAGCTCAAAAGCACACGCAACTGCAAACGCAACACGCAATGTATGGAAATTGTGAGAAAACAAAGCACAAAATTGAATTTTGTAATAAAACAACATGACAAAGCAATATTGATATGATCTGCCTTCACGCTAAAAGTATTTAAAGCTTATTATGAAAAAACAATTTTAATGCACGATGTGGATGCAACTTTGCCTCCACGAAGTCGTTTAATAACCTATAGCTTGTCAAGTTCAAAATATGAAAACTTTAAAAAAATTCATATTCAAAAATATTCTGTTCTATTCACACTCTGTCCAGCTGTTTTTAAATGCAAGACTTAGGGTACGTTTACACGATGAGTTTTTCCTTTGAGTTTTCCACATATACGACAAAATGATCCCCATTTACACGGATCCGAAAACAACTAAAAACCCTGTATTCTGCCACCAGGCCATTAGATGGTGATGACACACTATAGACTAAACCCATAATACGCATGTGCACGACGCCATCGTCTTCAGAGATTCGCGTTTTTGCTCTTTACACAGAGACCGTTTTCAAAAACGTAAACTTTGAAAACCGTTTTCAAAAGTTTGCGTTTTCAAACACCCAAAAACGCAGCTGTCATGTAAATGAACGGCCAAACCGCATAAAAAGTTTTACGTTTTTAGTTGAAAACGGGGTGTTGTGCAAACAGACCCTTATATAGCTCATCTTCAGGTGAACCTGCCTAATTACTCAAGGCTTCCTTGATAACAATTAGTCAACTCGATTTCGACTGACTAGTCAATTTTGAAAACATTTAGTTTTACACATCCCTAAATAAATATAAAATGCTCACGAAATATTCAACATTAAGCCCATGTACTCTCAATTTAAAACATACAATTCCACAGCCTCTGTTACATGCTTCTGCGTGTTCTGTAAGTGTTGAGATACATCAAATTTCTCAGCTCAGGCTTTTGATGTGGTAATTTCTCTTGATGTACTTCTAGGTGTGGGCGTGTTTGTATATGAGTTTCAGGCACGTCGATTCACGCCATTGAGAAGCTGGCAGGTGTCTGCCACATAAAGCCGGCTGCAGACGGCATAGTGCACGGATCCTGAAGAACCACAGCTGATTCCTGCTGGAATGTATAATTTTCTCATTTCCCTCACAAGCAGTTGGCCCTTCGCAAATTAGCGTGGGGCTCTGACCCCGACGTTACACGCGGAGGGAGTGAGGAGACGGCGTAATGCGCGAAATACAGGATTTCAATCAGACACGCTCTCTTTCACACCCATCAAATCATCTCCATATACATAATTCATACACCTGTGAAGGGATGTGCTCTATTTCCACACTTCTGCAACATGAGGAGTATGATTACAGATTAATCTGCATGGTTTGCCGTCACTTCATAAGAAAATAGTCCTCTTTTCTAGTTTCTTGGGATTCACTCTGCAGTTTTGAATTAAATGCACTTTCACTCATTTGGGCAGGAGGCTCTATTTTAAGTCTTCCCTGATTTGTGTGGGACACCTATTTTAGCTTTTGTGCTCAAATGTGGAATAGAGAGGAGTTTTAAAGGAGGATATCAAGCTTTCAAAGTTTCAAAAAGATTGAAAATGACCATAGATAGACGTATCCTTATAGTAGTCCACATGACTTGTTTGTGATATTCGGGTAATCTGAAGTCATAAAATAGCTTTGTGTTTGGAAAAGACCAAAATTTAAGTCATACAGTTCACTTTTATAATACTTTTATGGAGGTTTTGTATCTTTTTTTTGATGCTTGAAAGCTCCATTTATTTAGGAAAAGATCGACCAAGACATTTTTCTGAATTTCTTCTTTAGGGAAAGAACGTTAAATGGGTTGTGAGGGTGAGTAAATTATGTCAGAATTTTGGGTGCACAAATGGTAGTAGCACACAGGCTACAGTGTTAACCAGCTCGCCTGTCACTTCAATAGTAGAAAGTTAATGAATAAATGGATTAAGCAGTAGACATGCTCTAACTTAAACCGCTAAATCTTGCTTTTGTCTGTGCTGGTGTGGATTGGATGTATATTGGTTGGGTAATCTTGACATGATAATGCTAATCATGTCTTTTGTTGTACTAGTAGGCACCTCATGGACAGTCAGGCTTTTGTGCATTCAAATAACATTAACAGTGCTGAAAGGGCAGCTTACAAAACTCATCGATTTATAAAGGAAATGCATCTCAAAACAACATACTCTGAAATACACATAGAGAAGGTTCCTTTCAGAAATAGTATTAAATGTGCAAATGTGTACATTTATGCTAAGTGCTAATAATTCAATAAAATTAAACATGGATATTTACATAATATTTTGTATTTGACACTCAACATGTGCAGTGATTATTAACATCAAAATATGTTAGATACATTTATGTGTTTAGAAGAAAAATATGACTCGCATTTCTATGAGGTTTTTCACAATATTTGCATTTTAAAAGGTCCAGTTAATGTTTAAAAGCACAAATATGTAATTTAGTCTCTTAATTAATATAATTAAAATGATGAAATAATGATCAAAGTGTAACGTCACACAGCAAGACAAGAGTAGAAGAGTACAAAAACAGTAGACTTCCATGTGACCGTAATACCTTGTCTTTTTATTACTATCCTTGAGAACTGTAGTGTATTATCTATTTGCTTTCATTTTGCCTATTTTGTAAATACAAAGGAGCTTTTTTTTTTTTTTTTTTTTTTGCTGCAGTGAATCGCCATAAAAATGTCAAGCCATGAATGAAGAATCCAACAAAACAAATCACAACGGCCATGGCAGAGATCAATGATTTTCTTGAGGATGCACCTCTCATGCATATTGAAATCTTTCAAACAGCATCCTTAGCTGAACTTCGATCTGCGGCTGTCTGTACGCCTGTGTTTGTTCAAACAAGCATTTGCGCGTTTCCGTTGGAGAGTATGGCCGAGTCTGTGGATGCCAGCGGCAGCCCTCCCGCTCTCAGAGCCGAGAAAGCAGCCATTCTCGGAGCAATCAGAGCCCTGCCTGCAGGATCCCAGCCAAACCTCTCATCCTTAGTCTACTCGAGAGCTGCTTTAATTAACCATCATACCACAGATGGGATCGATTTTAACCCCCCTGTTCTCTGGGTCGCTCTCATTCTTTCTCTCCTTCTCCACCAACCTTACATGCCTTTCTCAACCCCCTTCTCTAAAGTCTTTCACCTAGCTCTCCTCCTCTGCCTCTCATCTCGTGGCCCTTCTTCTCTATGCTTCCCTCTCCTCTCCTCTCTCTCTCTCTCTCTCTCTCTCTCTCTCTCATTCTCTTCTGTCTCCTGCACTCCACTCTCCTGTACACAAGTCACATAATTGAACTGGAATAGAGCCAGACTTGGCCCCCCTCCTCCTCCAGGCTGCCTGTTTCCCTGCATCCCTTGGCCTCACCTGCTCAATACCTTATTAGTGTCAGGATCTGTGGAGAGCCATTGCGGATTAACTAGAGAGATATGAGATTGATTTCTGCCCCTTGCAGATGAAATTGGGTTCGGTCCTCGTATCCGTAGGTGTGCGCTCGCATGTGAGTGCGTGACGTGTGCGCGCTCGGCGTACAAAAGAAAGCTTGATGTGTTTTTTCCCATGCTCAGGAGCATTTCTTTAGCAAGGAAAATGAAAGCCAGCTAATTAACTATCTAGAAGCCCACATGTGTCTCTGTGTCTCCATTCTAATTTCTTCTCCTCTGCAGCCCTTGGTTTTCCCTCCATCTTGCGCAGAGACCCCCTCCGCCCCATTCGCCTCTGAAATTCTAATCTCAACTCTAATCTGCAAGCAATCGCGAACAGAAATGACCTGTTGTGGCACATGCTTGTCTCGGCCTCGGCGTAAATAGCGTGCTATTGATTATTCATGGGTCCTGTGTGTCTCCTGCACAGCTCGGCATGTCAAGGAGTTTAACAGGAGTTGCCTATTGGAGGAGAGATTAAGGTCTCTTGTGGAAATGGGTGGCTGTGCTGTGTGGAGAGAGAAGGCGGGGTGGTAATGACAGGTCTGTATGTGTAAGGTAGTGCTGTTGGGGTGGTAACAGCTGGGCCGTCTCTCTGTGTGTAAATAATAGGGGGTCAGAGCTCTTGCACAAAGAGCTTCACCTGATCCCCAGATTCAACTCGGTGGTTGACACAATGAATGTTAATGGATTGTTTTTTATGGGGTAGGACACGTTCATCTGCTTGTCTTCATTTATGTAATAGCTCCAGCGGCATTTCCTTATACTGTTTTCAATGTGCAATGTGTTGCACTGAATATATAATGCTCAATATAAGGCAAAGATGTCTAGTCTATAATCTATGACTTTCATTCTACAAAATATTCCAAAATGTCTGTCGTTTGAGTTGATACTTTTACATGGCCATACAGCAAATTACTAGTGGTACGCAGTGTTGTAGTACTTGAGTCCGGACAAAGTCTTAAATCCGAGTCCAAGAACCATATTTTCTACTAATGTCGAAACTAGCTTATTTCGAGTCTGCGTCAAGGCCGAGTCCAAATCACCTGAAAATATGGTCTTTAGATGGATGGTCTTGTCTGGACTCAATTACTAAAACACTAACATCGAGACGAACATAACTGTTGTTCAAGCTTAAGGCCAATTGACATAAAGAGCAATAACTATAACCATATACCTTTTAAAAACTGTTCAAACTATAAGAGAATAATGGAGTCTATATCACAACTATAACCGGGTGTTAAGTTTGGACACCATGAGGCCGAAGAGACTGTAGTGTACATTGTACGTTTTTAAAAGCTGAACTTAAATGTGTGCTATTAAAATGGTGAACTTGATTTCACCAAGTAGAACATGTTCCTGGATCAACATTCTTGTTTTTCTCCCCAATCTCTTTCATGTGTGAGAAACCACTAGAAACCACCCACAACACCCTAGCAAGTTTTCATTTTCTTTTCTTTTTTCTTTTTTTTTTGTTAAAATAATGTAAACGGTTGCTTTTAAACTATAAGAGCTTGATAGAGGTAAAACATCCAAATGTTATCAGTTTCCCTCAACAAAATTTACTGACACTCAACGGAAAATACACTTGACTGAACAAAATGAGAAAATACATGAGACATCTAGTGATATGGATAATGCCTTTCACCAGGTGATCACATCACACTATGGCTTTTGTGAGTGTGTGTGTGTGTAGGGCTATGTGTGTCTGTGTTTGAGGCAGTTTCTGACCTCGAAACACAGAGTCCAAGCTTATTGTGGTGTAATTTCCTCGTCCAAAGGCTGGAGTGTTTGTGTCAGAGTGAGGCCTCTGTGTGATTGCCTCTCCGTCACCAGTGTAAACCGAGGATAATGCTATGGCCACCTTCCCCGCTGCAAAAACGGGATCAACACAATCCAATTTCTCTCTCTGTGCAAAGATGGAATAATTTGAAAGAATGGAGTCGCCAAGCCTAGCGCCTGGGATCCAGGGGGGAAGATAAAGTGCTGTTAAAAAACAGCCATTACAAGAGGAATTGGGCGAGAGGTGTTTCAGGACAACAGAACCCCCAAGTCGACAATACAGATGGGAAGTGGCTTCCAAAACATCAAGTGAGAGAAAGCTACGGGTAAATTGAGGTGACTAACTAGCAATCTAGCCCAAAACAGAGCTCTGCCGAAACATGAGACATGCGGAAACATATTTTATGTGGATTACAGCTTAGATGCAGCAAGATGAGGTTTCCATGCCATGGGAGAAACTTGCAATGCGCTGTTTTGCATTTTAGCGGCTACAAGCTTCAGGTATCTAGGAGAATGTTGCATCGAAGTTACGCATTTCCTCGTGCAATTACTAAAAATATCCTATTTTGTTTTGAAACAGCTGGGCTCCAAAGCATCTCAAGTGCTCCGGAATCAGGTTTGTGTCTTCGCATGACAAAAACTTCAACCAGTGGGGGGAAAAAAGTTTGAAAAGCTCTCGAAAGTCCCCAGTTCCAAGCTACGGTTGAACCCCTAATTGCTTTCAGGTGTCTTCCTCTCAATGCACAGTGACTCTGCCACCAGAAGTGATTTGTGTAGATGCTGGCGTTGCAGGAGGCCGGAGTGAAGCTGGGATGGGTTGGAGTAATCAGGATGGGGAACACACACCCTCCTCTCGCCTATGTGTGTCAGACAGGCCTACTCTGATGAATGGACCCTAGATTAGAGCTCACACAGGGCAGGCACAGGCCTCAGGTGTGCAACCTAATGCGTCGATGTTCAAGAGTGTATTTGTGTTGGAGCGCGAGTGTAGGTGTATATGCACTTTGAAAAGCTTGCTTCTTGTCAGGTGGAAAGACTTCTGGCAGCATGTTTTCGCAAGGTGACAATATGAGTTTCCTAAAACGCGAGAGCCGATTATATGGTTTTCTGTATGACTAAGACATTTTCTTATAGGGAAAACTTTGTAAATAATTGGTAAATCATGACATTAGTCATCAAGTGTTTCATGTTTGACATGAAAACAACCAGTCCAAGCATTTGAGAGGATAATATACAAATGCCCACCCCCACATAGTGAACCAGAGCAGCCCTTACATTGCATATTTATGATTTTTCAATGACACGGATGTACTCTTGGCTGAACGTGAGAGAGTATGTGTAAGTATGGGATGCAGGGATCTAAGGCCGTCCAGCAGGGGGGGTTGGCAGTCAGCGGAGAGGGCCAATGGCTGAGGCTGTGTGGCTAAGTGTCTCATCAGCATCCTACTCATGTTCCAGGCCCACGCTCTAACTGCGCCCTGACTTGATTGTAATTGCCTGAATTCGGCTCCCGCTGCTCCATCCTGGCAATATAACTGCCACATTTTAACCCCAGCAAGCCTAGACACTGCCACACAGCCCTTTGGCTGTTTGTAAGGATGTTATATTTGACTCCACTTGGGCAACATCTGTGCATATATGGTCAAAGGCTTCCAAATATATTGCCTTTGCTTTCAGTTTGAATTGCAGTCTAGAAAGGGGACAAATGAGCTTTTATATCCCCCTCTATTATTTTGGTTTAAATATTTATTTTTCATTCTGTTCCAGTAGCTGGTAGAGCACAGCACTAGCAACAGCAAAGGCCATGGGTTTCTGATTAAAACTATACCTTGGAACACACTAATTGCTTTGGATAAAAACTTTAGTTAATTTGGCTTGTTTTGGTCTGGTTAGCCATATTCTTCAAAATATCTTCTTTTCTGTTGAACAGAAGAAAGGAACTCATGCAGGTTTGATACAACATGAGGGTGAGCAAATGAGAATTTTCATTTTTGGGTGAACTATCCCTTTAATAGTTAATGATTTTTTAATGAAAAATGGTAATCTAATGATCACACTTATTATCTAATCTAATAATAATCTTGCCTGTAGTATTTTCCCAGTGTACAGGTCAAACAAATGACCATTACCAAGAAATCTTTTAATGAAATGCCTTGAGGATTTACCAACATTCCATTAAAACTTGGAAAATCAAAAAGTACATCCAGACACCTCTTGAAGTACATGCATTGTACCAGCATGAACGTGTGACTTCCTGCTGCATGGCAGGAAGCGTGCGGGCTCACACCGGCAGGGTTAACTTCAGAACTCCCCTGCGGAGCTCCTCTCTCTGTGAGAATAGTTGCTCGCGTAATGAAGAGCAGCCTGCTAGCCAACAGGTGGTCCTTTTTAAAGAGCCTAGCCACTGCACTCAGGACGAAAAAAACTGCCATGCTAAAATGTGTCAGAATCTAATGTTCCACAGAATGAAAAACCTGTTTTCTTCCCTTTGTTCAGTGCTAGAGATTCAGCCTTGTTCGCCATTGTTCCCCGCACAAACGAGCAACAGTCTTTTTTGACACAGAGCCATGGGGGGAAGAAAGACTGAAGCTGACTAGTCACAGGAGAGAGAAGGGGGATAAAAGCTTTCTTTCCTTCTTTTTGGAGGGTTGAAGCCCATTAAGAGTTTGGGAGTTATGAATGGTTATGAGTCCATGTCTCTCCCTCGCACAATGTAGGAGAACCAAAGAAAAAGAGAAAAACCTAACTGGCTTTGCAAAAAGTCTTAATCACATACAGGCCGTACAGAGGAGATAGTAAAAGGTAGCGAGAAAGCGGGTGACAGAGAGAAACCAGTAAACGAATCAGGACGGAAGTACCTTTTGCTACAGACAGAATGGCTGGGTGAAGTGGAGTGGATGGGGGTTGGGGAACGGAGTTAATCCGCGGTGGGCCTCAAAACGTCCCCCTCTACCCTTATAAAATCATGAGAATATAGCCATTGACTGCTCTAAAGACTTCTTTGGGTGTATAACATGCTGTGTGTCTCTACTTTCTGGAGAAAAAAAAAGATTTTGTTTGGAATTTATGGCGATTGAGGAGAAATGCATTGATGCTGTAAAGTGTTAAAGTATTAAAGTGTAAGATTACTCAACTCTCATGTTTAAAAAAAACTAAAACGAGGAACCAATTTATAGAAAGTCAACAAAGGACAGAGACTGACAGTCACTGATGTAGACTATATTTCACCTGCCTGCGTTCTCAGCTTAATGACCAGAAAGACAAACGGACACTGCTGAGCCATACTTCAGAACAAAGGCCTTAATTCACTTTTATAATCCATTTGTTATTGTCCGGCCAATTTGTTCTCTTAAGCTACATAAGGGTCCAAGCCTGAGACAAAAGCTGAGGGGTAACAATAGACAACTCCCCCCCCGTTTGCTTTGTTACTGTTCAAGTACACACCTCCCAGGGTGCATTGCGGGCCTTTTTCGGGCTCTAGAAAGCTAGAGCAAAAATTAGCGAGGTCTGGTAGAACACCTGGAGGAGTCAGCTTTTGCTTCTCCCACTTCACAGTTACAACAGATCGCAGCCCTCACACAGAGAATTCCAACAAGTCCCGTGTTTTGACAAGCCTTCACTCAGGCAGTTTTAATTACCTGTCATGATGGGATTGTGAATGTGGGTACAAGCTGAGAGGAACAGGAACCCTAGGTACAGCTTGTGCAATAAAAGTACAGCAAGATCCAAACATGTCTTTGGTGAAATTTGTAAATTTCTTCTGTTGGACTAGATATTTTCATAGATAAGTTTATCAATGTGGAGTTTAAATAAATTGTCTTTCAATAAAAATCTGTCTATGCACTCTCATCCAGTGCTAAAAGGGGTCTTCGGTTTTAAAGTCCCCATGAAATCAAAATTCACTATTCTTTTTTTAATAGAATATTGCAGTATTTAATTTTTTTTTTTTTTTTATTGTGCCCTCTTTATCTTTAATCGAAATAACTTCCCCTCCCTCTTGCAGCAACATATCTTCTCTTCTCTGATGACAACCTGTCACTCACATGAGATCGACCAATAGCAAAACACAACAATCCAATCAATTCCCGATGGACAAAATCAAGTCCCACCCTACATTTGTTCTTGTACGAGAAGCTGTTTCATGTCATATACGTCACAAAAGGGAAGAAAAGACTGTTGCAACTTCCATTTTCATGCTGACTTTAAAAAGTCCAGTGCTGTGGTGCAAACTGCCTTAGTTCACCCAAAAATGAAAATTGTCATCATTTACTGCACTTCATGTCGTTCCAAACCTGTATGCATTTCTTCTGCAGAACACACACACACACACACACACACACACACACACACACACACACACACACACACACACACAAAGATATTGTAAAGAATGTTTTTGACCAGTGACTTCCATACAAAAAAAATAACTTAACTCCATACTTAAGTAAAAGTAAAGATACCTTACAGTGAAAAAGAGTCCATTACAAGTTAAAAGTCACTTATTTCAATGAGTATTTGAGTATTTTAACAGTACTTCAGTATGCCTATTTTACTTGTACTGAATGTAGGCTCAGAGATGCACTAGTCCTCAACACCTAAGAGACATGCCAGTGGAAAAACAAGAAACAGTTGATTTTTGTGGAGAGCAATCACGTGTTTATTTTCTAAAATCGAAATGAAACTGAACACCTCAATATTGCAATCGACACAAAAGCCTCTTAAACGTTTACAGACACTCAAGTCTCAGTTAAGCTCAAGTGCTCAAAAAAAAAAAAAAAAGCCATAAGAAAACCAACATCCTTCAAAAAGGTCTCTTCAGTATAATGAATAAATAAAATAATGTCAACTATAATTAAAACCTTAAAAAAGTCAATGGCTAATTGGACTGGACGTGCTGTTTGGGCCTCATCACCGGCTACATGTCTTCACCCATATGAAACACCTGCAAATCAGCAACTACCTGCTAATGCACTCCCATTTTAGCCTTGTTGACAAGTTTGGGTGGGTAAGTAGCCTGGAAATCCAGACCTAAATCTAAAAGATTAATGGTCTGGCGTCGACTAATGAAAATCGGCCAGCTCGAGGGGCGGCACCATGCATGCTTTTGAAAATCTCACTGCACGCAATTGGATAACACTACGACCAATCACAACAAGCCCCATTTGCTTAGCTACCAGCGGAGCTAACTGGTAGATTAGACTCTTTCCGTATCCGATCGGCAAAACAGCAAAAACGTCCTTCTTGCAAAGGAACGATTCGAGCGGCGTCTTCTGTTCCTGTTTTAGATAAAAAGCCAAGTCTAACTCGTTCATTGTAGCGGCCAAAGCCGTTACAAACAACTGGTATTCATCCATAGCCATCTTGCAATGTTTACTAATGCCTTCGACGTCACAGCGCTGTCCTCATCTGTTTAGCTTGCCTCTGGCCCGCCTAGATCAGATAACCTGATGTGATTGGTGCAGCTCAGATCGAGGGGCATATTTAATGAGCATCATTACTCGACATCAGAGTAACTCGCTGAGCAAATTCAACTTGTGCTCTCACGAGAACTCTGGATTACCAGGGTAGTGGGTAAGGGCAAAACACACAAGATATAGGATCACAAAACCAGTCACATGTTGCACGGGTATTATTTGTGGCAATATCAGATTCCAGATTTTCAATAGTTGTATATCGGCCAAATATTGTCCTATCCGAACAAACCATAGCATTAATGGAAAGCTTATTTATTCAGCTTTCAGATAATGTATAAATCTCAATTTAAAAAAATTGACCCATGTGACTGGTTTTGTGGTCCAGGGTCACATTTTCACTTTTAAATTTTTTAAAAACTGCATTGAGAGGCTAGAGATGAAGTCTGTAAGTCACAGCAGCCACTGCTGTCTGCTCACACTGCCTGCCGTTTGCAATCACATTCACATATTCTCTGAGCAGTCACATCTACCCTCAATCACACGCAATAATCATAGATCGGTTTTAACGTTAACATATTCACGGGCCCTTCGCTGCTATAGCTGTATAAGGATTGTTCTTCAAATGTCTTGTACAGCCAAATATCCAGATTTTTCAGCATTTCTCGAAAAATAAATCTTTTTTGTCATAATTTGGGCTTACAAGTAGCTGTAACTGTTTTACAGTAACTAATAAGCTCATTAATATAAATATTAATTCATATTAATATTAATATAGAAAATATACAATATAACATGGTGAGCTCTTATAAGTCCTTATAACTACCTTGCAGATCATTTACTGTAACGTAAATTTGTGTATGAAATTATTATTTTTTCGAGCCCTTAAAAATGAATTGTACACAACCAAATATATAACATCTACTGAGGATTTTTTCTTTATTTTTAGAAAATGACTGGACTGTATGTGAAAACTGGGGGTAAGGAACATATGCACAAATAAAACCCGCAGGAATTGGATTTATTAGTTAGTACATTTATTCACATAAATGGTGTCCAAAAGAGTAACCACACAACACATATGTATGAGAAAGCAAAACATGTACATTTTTACAGATATAAAATATTCAGTGACACATAAATCCTAAATCATCTTTGAAATCTGTGACCATCACAGATCTATACATGACCAAAAGTAAAGATCTAACTCATTAAGAGAAGGTAGAAAACATTTAAAGCAAAGGTCCACGTGTCAGTATGGAAAGTCTCCTGCGTCTGTGGGTTGGAACTCGCTGGTTTTCTTCATCAAGGCAGCTTTGACGGCACTTATCTTCCCATCCAGCTCAGCGAGACTGTAGTTCTGTGAAAACAAGAACGTTTTCATCAGCTAAAATGTTGTCGCTGAACAGCAGGACCTTCGTATATTTCCCCCTCAATGAATACGCAAATGCACAAGTAATGGAACTTACCTGCGACATTGAGGCTTTAGGTCGTTTGTGCGAGTAATTCTGTGAGAAAAAGGAAATAAAAGCATGAAATGAATGCTGATTTATATGAACAATGCACATCAGTCGTCATTCAACAAAACGGCAAAGCATTTATCTCAATTTCAGACTCTTACATGTTCTGTTTTTCCATAGAAAAAAATAAATAAATGAAAATAGTGTGTGTGTGTGGGGGGGGTGGGGTTTAATGAGGGATTTAATGGCAACCAAAACAATAAATTGAACCAAGGACACCCATGAGTGGACAGAAACGGCACATGATTAGAGTATGAAACAGATGTCCTTCAGCATCACTCAATCACCGCCAACAGACCCGAGCTGCTATAGACTTACACTGATTAATAGTATTAAGTGGGAGCCATCGGGATTCTTTCTGTCACCCAATGGCCCTTTCATTTATTCTGTCCATTTCTTTTTTATCTATTACCCATAATTTATCTTCATTTTAATCACTTTTCAGTGTGCATATGGACCCACTTGGCAGATACATGATATCCGCTCACCCTGGTCAGCAGAGTTCAATTAATTCATTCGACTTGCTGAAAGCTGCGCTACAAACTAAGAAGATCAGCATATTTGACGGCACTCAAAGTCCCACTTTACAGGCAATATGCACACACACACAGACACACACATACACACGCATTGTAAAGGACATGGAAATCAGCTAGCTTTCAGCCCAGCACTGAACTAAGTGAAGCTGGTGTGAGGAGGCGTAGAAATGGTTCAAGAGCACTTACTCAGCTAACTTTGATGGGCTACAATCTGACAGGGATAACAAATTCTGAAGTGAGGAAAAAAAAATAAAAATCACTCATATCAGCTTTTAATGGTTTTGAAGAACTCTCTGGCCGACTGTCGTGAGCGCAGGAGGAAACACATAAGTGAGAAGTCTGCAGTGTAACATAGATAGTCAGTGTAAAAACAAACAGAGGAACCAGTGACACAAACTTCAATTCCACAAAAAAAGGGTCATAAGAGGTCATATCTTTTTTTTTTCATTCTTTCCCCCCTGACTTACACTTGCACTACTTCAAAAGTTTGGAGTCAGTAAGACTTTATATACTAAACTAAACTTTATAGACTAAACTTTTGAATAGTAGTGTATAATGCACCACCATTTCTAGTGATTTTCCCACTCTTTCTCTGACCCCGTGACTTTAAGAAATGTCCATTTGTATGTAACATGAGCAACAGTGCTTTTCTTCACAAGTTTCAGCCTCTTTGCAAAGCATGTTTTGCATTGTGACATATTCATAAAACTATCTTCACTCAAATTTGCCACATTAATGAAATGATCATCATGTTAAAAATAAAGTTCACTGGCAGATGCTATTAGGATGATGGGACATTCTCCTTCTAAACAGCATTTTATTGGACAAAACTTGTACATGCCTCTGAGATCAAGATGCATCAATATTTTTGTTCATTTTCCAAGTTTTTCTTTTTCGTTTTTTTCTTTTCTTTTAGGAATACACCAACACATAGATATTCATGTTTTGATTTTTTTATGCTGTCCTTAAAGGAAAACTGCACAGACAATTTTCTTAATGCCAGTCGAGTCCAACATTTAAAGTGATTTCTCACCGCTGGCAAAATGGGCTTTCAATAAAACTTGGCTGCCTGTACAGTAGAAAGGCATTTTTTTTAATTCCCTGTTGTCTTCCGTTTTGCACTGGGCATGTTGCTGTCCAAGGCCACTCACTCCCACCAGTCTGCTAAGGATGCGCTTACCAGTCAAATGCCGTAGGAAATACTTCTTAGCAAACTTTTAGCCATAATGGTGTCGACTTGTATTGTTACTTGGTGCACGAATTCAAAAAGTAAACGTTTAGCGGGAGTGAGTGACTTTTTCGGTTTCCAGTGAAGGATCCAGTGCGTTGAAGGCAGTGGCAAAAAGGCGGCAAAGAATCGTAAATACGGAGAGAACGCAGTGTTGGAAAATCTGAAAAACCTCCATGTTTCAAGTCAACTTTTCAAACTGAATGACTGAATAACTGTTCTGTTATTAATGAGGATACACAAATGGCAGTCCCTCCAGAAAAACGCGATTATGCGATCGCATGATTCCATGCATAATCAGCCAAAGTCCGCATATTTATGCGGGGGGCGCATTTTTTTAAATACGCCGCACTTTTGCCGCATAAATTGCAGATTTCCGCGTGCAAAATATGCGGGCTTGCATGATTTCATAATCCCCGCATTTTCGTTGCAAAAAGTCACATATATATCTTAGCAGAAAGTTGACAAATGTTGGGTTTACTTCACACAAGCGCAGCCATTTCCCCTGTTGCCATGGGAACGTTGTGAAGTGACGTAATTACGCGACATCATTGAAAAGCTGCAAACCCCGCGATAGGCCTATTTCACAAAAATCCGGTCGTATCTTACACCGCAGGCCGTGCTTTGCAGGTTTTCATGGAACAACTGGGGAGAAGTTAAATCACGTCAGACACAGAAGGCAAAAAGACGTGTCTGTGGTGTGAAGGAGTAAGTTAAGCAGATGTTGAAAATGGAGTGTTGATGCTGGTTCGGGAGTGATGCCCTGACAAAACATGTTTATATTGCACTTGATTGTTATCTGATTTGCACGTCATGCACTTTTATTTATTATTATCAAATGTTGGCAAATTAAAATTGTTTGTAGAAGTTGTTTTCTGTAACTTTCTTAAAAATGAGTGAACATGGAGCAGTTTTTCCGTGAGCGGGACTGGAAAACCCGGAGTGGATCATGAGCGGAGTGATAAAAGAACGCTTAGAGTGGAGAGAGGAACATGCTTTTGCTCCACTCCAGGCTTTGATCGCATCCCCCTAAGCAGGGTGAATAGCCTACACCTCGTCTTTCCCATTCAAACTAAAATGAAGAATTTATTACACTATTAATGTAATTGGTGTTGGGCAATCACTTTTTTTTCTCTTTTTCATCAAACTGCAGTTTTTGCAAGTTCCCGCAATTTTTGCAAGTTCCCGCAATTTTTGCAAGTTCCCGCAATTTCATCGCATAAAATTGCATAAATATCCCGCATATTCCATCGCATTTTTTAAGAAATCTTGCCGCATAATCAAGGATTTTTGCCCGCAACAATCACAAAAAAACTCCGCGTTTTTCTGGAGGGACTGCGAAAGCCATAGAGTTGTCCAACATCCAAAAAAGTGGACTTTTGCTGACAAATAAACATGAATTTCTCAGTCCAGGAAACACGGAGAACAAGTAAACATTGTTCATTTACATAAACTACCGACATTGTAACAATACATTTACATTTAATCATTTAGCAGACGCTTTTATCCAAAGCGACTTCCAAATGAGGAGAGCAATAGAAGCAATCAAACTAACAAACACATAGGTTTGAATTAGTGAGTCTAGGTATAGGGGTGTAGAGCCAGTGGTTGTTTTATAGGCAAACATCAGTGCCTTGAATTTGATGTAAGCGGCGAATGGCATCCAGTGCAATTTTATGAGGAGAGGTAGAGTGTGTTATGAGGAGAGTGTGGTCTTTTCGGCTCATTAAAGACCACGGGTTGAAAATCGGCGAAGTCAGACTTCAAGCAATTGAATTAGATTTGATTGAATTCAGTTAATTTTTTTTACTAATATCTCAAAACATCATTATAAATTTGAACGTTTTAATCTTTAGATGCATTTTTAAGTATAAAAATGTACAAATTGTCATTTTATGCAGGAACTCCAGTGGCATATTTACATGCTTATGTTCTTGTTCGACATTTTTATCTATTAATCTTTTAGAATACAAACACATTGTGTGATTAGACAGTGGAATATAGCCTTTGATGTTGTGATTAATAAAAAAATAAAATAAAAGAAGAGAAAAAAAAACTCCCTATCAAAATCACCTAATACCTAGTTCTCTGTGTTCATAACTACTGTGGGTGTTCAAAGAGCATGGAAGTTGTAGAAAGAAACCACTAAGATGAACAAACTAATTCAATATCTGATCATCCACTCCAACAAACAAGGACACACACACATTCTCTCTCTCTCTTTTCCCACCACTTACTGTGGAATGGAAGTACTCTGGCGAAAGACCCTCGAGCTCCAGAATTCGATCTTCAAGTTTCTTTAGCCGCTGATAAACGCTTTGAGGAACTGGACCTACTAAGAGACAGATACAGTAGAGTTACATGACAAACTAGCATTTATCTGTCAGCACACACTTAGGACTACGAAAAATAGTGTAATTAAATACAATGTCTAATATATTAAAGGGGCTATATGTAGAATTCAGAAACCTGTGTTATTAGTGAGACCGGTGGCTGTTAAGTGAACTGCATCCAGCAACTTATTGCTCATGATCGCACTTGTGCACACCTAATGTACAAGAGATTGAACGTGATTCAAGGCCTTGATATCTACTCACAGCGAAGTTTTTTCATTCTTTGCTTAGATGTAAAAATACGTTGAAAATACCTTTTGTTAACATTGTACTATTGTTAACAACATCCAGACGCGTCCACGCTGCTGAGAGCGACGGTTAGATGAAAATGTAAATATGTGCTGTGCGCTTTCCTCTCAGTAACAAAAACACAACAAAAATGACAACGGTGAGAAAACAGCAGTTAAGAAACAATCTGATCATAGTGATGTTGATATGTTCCCTGCTGGCAATTCAGTGGCATCATGTCAACAGATGAGGTAATTATAATTACACTGTTGTGATAGTTTGATTATAAAGTATATTTGAGACTGTAGACTGTACAGATCTGGCTATGTGAGACTTTGGTTTGAATCAATCCCTTTTCTCTGCATGACACATTGACATGACAGTAAAGAATATCTCTTTCAGCATTATCCTGAACATAACCAGCCGTTTCATAGAATGGAAGAGAGGCTTTTGGGAACGCGTAAAGTGACATTCGGCACACCTGGCAAAAACCGTCAGTCCTTCACAAAATAAATCAGTATACAGGCTTTCAGACAACCTAGGTAGTCGGGTAAGTTCTCGTTTCAAGCTGTTGACACATTGGCAATCATTTTTTTAATTAATATATGAAAATTCTTACATATAGCCCCTTTAAGACAGTGACCTTCCTATAGCTCTTCTATTGATCCCACTTACCTGGTGGAAGTTTCAGGTGAGATTCCATGTTACGGAGCCTCTCCTCGATGACAAGGTTTCCACAGTCTCGGCTGATGGACCCCTGCTGCTGGTCTCCTAACTCAGAATGTGCCCCTCTGGTTTGAGGTCCGTATGTATTTATAACACGTGTCACTGCAATAGCAAACAAACACCAATTAATGCTCCACAAATCGACAGATCATCCAAATATTATTAGTCTAGAATGTGAGTGCAAGTACATGAAACAATAAACACAGAGTGTATTATCATTTCATATTTTAAATTTTTTTTTAAACTATATTTATATACTGTATTTACTACCATTATTTCCTACAACAAAATTAGTTTTGAACATGTACATGTAAAAAAAGTACACTACTGTTAAAAAGTTTGGGATTGTTTTTCTTTTTATGTTTGTGAAATTCTCGTACGCTCACGTTGGCTACATATAATATTTGGTCCAAAATACAGTAATCATGTGAAATATTATTACAATTTGAAAACCTTTTTTATTTTAATATACTTTCAAATATAATTTATTCTTGTGATGGCAAAGCTGAATTTTCAGCATCATTGCTCCAGTCTTCAGTGTCACATGATCCTTCAGAAATCATTCTAATATGCCGATTTGCTCCTCAGGAAACATTTATTATTATTTTCACATTGAAAATTGTGCTGCTTAATATTTTATGGAAACAGTGATACATTTTGCAGGATTCTTTGATGAATAGAATGTTTTTTATATAAAAAAACAAAACATTTATTTAAATCTTTTGTAACATTATAAATGTAACTATGATTAATTTAATGCACAAATAAAAGTATTAATTTCTTTCTAAAAAAAATCTTGCTGACCCCAAAAATTTGAACGGCAGACTTGAGTTTCCATACAATGAGAATGAACAAGCGTCTCACCTTTGACGTGACTCTTAAAACCAGGATATGGTGTGAAGACTGCATCAGTTCTTGCACAGCTGTCTTCTATATATCACAAGGGAAAATAACATTAGTTTGTAGTTTCTGCAAAAAAGTATATTTTTTATATATATAGTGTTACATAATATAATTATATAATATGATTATTATTATATTATATATTGTGTGTGTATACATATATATATATATATATACAAAAAAAAAAACTGCATAAAATGTCTGCTTCGCTAGTTAAATGATTAATTACACATATATAATAGTAAACACCCCATAGATGACCAAAGCAAATGACCTGATTTGGTAAAACATAAAAAGCTTTTAAGATCTGGTTGTATTTGGAGGCTTGAGTCTTAGATGTGTGTATTCTGACCTCACGCCCGTGGAAATCAGCACTCTTACAAACATTGGCAATTGCTGTGCAGTATTCCTCTGACCACCCCCCATTCTCACCCTGATTGCAGTCGATCACGTTGCAAAACTCTCGCACATTGTTTTCATTGATCTCCAGCTGTTTGCGCTCTATAAATGCAGATATCCTGCGTTCAATCTGAGAAAATGAGTGAGAGAGAGAGAGAGAGAGCAATGAGGGTCAGACTGATGAGCTATTGAAGAAGAAAAAAAAATCAATCCACTGTCTTCTTTATGCTGTTTAGTTTTAATGAGGAACACTAGGCCATATGGGCTGCATGACTAACAAATGACCGCAGTGGACACAATTATTCCAAAAATCAAAATATTTCTCACACACAACCATTTCAGATAGTTGTGATTTGCTTGGGCCTTTTATTACAGTGACTGTAAATAAATAAGCAATAAAAATGAGGGCCTCCTTGTCCTTCGCCCACATGCAATTTCAGCATGTAATGAACATCCACTTCATAACGTTGCAAGGACCAGGACCTCTCATAGGACTCTCAAAGTGGGTGGCTATTTGTTTCTCTCTGAAGGAAAGCAGGCGGTGAAAGAGCCTTCCATTCATTCTCAACTGTCTGTCCACAGATAGCAATTCACACTCCCTATGACTGGCCAACTGGAGCAGATTACATGCAAATAATAAATAGTGACTGTCAAACAATCAACTTTAATTGTGCTTGGGAAGAGATTGCTTGAATACATCCAAAATTTGAATGTTTGGTCCAACGATAATCATTGGCAAATACAAATAAATCCAATAACAGCTTAACTGTTAAACTAAATGGACAAAGTATTATACAAAATAATGCTTTTATTGCAGGCAGCATAAAAACAAAGGTTGTTTTTTCAGTTTTTATTTATTACTATGCTCACTCTTCTTTGTGAGAATATTAAGTTACAATGTAATAAAAATAAATAAACATTATATACACAATAATTTGTGTAGTGTTATGTTTGAGGTTTTACCTCAGATTTAGCAGCCTTGATCTGCACATTATCATCGACTTGAGTCTTGTTACGATCCTCAAGGACAGATGTAGGAGCAACATACTCCGAGTCAACCAGCATCTGCTCAGATGTATCTGCTCTTTCTTTCCTGTCATTGTTGCCTGGATTGGAGTGACTTTCAGACTCCACCATTTGCTTCAGATTTTCAGAGACTGACTGGAAGAATCAGAAAGTTAATGACAAGTGAAGTGGTAACACAGACAGTTCTCTACATGTAGTAAATGAATATCACTCAGTACTAATTTAAGTACAATGAAACTGTCACCAAAAATAAAGTGTAACCCCAGAATTGTCTATCCCCCACAGCCTTGTTTCCATAAAAATAAAAAGTCCATCTATTTATGTAGCCTAATTAAATTTTAATGCACATGATAGCACTATTTGTGCGTTCTATTTACCTGTAATTTGGAGATGTGCTGTTGTAAACAGGTGTACACATGAGATGGCTGAAGCTCAGAGACATTGTTGACATTGGCACTTATGCTCAACACTTTCTCACCCACTTTTAACTGGAAAACAAGAGAAAGTTATTTGTTATTGTTGATTCTAACTTGTTAATTTGCTTTTAATGGGTATCCCTGCTGATAAAAAAAAATACTAAACCAGCCTAGGTAGTCTCACTGTCCGGTCAGGCTGGTCTGTTTATTGGTTTCAGAGTTATTAAAACCAGCAACTATCAGCTAGACCAACTGAGACCCGTCAACCGAACAATCTCATGCTAGTGGCGTTTCAGCAGCAATATTAGAATTAACATATGCATTCATCTTTATTGCTTTACTGCAGAGAAACCGTACAATATTACGACATGGGTGATCTGGTTACTTCGGAAAAAAAACTAAAGGTAACGTTAGGCTATATTAAAATAACTGTTATGTGCTCGCACATTGTGATACAATGCCAGTTTTCCCAACGCTGTTTTAAAGCGCTTGCATCATATTTGCACAAACCTTTGCGCCAAGCTCAGCGAGTGACTCGATAATAGAGCCAATGCAGTCTTTGAATACATCCCGGTGTCCACCATGATGTGAAATCTGGCTGCTACGCGGCTCCTGTTTACTTTCTGCACGCGCATCGCCGCGTCTCTCTCCGTCCGCCGCCATCACACTTCCGCTCCTGACGGCAGCGCTGATTGGACTAACCCGCTCCTGAATAACATGACCTCACTTCCGCTAGCAACATCATTTTCTTTCTTTTTTTTACAGTACAAAATATAGATAGAAAGAACGAAACAAAGAAGACAAAAAAGATTATACACAGATACAGATGTGTTTGCAAAAAAGATAAATAAATAAATAATAAATGTACTCCTAAAGAGGATATTCAGTTTTAATCTTTTAACTGCTTTAGGATTAACAGAGCTTTGCATAGTTTCCATATACTTGTCTAGATCATCTTTGAGAAGAGAAAAGAGAGGTTTAGAGCCAGTACATTTTTGTTTATGTATATAAAATTTAGTTAGTATGAAAAACAAATTAATTATTTAGTATTTCCCTGTATTCTCTTCGAATAGTCAAACAATCCAAAGAAAACTACAAAAAAAAAGAAGAAGAAAAAAAGAAAAGACAAATATTTACTAATCTGGTGCATTGCCAAAACAAGTGAATGACATCTTCCTAAGAAGAGTGACAAAAACAGCAATTCACTTCAATGTCTGATGTATATTTCCTAAGAAAGGCTTTGGTGGGGTAACACTTGTGAATTAATTTTAATGTTATTTCTTTTACTTTATTGGTAAGCAGATACGTATGAGACAAAGACCATATTTTCTCACAGGGTACATTCTCTTCAATATTATACCAGTATGATATTACATAAGGCATTGTTATTAACTCTCTCTGGAAGAGAGCTCTGATTTTATTGTATTTTTAGTTTTTTGTTGTTGCTCTTGTGTCAATTATGTTTAAAGAGTAAGTACATGGCCATGGAAGTTTATAACCTTGCAGCAGAAAAGACACTGCAGAGGGAATGGCATTGAAAACTATAGCATATTCATTAGCAGTTATAGGAATAGGAGTAATTATAAATTCTTTCATGTGAGCTAAAAAGCTGTCCAACTAAAAAAAGGTTGTTTTTGAACCAGTTGTCAAAGAAAAGCGATTTATTCTTGTAGAGAATATCCTTAGTGCTCCATAAGTAATATCCGTGCAGAGATAAGTTGTGTTAGTATATTAGGGACAAGAGCATCTGCTTATGGAAATTAGAAAGTTGAATACGCTGCTAGGAATATACGCTCTGATCGTGGTTCACAAATGTCGACAGCAAAACAGAACTAGGGTGATTTTACTTTCATCTAAATTGTTTGAAAATTCTTATTTTGTTTTACATTTATTATGTGCATTCTTCGGTTTCATTCTGTTGTGTTTTTATTATGCCATATTTGACAATTCGTCCATATCATTATCCATATTATTTTTGGAACATGTAGGTCTACTATGATAGTTCCTTTGTATATTTAGTTACATTGTATTTTTCTGTGTGCATATTTGTAAGTGCCACGTAAATGTCTGTAGGAGCCTACATTTTTATCATGTATACCCTTCTGTATCAAACACTATAATATAGGCTATTGTAAGCTATGAATATGATATGATAATTTGGTAACAATTTATTTTATTGTGTCCTTGTGACACCTTAAGTACTTAAAATTGTACTTATTAAATGATGCCAAATTACAAGCAACTTTAGTAAGTAGATGTTGGTAACATTACTCAGTTTGTGTAAATATACAATTGAATGCAGTGAAATTGTGAATACTGTAAAATATTATTACAATGTAAAATAAATGTTTTTTGTTTTTTTAAATGTACCTTAATTTATTCCTGTGACATCACAGTCACTGTCACTTTTGATCACTTTTGAATTAGTTCACCCAAAAAGGAAAATTATCCCATAATTTACTCTCCTTCAAGCCATCCTAGGTGTATATTATTTCTTATTTCTTCTTTCAGCCAACACAATCGGAGTTATATTTAAAAATATCCTAGCTCTTCCAAGCTTTATAATGGGAGTGAATAGTAACTGAGATTTTGAAGCCCCAAAAAGTTCATGCATCCATCATAAAAGTAATCCATACAGACCCAGGGTGTTAATAAAGGCCTTCTGTAGCAAAGCGATGCGTTTTTGTAGGAAAAATAACCACTTTATTTATAACTTTATAAACTATAAAATCACTGGCTTCCGGTAACGGCTGTACGCGAGTCTAGTTCTGGCGAAAGAGTGAACTCTGTTTGGCTGAAAGAAGAAAGTCACATACACCTACAGGATGGCTTGAGAGTGAGTAAATTATGGGATAATTGTAATATTTGGGTGAACTAACTAACCCTTTAATTTAAATAATTTTTTTATTTTTTTTATTTTTTATTATCTTATGGACCCCAAACAGACATTTATTTGAGTTATTGCACTGTAACAAAACACCTTAAAATAAAGTGTAATTGATACTTTTTTTAGCCTTTTTTGCAGTGTCAAATATTATATAACATATACTGTAATCCACATATATTTTAAGTGCACAATTACTAATGATAATGCATCTGTAAAGACAACAGTTTTCTGTGTAGCCAGTTAATATTATTCATAATATACCTTTTCTATATTGGTCAATGTCGCCGAGGTCTGGTTTGTTTTGAGTCATGAGGACATTACTCTTCTTGTTAATCACATCCCCTGTCAATCAAAGTAGCGTCAACTCGGCTGAGCTTGTATATTGTGGCCAAAAATGTGACCTTTAAGACAAACTGAAGGGTTTTGACATTGGTTCAGTATCCCTCATATTCAACGTCAGACGTTTCACTCTTTAGGGGATATGGTCAGATTGTGCTCAGCACTCAAAGTTTTTCTTCCAGGGAGCGTTTTGAAAGGCAGGCTGCCCGTTTATAGCAATACTGACTGTCAAACAATAGTGTAAGGGCAATAGGGATGGGAAGCTGCTCACAATGGAGCTCTTTTCTGTCCCGAGAAAGTGTGGGAAAATCTCCCTCGTCTATTCATACATTTTTTCTTCTTTTTTTCCATATAATGAGGAGACTGATGAACGCAACAACTGAGAAAAAGAACAATTGCCATCAATGACAAAGCACAAGTGCTCGATGCTGAACCCTGTAATGTCTTCTGGAAGGGTTAATCATTTTAGGAAGGGTTTTGGAGACAAACCTTTCAGCTCCAGTCCTTTCTGTGGCGCTCTTTAATTCCTCCAGTTGGAAGAGAACTGTAACACTTGACATCCTCTTACACTCTGTGCTGTTTGAGCATATTCCCACGCAGCAGGACACATGAAGACAGTGGCTTGGGTCGGCCACTATGAGAAACCAGGTTTTTAGTTTAATACATGTAGAAACTTGCTGATGTATCTACTGTACACATAATATATATTTAATGCATTTACAAATGTAATTTACTCTTGCGATGACAACTGGATTTTCAGCATCATTACTCCAGTCTTCAGAGTCACATGATCCTTCAGAAATCAGTGATGCTCAAAAATCCTTCATTATTAATATTCTCAATGTTGAAAACAATTTTTGCTTAATAAATTGCATAAATAAATTTCATAAATGCAAATAAAAGTTGTTCATTGAGCTTCCTGGAAGAATCCTGAAAAAAAGTACCACCAGTTCCACAAATACATGAAGCAGCACAACTATTTTCAACATTAATAATAATAAGAAATGTTTCTTGAGCACCAAATCAGCATATTAGGATGATTTCTATCTATCCATCCATAACTTCTCAGCTGCAGACATGTTGTTCGTCATCCATCCATCCATCCATCTCTTAACTTCTCAGCTGCAGACATGTTGTTCGTCATCCATCCCTCCATCCATCCATCCATCTCTTAACTTCTCAGCTGCAGACATGTTGTTCGTCATCCATTCATCCATCCATCCATCCATCCATCCATCCATCCATCCATCCATCCATCCATCTCTTAACTTCTCAGCTGCAGACATGTTGTTCGTCATCCATTCATCCATCCATCCAACCATCCATCCATCCATCCATCCATCCAACCATCCATCCATCCATCCATCCATCCATCCATCCATCCATCCATCTCTTAACTTCTCAGCTGCAGACATGTTGTTCGTCATCCATTCATTCATCCATCCATCCATCCATCCACCCATCCATCCATCCATCCATCCATCCATCCATCCATCCATCCATCCATCCATCTCTTAACTTCTCAGCTGCAGACATGTTGTTCGTCATCCATTCATCCATCCATCCATCCAACCATCCATCCATCCATCCATCCATCCATCCATCCATCTCTTAACTTCTCAGCTGCAGACATGTTGTTTGTCATCCATCCATCCATCCATCCATCCATCTCTTAACTTCTCAGCTGCAGACATGTTGTTCGTCATCCATTCATCCATCCATCCATCCATCCATCCATCCATCCATCCATCCAACCATCCATCCATCCATCCATCCATCCATCTCTTAACTTCTCAGCTGCAGACATGTTGTTTGTCATCCATCCAACCATCCATCCATCCATCCATCTCTTAACTTCTCAGCTGCAGACATGTTGTTCGTCATCCATCCATCCATCCAACCATCCATCCATCCATCCATCCATCCATCCATCCATCCATCCATCCATCTCTTAACTTCTCAGCTGCAGACATGTTGTTCGTCAAGTGATTAACAGGCAATTGCTTTTTTCTCATATCTTTTGTTTTCAATAATACTTTATCATTAAACATGGTCTGACATTCGCTTATAGTCTTCCTGAGGTGTAAATCAAGCTTTTAATGTTGTTTATATGTCGATGTGGTGTTTTTAATATGCTTTGAGACAAACTATGTACAAATTCACAAGTCAACACCATTGCTGAGTAATTTCTCCTTAAAATTGCGGTGAACCAAAGACGCGGTTTGAAATCGCTGGTGTTTCTGACGTCACAAACTACCTTGTAACCAATCACGTCAACGTGTGATGTGATCGTCAACGAGTGGATTTTTTTTTCACGGAAAAAACATTTAAATATAATTTTGGTGATCAAAGATGCGTTTTAATGGATAAAATGATTGACTACAGGGGGACTTTATTTTACTTTATCCATCCATCTCTTAACTTCTCAGCTGCAGACATGTTGTTCGTCAAGTGATTAACAGGCGATTGCTTTTTTCTTTCATATCCTTTGTTTTCAATAATACTTTATCATTGATCGTGGTCTAACATTCGCTTAACATGCTTTACACTGTGAGTGACACTGTTTACATTGCTCTCAAGGCACTCAAAAATGACCCTTATTGACATTCAAATAACACCAAGTACAAGTGCATACTACAAACAATTCTTATACTCTCTAAATATCTGACTGTGTTGGTGTGTATTCAATGAGATAAGCGGCTCCTCTGCGTCTCATTTACACTGGAAAAACATGGAAAGTTTCTGATGCTGAGTGCCCAATTACAGGCATATTACGTTTATGGAGCAGGATTTTGATCTCTTGTTTGAGAAAAACATTGTTGGTGGTCAGGTCAGTAGAAGGTACGAGTCATCGGTTTCCAGTTATATTCTATTTTACCCAGCAACTGTGAGCAGAATGTGCAAGGGCAGATCTACATTATTGTTTCACCGATTTCCTGTTCAACTGCATCTCTTAGTAAAATGTCTTTGCCTTTGTGTCTCATCCTTTCTTTCTCTCTGGAGCGTAAAGGAGTACATGAAGAAAAAAAAGTCGGTGGGGAGTCTGAAAGAACCTGAAAGAGAGAGGAAGAGGACCATTCAATTTAGAAATATCTAAGACCCACCTAATATGTAATAGTGACCTCAGGTGCTTTCATCTATTTGCTGTACAAATAGTGATCAGATTTAGTAGAAAGGAAGTAGCCCTATCTGCCATGTTTTCATTTCTTCAAAGCAACCTATATAAGGTACACCACATCTTCCTGTTCAAATCTATAAGAATCTATGCACTGGCAACATATGTATTTCTGATGTTGTTCTCAATAGAAGCATGTGACATTTTGTGCATAATTTCTACAAGCCTCCAGAAGAATTGGTGTTTTCTATTAAAATAATGGAAATGCTACTGACATGAACAATAATACCTCTTTGTGAAATGAAAACAGGAGTGACAGAACATTCTGTTTCTATTGTGAATTTATTTGATGGATTTATTGGATTTATTGCAATGATGCAAAAAGTCACAGTATACTAACTCATATATGTGCTTTGTTATTTCATAATTTAGCTCAGAGATTCTCTTACCAATATCTTAATGTTGTATTGTTATGATGTTGTAATATCATCCTGTCAAATGAGAGGGTTATTCAAAACATTTATGCATTTGACAAAAAAAAATGTATCCAAAGAGACTTACATTGCACTCGAGGTATGCATTTTAGCAGTTCTTGCTTTCCCTGGGATTCGAACCGATGTTTGTGTGGCTAGCACGAAGGAAACTAAAGGAAATCCAATTTTCTATCTCAAGTAAGAGATCAATTTGTGACAAAATACTGAGTTTCTCTGGACACACAGCATTTGACTTCAAAATGAGAATATTTTTCCTCTCCCTTAAGTCAAATAAATAGGCCTAATATTTGTTTATTTAATATCTTTGAATTGATCATCGGTTTTTGCCAACCTTATCACACCAGACATACACATATATGTGTTATTTCTGGGTCGTTCCCCACCAGGTTTAACATTTTTAACATTAATGTTGCTCCTATATGCCTATTTGCTTTATTATGAGAAACATCTTTAATACTATTTTACAACACTGTGTATTCTGTATGTGGTGTAGATAAACACCATTTGATCATCAAAACAAAAAAATTAAGCCATTTTCCTCTCTTGTGTGACGAGTCAATTTTGTAGAAGCGTCTTAGCTATTGTCTTATAGTCAACACACAGACAATTAGCAAACATTACAATTATTTCTTGACTAATGAAAGTCAACTGTACTTTTTAAGTTTAATTGAAAATCCATCTAATACTGTTCTGCCGTTTATCGAGGGGATTTGCTCCTACAGCCTTGCTAAGTTTTCTCGCTCCTTGTCTCATAACTCCCCCTCGGCCCCCGCTCACAGGAAGCTGCACCTGTCACCTGGGGGCCCCTGCCTGCACTCAGGATACATTTACATAACCTCATTTAGCAGTTCACAAATCAGAGCCATTAAGAGCTGCTAACAGGAACCAAGGGTTCTAATTTAGCCTGCCTTTCACAGTGGGAAAATTGGGCAGCTCAGGCCTACAAATAAAGACTCAGGTCTTGGCTTTGATTGTTGATTGTGATGGTAAATGTGCGGATGATTAGAGCAGATTTTCCCCTTTATTGATTTTCTGCCAAAACACAGCATGCCACGGTCCTGCACTAGGAAGCTAACTCGGATCGGGAGAGGGGGGCAAAAGCTTGAGACGAGGGCAGGGGTCTGCGTGATCACGTGGCAAAAAGTCTTTGCACACCACCGCCGTAATACTGTATATGAAATTGCAAGATGGCAAACACGAGGCTGTGAATGAGAGATTAATGAGAAGCTTAAAATATTAAGTTACATGTTTCCCCAGGTGACCATTCATTGAGCACAAAAAGAGCAATGTCAACATTACCAGAAAGCGAATGCGCTTCCTTCTTAAGCAACACTGAAACGATATTAATGAAGTAGGAAATAAAATCAAGTGGAGCATGTTGGGCTTTATTAGATATTATAATATTTAGACACACTGTACAACATTACAAAGCTATTCACATCATCATGATATTGTTCTCATGAATCTCTTTTAAGAAAACATTTAGGAAAAATCCAAGTGTATGAAATTGCTAACTAAGTTTTGCTATAATATTATTGCTTCAAATTCTTTATTAACTCATCTTCGTGTCATTCTAAACCTGTATGACTTTCATTCTATAATTTTTTGTCTATAATTTTTTGTCTGTAAGTCAATGGGGTCCAATGCTTTTTTGGACTCCATTGACTTTCATTTTACAGGCAAAACCAAAATGTTTTCTATATAAAAATATTGTACCATTTTTTTTTTTTTTTTTTTTTTTATATTTTACTTCGTGTTCTGAAGTGGAGAGCAAGTCACTTTGAAAGTAAATGACACTGTTATACTGTAAAGGCAAAACCGTATAACCAATAAATTAAATAAAAGATGCTGCAAATGTCCATCCTATCCGACAAAATTGTGACTGAATATCCTAAAAGGGGATAGTCTGAAATAAATGGAAATATCTCAAACAATAAAACGTACTTATGAACAAAAGCATTCACATCTATGATATCAATGCTCTTTTTTTCACATTGATTGAAGTCATTCTAATTCATAAATGCATTTTGTTGCCACCATGAATCCACCCCATGCAGACTTTTTTCCTGGAAAGAACAGCCGTGCAATCATGTGGATGATTTTAGCTTGAACCCCTTTCATTTACCATTCATCAGATAAACTTCAGCGTGTCACTATACATAGCTCATGTCAAGTATGCTTACTCGAAATGGCTCTCAATCGGCAGTAGATTTGGCAAAGATCTTCTTATAATATGAAAGAGCTGATTCAAACTTACACGTGTTCACTGCCAAACTGGTGAATCTGAAGGTGTCTGAAGTGTTTGTTGTCTTAACGGGCAGAGGAACTTCATTAGCCGAGTCATGAAGCCCTTTCCATTCCCTGTTTTGGATACATATTGAAGCTGTGGTTTGGTGCCATGTGTGGATGCCATGCCAGCAGTGTGATGCAGAAAATAAAAAAAGCAATGTCATCCTCAATAATGTGTGATGCTATAGACAGAGCAGAAGATCTGGCACAACCATGGCACACTTTGGATGTCTTCCTTAATCTGACAATCAGGTATTGTAGCCTACAAACACAATCCTGTTCAATAACAAAGACAGTGCTGGGGTAATTCTAACCACCGCTATAGCAGTTTATAGGGAAAGGCTTATGATCAGACATTTCGGCTTAAATCTCCCAAAATTAATGAGCCACATAATGGGAAATGTCGCCATTAAGCTATAACGCATTATGCTGTCATTCTCTGCCTTTGAAAACGATGGAGCAACAAACAACTGTTGTTGTCCCTGCGGCAGCATCCCGTTTAAATTAGCTTTAATGAGCATGTAATTGCTGGGAATAGACTGAGCGGACCAGAAGCAAACAAGGTTTCTAATTGATTTGCATTTCTCTTTTTTTGTGAGCAGGCGCTCATTGTCCGAGCGCGCTATTGATCGGCTCCTGTGTATCGCCCCGCATGTGTTTCCCTTCATTAACTGATAACGGGTTACTGATGACTCCCATCCCGGCTCTAATGTGGCTTAACGCCTACTTTGTTCCCGTGTCATGTCGGAGGGCAGCCCGGAATAATGAGTAAGTGTGGGTGGGCTGTGTTTGGGGCTATCTGCTGGGGAGGCGTTTAGTCTGCCGGGTGCAAAGAGATCACTGGAGGGGTTAAAAAAGCAGCACCTCTTAGGTCTGGATTACTTTTAACTGCTGCACAGCGTGGGTTCCTCTTCCATTTTAACCAACAACCTGAAGCGATCACTTGGGTTCAGGGCTCGATTAGTGATATAGACTCCGAACTCTATATCACACTATAAAATTAACTTTAAACAAATAGCTAGAAATTTATTTACACCTGCATGATGCTGTGGTGACCAGGTGGGCATTTTAGGTTGCAGCGCACAAACATTTTTAAGGTTGCCGCGCACCAAAAAGGCACCATAGCTACATTTTAAGGGTGCAATAGCTGCAGTTTTGTAAATTCAGCATTTTCCCGAGATCTTTCAACGAAATATTAGTTATTTAATGGCAACAAATATTGCCATATCAGTCAACACTAACGACCAATTCGTACGAGTGAGTAGCCTACGAGGTTGCGAATTCGTACGATTTGGGTAAACCCTAGTGATGGGTAGGGTTAGGGGCGGGGTCAGGGGTAGGTCATTCGTACGAATTAATACGAATTGGCCAACTGGTAAAATATGTACGATTTGGCAAAAATCGTACGAATTCGTACGAGTGAGGTCGTATGAATTAGCCACCTCGTAAAATACGTACGAATTGCCGTGAGATCGGGTTGGTTGTTCATATATAATTTACCAAAGGCCTAATAAATCCTACTTAAAAAATAAAATAAAAACTACTGACTTAAATTTTTAAGTACTATCAACTTTGAAATGTAAGTAAATTCAACTTAAATCACAATAAACTGACTTAAAAATTAGTTGAATCTTGTATAACTTATAAAGAAAGTTGCAAATGGCTTAACTTATTTTGATGATTTAAAGCAATGTAAAAACATAACTTATTGATCATATTTTTTTTACAGTGTAGTCTCAGTATAAAAATTCAATAGTAAATAATAGGCTACAGTTAAATTTAAGTAGCCTTTTTCGTTCCAAATCTTAATAATACAACTGAATAACTGTAGCCAGGAAATAAATCCCTAAGATTACTAAGGCAAGTTGGACTGCATGGGGGAGTGTCTGTTTTTTTAGACTGGTAAAATAGGCCTAAATGTAGCTATGTGATTTATATTGTGCATAGCTTACTCCGGAAACTAAACAACCAGTCACAGAAATTATAATCGTCACAGACGTTTACCCCGATTTTCTTTGGCATAGAATTGTAAATTGAGCATAGAAATAATAAATGATACGCCATACGTGCAAATGGCTGAGTAATACAATGGTCACACAACGGCGAGCCGCTGCGCTCACAGAGAGAATTGCATGTTAGCTAATTGTTAATTTGGGCGACTCGCGCTGGCTAATTATGGCGGCACCGCCAAGCCATTTGCATGATGGACTTGCCACCTGCCTCGACGCATGACAGCTCGCAGCCTGGGCAAACTATATAATTACTGAACAGTGGTGGGGCAATTTTTTACTGCCGTCCCTTTGTGTGACATGAATTCTTCCTAATGACATATTTTATAAAGGGGCAAATAGCATCCCTCCTTCCGGTTCTACAGAAAAAAAAATCCATAATCTCAACAGGTCTTAATGTTTAAGCCATGCACCGCACTCCTCTATAGGCTGATTTTTCACAGGCCTGCTTGTTGTGTTCCGCCCACTCCACGGTCGCCCGCATTTAGGCCTGACATGACTAGCAGAATGCAATGGTTTGAGAGATAACAATGATTCTTATTTTTCACTCTAGAATATTTGATTTCTTGAGACAAGCAATGTTAATAGTTTATGCACAATCTTGTTGGCCATAGTTGTCTTTTTGACATAGGCTATACGTGAGACACATTTTTTTATTCATTTCTTAACGACTGAAAATTATATTGAAAGATGGTTATTCTACTCTATTAGGCAAAATGCCAAATATACACTCTTAAAAATAAAGGTTCTTTATTGGCATCGATGGTTCCATGAAGAACCTTTAACATCCATGGAACCATTAAAGGTTCTTTCTAGTGAAAAAAGGTTATTAGATTATTAAAATGTTCACACTAAGAAAAAAATGGTTCTTTTAAGAAATGATCACTAAAAGTTTCTTTGGGGAACCAAAAATTGGCATTGCTGTGAAAAAAAACACACACATTTTGGAACGTTTATTTTTAAGATACAGAGTGACTGTATTTTGTTGCTTTCCTCTTAGAATAGTGTTAAATGTAGAATATTATTTAGAATGCTTCTTATTTATATTCTTCACGCTAGATTGCAATTGCATGCTAATTAGGCCCTACTCCACAAACACTGTGGAAACTTTGACCCTGAAAGTGATGGTTCACCCTTTTAAAGTGAATAATCCAGTTAAATCTATATATTACCGACATAAAGCTTATTTTATGTTACATGGTGAAACTAGTTCATGACATTGTTTGCTGCATTTGTCTTGTCCTGATGTTCAACTGCATTAGCTTATTATGATTTTAATATATAATTCCCTCGTTGCTGATTGTTGTTAATCCATTTTGTTATTTATAGATGGGTTGTTTAGTCCTATTGATGGCTGGTGATGACTGCAGACTTACGGTTTAGATCCGCTATGTTTAATTTTGATGCTGTTTTAATAGTTTTTGTTGTACCACGCTTAAGTAATCAGATAGTGTTTAAGTGACAAAAAGTTGATGAAAATAGCAGTGGGGTGAGGTGATTACATGTTATTTAGCGGGCGAGGAAGTGTTAACACGGTTAGCAATGGTTCGCTGATCACCAAAGGACTCCCGCTGGTACAGTAAAGACTGCATAGAGCGCCTCTTGTCTGCTCACTATTTCATTATGGAGTCATGACCCGCGCGCTGTCGCACGAGCCACCCGGACATTTCAGAACATGCTTATTATTTAGAAAGACGTGAATTCCATATGCAACGTGTGGTCTAATTTGTGGACACATTCATATTTTTAGATTTGTGGAGTAAAATTTTTTGTTTTTATTTTGAAGTGAAAAGATTAGAGCATAGAGAAGGCCCACAGAACCCAAAGTGGCATGTTGTTACTAGTGTTGTTTTTTAATTGAATTATTGTAATTCATTGGGTTATTATTCAGTAATTGAGTGAAATCACTCTTTTGCTTTTATATCTTCAATTAAAATTCGGCTAACTGAATATGTAGGCTTAAAGAATGAAATGCCTGAATATAGGTCATACCTTTCAGATCAATCTCTTTTACTGTGATTCTGCTTTGTCATCGGTTATTCAATTAAAACATTTAGGAAATGTTTCTATTTATTTCCTTTCACAACACATATTGGTTGATGCATCATCATCCTGCGCGTGCTATACTTCTATCTATGTTACAATTTAAAAGTAAATGCACATTGTTTTTAAGGGGGACATATTCCCCCGTCTTACGACTGCCCAATCCTACAGTATGAGGGCTGTCCTCAAGAATCTGTTACACATGAAAAATAAATCAAATGATCACGACCCGGCTGATTCATTGTTTCAAAACATGCGTGAAAATCGATTTAATCTTTTCTTACATCCAAGAAGAAATGAGGTATTTTCTTATCGGAACGTTTCAGGAGTTTATGATAATTTGCCTCATTGTAAATTTGACAATTTAAACGGCAGGATTCTAAAAAAAAACACTGCCATTAAAAGAGTAATTTTCTTTGATGAGAAGAAAATAATAATAAAGAAACGAGAAGGTATGAAAATGCAGTTTTTGTTCAATGGATGAGAAAGACTGCATTCACATAAGGCTGAATGCGCTGCATTTCACTGGTGCCTCAATTACACTGAAAGGTCAAGTATTGCTGCATCTTGTGTTCCGCGCTGCATGCTAAGTATTTCTTCTTGCAAATGACCCTCGTCTGCGTGCGCAGTACAATGGCCTCAAGAAGCAGATAAATACTGGACAATTAAATATATTTTTGCTACTAGTTGACAATAAGATTTACTAAAGGAGGTGATTGCAGTTAATGTGTAATTGTGCCATTTGTCATGTACATACTGAAGCTGGTCTAAGAAAGAGTTGGAAGCCGTAGACGAAAACCAGTCTTTTTCTTTGTTACTTTGCTTTTTCAATCCCCATTTAAGACGTGTTTAGATTAAACTTGGAAGATGAGGTATGAAGAAAAAGTCTGTCCTTTTTAATCAAAGGCTAACTTCATTCTAGTTTTCTCGTTTTAAAAACTTAAATTAAAAAGTAATTCAGTGCAGAAGTACCGACAAAAACAGATTTTCCTTTTTGCTCCATACTGTAAACGATCCAGCCAAATTTATTGTCAGTTTTATGTCTGTTAAACCTCTCTCTCGGTACTTCGTTTATAGTTGTTGCTCTCTCATTTCAAGCACATGCTGCGTCTGTGGTGTGTCAGGAATAGAGTTTGAGTCATGTTGAAATATAATAGGATTATATTTTGTAATTTGTATATGGACCGCTCTCGCCTGACTTTGTTGCGGACTGTACATTTTCCAGTTAAGCATTTCATTTAAAACTACGTTTGTGCTTTTAAGTTATAGCCTATAATTGCAATTTTACTTGAACAAAGATGTGTTTTTAAAATAAATGAAGTTATTATTAAGTATAGTGTGCATGGCAATGATGGTGATATAAACTTCAGCACCCCGGACAGCTCCACAGCAAATTACATAATGCAATCTAAAGATACACTGTGGCAAATCATTGCATAACCTTACTTTTAGAAGGTGTGGCCAAACCAAGTTTGTTTGGTGTGGACATGTTTAAAGTCAGTGAATAAAAGATGGTCGTTTTAGTTAAATCAACTGGCATGATTAGATGACTTAGGCTATTTGTCGTATTTGACACGTATAGGCTATGACGTTTTATTTGCGCTGTACTTTACATAGCCTACTTTACGTTTCTTTCTGCTCTTTAAAAATCTCTGTATGACAATACTCTTAAAATCCAGTTTTATTTATGTTGAGAATCTTAGATACACGATTAATGCCAAATGTGTATGGTTATTTTTGTCGAGATGGGCACAATTTGTGCTATAAATGCAGATAAATCAATCACTTCCCCGAACTACAGTTTAGAATAAACCAGGGAACGGACCTCGGAAACCCTGATTGCATTGAGATTGGTGTGTAATTGCAGAGAGGTGACTGAGACCTTTGCACCCAAAGCCTCGAGGACAGTCCGCAGTTGTGCAACGTGTGTTGAGTGAGAGTGATGAGAGCATACACGCTTCCAACAAGTCATTTTCAACAGCTACAAGCTCCACATAAAGACCACACACCGAGCCTCAGACATGTTAATGTAATCTGGAGTCTTTCAGAGGAGCTCTAACAAAACGAATCCCCGAAAAACCTAATAGACTCTTTCGGCGCTGCTAGATTGCTGTGGAAAATGATTGAATTTGCACAACGGATAAAAGAGAAAATCTTACTTGCCTATAAAATGAACGTTTATTTCATGTATTTGGTTAATCAATTTATGCAGTCTTGCGAGGAAAGTACGTATAGCAGACATCCTCAAATACAAGTAGCCTAATATTGTAATAATAAAGCCCTATTCTTTTAAAATTAAATGTAGCTCCTTGTAAATCCAAATTAAGTATAGGCCTACATTTGAGCTTATATCTTGTCATGAGAAACTGACAAACGAATATTTAAATTCTAAAACACGTGTACTCTCATGACTGGAAAGTGGGCCTACACATTATTTGGATTTTTTTTTAGATCGCAAAAAATCTCATAGTAGTCGCCCATTGATCTTATCTTTTTAGACACATTATAGACATTGCTAAGTTTTTGGTGGAGGTTACATATAATTGAGTATCAGTGCAAGTAAAAGAAGCATCTGTAAGCCTTCGAAAGTATAATTTCGGACATAATCGACAAAATGATCTGTTGATTTAACGACCCTTCACAGAAAAGAAGAGCGCCATTACAATCAGTGAGTCATTAAAACGCTCGCGCCCCACTGCCCGCTTGCTGGCGCGAGAGCTTCACATAAATACCTTCATCAGTTGAAGGTTTACTACATGCAGAGTTTTTTTTTTTTTTTGAATAAAATATATAAAAACCCAGGCGTGAACAGCAACAAGTGCCTCACCGACCATTCGGCCTAATGGCCAATTGTACAACTTTTGCTTTGCATTAATAGTTACAGCAACTTTGAAACCATCTGTATTGTATAAAGCGGTATAGAAATAAAGGTGACTTGACTTGACTTTACTTGACTATCGCTGTTGGTTCGTAGTAGCCTATACAATATCAGGGTAATCAGTACTTCGTTTATTACAATATTTTCACAAATAACAGAGGTTTATAAACACTAAAAGACCAATCAATGTTCTTCAGCTCTGGTTTGTGAAGCAAAAAGATTCCCTCACAACGCTAAGGATATTCTTCTTCTGGAAATATTTTTGATCAATTTAGCATATGTATTTTGTGCAATTGTGTAATATAATTGTGTAATTGTGTCATAAAAGCGACAATCTTAAAAATGGTTTAGTTTTTTTTTGTGTGTGTGTGTGTGTGTGTGGGGGGGGGGGGGGGGGCACATTTAATCAAGGGGTTCTTAAAATCTTTGAAATAACAATAATATGGTCGAAACTAGTGAAATTTAAGATTTAAATATAATTGAAAAGTTAAATAAATGTTTTGCACCACATAATCGATAATTATAGAATTAATATCTGCATGTCATAGAGTTTATAAATCACAGAAGTCCAAAATATTCTTTGAAAATAATCAAGTCCAACTCAGACAAAAATAAGACATAAATAATTAGGATATTATTGAAGAGGAAAGAAAGAAAGAAAGAAAGAAAGAAAGAAAGAAAGAAAGAAAGAAAGAAAGAAAGAAAGAAAGAAAGAAAGAAAAAGTCTGACTCTTTAATGGACCGCGGGCTTTGTATGTCAATACACAACCGAATCCTACGTGGGCAATTTATGTGAATTAATTTTTATTTGGTCAAAACGTGTAAAAGAAATGTCAAGTAGAAATGTCAAATTTAATTCGATGATTTGCTTGTGTGGACTAGGCTACATCTCTCACAGAGAAACCCACGGCACACACTTTCAAACTCAGTCAGTCTTACCTCAGCCTCTGATGTTTACGGTCTTTATCAGTGGTAAACACGGGCATTTGATTTTGATCTTCACAAACACGGTATTGATGGACGGCGCTCTGATAAGTGTGTTTATTTCGTCTTGCAAAGTTGTTTAGGAGAATTGTGTAGTTTGCACAGCGATGTGATTGATAGGTTAGCTTTTAGGAGCGTTTGTTTGATGTGTTTCTCTCAAGGAGTGTAGACCTCACCTGCTCTGACTCATTCTTCATACGACAAAGAGTTACAAAAAGAAATCTCCACAAAAACTTCGTTTACTTATCAAAGGGATAGGCTACAACTCATTTAATAGGTTATTCACTAAATACAATTAACTTAGGATCGAGTTTGTTAAAAGGAACTTTTACCATTATTAATCCAATTGGTATAAAATGTGTAAGTTTTATATAGCCTAAGCATTTAAAAATATTTATGCTAATAATTGCTTTTCGGCGTCATTTTGCACGTAAATGTATTCCGGGCTTTTCAAAGATATTAAAATGTTAAAAACACGGCACAAAGTCAGCATTTAATTTACTTCCGACATATTTAGGCTACTAATGTATGTGGTGTGACTTCATGAGTGTTGCGACACACAGAAAACGACATAGCCTAACTATTTGCAGAATGAACACTTTATAGGAGGCCTGTCCAGCTCCACAATCCTGAAGGAATATCCATTACAAACAGTAGAAATTGACGAATGCGAACAATGTGCGACTGCAGCAAAAGCTTGTAGCCTTTAAATGTAAGGCTAATTGTGTGGAAGTCTGTTGACTTTTAAACTAGTTAATTAGGTAGTTAATTTTATTCATCTTGAAGAAAAATGTTCAGTTAGTCAGGTCCCACTTTTAGCACCGCAGAGTGAAAGATTCTTACACCCAAATCTAGAATAAACGTATTGTTAGGCTACTGTTATTATTGTCATAATTTATTAATATGATTGTATGACTGCGTTTAAGTCAAATATCTATATAAGTTACAAGAAAATTAAAACGTACAAATAACAATGGAACTGAAAAAACATTTGACCCTTAATATCGATAAAAATTTTGTACAATATACATATCGCTAAAAACTATGTAATCAGTCCAAACCTTTTACAGAAATATACAAGCTACGTTTTACAGTGAAATCTATAAGAAATCATGAAAGGTATTTAGCAGTCTAACTGTGAGGGGTACGTCTTCATTTTTAAAATCCAACAGGATGACAGTATATTTGTGATTTTAGCTTTTCAATCAGTCTCCGTTTAAAATCTAGTGTATATATAAATAATTCCATCTTCTTAATGGTGTTTTGGCGCTCATCCTCACAATAAAAGATTTGATACCTTTTGGCATTTGGCAATCCTCGTGTCGCTTGCAGCCTTGTCACTTCTCCCTCCAGAAAGGAGACAAGGATTTCAGAGCGCAACCACTGTTCGCATGGTCTTTTTTTTTTTGAGCAGAGTGTACAGATCATCTGCATCCACCTGTCATTTTGTTATTGTGTCATTGTCTGTTCCGGTGTCACCACGTCCTGCCATAAAGCAGAGCAGAGCAGGGCAAGGCCGCTCCATATTCGGAACCAGAAGAGTTCAGGTGTGACAGGCCGGATACCTGGGTTTGAAGAGATGGAGGGCTGGCAGCATGTTGGCCCAGATCTGGGGACTGGCCGGCGCTGCCTACCTGCTGACTTTGATGCTGGCCCATTGAAGAACTGTTATTGGACATAATCATGACGTTTCCTCCCTGGTGATGGTGGTTTTGTACACCGGTGTTGGGTGTATGGCTGCTGCCTTGGCAGGGCTTTCCGTCTTTCACCAACACTGGCACGGCCACCCGCCTTGGAGACTGTTGCTGCTGCTGACAGGAGCCATTGTCTTGTTGCATTTGCTGCTGGGACACTTTGTCCTTGGCCTGCCTTTTCATTTTATATCGGTGGTTTTGAAACCAAATTTTAACTTGAGTCGGAGTCAAGTGAATCATGCTGGCCAGATGTTCCCTTTCCGGCGCGGAGAGGTACTTCTGCTGCTTGAACCGTCGCTCGAGCTCGTACACCTGCGCCTGGGAGAAGAGTACCCGTCTCTTCCTGCGAGGTGTGCTGGTCAGCGGACCCATGCTTTTACCAACATCCGCCAAAGAACCCAGAGTGCCCATACTGCCCATATTCATTCCAGACGAGGAACCCATGAAACGAGAGACTGAAGAAAAAAAAACACACAAAACCGAACAGTCTGATTTAGCTTTGCAATTTAACAGCATACAGTACAATATTTCCTTCTAATAATGACCACAAAAAAAATACTAAAATAAAAATAATACAAACGCTCAGCTCAGCGAGTTATAACAGCACAGTAAAAAGAGCAAATATTGCGATTGTGCACTATTACGCAATCGCATCTTGTTAGACTGTTCCCAGCTTTGGACATACACTAGAACTGCGGTTAAGAGTCTGTTAATTGATACAGTTTGTTTGGGTTTAGATAAAGCACCTGGCACGTTTAAAGTGTGGTTGGCTTAACATATTTCCCCTTAATACTGCCAAAAGCCACATTTTCAAGCTATAAAGTTAACTAAACAGCTACAACCAAATTCTAAATTGTACATTTCATAGCTGACATGTTTAATACACTCAGTATATTTTAAAATATTTGTATAAAAATCCACAAACAGTTCTTGCAAATACAGCTCAGTCTCACGTACTTGTAGAGAAGCGTGGGTCCGGATTCGTCCCGTACCAGCTGGTGGCCGTCGTGCTGCCTCTCATCCCGTCTTGATAGGCCGGCAGGTCGCTCATGTTGCCCAAATTCCCGTTACAGTAGCCCCCCATGGCTGAGTGTGACAGCTGGGAAACTCCAGCTGCAGTCATGTGGTAGGCAGCGGGTACTGTTCCATTGTGGCCCATGTGGTGCTGCTGCATCGCCGCTTGCGTGACTTGGGGTTGTCTGTACGATGCAAGTGGAGCCCCCAAGTTGTTCCCCTCCATACTCACTTTTTTGTAGCTCTCTTCAAGAGGACTTAAGATATCGGATACAGAAAAAGGAGTCGTATGCTTAGGGCTCATCGACATTGTTCTGTGTTGGAAAGGGAGAAATTAGAAGGCACGGCAATCTCTCCTTCTTTTTTTTGGCCAGCTCCTCTGTTCCTGTTGTTTCACCGTCGCTGCAGCAGGATGGAAACGATATGAGTGTGCACTGGAGTCCGCCTTAATTGGTTTGAGTGGGAGCTCGAAGCTGACTTTCGTTTGTTTTAGCTTGGTGCCAGGTTTAAGGCTTCCATCAGAGGCGGGGCATCAGCAGCCAGGGCAACAATACAAAGCAGCGCTATCATCTGTGCACCCACGCACAATTTCTATTACGCGGTCTTCAGCTACCCATGCCATCCCCCAACCCCGAAAACATTCGCGCATGTAACAACACCTGTGCGTAAATTTAATTCGTCCATAGTTCATTTTCCGCGCGAGGCTGTTTATTTCGCTGTGGTGCTTGCAAGAACGACAAGGAACACAGCAAAGGATGAAATATTGACAGTTGGAGTGATGTTTATAAGGGCCCCTTGATGTGAGAGCATATGCGGACTTCAGACTTTGAGAACCACTCAGTTTCTGAAAAAAGGGAAAAAAAACTTGAGTTGAACTACTGACTTTTAATGGCCACAAGAGGCTTCTGGTGATTGCAGGCGTGTTTGTATTATGCTCCATCGTACTCAAACATGCAAAGGGCCCTTGCAACGACTCAGGAACACTGACTGACAAATAAATAAATACATATGAGCGTGTTAAGAGGCCAAGTAAATGATTAAGCCCGTTTCCGTTTGATTTTATTAGACATAGGCAGCGTGTCGTCCAAATTCCCATCCATGCACTCGGGCTCAGACACGCGGTACTGAAGAGAATGAACTCGGGAGGAGGAGAGGCTCTCAGGTAAATTTAACGACGCTGAAATAACCTGAGTAAGTCCTGAAGTAACTCCGTGTAAGTTCAATAATGCATAGCTTACCAGTGCGCCCCGACGCCTATAGTTCTCCCTCAGTACAACTGGACAGAAAAACAATTTTACAGAAATTTGTATGATTGGGCAGTAGACTTTACAAAATCGACAAGATTAATTTTACAAATTAAGCAGACAATTTTCATTTTTTATATTCTTTATTGTTGTTATTATTAGCTATTTCATCCTATTTCTATTTTAACAAATATACAAATGTAATTTGTTGCTATTTTCAAAACAACGCGTTGTTGCTAATCAACCAATCAAGATGCTAATCTTTTACTCTAATGTCTAACATTACAACTAATAATAGGATGCTATTAGCCTACATATTTTCATTTTATTTTCGTCCTCCTAATATCGCAATATGTGGATCTATCGTTCATTTACTCAGACAATAACACCATTTATCGTATCAAATTTAAAATTGCCAATAGAGGAACAAACCTTTTGGGACACCAAGAGTTCGTGTCTTTTGGTTAAACAAAACATGTAGATAAATCACAAGTGAGTGGGTAAGATTCTCATATAGACTTAGATATTTGGTTTAAACTTTCGTTTTTGTCAAGACCTGCTTTCATCGAGAGTCTATAAGTGCTGCAAGCTTCTAAACAAAATCGGCAAATAAAAAAAATGGTTTCAGCAATTAGGAATAACAGAGACTCTGTTTATTTATATATATATATATATATATATATTTTTTTTTTTACATAGAGTTGTGGCTAAATAAACAACTGTGTTTTTATCTTTTTAAAGATATCATGCTATCCATTTTCTGGATGTATAGAGACCAAAACAGCTCAACCTAAGACCAAGAAATGCAAAAAAATCATTCGGAGCCTGTTTAAATAATTCCGAGTATAAAATCACGTTGTTAAAGCAGGAAATACAAATTTGCACTATTTTGCTTTTATGCTTTCTACCTGAATTCAAATGTTATAATTTTCGAAAATGCCATTTTTTTCGCTATGTATTTCTTTGTTTCTTTGCGATCTTGTGGAACACTTCAAGTGTTACAAATCTGAAATAACGAGCTGTCCTGAAGAGTAACAGGAACACACATTGGTCATCCTATACATAGGCCTAGCCTACCTAATAGTATATCCCTAATAAATCTGTAAAATTGCTCTTACGCCAAGATAATAAGAAGACCAAAAAAACATAACAATATAAAATAAACCATCTCTATTAGGATTAGCCGCAAACCTTTGACACGAGGGAATACAGCGTCTTCTGGTGGTCACAGCATGAATATTTTCAAATGGCAAGACATAAAGAACTATCAATAAAGCCAATCCAATGTGCAAAGTCTAATAGTTTTAATATAATGCCAACAACACATTCGTAACTTTTTACAGGATTATGAGAAACACTTTAGTTCTTTTCAACCTTACAAATGTTTACATAATATTCAGCGAGCGTTCATATATTTGGGCAGTGCTCAAGCTTAGTGAAAACGATCGTGATAGTCAGCTTGTCATTTCAGTGAAATGAAATACGTGAACCTCCTTAAACAAGCAGACAACTGCGCATCTCTGTAGTTTGAAGTTAGCACAGGTGGGCGTAGTTTGTGCACCAGAGATGATAATCGCGCGTGCAATTATAACAATTAGTGTCAAAACTATGCAGCGTCCAACGTTGCTTTCAAGGTGTTCGGCATACTTGATCCAGTTTACAAAAGGCTCTCTTAATTATCTTAATCAGGCTCGCTGCTCTCTACTGGAGTACGGCTATCATGGTCAATTAACGGCAATTACTGGTACGATTTGTGTTGTTTTTAACATATTTTTCTATTGACAAACCGGAGTTTTGTTCAGCGCTACCTGGGTGGCTTACGTTTTCAATATGCATACATATAGGCCTATAGATGAAAATATGAAGTCAAATGCGTATTATTATATTATATTATATTATATTATATTATATTATATTATATTATATTATATTATATTATATTATAGGCTTATTATGATTATTATTATATTTGGCCTATAGGCCTATATTATATTATAGCCTATATTTGGCTTTCTCTTAATGTGTTTTATTGAACGTTTGTTTACGGTGGGACGGGAGTGTTGTTGACGCTCATCAGGTGCAGTAAATATTGACAGCAGAGCAGAGAACGCAAACTTTAGACTCCACGATGCTATTGTGACATCTAGTGGAGAGTAACAGTTTGTACAGAGAGCACTCATGGGAGAGAGGTGTGTGAGAATATTGATTTCCTTCTGAGCCAAATCAGGGGTGCTTTTCCCGAAAGCGTCGTTAGCCAAATGTTCAACTAGTTCAACGAGTCGGTGTTTCCCGAAACCAAAGTTCCAAAGAACATTGGAAAACAGCATCGCACAGTTCTGTGGTTGGAACTACAGCTCGACCTGTGGTTAGAAGCATAATTTATTTTTTGCTTGACATGTGGACTTTATAAAAAAATTATAAATAAATAAATAAATAAAACAACAACAACAACAACAACAACAACAACAACAAGCTGACATTCAGTGAAATCTACATATTTTATTTCGAATAAATGTACGTCTTTTAGTTTGTCAAGAAATTTTAAGCACCGTTTTCGAAGAGTGTAGGCTACATGTGTGAACGTGTTCTAGTAGGCTACGCAAGAACGAGCCTTTGAATCTGGAAATAAAGCAAAATAACTGGGAAAAACGAAAATAGGTCCTCAGATGACATGTCCATAATTTATAGCAAAACATCTAGCAATTATTTGATCTCAAACAGATTCATTACAATAAGTTACTCCACCACCTGCGTGACATCATTAACCAGCGCGGTTGAACAACAAATTTGCGACAGTGGGCTACAGTTTTGGGAAACAGTCGTGACTTGATTTCTTTAACGATACATCGATGATTGTAGGCTACTATGGTATTTACTTAGCCTAAGGGGAACGCACCCCTGATCAGGCCCACCGGAAGCTGTGAACCTCAAGGTGGCAGAGTGGCACTGCGCACAGCCACAGCCAACACGGTGGACATCACATATGGATGATGTCACGCTTTCCCTCCCTTGTTTCACTTTAAAGTTATTAAAAAGTTAAGTCTGACAGACCAACTGGAGGCATAAAAACGCATTTGGAATGAAATATAAGATGGGGGATGTGCATCATTGTGCATTTACTTTTAAATTGTAACATAGGCCTATTTAGATAGACGTTCAGGATGATGATGCATCAGGCAATTTGTTATTATAGGAAATAAATAGAAACATTTGCAAAATTTTTAAAATATAGTAAATGTTTTAAAAATTATTCAATTCAAAGAGCCTAAACTTAGAATATATAAGCTAAATTACTTTTAGAATTGAATTAATATTTATATATTTTTAAAGTGTCATTAATGCAAAATACTAAATCTAAAACTATTCTATTTAAAATTGAATTCTGACAATTTGAATAATTGAATAACCACAGTAAGCAGAACCCTAGTGAAAGAGATTGATCTGAAAGGTAAAATTATTCTGTTTATTCATTTTTAATTGGCCATATTTTATTTGAAGTTATGTCATAATAGCAAACTAAAGCTAAACTATAAGTTTTAATGCAAGCAAAGATGTCTGGAATGTACATCTAATTAATGGGAATTCTGAATAATAACTCCATTAATTACAATAATGATCACATTTAAAACTAATAACACTAGTAGCATGGGGCCTTCTGTGCTAAATCATCTTACCCCAAGGGTCTAATTTGATCTTTTTACTTTCAAATAAAAATATATAACTTTTACTCCACAAATCTAAAAACATGAATGTGTCCACAAATGCCTCATTAACAAATAGACACAAACAACTTTTGATATTCAACATAATACAATGTCATAGTTCACTATTTTCCAGAGACACAAAATTAGATCAATTAACCTCAAAACTGTTTCGACTAAAACTGACAAATGTTTATATTCAGATGAAAGGCCAGGGGGACATTTATAAATAATATTTTATCTGGTCTGCTCAATGAATCAGTTTTTTGGTACAGACATGTCAATGTATCAGTTGTATATGATTTTAATTTATTTTAGTGCATTAAGTTAGAGTAAAATGTTTACTCAATTCACGCGATTTATTTCAGTAGGCCAGGCCCTACTTAAGAGAAAAACACAACTTCATTAGAGTAATTGTTGAGTTTTACTATGTTACTACCAAGTTGTTGTGGCCAGGTCTCGCCGTAAACCAGGGAAGACCTCTAAAAGCCTGTCTTTGTCACTCCCCAAACCCAACGACTTTTAAAACTCCATTGTCTTGTTAAAGCCCATAAATTTGTCACCCGGGACTGATTAAACATCACGAGAATTGAGACACTGCGGATTTTGTCTAGGTCCCTTTGGAAGCCACACAATGGTCCTTTCAGAGGACGACACAAAAAAGTGTTTTAGGGAAGATGTAGCGAAGAGAGCGCTGCGGTCAGTCCCCTCCATATGTAGAACAAGGTGGCCCGAGAGAGGGGACAAAAGACCAGGTGACAAGGATGATACTAACTGGGTCGCTGAATTAATTGGGACAAGCTCGGGATTGAGAAAGCACGAGAAAGCACGCCTCTTTCATTAATGTTACTTACAACAATGATCACCCTCTTTTAAAATATGGAGGAGGCCGTGAGTTGCTTGAACTTTCTAAAGTCTCAGTGCAATTTGTCACAAACCGCAGCTGTTCTTTTTTTCTGCTGTATGTCGAGGAATCATTTTTAACAACTTCGATTTGATCATTTAGTCACCACTCAAATCAAATCAACGCTTAAAACAAACAAAAATGCTTGTACGCGGACGCGGTAGGCCTATATGCCTAGGCCTATAAATAAATGCGCAAATCCCAGAATCACACAAGAATCAAAATCCATTGTGCATCTTATATTTCTTCCTCGGAGTTTACTGTTGAGTCTTAAATAAGGGTTCTTTCTTTAAGATGGTTATTTGCTCTGTTGGGTGAAAGTGGACGTCTTAACATTACAAAAGCACTCACCTCTTGCTGTGCGCTAATTCTCGTACTCTTTTCAGTTCAATCTGAGATCTTTAATACAAACACTATCTAACAATCGCGGGGATTAACAGAAAGGTGAACGAATTATACTAAACAAATGACAAACAATAAAGGGGGAATGTATTTTATATATTTTAAAATCTTTATGATTAAAAGGAGTGATTTCATGCTGAAAGAATATTTAATATGATCTGTATAAACACAATTTGTATGGAAAATTCAAACAGAAGTAGGCTATACACTGCTAAAAAAAAATGTTTTTATTCTCAGGGTTTTTTTTGTTTGTAATACATAGAAGAATAAAGAACGAAAACGTGTAACATTTTAAGATGATGCCATTTCATCCAAATCATAACTACACTGTTCACTGTATAAAACATATATATTTTTCTCACTGATATATAAACTTTTGGTTTAAAACAAATACAAACTGTTCAAAAATACACTATCTAAGCAATTATACACATCATCAATTAATACACAAACAATTTGCAAAACGCAACTGGCCAAAACAAAACTAAATAAATCACATAACATGTGCAAACAGCATTTATTTATTAATTTTATATCAACGCTGAAAGTTTCTACTTTAATAGACCTAAGACTTTATGTAATTAAAAACAACTTGAATGAACTTGAATCCATGCGCTGTCCTGTGGGGTAAGTCTCGAAATAGTTCGTTAGTTCAAGTGAGTCTCACCAAACACAAAAGTGGTGACGGGAGGCCGCTGTGTTGGGAAAGTGCTGGTATGTGGGGAAAAGCGCAAAGGGCGTCTGCTGCTGTAAAGACTGGAAACCTTGAACGCTGAAGGATGAGGATGGGACTGTTGGTGGAACGATGCATCTTCCTTTTTCTGCATCGATTGAGCAGTTCTGATACGGTTTGCCATCTCGGACCAAAATGGGCACCACGACCCTGCGCAAAACCGGAGGCTGATTGAGGTCCTGAGCGCACTCTATCCGCGCTCTCTTCATTTTGTATCTGTGGTTTTGGAACCAGATCTTGATCTGCGTGGGCGTGAGACGGAGCAGGTGCGCGAGCTGCTCTCGTTCTGGAGCGGACAGGTACCGCTGCTGACGAAAGCGTCTCTCCAGTTCATAAGTCTGAGCCTTGGAGAATAACACGCGTCGCTTCTTCCTCTTTTCATGCTCTGTATCCACTGAAAGCACATCTTGGCCCGTGGAGTCTGGTGAAGCCTCAAGGTTGCTCTCGTCTGATGCTAAAAAACAAAACAACGATTAGCCTTTATTTATCTCTGGGGAGAAAACATGTGTATGCACTTTACAGTTACCAAATGGTAACACGTATAACTAACACTAATTAATAGGACATTTTTTTTTGTTGAAACTTACATATATGTCCTCTGTCGTTTTCAGTCCAAGACGAGTAAGGTGAGACGGAAAACGTGTCCACTGGAGAATGGTGCGCAATGCTTTCGGAGTCGTTTTCTGGCAAATCCAAAATACTTCTCACAGTGAAACTGAACTTGTTCGAAATAGCCATCTGAAGCGCTGGAGTGCTGTTAGTTCCAGGACTGGTTCTCGGTGTGGAAGAGCTATCCTCAGTCGCAGTGCTGAAGTGATGTGTGCGTTTTCAAGACGCGCATCCAAGTGACAATGTGTACACTGATGTCGCGGTGTTTATATAAACAGCACTTGCTGGCTGCTTTCAGGCCTCTCCTACTTATGGGTTCTAAGTACCTCAATGACTCGTGTACTTAAATCCCTGTAATGGTAGGTGTGAACTCTGCAAAGAATAGCCCGTTACTTTCACAATGATGGAGGGTAACACTCTTCATCATTACTGATTCGTCCGAATTCGTGAAAAGTGGGAAACAGATAATGGTAATTGTTGAGGCTGAATCACGTCTTGGGTGGCAAGTGACAACAAGAGCCCTCCCTTCTTTCCCCCGCTCAAATAACATATCGGATATTTGCATACAAAGTGATCCATTAGCGCCCAGAGTTGGTTTTCCTAATTCGTTTATTGGGGTAATGTCGTTTATTGCAGGTGTTATTGCACAAACACGGGTTAAATCTAGGGTGATATTTCATGGTAATTCATGAAATCTATATATTCTTGGGCTCATGGAAAAATAGCCTGCCCTTTGTGCACTGTAAGAAGCACAAACATGTCTCCATCAAGTAGATTTTTGAGATATGAAATTAAAACCTAGCTGTTTATGTTTTAAAGTTCCACCTACTCAACGTAACACTGCAATTTTCTTATTTATGAATATTTAACTTAACAGGTTCTTTCTTCCTAGAAATCCGAGATAACCACAGGAATAAAGAACTTCCAAAAAAGATCCAGACATCAAGGAAACAGTAATATATCGTTATGGACACTTGCTTACTCCTTCACCTCACCAGTAAGTGCACGAGGCATCACTGGGTTCGGATGATTCCTGAGAGAGCGCGCTCTGGATGACTGCAGAGACCCTCCCAAACAGAGTGGGTATCCGTTCTCGTCTAGTCGTCCTGGGTGGTCGGCCGAAAAAAAGGAACACAAATACATGCCAACCAGCGACCAGGAACAAAAGAGGGAAATGTAGCCCCGCGTCCGAGACCCGTTGGAAGCATTTGTTCCAGTCAAGATTTTGCATTTGTTCAGTCCTGAAATAATGCTTGATTGACGCCCCCGCACAATGTCCTTTAACTTTCTCGAATAAATCCGAGCTTGTTTCATGTTGTCATGGTTTTGAATAGGGATGAACGGGATCTGGGCAACTATCTACTGCTACACGTCTAGCTGCTTACGTCTAAACTGAATTATTAGTTATGCGTTTCCAAACGGAATTAAAAGACTTTTCGTTTCCATCAAATTTCAAGTTGTCTCCTGATTAATCAAAGTCTTTTAAAAAATAGATTTAATTTTATTTAATAAAAAAAACTAAACTTTACGATTGTCAAAAAATAAGGACGAGATGAATATATATATATAACCTTTATATATATATAAAGGTTTTATATAGGCTAATGATTATTTTCGTTGTATCAGGTTTAATTCTAAATAGTGTTTTCCGTTAGTAACTACGACATGCTGCATTCTATGGATGTTGTTAAACTGTAGGCTATAAAGTAAATTAAAATATTTGCCAAGCTCTTTGAATTTAGGCGCACGCTCTCAGAGTATCAATAAAGACCCGTGTAGGCACACAGTTTAGTTTCTAATGACCTCTCGTATCTCCTTAATCTATTAGACACCCACGGATAGAAGTATGCTTCAGGAAAAGTGTGCACTCTCAAGCACCCAAGAGCTCTTCAGTGTCAAATATTTACCCTTGTTGTTTGACTTCTCAAACCCAAGGAGTCAGACAACGGGAAACAGAGAATAATCTACAGAAACAAACATTTCCGCGCGAAGACCAACCAATACAACATTTTTTATATTTACAATAGCCTAATAATAAAAAGATAGTTTCATGGGATTTACATATATGTGGGTAAACACACGTTAGACTCTCACCAGATTTTATTTAAAATCATTATAGGCTACTGTATGTTAAAACACTTTACACACTGTTAAGAAAACGGGGATTGTTCTGTGAATTTCTGCATATCCTAATATTCTCAATTGTTTGTTGCTCAGGTTGCTTTGATTAATACAGATAATTGTATAAAAAAAATAAATAAATAAAATTTAAATAAAAAGTGTAAATCATGACAATTTATTAAAATTTTTGGGTGAACTATCCCTTTAAGAAATATAAAAAAATGTATGAACAATTACATCAGAAGACAAAATGGCACATGTGATATTGAGTGTAACGGACTTGATACATATCGCACACACCTAGAAAAAATGACATTTGGAGCAGTACAAAAATTAAAATATCATTTTTTAAAAATGTATTTAAAGAAAAAAAGTCCATGTATTTTTAAATGTGGATCAAGTGTTACCACTGTACATCCATACACGTGTGCGCGTGTACACACAGAGAAAATCCAATAATCTTACACGTTCAAAAATTATCTCCAATATTATAGATGCATCTAAAATCAAGTACCACAAGTTGACACACAGAGCTTTTAAGACTCAAGATCTCAACAATAAAACCAGAATGCCTGCCTGTGAACTCGATCTGAAACTCATAACCCCACCTCACATTTTCGGGACAGCACTGCTTAGGAAAAAAGTAAACCAAACATAAAACCCACACAAGAAAGATTACATTTAAAGATTTAAGACATAAATACATTGAGAACTTTCAAGTCACATAAAAATTTACATTTTAAAAATGTATTCTAATAACCATCTCATGCTTAGTCACCACAAAATCAAAATGGACAATTCTTATTTTTTTTATATAGAATTTTGCAGTATTTGTTAAAAATAATTGATCCGGGCACATCGTTTTATAAAATGCATGTGTCCTGTAATCTTTAATCAAAATAACTTTGTTTCTCTGATGAAGGTCTGGTATTTGTCAGGAGTTATTAAACAGCAATAAAGCACACAAAACAGGAGTAGTGAATTTCATCCATCTTCTTTATTAAAAAAAACTTCAACAGTTCAGACTTCATTTTCAAAATAGGAGTCAACAATATTCACTTGTGAACACAACATTTTCCCCTTTTTTAAAGAACAGAATATTACATCAGTTTAAGTGACATAGTCCTTTAACCAACTAGGCTTCCGAACATAACGTTTAGGTCTAGTGGTATGAGCGTTTGTGTAGTGAGCAGTGTTCTCAGCTGGAGTTGTTGGCGCACACGAAATGCTGTGAGATGTAAAGCATTCCATGTCTTTCCATCACTAGGAACTCATGTACCCACCCCCAGTCTTTCAGTAACCGTGAGAGGATCGGTAAACTTTCTGTGTCCCTTACAAGGGGTTCCATACCCTCACTTTATCCCCCTCCTGGAAACAAGGAGTATGAGCACTCCACTTAGCATCAGTGTACTTTTCTTTTTGTGTAGCAGCTGTGTAACCCTTTGGCGAACAGTCATGTCAGTTGGTGGTTGCGCAGGAGCAGATGAAAAATAGACAGCCTTGTGCACAGGGTGAAGTACCAGTTCCAGCATGTGGAGTGGCACGTACATCTAAAAGGAGTCAGTTACCGCAGGTTTGATGTTGCTGGATCTGGATGGCCATTTGGACAGTGTGTTTGAGCACATGGTTAAACCTCTCTACACTACCATTAGCTGTCGAATATTCCTTCCTTCCAGAAAAGCAGAGAAAGCAGCAGATGTAAACTGAACACTATTATCAGTAACTATACTTAAAGGGTTAGTTCACCCAAAAATGAAAATTCTGTCAGTAATTACTCACCCTCATGTTGTTCCAACCCCGTAAGACCTTCGTTCATCTTCGGAACACAAATTAAGATATTTTTGATTAAATCTGAGAGCTGGATCACTCCTCCATAGGCTTCTAAGGCATTATAACTTGCTGGCCCAGAAAATGTATTAAAGACATCGTTAATATAGTCCAAGTGACTACAGTGGCTCAATCTTAAGTTTATAAAGCGACGAGAATACTTTTTGTGTGCAAAAAGTAAATAAAAATAACGACTTTATTCCACTATTCATTTCCTTCTCTCTGGGCCTCGGGTTTTTTCACGTAGTATAACTGTGCAGCGCATCTGTGTTGTACGTCACACGTAGGCTCACTATTGGCCGACGCTGGTCATGTGTGTGATGCGTGTGACGTACAACACAGAAGCGCTGCGCTGTTATACTACGTGATAAAAACTGTAGTCACCTGGACTACATTAACGATTTCTTTAATACATTTTCTGGGCCAGCAAGTTATAATGCCTTAGAAGCCTATGGAGCCTATATCTTAATTTGTGTTCCGAAGATGAACGAAGGTCTTACGGGTTTGGAACAACATGAGGGTGAGTAATTACTGACAGAATTTTCATTTTTGGGTGAACTAACCCTTTAATGGATTTCCATGGCGGTGAAAAACTGAAACCACAAAATCCGTAGTGACCCGTGTGAATAAAAGAGACCTCAGGCCATTTGCTGTAACAGTCAATTAATGTTATCGCAAACCTTCAGTGGGAGTCTGCAGTGTCTATATCCAGCAGTGTCTATATCCACAGTCAGTCTCTGCCATGGTCCATCTAGCAGTGACACCAGCTGGAGAGGAGCAGAACGTGTCTTGACAGTTTTGTCGTTGAGCTGACACACGTGGTAGGGGCAGACAGCATCATGAACATAAGCATCCATCCCTGGCCACCAGTAGACATCACAATGGCATATTTTTGTTTCTTACCTCTCCCTGATGTCCTTCATGTGCTATAAAGTCCAGCACAGATCGAAGAGAAGAAGGTGCAATCAGCCGTGAGTCCCGAAAGACAAAACTGTCCTTAACAGACAGTTCCAGTCGCAGTTTAGTAAGGCAACAACTCAACGTCCAGTCCCTTGGGTGAAGGACCATTAGAAATTTATATACGAAGTTTGGTTATAGCAGGACAAGCAGCACATCAGCAGCACACAGAGAATTACAGGCGGCAGACAGAAAAGCAACAAACTCCTCATCAGGAGCTGGAGCAACAGAATTATCTGCAGGAGAAGCAGGTGAGGTCAAAAGAGACAGATAACCAGCAGGAGCATTTTAAGAACCTGGGCATAAACCACATCATAATTACAATGACACGAGACATGCAGACCACCTTGCTACATAAAGTCCAGCACGCCGACACCCTTAGTGGTGAGCAGGGTTGTCAGTGCCTGATGATCTGTACGTAGAGTGAAACGCCAGCCCCACCGATATGTACGCCACCTCTAAACGGCCCACATGCATGCTTGCACTGCCTTTTCTACGGTGGCATCTTTACGCTCAGCGGTAGACAGCGAACGTGATGCAAAAGCCACAGTTCGTTCAATGCCATCCGGGCTGACCTGAGAAAGAATGGGTCCCAGACCATAGTCAGAAGCGTCTGTGGAGACAATCGTGTGTAATGTGGGGTGGAATACTGCCAAAGCAGGGTTGTTAGCTAGCAGTCATTTAACTTTGGTCAAACTTTATTCAGCCTCTTTTGACCAGCTGAATCCATTTGGATCTTGTAGGCATGCATAGGCACTACAACAGTGGCAAAACTAGGAATAAACGTACTGTACCACGACATAAGTCCAAGGTGCAGGGGCTTTGAGAATTGCCTGTACACGTGATTCTTCATGAAGAAGACCCTCTGCTGAAACAGTACAACCCAAGAACTGCAGGCTGGTTTGCCGGAAGCGACACTTGTCTTTATTGAGCTGCAAGCCAGCAGCTTCTGGTCGTTGTAAGACCGCTTGAAGTGCTTTGTCATGCATAGACATGTCACGTCTGCGGATGATAATGTTGTCCAGGTAATTTTCAACCCCTGACAAGCCAGTCAGGATGAGGGTGATCATCTTCTGAAATTCTGCAGGTACTGAAGCCAATCCTTTAGGAATGGAAAACAACAAAACGGGACGGTCTGTCATATGTAATAAAGGTCTTGAGGTCACGACTGTCTTCATGCAGCAGCACTTGGTAGTAAGCATTTGTCAGGTTGATGGTAGAGAAAACAGTAGAACATTTAAGAGCAGATAGTTCATCCATGTGTGGCAATGGAAAAGAGTCCATGATCACTGCTTTATTAGGCTATATCTGAGATAAACGCACATCCTAATTTTACCTGACTTTTTCCACATAACAATTAGTAACAACCATGCAGAGGTATCGATCGATGCATTCTATCATCCCAGCTGCTTGCAAGCGATTTAGTTCCATTGATATAAAGTTTTTAGCCCATCCAATCTCAGTTGACTTAGTTCACTGAAAGACTGGCATAGGAGAAGCAGGAACAGAAAGGACATTGGGAGGCAAGATTTGATTGTTTTCAATCCACACATGCAGAGCAGGCATTAGGTGCTTCCCCATGAGTGGAGTCCCTTTGTCCACAATGAAGAACATAGCAGGAACTAAGTGGTCATGTAGGGAAACGTTAGCTGACAAGCACCAAGCCACATTTGGGCTTTTGAATATGTCACATTCGACAGCACAACGTTACTGAAATGCCATGCATAAGTACTGTAGGGAAGGATAGATCCAGAAGACCCTATGTCAACCACCAAATCCACCATACAAGTCTGTGAGTCGGAAGTAGATATACAGTAGTCACCGTGTTTGTAATGCTTGGAGTACAAGCTGTATATTCCGGGTACAGTACAGTAACTAATGTTAATTCAAATTTCACAGTGCGTATTTGATTGCACTGATAGGCACAGTTTAGTGTAATGTCCAATATTTGTACACTTCCAGCATGTTGCAGTTGCAGCCTGGCAATTCGCAGCATTAGCCAAGTGTTCCTCCTATCCACAGCGAAAGCAAGACTTCCTTTCCACACCTGAGCAGAATTAAGAGGTGTATGTGATGGTTTCCTATTTAGTCTGCGTTTTACTCTGTGTTGCACCACTTGTATGGGGGCGGCAACTTGGCGGGAATTTGAAATAGATTTAGCCTGATCGGCAGCAGATTCAGTCTGGCTTGCTTTCATAACCACTCTGTCCAGTGTAAGATCAGTTTCTAGTAAATTATCTCACGTATTCGTGGGCTAAGCACATTCTGTACTGATCGTGAATCATTTCATCAGTACTGGCACCAAATTCACGTGAAACTACAACCTCTCGCAAAGCTACAACATACTCTAAAACTGCCTTGTGAGGCTACTGACAGCGTTTACGGAAGGCATGGCATTCAGCATCCATATATAAGCTTTTGGAATGACGTAGGCTTTCAAAGCATCCTCTGCATTCTTATACATCGTACCTGTGTTAGGCAATGAGTGGAAAATCTGTTGTCCCTCTGTGCCAAGGCAGTGAAGCAGTACAGCTCCCTGTCTTACCTCCGGCCAGGCATCCCCTGTAGCATCAATAACTCGTAGATACTTTTCAAATATCCGCAGTCATGTGTTGAATGGCATAGCAGGCTCATGAGGGCAAGGCAGGAAAAAACTCGGGAAAGGCATGTTAACAACAGCCATCTTCGGGACCAACAATAGCGATAATAGTCTAATCCATATCACCAATTTGTGGTATCTATCAGTTTTTAAACAGCAATAAAGCACTCAAGACCTCTTCATACATCTTCTTTACTCATCACTTTAGTTATCACACACACTACGTCAGAACAATAAAACTGCAACAGTTAAAGGAGGGGTATGTAATTCTCTTTTTTGGCCATTTTTTCAAAATCACTTAAAATCCTATTCCTAACCCACTTACAGCCACTGAGTTAGAAGCACTGAAATACAAATTAAGCAATTTAATCATCTGTGGAATGGGCAGGACTCGAAAAATCATTTCCAAGACCACCTAGAATCATTGGACAGTAAGTGCGTCAATCAAACGGTCGTACCATTTTAGAAACAATTTTGTAGGCTATGTAAAGTCTGTACAATGACTAAATTAGAGTTCTACAATAATGAATCTTATCAGAAGCTGACTTAGAACACAAGCCTTAAATTCAATGTGCAATCCTACCTGTGACACGACGCCATGCAACGCTTTTAGTCCAGTCACTGCGCGACCTCCGTGATTCCTCCTGCAACTGACGGGTAAGCAGTCTCGTGTAGATAGGCCTTGATAATGTCTCAAACAAAACTTGATTTAAATATTTGATTGTTACAGATCTCGCAGTTGGGGCTGAAATATAGCTAATATAAAAAAATATAATCGATCTGCATTCTGCACCGCGAAGAGGAATAGGCCTATCATGAGACTAGAGAGACGATACAGATGTAGCCTGTCAGATTTTGGGGGGGGGGGGGGGGGACACCTGAAGCATACATTCTCCTCCCCTTTCACATATGGAACAACATATTTACATTTGCATGCAGTTTAAATGTGCACCACACTACTTCACCAGCTTTATCAATATTTGAGCCTATTACGAATAATTTAAATAATCTTGTGCACACTCAAGTGCACTTGCCCAATTAGCCTACAGCGCTTGAGTGAGCAAATACATTATATTTGACAAATCAACATTGCTTTGACACACCCATCAGGAAAGGAAAGGAGGTTGCACAACTTCAGAGATGTGCACCAGTTAACAGACAGTGGGCGGTTCATATAGGCGTGTCTTCTGAGGCTGGCATTACAGTTTTTTTTATTCGCTTTGGTACTATTTTCACAAGTTAGGTGTACATTTTCAAAACTCTTAGTGCTAATATCACAACAGATCATCAAAAGTGCACTTTTTTCAAACATTTCATCATGTTTTCAATTGTGTTAGCACAATACACAAAATCACATAGTATCCTTTTCACAACACAAAATAAGTGTTTCGTCTACATAAATGTTTCATTCACAGTCACTGCCTTTCATAAAGCTCTTACTATCAAACCTTTTGTTTGACTGTTAGCTATATGACATGACTGTTTCATTTGCATCTCTTCTTGTTCAGTTTAATACATTTGTCTATTATTTAATCCAACTGATCTTAATGGTTAATCAATGAATCATTTGGGACACCTATAGATTTCTATAGATATTGATTATACAGTTTCTATAGAACTTGTTTGCAATTTCCGATATGGATAACCAAATTAATTCTTTTTACATAAGTGATTTATAGATAATAACCACCGTTATGTTCAAAGTGTGTGCACACGCAAGTGTGTGTGTGTCTGTGTGTGTGTGAGAGAGAGAAAGATACAGAGAAATTTGCCATTTGTGCAAATGCTGTAAAGCAGAATAGAGTATAAGGGAGAGGAAACAGTCAATGACTGTAAAACATCAGATTGATCAGAGATGCATCAGTAGAAGGGAGACAGACGGCATCAAATACAGGCTTTTTTCATTACAGTATGTATGCCATGTGATACTGTAAACATGGTAGAGACATGGTAGTTACATTACTGTACCTCACCCTTCATCTGTAAAGGTCCCAGTGGTGGACGAAGTACACATACCATGTACTTGAGTTAAAGTAAAGATACTCAAGGTAAAATATTACTCAAGTAAAAGTAGAAGTGCTGCCTTTAAACATTCACTTGAGTAAAAGTACAAAAGTATTTGCCTTCAAATGTACTTAAGTATCCAAGTACTATGATTTTTTTATTGCTATAATGTCCTATTATAATTTTTGTCACAAGACTCTTGCTTAACTCAGTCTACGTGAAGACTCTGTCACTCTTGGCACATCAATCTATTAATAAAATGACATTAATTAGTCTATATATATATATATATATATATATATATATATATATATATATATATATATATATATATATTTGAATTGAATACATTTTTTGTGTGTTTAATTTTGGACGGAAGGGGACTGAACCCATAAGGTATAATACATTTACAGTATTTACTGTACATATTTTTCACAAGCGTCTATGGTCATAATTATAAACATCCTAATGTTATGATACATTCACATAAACCTGCACAATGCCATTGAATATATATATACACACTACATTATGGGAGCAGCCAATTTCCCTACAAAATTAAACACCAAAACGTATTAATGCAGTGTTTCTGCTACTCCTCAGAAAAAAAAATGCTATTATATGCAAGTAATTTTAGTGTCAAGGTAATAAGCAATGTTCATTATGCGTCAGTATTTACCGATAATTGCTGCAATAATAGCTGCTGCTCTCTGCCCCGGTTAAAATTATTGGCAACACAAATTGTTTGGAACTATTGAGAGCTTCACGAATCACGTGACCGCGCGGCGGCGAGATCACAGTAGGCTTGTTCGACTTGAAACGGCACACTGCACAGACCAATCGGTGAATGACATTAAAATACCGCAAGAGCGATTAGAGAGTAGACGGCTCTGTATGCTTTTCAATCGCTCTCGTGATTTCGCTCTATACTTTGATGTCATAAACTGATCGGTCTGTGCAGCGCCGGTTCAAGTCGAACAAGCCGTGTGTGTCGCAACCTCTTATATACTGTCTATGGTCGCAACTCTCATATTTAACGGCTCTGGTTCGCGCTTAGTAGATAGGCTACCACCAAGGCAAGTTCAAAACAAAGCACGCACGTTGTAGGCTACTGTGATAGGTGGCTCGTTTGACCAGTTAAGTTTTTATCCACTCATAAATAAAAAGGAACGACTGATTTTGAAAATGTAGTAGAGTAAAAAGTAAGATATTTGACTTTGAAATGTAGTGGAGTTAAAGTAAAAGTCTTCCCAAATTTAAATACTTCAGTAAAGTACAGATACGCAAAAAAGCTACTTAAGTACAGTAACGAATTACATTTACTTCGTTACTGTCCACCACTGAAAGGTCCACTACAGTATATTCAGTCAAATAGTCAAAATCATTTACTGTATTCATTGCCAGCAAACTCTGTTCTAGCACAGAACCTCATGGCTGTGCTTCATCACACCTTTTGATAACACACTGGATAGATACTATTACAAACATTATGGATTCAGTTACATAAGTTAGGTTATGCACGTGTATTTTCTAATGTGGCATAGCCTGTATTACTGTAGTTAATTCAGCAACAACTGTGATTTGAAACATGTATCTTGCATTGTTTGCTGTTGAATGAACTGATTGTTAAAATTACTAAACTGAAAGAAGATCATACTGTTGTGTTTCTGTGATTAAACCAAATGTTCTCATTACATATTACCATAATCTTGTGTTTGAAACAATGATAATGTGGACTGAAAAGTGTATAACTGTAATGAAAGCATGAGATCAGGTTTTGAAAGAATGACTAGCTGTGTTACAAGTGTGATCAGTTTGGATTTTTGTACTAAGAGTTTTGAAAATGTACACCTTACTTGTGAAAATAGTACCAAAGCGAATAAAAAAAACTGTAATTGGCAAGAAATGGCCGTGACCGAACGGAAACGTAGGCCTATTGCCTAATTTAAAAAGGGATGAGACCCGATAGGCTCTGTCAATTTTGACAGAATTTTTTTTAATTAAATTTTTTTTTTTTTTTTTTTTGAATGTTTAACTAAATCCGAACGGTATGAAACTTTGTTAAGGTTGCACACACTTGCACACACACACACACACACACACACACACACACACACACACACACACACACACACACACACAAACAAATCATGGACATGATTCCAAATGTAGGCCTAAATATAGTCACATTTGTATTGTTAGCGGTTCAAAAAGACTATTGGAAATGAATGTGAGACGGATTTCATCTATTGGAAAGGTTAGGTAGGCTACTGCGCACAAACACATTCTTACTGAAAGCTCATTTTTTGAGATATCAACTTCAAATTCGGAACACAGCTTGTTTAGACTTATGGCTTTGGTTTTCTTACATTTTTTTTTTTTTGAGTAAAACGCGTTTTTGGAAAATATAGCTATATTTCATATACAAATTTAAAATGTTTTATTTTTTGTTGCATTTTTCATGAAAATAAATGCAAAGTTTTAAAACATTTTTTCAAGTTCACTTTTTTAAACTTCAGTGATGATCTGTCAAGTGTCGTCTTTAAAAAGAGATCAAACTTAAGTCTGTTCTCCACAGCATTTAAGATTTATGACAGTTTAAATTGGAAATTAAATTTTCAGGTCCATGTTCAAAAAGTGAATAAATGGTATAAATGGTGAATAAAATGGCTAAAATCTTCAATCTAGGCTACAATCATTTCATTGAAACAATAGTAGAAAAATCGGTCATTTTTTACCAAAACGCGAACAGTTGGCCTAGCTACCAGAGGGTTAAATAATTTATAAAACAAATAATTTTCTAAATAATTTATGAACCCCTTTGTCTAAATATCACATCAACATCAAAGTCACAACACAGTGGTCTGAGCTTGTCCTCAACTTTAGTCCTTGACTTTAAATAACGATGATCCAGCCAATAGATTCACAACACTGTACTCATAGCACTCATACATCTACAGTGTTCTACAATGTACAAGTTACGACGCTTCGGAAAATTTCCCGACACCAATGAATCTCAGTTTTTAAGCGAGTTATAGCTAAGTTAAGACATTTCTCTCATTTCCCCCAGAAATGCGCGTAATATGAAGACGCCATGACGCGCTCTATTTGCTGATGACAAAAAATGACAGTCTCTCCTCATTAGAACTTATATATAAAAAAATATCAAGATTGAACTGTAAAAATTGTAATTTGACGGAAAACACTGCATAGTAGGCCTACTAAAACCGTGTTAATTGGTTACTAGTAAATTAGCTTTATACGGTGAAAAACTACAGGGTAAGTCCAGAATTGGCACAGAAAGCCCCAAGTGGCATGTTGTTATAGTGTTATAATTTTTTATGTAATAATTGTTCAGTATCAGTATCTATATGTAGCCTAATCAGTATTTCCATGAATTTTCAGACATCTTCGCTTTCATTAAATCCTACAGGTTAGTTGAGGGAAATCATAAAATGTACATTCATAGCATTTATGACATATCTTCAATTAAAATATGGGCAATTAAATGAGTAAATATTCACATGCCTGTATAAGTCATGGAATAACATTACCTTTCAAATGAATCTCTTTTACTGGGATTCTGCTTTGCCTTTGTCTGTCATTGGTTATTCAATCATTCAACCAAATTGTCCAAATAACATTTTAAATAGAATAATTTATTTAATATTTTACATTAAAGAAACTTAAAAAATATATAAATATTAATAAGAATTAGATAAAAAGTCATTTATACATTCTCTCTAAAAAAAATTTTTTTTTTATTTGTTACATGCACAAATGGGGTAAGATGGCATCTTTGAATAATTTTACATTTGGTTCTATTTGTTCCATCTTATAACAACACACTGGCTGATGATGCATCATCATCCTGCACATGCTAAAGTTTTATCTAAATGTGTTACAATTGAATAGTAAATTCAAATTCAGGACAATTGAATAGTAAATGCACATTGTTCTTAAAGGGGGCATCTTCCCCTATCATTTTCAACATGTACTTTTTACGGTTTATTGTAAAACGAATCACCTGTTGGGGGTGCTCCAGGACCATGATTGGGAAACACTGTATCTGACAGAAATGGAACCTTCTCTTCTGTGATCTTCCACTGTAGATCCAAACACGTACGACTTGTTGTACGGTCAGAGATGTTCTTCTGTATAACTCTGTGGTAAGGCTTCAGGTTTCAGTTTTGCATGTGCTTGTTTGTTTATAGGCCTGTGTGTTATTTTTCGTTTTTTAAGTTATCCGTAAACCTAGTGTATATATTATAATATGACCGCATGTGAACATGTTTAGTCAATGTTAAACAACGTAGGCCTACAGCTACAGTAGCCTATAAGTTAAACGTATAGGGCCTGGCCTATCTCTGTGTGCGCATCCTCTTTTCCTCATCCATGTACTAGCGAAAAGTAAACAGCAGGAGGAGCTACTTCTCCATCTTTTTCTCAAGGATGAAATGAACATCAAATCTTGAGATTGCATTGGAACGTTTTTTTCTATGCGACAGATGTTGAATAGAGTAGAAACCGAGGCATGACATCTATAGTTTTTTTGAAGAATGTCAAAATGACACTATAATGCCTTTGAAAAACAAATTCAAACCATAATTAACAGGTTATTCTCTCTACAATGAGAATTGTAGCACACACGTAAAGAGATGGAAATTCAAAATATTTAAAATTGATTGTGCGTGGTGTGCACCATTATAGCAGTTGGATTTAACAGTAGTCCATACTCGTGTACAATTCATCGTAATTAATAATAATTTTGGAATATGAAACTAAAACTTTAGAGTTCGTTTTTGATCAAATAATAATAATAGGGTAATAATAATAATAAAAAACTAGACTGAAATGTAGCCTAATATTTAATGCTAATCAAATGCAGGTGAAGAAACTAAAAGCTGTCGATGTGATGGACGCTTAAAACCATCGTAAATATTGTTGGTTTGTCCCTCTAAATCCCGAACTGGCCCCAAAACACAACCCGTTAATCTGCGAAAGTCCTCATTACTGCTGGATTTAAATTACAGGACCAGTCAACCTTTTAGAGGTGTTAACATACAAAGCAGTTTAATGGTGTCATTTCCACTTGGTAGATAAAAGTTATGGTTATCAGTTGATCCTTTTAAACTGTAAATGATAACTGTTAATTGAGTAGCCTAATGTAATCCAGACATTTGTAAAAAAATAAAATAAAATAAAAATTGTCTAACGAATATTTTATGCAACAACGTAATCCAGCCTGATCTATCACAGTCAGCTCTCCACTACTTATAATAATTATGGAAGACAGAATAATAGAACTGTTATTCATACGTAATTTAAGATTGTTGGAGTCTTAGCTATAGATTTGATTCACGATCACCGCGGTCGTCCAGTAACAGCCTAGATAATTGATTGGTTTAATGTAGGCCCATCTTAATTAGTTTTAGTTTTTATTATTATTATATTAATTCATGTGACCAATTTCATTTAGCACTTTTAAAGAATTCGTTCAAACCCGCAGTGTAGATGCTTCTTGTGACATGCAGAAAAAAGGGCCCACCTTTCTCAGTGTTCATCGTGACTCATCTGGAAAGCCCTACCATGGTTGGGATATAGCTAACAGTTTGATAAATCTGTTTTTCTCACGGGATAGCCTATCTTTTTTTGTGTTTCGTGGTAGACCCCGAAGCCTAATGTTTTGATGTAGGCTAAGCAATAACATATGATTGACACCAGAATTAACAGTTAAAAAGACACATTTACATACAGCCTAATTATAAGCCATATAATTATTACGGAGATGAGTTATGAATGAGATTAGATTGATGCTGCAATAATGATAAACAGGAATTTAGGCTATGAAGATACGCAATAATTTGTCTTTCCGGAGAATATATTATTGCATAACAAATTCATCCGAACTAAGCTGGAAGGGGTAATTATAATACCTTTTCTTTTCTAAAGAAAAAAGTAATTTCCATAAGAAATCTAGCCTAAATAAAATTGGCGATTGCCAAGTCAAAATCACTTTCCCCTGTAGGCCTATATGTTGTTTCAAGCGAAGATTATACATCAGTTAATCGGATCATATGAAATAACTGAAGGTTATTGCTTCAAAGAAGAGCTTCTTTATACAATTTTCTCTTCCTTTAACTCATATGAAATATTACGACGTTTTGGACATTCTTAGCGGAATTCATAGGCTACTCGACGGTTCACTTCACTTACCATAGAATCAACAGATCAGACTCTTCTGTCGGCCCAAATACACCAAATATCATGATGTCACGTTTAGACAATGCAACAAAATGCATTGCAGTTTTAATATGATTCACGGAATCACGTAAGAAATAGCCTATGGGTGATTTTAAATCAGTGATTTGAATAGGCTACTTACATTAATACTTTGGTAAACTATGGTAAATTATTTGTTGGATCTAAAATAGCCTACGTTTCTTTTTTTTGACCGTTTAGGAGATTGCAACTCTCAGCAATATTTGGTTGTTTTTGTGCACTCTCACATTTGAATGTTCTTAACTTCAGAAGGCCAATTGTAAACACGACCCTGTAACAACTGCTTGTCAAATGACCATGCAAAACCATGTCAAATTTTCCCTTAGTGAAATAGCAGGCTATATAATATTTCTGGACTGTCTTTGAAAACAATTTTCATCACACACCCGAACTAATGCTCCAGGCAGACACAACCGACACGAGTGAATAAATAAAGATGCGTTCTCGAGAGAACGCTGCGAATGTTTCTGCACACTTTTAAACACTTTTGAGTCTCAGTTGGTATCTTGATACACAGTAACAAGTACTTTAATGCTTTAGACACTGACTCGAACCATACACTTTCCGTTCCGTGTGTTTATGAATGAGAAGCCCAAAGCATACATTTTCAAGACCGTATCAAAACACTGTCGTAGCCCCTCAAGTAAGTTCAAAATTTTATCTTTTTGATCATTTTATCAGCTAAGGTAAATACTGTGCATGCTCGTCGTAGAATCACCTATTTTCTTTAGCGTTCATCCGTCACGTTTCAGAAATACCTGCTGATCATGCCCCCCCCCCCACAGTCGGCTATATTGACTGATGGCATCGGCTCTAAAGAACACAGAGAAGAGGAGATGATTGAAATCATTCACACATTCAGCCTTCTCCTAATTTGTAGTCCTGAAATTCTTTGAGCGTGCTTCTTAAAACGAGATGAACTACTCTTAATGTACAAAGTCATTATATCAGAGGGTCAGATGCTTTCAAGAGTAACGAGCGCATGGCAGCTGAGATGTGTGTAATGAGTCAAAATAAACTCCTGACTTCCACCACTCGGACCATGTGTCATGTGCAGTGCGACCACTCTTAAGATGAAGCGGATCAGTTCAACTTTGCTTGTTTTAGTAGCATTTTATTTTAAGGTGACGTAGTTACACGTTTACTACATGTACTTACTATAGTAATAACAGTAAATTATGCATAATCACAAGTAAATAAACCTAGACCAAACGTTCTGTGCAAGTAGTTAATTAATATTACTCAGTACATATTTAAGTACAATGTAATTACGTCACCTTAAAATACAGGGTAACACTTTATTTTACAGTGTCCTTGTTACATGTTACATGTACTTACCATAGTAATAACAGTAAATTATGCATAATTACATGCAACTAACCCTCAACCAAATCTTAATCCTACCCTAACCCTATAGTAAGTGCATGTAGTTGCTTAATATTACTTAGTACTTAAATATATAATTAGGCTACACTGTAACAATGACACCTTAAAATAAAGTGTAACGTAACTCTACTTTTTTAATTTTTTGTTAAATAATAATAATAATTAGCTATTATTGTTATTATTATTATATTGAAGTGTTTGAAATTAATCCGCTGTTTTCTGTCGAATACACAAGTGATTTTTAATACAATGTAGCCTATATTAATATTTAATTTCAATATTAATTTTATGGAATGTTTTTTTTCTCCAAGTATGACAGGATGATGGATTTCTCTTGCGACGAATAAGAAAATATTTATTAAGCTGCACTTTCTTTCGTACATTTCCAAACGAAAACGAGTTCGAGTTGTTGTCTTAAATTGTTGTGTGAGTTGTGTATCAGAGAAATATAAACGACTACTCATTTGTATGAAAGATATTCCTAATACATGTAATCACATTTAACATAATCGAAATACTGAACACCACACAGAATATAATTATATTTATTAATGGTTCGTGCTGGTGTGATGCGTCATTAACAGAGTTGAAATAGGCTACTTAAACTGACTTGTTGTGAACCATCTTCACCCAAAAATGAAAAACCTATGTCGTTCCAAACCGGCATGACTTTATATCTTCCGTGGAACACAAGAGAAGATATTTTGCGAAATGTCTCGGTGTTTTGTTTGACCATTCAAATGAACATGTAAATGACACCAAAACTGTTTAGTCACCAACATTCTTTAGTTTATAACATAGGCTTTTCTTATGTGTTCCGCAGAAGAAAGAAAGTCTAACAAGTTTAGAGTGACATAATAGTGAGTCACTTATGTTTTTTTTTGTTTTGTTTTTTATCTTTGGGTGAACTATCCATTTAAATCTTTAATAGAAAGCCATAGCAGTCTGTGCAGCTCGAGCTGAAAGTGAACCGCATGGCTGTATATACTCTCATCCTTCATCAGCTCCCTTCCAGCATAACACCAGAGATAATCAAGCAATATTTACGATGTAGAACATATTCATGATGTTCATGTCTAATTATAACAAGTTAACAATAAATTACAAATAAAAACCGATGCCAGAAATTATGCATTATGCATTAGCCTATACAATGGACTTACTATCATGAAATAAAAAATGTGCGCTTTCGTATTGTGTGCTAAATACTATATAGTATTTAGAAATGACAAATAAACAAATAACAACTCTAAAATAGCTTTAAAAGTGGTTAAAGGCTTTTCTTATTTGGGTCGGGTAGCATATTCTTCAAACGTCAAGTATCAAAGTATTTCCTTTTACAAAACAATAGTATACAAATCATAAAGATATGCTATATCCTATTATAATTACTTAGCCTACTCTATTCTTGCGTAGCCTACTTCAATCCAGTTTCTTTAAACACAATACGTTTAGTTTTTGTGGGCCTATGTATGCTAATATTATGGTCACGGCTGCTCTCAAGAAACACTACGTTTCTAATTATATATTTTGTTTTATAATTCACTCGTGGACTGTTTCCTAGAAGTTCATGTTGTCTTGGGTACAGCCACTGTAAGTATAACATCATCTGGGCCGTTCTTCCCACGCAAAAGCGGAAAGTGTGACAGAAGCACATCAGTCTTTACACCTCATTAACGAACCCCTTTCTCTGTCTTTCGGTGGTCAGTTAGTGCGCTGGATTTATGCTCTCTTTCTGCCATCACAGCAAAAGACGCAAGAGAACGTGTTTTAGAGTAAACTATGCTCTAACATATCCCAACTGTTAATCTGGAGGATAGTCATCGTATTTTTTTGCCAGCTATGCATGCATGCGATCATGTGTAATCCCAACCCGGTCACACTAAATATCCATTTCCATCCGAGTTCCCTGTAGTCCACATTTGTTTTGTCCCCTCACTCGGGTGAAGCCACAAACAAGCCAAACCTGGTTTGGTGGTATAGCTCTTCAAAAAGTAATAATAATGCATGTTTTGAATCCCCCTCCATAGATCGATCAGAAACATTGGTATTTGGGTGATTTAAAGAATCTCAACAAATATAAATCGTTTTAGTGAGTGGTGGAACAGAGGAGATGGGCCTTAACATCAGCCCAGATGTAAACATACTGCTGTGGGTAAGGACATTTTTAGTAGTAAGAGAAGGTCAAAATGTACATGCAATAGAAGCATCGTAAATTAGACAACATTCTAAAAAGGACATAAAAAGCACAATTGAACGCTAATTCGTTCTTTGCACATACAATTTTGTGAAAAGGATCAAATATAATAATGAAAATAATAAAAAATAAACCTCGATCAACTTAGAGATTATAGAGAGGTAAAGCCTTCCGTGAGATTTGAGATACTTTGAGATTTGAGATACTCTGAAAGTTAAGAGAAAAGCAAACGCTGATGGGAAACCATGAAAGGGCTCAAGTCTCGAGTAAACAGGAAACAACAATGATACAAATAACTTGCCACTATTCGCAGTGGCTGTTATGCTGTTCAAACAGGCCTGAGCGCATCTAAACAATACCATTATTTTAAGATAAACGTTGAATATACTGACCAATTAGAAAACAAAGAAGTTATTGATTAAATAGCCTAAATATTACTTTAACATGAGGTCAATTTGTTACCTGATTACTCACAATTATTGGTATCCACAGCATCAAACAAACACCGGACTAGTTTGTTATATCCTACGTCGTCGTCACTAAGACTTCATTGGTCCATGATTGCTTTGCCATGGAATCATAATCCAATGAAAATGAAAGCGTAACAGAATCTCACATATGGCCTTGTCGAATTCATTATATTTTCGTACGAGTCACTACATTGGGACAGAAAAGTCAATGTCTAATGAAGAGTTCATTCAAAATAACTTCGGGGGTAGGCCTATGTAAAGCATCAGCTCTTTACAGTTAAACGTAAAATAAAGCGAAATAAATAACATGGACATAAAACGACTGTTCATTGTCACATATTAACCCGTCTTATTGCATATAAAATAAATTAAAAGCACGTCTAACCATTGGTTTGGAACTATACCACAAACAAAAAATGCATTTGTAATAAATCGGAATTATAAATTAATTAATTAATTAATAAATCGGACACATTTTAAGTGCAATTTAATTGTCATCAGGATAAATCAGAGGGCCCCTGTTTAGAAAAAAAAAAGCCTACTGCCCCGCAAATTTCTCCCTTGTTCTATTCAACGAAATAATTAGAATTATGCTTATGAAACAAAATTACAGTGCAATGTTGCAAACACTTACCATTCTTAGATCTGTCTAAATAGAAAACCAACACTCGGGTAACCCTCAAAAGCGAGTTTACGCCGGTGCAAACGCCTGTCATGTCAAATCTGTCAGCCAATAGAAAAACAACATGGGGAAAAACTCGCGGTTTCATTGGCTGGCAGCACTTCGCTTTCGAGACATGTGTAAAGGGCCAGCCCATCAGTTTCTGGGATTGAAATGTAAGCTTGTGCCCCCTGCCATCAGGAAACAGAAGGCGAATTTTCCTCTCTTGCAACTAATCGGTATCGCATCCGTCTCGGACGCTTACTTTTCATCCACATCGTCTTCGGTGCAATAAAAATCAGCTAAACTGGACTCGGAACAGGTCAGAACAGGACAGCACACTGAAGTTTCCTTTTTCCTCGGGAGGCTAAACGCAATGGGTAAGGTCCATATTTCATGTTTTCCCACATGGGAACGGGCATGCATAAACACTTTTAGGGGGGGAACGGTTAAACAATTTAGTTATATATGGTTTAGTTCTCGATTCAAACTGTTAAACTGACTGATGCTTTGACCGTCATTTCGGGGAACAGAATGGCACTTTGCCGCGAATGAGCTTTAATCGCGTCCAAAACTAGCCTACTTGAATGTGCAATTTCGTTTATTATATGACATACGTGTAAAAGAATGTAGTAACGTTGTTTTTTCCCCCTTCTATTTGCAGAATTTATAGAATTACTTTTTGTTCAGCTCATTGCATTAAAATGAAACAAAAAAACTTCAATGCAAATATGAACAGCAGAAAAAAGTAATCGAAAGTTTTACTGAAACATTTATCCGTAGGTTTTCTGTTTCAGACGCGGTTCAGGGCCTGGTAAAATCTGATGATTTTTGCAATTCTTTTTTTCTTCATATATCTGCATCACTAGAGCCAGCCTTTGGGGAGGTGAACCAGCTAGGCGGTGTTTTTGTGAACGGAAGACCCCTACCCAATGCCATCCGGCTCAGGATAGTAGAGCTGGCCCAGCTGGGCATCAGACCCTGCGACATCAGCAGGCAGCTCCGCGTCTCTCACGGGTGTGTGAGCAAGATTCTGGCTCGGTACAACGAAACCGGCTCAATACTTCCCGGCGCTATTGGCGGCAGTAAACCGAGGGTCACGACCCCAACCGTAGTGAAGCACATTAGGACTTACAAACAACGGGACCCTGGCATTTTCGCTTGGGAGATTCGAGACAGACTGCTTGCGGACGGTGTGTGTGATAAATTCAATCTGCCCTCTGTCAGCTCGATCAGTAGGATTCTCCGCAACAAGATCGGAAATCTGTCTCAACAGAACCAGTACGAGTCGAGCAAACAGGCCGCTCATCCTCAGCCTCAACCCGCCCTCCCTTACAACCACCTGTACTCGTATCCCACTCCGATCTCCGCCACTGGGACTAAAGTACCGACTCCGCCTGGCATGCCCTCTCTTCCTGCACACATGGCAATGCATAGGATATGGCCTTCTTCTCATTCTGTAACAGATATTCTGGGCATTCGATCAATAACGGAGCAGCAAAGTAAGCATCCTCTCAGTTTTTGGTAAAAGAAAGTCCTTGTTCGTGTGAGTGTGTAAGGGGGCATCCTGTCAAAAGACACCAAGGCCTGTCAAAGCGTGTGTGAGATTTTGTGTAGCCTATGTCTGTGTGTGTAACAGAGAGAATTAAAAGAGACGTTTTGGTAGTGATGGAAAGGCCGTTAAGCTATTCAAACGTCTATCATTTTATTGGACTAGGCCTAATATTTATCGCATATCGGCAGATCCGCAAGAAAAAAAGGAGGAGGAATTTTTACAGCGAGTACACGATGCAAACAGTGTGCTGGAATTTGTGCAGAAGCTACACGTTTGCATTGAAACTCATGGTTTAGTGCTTTTAGTAATAATTATGGCGGATGTGGAATATTTTGGAGTTGGCGCAGCAGAGCGGGAAAAAACAAAACAAAAAAAGCTAGCAGTGTTACAACATAGGACAAGCTTTACATGTTTCCCAGCTCATTTGAACTCATCACAAAAACAATTTAGCTCTACATGCGAATGCCTACACAGCATTCAGTAAATGTTACGCGACGCATCGCTTGAATTCAATTTATTATCATAATTTCTTTCAAGCAACTTAAAATGAATCTAAGAGACGTCGATGTTAAAAATCTCTTTAAAATCCATTCGTCTGTTCATATGTGGTGTGTTTCAGTAGGCCTACAGTAACGTGTGAAGGCCACAGCCTGTCCTATTTAATGGTAGCCTGTTCATTGCCTATTTTCAAAGGCAGTGTTGACATTAATGCTTCAAACGCAGAGGAGGATATTGCATTTAGGAGGCCTTTATAAATCATTAATGCATTTCCAAATTATTAGCAGACGTTTCAACATGATGTTGGCTACACTCAAAAAGGTGTAGCGTGCAACCGTTTCTCCATTTAAAACATTAGTGAAGCAAACACCGAAAAACATCCCCGAGCACACAGGCTACTACTTTCGAGGATGGGTTGACAGGAAGAATGTGTTCCGCAGATTTTTGGACAGATTGTCATCATTTAGCGTTCAGCTCTCTCTCTCTCTCTCTCTCTCTCTCTCTCTCTCTCTCTCTCTCTCTCTCTCTCTCTCTCTCTCTCTCTCTCTCTCTCTGGACACTGAGTAATGGCTGTTCATGCTCAGACATCATCTGGTCTTCATGCTAAGCATGCACTTTAATTAAATTTGGTCTATGTAACTGTAGATTTGTTTACCCTAATCGACCTTTTTTAAATAAAAGATTGCACAATCGATTGCATAATTGCATAAACAAAACTCAAAAGTAGATAATGAAAGTATGGCATCGTTATGGTGTATTCCTGTTTATACGTTGTGAAACAATGCAAAGATTCCGTGAAGGCAGGGGGAAATCTACTTTGTGGCCCTCTCAGGTTACAACACTGGTGGGCTTGCTTTTCCAATTTCAAACTTTAGGAACCGTGTATAATATAATATCCATCAGGCACAAAGGGGAAACGGTTAAAGTAAATCTAATTTGTCCTCCCAGGAAGACTCTGGGTAAATGTTCCGAAGGACTCCATGACACTGTGCGCTTCATCTGATGAATTAACCACACACATTCAGTCTTTTCTGCATCTTCGTTTGAATAGAAATACGGCATATATGTGACTATATGTGAGCACTGTAAAAAAAAGTTGCTGCCTTAAATTTTCAAGTACAATCAACTTGGATAGAAAGTAATTTCAACTTAAATCACATTAACGGACTTAAAAAATGAGTTGAATCTTCTAAAACTAAAGTTGAAAATTGCTTAACTTATTTTGATGATTTAAAGCAATGTAAAAACATATGTTGTCATAACTTTTTTACAATACACATACATATATATATATATATATATATATAATTAATTAAAAAACATGCTAACATTACGTCATTATAATCATAATTTGCTCATGAAAAACGTGTCTGTTTTTTACGATACAGACTGTGTTTGCATTTATAATAGCGTGCAATGCAAACACACACACACACACACACACACACACGCACGCACACACACACACACACACACGATGTTATAGCAGTTTTTTGTGTTTAGTCTGGTGAGATGGATGGCAGTGCAGCAGATTTGACTGAATAAGTTGTTCATGTGGCAGTTCTACTCCCCACGCTTGTCCTATCTGACTCCAGTCTTCCATGTCTCTGTTTTGCCCCCCAGTTAGTAACAGTCCGTCCTTTCCCAGCGCCAAACTAGAAGAATGGAGAACTATTACCAAGAGTAATTTTTCACCAGCGATTTCTCCACTAGTCAATGGTGTGGATAAGCCTCACTTAGAACCTGAAGCAAAATACACACAGGTAAAGAAGCCACCTATGTTAACCATACAAACAATCAAACCCAATCTGGAAGAAACAGAAAAGCTGATTCAGGTAATTAATAGTCATTTTAAAGAAGACATAAAATCCATATTATTTTTTTGGGGGGGGGGGGGGGGGCAATTCGGTATGTGTGTGTGTGCGTGTGTGTTTGTGTCTGTGTGTGTGTGTTGTGTTTCTTTGGCGTAGGCAGGCATATGAGGCCTTGTGTATGTCACTGGGTTTAATTTTTTTATATAAGTATTTACAAATGAAGTATCGCACGTTTTAATTAAAACGAACGAAGATATTTACTTGTGTCTGTATTCGCACAGCTGTTAATGTGTTGGCATGACTATTGGAGGCTTTTTGTACAATGCAAAAGTTATGCGTGTAATGAATCGAAATGTATTAGTATTCCTCAATACTTTTTATTTAAGAGCGTGATACTGAGTGGAATTCTTTGACAAATAAAATTGTAATAAATGTTTTGATCCAATATTTTGCATAGTTTTTAAACATTTAATCAATATCTTTATCGTGCTCTTACGTATTAAGCAACTCTTAAGTGTACTTGCCACAAACGTTTATTTTACTTTATAGTTAAAATACATTTATGTAGGATTTAACGAATTTTTTTATTTCTAAAGAAAATTGTTTTGTCGAGGTAAATTATTTACGATTGCTATGTAATGAGCATGAGCCGAAGAAAAAATACAACAATATTAAAGTTAAATATGATTATTTTTAAAAAATATATCAGTTTATGCTTAATTGTTCTACAGCTCCATTTAAAACTGTAAACATTTTGTGAACGACTTATCTTTAAATATAAGTTTAAACCATTGCTTTACATTCAGATGTAAAATATAATAAATAAATACATAAATAAATATTAAAGTGGCTTTCTTTGTTGTTTTTTTAATGCACCTTTCCACTTGAAGCCACCGGATCTTATTCAACAAATATGCATTCTATTATTCTTCAATAAACACGTGTTATACATTATTCAAATACTTTCTATTCGGCCAATTTAATATCCGCCAGAATATTTTTGAATGCTAAACCTCTTACCCCCATGTTTTACATAAGGGCAATACTCGGATTATATCATCATTATTATCATTCTTGTTATTATTAAGAGGCTATTATGGAAAAGTCTTTGGCTCGTGGCTGGTTGTTCTGCATAGTACTAGTGTTGTACAGTTAAGTGCCGTGCCGACATGTGAAAGACAAATGCTCTTCTATTTGTCAAGAAGCTCGCGCACCGGTTTCTGCCTGCTCGTGCTGGAATGAGAGTTGAGAGTGCGCGCGGATAACGCGCGTGCCATCCGGTGCAGTCGCATTATTTATTCGCGCACTGCTGGGCAGCAACAAACAGACTGACTAATCGTTTATTGTGGGTCTTGGAGATTTATGTGTAGTTGAAAGAATAAGATGGAATAAATCTTCATTACCGACTATGAAACATTGTTTTAGCGTAAATTATGCGTGTACAGAATGAAACGTAAAAATTAGAGTGGTAGCTTGCTTAAGAAATGAAAACTGTAACCTTCAGAAAGACGATGAATATCACAGACTACCGAATGATTGAGTCTGTCATCTTGGATGAATGATCACATATCATATCACGAGTCAGACTGCATTACGCAAAAAATGAGGACAGTAAATAGATACATTGCTGTGGTTTAAACAAGGTTGTATCTGTCAGAACGCCCGATAAGCTTACCAAAAAATGATGATTAAAAACCAAGAGGGGTCACGGAAAATGAATCGTCATTCACACGATTTTAATGAATGCACATTATGTTATGCATTTCTTATAACGGAATTAACCCGATAAACATTTACAGTGCAGTGAATTTAGGTAGCCTGTTGACTAATACAAAAATATTCAAAGTTATTAATGATAGGCTATACTTAACATCATTAGTCTAATTTCCCAGAAAACTTTTGTTTTACACCAATTGCAAATATTTAACTATCTTAACCTCTACATTTTATAAGGTTACAGAATAAAGCACAACGCGATATTTGAGAAGTTATATGTCCATTTTTTTAAATTCTCTGGACACAGCGTGATAACACGCTTCATTACCAAACACAACATGCAGAAACATCATTTAGAGGTTGGGACTTAAATCAAGTTAAATGTGTAAGCTACGACGTGGGAAGTTATCAAAAATTGACAATTGAAAATTGATGATCTGTTCATTACACCGAACACCCACAAATACAGGTAACGACTACTAAAGAAAATAAATAATATTGCTATGTTTTGTTTTGTGACTAAAAAGGCTGTCGGCTTATTTTCGTCAGCTGCTCATGGAAACTGCTGATTTTACAAACAAGTAGGCTATAGATTTATTTGAAAATATATTATATACATTATTCTACAACCTAAACAACAACAATAACGCGCACAGTTGCGGGTGCAGTATATAGCCTAAAGTAAGCACAAATAGGGCTACATTTTAGCACTTTTCAGTACTTTCTTGTTTCTATTTCGCGCGGTGTTTTAGATCTAATGAACTCTAATGATTAGATTTGAGCTCGGTAAACCATAACACTTTATTAACGATCTGCAAAAAGTACATCAGATTATTTAGTTCAAAATCATACTAAAACAAGATAGATCTACTAAACTGCCGCCTCGACATGTTCATCTATAGGCCTGTATGCCACATCACTTTTGAGTGTCCGACTCAAACAACTTTTCTTGAAATAATTTTAAATCTTTGTGAATTCTTCATTATAGATGTGTAAGATTTTTTAAGTTGTTCTTTTTTATGTCAGATTTGACCTTCAATGCTTTGCATGGTGATAACTTCACTTCGTTTTTATTAGTTAGTGCATGACTTGAATCATACAACGAAAGATAGATTTTTTTTTTTTTTTTTCAGAATGCAAATGAGGGTTTTTAGTTACTTAAAGTACGTGTACTTACAGTGTAGTTACCCAAGGAAGTACTGGGTAATATAAGGTAACTACATGGGTTAAGGTTATAGTTTAGGGATAGATTAAGGGTTAGTACCTGTTATAACCCAGTTATTTTAAATGCTATAAGTAGTACATAGTATGTACATGCGGAACAGAACTATAAAATAAAGTGCTACTGGGTTTTTTCTATGCTGTTTACTATTTAAGTAATGAATTAAAGTTCAATGAATACCATATACATGTATGTATGCATGTACGTTCATGTGTGTACTAGTGCTAGGGGTCAAGAATGTCATAATGAGTAAATCATGGGCAAATCCTAACTCTGCAACAAAGGATGTCATCTGTGGAAAACATTTCCAGTAGTCAAAGACCACCCTGCGTCAGAATTTCTTCCCTTTATGTCGAAAAGCCTTGGTGAATTCCTTTCATCCTGAACTGATATTGACATTCTGCCAAAGGGTTACAGGCATTCCTATTTTTGCATTTCCCTTGATATAGCTTTTCCATTTCCGGCAAATCTTTTAATATCTTATCCATTTCTGTTGCTTCTATTCATAGACTCTCCAAGGTAGTCTTCATTTCTATTTTTAACGTTCACCCGCTACGGTCTTATCCTCGCTATCATGGTATCTTTATGTTCATCTCTATGGCCGTGTGTGGTTTATGGCCAGAAGTCTTACGCTCACTGCTCTCTGTTTTCAGACGCTGAATGGATTGCCCACAGTGAACAGTTATGTCACAGCTCCCAGCATCCATCCTTCCCACCCTCCCACCCAAGTGTCACCCTACACGGGGTACAGCGGCACCACGTCGGCCTATGTGACCGGCCCCACATGGCAGCCGCCCAGTGGCAGTGCTCTCTCTCCCCACAGCTGTGACATCATCACCTTCAAGAGCACGGCTGCCATGCGAGACTCCGTCCACTCGGCTCTGGGACCGTACTAGGAGCATGGGGGGGTCAAAGAGAGAACACAAGACAATAACGGAGCGCAACAACACGGAACTTTTCATCCTGGCTCTCTCTACATGGACCAATTTTATCGCTTTACGATATTTATGAAAGACTTGTCGGACGAGCCACGTACTGTTCTGAATGCCCACATTCTCTCGCACCATATCAGCATCTCGCACTTGTCTGCACAGGACAAAAAAAAGAGCAAGAGTGAGGATATGCAAAGGTCTTGCCGTCCCGATCTGATCTGAGCAGAGGTTTTACCAGTAAAGAACAGCACCAGTGGTGTGCAGTGCACTTGGTCTGATAGTGGTGGCCATTCCTCATGAAATTGCATCATCACTAGCCCGAGATACATTTTGGTGCTTCTCTCTGTGAATATATTGTTCTTGTATGTTTTCAAGAAAATGATTGAATAAGCAAATCTCATGTAAAACAACCAACCAGTTTGCATTTAAATGTTTTTTCAGGGTGTTCAAAATTGCTAATGTCTAGATGTTCTGCTTTGTTCCTTTTTTTGTTAAATGTTTTTGATAAAAATCACATTTTTGTCTTTTTGGATACCAGTTTCACTTCTCTAATAATGTATGCCAGAGCTCTAGGGAAAAGTTATTACATTTATTTATTAGATTGTAAGGAACGTCGAATGAAGTGCAGTTGGCACGGCTGCGGGAAGAGGAGGCATTATGTGGGACATTGACGCACATTCTGACAACAGGAGCATTCATTCATGCAACATTAATGATCAGTGAAGCTGCACACCTCCAGACATTGCACAATGAAATTGAATGTATCTTATTAAAAGAGACATGTGTAAAAACCCCTGTTCATTATAATTTTCTTTCATTATTTATTTGCCACTCATTTTATTTTTTATTTTTTTTTATCAGAAATTGATGAAGTCCTTAATGATAATATAAATATTAACTGCCTCTTTTATTACTACTACTTGAACAAATAATACAAATTAAGTGTACTAATTATAACTACTGTAAATAATAATTTTACAGTTTAATATATCCATACTTTTAATTATTATATTGTTAAACTGTTATGATGAAATAATAAAACTAAAGATTAGAGCTCATCAAAATCTTGATTCCATTAAAAAATAATGCTTCAGACAATTGTTATTAATTCAGTAGATGAATTTTATTTATATGCAGATGAACTAATAACAGTATTAATTCTTATGTGACATGAAAATTCTTGGCGAGCAGCCAGATAATGAAGGGAAAAAAAACTAGTTTTACAAAAAGTCTAAATGTGTCATGTGTTCGAATTTTTCCTCTTCCAAAAATAAATCTTTGAAGAATGGGGCAGACAAAATACCTTAATTTATTTGTTTTAATTAACTTGCTTATAATTTATTAGATTTGCAAAGAATTTATTTGAAGTTCTATATACCCACCAAGGGAAACACATGCACACACGCACACACACGTTGGGTTTTCAAGTTTTATGGGGACATTCCATAGACATAATGATTTATATACTGTACAAACTGTATATGCTATCCCCTAAATCTACCCCTCACAGAAAACTTTCTGCATTTTGACCAAAAAAAAAAAAAAAAAAAAATTACTTTGTAAGATTTAGAAGCTGTTTTCCTCATGCGGACCAAAACATTTCCCCACAAGGTCAAGGATTTTGGATATTGCCATATTTGTGGAGACCCCATAATATAGGGTTTACCTGAAACACACACACACACACACTGGGTTTTTATGTTTTATGGGGACTTTCCATAGACATAATGATTTATATACTGTACGAACTGTATATCATATCCCCTTACACTAACACTACTCCTAAACCCCTAGAAAACTTTTAGCATTTTTACATTTTCAAAAAACATCACACAGTATGAATTATAAGCTGTTTTCCCCATGGGGACAAAGATTTCTGGTATTGCCATCATAGTGGGGACATTTTGTCCCCATAACTTTGGTTATGCCTGAACACACACACACTCACACACGTGCAGCAACATGAATGCACAAACTCCATTACAAGGCCTTTCACTCAGGTGTTACATGAATGGCCACACATTCCTGAGTGCTCTTTCCCCTGAGCTTTGTCTAAAATCAGAGTTGATGTGAAACGATAAGGTTAAAAGAGAAAAGAAAAGCTTATATCACTGTGGGCTGCATGTCATACTGGGACAAAGCTTTTTAAACACCCACTGCCTCCCTTTTCTAGTGGGCCAAAACAAAAACAAATGAAAGGCACTGCATTGAACGTTTTGATTTTTTTTTTTTTTTATGTTACAAACAGAACAAAATACTTTATATTCAAGACCCCAACCAATACAAACACACCACCTCCGTGCCGAAAATCCACAAACACACACTCTCAGTCCCTAACATACGATACATGCAGTCCCCATATGTTGCAGTGCAAACAGTCCTTCTGGCAGGCACTACTGCTGATTTGACTTGGAAAACACTTTCACCCCAACCCCGTGGTCACGGACCGTTGCATCGGGATCGAGGTGCTGTTTTGAGCACACATAAACCACCAAAAAGGCAGACAAGAAACCACCACACATAGAGGCCATCACATGTCACAATGAGCCAGACAAACTCCCCAGCTTTGAATGCCATTTTCCTATTCTGATGCCATCGATACGGACGTTGACTTTGCTGACAATACAAATGCATCGACTGGACGGACATATCACAGCCGTTCATTAAATGCAGGGTCAACAGACGTTAAAAAAGCTCACAACACAAGGGCGAACACACAGAGAACACGGCGAGACCAGCCTATTCAAGGAAAACACGGCACTTTGGTCCATTCCAATTGGGAGTTTGACACATACAGAACTGTACAGTCAAAACATGGCGATTAATCGAATTTAAAAATCACTATGACGGGAAATTAAATAGAAAAAGTGTATTTTTTTAAGGCGGTGCTGCACACGTACAGTCGTGACAGGAGGAAACATGACAAACACCTTAATCTTAAAGCCACCATTGAAACGGAGGAAAGTGAAAACACACTTGCTCACGCGCCCACATCTGTTTAGAATTAATTCCTATGGAAAGTCAAGTCAAATGTCACATGGTTATCTTAAGCTGACTGTGTGCAATCAGGCTGAAGACAGGAGCACGGAGCACGGTAACACTGCACAGGGGCTGCGGGTGGACCGGGCCGAGGTGCGAGCCTCACTTTAAAGGCCGGCTGACCATAAGCAGACTGTTTTCCTTCGTGTACTAGAACTAGTATGTTTTAAACGCTCAAAGGTAAGCACCAGTTTCTGCTCGTTCTTCTGGTACAGCGAATCTCTGGCTGCTCAACACCTCGCAATCTGCATTCATAATAAAGAAACAGCAAACAAAAACATCAAGCGAAAAATTTTAATGGAGAGAAAGGTTAGGGGATTATATAACAAAAGACTAAATGATCTGATATGTCGCTTCAAATGACTCGGAAAAAGGTCTTAAAACATTTAGCGAAAAACTATGAGTATAGTCTGAAAATGCGTCTGGTTTCGTTAGACTTTGGTGTTTTAGAGAAGCTTTAAAAGAGCGTTGAAAGGACTGACAAGCAAACGACCAATCAAGAGCTGAAGCGGAGGATGAGAGCCTGAGGTGCAACCCAGACTGAAGAGGAGTGTAACAAATGCCAAATGCCTGTCTTTAAGTCAACAGAGTTAGATAAAACATGACCTTTAAAAGAGAAGGAGGGAAAAGTGAACTGGTCAGGGTGGATTTTAACGGATGACATTGTTTTAACTTATCCAACAAGTTATCTTTAAGCGACACAGAGCTAGAAGAGTATGTGAACAATATGAAATGTCTTTCCTGACAAGGCCACAGCGCTTCATATTTTTATTATGACGGCATCGAGAGGCCATCCTGATTTTGTCGAATTTATTTGCATTTTTCAGTTTTGTTGTTTCAAGTTGTGCTGAGCTATGATGAATCAGCCTGAAGGCCAGGAGAGATGAGTGAGAGTGAGTGTCTTGGCTCATGACGCTGTATGATGACATACTGGATTATGAAGAAAGAAAAAAATTAGAGAGAGAGAGAGAGAGAGAGAGAGAGAGAGAGAGAGAGAAAAACAAATCAGTGATTGTCACCACAGAGATTCCTCCCCCACTGTAATCTGTTATTACCAGTAACAAGGAATTACAAGTTACAAACCTCAAAATACAGATGATTTCAATTCAACAGCAAATGAGGGCCAATGGTTATGGAAACCCTTGAAAAATATGAGAATTTTTTTAATTGTCCAGTCCAGGCCTAGGAAATAAGTCATGGAAATTCATAAAATCCTGAAAAGATTTTCTTCTTTTTTTTTCACAAGGTAAAAACATTTAATCTGCTAGCAAATGATTATTAGTTTTTACAATCTTCCTCCAGAAGTTAGTCATTTTACAATGAAAGAGTTTTATTTCCAAGGCACCAACAAACAGTTCCACCGATTTATCGTAGTTCAGGAGCTTTTATTAGCAAAACACAGCCATTACATGAATAATTTTAACCACTTTGGGATTTAAGACCTTATAATTGCTGTTTTACAATAATTTTTTATCACAAAATGATTTTGAAATGACAGAATACTTCAGTTTAATTTGAATTTACATAATTCAATTAGTGCTTTTGTCTAAATTTGCCAATTTAACTTTGCCTAGGTAAGATATGCTTAACATATTTTGAAGTGTCATTGCAAATGTTGTTTGCACTCCGAGTTTGAAACATTGCTAGAGTTTGACTTTGAGAGTATTGGATATTCTGTTCTCAGAAATCCAACATAGAACAAATTTACAAACTAAATCTAATAAAGTCACAGTCCTCAGTTCACCATCCAAAGACAGGAGACGGATCCCTCAGGCTTCAGTAATTCAGTATTAAGTCTTAATTTAAGTTAAAAATGAGGTGCTATATCTATTTGGTATTTTCAGTTAGGGAGTGTAGAGCTGGTTACTATGCTGGCATGTGGACAGGTAACTCTCAAATATGTTCTGTTATAAGTGTTGGAATGTCAAGTATAGATTCAGGGAGTGACTCTGTGGTTGTAAAGCATTAATTGTGGAGAGTCTACATGTCACATGTCTGATGAACTGTGATTTTGATAGAGGTAGGTTGATTGCTGAGGAACAGGCATGGCATTCTGTTCGATAGACCTGGGGACGATGGACTAAAGACTTGATGGTGATGTGCAGATTATCACCAGTTCTTCTGCAACCAGCCAGATACATATTCATAAACCAGCAGCATAACTGCGCCTCCTATATTCAGAAAGTAAATGTCAATTAATGGTCATGGATAATTGTCAAATGTTATAGGGATAGTTCACTAAAGATTCAATTTCATCATTTACTCCCCCTTATTCCAAACCTGTATGACTTCCTTTTTTTCCACAGAAAACTATATATTTTGAAGAATTTTAGTTGCTAAACAAGTTTTGGGGAAAACTGGCTTCCATTGAATGGACAAAATATTTTCTTTTATGTTCCACAGAAGAAAGGAAGTCATACAGATTTGGAAAGACATGAGGGTGAGTAAATGATGATAGAATTTAAATTTTTGGGTGAACTATACCTTTAATATAGGAAAACTATACACTAATTTATGTTACCTGGTCCAAGCCTCATTATCTTGGGTATCAGTCCTTTGTATAAGGCAAGATATCTGCAGAAATAAAATGTTAGACAGTTACATTTACTATAAATGAATGATGTATAGTTATAGCCCGTATGACTTGCTTTTTTCTTTGGAACACAAAAGGAGAAATTCTGAAAAATGTTAATGCTGCTCTTTTCCATACAGAACGCAGTGACTTCAAAAAGCAAATTAGAGCATCATAAAAATAATCTATACTACTTGTGCACTATATTTAAAGTAATGGACTAAAATTTTAATAGCTACAGTACTTAAATGTCAACAACATCAAATGCAATTGGTTCTCACAAGGCAAGTTTGAAAATGCTTTAATTTAGGCTTTTATTCACACGCATTTACATAGAGCTCATCAATACGGTAAACAGAAGCTCAGTCATACTTGCTTGACACGTGAGAACAGACCTCGAGTTCTTGAGGAAGCTCAAACGTGGTTGGGTGACACAAGCAAGCACGTTTGAGCTTCCGTTTACCATATTTGATGTGCATATAGATTACTTTTACAATCCTTTATGAACTTTTTGAAATGTCAAAGTTTTGGTTGAATTGACATTCAATGGAGGGAAATTTCTCAGGTTTGATTAAAAATATCTTTCTTTGTGCTTCTAAGATGAACAAAAGTTCTGTGGTTTTGATTGTTATGTTTGATTCCTGTTTGGAGCTTGAAATTCACTTCTTTGTAAAGAGCAGGATAAACATTTTCTTTTGTGTTCCTCTGAAGAAATTCGGTCGTACAGGTTCAGAACGACACGAGAGTGCATAAATGATGACAGAATTTTCATTTTTTTGCTAATCTATCCATTTAAGGTACCGTACCATGCAGTGGAAATGCGCCATAAGTGAGCCGTACCGAACCGAGCCGTACCGTACCATGCAGTGGAAAAGCGCCATAAGTCAACTCTCTCTCTCAGGGTCGGTCTGTCTGTGAAGCTGGATCAGGTATAGTGCAGTAATAGCTGTTCTAGTTGTGTACCTGCCCTAATGCGTTCAAGCTGATTTCTGGCAGTGGGCCTGGCCGTCTCCCTGTCCCAGCCTCTGTCCTCTGCTTGTGCTGGTGTTAATAAGGCTTGAGCCACTTCCTCTCTGCCCCGCTGTCTGATTAGACTGACCCGCTGAGCGCCGCGCGCCTCGTTAGGACCTGCTTAACGACGTCTCCCATAGGGACCACTAATTAGCCAGGACTGTGTCGTGTTAGAGGGCTGGACAGGATGGGGTACCCTCTCAGCACCCCTAAAACTAAAACAGCTTCAGTGTCTCTCTCTTTATTACAAGCACACAAGATCAGGCCTCAATTCCCTGCCTCTAATAACAAACGAGTTGCCGTTCCCTTTGTACAGGGTGAACGGGGCCAATCAAGGCCCCGAAGAGCCATAAAACTACTGATTCTCTCACAGCTTCCCATGAGGCCTGTCAATTCAGAAGGAGAGAGAGACAGAAGGACGCTATGGGCACTATTAGGGTCTCCGCTATAAGAAACAACAGCTCACGTTAGAATCAACACGGTTTTTCAATGAATGTACGCAAGTTACATTAGAATGTCAGCTGATCCTAAAATCCTTAAATGCCTATTTAAGCAATTGTTCTAATTCTTTTTTTTCTGACTCTTTTTTTCTTCAAATATCAATACACAGTAAAACATTAAAAAAAAAATTATAATAATGAAAGGTTATGCCGCATAATTGTAACTCCCTGTAATTGTAAAACCTTATATCATAATTGAGCCTTATATTATTAGTAGTATAGTATAATATAGTAAGGAGAAATGGAATAAATATAATAAACATATTAACCCATATCCAGTTTATAGGTTCATATCAAGTGTCCACTAAAAAAATTAGTTTATGTAATATAAATACATCTAGACAAAAGAAGTGACACAAAGTACATTAGTACTAATTTCTACATTTTGTCTTATTCCTGCATATAGCTCAGAAAAAAAAGACAACATAATTACACTGAGATTTAGAGGTTGCTTAAATATGCCGGTTGTCAAAACTTGCCCTCTTGTCCCCTGTGGGCAGAGGATAAACACAGAATGTTGTGTAATTTTTCTTGTAGGTGAACCTCGTAGCAGTTGTGGTTGGTTAAATATCCCCTGTCGGGTGTAATTCTGACACCTGTAGTTGTTGTGTGATGGTGTAGACTCAGGCCTTACCCTTCTTCACGGTACACAAGGCCCATGGTCTGAAAGCAGCTACGGTACTTGATCTCCCCTGGAACAGGCTGAGGACCCTGTATACGGCTTTTAGCGACATCAAAAGGAATGTTCACACAGGACGAGACTGTTCCTGAAACCAAACCGATGGCAAATTTCCTCATGAATTCCAGTCGAGGGTCCTGGCATATGGACAGAGAGATAAATTCAAGGTAAAGAGAGTGAGGGCTTTTGTTTATACAATGAATAATGACGATCAACACACATTTTTCACATTTTCTAGTATAAAAGTTGACTTTTAGATGTAAAGTTTGAGGAATACTCAAACTTTAAAAGTTAAAACTGCACTTGTGGGACAATGTTGATTACCACAAAAAAAGGACTCGTCCCTTAAAAAAGGGTTGTAAAATTGGATATAACTACACAGGAAAGGCTAACAAATGATTTTTTCACACTAAAATAATTTTAACATGCATATTGTTTTCATCAGTGCATATTGTTTTCGTCAAATGCATATTTGTTTTCATCCATTGTAAGTGCCTCACTTTACCTCAAATTTTTGCTTTTATTAAAGAAAGGGACAAGGTACAAGCCAAAATAAGTTTTTGTGCTATCAACATTATGCCACAAGAGTTGTCAATTGCCTTTAATGACAAATACAACAGTAACTGTTTGATGACAGTTTTATAGATAGAGCCATAAAATTCAAAATTTTGAGATAACACTCTAGTTGATACGAAAATGCAAATGAACAAACACAGAGACAAACGTAAAGCAGATAAAAGAGCTAATAAAGAGAGATATGAAAATGGAGATGGAAAAAAAACGAGCGAGGAAGGAGTAAAAAAAAAGAAGCGAGAGAATACGAGAGCTGAAATATAAGCTCAGATCATTTTATGGTAGCGGGGCGCAGATTAGCGTTTCATTAGAAGAGCGAGGCTCTACAATTGGCTGAAGTGGGTCATGTGACCAAGGGCAAACTTTGGGAGAGGATTTATAAACACAGTCCATGAAGGCAGACTGGGAGGCATATGGGGGCAATTTGGGTAATTGGGCTGCGACTCGACACTGGCGTATTACTGTACCAAAAGAAGCCCGAACCAGCGCAGCTCTGACACCTAATTGGCCAGGATATTTTTTACAAATGACAGAAGCCCAGCAGCGACATGCAAGATCGACAACTAAACCTGAACATCGCATTGTATGGGAGGAGCATGGCTGTGCAACAACAGTGCTCCGCCTTAAGTATAGCTTCGACACCAAACACTCCCTTCAACGACATTACATTTGCAGCACACTGTCCCGAATGCTCACAGAAATGAGTCGTCGGTTTCACAGCAAATGCTCCTTAAATCTTGAAGTCTGTGTGGGTTGATGGATTGATACCCCTGGAGAAGGATCATTGATTTGGATCCTAATCCCAATAGAATGACTGGATTCTTTGAAAATAGATTGGAAAAGTAGAGGCTCATACCTAAAAAGCCATACACTTCCCTGAGATTATTTGCAAAAGACAGTCAAATCAGGGTTGGTGAGCTCTGCCCTTTCGCATGATTGAGCGCTGGAGGTTTCTGGCTTCTCAGGCAATGACGATCTTAGCACCAGATGAAGGGGGAATACAAATCTTCAGTAGGACTTCAACTGTAACTCTCCCCCCAACAAATACCTCAGTCTGCTTCCAATTAGTTCATTTGAGTAAATCTAATGCTCCAGTTTATACATGTGGAGCAGGCGTATGGTAACGTTTCCATTAAACAAAATTAACTTTTGTTTGGGAGTTGAGCCCTGCCGGATGTGTAATCTGAACCTTTGAGGATGTGATGGAGAGCAAACAGGGAAGGTATTAGTGAGGTTTATCTTAGCAGCTCCTCTCCTCCTCCCTCTCACTCTGGTAATGTGCATGACTGATCCCTCCTTTAATTCGCCAAGTTACATGTTCAGTCTTCAGCCTGTGGATGCGTATTTAAAAAAAAAGCTTTTACTTTTAGACTTGGATCTCAAATGAAAAAGTTCTGAGATTAACATATATTTTACACTCACTGTAGTTTTCGAGCTATGAAAACAACTTATTCATGTGACGTGAACACATGAGAAAGATAAATATGGGTCTTTATTTATTATGTATATGTAATATGCATATAAAATAAAGAAAAAATTATTAAGGAAATTTGACATTTCTGTTTGGACAGAATCTGAAAAATATTCTGTTTTCAATATAGATAATGTCGTCCTATACTGAAAAGATATGTTAAAATTAACAGGATTCTTATAGGTGCCGCCTGAATTGTTTGAGAAATGTATGTGGTGATAAATGGATACACAAAGTTTCTCACTAAACGGGAGGTCACACTAGACTTTGAGCACTCAAAATTTCTTTAGACACCACAACGGTCACGATATGATGTCACGCTCTGCAGCATTTAAAAAAAAATAAAAAATTCAACATATAACAAATAATAATAAATCCAAAATTACAATGTACTACACTTTCCTGCAATGCTACAAACCTGCAGCTTTAAAGTTTGTTATTTTAATTCAGCTAAGAGTTTACATCGTGATATATCAATCTTCTATTGAATACACGTCTTCACTTGATATGAATTTACAGGTCAGAGTTCACCAAACTTGATTTTTGGAATGCAGCTTACGTTCCCAGACTTCATCATTTGCATTCATATCAATTGCAGTTAATGAAACAAAAAGTGTATTGTGACCACCCCTTAATATGTTGTACTTATATGTACAGGGCAACTTGTATCCAAAAAGGACTTTTGCATGTTTATGAATGTGTGCATGTTTCCACTAAACATTTAGGGAAAACTTAATTTTGTTTTGTAACACCCACATTTCTTTTAATAGATATGCCTGCATTTCTGCATTATGTCACTTGTAAAAAGCTGCTTTCACAGTATGGTCAAACATATATCTCATTCTTTGTTGTAAGGAAAGCTCTGCAGATGACACTTGAATCTGAGTTTTTGTCAATATAGTTAACATCAGTTGACCATTGACTTTCACTGTATGAGCAAAAATAATTTAAACATTCCTCAATAGATCTTTTTTTAGGTTGTGCAGAAGAAAGAAAGCTATACAGGTTTTGAACAACATGAACGTCAGTAAATAATGACATAATTTTCATTTTTGGGAGGACTGTGCCTTTAAAGGAGAACTTGGTAACTTTTTTAACTTAATAAAACTGTCTAGAAATCATTTGGATGGTTAAACAACCTGTTCTGGTGATATTGGTGACTTTCCCCGCTCCCCCCAGCGTTCCCAGGCGGAAAACCAACCTTGCAACTTGCGCACTGCCGTCCCGGCAAAGTGAAATTGGAAGTCTCGTGAGAACCGAGAACGAGAAGAGAACGAGCGCGAAACACAAATTGCTTTACGGCAATTCGACATAAACACACACGCATGTATGATGTATTACCAGATGACCCACCTCGGTAGACATAGCTCCACACGATACAGTTGGCTTGCTCCGATCAAAACAAACGCACATGAGCAGCGGTAGAGAGGGGGAGGAGGCCGCCGCAAGTGAGTTTTTTACGACTGTGTTGTGAAATATACGCCCCCCCACAGCTGTAGGGGGAGCTCGTGGGGAAAACATGCGACAACAAAAGGGAAAATCAGCGAAGAAGTGACTAGAGTTCGCTAGAGTTACAGAGTTCTCCTTTAAGTGTCTAAATAGTTTTTTGGGGACACTGTATCTGCCTTTGTTTACCTGACTGGCAGGTATGGCATCTTTAACGTTGAAGTAGAAACCAAAGTAGATCATGTTGAAAATGCCATGCCGTCCAAGGGTGGAGGTCAGGCCCTTGTTAAGTCCACGGAGGCCAAAGCCGTCTGCGTTTATAATAGTTCTGGCCTGTTCAAATGTAGAGGGTTGCTGCATGGAGAAACACAGAGAGCAAAAACATTAGCACCCTCAAAATGAATGACCAAGACATTTTGTGACAAGACAAAGGCAAAAACAATACCAAAACGACAATTAACAGCTGTAGCCTCTTACCACTTTGAATGAATCCCTGTTGGCCTGTAGGCTCACTTTCACTACTTCAAATGGATTTACAACCAGTGCCTCGGTTAACCCTGACCCCAGGCCAGCCACAGAGAGAGCCTAGCATATTGAAGCAGGCAGAATTACATCACTAGAGAACAGGACGCCACATGACAAACGAGAAAGACACAAAGACTAGTGAAAGTCGTTTTGTGGTTAATTCAGAACAGACGAAAGGTATGTCACACAAGTCTCATAACTCAAAGGAACAATGCTACTGTGACACTTAACCTTTCAGAAACGTGTTTGTCCAGACGCAGAGGTTCATTTATTTGTTCATTCAAATAAATGAATGAAACTGCCAGCGTCAATCATTCGCAGGGGTTAGAAAGGAAACGCAGACAGGAATCAAAGATGAATGAACCGGCTCAGACAAAATGATTGAGACAAAGATAAATTACTTCATATGTTGCAATAACAGATCAACTCAACTGTATGATGGAGCAAATGGTTTCATATTTTCATATAAAAATGAAAAGAGGCATCGACTCTACCCCAAATTAACAGCAGCGTTCACTGTAACATAGTTTTGATTTAGTCATACATTTTTTTCTACTTTGATGAAAATGTAATTTTAGTTTAGTTAATATTTTGCCACACCATCCATCCATCTATACTAAAATGGCACAATTTTAATGTATGAAAATAACGTTTTAGTCGACATATCAGACATGCAATATATTGCTAATCAAATACACACACACACACACACACACACACACACACACACACACACACACACACACACACACACACACACACACACACACACACACACACACACACACACACACACACACACACACACACACACACACACACATACATATATATATACACATACACACACACACACACACACATATATATATATGAAGAGTTCAGATGCAAAAGCCTCTAAATGCCATCTGAAATTTTCTTATAGAATGATCATTTTTATCAAGCTCGTATATTTAAATTCAATAATTTCACTTAAATGGCAATGAAGATTACCTATTAATTGTCATTTAAGTGGAATTACTGAACTTAAATATACGAGCTTGATAAAAATGATCATTCTATAAGAAAATTTCAGATGGCATTTAGAGGCTTTTGCATCTGAACTCTTCATATATATATATATATATACATACACACACACACACACACACACACACACACACACACACACACACACACACACACACACACACACACACACACACACACATATATATATACACATAGATCATGTCATATTTATAATATTATATACATATATACATACAAACACAATATATATTATATCATGCTCTATTTATATAATATATAATAGTTATTTCTTCCTAACATCAACTGAACTGAATCTGAATCAATTTAATCAACTAAATCAATTTAAATAAATGTTTTAAGTAATTATAATTAATCAATTAGCAATTATTTATAATTAATCATGCAGATATGTTTTATGTAGATACACTTAATCATTAATTCGAAGAGATTAATGTTGCTATTAAAAATGACTAAATGTGCGGTTGGGTTTTACTTTTATGATTTCCATTCAAGCACTTGACCTGTATGTCAGCAGGCTTCAGGCCTACTTTAAGAGTGACAAAAGAGATCTTTGAGTGTGTTTGTTTAAGGTGAGCTGGGGATAGTACACACCCACACCCTCGATTAATACCTCTGATGATTACACTCACACATTTTGTCTTTTTGTGTTTGTGTATGCGTAGCCATGTATACATGCTAGTGCATACATACACTGCAAGACAGTGTGAGAGCTTTATTACTCATTTCTCAAAACCGGACATCTCCTTGACCGTGTTTACAGAGCCAGCCATCCGCTCTTTCTATTCTTATTTGTCATATTTCTGCATACATCTGAATCAATCATACCAGTCACTTCATCTGGGCCGGGGGGGGAGGAGCCACAGCTAAATATCTCTCTTGAATTCACTTACAGCTGTGCAGACGCTCTCACTCATCCTCTCCGCCTCTCACACACTCCATACATCACTCTTTCCAGTGCCTGTGGGCTCTGTGTGGATTGACATCTCTAGCTAGTGGGCGGAGACAGGTGTGATTGATAAGGCAGGTGAATGTTTTGCTCGACGAGGCTGTGGATTCGGGATTTGCCCCGGGCTCAGTTGTCAAGCCTGCTGCCACACTGATAGACTGCTGTCAAAGTAATGGGCTATCTCTCATATGCCTCGCTGAGCAGCATTTGTCTCGATTACACCTCGGTCCCGCTGCCAGCACGCCATGTAATGAGGAGAGTGCTTCGCTTGACTGTGAATGTGATTGTGTGTATAGTATCAATAACTGTGTGTGTGTGTGTATCTCACTTGTATCAGATGACTTACCAGGCCGGGTGATAAAGGAGTAAAGCTCAACAGCTTCTTGTACTGCTCAAAGGTAAAAAACTGCAAAGAAGATCGGGACAACCTGTCAGGAAGTGTTTTCAGACGCTACATGCATTCACATACATGCACGCAGATAAGATGAATGCTCACACCCAAAGCAAACACAGCTCAAGAACACTAGAGCTGTCAACATGACACTGCGCAAATATAAATGCACACATAGACGATGGCGTATAATTCTTTATATTAGTAAAGCTTTGCTCAGCTTGACAGACATTAGATCATAAAACATTGAGTAAGACTGATGGATGCCAGGGCCTGTATAGTACACCAAGCCTGTTTAGTAGCTTTAAATCAACATATATGGAGCGTCAAGTAAATTCATAGATCAGTGTTCAAGGAATTGAAAATTCTGTCATCATTTACTCACCCTCATGTCGTTCCAAATCCGTCTTACAAAAGGATTTAAAAAAAATATCCTGGCCACTCTTTCAATTAAAAGTGAATGAGGACGGGGGCCGTCAAGCTCCAAAATGACAAATGTAGCATTAATAAAACTTTAAAATCTTCTCATGTTATACAATAGCTTTTTCCAGGTTTTTTCCCTGAATAGGTTGATCTGGTTCACTGAATAATTTGTTCACAAGTTGAGTCAGCTGAGTCAATGATCTGTAGCAGTTACAGTATATAAGAGAAAAGATTTTCAGTGGATAACAGCTTACATTTCGGTCCGTTCGACACAAAGCTATAGTATGGCGTCAGAAGACTTGGATTATGCCAGATGAATTATATGGTCTACCTTTATGCTGCTTTTTACCAGTATATTATTCAAAATGTCTCTTTATGTGTTTCATGTAGGAAAGAAAGTCAAATGGGTTAAACGACATGAGAATAATTACATGATGACATTCACATTTTCATGTGAATTTTAAGGTGGACAAACCCTTCATGGTAAACTGTTAAAGCTTGTTGAGTCTACAAATCCAGGACTTTTCAATAATGGAATTAAACCCCTTCCAGATGTTGTTTTAGATTAGAAAAGTGAGACATTAATGTGCTCGCCCTCCTTTCAGACACCCATAACCAATGGCCTAAAGCCACAGTAAGTGTTCATATAAACTCAAGAGTGCACCAACGGCCTAAAGCCACAGTAAGTACTCATCCAAACTCAAGAGTGTATATATGTACTGTTTATACATGATACTAAAGTGAGGCCGGTAGCAATCTCTGGCCATGTAGGTCAATATTGGGAGTTTTCAACAGCAAACACATGTGGCATGAATACAAACATAGAGAGGGGATGAGTGTTTTTGATCCTCCTGGATAGAGCCGGTACATTGAGGGCAAATGTGGTCTGTGTGTATATGTTTACACTCGGAAGGCCAGGTTGCAAAGATCAGAGCATGTATGGTTTAACTGATGAGTTTAAGCTCGGAGTCAAATGTGGCTCCTGTTACCTTCACTGCTCTCTTTGGGGTCTCGGCCAAAATTGGGGGAAGGATTCCCTTGTAGAAGCCATACACTCTGTTGAGAAAAAAAGACGTCACTTACTGGAGTTTGAGACACATGATAAATAAATAAATATTTATGGACATGCAACATTTAAATGTCTATTTGTCCAATTAAGTATGCAGTAAAGAAACAAACGGAAAAAAAACTTTTTGGGTTTTTTTCAAATATTGTTGTGCTGACTGCATTCATCAAACTTAACTAAATGGTTAACCAAAGGGGAAAAAAATCAAACTACATTTAGACATTTTGGTAACAGGTCAGCAAAAAATGGTCACCTCATATAAAAAGAACAGAAAATGAAAAGCTTAAGCACCTACTTTCACTATCACCATTGGCATAACATGCTGATAAAGCAGACTGTGAAAAATGTTGTAGCAGTGCGTTTGCTGTTTAAATTTCATAAGTAATGAAAAATGTTTGCTGCATTAATTAATGGAGCAATATGGAAGCATAATTAAGACAGTGGGATGGATAATGCTCATAGTGTGTGATTATAGGTCAAATATTTTTTATAATAATAATTATTATTATTATTATTATTTTCCCCATGTCCATTAAATAAGTGCTAAGAAAAATGAAACAAAAGCACGCACATCAGTCTCAAAAGGGTGCTCGACTAAGAAACCAACAAGTAGAAAATATAAAGTCGGCAACACCTAAGCTCCAAAATGATCAAAAATATTTATTTTCAAGACAGCTATCACATAGCGTATGTTACGTTTCGAGCACGCAGGCTCTTCATCAAATAAGTGCTAACATAAAAAAATAAATAAAAAAAGTAAACTTCTTTAGCTGTTAAAGTTAATACTAAATACTAATAAGTTAAATATAGGCTTAACTCTAAAAAAGATGGTTCTTTAAAAGTTCTTTACACGTAGTAACAGTTCTATTTAGAACCGTATCGTCCTGAAGAACCCTTCATATGCTGAAATGGTTCTTTAGAGTTCAGGGTTCTTTATTCCCGCCTTTTTGTTTTTCAAATCTGTAACTGTCAAAGCCTCCTCATTTCTGATTTTCTGGAACTCAGCTATACAACACAGACTGTCAACATGCTCTCAACAGGTAAATTATTTAATTCTTAAAATGTCAATAAATTATAACCTTAAAAATGTTAACAATAATTTCCTAACAATCATGTCTTTTTCTCTTTTTAGTTTAACAAACATGTAGTGTGAGCAGCTCTGTTCAGTTGAGGATACTCATCTTCTCTTCTCCACAAAGTAAGTAACATATATGGAATTTATGATCCATATTGTTAGATTTTTTTTAATATGACTTTATGCCGGAACATACCCAGTCACAAAAAAACATTAAAGCTATCCCATAACTTTATATCACTTTTTCCTTTTAACATGGTAAAGGGCTCATACGGTCCATTTTTGCTAATTTTGGCCTTCATGAACATGTTTTTACATAATCAAATGGAAGAGATGTAACTCTAAACTAAATTGTATATTTCAGATTCTGTCACGTACCATAACCTCATCATCTGCAGAGAGAAACTGCCACTCAGAATACACACATAATGAAGGACGTAAAGACATCATAAAGGATTGTGAAGATATTTCACTGGAACTTGGTCTTCATTACATCTATATCGTGTTCAATGTCAATTGTTATTTATTAATGTATTCAACAACTGTACTGTAGAGGACTGTCATTTTTCCGACAATTTGCCATGTCAATAAAAAATAAAAGTAGGTTACCTAATTTACACAATATGCTGGTTTTTTTTTAATGTAAAACCCAAATAGAGGCAACGAGATATAATAAGACCAGGCAGATAGAGGAATAAAAAACTATATTAATACATAATATATAAAAATAATAGTAATAATAATAATATGAACAATATGAACAAACTAATATTAATGAAAATAAATATTGTTGAAAGGGTTATTTATAACACTATTAAGGTTCTATATAGCACTTTCAAAGCATGGTTCTTTATGGAACTTTATAAAAAGGGTTCTATTTAGCACCAAAAAGGGTTCTGCTATTGTTACAAGCTGAAGAACCCTAATTTGGTACTGTTTAGAACCATTTTTCTTAAGAGTGTAGAATTAAAATCGAGCAGATTAAAATGTAACCATTTTTTTATTTAGAGCTTTAATTAGATAAATTTGGCGCAACTGAATTTTTATCTTAATCCTTATTGGTGCAATCCATCCAATGTGTTAAGGTGGCTTAATAAGTAAATGACCAGGGGCCTATACCATGAAGCTGTTTAAGTTTAGTTTGCACCAACTCTTTTAGCGGTGACTTATAGTAACTCCACGGCTAACCTGCTCCGGGGCAGGATATGTATTGGCCTGGGTAAGAGATCTCAAACACAACTCTCTTCACAGCTTTCACTTGCACTGATAGCAAGATATTTTTCTTCTTGCTGTGTAAATGCATATCCTTGAAACTCTTCAATTTCTTAATCTTCAGCAGAAGAGAGGATTGAATCACGCTGACTCTCTCTAGCTAGAAGTGAATCCCAGTTTCTCTGTGCTTCAAGGCATGTGATTGGTTGTTCGCCACTGATGTCAAACTTTCATGTGCATGCGCTCCATGAAATTAGGATTAAAGCCTGAGTTGCCATAGGAAGTTGATGATCGGCATCATGATACCAACAAAGCCTGATTTGATTGGTTTGGTTTTGTCATCTCAAAACTGATCCCATAACCAGTTTGTTCAACTACCATCATGATACTGACTCCAAGTAGCCTAAGTCTGTTACAGAGATGTGACTAATACTATATTTACAACTATTTCCCATCCTGACCCGTGGTGCCAGGAATGCTGAATCCAACTTTGATGTGCCAATTCCCTGGAAATCCACCCCCATTATCATGCATTGAGCCCTGCTTCGGTTGTAATGCACTACTGTTTCCAGGGTACTGTTTCCAAACCAGAACAGGTTAAACTGGTCTAAACACACAAACAAGCATTTATAAATGAAAAACAAAAGGAACCAAAGGAACTACATTTCTAGGTTTCAAATGTCTAAAAAGCTTGAGACAGTCAAATCCTCTTCAGGTGTTTGTGTCAAAATGGGTGCGATTCTTTAGCTTGTACTATATAATTAATAATGAGTTCATAAAGTGTAACTGTCACAGTATTGCTTAAAAAAAAAAAAACGTAAAGGCATACTTATCAGATTTTAGAGCTAGAACTGCAAATAGAACTGTAACCCTCGACAGGTAACTGTGAGATAAGCAAATGAACACAAAACCAGTCTTTGTCTTTCAACAGCATCATTACTAATATCTTTTCTCATTTGAATCTACTATAGCCCCTATAGCACATGCGTATTACGTGTTCAGTCAACCATGCTGTAACTTCTTAAGAGAACAAAATGACTTTTTTATGTGTGACAGTCCAATATTTTATTTCAAATATTATATAGTATGTGATGGACATTGACATCCTGCTGAAGCCAACGGTGTCCAAAATAAGAGTCCGTATTTTGAGATTCCAGTCTGATCAATGCTCCTGGCCACTCTCACCACCCCTAAACGCAGACATGTGCACTTTGAGAAGCAGACATTGTTTGGAGAGCACATGTACTTTTTCTGAAGCTGAAACCTGACTCTGTTTTGCTTTCTGTCAATCTGAAAGTCAGGACAAGCCCGAGCAAGCGAAACACCTGAGCTTTTCTTTTCCCTTCTCATTCTCTCATACAAAAACTCTGCAGTATGGTAAAGAGCTAACATTTACCTAGAATTGTGTGTGTAGTTTCAGTATATGTCAAAAAGAAAAGGTCAGTCATTGGATTTATTGTTTGGTGATACAATAGGTTAGAAGGACGGTTAATGTTGATGCTTGAAATCATCAGGTTACTCTTTTTAGAGCTGTATTAGCTAAACTTTATTAAAGACTTGCTTTTATGCTTTGAAGTCCACACAGTGTCCATTTAAGAACTAAAATTAAGAAAGAGGACCATACTCTTTTGTTTAGAACTTGGTTTATCTGGAAACATAAAAAAAGAAGGATTAAATATGGTATTAAATAGGTACAGTCATAAGTATTTTAACTAATAATTTTAATCATGCAAAAACATTCTATAAAATATCTCAAATTTATCCAATGTTTAGGCCTGTCTAAAAATAATAATAATTAATAACATAATACACTTAATATTCAAATTAATCCAGTTAAACTGCTATCAATATCAATAATTTGGAAACAAATACAGTTTGGTTTGTTAACATTTATAACAATGCATCAGAAATCATAAACTAATAATGAACAATACTTTAACAGCAATTATTAATCTAGGTTATTGTTAATTTTATTTCTACATGTACAAATACATTTTTGACATTTCAAGATTAAAGTACAGTACATGCATACATAAATGAAAACTATATATATATACTATATTGTGAATGAACATGAACAAACACTGAACAATATTCATAAATTAATCTACAAAACAGTTCAAAAGTTTGGGGTCAGTAAGATGTTTTTTTCTGTTTGTTAAATTTGTTTATACTTTTATTCAGCAAAGATGGATTAAATTGATCAAATGTGTCAGTAAAGCTTTTTTATTTCAAATAAATAATTTTCTCTTGAACTTAAATATATAAAACATTTTTATAAATATAATTAAAACAGAAAACAGTTATTTTTATATTTACAATATTACTGTTTTTACTGTATTATTGCTCAAATAAATGCAGCCTTGGTGAGCATAAGACCTCTTTCAAAAAGAAATAATTTTCTGTTCTGCGAACAGTGGTGTAGATTAATACACGCTATATAAAAATGGTTGTTGAATGTTAGTTCATGATACTTAATGGATTAAATAACTGTAAAGCTTTTTTGAAAAAATAAGTTATTACATAGCTGATAAAAACAGATTAAATATGCATTACAAAAAGTGTCAATTTATTGTTTTTGAATGCAAGAATATCCCTTCGCCTGCTCTTGATAAGCACCAAGAGGAGTGATCTTTTATCTTCCACAAAAGAAAGTCACACAGGTTTGGAACAACATTAGGTGACAGAATTTTCATTTTCATTATCCCTTTAAAATGAACAGCCTTACTAATACCTATGCTTTATCATGTAAGATCCATTTGTGTGTGTGTGTGTGTGTGTGTGTACAGGAGTGTTGATACATCCCGAGAGGGGGTTGGCGAGAATGAAACAGATTTCTCAGTATCAGTTCTAGCATGTATTGATATTGAACACACGTGTGTGTGGACAGGGTGGACAGAGTAGCGTGACAGCTGCATGTGAACTTCTGTCGTTGTATTGTGAAAACATGCCCCAGTAGTCAACAGAGATGTCCTCGGCTGATTTAGTTGGGGTGTAAATATTATCGTTTCTGCAAACAGAGATGATGTGATTAGCGCGAGCAAATTTGCCCACGCCGTGACCGCCACTCCAAAACTTCTGACCCACGGCTAATTACTACGACACATCTCATCGGATGACAAACAATCTCTATTTCACCAGCATCACGATGTGTCAGGTGTCACAAGCCTCACTTGTCGGGTGAAACGGCAACAGAGAGGCATTGTGTCAAATGAAAGTGTCTGGCAGAGTGGGCTTTTGTCTGGCCGAAACGGAAGCCCCCCTCCCGTCGCCCCCCTTGCGGCGCATGCAAAGGCCGGCCGCGTGTTTCCCGGGTGTGGTCAGTCTAAGAAACATCAGGTGGTGAGATAAAGCTCCAATTTGTTACACACGCACTTAAGACCCCATTTGACTACGCCTGGTTTGACTATGCCTGAATGCCAATTTGACTCTAAATGTAAGCACGCAGTTGGACCTCATAAGCAAATGCTCACACATTTAGGTACGTGTGGGTCCAGCTGCTGGAGTTTGTATAGGTGTGATTTGTCTTTTATTTGCATCAAACCCCATTTCTTCCATTCAACTCATAGCCACATCCTTCAACATAACAAAAGGAGAGGAAGGAAATGATACATTAACCAAATTGGATATTGAGGCAAAATGTTTCATCCCTGTTATAGGGCCGACCGTCAATGAATCACAGGGCTGACGGGCAAACGTATATGGAATATTTACTTTTCGGTCTTCATCAGGTGTAAGAATGTGCACAGTTGTAATCTTATACTTCCGAGGATACGGTGGCCCGGGTGACTTTGAGCTCTACCTGTTCTGTCCCTTGTCAACAACCTGAATGCTTGATCTGCAAATATTGTCACTTGCCTCTCGAGACTTTACCCTTGACATTGGTTCGGGAAGGCACAACAGCTCCAGGCTCGTAAATCAAGGAGTGAGGAGATGAGAAGCAGGGACGTTTCTTGTGCTTTTGCTTGAAATCAAACAAGACAGAGTAAAAGGACCACAATCAGCTAATTGCCTGCAGTGATTACTGTAGAAAAAGTAGCTTGGAAACTGATCTGATCATTTGAATTTGAACTAAAGGATATACTGACATGTAATCATTTGTATACCATTAACACTATTATTTCATGAACTATTTAAAATGGGGGCAAATATATGATGACTATATTGGTTTCTTACAGGGGTTCATCATTATGTCTGATACACAACAGTATCAATACAAAATGGACATCAAATCTGCCATACTTTACTGTAGGATTTGTCTAGTGAATGTGGATCATTTCAGGGTACGCTTAAAACCATAAAAGATAAATATGGGTCTGTATGAATCATATATATAAACGTTTGGAGACATTAATAATTCTCTAATGCTCATCAAGACTGCATTTATTTGATAAAAAATACAGAAAAAACTGTAATATTGTGAACTATTACAATTTAAAATAATGGTTTTCTATTCTAATATACTTCTAATAAAATATCATTTATTTCTGTGATGCAAAGCTGAATTTTCATCAGCCATTACTCCAGTCTTCAGTGTCACATGATCCTTCAGAAATTATTTGACCGGTACTGAAAGAGAAATGTATGTAAAGGAACATAAGCCTTTTATAAAAAATTTTTACGTTTACAGGAAACATTTATACAACATTTCTTTTTGGAAACTGGTTGTCTGAACATAATCAGAACCTTCAAAAGAAGGTACTATAAAGATATATCACCAGATATATATTTTATGCATTTCATGTACATGTATTGTATTTTTAATAGATTAGTGGACGTTTCCACAAACACATTAAACAGCACAACTGTTTTCAACAATGACAGTAATAATAAGAAATGTTAAAAGCAGCAACAAATCAGCATATTATAATGCTTTCTGGATCATGTGACACTGAAGACTGGAGTAATGATGCTGAAAATTAAGCTTTGCCATCACAGGAATACATTACATTTTAAAATTTAAAATTGTAATAATATTTCACAATATCAATGTTTTTACTGTATTGTTTATTTAAAAAATGCAGCCTAGGTGAGAATGAGATTTCTTTTAAATCTTACAGAACGATAGTGTAAACTTACTTAAGAGGCATGCTTACCTGCTGCTAAAGAAAATCTATAAATCGCTGACCAAGACATACTGTAAAACAATTATGCACAATCAAGCATTTTAAATATGTGATCTAAAACTATTAGTACTGCCGTTCTATGATGATTCACACATGCTACATTATGACGCAAGTGAACGTTCATAACATTTCAAATAGACTCCGAGCCAATTCACAGATGGATCTCCAGCTCTGAACTAATTGGTGTGTGGAAGCCGTAGGGCTCGGGTTTCTACCGCACAGAGGGGAAGACCAAAGCAAAATATGGACCGAGAGTGAAAGTGCAATGCTGGCCCATACAGCAAGAGCATGTTTATTTTCAATAATAATTCCACAACAGTAACTCCCACCACCATTTGTGTAAATTAAAACTAAGTGGTTCAGCCTGGGGCTGATCACGCTACCGGCTACTGTGTGGCGATCCCAGCCACAGCACAAACAGACGGAGGGTGATAATTGGTTTAGAAGAAAGAAGAGCCATAATCTGCAGGGGAGGCCTGCGGGATGCAGCCGATGACAGCCCCGCCGAGAGCGAAAACTGGTGTAGGATCTCACACTGTCAGCGTCACCTAGGACCGCACGCGCACATATATTTTCACACCTTGCTGCGGATCAGCTTTAGATCCACTGTAAAGCTGTCATCTAGCCATAAACAGAGCTTTCTTTCAAGTCTGCACACTGTCTAGGATCTGACACGTGCCTCATGTTGTGTGCTGGAGGGAGGGGAGGAAAAACTGAAAGGAAGGGAGGGGGTGAATGGATGGTAGAAATAAAAAAAAAGAGGAGAGAGACAGAAAAAGATAAATCTCTGCTTTAAGCGCACTACGTCATATGTGTGATTTCCTAGGAACAGAGGCAGTTAACACGACACATGTGGAGCTTGCCACTGCCAATGCAAAATATAAACCTATGACTTCACTTGCTTGTCCGAGATTGACATACTGCGTATTCTAGGGCAGGTGGGATTAAAGTTTGTGATTTTTGTACACCAGGTTTATTACTTTAACAAAGCTCAAAACATTCCCTGTCACCTGGCGTATGTTGTTACCATGCATTCAACAGACATGTGTGCATAGTTTACACTAAATACATGCTGAAAACAGTAGATGATAAGTACTGAAAAGAAAACATTTCAAACCAGAAGTGTCATGTGTCAAAAACGGTAATAAGAATAATTTAAATTTTAAAAGTTACAAGTTAAAGTAAAAGATGCATTTTCAGACTATACCATCTTCCTAAATATTCCTAAAAATATATATTTTGGCTTGGTCATGTTTTATTTGACATTGAACTTATTGAGGCAGGACTGGTGCATGGTACTGCTGATAGAATATATACAAATTTAAATTATGCATGAAATTGTTGACGTCAGAGAACGACAGATGTATGAATGGGATGGCAATACAATACAGAAAGATAAACGGATAAACAGACAGACAGATACAGACAGACAGACATTTATAACTTACCCCTCAGTGCGAAATATAGTTCTGAAACAGTCTCCAAGGCCTTTATAGCTATTTGGGTCACCCTTCCCTCTTTGGATTTGAAACCTGAAAACCACAAGACAAGATTCACAATAAATATTTAATTCACAAACCTTTATTTCAGAAATATTAAACTAACTTTTACAACCAGTGAGCACTGTTCCAAGGACAGCACAATACTGGTTTATAATCCAAATTATAAATATATATAAATATCTCCATCCATCCATCCATGAAATAAGTAACAATAAATATCAACATCATTTTATTACATCAGAAGTCTTTTAACTTTTTTTTCATAACATAATTTTACCATATTCTCCCTCTAAACAAAATATATTGCATGTTTGTAATGGCTACACATCACATTTGAGATCGTCCAAAATAATGTCCACATGGAAAATAATGATTTAGAATTCATAAATCCTGGAAAACATCACTACCACACATACATTATGTTCAACATTCCTCTGCTTAAATAACAGAGATCATAGAGCATGACCACCATATGCTATCAATTATCTGTGTGCAAGAAATGTGGGACACTGGTAAATCTGCGCAAAGTGTCGACACAAGTCTCAGACGTCCGTCAAAATCCAAACCACTCCTTTCCCCTGCTCTTACCTTCTGTTCTTTCAGAGGCGGAACTGACTTTCTCGGTCCCTTTAGCACAGCGGAGAAGTCAAACATTTACTTAACCCATCCTTACCAATTAGCTTTGCTTCTTCTATAGCCATAGACCTTGTAGGTGCTAACTTTGTCGCTAACATGCTAATAACCTGCTGGTAACAGTTCTGCAGTTCTGTGTAAATGTTTTATACGATACAAATGGTCAAGAGATGTTTTTGTAGCAACAAGCATGCTAGTAACACCCTAATAAAGGCCATACTGAACCATGTAAATGTTTAACGTGGTACCAGCGCTGAGCGCAAGTTTGGGGAAAAAAGGATTTACTGCTTCACCCCCCATGCAATATAGATGTTTTAGCGGGAAGAAAAGGACAAAGCAACTGTAGGACATTTGGTACTTTGACACAACATACGATTATTTGTTTATAGGCAGACATGCCACGACAATTTACAGTGGTTCAGGTTGGGTATCTTTTTGGGCACACAGAGACGATAAATAAACCAACCTTTGCCCTCCAAGTGTAAATAGATGAACCCAGACCAAACTCAGAGTGGAAGACACAGAATGAAAAAGATTCTCCTCATATGGCTTTGACTGCCAGGTCAGGAGGTCAGCAGTAAGTCATCCAGGCGGGTGCCTGATGGGACCATAAAAATGCCCTGGTTCCATCGGATGAGGGGGTTTACTGAGGTGAGCAGCCTTTCATATCGGCAACAGATTAACATCTTAGAGGGGTGTCCCCAGCATCCAATTTTGTAGATTCCCAAATAGCTTGTAACCCGTGCCTAAGAACCAGTTAAAAAAGCATCATAAATGAACGTCCAACACCATATTAAAGAGAAAGAAGAAAAGAGGGTCTCTGACACGCCAGGCAGTCAAGTGAGGGAGAATGCAGAGATTGGGGCACGCAAAAGGATGAGGCACCGAACCAAAAGATTTAAGATCAGTGGAGCTTGTAAACAAATTTAAATCAGTCTTAATTAAAGGCACATGAGAGCAAGGTCAAGGAATGAAGACGGCCTTGTCCCACCACTGCCAGAGTTTCAATTTCTGCAGTACTCTGGGATGGCCCAACCCATGCTAGCCCAGAGGTGGCAGGGCCACGGTCCGCTTTCAGCTGCCTGACTCCGCTGTTGACCTTGGGGTCACCTCATTTCCTCATGCCCCTTGCCTACCCTGCCATAAAAGCCTTGGACCAAACATCACGGCCTGGGGAGTGAAAGATAATGGGGAAGATTTGGCAGCAGAAGATGCCTCTGGATTCCCAGAAGGGTCACCCGGATTCTGAAAGAAGTTTGGAGTGGAAAAGGAGCTGTAGATAAGGTAAACCTTCCTGTCTTTGAATGAGCTCTCTACTCAGAAAATTAGGAGTGCACATTCAGACATATTTGGAGACCTATAGAGTTCACAGACTAGAGAAGAAGAGTCAAGGGCTGATTCAGTCGGCCTTGGAGCCAGGCTCCCGGTTGTAAAGTCAACAGACAGAGGAACTGCGAAAAGCCCAAGGGTTTTGTTAAAAGATCCAGCTCTAAGAATCCCTTTTAAAGTAAACCTAGAAAGTAAAGATATACTTGCAGGTGACGATGTCTGTGAGTTCATCAAAAACCTCCAATGACCTTCTGTACTCTGTTTTAATAGGACCAGAGCACCATCTTGGATAGCCAGGTGAGGGTGAAGGTAAGGCCAACATGGAGCTTCTACGGGTGAAATGAGCACCAGGGGGTAAATAACCCTACCATCTCCACCTGACCCCAAACTCCCCGTAAAATGCGAACTCTGAACGCTCTGACAGGAAGGTAAATGAAAATAAAGAGCAGGAGAACACCTCCTCTTTGTATTTTTATAGAGAGGAGTGAAGTGTTTCAGGTCCAGGCCGAGCGCTAGGGCCTTGTCCCCTCTCAGACCCCGTATGGAATGGGCCCGCACCAGGTCCGACAGGGGGGGCTGTGCCTCGCTGGAAGACAAGCTTGATGGGTTGAGGCCTAATAATGATGGTGTTAAAAAAAGCCCTGTGGGAAGGGCGGGAGGTTACTGGGTTGATCAAAAGACTTGAGTCTGATGGGTTTGCCTTTAAAGGGCCAGGCCAAACTTTTAAAAAGGTCTCTTAAATTTGCCTTGTTAAATATAGGGGTATTCCCCCAAAGAATGGAGCATAGAGTGGGAACTGCATTATTTCATTTATGACTAGAATATCAACCCTATGATAAACAAGGTCCCATAAGCGAAAAACCATCGTGCAAATGTGCCATTTATAACTTTTGCAGGACTTCCTTTTCCTTTTTACAACTGAAACTGTGTGACTGCAGTTGTGGCAGGAACATTTTTAAATGGTGGGCATTTGATATTGACGTCTAAGTTTCCAGTCTGGTACAGTGATAACCAAAAATTGTGTGGTGTACGCAAGGCAAAAAATGAGCTGTAAAATTATTTTACATTTAATAGTACATTTTTGGCAATATATTTGCTTCAATCACAACAATTAACTGTTTTTCAATTGAAAGAATAGCAGTGGAACAAATATCACTATAGCTAATCTCTTAATAATGGTATTTATTGCTTTCAATTATTCAGTCTTTAATTCTTAGCCATGTAAATGTTTTCCATTTGCTGCCTCTGAACCAACAACACTTTCATCAAGAGCTGAAATGAAAGTAAAATTAGAAAAAGCGAAACACGCACGTGAGCAAGGTTTCTTTTACACACAATCAGTGGTGCATAAGAGAATCCAGAAGGCAGCATTAAAAGGAAATCTATTTTTTACAGCCAGACAGTTAATTTTAATGAGCAGGATCATAAAGATGGCAGACGTCCATTGCAATGGTACGTGAGGTAAAACCTCTCTAACCTAAATGCTCCAATATGGCAGATGCCGACATCCAATCAAACAGCAAGGACCAATCGACCGTCTGTGATCATGCTACTCATGAATATCAAACAATGCTGTGGGACTACATTAATCAGATTGTATGCAAGCAAAACATCATATACTTGAGCAGCGGGGTGAATATAAATGTAAAACCAATGAAATGCAATGCTTTTGGGAAACCACAGGAACATTTCTCTCTTAAATTCTCGATAGACATACGTAGCAACTTTCCTCTGTTCTTTTGGCTTTTCAGGCTAATACCGCTGGGCCCGTGGCTGGAGGTGGCCTATAAAGCTGAGCCTTTGGAGTGAAGGAGATAAAGCAGAAGAGAAAATGGAAGATGGGGCAAAGGGGAAGTGATAAAGTCATGGCGCTTATGACACCACATGCTTCCAGGTCTTGGTCTGGGATAGGACAGCTTGGGTTTCAGCGGCACCACAGGCCAACTGGACCCACTGTGACTGGGGCCCAAGGAGAGGGAGGGGTGGGGGGAGGGATGTAAATTGACGTCCTCAAGATGACGAGTTAGACATCCCACAAATGCTCCCCTCTCATAGTCTGATTTGCCCCTCAGGTTGCCAAACTCTGGCTGACCTCACAAAGTGAGACACAACATTTTAAGACATTCCAAGCACAAATAAGCATTGATCAGCGACTTTGTGTAAAGTGACAGCAAAAACAACTAATTAGTTGGTTATCTGCATTAGTTGGTTATCACTATTTCTAGCTTGACATGCTGCAATGATGCAAGGGCCAAACATGATGCAATGGCCAAATTTGTCCAATAGTAGCAGTGTTTTAAAGTGGTTAGATATAAAAAAGTTAACCAGCATTTACTGTAACAGCTTAGAATGCTAAATAAAGCACCACTACTGAAAATATCAATTATATTTTTCCTCTAATATTAGTTATTATGTTAGGTATCAGAATAAAAAAACATTCTGCAATGTATTAGTTCATGTTCAAGGGATAGTTCACACCCCAAAAATTTACCTTCTGCCATCATTTATTTATCTCCATGTCATTCCAAACTTTACATGGAACATAAAATACTATTTTGAGAAATGTCTCAGTGTTTTCATACTATGGGCCCTATTTTAACGCAAGTATCAAGCGCGAAACGCAAGTAACTTTGTGGGCGGGCGCTGTTGCTATTATACCGGTGGGATAAATGACTCTTGCGCCCGATGCAAATCTAAAATGGGTTGGTCTGAAGTAGCTTCATTATTCATAGGTGTGGTTTGGGCGTAACGTGAAATAAACCAATCAGAGCGACATCTCACATTCCCTTTAAGAGCATGCGCGCTTGTTCCATGGCGGATGCTATTATAACGGCGGATTTGCCATATTTGGGTAAATGTGTAAGCTAGATGTATGCCTATTTTTTCACATCTTCATGGAGACAACAATGATTTCCCTCGTGTGTTAATATTTTTCCTTGTAATAATGTATGGTTTTCTAAAAATGAGAACTGCTGCGTCTGTGTGTAGATGAGATAAGCAAAGTGAATGCGCGTTGTGCACACGCTACATTGATTATGGCCAAGCATGCGCCCTTAAAATAGCATATGAATAACATGCGCAACGCGCCACTGGCTTTAGACTAGGTTTTTCCTGGTCAGTGGCGGAATTGTTTTCTAAACCTGCAAAATAGCACCAGGGAACGTTTGCCCCGGAACACGCCTCCTCTTTGCGCTGAACCGCCCCCGGGAGCGCAAGTTCATTTCCTAATTTACCGACGTGCATCTGTGGAGGGAAAAGTCCGCTGTGCACGGGTGCAAAATAGGAATGATACATGCGTCTGTGTACAAAGTCAATTGCGCTGGGTGCAAGATAGGGCCCAATGTATGTCAATGGTAACCAAAACTGTTTGGTTTACCAACATTCTTCAGAATATTTTCACTCCAAGAAAAGTAAAAATACAGCCCAATTTTTTTGTTAATATAAAATAATGTTCTGTATTGATGTTTCATGTGTTTCAATGTGTTGTGTTTTAGGGTTGAAGGAAAAGTCCTGACAGAAAATCACCTTTTCTGTTTTTCTTTATTTTTCTCCTCTCGTACAGTGTTCTTTTGTGTTTTAAAGAGGAAAGAAAGGCATACAAGTTTGGAACAACATGATGAAATGAAAAAAAAAACGAAAACAATTTGGGGTGAAGTAACCCTTTAATTTACTATAGGCTACTACTTTTCATTGTTCATGTTTTAATTGATTTATACATCTTGAAATTGTCAAAAAAAATGTGTTCATTGTTAGTTTATGTTTGTTTCATTATCTTATGTTAATATAACATTAACGTAATGTTAACCTTTTTAAAGTGTTAGCAAGAAAAAAAAATTAATAGGCTAGTCAGTAGTTGAACAACTATAGTCAGACCTATTGAGTGTAATGATTGAAATTGCTGGTTTAATCTTTCTGATCATCCAAACAAACATTGCTGAACTGAAAATATCAGATTGGGAGACTGTATAATCTTTCTCAGTCCAGTTTCGTGGTTGCTTTGAAGTAAGGAAATGGCTGGCTGAGGACAGTAGAGACTCCTTAGACAGCAGGAGACTGGCAGGTATTACACACACGGTCAGGACAGTGCAGAGCGAGGTCATCAATACTGCACTCGCTGGCTCTTCAGCAACAGAAACCTTAGTCTCTGAATTACAACTCTGCATTTGCACCTCTCGCCCCCTGCCTGGTAGGAACACGGCCGCTGCAAAACAAAACTCTGAAGGAGTGGGTCACAGATGCTGTGAGGCGTCTGACAGACACAGGAGACAAATGAGTTTTCATCAGGCTCTTTACTGCTTCTCTAAAACGGGTCATTTCAGAACACTGGGACATTTTTGTCTTTATTTAGTATGTTTGTAACATAATGCATTTGGGTGTTTGTGACAACTCCTTCAAGCAGACCTGTTTAATACCAGGTAATAATGTGCAATGGCAGTCACATCAGCGGGAGGTCACACCTCTGGTGCTTGTTCTATGAGCACATTAGCTGTTCAATTCTAGAGTCTGATGTCAAACATTTTCTGAAGGAAGTGCGACTGGAGCTTGCCTGTGCAAAAAAATAAATAAATATATATATATTTTTTTTTTATCTTTATATGACCCTTGTCCCTCTTTTAAATGGTTAATTCACCCAAAAATGTAACCTGTATGACTTTTATTTCTTCTTTAGAACACAAAGGAAGATATTTGGTAAAATGTTTCAGTGTTTTGAAGATAGTCATATAGGCTATGTTTAGATTTTTTGAGGTGAAACATGATATGCTAACAAAACAGGAATGTGTTTATTATAGGCATACTATACCTGCCAGCAGCAGAAGTGTTATAAAAGCTCTACTATTACAACTATTATTATTATCACTAACAGTAGAATAGCAATATTACCATCATACTGTAATATATTCATATGTCACGCTATCACACTCCTATTCTTTCATTGCTCCATTCCAGGAAAGTAAAAACATCCCTTACATATTTAAGCCCACAAATGAACAGAGGGAATTTTGCTTTGGTTAAGGTATGTAAACTTTTCTCTGATGAAAATTCGTTTCATGCACAGTGTGAGTAGTTTGGTGCCAAGTTTCATTCATTCAGCATAAACACACATTTAATGTAATTTAGTCTCAGTGAACTTGAGAACACGGTCAAAGAATGGACTTCGGTGGTTTGTATTATATGATGCCAGAACTTTTGATATGATGTCTTCACTAATTACATCAAGCTAATCGTTACTGTTAGTATCTATACTCCTCCATAAATAATAATACAAATTACTTACTCCTGATTTTCCTGTGTATTTTCTTTAGCCGTCAATATTGTACTCTGTACACCCTGGAGAAGATTTTGGCCAAAATATGTCAGTGGTAAGCCACTAATATAAAAGCTTTTTAATTCCCTTTCTAAACCACAAATAGTAGTGCCTTGAGTTATTTTGGACTGGCTTCAGATTTCCTCTTTATAATGAAACATGCCACAACCAATGTTCTGCTGACTTCTTTCACTGGAATTGTGAGTAGTTACTGTCCGACCACTGATGTGATTGGACTACCGGCTTCCTACGCACAGATAGCCCCAGTCGGATACCTGCGTTCAGTTTACGTCACCAGGGCTGTCAGCCAGGGCAGGGTAGGATTAAGAGATCACTGGAGCACAGCTGAGCGACGTGCTGCTTTACTGGGCCGGATCGGCTCTTAGTCCTCTGAGCTTTGAGCCCTGCTGTTTAAGGGCTGCTTGAGGGATTCCATCAAGAGTGCACCAGGGTTCAGCCACCAGTCGGGGGTGGAAGCTTGTGGGCTCCTCTCTCAGCGTCACCCGTGTGTTGTCATCTCTCACTGTCCTCGTCAAACATCCCTTTCCAGCCCCCCTCCCTGGCGAAGCTCACTTTCAAGCATGCTGGGACCTGACGAAGGCTGTCTCATCATAGCGACTCCCATGAGGAGGTAACTCCAGGATTTCTTAATCACCAGTAGTGGAGGAACATAGATAAGCGTGTGGACTGATGGCCAAGAGTCATGTTAGATCCCTCAACATGGACAGATGCAGTGACAGGCTCAGTGCTGGTGTTTTATTTAACTGAAATATGTCTTTAAATTTCTATTTAATATTATAGTTGTTATATTTTAATATAATATCAAAAGAATATTCATTATTTATTATAACTATTTAAATCTGAATACATTTATATAAATCAATACATAAATTAAACTTTATTTTTGAATGTTTGAAAAGTTTGGAAAACTTCCCCCAGTCTTACCTAAAAGTCTTACCCCAACATATGAAATACTGTTTAAATATATTTATATTATGTTTATAGTTAATTCATAATTTTCCTATTATCTTGAAATTAAAATAGGAAAGTAAAAAAAAGAAAAGTTTTTAAATGATTGATTTGATATAGGTAAATACACTCACTAGGGTCAAGTCAATTAATCAATAATTAAAATGCCACTATTCAAATATAAATGTTTGCATATATATCTATCAATCATGCAAATACCTTTCAATAGAGCTATTTAAATTATTACATAATATTACAGATGAATTCGTTTTCAAGTATGTACAGTCCTAAATTAATACAACAAACGTATTACATTTTATTTTTCAAAACAAACTTTCCTCCCCCTTTCAAAAAAAAGAACAACAGTGGAGACTGTAGGAGGGGCTAAGGGCATGTTTGGGGTGGGGTGAGGAGGCGTAACCGGAGCTCTTCAACAAGAGCAATGCGAGCTCATTTCTGGTCTCTAATGAGTGCGGCAGGGCGGCCGGCATGATGATCAGAGTCAGATGGGGTGCCCCGAGCAGCCGCCCCCTGCCGAAAGTGCCGCCTGACACCCTTTGTTACCTCCAAGTGAGCTGAGACCAGCCCATGAACCATGTAACTAGGTGGTTTCCAGGTTAATGAAAAGCTGTAACTCCAGTCTCACTGTCTCCTTAGAAGTCTAACTAACCCCCCAAACCCCCTACTTTCACCCTAGCAAGCCCCCTTTGAAAAAAACGTCAACATTCCAACCAAGAAATGAGCACCGTTGAACGCAAATGAATATAAGTGGCAACATAGACCTGTCCTCTTCTAAGAGACATTTATTTGTGAAGGACTGTTCACATCTGAATATACGGCGTAGAGTTATGACGGTCAGAGGAGGAGAGACCCATAATTTTGCTTTCAGCTGGAAGTGCTTGATCTTGAATATAAACACATATGAAGAATGGTAGTAAGAGTTTAAAGTAAACATTGATTTAACCTTACAAACAATCATGGCCTTGAAATATATCCTCTTAATGTTCTCCTGATCTGCTTCCAGATGTTTGTTTGTGAGTTTGTGTGTGTGTGTGTGTCTGAGAGCCTAATTCCTGTCTCCGCCTCTACATGGCTCCACTACCCTCATTTGCACAGGGTAAATATGTATTCCCAAGTATACATTTTTGTCAGGTTCCACTCAGAAAAAAAGCCTTTGATTCCACTGAGGCGGCTTGTTGAAAAAGAGAGAGAGAGAGAGAAAAAAAAAAACTGTTCTCTCCAGTTGGCATCTAATTTGGAGCAGCGGACATTAAAGCGGCAGCCAGTCACTAATAGGAGCCATTCCTGCAGCTAGCGTCAGAGAGGAGGTGTGCTGGGCATTTGTGCTTTAGCAACTCTCTGAGACCTATGCTAATAGATTTCAGCTCTACTAACCCTTCATTCTCCCAATTAGCCTGCTTTAGTGTAACTGAAAGTCCAAGAGAGAGAGAGAAAGAAAGAGGGAGGGAGAAAGCGGTACATGAGTAATACAACTAGTTAGTAGTGCTGGCCTGTTCGAAACACACAACCTCTACAAAGCTTTATTTCTATAGATATCTATTTCTATTTCTACTATCTATAGATAGATAGATAGATAGATAGATAGATAGATAGATAGATAGATAGATAGATAGATAGATAGATAGATAGATAGATAGATAGATAGATAGATAGATAGATAGATAGGTAGATAGATAGATAGATAGATAGATAGATAGATAGATAGATAGATAGATAGATAGATAGATAGAGTCAAATGACAGACAGACAGACAGATATATGGTCAAATGACAGACGGATGGATGGATGGATATGGACAGACAGACAGACAGACAGACAGACAGACAGATAGATAGGTAGGTAGGTAGATAGATAGATAGATAGATAGATAGATAGATAGATAGATAGATAGATAGATAGATAGATAGATAGATAGATAGATAGATAGATAGATAGATAGATAGATAGATAGATAGATAGATAGGTAGATAGATAGATAGATAGATAGATAGATAGATAGATAGATAGATAGATAGAGTCAAATGACAGACAGACAGACAGATATATGGTCAAATGACAGACGGATGGATGGATGGATATGGACAGACAGACAGACAGACAGACAGACAGACAGATAGATAGATAGATAGACAGACAGACAGATCAAAGATAGATGGCATTTTGCTACTGCATTATGGGTTATAGAATTTAGATGAACAAAAATTGAGCAGATATCTGATTGGCCGATTCTCTCAATCTGAGCCCATGAAAAACCAGGGCACATATGCGAGCCACACTCACATACGTTAAGCAGTTGACTGTTTGCACTCACACTAACAGAAAAAACCCCAGAAAACAAATAAATAAAACTGGCACTCTTTACACAGGGCTTTTATCACTTCTTGAGGAAGAGCATTACAAAGAAAATAGAGAGTGCACTTTTAACCCTGACCCTGTGTGAGGAGAGAGCGGCCTAACTGTGGCCTTACCTGTAATAAACCCTCTACTAGCAGCACTAGATCTTAAATCACTCTACAGGACTCTAGAGTATCGAATGTCTCTTCATACAAGTGTACACACAGACACACAGCCGCAAACAAACGCATGCAAATAGACACAAAGAAACACAGACAAGCCACCTTGAAACACTTCCTCTTTTAAAGTACAAATATCTCATTATCATCTCAAAAAGTTTATTTACCAGAAAACGGTAGCGGAAAATGTGAAACTTCATAGTGTATGTGTGAGGGGTGTTAGTCACAGAGCCAGAGGTCTTGGCAGGGCACCCAGAAGCTGTAAAGGTTTAGTACCGGCCCACAACCTGTTTACTCCACACTGAGCGACTCCACTGTGAGGGAGGGCCCTGATTCATTTGCTCTTTTCCTCTCTTCAACATTCCTTTTTTCTTGCATGACTGAGGGAACGAGGAACTGCTGCCCAAAATATTCAGAACTGATTGGTATTAGGAATGAGAAATTTTAATAATTTAATAATTCTAGTTCCTGGTAATGATTCCATGAACGTTTCTTTTAATATTAAAGATATAATTTTTTGGGGAAAAATGCGATTAAGTTGCCAAAAAATATAATTTAAATAATAAATTAATTCAAACCAATTCTAAAATATAGTGATTCCTTTAAATATATTTATAGTTAATTTTTTTAAACATTATTATTATTATTATTATTATTATTATTATTATTAGTGCATAAATACAATCCAATAACTGGCCATAACTAAATATAAAAAAAAACAATACTAAAACAAAACAAAACATTCATTAATTTATTTTCATAAAATACTCCAAACAAACGCATAGTGTTATTGTGACATGAACAACCAGTAAGGAACCCCAAAATTTAACTATCAGTTATTTGATTCAATAAAAAGAACCAGCTCATTAGAGTCATTAGTTCATGATTCAGACCAGACTGAACTGGCTGCATTATACTGTAAGTTTATGATTCACTTTACAGGACTGACTCATTAACATAATTCGTTCTGGAATCAGACTACACTGGTCACACTACATGTAAATTCAAAAGAGGTGTTGCAGTGTCACTGAAAATGTGTTTAACCCTGTAAAGCCTGACATATGAAATCTATATATATTTTTTTTTTGAAGTGTTTTATGTTTTGTATTATATTAAATAGTGAGAGTATTGTGCTCACACTGGAGGAGGGGGCACAATTTTCTGTCAGAGCAAATATATTCAGTGCAGTTGCTGTTATTTATATGGCCAAAAAGTATTTTTGTTTGTAACAATATAGCACACTACTTACATATTGTAACATATATCTTAGTTAGATGATTTTTAAATGCTTATTTATATGATCAAAGCTCTGTAGTTTTAATTGTGGAGGGCAAAAAATATTACAGTGCACTGCAATGATGATTGAGGGAAAAATTGTCTTGTAATTGTATCATATCTGAAATTTACATTTTAACATGATATTTCTATAAAATGATGTGTGGATAATCAAGTAAACCCAAGTTGTCACAGGGCAGTAAATGTTCAATTTGAAAAAGTATAAAAGTTATACATGTTTACTTTATGAAAATCATTAAAGATTTTTAAAGCAAAAATATATACCCGATTTTTAGAACTATATGCCAAAAGGCCTTTTACTTTACTAACAAATTATGAATATCAACCAGAGGGCAAGAGGCATGAAGTAGTTTGTGTGCAATAAGTTTTGATCAATATTGATAATTTACATATGTTGATAATTGAGAGGCCATAGATATTCCTGTATAAAATATTAGGCTTTAAGGTTAAGCAAACTGTCATATTATGAACGTGCAAGAGCCATTAATGGAAACGAAGACCATTTAGTGCCGTTTTGTTAGTGCAACCTTGGTTCACAACTCACAATTGGTATTCACATATACTACTTCACTCTCAGAACCAAATCAAAACAATGGATGTAATTAAGTGAAATAATGAGGTAAGTATGTGAGCAATTTGAGAACATTAAAAAGTATTACTTAAACATTATGGGAGAATGAGTAAATGATGCATTTCATTTTCCACAGAAATATTACGCGACTGCCAGAGAATTCCTAGTCCGAACAGAAAGGAAAGAAAGACAACTACATGATGAATAATTTTTTACCTGGTCTTCATAACATCCAATGGGTGCATCAAGCAAATCTCCACAAGACCTAGAGAGGACAAAAATCACAAGTAATTATAACACTGCCCTGCTAAACCGACATAAATCAGTCAATAAAGCAGGACACGAGCACAACTGAACATGTTATTATTCGCTCACAGGCCATTAAGCTGTCATTACCAAATGCCAAGCTTTCTTTCCTTCTCTTCCACTCTCTCTTGTCATATTTCACTGAGCTTTTTAAGAAATATTTCAGTATAATCCGATTTCATTCAAGACCATTCAAGCCTTATTGCATTGTACAGTGATTTTTTAACTACATAATCATCCCAAACACAGCTTCATTTCAAACACTTCAGGATCCTGCCAAGTGCAAAGTCTCTCGAGACCTAATCCACAAATATTTCACCACGTTAAAATGGTGATGTATTATACCCCACGATCTATATATTTGTAAATACAAGTAAAAAGACAGATGTTTGTGTGATTCCGTTCACCGTCTGTCTGGGTGCATGTGTGTGGTTTGCGTGTCTGTATTTGGTAGACAGAGGGTTTTCCCCTCAAACATCCATATGTAACAGTCCCCTGAACTCACATCCGACAGGAGCTGCTTGGCCAGCAGCCACATTCGTCACTCTGATCTTGTTTTTGCCTCCTTGCCACTCCACTGCAACTGACAAGCGTGCGGTAAGGGATCTGGCAACAAAATGGCCTCCATGCAGAGATGTGGGACGTTGCGCTCGCCTGGCCTGCAAGTCATTACCATCATCCATTTTATTTCGGTTCCAATGTGCTGATGGACGTAAAATCCCAAAGTATTTTAGAATCCTATTTTATCTGGACCGGCCCACAGTAAGGCTGCCGTAATGGCCTTCCTAATGCCAGGATTCCAGTTCATATGCGCTCAAGCCATGACAGAAAAGGGTGAGGGCTGTTTAACATGCTGAATATAGGTGATTTCACACCACAAAACATGGCGAATAGTTTGTATATTGTTACCACACAGATTGGGTTCCATTTAACAGAGACAGTGAACAACAGCTGAAACCTTATCTATGTTGGGCTACAAGTTATGTAAATAGTTAACAGCACAATTCAGTATCTGTTTTGCGCTAGACCTCAACTACAATGAGGTAGATAGGACAATTCTATTATTCAAGGTAGCTGTTAATAAACATATTGATGGGGTGTCTGACGAGTGCAATTTGTCACAAAACGAAAAATTATTGTTGATTTAACTTAAAAAAAGTTTACCTGGTTGCCTTAAAATTTTGAGTTCATTGAAATAAAAAAATTTGAGTTAATACAATGAGGTAGATTGGTTTAATAAATAGAAACTCAAAATACATTTATTATCTACGTAAGATGTAAGATAAACATTTGTGATAACAAATCATAAATTTTTTTTTACAGTGAACGTGATCTTAGAGGCACTTTTGCGCAGTTATGCATCTCTATCGCAATTCTCAGCTCCGTTTGGGCTTTTGCTTTAATGGTTTCCCTCACAGATTCCTCTTTGTGTACACAGCTGTTGAGAAATATGGTCCTATTCTAATTTCTTCCATTAAAAGTATTGTCCATAATAAACAAGACATTGCCTCCTTGGGGATTTTCCAGGAAAGTAATAATCAAGAGAAATTCCAAAGAGGAATTGCAGTCCACCATTGTGACTTAGCAAAAGATACATACAAAAGTGATAGAAACAGGCTTGTGTTGTCTTTTTGCATGTTACCTGTCAGGAAACGAGAGAGTCTTTTGAACAGAGAATGTGGCATATTCATAAACAAATCCTAGCAGTAGGACATGCTGATGTGGTGTGATTCATTTCAGGTCAGATATGGGTTTGTGGAAGATGCATCAGTCAGATGAAAATGGCAAAATTAGGTATGTCATAGTCTCCCTGTCGCCCAAGGCGTTATAACGCAATAACGTTTATCATTAATTAATCACGGCTGCCAGGGCATCACAGGGGAAAATAATGTTACGTACTCAGGAGGCATATGTTTTCCATTTCAGCACTCTATCCATCCTGAGGAAATAAAAGAGAAGGAGGCCTGGGAGAGTCATCTCAGCAGCGAGACAGCTGGAGGAATAGACCCATCTATACTTGAAGCTGAGGTAGAGCGGTAAAGTCATGTGAAGGGATGTGTCTTTTTAAAATTCCATACCACTTGATAAACATTTTCATTTCAGTGAATTAATTACAGTCATTTTATCAAGTAGAACATGGTCCTGTAACAGCTGTCACAATAACATTCAGTTCAGTTTGTCTTAGTTTCATTTTCATGGACTTTTAATTTGCTCATCATTGTTTCCTTTGTTCTACTTTCCCGCCAGTCATTAGTTGCCAGAGACATTCATTTAACGAACACCTGTCTGTATGAACCATGTGTATTTAAGCCCCACAGTTTTTTCACTTTTGTTGCCTTTCTTCTGTGGATTACCTTGGTTTTTATTTTTATTTTTATAGAATACATACCTTTTGTTATTACAGTCATTTTGGACTCTTTTCATCTTCATTGAACTTCATTTGCCTCAGATTTTAGAGGTAGTTTATTGTTCATAATTGAATTGAGCATGTGTTTCAAATTTCTATTTAATTTCTGATTTTGAAATTAATTTGTGGAAGGACATAGAATGAAAAACTGCACTTCAAATTGGAATTTAAGAAACAAAATTCAACTAGAATAGGAAGGCTTGTATAAAACAAACTTTGAATGCTTGACAAAGCTATGTTTGAAAGTAAAAGGTTTTAGGCCTAGACAAACAGATTGATCTGTTTGGAATGCATCCTGTATATTTGTTAAATAAATGTATATTAAGCATATTTTTCAAACCAAGGTAAAATAACATTTCATTTCACAGAATGCCAGTAACTGTTGAATTTCTCCTACTTCCTGTAATTCCAATTCAACTTCCGGTGGGTGTGGCCAATTCAATTCAAACTCCAACTGATGAATAAATAGGAAGACATTTTCTTACAGGAATATTAGCAGGGTTCAGTACAAGTTAAGCTCAATTGAAAGCACTTGTGGCATAACATTACCACAAATTAGTTTCCATTTGTCCTTCCTTTTCTCTTAAAAAAAGAAAGAAAACAAATACAGTGAGGCACTTACAATGAGGTCAAGCTACAAATGTTAAAACAGTCAATTGAAAATTCTGTTGTTGACAAATTGTTTTAAATTTTTCTTTAAAATAAGCGCTTAACTTTGTTGCCATGACAACAAAACAACTAAAACACCTAAAACCACCATAAAAATAACAAAACTGACTTTACATCAAGTTTTAGCAGAATGTAGGCCTATGTGCATTTATGAAACAAGCATTACATTTCTTCTTTTAAATTCTCCAGAAATGTATGCTATTTACAGCTATTGTAAGTGTCACCATTTATTTTTTAAGAAAATGAGGGACCAGTCGAAATCATTTTCTGTGATAATCAACATTATGCCACAAGTGCAGTTGACTGAGATGAATTTGTACTGAACCCAGAATATTCCATTAATTTCAGAATTTTGCTGAACCCTGCCGGGCAGTTTTTTTGATAGGAAAGTTCAGGGCCAACAAAAGTTGAGGTAAACGTGGAGGAAGCCTGGATCCGTGTGAACCCTGTTGCTGCTCTGGACTGTACAAGAGGGGCTCGTAGAGGATCAAAGGTAGGAAGCAGTGAGTAGTTGAGAAAGCCTGTCACTCATTTGAGTCTAATGAACTCCATGTTTGGCGGAAAAGAAAAGAACACCCTAGTTAAGCAGCAACACTTAAGAGTTATCGTCTAAGAGCTTCGAAAGAGGGGAAAATGCACAAACAAGGTGAGAGGGCCAAAGAATAAACCACATCCATCGTTGCCATATTCCATATGGGGGGATTTAAGGGAGCAGGAAAAAGACGCCAAGAGGGAGGCAAGAGATGGAGGGACTGAAAGGGTAAGCAAGACTTTCTCTACACAACACTAGCAAGTACCTAAAAAGGTTAAGACGGATGCAATCTGTGCTGTTGAAATAAGAAAGCCACTAAAAGAAGAAGTTACATAATGGTGATGTTGTTGGCCAAGAACGTATTGGTAGAAATTGGGACCATGAAGGGAACAGGGCTTTCGTCAGTGTGGGCCCAGTATGGTAGCTTACTCATTGGACCCAGAGGAGAGATGATCCACACATAAAACATTTGTCCCTGTTTCTGTGAATCTTAATGACGACCCTGGATGGGAACAAGATAATTGTTTTGTAAAAATCTAGGGCTGGATAGTAGCCAATTAATTGAAAACATAATTTGCTCTTGACATCGAACTTTTAAAGATCATTGTTTTACTCTTTGCCAGTGTTTCCTGCACCACTGGATCTATAGTCTGAAGTCAAAGGATCCATATTTTACCACAGTTTGCTGTCCGAATGTAATCTAATGAGATAAAAAGGGAACATAATGCAAAATAATAGAAAACATTATTTCTTCTGTGTTCCTACTTCATTGCAAGGTTCAATAATGTTGTTTACCCAACAAAATAATTTTCACTGGGGTATAAGAACAGAATAAGACAGCTCTGCCATGTGTGGTGGTTGTGGAGGAGGGCATGCATTCACTATTTGCATGTTTTCCTTGACAGCTGAATACAAACGAACAAACTCTTCTGATGAGCGCGTCACTATGCAGATGCAAGGGATATGATTAGACACCTTATCAGATCTTAAGCCAGGCATAGCTTCATGAATGAGGAATATTTACTGAATTCAATTGGATAGAAAACACGATCCAGGTTTTTTTTTTTTTACAGTACTTCCCGATGAAGGAATTATCTGCTCCAGTATCTACCTAAAATAGCAATGCAAATGACAACCTTTAAATGCAACCACAGAATCGATATGATCAGCTGGAGACAACAACATCTAAGTTTCTGGTAATCCATCAAGAGGAGCATAATCAAACATGATCAAGAGCCTGCTCCATTCTGATCCAAAATTCTCAGTAGGCTTTCCCATCCAAATGTTGAGTTGCACTTTGGGATTTCTGTAGCTGTCAGCACATGCTACTGTTTGATCATGTGCTTTAAGTGCAGTGGAGAGTGGAGAAAGTGGAGAAATAGAAAGTCTCTCTCTGAACCCCAATGTAATATTGTCATTTAGTCAAAGTTCAGGCAGAAATTGACCTGCCATCTGGTTGGTGTTTTAGGCTTAGTTCCGCCTTAGTGAGTGACATATCATTGAGTTCCATTATTTGCCGCGTCTTTTGTATCTGAATCACAATAGCACTGACAGTTTCTGTCAACTGAGGCGTCTACACCCGCAGTTACATGCGAGAGAACAGCCACACGCGCACTGAAACAGACTGACGAGTAGAGGCCTTTGCCCTCAAGACGCTTTCTCAAATTACACTCTGCAACAATGAAACCAATGCATGTTTGTGTGTTTATCATTGGTGACATTATCTATTTTAACAATGTGCCTGTTTCATGATGAACTTTTTTCACACATGGAAAGTCTGACGCAAGGCTTTCCCAAATGAAGAATGGTAAAACCAAACTGTGTAAGAAGTCACCTGAGCCAGGTGTGTAACATTCTCAGTCAGAGAGAGACATACATGGCACATACAGAGAATATATAGCCTAGCCTATATATAGATTCATATATACAATCTCACAGCTGGATGACTAGACGGTCAGCGTCACCCTAGCACACACCTTAAAATAGGCAGTGTTGTATTACGAGTTGCCTCAAGCATTGATCTTTTGTTGCCTAACTAGAAATGTGTTAATAGAACAGTTAAGAGTAAGATAAGGACAGTCCATAGAGGTGATAACACATGGACTCCAGGCAACTGTTCCTCAGCATGCATTCATAATAGTCTGATATCTTCCCTGATAGAAGACCATTCATAACCACAGTTGAGATCGCTATCTTGCAGTTGGTCTTGGCTCAGGCAAGTACCCGAGTCTTGCTCCCACACAAAAGTTAGAAAGGAAAATAGTGCAGTGACAGTAAATGATTGCTCAACATGCACAGGTGTCATCAATCATCCAGAGACAGTGACGGAGTGAGCAAATTTGCCCTAAAGGCCTATAAGTAAAGGTTAGCGGTGAGGGAAGGGGGCGTTCACTTGAAGTACAGTGTCGAGAAGCTGGACTGTCTGAAGTTGTGGTTGTAACTGAAGCTAACTACCAGCACCATAACTATTAGTGTTAGCTGACTAAGACAGCTGTTGGCATTGGCTCTTCAACTACATGGGTTACCGTCACACTTGAGTTACTTCAAACAAGGCAGAAAATGCTCTTGGCTCTGTTCAAGTGTTACTGAGATAAAACACTCACTTGTATTATAGTTCTTTTACATATCTAAATAATTTCACAAGTGCTAATCCTTCTTGTTGACACATCAATCAATTTGAATGGTCTGGCTTGACATGGTGGAAAAGTAAAATTGTGCAACCAAGCGTGAAATAGTAGTGATGGTTTCGACTTCATGACACTTCTCAAAAATTCTTTCAGCAGATAATTCACTAAATGTTTCCTTGCCGGTATAAATCTTGTTGACAACAATATTAGGACACCTCTGAACCTTTTTTTCCTGAGATGGCTTTCCGAGCGATTTTTATAGCTTGGCAATCTGGGAGAAGCGTATCAGGCATTCCTTTTCACATCAGTCCAGAGCGATGACATTTGGCCTCGTTCCCGCTTCCACCAGTAGCTAATCGAGCACACCCTCATCATCGGTGACACCTCCACACTAAACCTCGTGAATACGGCTTCTCAAAACACACAGACACAGGAATGCTAAACATACAGGCGGCACGACCGCATAGCACTATTTGTCATCCTGACTAACAATGAGCATCTGATTAGCCATCAGAGGCTCGAAACCTCACACCAGCATCAGATTCCACCACTGGCTCACCGGGGGGAAAAAAAACTAGGTGAAGTGTGAGCTATGCAGATAAGAAGTTCACTACTATCTGTCTGTGCATATATGCATACAAGTATGTACACATTTAGACAAACCTGACTTATGATTCAAATGATTTTCAATTATAATTCTCGGTCAATAGCTCTTACACAAAACACGTTGCCAAGTGTGCGTTTCACTGTTAACCTAGTTTGCATGCCATGGACTATATGTTGTAGCAGAACTTAATACTTTTGCCTAACAAAATGTTTTAATTAAAAAATGTCTGGGCTTTTATGATAAAATGTGTATTTTTATTATGTGTACGGCCCTTAGTCGTGACTATATTTTAGGAGGAAAGCATACTGTACAAATATACATGCCTGAATATGGAAAGCAATTAAAAACATAACTGAGAACATCAAACAGTAAACAAACAGAACAAAATAGAGACATCTACACTGTTCAAATATGGTAACCTGGGGTGAAAGTGTTTAATAAGAGGAAGAATGAAACTGTATGAAGAAAAGACTAGAGGGGATGAAAAAATGAATATGCTACAAGTAATTTGTCAAACATATTCAACTTTCAACGGACAGCTTTAATCGGTCTACTACTGCACAGGTCTAAAGTTTTTTGGTTTTTTTTGCATGTCTGAAACATTTCTTCATAGAGAAATTACACTATTGTCCTGCATCTATTCAAATCATGGTTAGTGAGAGGTTTTATGGAAGTTAGTCTCGAAATATGCTTTTACACCAAAGGCTTTCTGGTAATACCATGGAACATGAATATGGAAATCATTTACTAACACAGTAAACGTCAAAGTAGCCTATTGTTTTACCATCTGATACCATCACTGTAACATGGTACTGCAACAGTACCTTTCTTTAAGGTAACAAGAGGTAATGCTACAAATGGGTCAATGACTTGACACTTTTTTTCTTGGAAAATCTTGTGTTATTTAAAAACATACATTAAAAAATCCAATTTATAAAGACAGTTAATGTACCCTTTCCATGATAAAAATGTTAAAAGCAAAAAAATTCAAAAAAAAAAAAAAAAAAAAATTTATTATAATTATAAAAAATATATATAATATATATTAATACATAATATATATATATATATATATATATATATATATATATTAATACATAATATATATATATATATATATATATATATATATATATATATTAATACATAATATATATATATATATATATATATATATATATATATATATATATATATATATAATATATATAGTGTACATTATCCAATGTGTAATTTTTTTCCCCAGAACTTTGTACTTTTACATCACTTGACATTTGTGGAGTTATAAAAAAAAAAAAAAAAATATATATATATATATTTAAAAAAATCTAGTTCTGAAAGCAAATGCAAGTTTGTGTGTTTTTAATATATATATATATATATATATATATATATATATATATATATATATATATATATATATATATATATATATATATTAAAAACACACAAACTTGCATTTGCTTTCAGAACTAGATTTTTTTAAATGATTTATCGTCACATTCCTATTTGTCATTGACAAGTATTTTGACCTGACACGACCTTACACAATCATGCATTTATGTTCCCGGAGATGGAAAATACCTGAGATCGAATTTCACAGATGATAACATTTGTAACACATGATGCAAATACCCAGAGGACTACATATAAACATACAAAAGATACAGCCGAAAGGCTGGACATTAAATGCAAATCTTGTATTAACTGATGATTTCCAGGATACTGGATATATATTTGGAGTTGTAGTCCATTCTCTGGAAAAGTTATAAGCAAATAAGGGAACCACAAAGGTCTTGGTGGTAGAATAGACCTCAGAAGATCGAGTTCAGAAAACAGAGTTAGGATGACGTATTTTTGTAGGCCAAAACCATCGCCCTGAAGTCAATGGGTTTTTGGTTAAATGCCTAAAATTAGGATTTGTACCGGGATCGTTGATCGATGATTGATGATCGATGATTTTGGTTCAGTCACATTGCTGGTGATTTTCTGGAATCTGTGCATGTGATCACACACATCTCGTAAAGATCCCATAACCTGACATTGATGTGATGTGTAATGTGTCTGCAGCATCTTAAGTTCGCTTATGATCTTGCAATTTCTCTCTCGAGAAACCATGCTTGTTCATTTTTATTTCTGATTCGATCATAAACTAGTGCATTGCATACCATTCCACTAAGCTGGCGAACGATCTCACATTCAGCATCATCACTAAGACACACCTTTCTTTGTGTCCTTTTGTTATCATGATAAAACAAAATGTGTAAGAATCATAAACTTTTGTTGGTCACAGAGCTCATTTTCTGCATTCATCCCAAAGCCAATGGAAAAGTCCTTTTGGGTTTTTGTTGAGGGAAACAGGGTGATGCAAACTTCCGGGTTGGCCTTAAAAATACGTCATCACTGCAGCGCTCCACTGAACAATGGCAGCATAGTCTGCTAGCAAATGTGGAACATAAACAATACAGCAAAGTGAAAACAATAACCCAAATTTTCAGGTTAAACCATTTTTCAAAGTGTATAGTCTAGGTACAGTTTCCATGCGAGCTATTTCTAAACTAGCACAAAAAAAAAAAAAAAAAAAAAAAACACACAAAAAAAAACAATTAACCCTCATTCCAAACAAAACATTGTAGCTGAACGATTTCCTTCTTAGATCACTGTAGCTGAACAGACAAACAGCTCACTTTGTTTCTGCACTCCATTCAGAGAACTCCAACACCTGAATAAATTAACAAAACAAAACCCAACATATGCAAAAAACGCTGCCCACATTTACATTAACATTTCCACAGAAAATACACGGAGGGAGCTGTTGAAATTAATGCACCGTTTCCTCAAACTAGCCTAGCCACGCACAATCTCGGTGCAATCTGATAAGCCCATCACCGTCAAATAAGGGTGGTTGGGGCCGCCGGCTATATGGCCCAGTGTGTGTGTGGGTGTCAGTTTCATGGCTCTTATATGTGTTTCAACTGTTTGTCTGGGTTTTTGTTTATTTAAGCCAGTTCAGTGTTTTTCATGTTAGTTGGGCGTGCAGTTGGAGACCCACCTCAAAGAACACACTTTAATGTGTTCATCTCTCAATACAAAGTCAAGTACAAACATTAGTGGTATTTTAAACTAATGGAGCTGATGTCATGTAGCTAATTATTGTTTAACATGTGATATGTCAAAGGTAGTTAGTGTTTATCTGTAAATAATGTCCATCAAATTAAGCACACAAACTGGCTATTGGCACACTGTATATAGTCATGCTGTGCCCCACATTATGTGTAAAACATGATTTTTCCCATGTCAATCACCCCAGAGGATGAGCTGTGTCATTACTGTCACCTAGTGGACAGTCACGAGAGAGTGAGAGGAAGGAGAGAGATGGACACACACACAAGACATGTGATAGTGTACACACACACACATACAGGAGTTTTGCAAAACAACCTTGGCCATCTTTACCAACCATGAAAGCTAGAGAGAAGTGAAAGTGTTTTGGGAAGTAAAGGTGGCATGGAGACAAACAAATGAGAGTTTGAAGAAGAGAATACAAATGACACGCTTCACGCTATATCAGTTCTGCACTCCCAATGGGCGTTCACCAAACTCCATTAAAAAGAAAGCGAGTGCACTCGTGGCCATCTTGATAACGTCCCCACACTGCTATTTTCTATGCGAGTAAATATGCATTAAAGCAAAGCGCCTTGAATCTGCTTTAATTGGGAAAAACAAAACTTAAAGAATTGTTTGTTAAATTACAGTAGCATATGTTGCAGTAAAAATTTTAAAATATTATTAACATAGCAACAACAATTTTTCATGTTCCAGTTTCATGTTCCAACTTGTTGTACTGTTTGTGCCGCTAGATTGTCTAAACATTACTGGTGGGCTGAACAACTGGCCATATCTGATAATCTGATTATAAATTAGATGTACTGCCATTTGAAATAATATTTTTGACAAGAAATCAGATTTCTTGCAACTAAAAAGTTCTGGAAAACAAAACAATTTGGTGGAAAAAGCATTTGTATATAAATATTTGAATATTAATAAAACAAATAATACATCACGCAATGAACGATTATCACAATTCAATCTCAAAATCAATCTCAAATGTTTCTGAAATGGTTTTCCACGTAGGATTGTTCAAATTACCTTTTTATTATTTAGATAGATAATAAAAACGTTATTACAGTAACACTGTAGTAATTTGCTACTACTAATAACTAATATGGAAACAAGATTAACTAATCACTAAGTAATAGGAAATTTAAAACTGAGATAGTTCCTTATTAGGTAATCAATAATTACTGAATGAGATAAGCCTTATTTGGAACTAACAAATTATAAAAAATGACCAATTAATTACTAATCACAACATTAATGTGTCGGAGCATGAGAAATTGTCTTATTGTTTTACTGTGAACGTGGTCGTAAAATGCATCACTAATTATACCCAAGTGTTATAGTGACTCTGTGTGAACTACTAGTGATCTGGACCACTTTTTTCCCACTTTCAAATAATGGACCAGACCTGAAGAGTGACTAGGTAGCACTTGACAAGTGAGGGCTTCACACATGTTAGAATTATTATTTTATATATTTTAGTTAGTTAATAGTTCTAAATGAGGCTAAACTCATTCAGTAATTATTGATTACCTATAATGTGAAACCATCTCACTCTTTTATTGCATTATTTTTGGTAAGATTGTCTCTGGTCGTGAAAACACGAGAGCTGGAGACAACATGTGACCTCTTCAAACTCACGCACCGTGTATGACCAGGACAGCGGCTGCAGAGCGCTTTGTCCACTGCTTCGGAAACGCTCACCTATAGTCCATAAAAGCTGATAATGAACCCAATTATGGGCCGGGAACAGCAATAATAGAGTTTTAGTGGGGCAGTAAATTCTTTAATTACCTGTTAACACCCTGTGTCTCTTTGGACAAGTGCAGGAAAGGGGGCCCTGGATCTGTGTCGGCCAGAGGCGCCGCTGGGGAGAGTTTATGTGAGTGAAGACTCATCTCTGCCGTCCCATCACTCTATAATAAGCTTGATATTCCTCACTAAACGAACAGACAGACCCGGCGTCTTCTGTACGGAGGAGCAAGATAGGTCGAAAAACAGCCCTCTGCCTGCAAGGTGCACAAGCAGATCAGAAAATTATGGGAAAGAACAACGGACATTCTTAGGGAGTGATATGATCTTTCCTTTCCCCAGGGGGTCTTTTTAAGGAAACAATGAAAACATTCGAGGGAAATAAAGATCTATAACAAACACATTTGTGTGCTTGCATATTAAATATATCTAACACAGCTGATGATAGTATAAGGTAGAGCTGCCAAGTTCCACTGTAAAACCAAACAGTGAAATGAAATGAGTTCATTTCACTGAAATATTACTGAAAGCTCATTGAACTTAAGACAAAAACACTTTACAACAAGGTTTTATTTGTTAAGATTAGTTAACTACATTAGTTAACATGAACTAACAATGAAAAATACTTCTAAATAATTGTATTAATTTTAGTTCATGTTATATTCAACATTAACTAATACATTATTAAAATCAAAAGTTACATCTGTTATTAGTTCATGTTAGTTAAAATTTGCACAAATTTACATGCATTAATTACATTTTTATTGCCAATGTATGAACAGCCTGTATTGAATATGAAAAAACTTCCCAGATTTCCTAGGTTGTCTATGAAAGCCTGTAGACTGATTTTTATGCAAAGGACTCGGGTCGTTTTTGCCGGGAAAAACAAAAGGATGTGACGTTTACGAGAGCCACATGTTTTCATTACACATGAAACCAATGCTTATGTTCAGAATAATGCCAAGAGAGATATTCTGTACCGTCATGTCAATGTGTCATGCAAAGAAAAGGGATTCATTCAAACTAGTCTCATATAGCCATATCTATACAGTCTACAGTCTCAAATATGCTTAATAATCCATAACAGTGTAATTCAATTATCTCAACAAAAAAAGAAAGAAATACTATGGAAGTCAACTACTTGTTTACCAACATTCTCCAAAATATCTTCTTTCATGTTCAGCAGAAGAGAGAAACTCATACAGGTTTGGAACAACTTGAGGGTGAGTAAAGGTGTGACTCATTTTTGGGTGAACGATCCCCTTAATAGCCACTAATAACACGGTTTTCTGAATTCTAAATATAGTCCATTTAAAACATTAACTTCTGTTAACTAACGGGACCGTATTGTAAAGTGTTACTGAAAAAGTGACATGAATTCAATAACTAATTAAGATGAACTTAAACTGAATGAGTTGCAGCAGATTTATAGATCCCAGAACACTTTGCGTCAGAATGAATAAGAAGAATAAATGTTAAAAGTAAGTGTTATTTTGTGTCATTTTGCACAAGCTTAATGTAGGCAGAGATGTCTTAGTTGTTATGTTATGTTGAGATTTATAGGGGTTTCGGAAACTTTATTTTACAGTGTCCTTGATATATTTTACACGTACTTATTGTAATAACAACAATAAATTATGCATAATCACATGCAACTAACCTTAAACCAAACTCTAATCCTAACCGTATAGTAATTACATGTAAATTAATATCACTCTGTACTTAAATGCATAATTACACTGTAACAAGGACACCCTAAAATACAGTGTAACCAGGATTTTTCTTTATGTTGCTGTTTTTTTGTGGCTAACCGCAAACGATATGACATTAATGGGATCAAATTGTTTAGACAATATTTTAATTATATCACAATTAACATGCTTGTGTTGTACAAAATCATTTGGAGTCTTAAATTGAAAAATGATTACCTCAATTTTATTTTAATTCTGCCAATTTAGGGTTTACAGTATGTGTGCTTGTGTTTGTCTGCCTTGTAGATTAAAAGTGTGTGTGTGCTGTAATGTGTGTGTCCCCTCCGCGAGTTTAGCGTGAGAGACTGAAGCAGGAAGCCATTACTGAAGTGTAAACGCACTCAGCCAGCACTGGCCAAACACAAGAGAAACATGTTTCACCACCCAGCCTCAGAGAAAACCAACGACAGAAACACACACACACACACACACAAGTAAAAACACATCAAGCATCTCTAAACTGTCTCTAAAAGTCTCGGTTTTATGAAGTTCATACAATCTCACACAGACTCTTTCTTTCCAAACGTTACATAAGCGGTGCTGGCCAGCCATGGTGGCGGTTTGGGTCTGATGAGAGCGTGTGATTGTGTTACATACGGCAGTAATTATGAAATCAGCCATGCAGCCTTGCCTTTTTTGAGCGTTGTGTGATGTATTGTCATTATTGGAGGCGGTGCAATGAATTATCCTTATCCGTAGAGCGAGTAACCTGTCCGATCTGATGACATGGCAGCCCTGACAGCGGCTGGCACCGGGTAACCTGGCAAGAGCAACGCGAGCGTTTCCACGTGCACTGGGAAAAATACGACTTGTCATCATAATCCGTGGTTGGCATATAAATGCACACAATTACACTTGTGCACACAGGTACACATACACAGAAAATGCATTAAAGGTAAGGAAATATAATGTCTGTGACTAAAAAAGAAAAGAAAAATCTTTTAAAAATCTATGTGCCAAGTTCTTAGAAACGTACTCTTTGTATTCATGTTGGTTTCATATGGTTTTGAAAAACTTTTATACGGTTGAACTTTTATATGGTTTTGAAAACTTTTATACCGTTTTCAAGAAAAGTTTACATTTAATGATTTAACCATCAAGTAAAACTTAAAATTTTCATTACACCTTTAATTCATGTGAATGTATACATATTAATCAGTTATTATTTATTGTTAATTTATTTAAGTTTTTATATATATTTTTCATGAAAAAAAACTTTTTTTCTTTTAATATCTTAAATTATTAATTCATAAATATCATTACATTTTAAAGAATTTCTCGGGATACAAATAAGGATATCTCACGACTTTGATGTGGCATACAAAGGTTTTTCTAAATGTTAAGCAAGGTTTTATTTAAATATGTTTTAGAAAATAATATAAGATGATATCAGGACAGTTGTATCAACCCGACATTTTTTTATTTATTCCACAAAAAATAAATAAATCTATAACAATAATACAAATAATATATATATATGATATATATATATATATATATATATATAAAGTTGGCACACCATAGCTCCAAAAATATAAAATTTATTGACAGACTCTCACAAAGGTGATGTTTCGAGCACACAAGCTTCATCAGACCATATTTATATAAACCTGCATTTTTTTTACAACTAATTTAGGAAATAAAAATATACTCATCATAGAAGATGTATCTATTCCACTGTTTGTAAGTGCATTTTTAAAATGTATTGTTGAATACAAACAAGAATTGACTTGGAAGAGAAACAAAATTCTAAAGATTTCCCTTACAACAGCCACAATAATATTTCATATACATTAAGACTAAAACATAGCTGACTTTCACATACTGCATCGTTATTGCTGAGCAGCAGCAGTATTCATGCTACACAAAAACACTATAACCACTAATGAAATTCAGCACCATGCATGAAAACAAGCACCATAACTCCATAATTGAGGGGTCAGGATCCTAATACTGGACACTTTCCAAACCAGACGATTATGCTTTGGGCTTTTTTCATACAGCAATTTGTCAAAGTATTAAAAAAAATATTTCAAACTGTCAGACTGAAATTGCTCATGAGCTTGTGGTATTACAGCAGAGCTGTAAAGCAAGCAGTGGGTTGAGATATGAAACGCAAAGATAGGGCGGACGAGTAAACTATAGTTGCTTACACACTTACACACTTGAGAGCTCTTTAAATTAAACTATTGTAAGTATGGACACACACTCACACACACACACACACACACACACACACACACACACACACACACACACACACACACACACACACACACACACACACACACACACAGTGTGTTTTCATGTTTTATGGCGACTTTCCATAGACATAATGTACAAACTGTATATTCTATCCCCTTCCACAAACCCTAACTCTACCCCTAAATCCCAATCACAGAAAACTTTCTGCTTTTTTACATTTTCAAAAAACATCACTTAGTATGATTTACAGTATAAGCCGTTTTCCTCATGGGGGCCAAAAAATGTCCCCACAAAGACAAGGATTTCGGATATTGCCATCTTTGTGGGGATTTTAACAAGCCACACACACACATACACACACAAAATGTCAAAATTTGGGGTCGTAAGTTTAATTATTCTTTTTTTAAACAGTCTCTTATGATCAACAAGGCAGTACAAATTGTGAAATATTACAATTTAAAAGTAAAATGTGAAAACATTTCGATTTTAATATTTTAAAATGTAATTTATTCCTGTGATATCAAAGCTGAATTTTCATCGTCATTACTCCAGTCTTCAGTGTCACATGATCCATCAGAAATCATTATAATATGCTGATTTGATGAAGAAGAAACATTTATTATTATTATTATATCAATGTTGAAAACAGTTGTGTTGTTTAATATTTTGGTGGAAACCGTGATACATCTTTTTCTTTCAGGATTCTTTGATAAATAGAAAGTTCAAAAGAACGATAATTATTTGAAGTAGAAAATAAGTATGAGAAATTATGTAAAAATCTTTCACTTTCAATCAATGTAATGTTTCCTGGCGGATTAAAAGTATTAATTTCTTAAAAGCATAAAGTATAAAAACTTGATTGGTAGAATATATTGAATAAAATATTAAAATAACTATATTTTAAAGAATTACCAAGCTGCTCTTTTCCACATAACCAAAGCATACTAAAGGACAAAAAAAGCTCCATAATTGGTCCATACCAATTATGTGTTTTATTCTAATTCTTCTGAAGATAATTTTAAATGAGTAACAGATCACAACTGAAGTTGCTATACGCTCTTAAATCTCAGTTTAACTTCTGTATATTCATACTTGGCACATTGCATTCAGTTACAGAAAGATTTTCAAAGAAAAGGTTTTTAATCTGTTCCTCATACAAATCTCTACGGCTTCACAGGCTTCAAATATAGCACAAAAGTCAAATGAACTACTTTTATGGTGCTTTTAAGTTTTTTTTTAGTTTTTTTGTCTGTCTCTAGTCCCGATTCACTTTCGTTATATATAAAAAAGCAGCCCGAACATTCTTCAAAACATATCTCGCACAGAAGGCAGTCAGTCATACAGGTTTGAAATGATATGAGGTTGGATGAGTAATGACAGAATTTGGGTTTTTGGGTGAACCATCCCTTTAAGCAGGAAGAGAAGCAACACGCTGACCCATCAATGATGACCATCAACAATAAATGAGGGAAAGCGGGTTTGGAGATGTGGATGGAGCCAGAGAGAGAGAGAGAGAGAACGCTTGTTTGAGCTCTTTCTTTGCCTCTGGCAGATGTGGACAATGAACTCTTGACACAGCCAAAGCCACTTTATGTTGAACATGTGTGTTTGTTACTGTCTCTGGCAGCCGGGCTGAATGTGTGTGTGTGTGTGTGTGTGTGTGTGTGTGCAGAAGATGAGCGTAGCAGCAGGATATGTGGCAATCTGGGAGGTTGGCCGTAATGACACACGAGGGACAGATTAGCTTCCTGTCTGTCAGAATTCCATCAGAGACCAGCTGATTTACAGCCTGCACTGACCAGGCTGCCTGCCCTGTACCCAAAGCAAACACACACACACACGCGCACACGCACACTATTTGTATAAAGGCTTTGAGAAAGCATACATTAAACTGGGATCCTGCCTACTCTTCTAATATTGGTACAAAGAGTGGCGTCTCTATTACAATGCTAAATGTGTGATGTGTAAATCAGAGTGTGTTGGTGTGTTCCTGCACATTAACCCCTCAGTGACACCCAGCATGCCGTGGCCTGCTGGCCCAGGATGGAGAGAGGGAAGACAGACAGATGTATTAAACAACATGTCACCCCCAAACACAACAATGATTAATCACTGCAAATTATAAGCACCTGTACGACAGGGTAGAGATCGCCTTCCACACTCTCCACTGCGTCTCTCTTTCGTCTGACGACACACGTATACTATTAGATGGCTATGTGTATGTTGTTATAGTGCCAATGCTAGTTTACACAGGGTTTTTTTTTTTTTTTTTTTTTTTTTTTTGTTGAAATGTAAATGATCTTTAAATACTTCACATAGTTAAAATCTCTGTATGTATGCCATGAAAGCTGAAAACACTCTAAATCATTTACATTACACCAGTTCACAGCAAGGACCATAACTATAAAGATAACGATAGTTCTAAAACAAATTCTAAATGTAAAAGAATAGCAGAGTTCACACCACAACTATAACGATAACGGCACAGAGAAACAATATTGTTTGAATCAGTTTCAGAACGATTTTTGTTTTCAGATGATGAATGATAAAATCATTGACAGCCAATCAGAATCCTGCTTTTAAGAGCTCATTTAAAGCTGCAGAGGACAAAACTGCAGCATGCGCTTAGAATAAACACAACGATATTGTGCTTCAATGTGGACCCTGATAGTTATCTTTATAGTTTTCGTTATAGGTGTGAACGGGCCTTTAATTAAATACTGTTATACTGTAATTCCAGTCAGTCCTAAAGCATCTATATAGGAAATTACTATTATTAATTATGGTCTGACATGTTTCTCTCTTCAAACTAAATCTTTTTTTTTTTTACTTATTTCTAACTTTTTTTAATTATGTATTTTTAAAAATATATATATTTTGTTTCAAAAATGTATTTTTTATTGATTTCATTCTTGTTTTAAGATATATATATATCATTTTTTTTATGTTTTAAAGAAGCGGGTCAGCTACGAAAAACAGATCTTTAACCAACATCTGAAGGTCAAGAGGTGAGTTTTGCTTTCATAACACTATTAAATAGTTGTTTACGTGTAAATACTGAATCTGTATCAATATGCATTTAATCTTACACCAAATAAAATGAGAAACTCATAGAACAGGAGTCTAACACTTGCAGCCTCCTTTGTGTAAAACTAAACATAGCACCAAGTTGGGGGAATATTAGCTGATTTCATCTGGTCACGAATTGGCCAACCTGCATAAAACTATACCTTTACTTGTTCTGCTTTTTAAATATCCTTTTCCATTCAGATTTGAACACTAATGTTCTTTTTTGGACATTATGAGCCATTTCACATTCATTATCCCTCAGCCAAACTGACTGCAATTCTCAACTCAATATTTCTTTCAGCGAAAGACAGATAAAACAAAAATGTCAAGTTCACAACAAGAACGTATAAGCAAAGAATTAGTGCTGCAACTGAGCAAAGAGGAAAAATCCTCAGGGAAGGAAAGTGAAAGTAAATAAATCAGAACCATAAAAACCGGCCATGACCATGACCAGCTTTTTTGTAAACTCATTATGTCATGTTTCTTTGTTAGCAGGTTATTGAAAATATCCAGCATAACATTTATTTCTGTTAGTTATTAAACCATGTTTTTGAATATACTATTTTACAATGCCTGTTTTTGACTATATAAGAAAAGTTAAAATCCTAAAAATGTTGTAATTATAGTCTAGGTTAACCCAATAATTAATATAGTAATTAATTAAATATAATAAAAAGTGTTGTATTGTCAAACACAATTAATACAATTGAGTTTAATAATGGTTAAGCAAGAATGTGGTGGTACAGGTTTTAATCTAAAATACAAAAAGTATACTTAAAGTGCTTAAAACATTCATTTAATTCAATAAATTATGAAGACAATACAAGTTATAAATATAAATACTGAAATGACTAATAATATAAAAATGATATGGAATTTAAATATAAAAATGAATACAATCATGCCTATATAATAAAGGATTTGTTCAATTTAAAGGGGTCATTGATTATGATTTCACTTTTTTAACTTTGTAATTTTGCTGTTTGAGCATAAACAACATCTGCAAAGTTACGACGTTTAAAGTTTAATGCAGAGGGAGTCGCTTTTTAAGGACTACAATAAACGGCTGGTAGGGACTACAACGAGCTTCTTCCCGAGTTGGTGACATCACAAACTTGGGAAACACGCAACAAGGGGGCTGAGGCCATGTTGGACTGTTAAAATCAATTTTTAACACTGTTCCTGAACATTATAACCTCAGTATTTGTCTGTGCGCTGAACATTTTACGGAGAACATCTTCCAGAAGAGAGTGCAATGCAGGCTATAGCACAAAAGTTTCTCCTGAAAGACGTAGCCATTCCCATTTTGTCGGGACAATCTGTTGTTTATGGATCAAAACTTGTAAGTATGTCTTATTATTTGTAGTTGTGTTTTCTATTAACAGTTACAATTATAAGCTTTATGTAGTTACTATGATAGCTATGATGTAAAAAAAAAAGGGCAAACCTTTGCCTCCGCTAGCCTGCTAACTAGCATTACAGTATCGACGTAGTGTTTACTTTAGCTTTCGTAAGCTCTTGCTTTTGTGAGACTGTTCGCTACCCCTTAGGAAAATTATCCATGACTTCTTGATTGATTACTTTTTGTATTACCATAGTTTTCCGACAAATATGATTAAATGGTGGATAACATCCTATCTATAATAAAAACAAGAAAAGAAAAAAAAAAACACTCTGAAACGTCCCGTGAAATCCGTGCTTGCAAAGTCTGTGCTTGAAATCAGTTCAGCAAAATCTTATTTGTTAACATTGTCAGGGTCTGAATCAGGCTTGAAATGGTTTGAAATTGAAGCCATCGTTAATATTTACATCTGAATAGAGCTTGTGGTTATGAATGGGGCATGACATTTCCCGAACACGCGCTAAGCCCGATCACTACACACTGGGACTCGTTCAACCAGACTGGGGAGAGTGGAGCTTTAATAATGTAAAATATGTGAAAAATAATGCGTGTTTTGAACAATCAAGCATGAAAACATTCTAGTACACCCCAAAAACAAAATCAATCAAGACTTCGTAAAAGGGCATAGGACCTTTTTAAATTATATTAATATATTTAATTATATTAATAAATCATATTAATTTAATAATTTAACAATACATATTTATATATCAATTATTGGTGGTGGTTGAGGAGATCCCCCCCTTTCTATGTAAAGCGCTTTGAGTGCCGAGAAAAGTGCTATATAAATGTAATGATTAATGAATTATTATTATTATTATATATATATTAAATTATAAAATAAAACTGCTAGTGATGGTGTTCTTGATTGTGAAACAATAATATAGCTAACTCAAGGCTTGATTTGATTAATGATTAGAATCAAAATTGAATCGCAAGCTTGTGAATCATGAAACTGGTGTAAATGCCCAGCCCTAATTAGAATGATATTTTTCTTGTAGAGAGATAGCTGTTTTATGTAGGCTACTTAAAATTGTTATATTTATCTGATTTATTTGATATTTGTTGTGAAATCTCTGGCTGAAGTGGCAGTGGGCAGCTTCCCCGGTCCTCTAGAGAAGAGGAGAACAGAGCGGCCCTCTCTGCTCAGTCACCTGAGCTCATTATGCTGAAAGCACTCGCTGGCCAAACAGACATCGGCTGATGTGAGGAAATGGCAGTGTGATTAATGTGGCCTAAATTGAGCCACGTTTGCTGAGCCCCCGTCCCAGTTAAACCAGTCCCTGGTCATCAGCCTCAAACCGCCACAGTGTACCGATGAATTACACACACCTGCCCACATCAAGCATCACATACATGACGTAGAGCCATGCGACAGCCTACAGCTTTGCGTTTATAATGAATGTGTCAGACACGGGAGAGCCTGAGAAATAAAAAGCACATTTCACAAGATGATTAAAGGAGGAAAGCTTTTGTTTTCTTTGTGCAAATCAAATGATAGGCATATCAAAGGTTGCAGAGCGCTATATAATGCCATCTAGTATAGCACAGTCACACACACTCACATATATACACGCATAGAGAGAGAGTTTCCCAAGGAAACACAGCTGAAAAAGCCAGTGAGAGAGAGAGAGAGAGAGAGAGAGGCCCCCGGTACCTGCCTATATAGTCTCCTCTCTCCAAATGTTTATTTTGGACCAGACTGGTGGCCAACTGGTTGCAATTGACCCTCTACAGGGACGAGTTAGTGAGCGAACATGAAACTTTTCCCTTTTGGTAGAGAGAAGGAGGGGAAAGCCACACACATACTGCAAGCTCAGACACGCAAGCACACATGCAAATGAGGAAACAGACCCCCACAAACAAAAACTACACACACACACACACACACATACTAAATAAAATCACAGAGAAGAAGCGGGGACATCAAGCTACCAGAGAACTATATGAAAACATGGAGTTTGTATTAGAATGAGGCATAATTTTTCAGCTGTAAACAGTTTAAATGCAAAGGGAAAATCTTAAGAAGTTATCATTACAAGTAGCCGATTTTGCCTGTGTGCCATTACAAGAGAGGCCACTACCAGGAGAGAACATAAAACTCACACACAGTAAACGGCACTGGGTGTGGTGAAATCACAGTAACCCACAGTAAACACATAATCCTGTCAGACATTTAACACTATAGAACATTTGAAACCTGAAAGGTTGATGTATATACAAAGATTGGGGTTATTTGAATTATCTGAATCACTTACATTTGTGAAACTTAACAGAAATATTCTGGCCAAACACAATTAAAACTCTATCAACACCCAAAAAATTATTTTATAAATTTTTTTTTGCACACACGTTAGAACTTCCATTAACAAATCATGATAAAATTATACTAACCTAAATAAAAAAAATATATATATGCATAATAACATTATTATAAATATAATAGAAAGTTTCAATAACGTTAATATTAAAGGTTGACCAGTCATAAAAAAACAAATGATTAAGTTTAGATAATGCTATAATGCTGTATTATCCATTTAAAAAAAAAAAAAGTAGGATTTAATAATAATACAATGATGATACACAAATACCATATACAGTATAATAATTAAATTTGGTAAGGTGGTAAGGTAAAGTCTCTCATGCTCACTAAAAATCTTGTTTTTGTTTTAATATGATTTAAAATGTAGTTTAATCCTGTGATATCAAAACTGAATTTTCAGCATCATTACTCCAGTCTTCAGTGTCACATGATCCTTCTGAAATCATTCTAATATGATGATTTGCTCCTCAGGAAACATTTTTATTATCATTGTTGAAACCCGTTGTGCTGCTTAATATTTTTTGGGAAGCTGTGATTTTGTGTCAGGACTCCTTGAATAGAAAGTTCAAAAGAACAGCATTTATTATGTATTATATTATTATAAAAAGTATGGTAACACATTAATTTAGGGTTCAATTCTCACTATTAACTAGTTGCTTATTAGCATGAATATTACTAGGATATTGGCTGTTTATTATAAAGCACATATTAACGCCTTATTCTGCATGACCATATTTTACATCCCTAAACGTAATAACTACTTTACTAACTATTAATAAGCTGTTTAAACGGTTTAATTAGGCAAAACTCGTAGTTAATAGTTAACAGTGAGAATTGGACCCTAAACTAAAGTGTGACCAAAATGTTTTCACTGACAATCACTTTTGATTAAAAAACAAAAAAACAATAACTTACTTCCCCCCAAACTTTTGAACAGTGTATATTCATACACAAACAATACAATTATAATACAGAACATCCTTCTACATTATCATTTATGTTGATGGTTGTTAAAACCATATTTAAATGCTGAATAGATTTGTGCCTATTACTAGTGTGGCGTGTTACATACAGGGGGATCGTGTTGTGCATGAATGACTAAAATTAGAGTCTTTGCTCCCAAGCTCAGCCACACAATACCCACAGCTCGAGCCTACAGTCAGAGAAGAGAGAGACGCTGAGAGCAGGCCTGGCCCTGTAGACTAAATAAAAGCTCTTAATCCTCATAAACTGCTCCATATGAGCATTACATCCCTGACTCCACACGGGACTCCTCAGGAATGGAACTCATTTTGGGGTTAAAACATTACCAGCGCTGCTCCTCTCCCATCCCGGTAATGAGCTCGCTGCCCTTCTCTCCCTCCCCCAGCCTGATGACAGAATACGCTTCAGATGAAAAATGCCCAGGAGGATGTTAATGTTGAGGTTGGAAAATGCAGAAGTTGTGGCAGTGAACGTGTGTGGACATCAGTGCCATGGCACTATCTTTGCCGTGAAAGCTGGGAAAACGGCATGTTTGCCATTTAGGCATGCCATCATTTTGTCTCATGTCGTTCCAAAATCATATTTTCTATCTTCCACGAAACAAGGACATTTTAGACATTCACAATATACACACACATACAAAAACCATTAAAAAGTTTGAGGTTGGTTGGATTTTTTTTTTATAAAGTTCAAAAGCATGGTATTTATTTTCGATAAGAAATCTTTTATAACACTAGAAATGTCTTCACCATCACGTTTAATCAATTTCATGCTAAATAAAAGTATTAGGCTACATTAATTAATAAAAAATACAGGAAAAAATAACTCAGATACCGTTAGCAAACTTTTGAATGGAAGCTGTATATGTGAATTTGTGCACTATATTCCATACAATGAAATTGAATGAGGGCAGATAATGCCGATCTCCGGCTTTGTCTTCTAAAGCTATCAAATTGATTCAGAAGACTTGAAATATAGCGCAGTCATAGTGTTTTTGTGACACATTTGCAGTTATTGACAGCCCAATTTCTCATTCACTTCCATCATACTAGATAGAGCAGACAATATATTATTTTTTTAAAAATATATCATCTTTTGTGTTAGTTTATGCTGCTTCATGGTACTTTTTTTTGTCATTTTGTAATTTTTCGAGTTCAACAGTGTCTGTCTCAATTTACTTTTAAAGAAGAATTCACACTCTGATGAACATCTCCTTCTGTGTCCTACTAAAAAAATATGACTAAACTAACCCTTTAAATCCAGAGGTATACATGATAAAGCAAGTATAAGCTGGTTATAAATCCACAGCATCCACTTGAGCAAGAGGCAGCAAGACGATTCAGGATGGCATGTGACCGCAGGGCTCTCATTCATCACAGCTGTCACGTGAAGCCCAACACAAATGAATGAACGAGAGAGACGTATAAGCATATGCCCAATTCGGCCCACTTTGGGAGCCCAGCAATGAACAGTGAAGTGCCAAGCCTGACCACAGGAACACCACGGTTGGCCACAATTGACAGACCACTGCCCGTAGATGCACGTTGATATTTTGAGAGTAAGAAAAAGTGATTTTGAGAGTGAACGAGAAGGAGATGGAATGAGTGACTAACAGAACGAGAAAATCAGACTGAATCTCTCTTTAATCGGCATGTGTGAACCGTTCAGGTAAGTCCGTCAGACACAGGAAATGTATTAACATTGACCACAGTTTACTCTGTTAACCACACTGTGGCCCTGTGGGACATGCCTGCAGGGCAGCGTCTGTTTACATATACAAAAAACACAAGAGCGCACACACCTCAGAACACTACCCAACTTCTCGTACATTTATTACCATCAGTTTTTATTCATATAAACATCCATGGACGATCAATTAACACCCCGATGAACCACTGCCTTGCCTATGGCTGGTCGTAAACAATTATTTGTGGAACATGGCTGTCAAATATATGCTCTGTGTGAGTTCATATTTCAGAGAGAGCCTGCAGTGAGCACACAGTCTGACTGGCTTCCCACCGAAAGGATTCAAGCCTATGCAAACATCGAGCTCAGGCACATTCCTCTGCTGAGGGTACAGTTTGAGCCACTGTATGAGGTCTAGTTTATTTACACATCAGGACAGGTAGTTCTCACCATCAATAACTATGACAGGAGTAAAACAAAAAGTGCCATTTGTGTGCGGTGTGTCCAATTACACTTCAGCCTACTGACTTCATTAACAGGATACTGAATTTCATTATTTGATAGGTCTGAGTATTGTTTTGTAATGTAAAAGAATCAATTTATTAGTAGTTGTGTATATCTAAATGGTTTTAAACCATATTAAACAAATAGCTGGAAGCAGCAATCAAGGGGCCAAGCACATACAAAAAAAGGTTATGCAAGCATCGCTGGGAACATCAGACCAACTGCAACAATGAGTAATTAAAGACTTATTATTATGTTTGATTATTATTATTAATGATTATTTTAAGCAGAACATCGGAAAAAATATATAAATGTAATCAGTAATATGATTTAATTGCTTATCACTTTTGGCCACTATTGGCTAATTGTGACCCTGGACCACAAAACCAGTCACAAGGGTCAATTTTCTGAAATTGAGATTTATACATAATCTGAAAGCTGAATAAATAAGCTTTCCATTGAGGTATGGTTTTCTTTAAAGTTGTCCATTTATGTTTTAATTAGTTTTAATGTATTTATGGTAGGAAATTTACAAAATATCTTCATGGAACATGATCTTTACTTAATATCCTAATGATTTTTGGCATAAAAGAAAAATCTATAATTTTGACCCATAGAATGTATTGTTGGCTATTGCCACAAATATACCCGTGCGACTTGTGACTGGTTTTGTGATCCAGGGTCACAATTTATGTTGTGTGATCAGTGTGAGGTGACAATGACATGTACAAAGTTTGGGGTCAATATGCCAAAGTGTTGCAGAGTTACCGACTCAGAATCAGCTGCAAGTGGCCTCAGGTCATGCTTGTGATAATAGTTTAATAGCTTTAAAACTCTTTTTTCCAGCATGGTCTGAATATGCAAGCCTGTTAAAATCAGACGAACAGTCTAGGACATGGGTAGGCAAGTTCAGTCCTAGAGAGCCGCTGTCCTGCAGAGTTTACCTTCACACCTAATCAAACACACCTGAACAAGCTAATCAATGTCTTCAGGATTACTAAGGCTATACAGTGCAGGTGAGGGTTTGTTTCAGGGTTGGAGCTAAACTCTGCAGCACAGTTGCCCTCTAGGACAACTGTAAAAAAAATAAAATAAAAATAAAAACAGTAAAAAAAATGTTTTGTTTGTAGCCCTTACAGTTATTGTTATTAGCATAAACATGAGTGCAAATTTAGACAGTTGGTTTGAGTTAGAGATTCCCAAATTGCTGTGGTTAATGTTTAGACTGTCCTCTATTTGTGTGCCAAATTTCATAATTTTCCTGGAAGCTGAGGAGGAACAGGAAGAACTAGAATAGAAAACAGTTATTTTAAACTGTAATAATAATTTAGAATATTACTGTTTTTACTATATTTTTGCACAAATAAATTATATAAGAGACTTAAAAACATTTACAATCGTATCGACCCTAAACTTTAGAATGGTAGTGTTAATGCTTTCAAAGTCACCATGAAATCAAAACGGGCAATTCTTGCTTTTTTTATGGAATATTGCAGTGTTTATTATAATTGATTTATTCGTGAACATCACTATGTTCTTTTTTAAATTCATGTGCTCTTAATCTTTAATCAAACTTAACTTCCCTCTTGCAGCCAAACAGTTACTATTATAATCATTTTAATTAGCGTGACTAGTTTTGCATAAAAAGAAAACAAGGTACCACTAATAAATAAAAATAACATAACATAGAATAAGAGAAACCACAAAAAAAGAGATGCAAAGATGATGCTAATGAGATGAGCTGAGGCAAGAGAACAAATGATACAGCTAACATCTGATAATGTCCAACAGGATGCAATCCCATCTGTGTTCTCTTGCCACTTGTGCTCTGATATGTTTCTCTCTCAGTCTATAGCTGAAGCCCTTTCGCTCCCCCAACTCTTTTTTTTTCTCTTTCCAGGAACTATGTCTCTTCCATGGCTGGAAGGTTGTAATTTGTAACAGGCGACTCAGCGGGCTGAGAAGCCCTCCTCTTATCTGGACAGAGGATCACTGCAAATCATATCAGAGAAGAGGCCTGTTTAAATATAGCCCTAATTACTGCAATCATTTGTTGCTGTCTTTTTTTCTCTCTTCCTCTAGCCCTCACTAGACTAGCGTGCCCCCTCCCCATTTCACTTCCTTGCTTTTTTAAAAAGCGAGCTCCCTTCGTTCTGAGCATTTCCTCCTCGTATCCAGTAAATCCTTGCTTGTGGTGTGGGCTTGAGGAGCTGACAGTTGCATGACAAGAAATGTTTCCCTTTGTAAGAGTCTACTTCCTCCTCGTGCAGTTTTAGCCTAATTGAAACGTTTCCTATTGGGCTCAATCAGGAGGGCAATTACCTAATTATTCGCTTATGCCTAACTTAGTCCCGTACGCTGACAGAGAGAGAGAGAGAGAGAGAGAGAGAGAGAGAGAGAGAGAGAGAGAGAGAGAGAGAGAGAGAGAGAGAGAGAGAGAAAAGAAAGGGTGTTTTTACAACTAAACTGCCTTTTTCACTGAATAATTTTTTTTTCCTCTTTTAGTCATTTCTTCATTAACAGAATTGCTAGGAAATAACATGTTACTTAGTCCAGATTTCACATATTTGAAGGCAGTTGAGTCAGCATTTCACCAGTTACGCAATTCCACTTTATTCTGTATGCAGAATGCTTTAAATTGAAAGAATTATTATTATTAATAGTGACGAAGTAATGTTATGGAATTAGGGAGGCTCAAGGAAGCTGGAAGAAGGTGTTTTATGTAAGATTGATTCATGATTTAAAAGAACATGCAAAAGAACAAAGAAAAAGAACTCTTCACCAAGGCTTAATTTATTTGATCCAAAATACAGCAAAAACTATTTTTTTTACAATTTAAAATAACTGTTTTCTATTTTAAAATGTAATTTATTTCTGTGTTGGTAAAGCTGAATTTTCTGCATCATTACTTCAGTCTTCAGTGTCACGTGATCCTTTAGAAATCATTCTAATATGATGATTTGACACTCAAGAAACATTTATTATTATTATTATCATCAATGTTGAAAACAGTTACAGTTTCTTTTCAGGATTATAGGATGAATAGAAAGTTCAAAAGAACAGCATTTATCTGAAATAGAAAACTTTTGTAACATTATCATAGGCCTACCATTCAAAAATTTGTGATAAGTAAGAGGGGGTTTTTTTGTAAAAAAAAAAAAAAATTATAATTTTATTCAGCAAGGATGCATTAAATTGATCAAAAGTGACAATATAGACATTTATTATGTTGCAAAAGCCTAAATGCAGCAAATCGGCATATTAGAATGATTTCTGAAGGATCATGTGACACTGAAGACTGGAGTAATGATGCTGAAAATCCAGCTTTACCATCACAGGAATAAATTACATTTTAAAATGTATTCAAATAGAAAACAGTTATTTTAAATTGTAAAAATATTTTGGATCAAATAAATTAAGCTTTGGTGAGCAGAAGAGACTTTCTAATTATTCATTCTAATAATTTTGGCCACCACTGTATATAGACCCACACGTACCTTTATATATCTAATTGATAAATAACATTAAGATTCCACCTTTACAGTTGTGTAAAGGGAATAGAAGCGACACCTAATTTCTTTTTTATATATCATAAAATGTAAAACAAATATTATTGCGTGGACAATGTAAACATATCGGCCTGTAAGGAAGCTGTATGTTTTCAGCTGTAAATTCCCCCTCATCCCCCCTTATTTCCCATCACCGAGACCCACCTAAGCTCTGAAAGGTCATCGCTTCAACAAGTGTGGGCTGTTGGGTTCTTAAATCAATCATTTAAATCTATGGCTAAATCAGCGAGCTGTCTGGGTTTAAGCACACATGCCGTAGCTTAATTCACCCGAGCGAAGGAGCTCAGCGGCCGTATTTCAGCCAACATGTGCGCCACTGTTGTCTAAACAAGCGCTGTAAGGCAGGCTACAGAGGAGAGTCCTGGCTCCAGGACATGGAAAGCAGTTAGAGGACGTCCACATGCACATGCGCAACAGATACGCAACAACACACACACACACACACACACTAACGCAGGCCACGGAGAAGACTGGAAGGGCTTGGCTTGAGGTCATGGAAATGGGTTATAAAGCAGCCTTTCACTGGGGAAAATTAGAGGAGGACCGGCTTTCCTCGCGCACACACATACGTACAAATGCACACTCATGCATACAATGGTCAGAATGTCCATACACACAAACACGGACACACATCTGTAGGAATGATGGAATGCTCTCACACAGACTGGGTGGGCCGATTGACTGTTGTACTCTGTGATGAGAATCAGGGAGTTTAAAAATTAACCCTACAGACAAAAACTGACAATCACACACAGACATAGTCGCAAAGAGACTCATAATCAGCCGGTACGCATATTCATGACTTCAACTGTCTCCATTTAAAGGGGACATTTATCATTATTGACTCACTGCTATGTCATTCCAAATCCGCATGCTGTAATTTTTTTCTTCTTCTGTGCAGCACAAGAAGTACACTTGTTTAAAAGAACCTTCACGCAGCTCTTTCACAAAAAACAACAGTCACTAATGACCTCTACTGTCAAGCTGAAAAAATAAAAAAATACAAATAAAAAAATAATAATAATAAAAACGTTCTAGGGATGCACAATATATATTGGTATTGATATATTGGGTTTTTAGAGTTTTCTAAAATGTTTATATATATATATATATATTAGAAAACTTCTAAAGTTTATATATATATATAATATTTATTTATATTTTTTATTTGCTGGATATGAATGCAAATTTTCTCTATTTTTTGTTTATATTACCTTAAAACTCTTAAATGGTATCTTTAGCAAACCTCAAAATGAATATCCATTTTTTTTTTTTTCATATATTATAATGTTGTGATTCACTTGTACCATTTGAAACCATAGATGTTAGTTAAGTTATTAATTTATTTATATCATTTTAATTTCATTTTAATCAAATGTATAATTAGACCGCTTATAAAATGAAAATGTTTCAGGGATAAAGAGATTTTATACATTCCTAATAAATAAATAAATAACTATATATAAAAAATAAACATATAACATAGTATACGTATACAAATATTTTTCAAAATTTTTACATTTATATTACCTTTGCCACCATTTTAATCTTTGCCACCATTTAAGGCTCACTTAAAGTTAATCTTCAAAAACACCAATTTAATAACATTGTTAAATGTAATCTTTAGTAAATCTGAAAATGAATATAAATTGTTTATACTGTAGGCTACACTGCAATTGTTGTGATGCACTTGCACCATTGTTTCCATTATTGATTTATTTATATAAATGTAATTTTAATGATGATTTAAAAAAATGTCATTGACATCAAACTTTGAAACAAGACCATATGATTTGAAAGTAAATAATGACAACATTTTCAGTTTTGGGTGAACTACCCCTTTAATAAAGATTCTGACAGAAAGAATTGAAATAAATCCAAGTAAAAATATAACTTGACCAATTTCAGAATGACCACATGTAACTTTGATGCAGCTTTTCCAGTCAGATCAACCACAGTTCACACCACAGCGCATATGTGTGTGTGTGTGCGCATCCACATTACCCAGTCACTAAACATTTGAAGTCAGGAAACAGTGAGAGAGCGAGGGTACGGGATGGAAAGAGTGACCGTCGGAGAGATAGAAAGAACGAGAGCGAGACAGAGAGAAAGATCGCCCAGGTGGTCCTGTGTACTGTGGCCGCTGGGCAGTGATCTGACGTGAGGGGTAGAACCTGAAACCCATGCAAATGTGATCACTCCCGCTCCCACTGATTGGGGCGGCCGCGTATGATTAAATATAATTGCAAAAAAACCTCTTCCAAATGCCTTGGCGGTTTTGAAAAAATGGGAAGGAAGGATTTAGGAGCAATTCTTGGTCTTTGAAAGAGAGGGGCGAGCTGCATGTGTGGTGGTGGGGGTCCGTGAGGTTAAATACGGTATGTGTGTGTGTTGTAATATGCGTGTGAGAGAAACAGGGCTGTTTTCATTGTTGTTTCAGAGAGCTGGTTGCTACATGCAGGGAATGGGGAGAGAGGGGAATATTTGCTGGCAGAAGTTCTGCAGGGTTCAGAAGCCGCCTGTCACCCGGCCGATGATTGATGGCTCAGGCGGAACGCTTAAGTCAACAGTGCATGAGCACGTCCAGGCTGTCCCGAGCAAATGAAACCACACCGAGACTCCACTCAGCACCCATTTAGAGGTCAGCAGTCTCAGAGGAATGACAGCCCTCACCATTATCTTATCAAAAACACCTCGCAGCAGAGCAGTGTGCTGGAGAAACTCTGCGCTACAAGCCAACGACACAATGCGTTGTGACAAAAACGACTGGAGGCCTTCCAGTCGCTCCAGTACTGTTGGTTGCTAGTAGGCGTTGCAGTTTCATGAAGTAGATCATGTGAGCTCCACACCAAGGAGGTCTACGTTAAGCTGTTATCATTCCCATTCATCTCAATGGTAGTTCCTTGGCTGACACAAGACGCCCAGCAAGTATGCAGATGTAAAATACCTATGACATATTTAAAAAGTTTGTTGCTTAAAAGCAACTCAAACATCCAAAAGTGTAAACCATCAACAATCCATATATCAAAAATCTAAATGTTACATCAAATATATCCTGATTGGCTGTGTGATTTTGTCACATTATGCTGTAGTTTTCGTAGCTAGATTTGTCATGTGAGATTTGGTTGGAACATGGTGAAAGCTTAAAGGGATAGTTTTAAGCTTTCCAAACCTGTATGACTTTCTGCAGAACACAAAAGACGATATTTTGAAGAATTTTGGTAACCAGAAAGTTTTGGTTACAACTTACATCCACATGCACTTCTCAAAATATACTCTTTTATGTTACACAGAAGAAAGAAAGTAAGTCTTTCATTTTTGGATGAACTTTCCCTTTAATAAAAGCAAAATAATTAAAGGAAACACCATGTTTTTTAATAATTATTTAAAAAAATTATAACTAATAAGTTAACTTATGAATAATTCAATAACTTTCAAGATCATACATATTTGATTATAATGTAACATAATAATAATAGTAATTTATAAAACAATTATTTTAACAGCATGAGCTGCGTTCAAATCAATTTAATATTAACAGTTGAGACGATAACCATTAATAAATGTATTTATTGAACATTGGGTGTCTTATAAAAATAATAATAATAATAATAATTCTATAAAGCCATGGTTTCAGGGGCATTTTAGTGTTGTTGTCGTGTCACTCGCTCTCAGTCTAGACGATGTGCACAACACATGCCTGTCAGATGAACACAAGAGAATGAGACAAATATATTGAATGTGTGTGTATGGGATGGGGGGAGGGGGGGTGCTCACCCATTAGTCGGGCATTAACGTGTGTGTGAGACGATTTAGGGGGTTCTGGGTCACTGAGAGCGGGAAGCAGGTGTCCCTCACTGATCTATGTGCAGTTCCACTTCAACACCTCATCATTAAACAGACACGCACGCACATGCACCTTCCCCCAACTCAACTAACATGTTTTATGTTCTGCCTTGAAGATTCTGCCATAGCTTCTTCTTTTTTTTCTTTTTTTTTAAAAGAAAATCCTAACAAACATGAATAGCTATTACAAGCACCTACAATAACAACGTTGAGGAAGGAATCCCACATGTTCATTTAACTGGAGAAAATTAGGGTGTAACTTTAGCAGCCACTATGAGTGTGTGTGTGTGTGTGTGTGTGTTTGTCCATATGTGTGCACTAACATTTATGAGATTAAAGTCAATATGATATAGGCATCCACAACTCATTTTACTTCCATAATATGATGCGTTTCCAAATGAAATAGGATATAAAAATCAGGATATACAAATAGGCCAATACCTGATTTTATCCTTCAGGAATTGCTAATGATAAATCTCAATATGATAGGCATCGACTTTAATTAATACTGAAGTATTTAAAGTAATATAATATAAAGTAGCCTATATTATAAACACCAAATATATCCTAATTGTCTGTGATTGTGCAGTTGCTTCTTGTAAACATAAAATGAACAAAGAGTGTTAAAAATTAGCTTTCATAATATTTCGGAAGTCAACATCTCCTCTTTGGCATCGACTTTAATTAATACTGAAGTATTTAAAGTAATATAATATAAAGTAGCCTATATTATAAACACCAAATATATCCTAATTGTCTGTGATTGTGCAGTTGCTTCTTGTAAACATAAAATGAACAAAGAGTTTTAAAAATTAGCTTTCATAATATTTCGGAAGTCAACATCTCCTCTTTGGTTTTATTTATTAAGGTTTATTTAATGGGCCAGGTGGAAAAAAAAACTATATTTTATTTAGTTACAGGTTAAAAAGTCAAAATGTGTTCAAAGCCATAGCTTTGTCCTGTCAAGAAGGCAAAAAGCACTGAAAAAAAAAGTTCATGACAGCCCTGGTGACTAACAGCAAACTCTACGTTGAGTTTCTTTTTCCATCCAAACTCTCAAGGTTTGGATGGAAAAAGTAGAGCACCATATCTCTATGATCCGTCATGTAATCTTGATGGTTGACAACATTTCACAACATGCTGTCAGTGTTTCGTTCCAAGCGGTCTAAACATTTTATGAACCTCATCCCAACTCAATATCATCTTCTCAATCACAGATCATCAGGAGGAATTAACATGCATAGATGTCCTTAAACACACACAGGACTCTGGATCCAAGCGGAGACTAAACTCCACGTTCTCATGAGATTGTATTTAAACAACCTAAAATTCAATTCACTATATTTAATTTTAAATGTGGCCCATCTGCAGGTTAGCATACAATGTCTAAATGTGCACAAATGAGTGGAAATACCTCTTGCTCTCCACACCAAAAAGCGACACAAATAGAGAAAGTAGAGGCAATGTTGCGCTCCCTTACATTTTCATCAGTGTGTTTGTCTTCCCCTCCAAATGAATGGCAGATGCTGTGAGAAGCTGTGAGCAACAGCAAGGCCTTTCTGAATGGCCCTGAGATGATGGCAGTGGAGAGAACACACACATACACACTCTCAAACACACAGATTTATGTTCCTGATATCTTATTGCTGCAATCTCCAGTTGATTAAGAGCAGACCAGGCTGCTAAGCGGTGAGTATGCTAAGATAAGCCGTGCAGAGCGGAAGGACTCAGACTCCTGAGTCGAGCTGAAACGCTGGAGGTCTTGGCTGTTTCAAAGCCCAGTGAAAGAACGCTGCCACAGCGGCCATGTTAACTCTGGACATAAAGAGAATCTCTGCCTCGACATGATCCCTACAGAACATCACAGTACAGAGAAGACCATGGCACGTCAGTACCCACAGATAGTACGGGTTGTTGGGGGCTCGTCCGGGATAAACGAAAGCAATGAGGGCTTGGAAAGCGAATTCATATAAGGGACAAAAATATCACCTTTGTAGTGCACTAGAGCTATAGGAACCACTTAAAAGCTGTGTGTGTGTGTGGAGGGGTTGAATTATGCTGTTTAAAAAGTCACATCGGAATGATCCTATTTGCGAGATGAGTAAACTCTACCTATAGGGAATCTCAGTCTCAATTAAAGAATCATGACCCAACTCAATTAATATTGATCATTATCTGTTACAGTTGTGAATTTTGACTGTACTGTTGAATTTTATTAAACTGCTGATTAAGAATAACAATATGTAAGGCTTGCCTTTTATCATTTTAAAATGAATAAATAAAACAAATACAGTTAAAAGTGTTTCCTGTCTGAGTTGGGAAGTAAAACAATAATATATATATATAAATGTCCTTCAAATATTAATAGTACAAATGTAGATATTTCTGCTATATCTGGTACCTCTGCAGTTTAAAGACTACAGTTAATAGTTCTTTACTGTTTCAGTAATCCTGTTTAGTTAGTTCTAGTAAAACAGATCTATACCAATTACAAAGACCAGGAATGTAAAGTGTAATGTAATGCAACTCATGCCGTTTCAAGCAAGACATGCATGTGTAAGCCCAAATGTGGCAAACTATTTCATGTGAAGCAGACCCAGCAGTCTTAAAAAGCTATTTTCTTTTCCGACCCTCATCTTCATCTTCGTCCCCCTCTCATTTCTCCTTCCTGTGGCTATCCCCCAAACAGGGATGTGTGTTCTCCCAGCTGTGGACCATGGTCTGATTGCCTCTGATTTGGGTTAAGTGATTATTACCCCCCTGTGGTATGGGAGGGGACACTGCTACAGGCTGGAAACAAACCTTCTTTCTCTGCTTCAAAAGAGTGTAGTCAAAAACACCAACCATCTGAATTTTTTGGGGCTAATACAGGGCTAAACCCGTTACTATATTTGAGCAGATATATTTTAGCCATTTTCAGTGGTGGAATAATAAATGCCTATTAGCAATGAAATCTTTAAGGAAGTGAAAACATATAGAGTTGAACGTTTGGACACACATGACTGAATGCATTGATTCATGACCTTCAAGAATTTAAGCGTTTATTTAGAAAATTCTTTAAGTTAATTTGGCAGAACAATAGTATTCAGAGTCAAAAGTATTCATTTATGTACAAAACTAACATATTAATTTAAGCACCTCATTATGTTATTTGTATGAATTCCCAGTGTTATGTAGCATATGGGTTTACAAAATTCTTTATATGATAAATGACAATCCACTGCAATCCAGGGACCCCCTTCTTAAAATATAAAAGTAGGCATATATTTTCATGCATTACATACATATGTGATAAATACTACTCATATTATTATTAATTTTTTTATGTCCCAGCTTAAACCCCTGATTTAGACAAAATTTGGCTACTTTAAAAAAGCAAAAATTAAAAGATAGATTTTGCCATTTGTGTTTTTGTTGACTTAACTATCATTTTAAAATGTGGAAAAATAATATAATATAACATAATATAATATAATATACAACTTTTGACAGCTCCCGTATACACACATTTGTCAAACAGAGTATACAAAAAAACTGGGGTATGAATGATTTGAAAATGGAGGGACACACATGAAAGACTTTGAAAATGAATTATTATGTCTGAAATATTGGAGGAGGGAGGAGGGGGGGGGGGGGACATGTAGACATTTTTAAATGTAGTATAGAGTAATCCTCAAAACATCGTAGCTTAATTTATGATTTTAACCTTATCATACAACATATGTACTTTAGAAAGTATTATAAAAGAACATTCACTGAAGTCAAAGTTTTTAGTTGGATGATCATTAATGAACTGTTCATAGTGAAAGCAGTCTTTGCCAAAGTAATTAAACATTAAAGCAGAAAATAAATTGTACAACACTATTAACATGCAGATGAATAAACAAGGCAGTAGACCTGCTGATTATTAAATATTAGTTCACTTCAATAAAAAAAATGAAGATTGCTTGCAGATGCTTGTGTTATTTGTGATTAGACGTTAGCAAAACTCTGACGATAACTGCACAGATCATCAGAGGGTGTGTGTCTTTAGCCATATCTACATACTGTACACGTTAAACCTGCGACAGTGCTGCCTGTGATGGCTTTATATCGCTCTGGGGAGCATTTCCCAAAAGAATCTTTAGCCAATTATGGTCGCAAGTTTTGTTGAATTGTGTTGGTAACGACAGGACTTGACCAGAGCAGCTTCTTCACCACCAAAGTCACTCTAACTGAGCCAGAGAAGAGTAAAACAGTTATTTACGACCACAAGTTAAACTGTCTCTCACTGTGTAATTCTTAATTTTTTACTGCAGGCTGGGGTGAACAAAGTGCCTGATGTGTTATTCTTCCATCCTCCACTCCATAGATAAACTGAGCAGATTTAAAGCACACATTTCATCGCTTCCATAGGGAGGCATGTAAGAAACACCTCGACTTCAGCCCAGCAGAGTCCCCCAAAAAGATACAACACAGTTCACTGCAACCCAATAAACTTATTTTCTGCTCAAACAATTTCTTAGTCCAAGAGGACAGCTATAGCAGATATCTTCACGTGACTCACCTCAGTTTAATTCAGACATAAATTAACTTGCCTGAAGCCAGAGGGAGTTTATCTGGTGACGACTAAAGGCCAATTTATACTTCTGCGTCGAGGGTACGCCGTAGTGTACGCCGTAGTGTACGTCGTAGGCTACGCACGTAGGCGACGCCGTCGTGAGCATTTATACTTCTGCGAATGTCTGTGTTGATGTGCAGTTACTCCGCCGAAACGCTAGTTGGCGCGGGTGGGTTTTAATGTTCCAGTTCCACTGTGTTTACATTCCTCGCGGCTATTTTGAGTTTAGGTTTCTACGAGCAATGGCGATTGAAGGAGTCATACAGATGGCTGTATTTCCGCACTTCTTCAAGCAATCTCTCAGTCACTTGGTCTTTTTCCATGGCTCTTCACTGATCTTCGGAATTAAAAAATGGCGGGCGGGCGGTGCAGAGTGTAGGAGGAAACGCGATGCTATCCAGCCGACCAATCACAGATCTTGCGGTCCGCGTCGCCGCGACGCGTAGTTACATTTTTGAGGAGGTGCGCGTCAGGGTACGGCGAAGGGTACGACGTATGGTACACGTCAATGCGTATGCTACGCCGCACCTTCTACGCGCACCCGACGCAGAAGTATAAATTGGCCTTAAGCCCAATTAATACTTCTGCGTCGAACTCACGCCTATACGTCGTAGGTTGTGTAGCACGCGTACCCTTCGCGCACCTCTCCAAAAATGTAACAACGCGTCAATTCTACGCGGACGCAAGCGCTGTGATTGGTCTGCTAGAACCGCTCCCTCTGCATGTGTAATTGCGCGTCAACGCGGACAACGACGCAGAAGTATAAATGAAAACCAACGCGTAGAGGCTCCGGTCCGACGCAGAAGTATAAATCAGCCTTAAGGTCACACAAACTACTTCTCAAATCATTTACAGTGTTATTTATGGGTAAGTGACAAAGAAATACAGTGTATGCAAATTAGACTATTGACAGTACCACATTGCCTTAGGTCTAACTTCTAAAGCAAACACACAACATACAGAAAGAAAATATTACATTCATTTGTATACCTCACATTACTGAATAACTTAATGTTCATTTGTTTAATTGGCTCGAGTTTGAACAAATAAATACATTTCATACAGTGTTTTCTTTGCAAAAAAAAAAAAAAAAAGAGTGTATATAATATACATATATATATACATACACATAGGGCCTATGCTTTGATAACCTTTCTTTGATAACCTGCAGAGGAGATGTGCCATGTTTTGTTAGTTCATATTATTTTCATTTCAAGTGTTTGAAGACCAGCACTATTTTTTATTTTGCTAATGACAGTATTTCACTGATTACTGTTATACAGTCTCTAAATAAAATAAATAAAAAAGTCATACAAATCTGTAAATCTTTGATCATGGCTTATATCACCTTGAATGGGTTTATTTTGTGTTAATACCAGGCTTATCCCATGTATTATACTGCAATGTTTATATGATATCAAATAAATAAAAATAAATACTTGGACAAGAAATATTCATTTGAGTTCAAATAATTTTATAAGCATTCTTGTTAAGGCCACCGATAGACTAAACACAAGCAAAACTATAGAAAATAGAAATCTAAGAAACGGCCTATTAAAGGAGAACTTGGTAACTTTTTTAACTTAATAAAACTGTCTAGAAATCATTTGGATGGTTAAACAACCTGTTCTGGTGATATTGGTGACTTTCCCCGCTCCCCCCAGCGTTCCCAGGCGGAAAACCAACCTTGCAACTTGCGCACTGCCGTCCCGGCAAAGTGAAATTGGAAGTATCGTGAGAAGCGAGAACGAGAACGAGAACGAGCGCGAAACACAAATTGCTTTACGGCAATTCGACATAAACACACACGCATGTATGATGTATTACCAGATGACCCACCTCGGTAGACATAGCTCCACACGATACAGTTGGCTTGCTCCGATCAAAACAAACGCACATGAGCAGAGGTAGAGAGGGGGAGGAGGCCGCCGCAAGTGTGTTTTTTACGACTGTGTTGTGAAATATACGCCCCCCCACAGCTGTAGGGGGAGCTCGTGGGGAAAACATGCGACAACAAAAGGGAAAATCAGCGAAGAAGTGACTAGAGTTCGCTAGAGTTACAGAGTTCTCCTTTAATTCATGAGTCAGTATTCAGAAATACAGTATTTGACCAACCAGAATGCTGTGATAGAACCAAGCGGCAACATTCTAATCTGAAAAATGAAGCCTACCCGGAAGTGCGAAAAACTGCAATACATCTAAAATCCGCTAGGGGAAGGTCCCAAAAGGGAGCAAATGTCCATACACCCCCATGTTAAAATGTCCGTTTTCACAGCATAAATTCATGTTTTTACAGGTTGGTCCCATGGACTTTTATTGTATTTTTCGATAGGTTCCGAGTGCCTGACAACTGTGAGGGGGGTGAATTTTTTTCTAACTCGTTAGTTTAGATCGTATTTAGATATAAAATGTATGACAAATAAGGGCGCGATTGACAGCTTGATTGACAGCTGACAACGAGCATTGGCTGCGCCGAGTGGAATTCCTGAAATTTGACGTCTCGGCCAAGATCTGACACAACACATCATACCTGTAAGTTATCCTTTCTGAACATTTGTATTGAAATATGGCGCCGCCCATACCCCCCATTAACGGCCTCAAAACCGTTCTTCAGAAGTCTATGGGTGACGTCACAGACGCTTTGTCCATATTTTTTACAGTCTATGGATAGAACGCAGTATATACAATCTAAACCATAAATATATAATATTATCATATTTATATTTCAGATTTTGTACATTTCATAAACACATTCTATCAGTGTTTCTAAAATTGTTGTGTCAAATGAATAACATCACACAAACCATATGGTATGTAAGAACACACACACACACACACACACACACACACACACACACACACACACACACACACACACACACACTTCACACAAAATATCAGAGCTACATCCGTATAATCCTCTGTGGTCAAAAATACATATAAACATTCTCCCTGAGATAAATATTATATGCACTACACTCTCATAAACAAAGAAAAAGCTTGGGCAACATGCTTTCCCAACACAATCCTGCATGAAATGTAATGGTAAAAAGTTTTGGAAAAAAAGTACCTATTATTATTATTATATATTATTTAAAATGTTAATCATGACTATTATTGTTTGTTATTATTTACAACAATTTGCAATTATAATTATAAACTTCTGGGGTATGGCAGAAGACTAATATTACTAATGATGTTTCTGAGCATCACTAATTACGCCCCACACTGGTAACGAAGAGTACTGTCTCTGGCTCAATTCTGATTCTCAAAATAAGGCCTGTCAAAAAAACAAAACATCAGCTGGGGAAAGAGTGCAAGACCACCAAGGTAACTTTTTCTCCTCCTTGTATTTGTTTAAACTTTCATGGCTTGGCTCGTGCTCTCCTGGGCCATCTTTCACTCCTTGTTTTCTGCTCTTTCACACCCAAAGCCAGCGGGCAGCAGAAGCCTCTTCCTCCAGCTGACCCCAGGCCCTCGGTCACATCGGGGTCCTGACCCCTCCTGGGCACCATGGACAGTCTCAGAGTCCAGAAGAGGTTAGAGGTTGGGACAGTGGACAGGAACGTCCATCTACCTTGGGCCTCTGTTGTTCAGCCTGGCAGCATTGCTGCAGGTCTGCAAGCTGGAAAAAGCATGTGATGGGAAAGAAAGGAGCTACGGAAAAAACTAGATAGATGGATGAGCTTGCAGGGTGGCCAATGCATCTGGAGCCCTAATGCCACGGCGCAAGGGGAGGCAATGAGCAGTGCTGCCATTAAAGAGCAAAGACAGGCTGTTGTTTTATCTTCCCCTGTGATTCCCCCACTGGCCGTTTACACTGGGCAATAAATGGATTTCACTCAAAACATATTTGGCTCATGATGTCATGAGCCACAGGTAGGGAAAAGCACTTTTGTGTTTTTTTGGTTTTGCTTTTATGGCACTTACTGTCAAAATACAGCCCTGTGCCCACATGTGTGAGGTAAGATTCTCCTTCTCTCACCCAGGTTCTCTCTATTTGGCTCCCTCTGGTCTTCCATTCACACACTCCAATTCCATTCCAGTGTGTGGGTGCTAAAGCAGATGGTGGGAAGTGAAAGTAAGGGCCACATCAGCTCGTCTGGGCTCAAGACTCAAACTCAGGCAGCTTTTATGATCTGTGTTCCCTGTCCTCCAGTAAAATTCACACCAGAGCCTTTCCAGTGGAGCAGCATCACCAGCCGTCCAGCCAATGATAACAGTTTGACGCGCGTGGAGAAGCAATCTAAACACATAAGGAGAAGCTCTCTGCTGCAGAAATGCCTGCAGCCATCTTTCCTCAACGTCATTTCTTTCCAGGGGCCTTCCGAGACTTGGACATTAACTCACACTCAAGGAACCCCTGAGCTCTCTGCTAATGACTTACAGCACTAATATGTGGTGTTTCCTAAGGGAACCATCTCAATTAATATTGCTCATACTTGAGTTGCAGTTTTTTTTTTTTTTTTTTTACTCAAACCTAAGTATTGAACTTTGGTGTGGAACTAGTCCTGCAATGTTTGTGAGAAACAGAAATTAATTCGGCACGACCGTCACAGTGCATTATCCACCATGGTTTCGGACACCACTACAAATGGCCGTCCGTTCAAATAGTACCCTAGGGGTATAGACGCAGCCAAACACCTGAAACACAACTAATAAGATCTTCAGGAACAGAAGGTGCATTGGAGCAAGGTTGTAATTGAAGTGTGCAGGAAGGAAGCCCTCCAGAAGCAAGGATGGCTACCCTTTTAGGAGTAAGCTCAGTGAATTTTAAGTGGTAAGTTACCTCGCAGCCAGAACAGCCTAGAAACAACTGGAAAACACTGTGAAAACCACCCAAAATGCCCAGAACGATGGTGGCGGGTACCATTCATGTTTTCTACAGAAAATGAAAAATCTAACAGTAACTAAAGCTTTCATGCCATCTTTTGTGGGGTTTATACTACAGTAGGTCTTGTTAAGTTGAGCAAGGTTCTGACTTTTTGAGAAAAAATTGAAGGAAACATGAGAAAAAATAACCTTGGGCGCAGATGCCATCCCTTAAAAGAAAGAATTCACCTAAACGTTAACATTGACCACAAAGGATATACAAAGAAGACAGCTCACCTCGCTTTGGGCCTGTACCAGCCCCTTATCCAAACACAAACAAAGGCTCACAATAAACATAGAAAAGGGGAAAAAGACTGAATGCAATTTATGTAGGGTTGGGAGTTCTGAATTAAGATCAGAAACAATATCTATGTATATATTATGATGAGGTTTGAAGGCATCCTGACTGACGGAAGTGACAGTGACACTGAGCTCTTTTTCTGTGTCAGAGACACATGGCCATCTGTCCCATTCCCATGCCACAACAAATCACCATGCTACAAACGTTGAGCTGACCCAGAGCTCAACTTGCAGAGCTGAAACAGGAAAACACACTTGTTTGTCTCCTTTCCTCCTAATTCAAGATAATAAGAGTGATTTGCCTTGCTAAATCAAAAACAAGTGCACATGAAATGAATTTTGACTTTGAAACAATAGAGTAGAGGCCAACAGGCTGCTTCAGGTTAGAGACACTCGAAGACTCTTTGATTGCCTCGCTTCACTGAAATAAAAGCAAAGTGGTCCCTTGCCCTTCCTTAGAGACGTGCTCATGTCCTGTGGTGTGCCTCTAAGAGATTTGGGATTTATCTGATCTCTCTTGGATACATGGACCTATACACACAGCCATCTACGTCGAGGACCACAGTGGTGTTGGCGTGTGCAGGGGGCGGCGTCTGCCATGGCCTTGAATGGCTCTGTCTGCATCAGTGCAAAACTGGTTCTGACAGAGCAATGCTGGAGGAGAGACGCCTCTGCCCCTCCCTCATGCTGTTCCCCTACGAGATACTATCGTTCCTCCCGCAGACTAGATTTCTTGGGTGACTTCAAAGCTTGTTCACTAAGTGTTTAGAAGAATGCGATGGAAACAGGAAAATAATGTTCTGATTTCTGTAAACTTTATAACATCTGCTTTTGCTTAACGTTTCTTCAGCGCTGAACGGCGCCTCCACTCCGCTCTTCGTTCGGGACATTTTTTCCCACAGTTAAAAAAGCACCTCACAAGCTGTGCCAAATCAAAGACAAAGAACGGTGGAGCAAGCAGCAAGAACAAATTCCTAGTTAAAAAAACAAGCACAAGGAAAACAAGAAAAGGAAGCACAAGATTTTTTTGTGGAGGCTGAGAATTTGATTAGTTAATTGAATCGATTCTTCATTATTTGTGTTTTACAAAATCCACAAGAAAGTGCAGATAATTTGGGAAAAACATAAAAAATCAGAATCTGTTTATGTGGTCTTGTGTGATCTCGGATTAAGAACGGCCTTAAAAAACTAATGCAAACATCTGTGTGCATTTGCATTGTCAGTGCTCATACAAAATGAGGATGTACAGGTACAATTGCACACTACCACACACACACACACTTACACAACCTCCTTATGTGCACCGCAATGGACGCAAAACTACCTCTGGCATTCAAAAAAGTCCCACTGCAATTTGTAAGTTGGTCACCGCTTGCTTAAAGGGTAGCATGACAGGACTCCTATGTATACACACAACATCCGACTCTGAGCCGGAGGGCTTCTTCTCCTTTCCCTAACTCAATCATGCTCAGGTTTCACTCTCGCCCATCCGAACACACTCACTTCCTTCTTCTGACCTCCCCCATCAAGACCGTAACCTACAACCAAACATGTATATGCAGCTTTTAAGCCTGCAGAAATGTGTCTCACCAATCATCTGACACAGACCTTGATGGATGGATTATATGATAATAAGACTTTGCCCAGAGTATCTAGCAAGGTCACGCATAAACTGCTCAGGTTGAAAGCATTTGTGTTTGCCAGAAAAGCTTGGTCATGGGTTATTATAACAATATTGGATGTACAACTCTGGACAGAGGTGTATAATTAGTAGCAACATGTTTTAGTAAGGAGTATCGTAGTAGTGAGACTAGAGATTCTTTATTGACATGTAAGGGTGACATTTAAATTTGATTTAACATGCAAGAATGGAAACCAAATCACAAAAGATGGATGTGAAACATAAAACACTTTTTGAATGGTGGAAGAGTGCTAACAAGGGGAAGGATCAAAGACAACTAAGGTACAACTAACTTTTATTTGTTGAGTTTTGCATGTAGCATTAAAGGTGCATTGCGCAAGTCTCTGAGTTTTTGCAGATCTATGCCCCCTCTGGCGACAAGCGAAACTGCAACCAGAGGTGTGCACGCTCATTCCGTCCCGAATCCCTCTTATTTATTTTACTGTACAGGATTATAGAGGCAATCGCAGTGATCAGAGAAGGGCTCATTCAGCCCATCAGGCAATTGTTTAAGCATGTATGGGTTAGAAAAACGGGTATTTTTAACATGAAATGTTGCGCATTGCACCTTTAATCAGATTCAAATCTCAAAAGGCATATGTGGTACAAAGAAATTAAGAGTGCCCCCTATTTCCCTTAAAACTAATGAGTGTCCATTTATCTCTTTTGTGAAAGTTGGCAACCCTAGCTCAATCAAACTTGTATTGCACACAAGGGAACATCGAAGTGTCAGAGCATATTTGCTAAATGCTAGGCCTGTTCAGACATTTTTTGTAGGTTTGCAAGATCTCTAACATGTCAAGAGGTTGCTTACATTTGCAAACATAATTAGTCGATTGAAGCACTGTTGAAAGGACATTGTTTGTTTAACTCATGAGACAATGCTAACCCATTCCATGCTAGCTAGGGGCTTGTTAAGTAACAGTCATCCAGAACAATTTAAGTGTACCTCTCTGAAGTTGAACCCATCTTGAGCATGCTCTGCTCTCTTTCACGAGCCAACCCATCCCCTCCACCCTGTCATAACGCTGTTGTTTGCAGATGGCATTGCTGTATGGTGAATGTACGTATTTGAGGTTAAATGCTAACACATGTTTCTACACAAACATTTGTAGGGGCACAGTAAACAATGCTTTCTCTGGCTTAATGAGATCGGACTTAGAAGGTCAAGGGTGTTGACTGGTGCCAGGTTCTGTCTGTTTGCAACGTAATACACAGCTGATGTGAGACGAGGGTTCTGAGTGTGGTCCTCACATGTCTTCGTTTAGCATAAAGTTACAGTAAGGCGGAAGTCACCCTGTAACACCCTTACAGTGAGCGGCACTGCAGTCTGAGTGGAGGTCATTACCATGGCTGTCAGGGGCACGTGTGGATGGGGTGGATGATTGGGGGTCTCGGCCTGCTGGGCTGTGGACCACAGGTCTACAGATTTGTAATGGTCATTTCCTCACTTTCCTGCTTCAGGAAAAGGGCAGACCAAAGAAAATAAATGAAGGGGGAAAGGGGAGAAAACAAATTAAGGTGAACATTGAGAAGGTGCCACTAGCAATGTATGGGTGAAATTAAGGAACAGGACGCATGGAGGGATAGGTAGAAGAACAGAGGAAGTGGAAGTGGTACAGATGAAGTGATAAAGTGTCTCACATTATATGATGCAAGAAAGTTGAAGTTGAAGTTGATGCCACCATTCTTTGTAAAGAAATCATTTCTAGAGATCCAACATTATGTTATTAGCATTATTAATGCAAATATTCCTCTGCTAACTGGGTCACATTAAATTTACAGACTGTGAGAATCCAGCTGTTTCAAAATCTAGTGGGTTTTTTTAGTGAGACATTTAAAGCATCATAGGAACGCTCCCAATGCAAAGTCTATTCCAAAAGATCAAAAAAAAGAAGCTGTCTCCTAAGATAATTTTTTTTGTCCCCCAGTTCTAAGGCAGAATGGCATGTATTCTTCAAAGACAATGTAATCCAAGAATAAACTGCAACAAGCTCGGTGAAAAAAGAAAATTCAAGATGGAGGACAAACTAGAATGTATGTCAACTTACCATTTAGTAAAAAAATTACTAAGAATTCATTCAATAACAACAACAATAAAAAATAAAAAAATAAAAAAAGTTAGAATAATTCATACAATTATACCATTTAAAGGTGCAATAGGTGATTCTCTACAGATTTTTTATTGTTATGCTGGTTGAAAGTCTCCTCATATCCTGATAGCAATCACTATGTTAAGCGGTCTAAATGTATTTTTATAAATCTATATTGTCTGTGGAAGGCGTAGGACCATAAAATGTTCGTGTTCCCTGTCAGTCAACGTGTGTTTGCATACCACTGTGCAGCCGGTTCACGCAGACATCATAGGTCATCAGCGAGTTCACGTACACTGTGCAGACAGAGCGAGAATGGCAGCTTGTTGTTTACAGTGCAATGAGAAACACTACAATAACGAACGTAAAGTTTTCTCACCGGTGAATGACACATGATGTAATCCAATAACTGTTGTCTATGGTCGTCTCTCTTCTGGTCTGTGCGCGTTCCTGTGTTTCGGAGGAGGCGTTTCTTCGGATGGTGATTTGCACAGAGGGTGGGATCGTATGCTTTCAATGCTAGCAGGCTAAACTTTCCATTTCCCAGATCACATATTGCACCTTTAATCAATGTGAAGCGTAGGGTGTTTCAAATAGCCCATTTATGAGGTTCCATCTCTGTTAGGATGATACCATTTGGCAATGTAAGCAGTATTAGGCAGCGAGGTAGCTCCCTAGGATTTTGGAACAGACTCTGAGTGTGTCTGTCAATACAGATTTAAAGACAACATGAGAGATGCGTTATCTGTGACGTGTCCCATCACCGTCGCCCATGCCCAACCAGTTCGTCCCCCAGCCCTCCCTGTCCATAGCGACTCAGACTCTAACTTCCTGTTCCTGCCTCTCGCTACAATGATGAATGGCTGCAAGCTCCATTCAATTACGCCTCGAGTGCGAAGAGACAGGAACAATGGGAGCTGGCCTATGCAGTGTGGCGCAGGCCCACTGCATTCTTAGCAACAATTTAGCCTAATTAGCATCAACTCCTGCCCCATCCATCATACTCCTCAAGAAACATAAACAAACTGTCAGCTCTAGCGTAACAAACAGATCGCCCAGCTACTTAACACAAATTATTCTTACATGAAACGCAGCTTCTCAGGCAACCTTCCCCCCTCCAGGCCATCTGGGGGAATGAAGGGCTATTAAAATTGAAGACATATGTTCCAGTCAAGTTCAACTCCCCAGACTGTTGCGGCTGATGCGGTGACAGTTTGCCCAGGCTTATAGCGGAGTTGGGTGGGGATTGAGCAGTCTGTTGCAGGAGGGAAGATTCTGGACGAAGAGATGATCAGGTTAAGAACAGGTGTGATATATGTCAATCATGCTTTATGAAGGTTTGAGCTGTCATTTCAAGCTGTAGAATTCTCTGGTTGACATTTTTGAAAATGCTGAGAGTGCTGGGAAATAAAGCATTGCTATTTTTTCTTGTAACATTTGGCAGTCATCATTACATGGATATGGACGCCTACCAGCCTATAAAAGTCAGGCATGAAATAGAGGGATCAGTATTTCTTTTTTTTTTAACATTCTGTAATTTATAGGATAGCTCTTATAATTTTTCGCAAAGAAGTGACTATTTGGTTGGAGGAGATTAATAAAACAAGTGTCGTTGCAATACAGACAATAGCACAATTTGAATATACTAGCTTTCACTTAATTTAAAAAGAGTGCAAATGAACAAACTAATCATCCTTTAAGGAGCCGGAAACTGTTTTCTAGCCAGAACGATTTAATTTAACATAAAACGCAATCCGATCTAAGTATTGCTGAAAAAAATCTAAAAACACAATATTTCAACTTGTCTTTCCGCACAGACTTCACTCCGTGTACATTAAACTTCAATTCGACACATTCCTTTTGTTCTTCTCTTAGCTTTCACAGTCAGTTTGGGGAAGAGCTCGTAAATAAAACGAAACTAATTAAGGCTAATGATGACTTTAGGGGAAAATAATTTCTGATGGAAACAAACGCCTCTGATACGTTCTGAATATAATGAGCAAAAGAACCGAACAGTGTAGAACCTGTTCAGGTGAAAGGACTCCTTGGGAAACCTCAAGCTCCCCAGCTTTGCCTGACTCTCACACCCTGCCAAGCTCTCCAAATTTGTCACTTTTCCATTTCCTTTTTGATGTTATGCAGCGTGTGAAATGCTTCGCTAATTAACTAGGAAGCTTGGCAGGAGTGCCTTGTTGTTTTTAGGGGAGCATTGGCAAACCTCACTCGTCTCGGCCAAAAGAGACTGTGCTAACTCAACAGTGACAAATATGCCATTGCTCCTCCCCCAAATGTAAGAAAACTAAACAAAAATGCAAGAGAACCAAACAAAATGACAGAGTGCTGTTCATTTTTCATGCCCTTCTTAAAGTACCTTAATTCCACATTAAACATATCACTTTAGGTATAGGAAAAATGGCCGTTTTATGCAAACGTGAGATTCCTTGCCAAGGTGACAGAGAAGGGTTATTCTAAACAAGTTAATTCTCTGACAACACTAGAATGATGTCATTTGCTGTTTTGTTCATTACCAATTCCTGGATCTGGGCCTAAAATAATTTTCGTTCATTTGTGAAGGCAATTATAAGCCTTGTTCTTTTGCTCATTTTCTCATATTTTAGTATTTAAGTGAAGTTAAGGAAAATAATATGGTCCTCTAGCATGACTAATAAATGGACTGTGTCTTCCATTTAGGCAGCTCAGTGCCTCAGACAGAATGACACTTAATTTACCCACATGCAAAATGCACATTACACTCATTTTTCCCACACCACTCTGTTTTTTTTTCCATTTTCAAAGACAAGTCTGTCGGCTCTGCCCCTTGTGATGATGGATATCACTTATGAGCAGCTCAGCTTCTGGTTTATAAAGCGTAGACTTATTCAGACTGCTAAAGCTGGCCCGCTTTATATCAGGTGAGTGACCTAACAGAGCGCTGAGATACAACAAATTCCCTCCAAATTTCCACATTTGTGCCTGCTTTCTGTCTGACCAGGTCACGTTTTCTGCATTGTTTTCTTGAGATTTTCAGCATCACTAATTGAATGCATTTATCACATTTTCCACTCTAGCGTTTACTCAATATCATTGCAAATAAATTGGAGGGTTCCAGAGGGCCACTGTCCTGCAGAGTTTAGCTCAAAACCTGATCAAACTCACCCACCTGCAATTTTTCTAGTAACTCTGAAGACCTTGATTATTAGCTTCATGTGTCTTTGATTAGGGATGGAGCTAAACTCTGCTGGGCATTGGCCCTCCATGGCTGGATTTGAGGAACCCTGCAATGAAGCAATAACTGTGCATTTTACCACAGTTCAGGCATTTACACAGTGTCAGCCATGGTAACATTACTGGGATTTTGTTTTTACCTCAGAAATAAGTAAATAAATAATCAAAATAAATGTATTTGCTGTTGCTAAGTAACATTTAAACTTTTTTATTGAACAAAGCTAGCATGACAACATGACATAACAGCTTATACAAAGGAAGGAAAATACATAAATATATAGATATAGTAATGTGTATAGGTACAGTGACACATTTAAGCCATATATTAATCTATTGTAATATAATAATACTAATTATTATTATTTACATATTTCTGGTAAATTTTTCTGGTAAAGTTATGGAGAAAAAAGGTATAAATATATATGCACTGATAAAGACAATTAAAGATAATAATACTATTTGGGCACTAATATTTTAGGCCAATCATTACAGCAATCACATATGTTTGCATTAATATAGAATATATATAGAATTCAATGTTTACCACTAGATTTTGTACATTTTAAAGTTAAATGCAGAGTTAAGTGTCTCAGTCCATCTCACATTCATCACATCATAATATAATATAAGGTGGATTGAGTGCAACAGTGTCCTCCCACTTTTTCAGCGGTCTTGGTTGTGGAATTATTTATATCCGTTCATTTTTACCAGTATTTGAAAATCAGACAAAAAGACAAAAGGTAAAACCCTGTCTACTGTGTAAATACATTCAAACAGCAAATTTTAAGTTTATTGCAAATATCTAAATATTTTGAGACCGTAGAGAGACTGACTCTATTACGTCATTCGCAGTGCTTTGTGAGAACAGGCGACCACTAAAGAATGCTAAATAATTTTAACACAATTATTGAAACAAATAAGCAGGCTGATGTCTTTAACAAAAGCATATACTGTACCATCAATCAACAATCTCATAGCTCACAGTAGGTCTGTCTGTAAAGGTTTAGAATTTTTTTATTTTAGATAAATTCCATTAGGTAGAAAATGAATGGGATTTTTGCTTCTGGAACCCGACTTTTGCACTATAAGGCTTCAAATGTGGCTCATTCAATCGGGTTTTAAAGCCAGAACAATATGTTTAATGTTATTTTATTTCACCGTAAAATAATTTGTGGGATTCAGATTAACATTAGACATGGTTTCATTATTTATTGCTTTGGTCACATGAAGATGAAGGAGAAAAGAATGGTGCTGAAATTCAGGTGCTGCTCATCTGGCAGAGTTCTCAGAGAAAGAAAACAAACCCTGATCCACTTCCCCACAAACAGCTTCCCGCAAGCTGACTGGATTCTGCAGCCCAGCACCAGGATGTTTGGCTTACAAAATGACTTTGCAGCTCCCGCAGCCATTCTACCTAATTGCCCCCTGGACAATTATTGTAGCCCTCTGACCAGCCATTTTGGGGGGAAAAAGTAAAAATTAAAGCCATAATGTTACTGTGGATTGCATTAGGCCTACATATTTTTCATTACTATTAGTGTTAGTAGTGTGCGTAATGTGCCCGTTTCTTTCAGGATACTCACAAGTACATATCATAAATGCAATTAAATCTGAGAGCGCACGGGTGGGTTGGAAAAAAAATTACCAAACAAAACATTTCCCTAAGCAATCCAAACACAAACAGACCCACAAAAACGGCAGCGACCTGCACATAATCACAGTGAGACATTTCCTCTACGCCAGGCATTGCCATTCACTCACTGCCATTTATAAACATTGAGAGGGACAAACAGGGAAAGCACAGGCAATGACAGGCCATATCGGTCTGGATATGAGCTGATAAATTGGTGGCTGTGGAAAAAGTGCCCCTTGGGCTCCATCTATTCAGCCGACTGAGGCGGAAAGGGCCGTTTTCAAAAGCACCCCAGAGCCTGGCCATGCATGACAGAGCCTGACACCAGAGCCATACTAGATTCCTTTCTACATGGGCGGCAATGGGCTCCTGGGAAGGAACAAGTGCTTACAGAGGAGATATATCTCCCATCTCATCAGCTCTGCTTCTACCCTCATACTAACACACACCTGCTGAGCCATCAGATTATAAACATTACATGCTTCTGTTTAATATACTGCTCATGCAATGAAGAATAAAACTGAAAATATAAGTTGTATCCTTTTAGTACCCAAGCTAGATGTATCCAAAATTTGCACATTCTATTTTATTACATAAAACATTAAGTGGCATCTGCAAACAAATGATTATGCTTTATTCAGATACACACACACACACACACACTCCAAATCATATAACAAAAATACAATAAAAACAAAGGACGTAAATACACCCTTTCAATGATGAACTTTTTAATTTCTAAATTAAAATAATATTGTTTTTGGGGGGGTTGTCAGGGTCATACAACTGTCTTGATAACATAATGAAGAAATTCTATTCTGAATGAAATAAATAAAATTCATCTAAAAGAAAAGCTTAAGTAGTTTGGCATAAACCTTTGGTGTTATTTTTTGGGGAAAATATTTTCCTTCACTGCTTTTTTTTAATACTTTGATATACTATATTTATTCATAAAATAATTACATTATTATATATATTTTTTACAAAACTTTTGAAAAAGTTATGCAGTGCAAGTCTCTTAAATATTTTGCTTTTTAGTTCAAACTTTCTTAGTTAGGCAAAATTTGTTAAATATCATGCTGTAACTACCTCAAAAATTTATATTTATAAATTAATCATTCATGATATTAGAAAAAAAAATTAAAAAAAATAATATTTTTAAACTTTTGATTAAAATGAGTACACTGACATGCACTCAACGTGGTTTGACATTTAGTTACAGGAATGACAAATTTAAGTGTGATGTGTCCACTGTATCTACGAATAAATGGCCATGATATAAAACACAACAACAACAACAACAACAAAAAGTGTTAATCATTTTCATATTGCGTGTATGATTCTAATCCACAACCCTCTTAGTCTCATCTGCGGACACGGCAAAGCAGTCGTTGTGTCCTTCCGGAAAGTTTTATCTGGAGAAAGCATCTGTCATCTCTCATCAGAGGCTGCTGCCACAGTCAGCAGACTGATAGCTTAACCTTTCCACCATACTGCACTTCAAAACGAGCAGAGAGCCCCTAGGATCCCTCAGAATGTGTGGTCTTCTCTCTGCACCACTGACTTCTGCATGCACGTCTCATTCTGTACGAGACACCGCTCGAGGATGAAGATGCCTTTTCCCTTCTGAGCTCATTTATTTCTCTATCAAACATCCAGCGTCCTGACGTTGGAACGAGCATGTTCTCAGGACTTCAGCGTCTGGAGCTGAACGAGCTGGCCAACTACGTCAGGCCGCGGTCAGGATGAGCAGTGCCACCTGCCGTGGAGTTGCCCGAGCGTTAGACAGTGATGGGCAAATGACCGATTGGAGTGTTCTTGGAATGTTAGCTAAGCCACTGGCTAGTAGCCATTGCTTTTGTGGGAAATGAAATCAGCACTATTTGATCACGTCATATGAAGTCCAGAGGGACTTTGAAGTCCTGAGACTCACTACTGATGAGGCTAAAACCATCGTAGGAATCACAGCAGGAGAGAGAGGAAAAACGAAACAGGAAGTTGTGCTTCATTTTTGTGAGGTGACGGAAAATTCATAACAGCACTAGAGAAAATCAGTTCATTGCACTGGGAGGAAAAATAACCTATATGTGGATTTTTCCTCAATTGAACACAATGCGAACATCTTCTAGATTAAAGGGTTTACTATCATTCGTTCCATATGATTCTCCTACATAATTATAACTGAATAAATCTTCTCTATGACTATAAAAAGCTTTCAATTTTCAGCTTGAACCTTAACATTGAACGTCATCACTTGGTGAAAGATTTATAAATGCTGGAAGTGAAACTTCAAAATAGCTCTTTACTGCCACCTATCACAAAGTTTGGCAACTGCAAGCAAGACAGCTGACAACAACAGTTCCATAATGACAGAAAACAGGGGGAGACAAACCAGAAGAGTGAAGTGATTATTGCAACATTATGACAGCTTAAGATTTAGAGGCTGACCAAAAATTTTAGTGGACATGTTTTTCGGGTATGATGCGGCCTTTTTCACAGACTGGAAAAAAAATTACCCCAATCAAAGTGAGGATATAATCACAGATCAGATTTCATTTTTTCATTTTTATTTTTTATGATTCGGCTTTAAACAGCTTCTCTGGCCAAATCCCCTATTGGATTAAGATCCTGTCAATCATTCAGAACTAATTTACAAACCAGTCAGCATCAAATTTGTGCAATAATCCCCTCCTTCTTTCCTGCCATTGCCCACCCAGTGCCACTTGGTAACATGAGAAAACAGGAATTCAAGACGTAAAACTAGGGCACTTTTCCATGACCCAACATCATTTTTTATATCTTTATTCCATTGTATAATTGCCCTTATTTCAAACATAATAATGGAAACCGCTTCATTTCTCCCTCCCATCCCTTCTTATTGCCTCTTGATTGTGACATCTGTGTCTGTCCTGATTTTATTGGATGAAGCGCTCCTTTTGAAAGGATAATAAATGTGTAAACAAATTCAAAACAAGCATTTCTCCTAAGCTTTGGTTCTCATTATCAAATTGTCCGGCTTCCTTTGCCAACGTCCCCCTTCTAGGCAATGTCATCCTTTTACAACTCAAGATCAGCCATAATCAAAAGTGTCTATAAATTTGAGCTTCTCTAATTAAAGTCTCCTTCGCCAGGCGCACAAGCGGCGACCGGGCAGGGATCTTTCCCGAAAAGACTCAAATTGGCTCCCAAGCACAACAAATCACATTATGATTTGAGCTCTTGCCCGCAATGCCCCGCACAGCGCTCATCTTGAGTCGGTTAACCCAGCTGAAGAGTGAAGAGGCCATCTCCCTGCTGAAGACCTGTGCTCTGACTCTCTAGAAACAAAGAACAACATTAACGCTCACACACACATATATCTAAACTCATTGATGTCCACAGGATTTCATACTTATATCGACTCCCTCACGCGATTTGGACACTTATACGCCGTGCTTAAACTGTAATGTCATTGCATTAAAAATATTAAGCAAGTGGCATCTGCATCAAATTACATCAGACTTTTAATCAGAAGTAACTTCCCTTTACTTAGTCATTTCTGCATTTGAACACTGTAAGATTTTTGTTTTTGAAAAGTGTCTTATGCTGACTAAGATTGCATTTATTTTATCAAAAATAAAGTTAACAAATACAGAAAAAAAATTACAATGTAAAATAACAATTTTAATCATTTATAATAATTTATAAAAAAAATTATCTAAAGCTGAATTTTCAACATCATTACTCCAGTCTTCATTGTCACATGATCCTTCAGAAATCATTGTAATATGCTGAATTGGTGGCAAAAAAACATTTGTTATTAATATCAGTGCTGAAACCAGCTGTACTATTTTATTTAAATTTTTTGTGGAAACCATGATAAAAAAAATTTCAGGATTCTATGACAAAGAATATTTAAAGTGCCCCTATTACGCTATTTTCTAAAGTTTCCTAATGTTGTTTTGGAGTCTCCTACAACAGGTTTACATGCATCAAAGGTCAAAAAACTGTTTTATTTCCTCATAATATACATTTGCGCATCACCACATTTTCAATCATTCTCAAACGACTCGTCAGATGAATCAATCTCTCTAAATCCCGCCTTTCCGCGAGCTACTCTGCTCTGGTTGGCCAGACAGCTCAGTCTGTTGTGATTGGTTTATCGCGCGCGCGTTGAAAACAAAAACGCCCATTGCCATAACAACGTCAGGTCTGCAATTTATTTACCGAGTATTTTTCTAATATATTGCTAATATATCAATAACAGTGCATGTATGCAATGTTGTATACATTAGCCGAGCTCTAGCATGAATGACTGATGTAACATAAACATTGGTAAAACAGATCTTGCTCAATGCGTAATCTTTATCTCTTAATCTCAAAGTAGTGAGAACGACAGACAATCTGCTTTAATAGACACAGTTATAGGTAATAGTGGCCCACAACTGATTAGCAGAATAATTTCAGTAAAACAGTAATAATGTGAGTTAGCCAGTTAGCAGGAGACCTACACAAAATAAAACTCAAAACAAGTATTTTGAACACCATCTTTCAAAAGCAAGCGGTTTGCGAATCCTGCATTGAACTCCGAGATTTGAGAAGCAGTCGTCAGTAAAATAAAGGGAACACAGCAAAAGTTTAGGATTATACTGCTGTGATATCGTGGTAAAGATTCATTTTAACCACTGATTCCTCACATGCTCGTCCTTGGGCAGTGAAAAAAAAAACTGGCTTTACCTTCGCATTGTAGAGCACAGTGTCTTCTGGACATGATGCTATCCAGTATCCACAGGAATCAGCTGCCGGTTTGAGGTTCAAGTTTTCCCTGGTGCCGGCGCACACAATAAGTGGGCGGGCAATATGCTAATGTTTCGTCTCGACATCACAACGAAACGGCTTATGACTCATTTGAAAAACGATTCATTTAATTGACTCAGAGTCGACTCTTACTTTTGAAAGACAATAACTTATATACGGTGCACTTTTAGATTTAAATCTTTGCAGGATGTTTTCATTCACTTAGCTATGTTAGGTCATTTAAAAAAAATCCATAATAGGGGCCCTTTAAAAGAACAGCAATAATTTATAAATGTCTTGACTGTCATTTTTGATCAATTTAATGCTTCCAGAAATTTCACAAAAAAGTTTTATTTTATTTTATATTGACCCCAAACTTTAATAATACATTATAATAGCTATAATAATTATAATCTTTAAAATAAATTTTATTTGTAATGTAAATAAATCATTGACATTAATATTTAGCCACTGTACACAAGATTCAACAATCAAGAAAACGGTTCTGAAATCTTGTTTGGCTGTTTTTGACAGTACCTATGTTTTTAAATACAAGTCATACATTTTAGGTTTGTAATTCTCTACAATTTAGCTTCTCAAATTAGATTCAGTTAAGATGTATACATTACTTTTTGACTTTGTTTCATCCATGACATTTGTACTTGACCAAAAATTCTGACATGTTTGGTTCTCCTTCAAATGACAAACTAGGCCGACAACAGAACTGTAACTCTGGGCAGAGATTCACTCGACGTTTCCAGACAATATAAAGCTGAAACGGGACAATGATTTGTCTCTCAAACAGCGCAAAACACAAGTTTTCCACCACAGTTAAGTCATTGCAAATTACAGCATGGTGAATTGAGAAACAATTACAAATTTAAAGTGAATTTAAGGAGAGCTCCTTAGAAGATTATTTTTAGCCTTTATGGGAATACGTTCATACAAGACTTTACGATCAATGCAATGTTGTGATCACTCCATCAAAAGCTCTTCTCCAGCCAAAAGACATATCAGCATTCTGTGCTAATTACAAGGTCGAACAACAGCCAACTGGACAGCGGTCCAAGAAAAAGTGAATATACACGCAAATGCATGCACACACTGTGTATCATCTACCGTGCAGTTTCATTTTCCTACAGGGTCATTCAAACTATGGCCCTTGACTACTTAGACTAAGTGCTCAATTAAGCATAGCTTGTTAGCCAGTTTCCTTTCCAGCTATGTTATTGCTGCCATGTGCTGTATTACGGTACTGTATGTAATACAGTGTGCTCGGCCAATATGACTGCATGTTCTAATATATTCATTCCTTTGGAAATCTCTGACATCTCAGACTCTTTTTTTTCCTCCCTTGACTCATATTTTATGTTTTCATGTTATGTCAGACCACCTGTTTTTTGGTTATTTGAGGGACTGTGTAAAAGGTTGAAAAAAATCACCATGATAATGTTTTAGCAACCCATTTTACTTACGCAATATGACATATTTTCAAGTGACACAGCAAATTTGATGGAAAAATGTTGTGCATTATACATTGGAAATAGACTACATTGAGAAAAGTGGGCGTTACTGTACGTACGTAGCCTACCAAAATTGATTGAATACAAGTTTGCATTGGATTACGGAAAATCATTCCCCTCCTCAAACACTGTTGATGAATTTTTTTGACCATAGACATCAAGGGTGAAGGTCAAGTTCACCCTTGAGAGCATCTTGATGTATCCCAATGGAAACACTTCTTTTTAGTTGTTATCATTATTTGCAATTATTGCTGTAAACTTAATTATATTCACAGGCATCCAATTACTTCATTAACTAAGGCCAAGATTTTAGAAAGGCTGCATTATCTACAACATTAATCTTAAACACTGCCTTAATAGCTTTATTCACTACGGATTCATAATAGTTCCGAGTCATAAGTAGTTACGTTTAATAAAAGAATGTGAAAGAAAACATTTTTCTTTACCAGGAACAAGTAAACAGACTTTAAAGGCAGCGTTTACCCACTCACGTTAGATATGCCAGGATTTCTTCATAGAAAACTCATTTCAGAACATTTAAAGGCATTTCAAATGCCAATGGCACATACGTCATTCAAACACTAAGACTAGGCCTATGTTTTATCAAAAATGAATGTGGTTAACATTAACAACACTGATTAGATCACCATCGTTATCGGGTGATAGAACGTATTATATTTATTGTAGCCAGCCAGCTCCTTTCAGTCTGTTCAGTTCGCTCCAAAGGCCTCATTTGAACAATTTCCCCCGGAAAATGAGCACGAGCGCTAGCCGAGACACAGCCTCCCATGTCGAACAATCATAATCACGCTGCTCTACCATAACACCGCAATTATCCTCATTGCTTACAGCAACACAAAATGCATGATGGATGAGCGTATGTGTGTGTGCGTCTACAGTAGAAACGTCTCCCACGCACGTCCCCATCTGTCGCGGATCCTCTGCTCAGTTCAGCGTGCGACCTCCATAAATCATACCATTAAGATAACGTCGGTGGCCCCTGGCTGGCTCGTACATTACCCCGGCAGACTAAACTCCATCCGTTCAAGACCCGGCTCTGATAAACAGCTGACACAACAGCAACAACCCACATACGGCTCATGCAAACAGTAGTTCGACAGTAGTTCTTGCAGGCGTATGGGTCAGACTTAGAGGGAGTGATGTTTTATCACCAGTAGAAAGTAATCCGTGGTGTAAACAAACGCATATTGCGCACATTTGTGGTGTTCGCTCTTTTAAGGGTTGCTCCAATCTACTTCAGGTACATGTGGGAGGTATATGATCTGTTTGGAGAGTCTAAGCTCCTTGCTGCATATGTTACCATTATACTTCATGCCTGGTTGCAGTCAACTGATTTCTTGTGACATTATGATCCTGCACATTTCCTCTAGAGGTAATTAGTCGTAGCAGTCAATAAATCTCCTCTGTTTGTTTTTGTAATGTTTATTATGGTTTAATTGCGTTTTTGCCCCATTTCAAAAAACGGTTTTCTACACATCGAGGAGCGAACTACAAATGCAGTCAAACTTTCTGCATAATTACAAAAATATCATTAGAACTCTGATTATAGCTTGTTCACAGAATTCACTGTGTCCAGTGACAAAAAGACAAAAGTCTTAAAAAATGACACAGAAGTGGGTGTTAGGCGGCGATTTGGAGACTAGAAGAACCCTCCAAAATCAACATTCAAACATGAGCTCATCTAAACATCTGTCCACAACATGTCCAATCATTGCCCTGCTGAGGCATGTACAATTGTTTCTGGAAATAAATATTAGGCCTAATTCAGCTCTGATTGTATAGCGGCCAGTCGTGGGCCGGAGAGGAAACGGTCGTTTGCGGCAGACATCTAACGTGAATATTTCTCCCAGGGTTCTCCTTTTAATTACCTGTATTTATTTGATCTTGTTTTACTCCTTTCTTCTTCTCGATTGAGGCTACACGGATTTATTCGTCTGATGCTCCTAGACTTTATTTCACACTTATGCACCAGTTAAAACAGTAGAGGTCTGAGTGTGTTTTAAGTGAGGGTCTGCTGTGGACTGAGTTCAATTATACTTAGGCTGTCTGTCTTTTCCCGTCACACTCCATTTGCAGTCGGCGGATACGTTTACACAGAAACTAATCATAACTAAAACATTTTTGTGTAAATCTTACCAAATTACTCTGCATAACAGGGGCAGGGAGAGGAAATCAATACCAAAAACACTTAAGGTAACATCTGACCGTTCTTCCGGACCTTCTGGATAATACTAAGATAAATGATGAAAGGAAAATAAGTTCCCATTAAGAACACTTATGAAAGAGAATTTTTTATATAATTGGGCAAATGCAAAGATCGCAATATCCGGCTAAACTAACTCAGGACCATTTTTCACAATTAAAGCTGGATTGCACTGTGCACTGTGTATTGTCTTATGAGTCAGCTAATAGTTCCATATAGATGGAATATTTCCTAAATAAAAGGCATGATGTCAGTAAATATTAGTGTACTTTTAAACACTGCCATATACTGTAAGAAACAAAACCTGATTTAGTACAACACAGAATTGATTAATTCATAAAGAGACAATACTTAAAGGATGGAGTGGATATTTAAAATGTGTGTTTTTAAAGACTCAAATCTGAGTCAAATTGATGAAATTATATACATTTTCCAAGTAATTCTGTCGCATAATGACCTTCTCTCACATGCTTTTGTGTATTTTTTTTTTTTTAAATGTATGGATTTTTACAACAGATGGACTGTCACAGAATGATAGTCACATTTGCTACATTTCCATAAGCCATGAAAAACAACCAAAAGTTGAAAAATGCTCTGAGACTACAATCAATGCCAGGTACAATGCTTCCCCCTTGTGGTAGATTAAAAAACTTGACATCACATTATTAGATACAGCCTAACTCTCCCTAATTTCAGACTTTAACACATGCCCCAATTTCTCCATATATGCTTGGATGGAAAGGCTGTAAAATTAGTCCTGGTAGGATATATAAAACGCTCTGCAGTGACATTAACTCTTGTGTCCTTAAGGGGAAAAAAAGCAATTTTGGAGAGTCAGTCCAAGCCTGAGAGAAGCCAAGCACAGACCCAATCCAATCCCTGTGACCAGGTCACACACAAATTAACTTTTCTCGCTCCCAAGCCTCGTTAACAGGGAGCTGGAGGGAATATGACAAGTGCAGGAGGTGCGAGCTAATAACACTGGGTTATTCTACCACTGTGAAAGAAAGAAAGAAAGAAAGAAAGAAAGAAAGAAAGAAAGAAAGAAAGAAAGAAAGAAAGAAAGAAAGAAAGAAACACAAACCTTCATTTTTGGTGCAAATATGGTGCAAAGTTCATTAAATGAAAAGGGCAAGTTGTTATTCATTAATTTTCTTAACGTTAAAACCTGGTACCTTAAAGGAGCTGTATGTAAGATTGTGGCCAAAACTGGTACTGCAATCACTTTCAAATTACTGTAGAGCGGTGTATCCCCTCCCCCTCCCCCCTGACCCGAGGTTGCCAGATAGGCTGCAGGATCCAGCAGGAACGTAGGCTGCTACGTAGCTGTGGTAACTAGAGCAGAGCTGGCAACCCCGATGCCGAAACACTACTGACTTTGTGATTGGTAGATAGGTGGAGGGTGGCGCTTCAGGCCAAAACACAAGATGACAACATCAACATCAGTTGAGGGCTGCAACTTCACTTTTTAAATGACAATATCCTGGCCGGACTACTGTTGTCAGTGATATAAGTATTTGAAATGAACATGATTTCTTAATGTCTAGTGACATATCAGGGCCATTTTATGATTAATTGAAATACATTTCTTACATACAGCTCCTTTAAGTTCAAAATCCTTCATTGTCACTGCTAAAATAGCCTGGTAGATCATCATACAAGCAATATAAGATCAAACTTTGCAGTCTGCTTGATTCCAGAGATTTGCAGTCTGGCTTGATAGAGAGTAAAATTATTCCACAATTGAGATTCTTTTAGCCTCGTGACATCAAAGAATTTGATGAACACAGACTTAATTTCTGTAATGGCACACAAAATAATGTCACAACACCGGATCTTTCTTATTAAAGCTACCTAATGAGTAGATTTTCCTATTTCTCTGCCAATACATTTTGACCAGCTCAAAATGCATAATGAAGCCTTTTAGTAGTTTGCTAAGTAGTTGGCATCATTGCTTTTTACAAATGTGCAGACTTCCGTCTTGTCTGCTCGATGTATATTTGCTACATAAAACAATTAATAAAACAATTGTTGTGCTATGTACGCAAGCGTCATTTGGGCGTTGTTGGCTGTTGAACTTTAAAAAATAAAATAAAAAATAATTTATTCACAAACTAAAAGAAAATATCACTCATTCTTATAGAATATACAGATGGCATTTAAACCAAGTAAACATAATAAGGATGAGCTAAAGAAACATTTTACTTTTGCCAAGAATAAACTAAATAGGTTATTATTATTACATAAAATCCGTGAAGAGAACGCGTCTTAAACTGAGGGAACGATTTGTAAGCGGAACTAACTGAAGCGCGCGTGTATCCCGCGTACATGTCCAGACAGACATCCGGTTGGAGGATTCGTCCGTTGGTCAACTTTAAAATTACAAATCAAAACACATTTATTTTATGTAAACAGATTTATACTGCAAAATACCTGACGAACAGTCTTTCACACGCACCTCATGGCGGGTTGGAGTGTCTGCTAACTGGTGCTGAATGTGCACGAGCCGCGTGCGAGACTGAACGAGTTGGTAAACAAAGTTGCGGATTGCGTGAAATAGAAAGTTGAAGGGCGTCTTACCTGCTGATCCACCCGCAATGATCTGATGAGACGCCTCTCTCAATAAACTTTGCTTTTTAGATGTCATTTTCTGATTCCGGGCCTATGTCGAGAAGGAAAAAATGTTATAGCAGCGTTGCCGCATTTTAAACCGATTCGTTATTTTATCATTAATCAGAGTCTCAGTGAAATGTAATGCGTAATTACATTGAAAAGGCCTATAGGAATGAGTTTGTACGTTAATGTGGTCATAAGCCGCATGATATAGTGCTGCGGACTACACGTGTGTGTTTAAACCTTACTTTAGTTTGGGATTTCAGGAAATATTGTGTATTGTAGTTCCTCGCGTTACGGAGATGCAGCGCTGTACTGACACGCGGCGTGTTGGCGCGCGCGAGCTAAAACGAGGGAGTCGGGGTGTGTGAGCGCGCTCTTGGGCAATGCAGTTTAATTTTAACTCGGAGACAGATTCAGAGTTCACTGGGGCCACAGGCAGAGGGCGAATGCGAACGAATTATGTAATAGAGTAGAAATAATAAGCTAATAAATACGGTACTATTGCTTGTTTACAGCATTTCACATTCTGAGTGTCACTGTGGTTATATTAAAAACCTAAGCAATTCTCATCTGCAAACAGTTTTGCTAAAGGTTTTTACCAGAAATAACGTTTTCAGGCATTTTCAGTAAATATATGTAGTTTCAAGGCGATTTTTATAGGCCTAGATGAAGACAGTTCCCTTCAAATTCACACAGGTGTCCTAGAAGAGTAATCAGGAATTTGTGTAGTTCATCACGTGTCACTTTCGTCCAAAAGTTCAAATGCCTTTTGGCTCAGTTTTGAATGGTATATTTAATGTTTTATCACTTAAAACAATAAACTTTTTTTGTGAAATGTTAGTTTTTTTTTTTTTTAAACAAATGCTAAATAATATTTTATGTAATGCCATTCCTCAATTTTAATTCATACATTATGACTTAAAGGCCCGGTTTCACAGACAGGGCTTAGATAAAGCCAGGATTAGGCCTTAGTTCAATTATGACATTAACGTGCCTTAGAAATAAAAAATAAACATTACTGGTGTGCATCTTGAGACAAAACAATGGCCATGACATATTTAAGATAGCCTATGTCAGTGCATCTTGCTTTTAGTTAAAACAGCTCAAACATGCATTTTAGTCTGGGACATTCAGATATGTCACTGTATTTTGTTTGAGTTTTACAACAGAACCCGGAGCTTAAAATAGTTTACTTGATGTCTCATAAACTAAAAGCTGTCATTTTAAATGTGAAGTGAAACATAAAAATACATCCTTGAGAAAGTCTGGGGTTCCTCCAAACCATGTGAGCCACAGATTTTTTTTCCCCTCCTGCAAAAGGCAACAATGAAAAGCATGCTTTCCCTAATTCAACGTTACAACTCGCTTAGAGAGAGAGTGTGGCTGAATAATGAGCATATTACCGTATTAGCTTAGAACATACACATCTTTTCCCCGTTTAATTTTCAAATGTGAATTTATAGCAGGCTATTGGCAGGGAAATGCCATTAGCACTTTGACCTGCCTGGAGTGTGAGAGCAGAGAAAACCCCACCCCGTCTATAAACCTACACGGTGGCCAGCAAATCTGTGAACTTTTGCAGTTATGAATCAGTGTTTTCTGCAATATAAGAACAAGTAAATCTAAACAAACTTTTCTGTAAACATTTTCTGAGGCTTTACTGTGATTGCTATGGACAGAGAAAGCCTTTAGCCTAAACGAAAAGGTTTTCTTGATAAATATTTGAATGGAGACATGTTTTTCACATAAGTGGAAAAGAAGAACTTAACATAATAGTCATATTATGTGCGTAAGTGTTATATAATTTAGTCCACAAATCGAGCTTTTCCTTGAAATGAAAATGCAAGAATTAAAAATCGAAAAAGAAACGGCAGCACAATTAACTTTTTATTTGCAACAATCTCTATGGCATATAAAATTTCAAGCTCTCACAGCATCACTTCTGAATGTCTGTACTGCCACATTTTTGGCCTTGAATCTTAACAATGACAAAAGTGACATTATTTCCAATTGGCTGCTTGGAACACTCAGGTTTTCTAGAAAAGTCTTGACTAAAGAAAATAAGTTGGTTAGACCAAAAATGATTTTTCTAAATGACAAAATAAATATTCAAAATTCAGAGAAAGTGGTTTGATTCATAGAATAATTCAAGTCATATCATTATTACAGCTTTTTCAAAACTCATCCCTACACCCTCAAATCTTTCAGAATCTGCCATATTATGGGTACAGTGTGTCTTTACCTACTTTGTCAATTATCCATTTCTGAAACATAATTCTTTGCATTTCTCTCTTTTACAAAGTAGATAACACTTGTATTTGTGGTTAAGTTTTATGATTTATGGTGAAAAAAAGAAAATGAAAGGATTTTCTATGGTTGAAAGCATGCAATGTTTTTCACTGTGTCGTAACTATGCTACGATTTAATATTTTTTTAAATCTAATTTCTAAAAAACTGCATATGTCATAATGATATCATCAGTGCTGGGTAGTAACTAATTACATCATTTTTGGAATCTGATAATGTAATCCAGATTAAGTACTTGTAATTAGATTACATTTTAAAATACTCGAAATCACACTACAGCTACTTTTTATTGATTACATGCTTACATATTATTCACACAATGGCAGCAAATCATTTATAATTGATTGATTCTCCCTAATTATTCTTTTTCACATTTTAAATTTCATGTTTCTGTCATCCAGTCGACCAGCCACTAGTCGGGTGGCTATAATTCCATGTAAAATTGAGAGGCCACAAAGCATTTGACCTCTGGATTAATAGAAATCATTTCACTTTTAAGGAGCCTTTTCTCAAAAGTTCAACATTGCAAATCGAATCAACTTCTGACGAACACATTAATTATTATTTGAATTATCACTCCGTAAGTCATTTAACCATATTGCTATGTCTTTGAAAGGCATTTGTCTTTTATAACACATTTTTATTATTAGAATTTTTATTTTAAAATAATTTATTTAAATTTTAAATTTTATGATTTATTTAATTATTATATTTTCAATTAACTCACAAATCCACCTGCAGTTCCTTCACAAACCCCAGTTTGGGAAACCCTGACGTTATGTAATGTTTAATGCACTTCATGTCGTTGATAAAGAATGGACTATATTTTCTTTCTCTTTGTATTTTTATATCAATATGGTACAATATTATCCTATTTAAATCAATGTGATAAACGAGTTGGGTCAAAAGTGATCAAAAAGTAGTCCGATTATATTACCCTAAATATGTAATGTAATGGATTACGATACTAACTACAATTTTTGTAAAGTAATATGGAGTCAGAAATGAAATACAAATTGGTAAGTAATCTACCCAGCACTGGATATCATTATATAATTATGACCATTCTCAAGCTACAAACTTCACGAAAATATATGATCCTGCACATATTAACGTAATGTTGTGAAATGTGTGGGGTGTGCATCGATTTTTTTTCTCTATACAAAAGGCAAGGCTATGGCTAATATAAGTAAATATGAAATATGTGTGTGCCTTTTTGCAACTACTGTATTACATAAAACTTGTCACTATGTTAAGATGAAAACAGATTGGCTCAGATGAAGCATTATGTTTGGTAGTACATGGCACGTAATATGAGAGCATAAACTAAAACTTTTAGCCCAAACTCTGTAACTTGCTGATGAGGTGCTGATGATGTCATTTCCTGTTTGGATAAATGAGAAGAACTCATCAACCCTGTTACACTACCATTAGACACACTAACAGTACCACTCTTGAGTTTTGTACCACATAAGACTGTCCTTTCTATCCTGGTTAGCTAACTGGTTTCCACATATGTGCTAATATAATAGAGATGATCTGTTTCTACGCCTGATGAAGTATTCACTGTATAAACTTGATGGTATAAACTGTATATGACTGATGGTGCCATTAATTAATGTACCGTTAATCAGTGGAAATGTCCTGAACAAATATAAACAAAAATCTAACTAAACCATAGACAATTCAAACAAAGACATAGATGAAACAAAATCATGTTACGCACAAATGAAAAAGTCAAACCATGTCTGTAACTGGACGTCCAGTTTAAAAGCTCTAATTCCTTAAAAATGAGCGCCAATCTTTTTGCACTCAAGAATAAAATACTCTTGGATCTACTCCGACTCGGTGGGTGATCTTCTCAGGGTGGGTTACTACAAAAACCCACTTCGTGATGTGTTTATTTTTTGTATTTGGACTACGAACAGTGTGCAAGTAGTTGACCGTTTCGCACAATAAATAACTTTTTTCTTCCAGTTTATTGTTTGAACCTTCAAACACAAAAAGTTTGAACTGTATCCCAAATGTAATCATCTAAAGTTTCCCAAAATGTGTTTTTGTTTGTGTATGCGGACCATGCGATAGGTTGCGGATGTGTCCAGACACCTGGAGACTGAGGTTTTAAAGGAGAGTGGGGCCTTTGGTTGTGTATGTCATTGAGGGGAAGTGCCGGCTGTCGATGTCCCAGAGCTTCCGGTCTCCTTGAGGCCCCAGCACTGAGCCTTGAGTCTGGTTACCGGCCCCTGGTAAGCTGGAGGTCCAGTAGTTAATATAACTAGCCATGAGGAGCGTCAGTTCCAGGATCTACAGCATTGAAAGAGAGAGAGAGAGAAACACAATGAACCAGCAGAATCAGAGGTACAAACTCTTTAGTAGATGGATATTTCTATATTTAACTTGCTCTTACTGTATCTAGCCAAAAAAGACTTGAAGCACAGAAATGCGAATACAGATCCTCACTCAGTGGAGCTCATTAGCACTTCCTGTATCATGTAACACCTGTTTTTCCCATCAGATGTAATTCAGATAGTGGTTTCAGATGGGCTGTATGAGTTTTTAAGATGTGTTTTTAAGATCTGATTTTACCCCCACACACTTAAGATAAGATTTCTAAGATGGGTAATAAAACTTAATGCTAAAAACACCACATATATCAGAATTCTGTCTTTACTGGCAGCATTTGGAAATGCAGTTAAACTGTGTTTTCCCTTTTGTAACTTAGCATGTCTTACCTTTGGTTTAGCCAGTGCAAATAAAAGTTTATCCACAGTCTTCTTGCCCAAAGCCTGGTCTTTAATCTGGCTGATCACTAGCATGAAATCTTCCTTGCAGCCTCCGAAGGTGATCACTGACTGGTATGGATATGTGGCGAATGGGTGCTAAAAAATTAGAGCACACAAAATTGAGAAATTTTGTCTTATTGGACTCTACAAAAACAAACGTATACACTACCATTCAAAAGTTTGGGGTGTTTTTGAAAGAAATTAATACTTCTATTCAGAAAGAATGCATTAAACTGATCAAAAGTGATAGTAAATACTTTTATATCTATTTATACTGCAACACAGTTTCCACAAAATTACTGATCAGTACAACTGCTTTCAACATTGACGATAATAATGACAATAAATGTTTTTTTAAGCACCAAATCAGCATATTAAATATGATTTCTGAAGGATTATGTGACACTGAAAATGTAGCTTTGTCATCACAGGAATATATTTTTAAATATGTTTAAAATATAAAAACAACCGTTTAACATTTAACTATGTATCACACAATATAAAAGTTTTTACTGTTACTGGCTTTCTGTTCCCATTTGGATTTTTTTTTTCCAGTGAGCTGGTGAGAATAGTGAATGGATGAAGAAATAAACCAAAATAAAAGAAGACATAAAAATAGAAAATTACAGAGTCTGCCCTGACCCTGTTTATTCTTTCTCAAAACAGCTAGACTTCTCCAAGTGAGAATACAGCCAACTGGGCAAGATATCAGGACTACAGCTTTTGGAAACTTCCAGGTCAATAAACATTTCAAACCAGCACACCTGCCAGTGTGGCTCCCTCAGTGCCAGATAGATCTTATACAGTTCTAGAAAAATAAGAGCAGGATTGAGAAATGCACCGTGCCAAGAGAGGGCGCTAAAGGTCTGAAAAGAAGTGCACTTACAAAAGAGGCCCAGCAAGCTTGAGGACCAGAGGTGTAAAAGCAGAAATATGAAGCTCATTTTTTGTTATAGCTGATTAAATTGTTCTTTTGAGCTGGGACCACGTTTCTAGGTGAATGAACGTCTGGTTGTGCGCTACACATGGACATCACTAAAACATTCATATATTTTAAGTGGTGGGATATGCTGGAACAGTGAATGGGTATAAATGTTAATTGGTTGAGATCAGTATTGAAGTATTTGTTCATTTCCAGTAATACACTAGTTCAATCGTGGCAACTCTCGGAGTGAATTATTTAACCAGCATGGGGCATGGAATGTACACACACTACTGCTGAGCAAATACAACAATTTGTTTAGCTTAGTTAAAATAACACATAAGGACATGCTGCTGCAAGAGTATATTAAAACCCCTAGAGCAGATCTCTACAAGTGGTACCAGAGAGGAGGAGGGGTAAACAAAATGTTTCATAATCATGCAGCAGGGTGATCGAAATGTACGGAATATATGGTTACGTGGATAAGGAAGTACATCTGGTTGGCTAATGCCACAGCATTAGAGGAACCAATCAGTGCTCGGTTAGAGTTCACTGAATTATGTATTCTAAATGTATTTCCTTTTGACTCAGCTATGTCCTTATAGATTTAAAGATATTTACTTCTGTAAGGACCACTACCGTCAAATATGATTGACAATTAGCATACAGTTTGGATTGGCGGTATGGTTCCGTTCTGGGCGAGAACAGGGAGAGCAGCAATAATCCCCCTTGGGGTAAACACAACAGAACCAACATGAAAATTTGCAAATATATTTAATTCAAGATTTTAAAGTACAACATTATTCGATCATTATTCTGATTCAAGGGGAATCAGAATGTCAAATCCTGACTGGGCGAGAGGAGGAGCTGGGGATGGAGGAGGGTAATTAGCTCCTGAGAAATGCGATAGCTGCTGATAATACTGAAGGAGCTTATATATGTATACGGTGATAGGCGTCGTATTCCTATAGGTAGATGCGGATCAGCTGAGGGTCAGCTGATGCGAGCTTGACTAACGTGACCTACCAGAACTAACGCTATGCTTGATAATTGTAATAACATCACATACCTTCTTATTGTTATATTCTCAAAACAGCATTATAGTTGCACTGCACTTTTGACTTGTAGGTTTCCATTATAAGAACATTACTGTAAGTATGTTTTTCATTTGTTTTTACAACCTGAGGGAGTCTAAATGGTAATTAACAGCACACTTAAGAGCTTAAGTTGTAAATGGCCCGTAATATTCCTTTAACGTAGTCTTACTTTCTGAAACTATAAGTATCCACATACACTCACCATTGTGTAGTCCAGGACACTCAGCCCATCCTCATTTACAGCCAGCCACACCTGAGTTTGATCCAATGAAGAGGGAGGCAATGGCTGTGCACCAACAGAGTGGGAGTAAAAGGAGAAATTCTGTCATGTTTTAACAGCGCTCTTGTGAAAAGGTACATCTGAAAACCTTTTTAAGTGGTCGAGGTTGCGACCACGTAATTTTGGCAGTGGTTCTGGAAACTGTAGCCTCTCCTACATCTGAACTTACCTTGGCACTGAACAGCTTGGCCCCAAACAGAGGCCACTTGCGGGCCACGGTCAGATAGATTCTCACACATTCGGAGGCTGTGCACCCACCCAGGACAGACCACTTAGTGGCCAAACGCTCACCGAGGTCCCTGTGGGACAAAGTTACTATTAAATAGAGTGTTTGTATAGAGTGTCATCCAGTGAGCTCTTTTTAAATGAAGAAAAACAGCATATTAATGTCAATAAAGCAAAGTATATACATACTATATATATGTGTGTGTGTGTATATGTATATGTATGTATGTATGTATATATATATATTTATATATATATGTGTGTGTGTGTGTATGTGTGTAGTAGATAGATGCATCTATATGTATACACTCATAGTGTTTTCTTTGCAAAAAAAAGTATATATATATATATTAGGGCTGTCAAAGTTAACACATTAATGCATGCAATTAATTTAAAATTCGTAACTTTTAAAATTCTCGTTTAAGTTAACACAAAAAACTACAGATAAATTATTACATTTATCATATAAATTATAATTATACTGAAATAACTATTATACTGATTATACTATTTATTAAAATAATTATGACATTAATTCTATTAATATTATATAATTATATTAAATTAAATAGTATACAATTAAATGCTAAAGATGAATGATAATATAATATAATATAATATAATATAATATAATATAATATAATAAACATGAATGTGACGTGATTATAATGTACTCTATCAAATAAATGTGACTTTACCTGAGCTGTTCCATGCTGAATCCTTGCTTGTAGCGTTTAGGGTAAAAACGCTCCAGTACCTGCAGAAGGACCTGTTGGGTCTTCGGCTGAGGAGAACCAGCGGGAGACATTGCTGGCCGGTCTAGGTCACCATGCTCGACCTAAAAGATAATTGAGTTGTGTTTGTTACCCACCACTTCAGATACACTTACGTGATTTAGATCAACACACACCTGTGCCATCAGCGCAGCCACTTCCAGGGCCAGTTCCTTACTGACAGGGAAGTGCCCTTGTTGTACTTTCTCATTTACTTGATAGGCCAGCAGAAGGCGCTCTCGCTCAGTTTCCCCCTTAGCCTGAGCTCGGAAACACAGCCTATGAGGAAGATTGAATACAAATTTTTTTAAAATATTGATAAAAACATTCTTAATTGTTCATGTCATTGTTCATTGGCGTACAAGACCACCGTATTTCAAACGTACCTGCTTTTATAAGTGAGACGGACAATCCGTGTTCCTTCATATTTTCCAGGATGAAGTTCTTTCAGTGCCTGTTCCCACTTGGAGATCACATCACAAATCTGCACCAGAGGATTACAAAAATATTTTTTTTGCAGCAAAGAAAATGTACTTTATAAAATCTGTAATATTAAAATTTTCATATTATACTTTATTGCTGGGCTGCAGGCAGTGCTCCAGGTCTTTGCCAGAGGGGTCGTCAGTGAAGAGAGCAAAGCCTGAAATCTGTGGTTTCCTCATGCCTGCCCTCTGGTTCACTGTGTTCAGGAACTCCTCCACTGTGGTCGAACCATCAAAACCTACAACCTATAGACGTGGAGAAAGATAAGATGGTATGAAGAACATCCTGTATAGTAAAACTTTTTTACTGTTATGTATTCCATATCATATATCAAGGACCTGTTTACCCTTGGAATCAACCATGCATTTTTTGTGACCGGATCACAAGTGGTCAGTGCTGAATACAGGTATAAATGGGGGCTAAAACCTGTTCTGACCAGAACACAAGCAACCACAAATGGAGGTAGTCAGAAACGCATGTGAGCACACTGCACGTGTAGTGTAAATGCTCATCCGTCCTGACTGCAACTTAACTCTGCAATCCGTGTTTTCTCTTTTGTATGGTAGGGGGTGCTATAACCCATCTTCTGAAAGAGTCCAGAATCTCCGGATCAAAATACAGGAAGAGAAGAAGCATAAACAAGCTGTAGAAGGCGAAGCATCACAAAAATCTGATTTTCTCCGCTTTTTGTCCAAAATGTTGCTTTTTAAAAATTTTTTTTATGAAACTAACCTACATTCAAGTGTTGATAAAAAAAGAATGCATGAAGCTAGAATAAAATATCAGGTGTAACAGGTAAAAGTTTGCATAATGTGTTTTTTGTCAAATATCACATCTGATACACTAGGCTTTCACGGCTCATTTAAGCTGTGTCCCAATTCAGTGACTGTATCTTTCGAAGGCTGCATTTGAAGCGGCGTGACGACTTCATTCAAAGACTCCTTCGAATGCTGCCTATAAATGCATCCTTTATTTCCCGAGCCATGAAGGATAGAACTAGTGGATCCTTTGCAGCCTAGCCTATCCCAAGATGCATTGCGCGCCAGTGACGACGAGGAAATGCGGAATTTCACTTTTAAATGCAAGTATTGGGTTTAAACTTACTCAAATATCTATTGATACAAATGTGTAAAAAAAAAAAAGCTGTTCAAATGTTGACTTATATCTTACTAAGATGCTATCGTATATAGTTTACTCTTTATTATGTACAGAAATGGACCAAGGTATACATATTTAGATCGGTTGTGAACCCTGTTTTGACTTCAAAAAAGTCCATTACAAACATTCCTGGCACTCGTCAGCGGCAGCTGTCACAGTTGCACCTCGGTTTTATTCAGAAGCCCAAACTGAACAAAAATATGCAATTTGGTAAAGTTGCCATATTTATATGACAAAAAGTAAAATGAAATTTTGATAGCTTGTAATGTAAATCAATGAGAATTTTTATACCAGTATGGCAGACTACTTACATAAAATGCATATAAATATCAGTTGTCACTCTCTACCTCCCAATAATGTCTTAGTAAGATGATATATAATGCTCAGTTTTATGATCAAAGCTCTGTAGATTCTATTGTGGAGGCAAACATATAATGCAAAGCAATAAAATGATGATTGAGAGATGTACAAATAAACATTCCCCAAAAGACTGGTGTGTCCTATTTGATCCTAACATTTTAACATGATTTTTCCAAAAAACTATGGATAGTCAAGTAAAAGTTGCTAAAAGGCCTTTTACTTACTAAAAAGTATAATCTCTAAATCAGAAGGCTTGTAGTAGATGGTGTACAGCAGTTTTTTTCAGCTAAGTTTTGATCATGTTCATAATTTAGAGGTGTTAGAAATGTGCGTATCAAATATGATACTGTAAGCTTTATTGGGGTAAATGTAAGGGCCACTGAAAGTGTTTGTGTACCTCATAAGTGTTGTTCATGAAGTGTACAGGTATGCTGAAGGGTAGAGAGTGATGATAGGGGTTTCTCAACAGAATAGATAGAATTTCCATCCGCGAAGGCTTTGCTTCTCTCTCTCCATTCTGTAAAGTTCTCTCTACTGAGCGCTGGCAGTACACAGCATATTTCCCCACTTCCGTCCTGTGAGTGTACATAAACAAACTCAGGTTTTCAAGTACATTAGACATCACTGCACAACCCTTATTCTAATCAGTCCTTTTCCAGTAAACACAACAAAATGCCCTTAAATCCAAACATAATTTCTCTAGTTTCATTGTCAGATTTTTCCAACTTGTTATAAGCGTAATAAGATTATTTCTGTAATTATGATAAAAAATTCAGCTTTGCTATACAAGGAAACAATAACAATTTAAAAATATTCAAATAGAAAAAAGTTGTTTTATATTGTAACAAAATTTCACAATATAAAGTTTTTTTCTGTATATTTGATCAAATAAACCAGTCTTGGTGAGCATAAAAGACTTTCAAAAACTTTTTAAAAATCACTTTTGAATGGTAGTGTATAGTTGTAAGTCTGATAATACAATTGTGAATCTGATTTACAGATATATAAAATGTAAATTCTTAAAATATACAATTGTTAGAAATTGTTTAATTATAAATAGTACAACTATTTACAATCTACTGTATATATATATATTCAGATTTATTAGTATAAATTACAAACATAAATATACATTTGGGTTTACAACTATATAGTCAGATATATAACTATATACTTGAATTGATAGGAGGATTTAGGGCCAGTATGGCCAGTGACCTGGGATCTGCGTTCTGCTGCAGGTACTGTCTCAGGTACCACAGGAAATGATGCTGAGGCAGGAAGAGAGCCACACACAATGACAACAGCTGCCAGCACTGAGAAAGAAAGAGAGAGAGAGAGAGAGAGAGAGAGAGAGAGGAGAGATATACAACACTTGATCTGATGATTCAGAGTGAAGTGTGTATCTGCACAAATATGACACTGACCTGTGTGAGGGCATAGTTGTGAGGAGTGCGGCAGTTGGTCTGTTTGATCAGCTGACAGTACATTTCATTCTGCAGCTCTGGATGTGTTAGGCACACCTGCAGTGCATTCTGGGCCAGCGAGGTGTGGTAGTCAATTGAGGGAGACTCCACCAGCACATTGATGAAAAGCTGGCAAGACTAACAGGGCCAAAAAAAAAAAAAAAACGTATTTGTATGCATGTGGGTCAATGACACAACACTCACATTTTGTCCTATTTATTAATTTATACAAAAATACATTACAAAATGTTATTCATAAAAAAAAGTCCCTTAAAATTTCAAATAACTCAATCAGGCAAAGTAAGTTCAGGTTGAAAAATATAATGTGGTGTGACTGCTTATATATTTCATTTTAAATGTATTTTGATTTATTTCAATTTAGATTGAAATCTTCAAAAAATCCTTAGCCTTCAAGTATGTAAAAGACGTAAGAAAAAATATGTTATTACTTTTTACTTGATATTTACACCACATTACATAAAGAGACAATAGTTAGGGCCCGAGCACCGATGGTGTGAGGACCCTCTTGGAATTGCTCTGTTTATTAGGGCCCGAGCACCGATGGTGTGAGGACCCTCTTGGAATTGCTCTGTTTATTATTATTATTCTTCTCCGCATTTAATCACATTTTTGAGGGCCTAAACATGCTCGAAAACTCACGAAACTTTGCACACGCGTCAGAACTGGCGAAAATTTACATCTGATATAGGTTTCAGAATTGGGCGGGGCAAAATGGCTCGATAGCGCCACCTATAAAAGTTCAACGGAGTGCGCCTCCCGCTATGTTCCACGTACGTTTATGAAATTCGGTACATACATGTAAGGACCTAATACCTACAAAAAAGTCTCTTGGAGCGTAGCCCTAAACACAACAGGAAGTCAGCCATTTTCAACTTCCTCTCAGATTTTTGTGCAGTTTTTGCCATTTTCATGCCTCGTACTTTAACGAACTCCTCCTACAGTTTTAATCTGATCATCTTCAAATTTGGTGAGTGTAATCTTAAGGCCTTTGCGACGTTAAATTGCGAAGATCTTGAGTTTTCGTCGAAGGGCGGGTCCTCGGCGGCCTGACAAATTTCGATGTTTCGCCATGAAACAGGAAGTTGCTGAAACTCAGGCATGGAATGTCCAATCTGCGCCAAACTTCACACGTTTGATAAGCGTTCTGTCCTGAACACATGACCATGCTCATATTCAGTTACAGTCATAGCGCCACCTGCTGGCAACAGGAAGTGACATGTTTAACACTGTTGTGAACTCCTGATAACATATAAAAAAGTGCCAGCAAGTGCTAAGCATGCTAACAACATACTAGACACATGTTAAAACATGCTAGCAAACACTTAGCTAATTGCTAAAGCATGCTATTACTGCAATTAAATAGGAATTTGCTGTAACTCAGGCACGGAATGTCCAATCTGCCCCAAACGTCACACGTTTGATAAGAGTCATGGCCTGAACACATCTACATGAGAATATTCAGTTATAGTAATAGCGCCACCTACTGGTAACAGGAAGTGTCATGTTTAACACGTTGATGCCGTTCTAGCAACATGTTAAAAATGCCATTGACTTCTAAACATGCTAGAAACATGTTAAAACATGCTAGCAAAACTTAGCTAAGTGCTAAAGCATGTTAATTCAATGAAACAGGATGTTGTTGTTATTCAAGAAGGCAATGTCCAATCTGCGCCAAACTTCACACTTTTGATAAGCGTTCTGTCCTGAACACATGACCATGCTCATATTCAGTTACAGTCATAGCGCCACCTGCTGGCAACAGGAAGTGACATGTTAAACACTGTTGTGGACTCCTAATAACATATAAAAAAGTTCCAGCATGTGCTAAACATGCTAACAACATACTAGAAACATGTTAAAACATGCTAGCAAACACTTAGCTTAGTGCTAAAGCATGCTAATACTGCAATTAAATAGGAATTTGCTGAAACACAGGCACGGAATGTCCAGTCTGCCCCAAACGTCACACGTTTGATAAGAGTCATGGCCTGAACACATCTACATGAGAATATTCAGTTATAGTAATAGCGCCACCTACTGGTAACAGGAAGTGTCATGTTTAACACGTTGATGCCGTTCTAGCAACATGTTAAAAATGCCATTGACTTCTAAACATGCTAGAAACATGTTAAAACATGCTAGCAAAACTTAGCTAAGTGCTAAAGCATGTTAATTCAATGAAACAGGATGTTGTTGTTACTCAAGAAGGCAATGTCCAATCTGCGCCAAACTTCACTCTTTTGATAAGCGTTCTGTCCTGAACACATGACCATGCTCATATTCAGTTACAGTCATAGCGCCACCTGCTGGCAACAGGAAGTGACATGTTAAACACTGTTGTGGACTCCTAATAACATATAAAAAAGTTCCAGCATGTGCTAAACATGCTAACAACATACTAGAAACATGTTAAAACATGCTAGCAAACACTTAGCTTAGTGCTAAAGCATGCTAATACTGCAATTAAATAGGAATTTGCTGTAACACAGGCACGGAATGTCCAGTCTGCCCCAAACTTCACACGTTTGATAAGAGTCATGGCCTGAACACATCTACATGAGAATATTCAGTTATAGTAATAGCGCCACCTACTGGTAACAGGAAGTGTCATGTTTAACACGTTGATGCCGTTCTAGCAACATGTTAAAAATACCATTGACTTCTAAACATGCTAGAAACATGTTAAAACATGCTAGCAATACTAAGCTAAGTGCTAAAGCATGCTAATATAATGAAACAGGATGTTGTTGTTACTCAAGAAGGCAATGTCCAATCTGCGCCAAACTTCACACTTTTGATAAGCGTTCTGTCTTGAACACATGACAATGCTCATATTCAGTTACAGTCAAAGCGCCACCTGCTGGCAACAGGAAGTGACATGTTAAACACTGTTGTGGACTCCTAATAACATATAAAAAAAATGCCAGTAGGTGCTTAACATCCTACCAACATACTAGAAACATGCTAAAACATACTAGTAAACACTATAAGTACTAAACCATACTATTACTACAATTAAATATGAATTTGCTGTAACTCAAACATACAATATCCAATCTGCCCCAAACTTCACATACTTGATAAAAGTCCTGCACTGAACACATCTACAAAGCAATATTTAGATATATAACCCCACCTACTGCCAACAGAAACTGAACTGGTTAACACAGTAATGCAGTACTAACCACATACCTATTGTGTACTAAGCATGCTAAAAACATACTAAACATGCTAGCAACTACTATATACTGTATACCTCCTTAAATGCACATTGCCCAACCATGCTCTGTCTTCCTAAAGCCAACGAGTGACGATGGCACGGGTGCGAGGGCCCTTTCATCGCTGCTTGCAGCTTTAATTATTATTATTATTATTATTCTTCTCCGCATTTAATCGCATTTTTGAGGGCCTAAACATGCTCGAAAACTCACGAAACTTTGCACACGTGTCAGAACTGGCGAAAATTTACATCTGATATAGGTTTCAGAATTGGGCGGGGCAAAATGGCTCGATAGCGCCACCTATAAAAGTTCAACGGAGTGCGCCTCCCGCTATGTTCCACGTACGTTTACGAAATTCGGTACATACATGTAAGGACCTAATACCTACAAAAAAGTCTCTTGGAGCGTAGCCCTAAACACAACAGGAAGTCAGCCATTTTCAACTTCCTCTCAGATTTTTGTGCAGTTTTTGCCATTTTCATGCCTCATACTTTAACGAACTCCTCCTACAGTTTTAATCTGATCATCTTCAAATTTGGTGAGTGTAATCTTAAGGCCTTTGCGACGTTAAATTGCGAAGATCTTGAGTTTTCGTCGAAGGGCGGGTCCTCGGCGGCCTGACAAATTTCGATGTTTCGCCATGAAACAGGAAGTTGCTGAAACTCAGGCATGGAATGTCCAATCTGCCCCAAACTTCACACGTTTGATAAGCGTTCTGTCCTGAACACATGACCATGCTCATATTCAGTTACAGTCATAGCGCCACCTGCTGGCAACAGGAAGTGACATGTTTAACATTGTTGTGAACTCCTGATAACATATAAAAAAGTGCCAGCAAGTGCTAAGCATGCTAACAACATACTAGACACATGCTAAAACATGCTAGCAAACACTTAGCTAATTGCTAAAGCATGCTATTACTGCAATTAAATAGGAATTTGCTGTAACTCAGGCACGGAATGTCTAATCTGCCCCAAACGTCACACATTTGATAAGAGTCATGGCCTGAACACATCTACATGAGAATATTCAGTTATAGTAATAGCGCCACCTACTGGTAACAGGAAGTGTCATGTTTAACACGTTGATGCCGTTCTAGCAACATGTTAAAAATGCCATTGACTTCTAAACATGCTAGAAACATGTTAAAACATGCTAGCAAAACTTAGCTAAGTGCTAAAGCATGTTAATTCAATGAAACAGGATGTTGTTGTTACTCAAGAAGGCAATGTCCAATCTGCGCCAAACTTCACACGTTTGATAAGCGTTCTGTCCTGAACACATGACCATGCTCATATTCAGTTACAGTCATAGCGCCACCTGCTGGCAACAGGAAGTGACATGTTAAACACTGTTGTGGACTCCTAATAACATATAAAAAAGTTCCAGCATGTGTTAAACATGCTAACAACATACTAGAAACATGTTAAAACATGCTAGCAAACACTTAGCTTAGTGCTAAAGCATGCTAATACTGCAATTAAATAGGAATTTGCTGTAACACAGGCACGGAATGTCCAGTCTGCCCCAAACTTCACACGTTTGATAAGAGTCATGGCCTGAACACATCTACATGAGAATATTCAGTTATAGTAATAGCGCCACCTACTGGTAACAGGAAGTGTCATGTTTAACACGTTGATGCCGTTCTAGCAACATGTTAAAAATACCATTGACTTCTAAACATGCTAGAAACATGTTAAAACATGCTAGCAATACTAAGCTAAGTGCTAAAGCATGCTAATATAATGAAACAGGATGTTGTTGTTACTCAAGAAGGCAATGTCCAATCTGCGCCAAACTTCACACTTTTGATAAGCGTTCTGTCTTGAACACATTACAATGCTCATATTCAGTTACAGTCAAAGCGCCACCTGCTGGCAACAGGAAGTGACATGTTAAACACTGTTGTGGACTCCTAATAACATATAAAAAAGTGCCAGCAAGTGCTAAACATGCTAACAACATTCTAGAAACATGCTAAAACATGCTAGCAAACACTTAGCTAATTGCTAAAGCATGCTATTGCTGCAATTAAATAGGAATTTGCTGTAACACAGGCATGGAATGTCCAATCTGCCCCAAACTTAATATGTAACATGCAAGAAACATGCTAGAAACACATAGCTAAGTTCTAAAGCATGTTAGAAATGCTAAAGGAAGTTGTTGTAACTCAAACATACAATATCCAATCTGCCCCAAACTTCACATACTTCATAAAAGTCCTGCACTGAACACATCTACAAAGCAATATTCAGATATATAACCCCACCTACTGCCAACAGAAACTGAACTGGTTAACACAGTAATGCAGTACTAACCACATACCTATTGTGTACTAAGCATGCTAAAAACATACTAAACATGCTAGCAACTACTATATACTGTATACCTCCTTAAATGCACATTGCCCAACCATGCTCTGTCTTCCTAAAGCCAACGAGTGACGATGGCACGGGTGCGAGGGCCCTTTCATCGCTGCTTGCAGCTTTAATTTTTTCTTGAAATTGGTGTAAGTTTTTGAAAACAATATGAAACCAACATTAATTCAAAATTGCTTTAAACAAGTTTTTTGGTAAAACTCCCCGACATACATTCTACTAACTATAAGTAACTTCGCAACTACATGTCAACCAACTCTCATTAGAGTATTAGTTGACTGTCTGCTTAATATCTGCTAACTCTTTATTGTGATGCTCCTCATACAGACATTCTACTGACTATAAGAAACTTTGCAACTACATGTCAACTTATTCTACTAACCCAAACCCTCACACCTAAACCAAACCTAAAAGGCCAAACGAGATTGGGATTCATGGCACTAGTGTCTCCGATGAGAACAGAGCAACCAGCAGATGGCGAACACCTCACACAACACATCACCACACACAGCTGCTACAGTCAGCGCATGCAACAACACGCTTTACTTTCTTATTAACATTCCGTTTCTGCTCTTACAGAAAATCTTACAATGCAAATTAAATCAAGTCAGGATGTAGCTGTCGACCCCCCCATTCATTACTTCAGAGTGGGAGACATTTTCTTTCAGTATCAAATGACTACCTAAATAGTGCCTCTGATCTTCAAAGAGCACCGAGGGCTGCGTATGATGCTAGCTCTCGAGGATACGCCATTGAACTGTCAATAGGGCATAATGTCTGTAAACCTCAGGAGAACAGGGTTCTCAATAGAAAATGGGAGCCTGGGGAGAAACCACGAGCAACTGGAATGAGACTATCTCTCCAAACACTGTCAGCGATCCTCTTTGAACTCAAAATGAAATGTTTAGGCCTGTCCTCAAAACGAGACGTTACAGGGCTAGTGCCATTTCCCACACAAAGTGCTGAGAGCCACTGCTGAGGAGGAACTATACTAACTATATTTGTCTGCATTATGAATAACAGTAGCAAAACACTTTGTAACATGTAGCTTTAAAAACGAGTGATCTGAGAGACACTTAAGTGAGTATATCACGTGCACTCTTGCATACTACTAAGAGTTCTGATGTAAGGATTTTGATTCATCCTTGAGACTCAAGTCTTTTTAATCTATTTAACAAAATGATTCATTCATTCATTTACTGATACGTTTAGTGACTCTTTCTGCAGGTTAAGTGCCGTCAAGTGATTTTCTTATTGTGTTTTGAGTCACTGAATCATTCACTCAACTGAATCATTAAAAAACATAAAAAAGTTATTCACAACCAAAAGATCTTATCATTTATTAAAATTTGCATCTACAAATCTACTAAGAAAGTGTTTCACCCACAAGTGACAACAGAGCAGTTTTCCTGTTTTTTGAACTGCTGAGCCTTAATTTTTTATTATGATATGGAAAATACAATAATCTAAATACTTTATGAGAAGTGTTGTTACTGTTTACTAAAACAAATTAAATAAATAAATAAATAAATAAATAAAGCTGAAATAATATCAAGAATAAATATTATATGAAAAACTTAAGCGCATTTGATTTCAGATAGCTACCAAATCAACATTTCAATTTTTGAAATTGAAATTGAAATAAAAAGGCAATTAAAGCTAAATAAAAATATTAACCAAATAACAAAATTACTGAAACAAACTAAAATTTTAGAAAATATATCAATTAAACCCAATCCAAAATAGTATATAAATGATACTAAAATCACACAGATTATGACATTGTCATTTTAATTGTTTCATTGGCATTTTTATACATTCATAATTATTACGCCACTTTTCTCTAATTGTTGTGAATGAGACTCGCATGACGAACTGAACAAACGAAATGCCTTCTCTCGTTTAGTCGGTCAGCAGATTACCATTTATATAAAATATCTGATTTGTTAAATTACTTTTTAAATTGAGAAGGCTTGTTTGTTGTCTTGTTCAGACTCAAAATGAGATTAATTTGAATTCATTAACATGAATTGAACGAACAAGCTTGTATCTTGTTAAGCTTTAATTTCAAAGCAGCTTCCCCAACATGACTACACCGCAGAGAGGTTTTATGTCAATCAGAGCCAAATCCAGCTCTTTATCTCCTGTGCTATAATGAGCACAAGCCCTCCCATCACTGCCTTTGATCCTGCTGTGGGAGTCCACAGTAGGGACAGGACGGCACCATCACCTCTCAGGAGAGGAGGATGAGGACAACATAGAAGAGTTTGAGAGATGGGAGTGATTCTTCAAGGGAGATAAAGACAACAAGAGGACATCAAGACTTGAGCGATGTGTGAATGTGAATAAAGCAGAAAGAAGGATAAAGGACACTGAGAAAGAAAGAGAAGACACCGACGAGAGCTTTCACCTTAAAGAGCTTGAGAGCTTCGGTTTGAAGTGCCTCGGAGGGCAGCGTGGTGAGGGGGTAGCGCAGACCCTCCTTACTGAAGCACAGCACTTCACGTTTCCACTGAGCAGAGTCTACACACATCAACACACAAACACAGATTGAAAAACAAATTAAAATGGCACAACAGCTGCCATCAGAACTGGTCGTAAACACTGTCTGGGGTCTAGATGGAGTCATTCTATCTGTCTATCCCAATTTGAAACCATCCAGTCTGTCGTGTGACTTGAGAAGCAGTTAAGCAGTTGTACGTGTTATAGAAGTAGATATTTCAAAGTAACCTCTGACCTGGGTCTCCATCGACATCCAACAGCTTGCCAATCAGCTGCTCGTACTCGGTGCCCACCCTCAGGCTGGCACAACTGCCCGCCGCGACAGTCAGGTGGTACAGCCAGGTGTCCTGTGAGAAAGACAGCAAGAGACCCTGTTAACACCTGGTATTAAGATGTGTTTTGGTCGATTGAATCACAAGTAGACGAGGGAGACATTCCCGTTTACACCTGGTGTTTTAATCTTTCTCTTTTGTCACTTTCAATCACTTCTGTCCTGATTTCTTCGAGGGGAGGGTCTAGGAATGGCTAAAGAACATTGTGCTTGGTACGTTTTTCGTCTTCAAACCAAACTTGGGTCTTCAGCCGACAAAGTTTAAATCCTGTCTGGCTAGCGCTTCCCATAATATGTACGCATTACGTCAGTAGGCGTTTTTTTGTGACTGTTCGAACACATTCGACCACATGAGCGTGAAATTGAAACAGCAATTACTCGTGAAATTGGACATAAACTCCCTCTCAAATCATATTTCCTACTAGTAAACTCAGAAGTCCTAGTAGGAAATATGATTTGAGAGGGAGTATGTGTCAAATTTTCCGAGTAATGGCAATAAACTACAATAATTTCCTACTAGGAAACTCGTATTTTCCTACTAAGAAAACTCCTAGTAGAAGATTACGAAAAAGCAATCCTAACTATGAAAAACTATGAAAGCAATCCAGTCAAATGCATTTTCGACTACCTCTAGAAGTGCTCGAAATTGGGCAAGCTCAACACTTTTTAGCCCCCGTTTAAACCAGTATTCCGCATCATCCGCTTGTAATTGGATTGATAAAAAACGTACACTTCAACTTGAAAAACTTAAATGGAAATCAGAAATTAAAGGAATAAATTACATTTTTAAATATATTCAAAATAGAAAACAGCTGTTTTAAGTTGTAATAATATTTCACAATTCTATTGTTTTACTGTATTTTTTTTAACACATCAGTGTAGCCTTGAGAAAAGTGCTTTCAAAAACATTACAAAATCTTAACGAACCCCCCAAAAAATCTTGTTTTATGGATGGTATTAGTTGATAAGTTGATCTGTCTCAAATGTTGTTTAATGCTGTTATCCTAACATAGGGCCCTATTTTAACGATCTGAAACGCAAGTGTCAACTTTGTGGGCGGATCTCCGGCGCTGTTGCTATTTTCCCGGCGGGATAAATGACTCTTGCGCCAGGCGCAAAGTAGTGGTTGGTCTGAAGTAGCTTCATTATTCATAGGTGTGGTTTGGGCGTAACGTGAAATAAACCAATCAGAGCGACATCTCACATTCCCTTTAAGAGCAGGCGCGCTTGTTCTAAAGCGGATTCCTATTATAACGGCGGATTTGCCAGGCGCGCGCCAGGAGCGGTTCACAGCCGAGGATACCGACGTTCTCGTCAGGGCCGTAAAACACAGAGAAGTGACGTTGGGGATGGAAAAAACCCACCCAAATTAACTTCGGTTAAACAGGCGTATGATAATTTGGGTAAATGTGTAAGCTAGATGAATGCTTTTATAATAAATTGTCTGTCTATCTATCTATCTATCTATCTATCTATCTATCTTAATAATGTATGATTTGCAAAAATGAAAACTGCTGCTTCTGTGTAGATGAGAGAATCAAAGTGTATGCGCGTTGTGCACACGCTACAGTGATTATGGCCAAGCATGCGCCCTTAAAATAGCATATGAATAACATGCGCAACGCGCGGCGCCACTGACTTTAAACTATTTTTTCCTGGTTAGTGGCGCAATTGTTTTCTAAACCTGCAAAATAGCATGAAGGAACGTTTGCGCCGGAACACGCCTCCTCTTTGCGCTGAACCGCCCAGGGAGCGCAAGTGTATTTCTTAGTTAACCGACGTGCTTCTGTGGAGGGAAAAGTCCGCTTTGCGCGGGTGCAAAATAGGAATGATACATGCGTCGGTGTACAAAGTCAATTGCGCTGGGTGCAAGATAGGGCCCATAGTCTTTGTAGCTTAACAAGCTACAGTAAAGTAGTTCCCCAACACTTGTAATCATATACCTTGACAGAAAATGTATATTAATATCAATTAATACATTTGATTAATATCATATTAATAAACTTGTTTACATATGGCATTCTAATGAACAAAATACAAAGCATTAGCGCAAAATTCAGATTGCGTTTGTGGTGTGAGTGGTACCTTTTCTTGTTTAGTGCCGACAAGCAGGTAGGTAGGGCTTTGCTCTTTGGGATGGACCACTAACGTAAAGTGAGAGGAGAGGAAGCCCCGCCCACCTGCTTCATAATCTTCGTCAGAGTCACACGATCTGTCCACTTCTTCCACACGCGCTTCCCGAACACGTAGCTGACCCAGTGGGAACTGCGACAAACACATATTTGATCTCAACATACAATAGCAGCATATGCATAAATTCATTTACAAATTACCTGAATATTTTATTTTAACATCAATATTACACACTTCAGCTTAAATGAAAACTTTGCAGAGCTACTAACAGAAAATCCCTCAGTTTTTCTGAATTTAAGGAAGCTAAAAGTACCTACCTTGTCATCCAGGTTACGGTAGTAGTAGAAGACTTTCCCAATCAAAGCACACCACACAAGCTTTGAATGACCATGTTTCACCTGTAGTACAATGTAAAACATCATCAGAAAAATGGAGAGAGAAGGAATAAGTGAAAGAAACAATAGATCAAATCTGCGGTTCATTCATCAAACTGAAAATGTATGGTCAAAACAAATGCATTCAATGGAAAAACCATGCCATTAACATACACATAAAGTCACCATGAAAACAAAATGACAATTTGATGGAATATTGTAGTATTTATTATAAATAATTGATCCGTGCACATCACTATTATTTATTCGAAATATCTTCCCCTCCCTCTTGCAGCTCATCTCTTCTCTTCTCTCATGAAGTGTTTACCGGCGCAAGGGCAGGGCAACCTGTCACTCACACGAGATCACAGCAAAAGAAAACCACAACCATCTAACCATCCAATGAAGTCCCAAAGGAGGACAAAATCAAGTCCCGGCTTACTTTTTTTCTCGTTCAAGAAGCCATTTCACACTCAGATAAACATCACAATAGAGAATCACAACTTCGGTTTCATGCTGACTTTAATTACAAGTTGACCTGTCTATCAACAACGATATACACAGCCTGTGATCAGGGACAACCTATCAGATACATTCCAGGCCTGATGACCTCAGCTCTGTCCCATCATGCATCAGCCATCCAGGAATCTCACCCCACAATCCTCATGCTCACCTGCTCATTCCTCCTGTAATCGTCATCACTTCATTGCTTTATACATGTCAAAACTCTTACTGTTATGCTATAAAAAGATACATGTATATATAGATATCCTGTTCAAACACATTATTCAATCATTCTCACACTCAAAACCTCCATTACACTCCTGTGAACTCTTACTTTTGTTAGCCAGCCTCGCACCGTGGCCTTGAATTCTTTATCCGTGGAAACTGGTCCACTGGCCTGGACTTTGAGAACATTCTGGAGAACTCTGATCCAGTCCTCCAGGATATTTGGAGAGTCTGCAGCCAAGTAAAAGATCTTCTTCTCTGTAATTAACTAGACACAACAAGCACATGAGAAAAAGATTGACAGAGATTTAGCCAGCAAAACTGGTTATGACTAGGGATGCACTGATATTCAAATTCTAGATTAAGATTAAGATAAGGGGATAATTATTTTCATGTTATGGCCGATAATCGCTAAATGGCAGATATTAAATTTAAATATTGATAGATCTATCTGTCTATCCAATTCATTTATCCATCCATTATAACTGATACATGGTGCATCCTTAACTATGTTATTTGTTGAGTATTAAGTGAGTTGAAGATTTGACATGATGCGTGAAGATTCTGAATAATCTTGGCCATCATGGAATGTATTGTAGTATTTATTCCAATTCATTTTATGATTATGATCATCAGTTCCTCCGAAATTGCAACAGATGTGATGACACGGATTAAAGTTTGAGGAAATTATAGATAATACCCAATTATTGCTATTATTACGACTTTGAAAATCCAATAATGACAGCAGTTGAGAGCTGTACATTCCCTCAAAACGCAAGTGAAGCTCATGTGATACCCATATCAGGCTGTTTCTGAAAGCCTCAGGCTGACAGATTTGTTAAAGGCTGTTTAGGTGTATCAGTGTGTCTCTCACCTGGAATGTCTGAGCTCCCTCTCCGCGGGCTATATGACACGAGGAGTTCAGCTCCATTTGGCCCTGAGGTTTCCGGATCACGTCACTCTGAGAACAGAGCAAAGGCAGATATCATCAGCGCTGTAACTCTAAACTTCCTTCCTTCCCTCACTCTCTCTCTCTCAAACACCGCCGCAGAGTTGTGGAAAAGTCTACTCACCGGCGACTTGTAGTACAAGATCTCCCCGTTCTTCAGAATGAACCAGCGCCTCTTCCATGCCTTTACCTTACTGCCCATTTTCAGCAAGTAACCTGTCTTTTCTAGAGTCTCCTATATAGAAAGACACATAGAAAGCATTTAACCATGGACAACCTGTCTTCTAACTTCTATCGATGTTACTGGATTAGGATTGAGGTGAACGGGAATGCTAACAGACAGCTTTCTCGAGGTATTACAGACCTCCTTGGACTAAAACTAAAACATAAGAAAAGATTGCCTAACACACACACAAATGTCATTTGAAGAACCTGTGTACTAAAATATATGAATATATGCATTACCATTGAAAGATTTGGGATCAGTAATGTTACAAAAGATTTCTATTTCCAGAAATGCTGTTCTTTTGGACCTTCGATTCATCAAAGAATCACCATTTTCAACATAAATAATCATTCATAGTTTTCAGTCAAGATACTGACGCAGAGACCTGCAGGGTAAAACATCCATAGAACTGAAGCACGGGCCTGTAAATTTTCCATCTCAAAAGAAGAAAAACAAAAATATGTGAACAAAATGCAAGATTTGGCCACTTGTGATACATATACAGCGCGTGCTGCAGTGTTTCAATCACTAAAAACAGTGGGACATTCTAAAACGCTTAATATGAAAAACACTTAAAGTGCCTTAATGTACTTAAACAGTGATATTAAAAGATCAAATCTGTATAAAAAAATCAGTATATACCTTATTGATGATGCATACTTTATACAGGCAAGAAGATAAGCCCAGAATATGAGCACAATGGGCTAAATAGTTCAGTATTTTACACTTAAAGCCCTGTTTTCAGATCGTTTCTGATGAAATACAATGGTTAAGATTGAAATTTGGACAAATGCTGCTGGCCCGAGAATTTTCGCTTTCTGTGGTAGCACCCCCCCACCTCCACAATGGTTGCATAGGTGCACTGGAACAATCCTTCCTAAAACGCAATGCAACCATTGTGGAGGTGGGGGGGTGCTAACACAGAAACCGAAAATTCTCGGGCCAGCAGCATTTGTCCAAATTTCAATCTTAACCATTGTATTTCATCAGAAAAGATCTGAAAACAGGGCTTTAAGTGTAAAATACCGAACTTGTCCTTTAAGCATATTCTTTATGTTTCTTTTTATGGAAAAATGCTTAACGAGAAACTGATTGTTGCATTCATATTCTGGGTTCATCTGTTTTGCCTGGGTTACACTTTATATTAAGGTGACATAGTTACATTGTACTTACTCATATAAGTACTGAATAATATTAATTAACTACTATAGAGTTACGGTTAGGGTTTGGTTTAGGGTTAGTTACTTGTCATTTACTGTTATTATTATAGTAAGCACATGTAATAACATGTAACTACGTCACCTTAAAATAAAGTGTTACCTAGTATTTTAGTACAAACTTGGTGGAAAAAAAAGCAGGCGGGCAATGGAGGAAAGCCTCGTTTTGCCCTCCAGGTGGGTGTTCCTATAAGTGTGTGACATCATATGAAAACTATGAACAATAAATGTTTCTTGAGCACCACATCAGCATCAGCATAAAATGATTTCTGAAGGATCATGTGACACTCAAGACTGGAGTAATGATGCTGAAAATTCAGCTTTACCATCACAGGAATAAATTACATTTTAAAATGTATTCAAATATAAAACAGTTATTTTAAATAGAAATAATATTTCACAATTTTTTGCTATATTTTTGATCAATTAAATTGCAACCTCGGTGAGAATAAAATACTTTTTTCAAAAGAATACAAAAATCCCAATTTTTTGAATGGTAGCGTAGATGAGAAGACAATATGGAGACGGCTCAAAGTAGAAGGAGCTCAGAGATGTACCTGTCCAACACTCTCACAGGAGTAGGAGGAGGTGCGCTGAACCTTGTGCTCGGGCTCTGAGCAGTCGCTGTCCAGCGAGTACGCATCCGGAGGAATGGCATAGTCACTCTCTGAACTGATGGAGGACATAGAAACACCTGCAGGACAAAAGACGTTAAATGGTTTAAGAGTTGATCCTGTGTCAGACTTTGAACATTTTTAATGCTACACACTTATATTATTCACAAATTACAGGGGAAAACGGTACAAATGTTAAATACAAATATTTGTTTTACAGATTTCCTCACCTCTTTTGACAGCCCGAGGGCTGCCAGGGGTGCTGCCCTTTTTATCTGGCCCCAGTGTTGACGTGTGCAAGCTGGCCAATGAGCTGCTGTCGTCTTCTGAACCGGAGTCATCATCCGGGAGAGGGACATTGCTGATCTGAGTTGCCTTCTAAGGGCAGAAGAGCATTGTGGGAATGATGAGAATGACAAGTAAATTTGACCTGTTATGTACAATAACACTTTAGCGTGACACTGGTAATATATAACGAGTTAAGTATCATATTGATGTAATCTTACCCCTTTAAACGTGGAGTACACGGGCACACTGATGTTCTTGTAAATGAGGTGGGTGAAGGGGCCGGTTGTTGAGTGCTGAGTTTGGGTGGATACTGGAGACACAAACAAACAACACATGGGCACTTACATAAAGTCCGCAAAGTTGTAAAAAATTAATAAGGCCTGGGTGGGCACTTCAATATAATTTCATATGGCCATTTCATTTACAGACATCAGTGAAACAGCCAAATATGGTGTTTGTTTGTACATTTAAAGGGATTGTTCACACAAAACTGAAAAATACTGTCATCATTTGCTCACCCTCAAGTTGTTCCAAACCTGTATAAATCTCTTTGTTCTGCTGAACACAAAGGAAAATATTTTGAAGAATGTTTGTAACCGAACAGTTGTGGGGCACCATTGACTTCCATAGTATGGAAAAAAAAATCATCCTTTGTGTTCAGCAGAACAAAGAGATTTATACAGGTTTGGAACAAGTTAAGGGTGAGTAAATGATGACAAATCCATTTTTGGGTGAACCATCCCTTTAATTTGCTTATTTTTTATTTACTTGTCTTTCTTTTTTTCTAGCAAGTATACACTACTGTTCAAAAGTTTGTGGTCGCTAAGATTTTTTTGGATGTTTTTCTGCATTTAATTGGTCAAAAAGTATAAAAATTTTAAATCGCTATTTTCTATTATTATATATTTTTTAAATGTAATCTATTCCTGTGATGGCAAAGTAATGTAAAGTATTGTAGTTACATTACAGTTAAAAAATTTGGGTTCAATAAAAGAAAAAAAGAAGAAAAAAAAAGAATGCTTTTATTCAGCAAGGATGCATTAAACTGCTCAATAATGACAGTAAAGACATTTATAATGTCACAATAGACTTCTACTTCAAAACATTTCAGTTTCCACAAAAATATTAAGCAGCACAACTGTTTTTAACACTGATAATAATAAGAAATGTTACTTGAGCAGCAAATCATCATATTAGAATGATTTATGAAGGATCAAGTGAAAATTCAGCTTTGATCACAGGAATAAATTAAATTTGAAAATATATATTTATACTATATAAAATATATATATATATAATATTATATTATTATATTATATTAACATATTTTACTGACTTTTTTTGATCAAATAAATGCAGCCAGTGCAAGCATAAAAGTCTTTATACATGAAAAATGTCATTATAGTCTGAATAGTATATATACATATGTAAATAATAAAACATTTAAAAAGAGTTAGGAGCAATAAATAAATACTAATAAAACATACTAGAAAATGAATTTAATTTAAATTGAACCTTGTTCGGAATTTTTTTAATGTAATCAATTCCTGTGATGGCAAAGTTGGATTTTCATCAGCCATTCAGTCTTCAATGTCTCATGATCCTTCAGAAATCATTCTAAACTGATTTGCTGCTCAAGCAACATTTCTTATTATTACCAATGTTGAACAGTATTTATTTGACAAAGGAATCGTCCATTACATTACAAAATGTCTTCACTGTCACTTCTGATCAATTTAATGCATCCTTGCTGAATAACAGTATTAATTTCATAATTTTTTTTTTTTTAAACATTGACTTTTGAACGGTGGTGTATAAGATTATTCATGGTTCTCTTCTCATAGTACTTTTTGACCAATAAACTTCCAGGAATTTCTTTGTAAGCTTTTATGTATAATGCATTATAAAAGTATTCATACTGTACATTATAATGCATTATATCTTTTCATAAATAAGTACTATAATGTATTATAACAGTGGATACAATTATTCCTGAGACCACACAATGTATTATAAGGTGCCTTTTGTGGTATGATTTGTCATATATGATTTTCAACAGTATCAGCATGGAAGGGTTAAATGCAACTGTCACTCCCAAATCTTTGCACTGAGTGTGTGGCATAAGAAATAAAACCAAATGTCTGATCAGACTTGTGTCTCAAAGCAGAATACAGCACAGTTCCACCGACGTTTGTTGTAGAGTTGAGGTGAGAGGGGGAATACTCCCTGAGGTAATAATTACACAGCGGTTTTAACCTTTCATCACGGCATATTGAAAAGCAGGGTTTTCATTCTCACCCTCAGAAGATTCTCATTCTCAGCCTCTTAAAAGATTCAAAGCACGGAGATCACACCTGCACAGGTGTGTTCCCGTTAGGTAAGAGGAAGTGACATCAAACAAGTCCTTACCTCTAATTGACAGATCTAAGGGTATGTGTTCATATAGTGTTATAACAATTGCTGGTGACAGGCCTATACTGAGTGATCAGTGTTGACTGCTGATTGGTCGACTGACCTCTCCCAAGAGTCTTGGCTCCAAGACAGGCCTCTGAGACTCTCATTCCTGATTTAGCTACCGCATAGATCCGGCTCTCCTGAAAAACACACACAGATACACGCAAATAGTGGTGTCAAACATTAATCATGCCATACAAAACTTGCCACTATAGTGTTAGGGTGATGTGGGTGGTTGCAAGGGTGTTGCAATTTGGTTGCTAAAATATTTGGAGTTTTCTGTGTTGTTTTGCGTGTTTCCAGGTGGTTGCTTTCTGGTCCAGAGTCAAAAGAGCCCCAAAAGCCCACCCCAAGCATTCTGGGTAGGGTTGCACCAACCGTTTAAAGTAACTTGCACTACCACTTTGGAACCTGCTCTTAATTAATGATACTTTTTTTGATTACACTATTAGTTCACTGCTTCTATAAATCAATTAATCATGAAATCTATTGTAGTTACATTACAGTTAAAAAATGTGGGTTCAATAAAAGAAAAAAAGAAGAAAAAAAAAAGAATGCTTTTATTCAGCAAGGATGCATTAAACTGCTCAACAATGACAGTAAAGACATTTATAATGTCACAATAGACTTCTACTTCAAAACATTTCTGTTTCCACAAAAATATTAAGCAGCACAACCGTTTTTAACACTGATAATAAGAAATGTTACTTGAGCAGCAAATCATCATATTAGAATGATTTATGAAGGATCAAGTGAAAATTCAGCTTTGATCACAGGAATAAATTAAATTTGAAAATATATATATTTATACTACATAAAATATATATTTATAATATTATATTATAATTTTTTTTAAAACACATTTTTTACTGGCTTTTTTGATCAAATAAATGCAGCCAGTGCAAGCATAAAAGTCTTTATACATGAAAAATGTAATTATATAGTCTGAATAGTATATTTACATATGTAAATAATAAAACATTTAAAAAGAGTTAGGAGCAATAAATAAATACTTATAAAACATACTAGAAAATGAATTTAATTGAAATTGAAATTTTGTGGTGAATTATTTTGTTTACATGTCAGGTTATGTTTCAAATTTAAAGTTTAATAAGATTAAAAAAAAAGTGTTTTAATAAATGTAGTAGCAAGCTGCAGTTAAGAGCTTATTTACATTACAAATAGGCTAAGCTGTAACTTGCAATTTGCAACTTATAAAACATTATTCTTCAACAAGCTGCACAGTTTAAGGTGCAAGACGTAGCATTTTTTTCCTGTCTTACCCAAGAGGGAAATCGGTGCAGAGGTGGTGTAGGCGGTTTAAGAGCTTCTGGGTCCATCATCTCAAACTCTTTAGCCAACCCTTCGAATAAGCCTCCATCAGTAGCCTGCGTTTCCATCTCTGATCCCTCCACCACTCCATCCATTCTTTCAGGCGGCCCTTCATCAATGTCTGTCTCCTCTAACCCATGTGTGGGAACTGAACCAGGCACCAGACTGTTGCAGGATGAAGAGGTGCAGCTTCCGATATCAATGTTGACGTTGACCTGATGGAGGCGCTCTATGCCGGGTTGCGGCTGACTGTGGTGTTTCTTCACAAGTTGGATGCTGTCACGGGGGGTTAGAGGAGTGCGAACTTTGGGCAGGGTCATGCTGGTGCCCATGGGTAAAGCCAGAGGGAAAGGGCACAACAGAGGGAGGCGTACTAATGGGGGTGAGAGGGACACAGGAGGAGGGCTTTTAGGAGTGGGGGTAGGAGTGTCGAAACCAACCGGACCAGGAGTCTCATACGCTGAAGTGGACGAGGAAGAGGATGAGGAAGAAGAGCGGAGGCGCTGGGAACGAAATTTGCTGTTGAGCTCATCAGAAGAGTGATCTCTGTCTGAAGCTCCTCCCACTCCTCTCTCACGTGGCACTCCAAAAATAGGCTCCGCCCCCTCTCCGGTTTCCTTTATCGAGGTTGTGGTGTCAACACCATCTTGACTAGACTTATGAGAGTCTCCTTTGTCTTGTAATGCGGGAAGTAAGGATGCACTATGAAAAGCAGAATCGCAACCCTCCGTGACTTTCCTTTTGCTTTCTGAAATTTGAAATGGATATTAACGTATATTACGATGAAAATTTAAACGTATACATCCAAAAAGTGTGGCATGGAAGTTATGAGGGAAAATTAAGGAAATGTTATGGGTTTTTATTGTTTAAAATATTACTATTACATGTTTTAGTGATGCACCAAAATTTAGGCAACCAAAAATATTAGGTTTTGGGTGAAATAGTTTTGGAAGGCCAAAATCGTTGACGGAAACGTGATATTTCATTAGCACATAATAAGCTACAACTAGTAAATGTCAGCAGTGTGGATGGCACTTCACTGTAACAAAAAAATAAATAGATAATAATAATTATGCTAGAGTAGCAATATGAAAAATTTGTTCAGCTAAAGCATTCCAAGTTCAATTACCCAACTTTATTTATGAGTTTGTTAGAGTTTTGTTTAAAAAAAAAAAAAAAAATGGATGCATCCCTAATATGTTTTGTTAATTATAATTATATTTAATATGGAGCTTATAATATGACTTTTGAAAGTTAACATTTAGATAATTTGATAATATAGGCCTAAATCACTTTGGAATAAATCATAGCGTGTTTCATGATAAAACACGTGACATTACAGTCTGGATAATACGGTAGGTTGTAGCAAATTATTTTCACGGACCCCCTGGCACTTGAGAACTGCTGATCTACACAGAAGAAAGCCCTGTCTAGGCTCTTCCCCGGCACGGGTTGTGTCGAGCCACTCGTTAGTCTGGTTGTTTGATAAGAAAAAGATGAAATGTAGTTGCAATAAACGCGTTAAGAAAAAAAACTGCAGCAGCGGAGGACTATTATTAGAATATTAGAAATCTAATATTCAAGCTGAATTCTCATTTTTCTACTCTTAATATTAAACTAAAAATGACTGAACGAATGATAAACGGATTCTCTTGAATCACCACCATTTGAATCTGTATTTTTTAAAACTGGATATTTGCAGTCTAAGAATTCAGAACAAAGAAACAGCTGTTTGAAAATACATGTCTATAAAATTCAGCCATAAAAGCATTTCAATTCATTACATTTCAAATGTTCAATATTCGATTGAAGAAATCAAATTCAGAACTATTTAAAATTCCACATAATATTACATTTTGTTAGATTACACTTGTCAATACTTAAAATGTACACAATTCAAATCCAAATCATTTTGTCATATTATAAGCTCCATCATTTAAGATCTATTTTAATAAAATCTTGATAACTCTAACATTAACAAAACAACATCCCAAGTTGACAGATAATTTATGGATACCTCATCGTGGATTTATGCAAGAATCGTTACACTAACAAAACACTAACCGTGTCCTAACCAAATGTGCCGCGATGTACGAAAAAAAGGTATCTTTTCAATGTAAATCAGTGTTTTTGTCCTAACCAGCCACAACGGCGAATGGTGACAATTCTATTGTAGAAAAAAAAAGTATTTATGCAGCGTCGTGGCTAGGACAACAACATACAAAGTATGACAGTTATAATCCCTGGTACTATTTTTGTGCTTTATTTGATGTTAAAAGCATCTTATGTGAGAATTTATATAATTTTGCATCCCCCTTATAGACCTTATGTGCCAGAGAAACGAGGGCGCCGCCATCTTTACAATATTGTCTTTGAACTTCCGTTTTTGCGGTCGCTCTGTATATTTCTATGGCATTGCTGTCCAGGAGTAATTTGCTTTTGAAGTGGATTTACTTAATGTAAAGTTAACGAAAGTTATCATGAGGATTGTGATGTTTAAAGCAGACGACTTAACAAATGTCAGTCGACCGGGAAGATTTTAAAACGAGCCGTTCATTAATAAACACACAAAATCACTGTGAAAATTCAGACCGGAAGTCAAAAGACAACGAGCGCAGCGCTGAAAAGGGGCGGGGCTACATAAGGTCTATAGCCATACTGAAAGCAACAATGGATAATTCACCTCAGATCTTGGAAATAAATTACAGGGAACAAGAACATTCAAACTGTCAACTCAATGTGAACAAACAAGTGTATTCTATGACAAAGATTGTAGTAACTATTGAGTTACTACTGAGTAACTATTGTTTCAGTTACTCAGTATGAATTTTTAATAATGTTAAAATGGTTTAATTTATGAATTTGATTATGTACTGCGCATGCACAGAGACTCCGCCCACATGCTCTTCTGATTGGCTGTTACTTGTTATTGGAAACTTATCGTTTATCACTTCTGGTTAGGACACGCTGTAAATGGAGTACAATAAATAGCAAAATAGCAAAAACAATTACAAAAGAGGTAAATTGTACATAGAAGTCTCAAAGGTACAGTATCAAAAACATCTTGGTTAATTTTGAGGGCAGAAAATGGTGATGTAAAACTAAACGCAAGAAACCTTGTCTAGTGGACTTACAAAAAAATAAAGTGTAAAATAAAGTGACTTTAATTAAATCAACAGTTTTACACCAAAAACCAATATTTGTATAGACTGTTCCGAATGTGCGAATCTATTTCTGTTCAACGACACTAGAAAGAGCTTCAAACCTTCTGAAGGTAGAAGATGATTATGTACCTGTATAATTGGCTATGCGAGATCCTGTCAATCTCCAGCCCTCCTCCTGGGCAGGGGGAGTCCCTGGGCAGCTGGGAGGGTGGAGTGGGCTGGAGGGGACCAGGTGGATATCCACTGCTGGAGACAAGGGCCTCTCGAGAAGAGCTGACAGAGACACAGCGAAAGTGAAAAAGTGAAAGTGAAAGTGACACGTGACGGCCAAGTATGGTAACCCATACTTGGAATTTGACCTCTGCATTTAACCCATCCAAGTTAATGCACACACATTAGGAGCAGAGTAGTGAGTAGTTAACACACACACACACACACACTGCAAACGTGGATACACACACCCAGAGCAGCGGGCAGCCTTTGTGTGGCGCCCGGGGAGCGATAAGGGGTTAGGTGCCTTGCTCAAGGGCACCTCAGTCATTTCCCACCGGTTCAGGAATCGAACCAGCAACCTTTGGGTTACCAGTTCAACTCCCTAACCACTAGGCCATGACTGCCCCATAGAGAGGTGTACAAAACCAACAAAAACAAATGCTATAAGGAAAGAAAACAGGAAAGGAACTATGTTTACTCTGAAGCTTGTCTTGCAGTATGAGGATCTGCTCAGCCTGCTTCAGATTTGCCTTTTTCAACTGCTGGTTTTCTGTTTCCATCTACAAGACACAAAAAACAAAGGGCACTCTGTTTCAACAACACCAAATTTTTGGGGGGAAAAACAAACAAACATTTATCCACAGCACTTTCACGTTTCAACTGACCTCTCGCAACTTAAACGTGACCCAGTCTTTGATTTTGGCAGCCTTCTCTTCAATAATCTTGGCCTCTTGGGCTCGAACCAAGTTCTGCAGATAAGGAGGGCAGTTGAGCAACGTTTCAGTCCTTATGTGAGAGTTTAATAGCAATCTCATCCTTTTTGTGAGGTCTTTACCTGCTTCTCCAGCTGTCCTTCAAGACTCTTTATGATCATATCTTTCTCCTGCGTTTGACTGCTCAACTCTTGATAACGCCTGTACAAGGAGTTTTCCGATTCGCTGGGCTGCATGTTTGCAGACTTCAGTTTCTCCTCCATAATGTGGACCTACAATGGTAATTTCGGTTAAGTCCTCAAAGAGAAAAAGGGTTCAGTAGTGTCCAAAAGTGATGCCTGGAGGGGATTTTTATTGACCATACAAGTTTGATACACAATCAAAATATGAGGAAAATATTTTATTTGTTTCAAATATTTTAAGAAGGAGGGAAGAACAATACACTAAAATTGGTGAAGGTATTTATCTGACAAAATTATTTGGCAAAAAAAGGCAATCTACAGCTATGGGGTTTTATTTTAGCATGCAAAACATAAAGGCACAGAAAACAAAAAGCTCACAGGAAAAAGTATACATTGACTACAGCATGTGTTTGTAATTTCTTAAAAAAAAAAAAATCATTTTCAAGGAAGTATCATTTGTCCTCCCATGATTTATTACTTATAATTAATTACAAAATAAGTGAAAGGATACTGTTAAGTTTTTGTTAAGTTAATTCGAACATTTATTTTTATATTAATGTTTTGTGATGTTTTTTCATCTGAATATCAGCAAATTTCTGCAAAAAAATTTCCATTTATTTAAAATTAAATAGTTTTGTATTGTCTATGTAGTTTTTATTTTTCTAAAATACATTGTACATTTTCTGGAAAAATAAAAACTTTTGACTACTGACTTTTGTCTAATATTTGCACAATTACACATTGTGTTTTGAAAAAGATATATATATATATATATATATATATATATATATATATATATATATATATATTTATTTATTTTTTTATGTGTGATTTATTTATTATATGGCAGGCACACTGAATGAAATTATACAATAATAATGAAATATCCCTTTTAAAAAAATATGGCAAATAGGACACCATGTCCTGAGTATGATTCTAAAACAGTAATTTCTGAAAAATAAGAAAACGGTGGTCCAAGAGCAATACCTGTTTTTCAGCGTTCTCTGCCCGCTGGTCAGCCTCTATCACTCTCTGTTCCAACTCCTGCATCTATAGAAAGAAAAAGAGAGAATCATGGAATGTTCCATCGAGGCTAGGATGTGTGTGTGTGTGTGTGTGTTGGTTATATAAACTATAAGTGTGAGATAAACTAAGAGAATAATCTACTGTATATCTGACTTTCAGTGTCGCTACCTGTCATGCTTAAATGATTTTGATCATAATCCGGCACTAAATACTGAGGGCATGTTGTACTGGTGCGGGTCTGGGCACGCTTATACCACAAACCACTGTGGTTATCAACAGGACCACCATGATGGCCTGACAGCGCAGGGAAAAGATTCGGGTACATCCTAGTGAACAAGCCACACACTCATTCTGTGCGTGCGTGTGTGTGTGCGTGTGTGTGTGTAATATAAGTGAAAATAAGTGACCCTATATGGCCAGGTTTCATAGACCAGGCTTACATTAAGCCAGGATTAGGCCTTAGTTCAATTAGGGCATTTAAGCTTTTATAAAAACGGTAGCCTTAGAAAAAAAATATATTACTGGTGTGCATCTTGAGACGAAACAATGGAGCTGATATATTTTAAGATATGCAAGTGCAAGTTGCTTTCAGTAAAACAGCTCAAACATGCATTTTAGTCTTGGACTAGGTTTAAGCATTGCATTTGAAACCAGGTTTATAAGTCTTATTTCAGATTAAACAAAACACACAAAAAAACAAGTGTTACAGATAGAATAGTGATACGTATGCAGAGAGCGATGCAAATGTTTGGCACGTCTTATGCAAATTACTAACAGCAGGCACACACTTCTGGATTCATCAACATTAAAATGATAGCAAACTCAATTTTTTTTGCATCTGCTCCTGTTTCAAAGCGGTTTTGAATTTGGTAAAACAATCTTTTCTGCTCACGCAAGTACTTTATGCAACTTTGGTAACACTTTACAATAAGGTTCATTAGTTAACTACATTAGTTAACATGAACTAAGAATGAACAATACTTCTTCAGCGTTTATTAATCTTAGTTAATATTAATTTCAACGTACTAATACGTTATTAAAATCAAAGGTTGTATTTGTTAACATTAGTTAATGCACTGTAAACTAACATGAACAAACAATGAACAGCTGTATTTTTATTAACTAACATTAACAAAGATTAATAAATACTGTAACAAATGTTGTGCTCATTGTTACTGTAGTTCATGTTAGTTAATACATTAACTAAAGTTAACTAATGAACCTTATTGTAAAGTGTTACCGCAACTTTTAACTTTCAACTAAAAATGAGAGATGAAGGGGAAAAAAGGCTGTTGGAAGGAGTGCTAATCTGTGCATGGATTATCTTCTCACATAGATATACTGCGAATAGATAAGCAAAAGCTAGTAAGAACTCACACAAACAGAGTTCCTGGCCATGATGTGATTTGTGCTCACTGTTTCATGAGCTCACTGACCCAGTAAAAAGGAGGACAAGTATACTAATGAATTCCCACTGTATGACAGAGCTCTCCTTTTGTTCAAACTTCTTTGTTCTTTCCGCCCTTTCTCGCTCCTCAAGCCAAAAGTCCAGGGATTCCCAGGAGGCACTCTCTCCATGTGAGAATTCCCTGAGTGTCGAGGCCAGAAGAGCAGCCTGTGGGGTCATTGTGTGGAGGTGTGACTCTTCACCTCAGGGTCACCAAATGTACAGAAATGAATAGACGACATAGCGACAAATATGAACAAGGACATGCTTTCGCTGACACTTCATCAATCCGCATTACTATAGGAATAGTGTCCACTCACCCAAGCTCAGCACTGACCTCAGGTTAGCCTCACCCACTCAGCAATGATTCACTGAGCATTAAGAGCTATTCAACAACTATGCCGTAAAGTTTACTGGTGGTGAATGGAGAGTGTTGAGATACCAAGCCTCAATAGAGTTAATAGAAACATCTCAATGACACGAACAGATGCAATTCCAAGATACTGTAATATAGACTTTACTCAGAAGACGTTGAATTTCTCACAAATGAAAATTGGGCTGTGAGAGTAGAGTCTGTTTAATAAAAAAATAAATAAAAAAAGGTTGGTCAATGGTTTCGGCCCACCAAAACTATTTCGGCCAAATATTTTTAGTTGTCGGAATTTCACTGTATTACTTGTAGAAAGATGTGTTTTTTTGGCCGAACAATGAACCTACTGTAGTAGGTACTGTATGACATACTCAATGTATATACAAATTTAAATACGGAGTTAACATGATCTTCAACGTGATCATAGCACTAACAAAACAGCAGTTCTCAATATTTCTTTGGTTCCGCCCCCCACCACCTTGTTGGCATTCTTGTCAAAATTATAGATAGCATCTACTCTGACAAAAGTCTTAAGATCTAAACGTTGAATTTGCATCATTAGCACGTGTGGCAAGCAGGGCGGGGCCGAGAGCCGTGGGAACGAAGAATAAGGATGGACTGACGGTTGACTGTATGACAGGCCACAGGTTAAACAGGTGGAGGCAGGGCAGCTGCTCAGGCATCGGACAACCAGGTATGTGGAAAATGTAACAACTGTTTTCCAGCAGTTGCTATGGGTAAATGCGAAGAAGGTTTCCTCCTTGGTTGAACTCCAGAACTTAACCAGTTGACTACACCGCCTCAGAATATGGAAGCAGAGAATATGCACTATGCATTAATGACTCTGGAAATCACCAGCATAGCATCCATCTGCCATGATCAAGACTCTTACTAAAACATAGCCTTTTTTACAGTAAAACTGGGTTTCATCAACCTTTTTTAGTGTGTCGGACAGATTAGTTGCTAAAATAAGTGTCCATAGTTAAAGAACGTCAAAATACTGTCTGAAAATTTAATGATTAACCATATTTGATATAGAAACCAAAAGTCTGAAACAACCAACAGCTCAATAATTAATTTGAGAACTATGCAAGAAGATAAAGACTAATGAACCAGGGATGGTGTTTTTATGGAGAAAGATTGAGTTTGAGAGAGTGAGAGCGAGAGATAGCAAGAAAGCATTATTGCTATTCCAGGCTAATCCTCCTGTCTGGCAGCTCATTAGAAACAAGACAGTTCAACAGAAAGCATGAAGAACTAGGCCAAATCCCACATGAGGACCAACTTACGGAATCTTCTACATTTACTTTCTCATTTTAAATGCAAACACATGTGGCACTCACATAAGGAAAGGATGATTTCTGTGTGAAGTCAAATCAACACAATCAGAAATTAAGTATATCTTACAACTACTGTAAATCTGAGAGGCTGAGCGGTTTTAAACTAAGTTTTGGCAAAAACTAAAATTACTCCACATATCACATATACTCTTTTTAACAGAAAATATGCATAAACTATGCACAATACACATACTGGGCCTCATTCATGAAACACGAGCAGAACTGATTTTTGTGCAAAACGTTCATAAAGCCATTCTTACGTAATTTTTGTATTCAAGAAAATGTTTGTATTTTCAAAATGTTAGTTGATATGAAAGAAATTGTAACCTGCTCCCTACCACGTGTAAATGGCACGTAAAACGCAGCGCTTGTCACTGTCACTTTTTACCAAGCCGTCCAATCACAGTGGAGGAGGGGCGGGGCAAATACTACACTGACCAACCATCCTACTCGTACAACGACTGACCAACAATGGAGGAGTTAAAGTGAATATAATTTCACTTTTCTAACTTTAGTTAGAGTGTAATGTTGCTGTTTGAGCATAAACAACATCTGCAAAGTTACAACGCTCAAAGTTCAAAGCAAAGGGAGTATTTTCTTTTAAATAAATTGCTTTTTAAGGACTAAAACAAACAGCTGGTAAGGACTACAGGACATTCCTCCCAGGTTAGTGACATCACTAACCCTAAAATGTACATAAACCCGCCCCCTGGGAACGTGATTTATAGATTATCAAGACAGAATATGCTAATCACTGACTAGACGATAACTACACATAACAAGCTACATAAATTCACCAACTAACCATTCAGAAATGTTGTCTACATGTTGTCACTTCTTCTTGAGTCTCTCCATCTTTCTGACTTTGGTTTGAACATAAAGGCTAAAAGTTTTAGAAATTCCCAGTGCATGTCTGTGTGAGGTAAAAGGACACAAGCTGTTGAAGCTCCGCCCCCTGTGCTGTGAGCAGCAGCTCATTTGCATTTAAAGCAACAGACACAAAAACGGTGCGTTTTTGCTCACCCTCAACAAGTGACAACTTTAACATGCTATATAAAAATATCTGTGGGGTATTTTGAGCTAAAACTTCATACACACTCTGGGCACATCAAAGACTTATTTTAAATCTTGTGAAAAGGGCATTATACCACCCCTTTAATATTGCTGGTTACTGTGTTTTTATATTCAGTAATATTCTTAAAAATGAGATACTAGTAACACGTTTCTGCCATCGATATTCCACGTTAGGCATATGTCTCTTTTGCATTTATGCAATATACTGTATACTGTAGTTGTGATTCAAAGGCGGGGATTATGCTAATTGTGAATGAGAGCGCACGCTCGCACTATTTACAAATGATTAGAATTCATTAATATACACACATTTAACTATCAAATCTGATGTTTACGAAGTGTTTGTAAGTCCAGAGGAGAGTTTTCGGGGAGGTCTGTTTTACGCGCAAATTACTCGGAATGTACTCATATTTACGAAAGTTTCATGAATGAGGCCCAAGATTTTGTGCAGAAATATGGTAGTGTGCTATTTGAACATAGCATATGTGCACTTACAATTTGAATCTTATTCTACTATGGGATGAACTTTTACAACTGTAGGGCATGCATACGTGAACAGAATGGAAAATGTATTCCCTCGCGCCAGAATGAGAGCTCACACCCTTCACACAATTTTATGTCAAGCTTTCTCTCTGCAAAGTGGGTCAATGTGTAAAACACTCCTAACGCCACCCAGAGAAGCAGATGAGAAGCATATGAATCTTTTTTTAAAAGACACCAGCAGCAAAACACTCAACACTTTCTTTTGTCCGCTTCAACAACATAAGCTGAAACCCATGAGACACTGAGCCCTGATATCCAGCGAGAGAAAGGCTGGAAAGAATGGGAGAGCAGGAGAGATTGGAGGTCAGGGTGAGCGAAAAGCTGTTAGAGGCGATGACCAGAGTGGGAAGAAACCTGATGGAGGACGTTTGGGAGCCGTCCAAGACTTAATGTCCCTGTGGTCAGCGTGTTTGGACAGTAAACACTCTAATGGCACCACCACAGATAGAAAAAAACAACACAACAACAGACCTACCACTTAGACCAAAAAGAAAAACAAAATTTATGTTGTTTTTGGACCGACTTGTTAACATCAAGAAGAGCAAGAACACACATGGTCTACAGACCCATCTAAAATATTGTTTATATGTTCCTCCGTAAGGGGATGTTTAATCCCCAGTGTGTTTATTGAGACAAAGTTATGCATGCAAAATGGTTAGAAGGTGTTCTGATTCTTCAGTAAACGGTTTTATGGCTGAAAAAGGTTTGAGATTGACTATAGCACAAAACCTCAAACCATAAGTCCTGAAACACACTTTAACCAAGCATGTAAGCACAGATGCTTCTGGCTATGCCAGCTCCCTCACTCCCACCGAAATGTGTCTGATACAATTCATAAAACAACGCAAGTATGCTTTGCATTCTCAGTGTTGCCACAAGAGGCTCTACATCAAGTATTAGCATAAATGTATTTTTTTTACAGTCAGTTTCCTCTTTCAGGTAAACAATCATGGCAGTTTAAGATTGGCTATCACAAAACCCCTAATCGTAAGATCCTAAACATACTAGACAAGCTCATGAATGCAGATGCTTCAAGCTACGCAAGCTCAATTTTGTATGATGATGCATTCCGAAATGTGCCTGACTGCAATTCACAATGCAATACAAGTATGCTTTGCATTCATAGGGCCAGATTTATTTAACAGGGCAAATTAGCGTGAGAGCGCAATCCCATAAAAGTGCCGTTAGGAGTGGAAAGTTCTGCGTGTGATCTACTGACGACGCACACGTTAAAGAACAGAGACGCAAGCCGAATAATTTCCATAATGACCAACGCAATCTACCAAGAACAGCGCAAATTAGCGTCTGGTTTAAGACATGCTTTTTTGGGAGTTGCATAATGGTCAGCTTCTATCATGGCGGATCAAAAGTCTGAAGAGAAATCTTGCTAAGCAAGTTGGTTAAAGTCAAAATGTTTATAGCGACTAGTGGCTGGTTGCATAAACTGCTTAGACTAGCCTTAAAAGTTACTCATCAATTTATTTAATTTTTTTCTTCAAGACTGGTCCTAAAGTCAGTTACATAAAAAGGTAGATCGGTCTAATTTGAATCGAAAAAGTAAGACTGATTACCTCTTTTCTAAACAGAACTAGTTCTTAAGACACAGTCTTAAGTTTATGCAACTTCCCCCTGAACTAGCCCCCCCGGCATAGACTTGAAGGTAACTATATCGCCCCCATGACACTGGATGCGATTTTTTTCACAATAAAACAGGCGAACAAAATCTCGTAGACATGAACCACAATATCATAGAACCTTGACTCTTGACTTTGCCAGTAAGTAACCACCTAGACCACTAAATCTACCACATAGCAACATGCTAACAACCACTCAGAAAATCTTAACAACCGCATAGCAATGCCCTGGCAACCACCCACAACAACCTAACAATGTGGCCATAGGAAAGCAACCCCATTTTCTTAAACTTATACAAATATTGTTACTTGTGCTAATCTGGCCATTAATAATGGAATCCTTCCCCCGTATATCACACACACACAGACACACACAGACACACACACCTGTATATCCACTCAAGCATTCACACGAGTCATTGGTTTTTCCCTGCAGGGCCGCCTGCCAAGTTTAACCGTTAACCTTTTCTTGCAAGACAAAACACTGAGGTCAATGCAGCATGACCAAACTGTAGATGAGGAGGGAGAGAAAAAGAGCAGAGAAACTAAGCAACTTTTTCCAATGTGACTGAGGCACAGAATAATGAGAAATAGAATTAGCTAATATCACCCTTACAAAGAATTACTTTGGCGGTACAGCGATGAAACAGATGATAATGCCATGGGGTGTTTTGATATATCAAGGTACTGACTGATTTCAGTGTTCAGGTAACATGGTATGTACATTGTACATGTAAATGTCACACATTTGCGGAAGACTTCATGAGCAATTCATAAGATGCAACCCAGCAGCATGTACCCTGTTTACTAAATTATAGAGTGATGTTTACTGTCAAGGGGATTGATATTTGTTTTGGCTAGACGAATTCATGCATACATAAGCTGTGCAAAATGTACAAAATAAACAAATTATATGCGCAGCTGGAATGCAGTGGGCGATTTTGTAGACCCTGTGTTACCCATAATACCCCTTCTTTTACCCTCTCAGCAAGTAGGTGGCGGATATTTCCCGCTTGCAGACGAAACCTCATAAGCTGCGTCTCCAGAGCGATGCATCGCTTCTGCCAGTCCACACTGGTGTTGGGCACTGCTGCCGTGGCTATACCCTCCATCACCTCTGCCATCTGTGCCTGTGTGCCAGTCTGCCAACCTGAAGGAAACAGTGATGGAAATTTGTCAGAGAACACAATGAACTTTTACATGAACACAAATGGTAAATAGAGGACAGAGTTAACAGGTTTGCCTTGAAGCTTGTAAAGGAGGAGTGGGACCTTGGACCCGGTCTGGTTTAGAGAGAAGGAAAAAAAATTTCCTTCATAACCAAAGCCTTAATAGTATTGACCAGAACCATTAATCTGGCAATTTTTTTCAACTTGAAAATACAGACACAGGCTTATAAATGTCCTTGTATGAATTCCAAAATGTACCAACAGCCTTGTCCACAGATGATCAAATGCTTCATTTCCAGGGTTGATTTCCACACCTTTTGACTAAATAATTGCCATGAACTTTACACAGTCATTCTTGATTATTGGATAAATATTTGAACATTTTATAGAGATTGCACTGAAGGAGAAAAAACAACAACTAAGAGTTGAGCATAACTAGCATACTTTTCCAATTTAATTAAATCCCATTTATTTATTTTTCAAATTCCCTGATATTACTAACTTTTCCATGATCTGGATTTTAGAAAGTCTGTGTAAATTTGATCTGCATGGAAGTTTGAGAAAAAAAACAAAAAACGGTGATTGTGAGACAACGTTGCATTTATGAGAAATTAAGTTCCAATTAGAGAAAAAATAACACCGTTAATAGTTGCCATTGAGATATGTTTTGTGAGAGTTATAATTAAGAGAATTAAAGTCACAATTTTTATATATAAAGTAACATTGCGATATACAAAGTGGTATTTACAAGAAATTAAGTAGCAATACATTTGCAAAAAAATAAAAAATTATGATGAGCTGTGCTGTTCTGAAAATAAAGGCACAATTTTGAGATACATGGTCCTCCATTCGTTATCATTTTAGTTGTATAATGCCTATATTGGCATTATATCAGCCACCGACCACCCTGCTCTCTTAGAAATTGAAATGGGCCCTGGCCATTAAAAACACCATATTAGAGGACCATTACTAGTGTAACTGACAGGAACTTTACTGGAGTGTTTTTAGTGGAGTTTAATTCCACTAGACAGTCTAATAAAAAAAGAGGCCTGAATCTTGGTGATCTAAGACTGACATTTCCCATAAGATGAGAGCACACTGTTGACATCACAGGTCTGGCGGTAAACGCTCTGTGCCATGGGTTTCTTTTCACCTCTCTTTTATTGTTTCCCTCCCTTCAAATGAGCTCACTTTTTAGTGATCACCTAGGTAACCACTGAAAAGCAAACTTGAGCTGTGAGCTCATAGAGATGACACAGTTTAACAAAGGCTACCTTCTCTCTTTCTCTCTCTCTATATACACTGTAGACAGTAATATACGCATGCATATATCGTTTGAAGGCCGTGTGGATGGGGTTAGTCCAGTTATGCATGTGTAGACAGTTTACCCAGCGGCCTAAGCAATCCCTACCCTATATTCAGCCACCTAAATATCCCTGTTCAAGCAATCCCTTCTTAATTACAGGCCCAGGGAGAAACAGGATCCTGGCCCACACAATGGAGTCTTTCTGCATGACAGTCCCATTACCAATATAAGGGAGGGGGTCTTTCTCTCTTCCCCTGAAAAAGGGATAAAGAATGTGGCGGCTCAAAGGAGACAAGCTCTTGAATAGTGGAAAGCGCTGCTTATTTTTACCTGCACAAAGCTGACAGGCGACCGGTAGTTTGTAGCTCACATTTTAAAAGTTTGTAACTTCTGTGATGTTAGCCGGTCAATTACCTGTTTTTTTTTTTTTTATCAACTATTTTTATTCAAAAATACATTAGAAATTCAATTCATAAATACAATGTCTTGAGTACACATTTTCTATGACGATCAAGTTTTGAATATCTGTATTAAAATGTATTTAAAATCAAACGTGATGGTGGAAAAACTGTCCTGTTATTACAATCAAAAATGATTACTCTGAAATGTTACAACTTTTTAACTTGATTACACCACATCACAAAACATTAAAGGGGCCATGAATTGAGATCTTTTGAGGTCATTATACTTTAAAAATATCCGGTAAATTTCAGAAGTAAAAACTTCTTCGTTAGTCCAAAAAACAGCTTTTATTGAAACCAAGCTCACAAATATCTGTAACGCGTCATTTGTCTCGGTATGACATCATATTGCGCCTCTGTAGAAGATCGACGCCTACTTCTACATCATTTCATCTTTAGCCCCGCCCACCAATTCACACGTCATATAGTAGAAAATATGAGAGAGACGCAAACAACACAGGATTACTCCAGTAACAAAAATAATAGAGATGCCTCTGAGGATTACAAGACGTTTTGAAGTGCCTAGTTGTGGAAAAACACGGTCTTTGCATTGCCTTCCTTGTGATACTAAGCGTGCCGTGGATTACATTTATCTTAAGACACTGTCCGTTTGTTCGCTTCATTTTACAGTGGATTCATTTTTAAACGAGAGCGTTTGACGTAGGCTTTTCAGAGAGACTTAAAATAAATGATGATGCAGTGACTGTGAGTAGCAATGTTTTTACCATGTGTCACTGTTGCTTTGTCTGTTACAGATCATTTGATATACTCACTACTTTCACTTCACTGAAAATTATAAATCGATGAATATAAGAACGACAATGCGACAAACCATGACACATTTATTCATAATTTGTTTACACAAAACACCGCAAGTTATCCTATAACTGTGGTAACTAAGAACAACCAAAACTTATAAAAGCATATAACACACACAAATGTTTCACAGTTGGCAAAGGTTTCAACTGAGATAAACACCTTTCTGTAGCATCTTCGTTTCAACACTAATTTAATGTAATAAAATAGTAGGCTACAATACTACCTCACAAATACATAAGGAATCAATATTTACCAAGCTGTCGCAGACTGGAGTATCCTTGGTACTTGAGGTGTAGGTTTGTCTTCTGATTCGGGATCAGACTCTGGCGAACATTGGAAGTTTTCAGAACAATTCCACACATGCTATAGTGGGAACGTTGAAAATGATTTTAATATGCAAAACTGTTACCCAATCATAACAGAGGGCGTTTACTTTTGAGTCTTGAATGCGCGTCAATCGAAATTGAGTGTTTGAAAGAGAAGGTCAAAGACAGGATAGGAAATTGTCTGTGGCGATTACTTGTAAATTAGAATGTTTTTTGATGTAAAAATCTTGCTAACATTATAAATGGACCTCAAAGAACATTATACATGTAAAAAAAAAAAAAAAATGCAGGTCATGGACCCTTTAAAGCTTATTCAATTTAAACCACGAATATAATAACTTGGCATGTATGTTTTAAACTAGTTAGATAATCTTATGTCAGCGACCCTATATCACAGTTTGCACAACTGCTGTGACAAAGCCTCTCTCCCAGGGTCCTGTGGTGTATCTAATCAAAGCGCCGGGCCGTAAGAGCTTGTAGATCATTTTGTTACTTGATTTTAAATGTAGCCTGTCACAAACACGCACTGATCTAGAAGTCTGAAAACTGCTAAAGATAACATCTCTATTCAGATGGTGGGAAAATAAAAACCTCAAGTCAAAATGCAGGATAACTAAATAACAGAATGTTTCAAAAATTCATGTCCCGACAATAAACACAAGAAGAGGTTTTTGACAGACTACAAAGCCATCAAGGTTAACTTCTGGACGATGTAAGGGGCCTTGTAACAGACAAAAAGGAAAACTATCTGTGGCGTTGGAAGTGGAATGGTAAATGAGACAGACTGACACCAGAAGTCTCCAGACATTAAAACTGCAGAGCGGCACAACAGTGCCATGTCGCACTCTGCAATTAGCATGGTCGTAACTACAGCCCTACTGACAAATTACAGAAGCGGCGCACAGAGAGATTCCGCTAGCTGACCAAAATGCTATAACTCTCTGTCCTGTTATGTACGGACTTGACTGAAGTCAGAACCTGAGGTTTGGGAGACATTGCATGGCAGAGGCAGACATGGCCATCAGAAGGAGAGGTCAAATTAAGCCAATGTTTCTGCCAGCTCAGCCCACGTCCACTTGTACTGCCGAATATGACAGCAAGATGCAAATAATCCAACAGCCCCTGAAGCCTCTGTGCTAATGCTGTGAGGAACAAGGCATTTTGCACCCTTGGCTTGTTTGGCGGGGGAAGGGGGGAAGAGAGGAGGAAAAGTAGCCACACTCTTTCCCTATGTGCCAAGAGTAGGACATATCCGATATGTACAAGATACAGACAAGCTTTATCAAACGTTCCCAGTATATTTGCTATGATATCAAATTAACTTTTCTGTTTATAAATCACAATAAATATTACTATTAAAATATCACACAATCATGGTCACAACCGGAAAGTATGAAATTGTTTAGTCAAAGATGTGTAATAGCATATATGATTTTGATTTCAGTAGCAAAAAGCATGAGTTGGCAAGTTAAACTCCATGAATCAGTTTAAACTTTCTTTTTAAACTATAAATGAACTGATTAACAATACATTTTAATCATTACAATAAATTGATTCTTGATCCGTTCAAGTCACCTGTCAAAAATGTTTACAGAGGTCTCTTCAGTAATAAACCACAATATTTAGGCTATCTATCTATCTATCTATCTATTTATATATATATATATATAAATAAAGCCTTACATATAAAAAATATATAGCCTATGCATTATTTGTAAAAAAAAAAAAAAAAAAAAAAAAAAGAAGAAAAAAGAAGATGTTTTTATATTTTCATATTAACTTATTTTAGTTCTTGCATTTAACATTTGATTTTCTTTTTTACTTTTACCTTTTAAATCATGGCAGTTTGGTCATATTTAAATAATGAAACATTTTAGAAGCCATAGCACAGCAAATAAATACTTTGATTTATTTCGTATTTATTTACTCATAATATTTATTTATTATTAATATTGACAAAAGATTTTTGAAAGAAGAAGTTAGATTTTTTGATATTTCGCTCAATTCTATAGGCTTCTCAAAAGATCAAGCTATCACAATAGCTCTCATGTAACGCACATCCACAACAACAAGCCAAAGCTGTCACTGTATAGATTTTAATGACCGAAAATATAGACTGTCATCATTATCAAAACTCAATCTTATGAGATACAAGGAGAATATGATCTCTGTTAAACAGCATAGTAGTGGAAATCTTATGAACCAATGACAAAAAAAAAAAAAAAAGCAATGTGAAATAAATAAAAAATGAGTAATGTGCATGTGGGTCACTAAAGGCCAGTTGGAAACCAGGACAGGTCTCTGGTGCATCATTCAATAAAACAGAACCTCCTCTGTTACTCCAATAAAATGAATATCATTTTTAAAACTCTATTTTATGTACCCCCATGCACACACACCCGAGATCTCGTGTACAGCTGTGGTGATGTAAGCGATTAAATGATATCATCGCAACAGACGTGTGAAATCCGCTGTTGTTTTTCTGGATCGTCTCTGTCAAGACCAAACTGGTTTTCCAAGGCTTTGGCATTTCATCCGAATTACTCAAATCAGCAGAAAAAAAAGTGTGTCTGGGTCAGCTTGTTGTATGTATGTGTGTGTGTGTGCACAAGTGTGTTTCTGCCATTACAATGAACACAATTTGAATGTAATCAGTGACATTTGAGTACTATAACGGCTGCATTTTTATTCAAATAAAACCTTTGTGTGTGTGGCTATATGATATCATGTCTGCGTGTGTGATCTTCTAAATGAAAACTTAAAGTGGCTATTACAGGTTGGAGCAAGCATTCTGTGAGCTTTCCAACTCTTTTCTCTTGCACGGACTATATATCTTAAAAGAAAGGCCACCACACGACTTAAACAGAGTATGACATCTTTTGTTTCAGCCTGAAACAAAGTTTCCATTTGGTGTCTGTGCAGCAATTTATGGCCACCCATAACATCAGCTTTGGAGGTCTGACTAATAGAAACGCCTGCTCGACTAACTCAAAGTAGCTGTTCGTCAGAAAACAGCTAAATAAAATCCATTCCTGCTTTCTGACTCCATTGTAGTTCTCTGTAGAGCTCTAATCTGTACACTCGAGAAGGTCGGACAAGGTTGGTTCCTCCCAAGGTTTCTGGTGAGAAAAAAAAGAACTTAAAGCCAATCAGCTGGTATTTAATAATGTTTTGATGGTTTATAGGGGTTTTGGGTACTTTTAAATCAGCTGGTTTGGCAAAGAGACCAGTTACACCAGCTCGAGACCAGCTTGGCCATCTAATCCAGCTTAAAGTTGCGATAGTCTTTTCCTCTCTGTTGTGACGTATATCTGAGTGAAACGGCTTCTTGAAAAAGAAAAAATGTAGTGAGGGACTTGATTTGGTTCATCAGGAATTGATTGGAACGTTGGATCATTGTTGCTTGCTTTTGCTGATGTCATGTGAGTGAAAGTTGGCCGGTAAACGCACCATTAGAGAAGCGATGTTGTTGCAAGAGGGAGGGGAAATCATTTAAATCTCATGAGGGCACATTAATTTTGTAAAAAATGATGTGCATAGATAAATCATTTATAACAAATAATGATATTCCATAAATAAAATAAGAATTGTCCATTTTGATTTCATGGTGACCATGCAGATGACTCCATTGCACTTCTCTGTAGAGCTTTAATCAATACAACTTATGCAAAGGTCTGAAAAAGTAAGTTTCTCCAAAGGTTTCTGGTAAAAAAATTAAATTTCCTTAAAAAATTACTTAAACACCGCCATCTGGGCTCCAAGACTGTTTTGATGGCTTTAGGGGTTTGAGGTACTTTTAAATCAGCTGGTCAGACCAGTTACACCATTTTAAGGCCAGTTTGGCCAAGCTGGAAAGCCAGCTAAACCAGCTAAGACTAGCAAACCATGCCACTGAACCATAAATTGAACAGCTATCAATGACGCCAAAAGGCACTACTGAATATAGCTCATCACCACAGCCCACGCCTGAAGATATGTCATATTTAGGGGTGAGAACATCTGCTGCTGAGTACAACACCCATTTAGTGGTGGTATAAATAGCTGGGATTACAAGAATCACAGAGTTTCTAACAGCTGTAGATGAGGCATGGAGATCTCCTGAAGCTCATCCTCAATATTCTCTCCTCTGGTCTACAGGAAGCTTTGTATTCAGCCTAATAACAGGCTTCTGTAAACTAGCCACACTCATTATCAGCTGGAGCAGTAAATATAGCCTATGACATTCCTCTATTCTGAGGTGTAAACATCACCTACACACCGCAGTTGCCCTTTAGAGAGCATTGACTGACGCAGGCTGAAGAGAAAAAGGAAAAAACGCTGCATTTACAAGACAATAAATGTTTTAGGCATGCTTGGGTTTTTACGCTTTGGTTCTACACAAATTAAGTGGCATTTGTCATTATGAGAAAGAACCCTGACATGATGCTAAGGCTAGAAGATGAGGGATAGGGTCAATGACAAATAAAGATGTCTGAGATAATAAAAAGCTAATTATTAAAAAATCTATATGAAAATTTTCAACAAACTTTGATTCATGTCATGTGGTGTAACTATTAAGAAATAATATTTTCCTTAAACCTTCAATACATGCGAGTACATGTACACACTCATTAGTTAATTCGTTTTTAGTTTTCAAATAAATAAACGATTTAATAATAAACCATTATAACCAATATTATATATTTTTTACATATCATAATAATTTATATTCATCTTTTTGAATCCTGAATCATTGTTTTCTTTTTCTTGTTCCACCACTTGACCATGGAGATTACCATTTCTGATTCTTTTTTTTACGATCATCAGTTACATACAATTAAAAAACTGAAAATGTACATCATAAAAGAGTTCAAGCCATTGAATATACTGCATAAATATGAACAAAAAATATGTTATTGGCTGAGAAATTGCATATTTGAATAATATCAACAGTGATATTTTGCAAGCAATGTAATAATGTGCTTAAGCATCTGAGAGAGAGGGAAGAGAATAACTAGGGTTTATTCAAGAAGCATTTATTCATGACTGTTTATTGTGCAGAATTAGATGGGGTGTGTGTGAGGTCAAATTGAGATCAAACTCATTCATTAAAATAAATTTTAAAAACTCCACGTGAGCACCAATGCACATGCACTGGGAATGTTCCAGACATAAACACTCTCAAGAAACACTTCATAATCTGTTTTATTAACAGCACGAGTGTCCAAAGGCGGGATGCAAACAGCATCATTACTCTTCCTATTCTGTTTGTTCATGAAACAGCAGAACAAAACTTTATTAGGAAAAACACAATGATGGCACATGTAGGAACTGCTGTCGTTACTTTCGTCCAAAAATGGGCACAACGCACAGGTGTGTCAGACTGGGAAATGTCAACATTAACATATCTGAACATCCCAACTAACGCACGCTGCAATTTGAGAGATCTAAAGCATGAAAACATTAAACATGATCACACATGCCATGATCCACATATTTTCTAAACCGGAGTCAAACTATCCTCGTGTCCCACGTACATACCCACCGTTGAGCTTACCTTGACTGTCCTTCTCTTGACCGCCCGAGTTTTTACTTGAATGTTTTCAGAGCCGGTAGATCACATCACATCGCATCACACCGCATCACACCGCTACGCCTCCAAAGTTCGTAAACGCTCTCAAAAGTTTCTCCTCCAAAACTTTCATTCTTCTATAGCGCCGTCTTTTCGAGCTTTCGGTCCTGCTCTGAACTCAGCAGACGTTGCAGCGGATCTCCATTCAGTAAATTCATCCTTTATTCCTTTAAAGAGCCGAGTGCTGGGGTCAGATTACGCCGGGAGCCAAACCCCCGTCTGCTAGCCCTGACCGATTCATAAACGAATCGTTCGGTTGAGTCGGATCTTTTCAATGAATCGTTTGCACCTAGAACGATTTCATCACGATTCGGACTGAATCGGTCCGAGAGGTTCCCGAGCCAAACTGACTCATCAAACCGAGAGCCGTCACTTCAGACATGTTTGATGCGATATAGCAAGAACATTAGCCTACTAATAGGCTAAACCTAAGATTTGACCTAAAAGTAATGTACTTTGTAGCTAGCCAAAATGTAACTGGTTATAGGCCTACGAATAAAAAGTGTTTTTGGGATCAATTTATTTTTTATTTTTGGGTTCAAAATCTAGCTACCTGATTATTTGATGAAATGAATCATGCCCCGTAACAAACTGAACTGGGACATAGGGAATTTTTTTAAATTTTTTTATTAGACATTAGACACAACAGACAACCTCGACATAGGGAATTATTGTCGATGTCCTGGACAACGTGATGACGTAAGAGAACCACATAATCTTTTTTGAGCCGGTTCATTGAAACAAATCGTTCGAAAGAACCGACTTGAAGAATCGAATCCCTACTCTCAGCGTGTCTGTGTATATGCTCTGCACACACAGGAAATTGCATCAGGGGCCACTACTGTCCAATTCTGAAGAGTTACACGTTTTCTGACTCACTCCTGACTGTATCATTTTGTTAAAGAGATTTTGGATGGAACGTTGAAAGTGAATCTCAGGAAGACATGATCATCCCAATTTCCCAAAATCAAAAATGAAAAACAGGCCTACTATATATATATAGTGTATATATATATACACTGTAAACAAATTCTAACCCTCCCTAATAAAACATTTCAAGTGACCGACAACATCTACATTTTTCAATTGGCCCAAGTGAAATTCTTTTTGCAATAGTCTGTTAACATTGGCTCAATGAGAAATAATATGTCAGACTAATTGAAAAATGTAGATGTTATCGGTCACTTGAAATTTTTGACTTGGGGATGTAATTTTTTTTTTACAGTGTATATATATATATATAAAGCCTATTTGTTCAGTAGCCTACCATTCACAGTGTTGCACTGTGACATCTTCATGAACATTAAGCATTTTGAGAGGAAATATGACCTACAACACTTTGAATCTATTAGCAAACTAGGCTATTTTACCTCCAAATTATTACAATTATTAAAAAAAGGTCCATAAAATGACATTAGATCTCAGAAGGGATTGTTAAGGAGCAAAAATCGCAGAGATTTCAGCAGAATATCGTTGTAGACCTGATATCCTTTTTTTAATGATGTCGAAATGTTCACAATGTTAAAGTAAAGTATAGTGTGAAAGCTGAATCCTTACAGGCCAATAAAAAGTTTGTAGGAGTGCAATTATTGAAGTTTGTGAGGGGACTCATGCATGCTTTAATTGACCTTAACTGGATTCCTCCAAAAAAATCAAATCTACTTCTTGAGCTCTGACATTATCCTGTAGCTCAAGAAACACATTAGCATTACATCTGTTCATTTAGCAGAAACTTTTTTTATTTTCACTGTGCAAAAGAATCAGACTTTATAACCTGAAAAGCTGTAGCCAATATTGAGGAACATCCTGATATTTTGAACATTAGGTTTGTTTCATCATAAGGAATTATATACAGACAGTGCATCTGCATGTAATGCCATTATCAGCTGTATTACATTTCCATTTTCTCCTTTACTATGGTTTCACAGAGCAACACCGAAGTATATAAAACTTTGGGCCTGCTGCAGATGTTAGAGGAGAGGCGAGGCGAGGCAAGGCACCCCCCCCCCCCCCCCCACCCCCAATCCCCACTCCCCACTCCCCACTCCCCTCTCTCTCTCTCTCTCTCTCTCTCTCTCTCTCTCTCTCTCTCTCTCTGTCGCAATCTCTTTCTCCTTGCCTCCAGTATGTGTAAAGTATGTAATGTTGAGGTAATTGTTAACCACACCCTGTTGTGTTCAGTACAGAAACGTGACCGCTGCAGCCGATGGTTAACCGAAGTCATGCTTAGACAGTTATAAACATTGATTTATCTAATATTTCATTGCCAAAGGTATGTTTCTGCATCTGCATTTAATGCACAGAAATATATACACCTACATAAGAGCCAATGCATACAAAGATGAATTATAACTTTATTGATCTCCAAAGGGAAATTTGTATACAGTCATATGACCTATACAGCAAAGGACCCAATTCACACAGAATATAAACAATAACAGAACAGTACATGTGCATATCAAAAGATAAAACAGAACAATAAAGGAGAATAGATAGAAAAATAGATAGATAGATAAAATAATAGCAGCATTTCTTTATACAACATAAATAAAAATAGAAAACAAATATTTTATATTGTAATAATATTTCAAAATTTTACTGTGTTTATTGTAATTGTATTAAATACATGCAGCCTTGGTGAGCATAAGATACTTATTTTAAAAAAGTTAATAAATTGTAATGTTTCCAAACTTTTGAGATGTACAACCAGGAACATTCCTTAAAACAAACGTGGAAGAGAGAGAGTGTGCGTGAGTGCTCCACTGCCCTCAGTCAAAATAAACCATGATAACTCAGAATGTAATGTTTCACTTGACTGCGGACTAACTGGAAAAAGAGCGAAGAATTAAAATAAAGTTTGCCCAGAGTGGAACTGTTTGTGTGAGCACAAATTACAGTCTGTCCACATGCAAGATGTGTGCATGAATTCTGTTTTTAGAGCTAAAGCGAATTAAACTCAGTCAAACACAAGATGATGTCACCCAGCAGTGGACTGACACACACTCCACTCACACTGTCATCACCCAGCACAGTAACTTCAAAACCACATAGAGCGAATTACATTCGAAAGTGAGCATGACTAGGCCAACTCTAAGACACTTGAAGTGATGCAGGGCATTATTGTCATTTATGAGTCTGTTTAGTACACCCAACAGTAACATTCATGCATGCTTTTAGCTGTTAAGGTTTAAGTAAATAAACCTTTGAAATGAATTTGACTTGGTGAAGGTATATAACGAATCTTTTCGAACGAGTCTTTTGCAGAAGCAACTGAATTTTAAAAATCCCACATCACATTGAAAAAACAACATGATCCAGTCCAAGTCAAAACTGAGTCCTCACGCTCCGGAGTCAATGACATGTCCAAGAAAATATGGTCTTAGACTTGGACTCGAGAACAAAGACCATGAAAATATGGTCTTAGATTCTGACTTAAAGACAGACCATGAAATTATGAGATTATGAGATTATGACTTGGATTTGGTGTTGTTCTCAGATATGGTTTTAGACTTGGCTTCGAGGACAAAGACTAAGACCATTAAAATAAGGTCTTGGACTCTAGGTTGAGTCTAAGACTGTATTTTCATGGTCTTGGCCTTTTCAGGATCATGTGGACTCTACATTCAGACTCGACCTTCTTCTGATCTTGACCCGAATGAACTTGTCTCGACTACAACACTGGCTAAGGGCTTGGATTCTGACTCTGACTCTGACTCAAACACCAAAACCATGAAAATATGGACTTGGATTCTGACTTGGATTTGGTATTGAATTCAAATATGGTTTTAGACTTGGCCTTGAGGACCAAGACTAAGACCATGAAAATATGGCCTTGTACTATAATAAGTCTAAGATCATATTGTCATGGTCTTGGTCTTTTCAGGACCATGTGGACTCAGTCTACATTCAGACTCTGACTCAAAGACCAAAACCACTGACATGATAATATTGTCTTGGACTCTGCAAAGACCATGAAAATATGGTTTTGATTCGGACTCAAGGTCAAGTCTAAGACCATGTTTTCATGGTCTTGGTCTTGTCGGAGCATGTGGACTCAGTCTTGACTCGGACTAGACTCTCTTCTGGTCTCAGTCTTGACACAAATGAGCTGGTCTCGACTACAACTCTAGTTAACAGCCACCCATTAATTTGCAATGACCCTTCGGGTGGGTCTCCTTCTAGCAGTGACTTTTAAGGGTGCAAAAATGCCATTTGGAATTCACTCATTCTCTTTCCATCACTTGTTTCTGTGTCTTTTACTCCCTCTCTCTGCTGTCCTGTGAGGACTTTATTGCCATTTGGCCAGCCTCTCTGGAACCTCTGAGGGAGTAGATCATGATGGAAACTCCTTTTTTAAAAATGGAGAATTTAGTGTAAACCATGTTTAAGAGCAACAGCGTGTAGCAGCAGCCCAGGCCTAAAGAATCTGAGGATTGCCATTAGCAATGATACATTCATGTGTGATACATTCATGTGTAATTCCATTTGAATTCGTTAAATCCCAATATTTCTCTTCTCTCTGGCCAGCTCAGGCTGACTTTCTCTGAGCGTGTGCTTTGTGTTTGGCAGATATCTGAAGAGTACAGCAGGTGAAGGTCAGCTGCAATTGCCAAGTCACATTTTTACATTCTTAAAAATAAAACGTTCTTAGAAACAAAATGGATTGTACAGTTTTATGTCACATGACTTTTTATGTTCCAATAGTCACTTTTTTTTTCTTTTCTTTTTTACTGGAAAGCAATGTAATGATTGTTGTACAACAGATTTTTAAGTTTTACCACCAGGATGTTTTTTTAGCAGGCTCCTATTTGCTAGGATGTTAATAAATTAACTTTATTATTTCTTTCATTTCTTAGCAATGAAAATGCTAATATATTTGTATTATTATTTTCATTATTCTGCCAGTTTTTATTTTTATTTCTGTTTACAAAAACTATTTGTTTTCATTTTGTCTGAAAATAATCTAAAATAATAATAGCACACCTCTCACCAACAAAGCCACATGATTGGTATAACAGCACATTGGCTTAGATGAAAATTTGTATGAGAATGTATTATCTTAAAACCATATGCCTTGCCTGCTGGGATTGATGCTGGATAATATAAGGATCAGTACAGGTCCATATCATCTGGATGGAGTCCATGGAAATGTGGCCAGACACTTGTCCTCAAATCACAGAGTGCAGAACTGATGGCTGTTTATCACATTCACACAAGCCCCTTATTTCAGAACCTTCCACTGTATTTTACTGAGCTCTGCTATTGTATCCATGTTTCTGTGGGCCTTTCTGTGGGTGTGTGTGCGTGCGTGTGTGTGTGTGGCTTATGTCTGAATATCTGAATATCTCTCTAAGTCCCTAACTCTCTTGAAAATTATAGTATACACACACAGAGCTCAGCACGAATGCTCTCCTAAATCTTGTGGATTAGTGTCTCACTGACTGACTGAAGGTGTCTTAGCCAAAACACCCCCCCACACACACAGTAAAAATGTTCATAACTTTAACAGAAAAAGATCGGAAAATGCTACAGTGCTATAACTATAAGTTAACTATCTTTCTTAACAATATGTTATTTTACAGAAAATGTTTGTTTGGAAGAAAAAAATTAAGTCAGATTGGATCCAATTCACATCATTAATTAACTACGACTTTTGCCTCAATAAACTCCTAATTACTGCTTATTAATAGTTAGTAAGGTAGTTGTTATGTTTAGGTATTAGGTGGGTTAAGGTATGTAGAATAAGGTCATGCAGAATAAGGCATTAATATGATATGAGTACTAATAAACAGCCAATATCCTAATATGCATGCTTAAAAGCAACTACTTAATAGCGAGAATTGGATCCTAAACTAATGTGTTACAAAAAAATAATTACAGTGTAATTTACAGTGAAAATATACATAAAACAAGACATTTTATGTATGTTTCCAATGAAATATTGTTAAAGATATGTTGTTTGCAGGTAAAAATGTTTTATATTCAATTACATTTTTTAAATTACTCTCATAATTAATATAAATTATTTAAATATACAATTTACTGCAATAAAAAAAAACTGAAGAAGTCCCTGTAATGCATCACATTTGATAATATTCGATTATATATTATGCAATCAGTACATTTTAATAAATGATGTTTGTATATGATGGTGTTTTTAACTTTAACTTTAAAAGATGGTCAACTTTTGACTTTAATCATGTGACATACTTTACCACCAATTGTTATTGTGCTTATTCAGTATATTTTACAACACAAAGCTTGCTATACTTTATATTAACAGTATATCAGTAAATTAAATATGGTTAAGAATTAAAAATAATATTATATTCAGGCAGAGGCACCCAATTGCCACCAAATTGCTTGACACCTGCACCTTTCGAGACCTTCACACTCACATCCCCAAATGCTCACACATGTTCCTTCAGTGGTGTTGTGTGTTTATGTGCTGATTGAGTGTGTTGAGGTGGGGTTGTCTTTACACATGCACACCATGACTATCCATCCGTCCATCCATCCATCGCCCTGCTACCTTTAGACAAAACACATTGCTCTTCTCAGCCCCTCAAGACAGATGAGATCTCTCACTAAATAGCGGACATGTTTATGTTATAGCATGCTAAAAGAATGGAAGAATGTGGACAGACATTATTGGGGAAAACAGAAAAAAAAAAAGGTATTTTCTGAGATTTGACTTAGGACCACTTTTGGTAATGGTAATCATTGCAAAATGGCATTACTTATAAATGTATTTATTTAATTTAATTTATTTAATAGAAAAGTCTGTTCATACCAACAGCAAAATGCTGAAGAAGAAAAACGAAGTATTTGCTCTTTGTGTGAATAGGTCATACTCAACACATTAAAGGGATAGTTCACTTTGAAATTAAATTTTGGTATGTTTTAGCTTACCTCAAGGGCATCCAAGATGTAGGTGTCTTTTTTTCCGCAGTAGTTTCAATTTTGATATTTTTAGGTCAAACCGTTCTTGTCTGTCAGTCATATAATGCAGGTCTATGGTCACTGTCTCAAAGAGCATGCACAGAGTCCAAATGAAAACAATTCCCCATCGTCCAAATTAAACAATTCCCCATCGTAAGTACACATTGATGGCCTAAGACACGAAACGAGCGGTTTGTGTGAGAAAACGAACAGTATTTATATTGTTTTTACCTCTTGAACACAGCCACGTCCAAGTGATCTGAGGGCGCGGGCGCATCCTGCTGTGTGACGTGTGCGCAGACTGGTGCATATATACACTAGATGTCGCCTTGGCTACGGTTTCTTTCCAATGAACTGCAGTAGCCAAGGCGACATCTAAGGCCATCGTGTCTTAGGCCATCAATGTGTACTTACGATGGGGAATTGTTTAATTTGGACGATGGGGAATTGTTTTAATTTGGACTCTGTGCATGCTCTTTGAGACAGTGACCATCGACCTGCATTATATGACTGACAGACAAGAACGGTTTGACCTAAAAATATCAAAATTGAAACTACTGCGGAAAAAAAGACACCTACATCTTGGATGCCCTTGAGGTAAGCTAAAACATACCAAAATTTTATTTCAAAGTGAACTATCCCTTTAACATTTAGCCTACCTTTCAGACAGGGAAAATATAGGAAAATAAAACATATAACTGTCTTCTACGAAAGGAAATCTCTTCTAAAGAGGTTCTCAACACAATATCATGGCAACAATCGTTTTTGAACAGTCTGCTTATGTCCAGTGACTGTAATGTTTAAGGGTGGACTTTCATGCTTTGATTTAAAAAGCTTGTTTTGTAAGATTCACATTGTATGAATTCATACAAATTCGCCACCTTCTAAAATAGTTTAGTTTTCATATACCTTTGCTTTTGTCAGGTGTCTTGAGAGAGACACAGAAATGGGAAAAGAAAAGCACACCAGAACACAACATCTGACACAATATAGCCTACTGTAGACTACCAGAAGCCTATTATAGCCTAAGTATTAATATTTTAGACCTAGCGGGATGGGTTTCGCGGGATATTGCGATCATCCGTCACTCTCTCATGTCTCGTCATATAGGCTATATAAGTTGCTCCGGCTACTTTGTAGTATGGTGTGGAAGTAGGCTATATAGTTATCACAGGGTGAGAAATGTTGGCATGGAGCAGCTAAAGCTAAAAACGACAGCACTCATAATAAAACGAGAATCAACCCTGGCTTGTCTTTTTGGAGATTACAAGAACTAAGAGATTTGAAATGTTGTAAAAGATGTTTACAACATTTGTAATCTCCAACATCACAACATCGCCATCTCCAGCGACGTGGAGATGGCGTTTTTATTAGTCAATAAGTGAGTGAGGTATTTTATTGAACAGATAAATGGCCATATGTAGATCTCTAACAGTTCTTTCTAAATCATTATCTAATGTGAAGGGGCATTTGTTGTAGCGCTCTCCTGCTGAAGTTTATTTTCAAGGAAATACCGTGTCTATTAGGCTAATAACATCTTCAGCTAGTCAGCTTGAGATCCTTTCCATCTAAAGTGGTTATCTCTTAGTAGTGAACGTTTTATGAGCAGAAGGATAACCATATTTATCCGCACAGTCACGCAGAGCCGAAGCACAAACAAAAAGATGTTCTTTTGCAAAATGCATGCAGTTATGTTTTTTAACCGCTAGAGGGCCAAAAGTTACATTATGTACATTTAAATAGTGATTTCTGACTGTAGAAAGCAGAAGAAAAAAAAATCTAATATGGGGTGGTAGTGGCGCAGTGGATAAGACACATGCCTTTGGTGTGAGAGACCCGGGTTCGAATCCACTGTGAGACACCAATGTGTCCCTGAGCAAGACACTTAACCCCTAGTTGCTCCAGAGGCGTGCGACCTCTGACATATATAGCAATTGTAAGTCGCTTTGTATAAAAGCGTCAGCTAAATGAATAAATGTAAATGTAAATGTAATATATAAACGTTTTTAACTGGTTTTATTAGTATTATTTTCCACTTTACTTATTTAATTTTTCCACTGTTTTCCTCTGGTCTTTTCCATGGACACGCTTCTCATGTGTGGCCTCAGGAGGTCCCCAGGCTCCAGATAAGCCATCAAATTAATGATTTTAAAAGTTTTATCAGTTCAAGTATTTTGAGCATGAATCTCTGAAGTAATGACATCATATGCAAATGTCATCATAATGGGGCCATTGCATTATGAGTGTCAGATGATGGCAACAAACTAACACCTCTAAATAAAATCTTAAACCTCTAAAATGATGCTAATGGAGAAGAATGTTTACTTTTCCAATCTTACAGCCTCTAAAAGTCCCTTGAGTTGTTCATTTTGGGTCTGTTTAGCAGATTTGGTGATATGCTTGTTACATTCAGTTTAAGTGAACAACATTTCCTTCTTTTTAAAGCCAAATGTCTCAAACTTTAAACATTTGTGCTATGTATTACTCATCCATGTTTCCAACAGCACTGTGATCAGGGATGTAAATCTAATGGAGGATATTAGTAATCAAGTTACTTGAGTATCCCTGGGAATATCATCTTTCAGGATAGATTATTTCCACATATTTTGCTATATGATACAAGAGAATAGTTACATTTGAATTTTTTGGACTGCACACTAATCTTGATATAGTTATGTCAAATTCCAGAAATGCACCTAACATGAATTTGGTGGAAGATGTCCTGCCAACAAGGCGGTTGAGATTCATAAAGATCGAACAGATGAAGCTACTTTTACTGATGCCAATCAAGCAATGTGGACAGGAACTGGAAGTGATTATTTGTCCGCATAATGAATTATGGTATCCATACTGAATAAAAGCAGTGTCCCAAAAAAGTATTTTGATCCTACATCACACACTCAGCATACACTACCTTTAAAAGTCTGGAGTCAGTAAGATTATTTAATGTTTTTGAAAGAAGCCTCTTTAAAAAAAAAAAAAAAATACAGTAAAATTTAAAATAACTGTTTTCTATACAAATATTTATTAAAATGTAATTTATTCCTGTAAAGTTTAATTTTCAACAGCATTACTCAAATCTTCATGATCCTTCTGAAATCATTCTGATATGCTGATTTGGTGCTCAAATAAACATTTCTTATTTTAGACTTCCAAGTTTTCACAAACAGTTAAGAGATGATCCCTGTAGTTGTTATCAACTGAAGCCAGTAAAGAGGCATTGAAGGCAGATTCATTGAGTGAGAGAGAGACAGCGCTGGTGTATTTGGATGGATGGGGGTAGCGCAGTGATGACTTTAGCAGACATACACAGATGGAATAAGCACTGGGGGAGGAGACCAAAAAAACAGCACACTTTACACTGCAAAAGGGCTAAAAACAAGTCTGCCCTGTGTGTGTGTGTGTGTGTGTGTGTGTGTGTGTAACAGTTCAGCTGACCTCATAAATGTCTGAATGTGGCATAAACACTTTGCTTGTTCTGAGACTTTAGCATGTGAAACGTGGCCTTTAAAACAATTTCTCTCAGTTGATTCTTCTGACTGCTGTTTTTTTATTATACTGTCAGCTTTGTGTCGTTTTAGCTTGGTGACATTTTAAAAAAATATATTATTAATGATTGTGCTTTAGAGAAATAATTTGAAAGTAACTGTGCCTCAAAGGCAAGCGAAAAGAACTGTCTAATGCAGTTTGATATGGAACGACATTATGTGGGTATTCAGTATGTGTAGCATTTTATGATTTATGATTGGACACTGACAAAAACATCGTTAAACCACTAAAGAAAACATGACTGGATTTTGATTCAGTGCACCTCAATTGAGTGTATCATTATAGGATAAGAACACCTGGGGTTCATCCAAAGCACGATTTAGCATGATCTGCTGCCCCCTGCTGTTAAATTTAAAAATATATAGTCTATTTCAAAACACAGCCACATCGAGGCGCTAAAGCTGTTTGGGATTTTTTGTGCAGACTAGACAACTTTTATTAGTATTGCTATGTTTTTTCACTTTCTTCCTCACAAGCTCACCTCAAGCTCGGTGAAAACGGGGAAAAAAGCACGAGATGTTCTCTCGTGACACCAAAGGTATATATATATACACTACCGTTCAAAAGTTTGCGGTCAGTAAGATTTTTTAATGTTTTTAAAAGAAGTATCTTCTGCTCACCAAGGCTGCATTTATTTGATAAAAAAAAACAATAAAAAAACAGTAATATTGTGAAATATTGTGACAATTTAAAATGACTGTTTTCTATTTTAATATATTTTAAACTGTAATTTATTCCTGTGATCAAAGCTGAATTTTCAGCATCATTACTCCAGTCTTCAGTGTCACATGATCCTTCAGATATCATTCTAATATGATGATTTGATGCTCAAGAAACATTCATTATTATTATCAATGTTGAAAACAGTTGTGTAAATTTTTTCAAAATTCTTTGATGAATAGAAAGTTCAAAAGAACAGCATTTATTTAAAATAGAATATTTTCTAACATTATAAATGTATTTACTGTAACTTTTGATCAGTTTAACTCATCCTTGATGAATAAAAGCATTGATTTATTTTATTTCTTTCCCCCAAAAATAAAATTACAATTCCCCAAACCCCAAACTTTTGAACGGTAGTGTTTAATGTTACAAAAGCTTTAGATTTCAGATAAATGCTGTACTTTTGAACTTTCTATTCATCATAGCATCATGAAATAAAAATGTAAATAACTGTTTTCAACATTGATAATAATCATAAATGTTTCTTGAGCATCAAATCATCATATTAGAATGATTTCTGAAGGATCATGTGACACTGAAGACTGGAGTAATGATGCTGAAAATTCAGCTTTCACAGGAATAAATTACAGTTTAAAATATATTAAAACAGAAAACAGTCATTTTAAATTGTCATAATATTTCACAATATTACTTTTTTTTTCTTTTTTCTTTTTTTTTTATCAAATAAATGCAGCCTTGGTGAGCAGAAGATACTTCTTTTAAAAACATTTAAAAAATCTTACTAACCCCAAGCTTTTGAACGGTAGTGTATATATATATACACACATGTGTGTGTGTGTGTGTGTGTGTGTGTGTGTGTGTGTGTGTGACACCAACCTGTGTAACCTGACACCAAAGCTATATATATATATATATATATATATATATATATATATATATATATATAAACTACAGGATATAATAGGTATTGGAACTGTACTTTCAACAGAGATAAACAGAACAAAAATGAAAATATCCTTCCCTCCCATAATGAACAAGCATAATTGAGAACACATACAGGTCTACGTAAGATTCTGCCAACTTCATTTTAAAAATGGATTGTTTTTGGAAAATGTTCCATATTGTTATGGAGACTTAATCATATTTTCATTACCAAATAACTGTTTAAAAATCTTCTTTTCCTCTACCATATCTTCCATGAACGACTTAGGCCAAACCAGCTGTGTTTCATTCTTTTATTTATCTCTAAGTCTGTTATTTACTGTACCATGGAGAGCAATGATAATAATATGGAAAAGCATGATGGTTGTGTCTATGTTTGTGCCCATTTTAGGTTAGTATAGTATAATTACTCTCTCAATCTACCATCAAAACCTCCATTGTTTTCATTTATAAGCGTGTATGCCATACAGAAATCACTTTGGCAGAAATGTTTCTCCTGAAAACAGATAATGAAGTTATATTAAATGTTTTAACTGCACAAATTAAAGTACGCACCCTGCAGCTATTTATATGAACAGGATGTTTGACATGGAAAGGAAAATAAGTATGAACAGGCTGACATGTTTACTGAGAATCAAAAACAGTCTTTCTGTCCCGTCTCTTGTTTCCTTTCCTTTGTCAGCTGTGGTTATATTTTCTTTCTCTTTTGTAGTTACTCTTGAATTCCACTTCCAACTTTGACTCAAAGAAAATAAAAGGACCCTCGTCATCCCATAGCCCTCCTCCACTCATCTCCAAACAAGAAAAGAAACAAATACAGTTCCTGGGAATGGATTCAAACACCCAACGTTTTTTGAGAGAGGGCCTTCATGTTGTACCGCCGTGACCACTTCATGTTGGGGCCGTGACCGTGACCCAAGCATCAACCGGCCCCATTCATTTTCAACTGTGTGAAAGAATGGGGGAAAGAAAAAGAGCACTCTCTCTTTCTCCAAACATGCTGCCCCCCTTCCAGTGTCGCTTCGTATTGGGTAACGGACACTTTGATCAAAGACTAATTACTGTTTCCTGCCTGCCACTCTATTGTCCATTGAGTGTAGAGGACACATCAGCATGCTGTTGTCTTTAGAACAATGGAGAAACCTGCTGTTCAGTTTGATTGACAATGAGGCCTACTGTACACTCGCACAAACATCGTCACTCATAAGTTATTGGTGATGCTTTCTATGACAGGCATCACTACTGCAAAAAAGGCTAAATGAATTTTCCCAGACTTCCCCAGAAAAAAAGTATGCTTAACTGTTTTGAATGAGCACTTGAGCATCTTTTTTTCTTTTTTAAAACTGTGCTTGTAAACAATATATTATTATTGAAATAAAATGTCATGTAGAGCAGAGGTTACACTTTCATGACTGTTTCTTAACACTTAAGTACACTTTTAAAAAGTGCACTTTGTAATGTTAAATGAAAAGTTTTACTGTACAAAGTACAAAGATTTAAAGTACATGTTAAATCATTATTTTAATCATATTTTGTTGTGCTTTAAAGAAGTACACTTATTTTAAGTGTACATTGCACATTGCATTCGGACCGAACATTTTTTGGTCCTGTGACTTCCATAGTAGATACATGTTTTATTATTTAGACCACTTCTATTATTGATTGCTATCTATCAGAATGTGAAGATTTCTCTTAAAAATAAAAAAAAAGTAAAAAAATCCTTGTTTTCATATATTATATCTAGAATATAAGTGTATTATGTCTACCTGTAAGATTTTTCGATTGTATTCAGTTTCTTTTTAAAATAAGTGAAAAAAAATATGTAAATGTATTGAGAAAATTCACTTAGTTTCTTCAATGTGTTAAAGATACATTCTCAATATCTTATGCAGGCTAACTGTATCATGTTTCAAGGATTTCTATATAATTTAACTAGAAAATTAGACAATAATACTTGTTAAGAATATGATTAGGGGTAATTTGTTTTAAATACTTGTGCCATGGACAATGATAGATGACTCAAAACGTGTATGTGAGAGTGCAGGAGAGGTGTTATTTTTCTTTTCTAAGTGATAAAACTGACGATTTGATGGAAACAGATGATAAAATGGGCAAAAATAAATAGATCATACATTAAAGTAAAAATCTGAGTCATATCCAGGAATATAGCTGGAGGTGGGCTCTTTTGACATGGAATCGCTCAGCAATGCTCTTGACACCACACACAACACCCTAGAATCGCAAAGGACAGCTTGCATTTTTTTTTTTTTTTTATTATTTAGTGTGAAACATGCTCTTGAATGCAGCATGCTCAAACTGCATTCACACGCATTAGCGGTTGATTCCCAGCAGGCGTAACTAAAGTCTACAGGAGACAGCTGAAACATGGCCATCCCATATACGCCAGATTTTGCAACCTCATTTCTGCTTCTCATGGAAATCCAACTCTCCAGAATGTCCCATTTATAAACATACATGTTGTTGATTTCCCAGCCAAGCCCAAAAAACACAAGCACTGCTGTCAGCTTCCTTTAGCACAAATAATTCCATTGACAGACGTCTCAGCGGTTCAGAATCACCCATAAGTACAAAACGAGACCCTGAAAGATTGGGGAAAATATGTTTCTGGGTTGATGAAGCACTGTACTGTGGTAAACCTGTTCTCATATGCAACCGTTTTCACATCTGCCCCGCAGCTGCTGCGCTGGCCAGGGGTGCGAGAGAGATGAAGAGCAGCAGGGAGAAGAAATAGAGTGGAAAATGGGCTGAGTGGGTAACGTATAATACAGCAGAATATAAATGAGTTCTGTACCGCTGAGCTACTTAATAAGAACATAATGACCAACCGTATGGGTGTGGGACAATATTTGTCTTTGTAACAAGTAAGAGCCAACTACTGTAAACATAAAAGGTCAAAGTACATACTAATGTATTTACAAAGCTTATAATATAAATACCTTTAAATAACAACAATGACCTGACCCATATACTGAGGTTTCAATGTCAAATCCAATCCATGGAGAATTTCAGGGCAAAATGCGTTATGAACAATGAATCCTTTATAATGTAAATGCAGCCTGGCAGTTATGAACATGCTCCGATGCAATGACAATGTAGACAAGTGTGCCCCTTTATGTCCCTATTGTTTCCTGTGTCCTCTTCAACTCCATCAATGAAATGGTGAAAAGACCAAAGAAGGTGGAAGTCAATGTAAAATTTTAGCCTGCAGTTCTCATTGTGTCCAGCAGGTGACATATGAGTTCCATGATCTTTGACACACATCTGAGATTAGCCTCCCAACAACCAGCTTGTAAAGAGTTAACTTTCAACACTGTTGTAAAGCTAACCACAACTCAACAACAAACTCAATGACTTGACAGTGATACACTACCTTGCTGTGAATCAAACCCAGGCACATAACCATGCTCACTCACTGCTCCAGGATTAGCCGTTCCATTAGCAAAGGGCAAAATTAGCATCTGTAGAGTTTCATGGTCGATTTATACAGTGAAATATAGGCTCAAGTATATGCTGTATCATACAAATAATGTGGCAGGGCAGTGTGGCTCAGTCTTGGTGATCTACGTTAGGGCGCATGTCTCACATGTATGTATTCGCGCAATAAGCAGCACTGCAGTGAGAATATGAAATGCTTGCATACAGGGATTTTACTTGCTGCAGAGCAATCTGAACATGTGTGGATCTGAATGGTTATAATTGACAGACAGAGACAAATTGGAATGCTGCTCAGTAGGATAACGAACTGAACGTCGTTGCTATGTGACACTGTGTGAAGAGTCAGGTCGATACACATCTTTGTCAGAATGAGGATGTGTGACAGAAAATAATAAACATATTTAAGGTTATACCTGTTAGTGATTTTCCATAAAAAAGAAGTAGATAAAGCAGAGGCATTGAAAAGTTAAATAAGTCTTCTGTATTTTAAACCACTTTGTTTAGGAATACATTGGGGAAGCCAGCAAAGCATTATAATCTTAAAGTTATAAGCACTTATTACATCATATATAGAAAGTGTGTTTATGTCTCAGTTTTATAGGCTACCAGGTTTCCTAAAGATAGCACCTTGTGGGAGCATGCTGAAGGAGAACAATAAAGGTCTTAAAACAGAGCCTTGTGGCTCTCCATAATTTTATCTGCATCAGATTAGAGAGTTTCAATTTTACACTCACAAGGTGTGCATATATATATTAATATATATATAGTACATTATTATTATTAATTTAGTATATTTAAAAAATTAATTTGTTTCATAATAAGCCAGAAATGTGAGTAGGCCTATTCTCTAAACGACAAAGGAAGTACTGAACAGAAAATTGCTAAACAAAGCTTAAAGACAAAATAAGGTTCAGTAATGAACCTGATTGATACGTACATCCTGAAGTGATAATATTACTGATATTGTGGAACTGTGAAGGTGAAACTGAAGTGATGAGATAAAAAATATCAGTCTAAATAACATTTGTGTGTGCAGGTACTCTTGCGTGTGGGGAAAAAAATATTTGCGGTCTATTGACCTATATGTTATCACAGAAACATTTATTGTGTTTTAATACTTTACATATTTTCAATCTGACTTTCTTTCTTTATAAAATGACTCATAAATGGGAACTCTGTATTTTACTGGGCTTTGTCGAAGCCCATGGGGTGACACAGCAAGACAAAAACAAACAGCAAGTAGATGACATGGAGACATAGACTTCATACACCAGATTCGCTCCCTGACACTAACCACATCACTCACAGTGATGAAGGAAATGAGGCTTCAAGAAATAGAGTAAGATGAAAAATGAGATTCTGCTGCTCACCACTGCGTGTGGCTTGTGTATTTGTGTGCGTTAGACTATACATGTGTGTATTTGAGACTGCCATCATGTGTGTCAACAAGCCAATTCCTGTCCATACATATGCATGTGTGTATGCAGAGTGTGTATTTGTTGACATATGTGTACGTGTGCCATGAGTATGTGTGTGCTCCATTCATAGAGACAAGCAACCCCACCTACTTCTTTCACTGTCTGAATGATAGAGTGAAAAGGCTTTTGGTTGTAATTACAGTAATTAATTTCTTCTGCCTTTCCACCAATGAAAAGTACCCTGACCTCATCCACCTTTCCCAGCGATGTTGGATGTGGTCTGTTCTGTAAGGAGATCCCCCTGTTTATGTTCAAATGGGTGTTACACCAAGTTCTTCTATTCAACCATTGGCCCTTTTATGCGCTTCACTTCCCCTGGGTGTATAGGTGTGCTTGAGTGTTTCTTTGTGCAGAATAACTTCGGTGTGTGCAAGATGCAGTAAGTGTGCAAGTATTGGGACGTACTACCATGTCATAAAATATCATCTTGACCTCAGGTGTTGTTTGTGTTAGCATTAGCATCTAGCTATAGTCATTGCTTTAAATGCATTAATATTTAATTTTACCCATTAACATTCATACATTTAAAAACTGCTGTATCAACTTCTGCCTTGGACTTGAAGTTGAAAAGATAATACTCACAAACTGTTGTGCAAGGTGTTGTGGGTAACATTAGTAGAAAAAGCATACTTGGAGTCACAATCCAGATTGAGTAATAAGAAGTGTCAAACATCCACAATGGTTTCCGACACCCAAATGGCTGTTCCCTCAAATAGTGCCCTATTTAAAGTTGTTTGGCTTTTAGTATGAATATGTTAGCCCTACTGTTATCTATAAGCTAGTGTGCTCCAAAACAATGACAAAATTTGCATTTAGAAGACCAAATCCAACATTGAAAATGAAGATCAGGTTGATGTCATGCAGAATCCAATGCCAGATTGACATTAAAGGGGTGGTTTGGGATTTTTGACATCGGAACTCATTTTTAAGTCAGCCTGGTTGTTATTCATCAGTGGAGACATTTTTTTTTTAAATGATCCAGTCCTTATATTTGGATAGTTAGCCGATGCTAGGCTAGCGCGAGTCAATGGTATATGTTAGCCAGCCATTAAAAACCGTTTTACCCACTCCACAGTGCACCAAACGCAAATCAATTATAACACTAGATTATTGATGTATATGTCCGTTGAGAGAATAATGTTAGAAATCAAACTTACCTTTTCATCACATTGCATTAGTTATAATTTGTTCCCTGTAATCATAAGCCTTGTCTACAGCAGCAGCGGAGTGATATTGATTACCTAGGCAACCGAGTGAGCCGGTACACACATGACGCAAGTGTATTTACCTGCCGCAACTTTGATATCGCTGAGGAATGCTAGCTAACGTTAGCTGGATGTAAGGACTGTAGTGCGCTTCTGGTCTGTGTTTACTTTTTGCCGCATTACTAACCGGAGCAAAGTAAAATTCCGCAGCTGCTGAGAAACTAGTTCCTTTGGGATCATTGAGATGAAAGGTAAGTTTGATTTCTAACATTATTCTCTCAACGGACATATACATCGATAGTCTAGTGTTATAATTGATTTGCGTTTGGTGCACTGTGGAGTGGGTAAAACGGTTTTTAATGGCTGGCTAACATATACCATTGACTCGCGCTAGCCTAGCATCGGCTAACTATCCAAATATTAGGACTGGATAATTTTGAAAAAAAAATGTCTCCACTGATGAATAACAACCAGGCTGACTTAAAAATGAGGTCCGATGTCAAAAATCCCGAACCACCCCTTTAATCTCCAACGTTGGACAGACATTGTATTGTGGTTGAAAATGAAAATCGCGTTGACGTCACAAACCAACATCACTCGGGTTCTGACGTCAAACCGACTTTCTTTTCCAACCAAAATCCAACGTCTGTCCGATGTCGGGTTCTGACGTTAACCCGACTTTATTTTCCAACCAAAATGCAACCCCTGCAACCAAAATCATGCCCTGACTGACATTACTACTTTCTACTCAAGGACCTTGACAGAATTGTTGTGGAGTAAAACGTATGATATTTGTCTTTCAAATGTAGTGAATTTAAAGTAAACATTTCCAGAAAATATAATACTCAAGTAAAGTACAGATACTCAAAAAGTAGTACTCAAGTAAATGTACTTTGTTACTGTCCAGCTCTGCTTACACTGTAGGCACTACAGTACAAGTTATCCTCACACACACACACACACACACACACACACACACGCACGCACGCACACACACACACACACTTGTGTTTTCATGCATTATGGGGACTTTTCATAGACGTAATGATTTTTATACTGTTCAAACTGTATAATCTATCCCTACCCCTAATCTTACCCATCACATAAAAAAATCTACATTGTTACATTTAAAAAAAAACATCACTTAGTATGATTTATAAGCTGTTTTCCTCATGGGGACCAAAAAATGTCCCTACAAGGACAAGGATTTCAGATATTGCCATCTGGGGACATGTTGTCCCCATAATGTAGGGTTTATCAGGCCAAACACACTTGCACACACACACTTGCACACGTCCATTTCTATCCAATCACACATGGTAAAATGGGGGTGGAGGGTCTTTCAATATCATTCGACACCTATTACCCAGAGACAAACACAAGACCTACACACCCCACTGAAACTCACTCACTCATTACCCCCAGCCTAGGCCAGTGACCTTTTTCCACATAAATACAATACAATGATGAATGATGACAGAAGATACACATTTACTACTTTGGGGGGACCCATGTCTATAGGCAGAGGTGTTTAGTCCTTATTGCTCAGCAGAGAGAGTTTGAGAGGATGAATTAGGGCCGCAGGTTGAGAGAGGTGTCTTTGTGGTGAAGCCATAAACAAAAGACCCCCCGAATCCCCGTCATCCCTTTTTCCTCCTGCTTGCCTCCCACGAGCCTTTGCGGCTTCGCTCCCAAACTCACACGTACAGAGAAAGAGCCGTGTAAATCTGGCTCCCAGTGGGAGAGAGAGAGGCTGGAGAAAATAAATCTGGCACAGTTCACAGTAAGTTCAGCCAAGTCATGGCTCTGAGTTCTCTCTCTCCATCTCCCTCTCTCTCTCTCTCTCTCTCTCTCCAATCTTTGTTATCTTTCTGTCATCAGTTTACCCCCATGCTGGTGAATCTGCTTTCATTAAAGTGTTTATCTTCTGTCTGACAATACATCTGTCTGTCATATTTAACTTACCTGCAACTTAACTTCTTGACACAGTTAAGACAATTAGATTGTAAAGAAAACTCACTGCCATGATGCTTGCCCTTGCAAAAACGTGTATTCAACTGTTATAACTTCTTTTAAACTAAAAATAAGAGATAATACTTTAATCTACTTTTTATGTATGTACAGTACTTATAAGAGTAACAAGCTAAAACAAGTAGGCTATAGTTTTATTATAAAAACTTGTAAACTTTACCGAGAGTATACTTCAAAGTATACTTTCATCAGTATACCTTTAAGATAACTTCTAGTTTAGTTCACAGTATAGTTGTAATACAAAAGAAAAACCCGGATGTAAACTAGTGATGTACTCAAAGTCTACTAATGTCACACTTAAAGTACACTTGATTAAAGTATACTTTTTTTAAACTAAAGAATGGGCCAATTTAGACCTAAGAGGTAGTACATTGATTTTAGTATACTTACTACATAAAGTATACTTGAACTTTACTTAGGTTTACATAAACTTGAAATACTTCTTTTTGTAAGGTAGTATTGTGGGGGTTGTGCAGTGTTTTACCCCCTTACTGGCCCTGGTGTCCATGCTATTCTATTCCTTCCTTAGATATAGACAATGAAAGTTTACAAAATTGTAAATTCACTTCAAAATGTAATAGTACACTTCTAATCAAAACACAGAATTCAAGGTATCATTCGTGTCTGTAGCACAAACAGTGCTGGATGAGTTACATGCCAAAGTTTATATAAGTTATGTAAGTTTGGGCCTTAGCAACTACCACTAATGATGGTCTTTGTGAACTATGCTTAATACAAGACTACCTAAATAGTACTGATGCACAAGTATATAGTTTCATAACAAACTCTATGTCAGCTATGTGGACTAAAATAAATGAATGGTGCAAATATGGCAGCTAACAGTAGTGAGCTGTAGAGTTGTTTGTTGGGAATGAGAGAGGCAGACATTCTGTGGATTGAGGAGTTCCAGACGGTTAATGAAGACGGATGCGAAGACATGGATTGCTGGAACACTGAGATCTCCAACTCTGACCTCTGATGGGGAGAGAGAAAGAAAAAAACAACAGCTTGACAAACTCTAAACATCAACAGTTTGAATTTGAGACGCTTTTTATCCATTGTTGAGTCTTTACTGCCCGGTTTCATTCGCATTTGTTTGGAGAAGTCTAAAATCTGTTACCTTCTTAACTAGTGTATAGGTGTTCATGTACTGTAGGCGTTTTCATTCAACATGATGAACTAGTACAGTAATCTCAGTATTCCGTATTTGAGTTCAATGCGTTTACGCTCTATTTGAGATGTATATCTGGTTTAGATGGAGATCAGTGCAGATCTATGGCCCATTGTTGTTATGACCCTCCCTCCCCTAATCCTTCTTTCTAATAAAACATGAGCCAAGCACCTAAGGGAGTGGCTGCGGTGTTAAATTACCTGCAGTCTGTAATTACACACACACACACGACTCTTTCAAACACACATGCACACACTGATCATGTATAGTTGAGGTAAGCTGCCGGCACAGACGTTTGCACAGGGCATCAAATATTTGTTCACATCAGCTATAATTTCTTGTGGAGGGAATTCATTGGAAATGCTCACAAAAGCATGTGAGCGGCCTAATCTAGTATATGGGTTGCTTGGCCAGTTCCCTGACCGGGCAGATTTGTTAATCAGCTTACTTATCAATGGCCCTGATGACAGAAGACTAAACCTGAAGACTTATTTAAAGAGGGTAAAGAGGACACAGCTTTCTTTAATTGTAGTGTCCCAGCAAATAACCCTAAGGTGAGGGGTCAGAGGTGATGACCCCTGCTGGAGAGGAGCTGGGGGTTGAGTCTCTGCAGTGCTCATGGCTGAACCAGCTGTAATAATAGATGACAGGCCAGCTCGCTGAAACAAGGCCGGAGTTAAGATCCAGATCTCTGCGAGGGATCGTAGAAAGCTTTCTTCTCTCACATGGATACATATGGCCTCAAGGCCTTAGGTCAGGGGAGAGAACTCACTCAAACACACACACACACACACACTTATATTGTTCCCTTACTGAAACCAATGTGTTCTCTGGAGGTACAAGTTTGAGAAAAATAAGTTTTTCTGTTTTTATGCTTAGCAAAAGTGGCTAAGGATGTCACCATAGGTTATCATTGAGCAATTTAACTTCTCCCTGAAATCATAAGGTAAGTCACACATGAACATGCCCACAAAACTGCATAAACATACAAATGACAAAATAGCAGGTGATGTGTACGAATTCTTAGTATTCATAAAACAGTAGGTGAAAAGTACCTGAATGACTTACTACTTCCACCGAGATTCTGAAGTGCAGAACCGATCAACACTTTACTATCCTATGAGGCCATGGGAGAGGAGTTGTGAACGGCAGTGAAGTGACACAACTGAAACCTTAAGACACATGACAATCACAACATGGGGGATGTTTACGTCGGATTTCATTCATACAACACTCATTCATGAACATTATTTTTGAACAGTCGAGAAGTTAGTTCTAATTCAAATGTATCCCTTCTCAGACAGTAGCCTATGGATTTTCAGACAATCTTTTGTTGGTGGTGTTTGCTGGCAAGCTTCATTTGAAAAAACCTTAATCGTAAGTGTTCAACTTGACCGCACTTTTTGTGTTGCCGTCAAGTTGAACGGTCAAATAATCTCCAATTGTTTTCATTTGATAGAGGGCTGGTAAAACTCACAAGACAGCACATAAACATATAATACAAGCACAGATGATCTTTTGGAAAGTCTGGTGGGGGGTCTTGTGATCCAGTAATGAGTAGCACACATTAAAGAGCTGTTCCTCTTGGGAATGCAATCTGCATCAATGAGACAGTTATTAACTTTGACTGCATCCCATGTGACCCTCTCCACCTCTGACTGTGCCTAATGAGCCTTGCATGATCATCTTAGACTACAAAGATACCGACCAATCATCCAACGGCACCCTCGATCTACCCACTATATAGCAGTCGCTGACCTAGTGAGTTGCCAAATTCAGAGCCCTTTCAAAATACTAGTTTTAATCTGATCCCTAAAACATATAGGCCCGGTTTCACAGACAGGGCTTAGATTAAGCCAGGATTAGGCCTTAGTTCAATTAAGGCATTTTAGAAGCTTTTATTAATGTGCCTTAAGCCGGGAGCACACTTAACACCTGTAAGACCAATTATGAATGTAATTTGATACTTATGACTGATCATGCCCAAACTTGCTGAGTCATAGACAGTTGCATTTAGTAGGTGTTCACAGTCTGTGTTTAAAATCTGATCCAGTCACTGGAAATAGTCTGTAAGTGTGTTCTGTTTAGTCTTAGAAAGTTTCAGCTAGTCGTTAAGTGTGTCCCCGGCATTAGAAGAAAACATTACTGGTGTGCATCCTGAGACAAAACAATACTGACATATTTTAAGATAGTTTCTTTCAGTTAAAACAGCTCAAACATGCATTTTAGTCTGGAACTAGGCTTAAGCATTGTCTGTGAAACCAGAGGGGATAGTAAAAATGTAAAAATAAATGAATAGCCTACACCAATTATAACATTTATAACAAATAACGATATTTTGAATGTTTTTGAAAGAAGTCTCTTCTGCTCACCAAGGCTACATTTGACAAAATAATCAGTAAAAACAGTAATATTGTGAGATATTAGTAAAAAAAATTATAATTGTATTCTATTTTAATTTATTTAAAAATATAATTTATTTCTATGATGGCAAAGCTGAATTTCCCCCCAGAAATCATTCTAATGAGCTGATTTGGTGCTCAAGAAACAATGTTTGTTATCAATGTTGAAAACAGTTGTGCTACTTAAAGGGTTAGTTCACACAAAAATGAAAATTCTGTCAGTAATTACTCACCCTCATGTTGTTCCAACCCCTTAAGACTTTCGTTCATCTATGGAACACAAATTAAGATATTTTTGATGAAATCTGAGAGCTGGCTCACTCCTTCATTGGCCGCTAGGTAATTGCATCTGCCGGCCCAGAAAAGTTAGTAAAGACATTGTTGAAATAGTCCAAGTGACTACAGTGGCTCAACCTTAAGTTTATCTAGTGACGAGAATACTTTTTGTGTGCTTTTCATTTTTATTTGAGCATGATCAGAAGATAATTTTCTTCAGTGTGGGCCTCTGACGAGAGTTCACGAGAGCGCCACGACGCATGCACGGGAACTGAGAAGATGACGCAGATGGGTCTCGATGTAGTGTTTAAAATTGTTCTAAAGTGTGCATTTCCTGGATGTCCGAATCTTATCACAATCACACTTTCCCATCAAATGATCGTGAGCGTCATCTTCTCAGTTCTTTTAATAGAACAGTATTTATTCAATAGAACTGCATTTATTTGAAATATAAATCTTTTGTAGTACTATAAATGACTTTACTGTAACTTTTGATCAATTTAATACATCCTTGCCGAATAAGTTTTAAAAACTTCCCTCAAACATTTGAATAGTAGTACAGATATCAGCTAATATTTATTTTTCTATATTTATAACTATATTGTATTAAATAGGTTATGTCAGAATTGGATGTGCCACAAAAACACAGCCTACGCCACACATTAAGCCGTAACTTTTTCATGTCATTTTTTAAGTCACATAAAAAGTTCTTCATCTGCCATAAAGCTGGTTTTAGATTGGAAAAGTAATTTAAATTTTGCAACTTATTATTTTATTGAAGTGCAGCAGATTTGACCTTTATCTCTCCTCAAAGTTTGATAACTTTGCTTAGAGTTGCACAACAGAAAGCTTAAAACTGAAGAGGATATGTTGTTTAGTACCATTCCAGCTCAGAGGCACATGTTGAGAAAATTCCTGAGTAATTCCTGAGTCAGCATGCAAGACCATCTTCCTGCGTAACACAAGGAAGTCTGTGTTTATGCACTGTCTCTACATGAAATGGAATGAAAGAGACGGCAGGCAGTGATATTTGAACTAATAGCAATCAGAAAGAAAAGTCAAGGCAAGAAAAAAAAAACATTAAGTCATTAAATAGAAATGTTACTATTCCCTTAATCAATTCAAAGAACTGCTGATCACATACATTTCTGCTCTGCACTCTGGTAAAGTGAGTTCCTGTCTACCATGTGGCCTGATGTTGACTGATTGTTGGCAATCAGCTGACAGGAAACACACACCAGGCCCGGTCGAGCACAGTTAATAGAGAACATACACCAAGAGGACAGCGAGACGGTCGTCACCTTTGACCCCCGGCCTGCATGCTTGCAGAGGTCTTGTAAAGTAAACAAAACTAGATCATATACACATTATTGAACACTACTATCATTAATCAAGACAGTGACTCACACTCTTTAAAAACAATTTAGGAGGTTTAGTTCACAGTTTCATCTGTCATGCGCTCATATATCTAATGCTCCACCGTGTTTTGACCACCGGCATGGAAAGGATGAGACAGACAATAGAGAGTCTGTCTCAGTCCAGCTGTGCGGTTGACCCACAACTTCCTGCTCAAGGATGGTCTTCAGCCAGGCTTCATGAGGGACGAGGAAAGAGACAGGCTCTGTGAGAGAGACTGTTGTGCTGCTCTCTGTCGTCTGTGTCCAATTGAAGCCATGTATAATGTTGAGCCATTCATACTGCACTCTGACAAAGTACATCACATAGGAAAGAAAATCACAAATGAAATCCCAATTTGTCTCTGAGAAAGCAGTGGGATAATATGGAAACCAACTACAAACATTTGCTTAAGTCCCTTTTTCTCTATAGTAATCTCAACAACCAACGCTCAAAAGTTGTCTTAAAATTGCTAGTAGACCAGTTGTATGCTAGTATGTTGTAATCCAGTTTTTATTTTTATTTTATTTTTTGATGCCACCGACCCATAAGAGGTGATCCTCTTGATGGACCTCCTTTCTGAAATATAAAAGGCAGCAGTAGGCCTATATGTTCATGTAAAAAAAAAAAATCCGCTCTATTCTTTTATACCCACAATACTAAAGAGAAACATAAACCCACGCCGTCGGTGTATGAATGAGTGAATGAATGGGTGAATGTGAGGCAATATGTAAAGCGCTTTGGTGGCCATGGGTCAGTTGAAAGCGCTATATAAATGCAGTCCATTTACCATGACCCATGGCTGTCAATATAATACAATAATTGTGATTTTTCTTTTTAAATGAATATTAATACTACTAATAACAATAATTCCCCTTAAAAAAACTTCTTTAAGAACAGATATTTATTTATTTTATTTTATTTATTTATTCATAAGTGCTTTTATACAATGTATTTCATTGGTTTTGTAGTAATTCATTTCAGAACGCTTACACTCTGATGAGCAATCATCTGCACCAATTGCATGACTCACGAGTTCTCAGAAACCCTTTCAAAAACATTCAATACTTGATTTACTGGCATTTCAAACTAAATTTGTCATATTTATATCTCATATAGAATTTAAGAAAAAACACTTGAGACAAAATCCATTGAGTAAAACAGGCCTGAAAACTCTAACTGCGAATCTGTGAAAAAGCAACCCTTCAGCAATTATATTTTCTTCTCAGATGTCTCAGAATGCTTTCATGGGGCGAGTTTTCTTGAGCATCTTTGTTTTAAACTAAAACGCTATGTAAGGGCTTCTTTTTTGTCTTTGTTACCTAATATATCTCTTTTGTCTAGGACACCTGATAATGCGGGTCCATTAGTCGACCGTGTGTTTACCTCAGGTGTGAAGCGGAGCCATGGGGGTTGAGGATGGAACAGCTAACCGTTCCCAACCCTTTGGAAGACGGCGGTTAGACGGATTTTGCCTTAAGAAGGCCTGGGGTGGCGGGCTGAGCTATTGTACCCTGAGTGACGAACAAGGATGTGAAGGGGGAAGAAAAATCCACTTGTTCGCAATTCATTCAGTTGAGCTGCCCCGAGGAGACACGGCCCGAGTGAACATATTTCATCACGCTTATAATGGACAGAACGAGGGGGGGAATAAAGAGTAAGAGAGGGGAAAGAGGTTGTTAATAGAGAGCCGGCCTGAATGAGACAAGCATAGACTAGCAGCCCGAATCTGTAGCTCACTGTGTTTTCTCCATTCTTAAAGGGAAGCGTATTGTTCATTCAGAATTCTCCCACAGTCTTCCACATCTCTCCTCTCCTGTAATGCATCCATTCATCCATTCACAATACCTGCAGCATCAATAAATATTCACCAGCTCCACACTGCAGGGAAGAAAGGAGAAAGAAGCTTAGCTGAAAAGAAAGGACAAAAAAGGAAGAAAGAAGAGAGGAGCAAGGCCAAAAAGGGGAGAAAAAGAAAGAGAAGAAAAGGTTGGGAGTTGGAACTAGACAAGCTTACCAAAAGCCGGGCAAGGTGTTGGCGAAGAGCCAGGCAGGCGAAACAATGCTCCGCTCTGCCGGCCCAGTGTGTGCTCTATACAGACTCACTGAAGCATTGGGATACTGGAGGAGAGAGGGGCAGCTGCGGCTCTGAAATCCCGCCAAAGGAAGGGAGGGAGAGAAAGAAACCAAAGTGAAAGAAGGCCCACTTCGGCTGAAGGCTCAGTTCTGGCACCCGGCACCAAAGAATCTTGTGTTTACCATCGCTAGATATGGTCCCTCAGAGAATAATAACCTTCCCGTCTATTGCTAATGTAAGATTTATGGGAGTTCCCCTGTCTCAGACAAGAAAAGAGAGGAATTTTATGTAGACTTCATGTCATTACATCAATTTATTCTAGTCCTAATCAGATTGAATAGAGGAGATAGACACAAAGGATTTCTCAATACATTACACTGCTCAGATGTTGCTCTTCTAAAGCTCCTTGAGCACAGATCTTCATTCCATCTCGTTTCATGTCAGCCTGGACCCTGATTGGCCTATTATGATGTGATCCAATGTGTTTCCGATTTAAAAATGCAGCTTTGGTGAGCATAAAGAGACAAAAAAAAAAAAAAAAATATCTTACTAACCCCAAAACCACTTCCAAAATCATGCATTTTACAGTATTTTAGCCTTTTGACTGTATACACAAATGAGTGATTACTGTAGACATACAGTAAAATAATAAAACTATAGATCAATGTGGAGAGCGTAGATCAGATCATTTGGTCTTGGAAGAAAATCTGTGACTTTTGATCACATTTGGGCAAATCAGAACACTGCTTGAGACGTTGTTGAGATCTCTTCTGAAACCTGACACGTGAGATTAGGGGCTTTTCCAAGGAAAACAACAGCAGGAGAACTCCATTGGATCTCTATGACTTTCTATGGAGAAACATCTGAGAAAGGCAACATGAGCATTCACATTCTTCCATTAAATGACATCACTTCTAACTAAAGTATCTCTCATTTCCTCTTTTTCGTTTCTTTTTCATACCTTAACTGTGCTGTTCCTTTGCCCCTTCTCATTTATGGTGTTCTGTGGCTCATTGAGAAGGTGAAGGTCAAGGCGAAAAGAAAGAGAGCTTTTGGGGGGAGGAAGGGTTGAATGTGCGCTTGGCCCCATTAGGATCAAAGCTTCGCTCCCATTGTACATCAAGTCCAATAGTGGCTATTGAACAAAGCAGAGAAAAAAAGGGCTTGACCCCTGCTGGCTAACTGACAGCTCCGTCTGTGTGTGAATGTGTGTTCAGGGAAATTGCGGGGACCTTCATTAAATTGCATTACTCATTGCATTACACAATATTTGTGTCTTTTCGAAGTAACTTTATGCTTCACAGAGCTGGGATTGAGGTGTCACATGAAAGGTTGGGTTGTTTCAGGATCCTCAGAGGAATGAAGAAACGCTACTCTTATATCACTTCTATCTTCTTCTCGCACCCCCTCTTTCCTCAGGTGTGTTGAAAACATTGCATATGAGTCAGAGTTTTGCGAGTGACATTCAATAGCTTCCTTTATACGCAGGCCCGCAGCCATACACACACTCACCTGAGCCGCACTGACAGACAGCTGCTTCGAGTTTACTGAGAAGAGCTACTGAGAACCACGGAAAGTGGGTGTGCTGATGTGCTCTGACATTTATAATGAGAATGAGCTGTACATGCGTGTGCATTGTATGAGTGGAAAAACATAATCGGGTTGTGGTTTCTGATTATTAGCAATGTTTGCCAAGGTAAGCATCACTATTAGAATTGTTCATAGTGAGGGTTTGGGTTTTGAAGCCTGTTGTATTAAACTTATACCTTAAATCATGCAATGGTAACACTTTATTTTACAGTGTCCTTGTTATATATGTTACATGTACTTACCATAGTAATAACAGTAAATTATGCATAATTACATGCAACTAATCCTCAACCAAATCCTAATCCTACCCTAACTCTATAATAAGTATATGTAGTTAATTAATATTACTCAGTACTTACATGTATAATTACAATGTAACAATGACACATTAAAATAAAGTGTAACCCATGCAATTTGTTGAGAAGAGATGTTTTATTACTTTCTGAGCTGATCTGACTCATGATTTTGGCCTGGCAGACAATAAACCGGATGAAAAAATAGCAAAAGATGTACAGTAAAGGAGCCAAATAGGGACCATAATAACAGAGACAATGCCCTGGCAAACACTCAGAAGACCTGAGCATCTGAATAAAATCCCATAATACATTAGAAAATATAAAAATGTAGTGTACTTCATAAGTAATTATAGATCATCAAATGGATCTGGATATAATATTCAAATAGATCATATATGAATGAAATAAGTCTCTTATATTCTCACCAAGGCTGCATGTAAAAATACAGGAAAAACAGTAATATTGTGAAATATTATTACAATATAAAATAACTGTTTTCTATTTGAATATCTTTTAAAATGTAATTTATTCCTGTGATGCAAAGCTGAATTTTTTTAGTTTCTGCTCTGAAAGCCGCAAGATCACTCTGAACGCTGTGAGTGCATGTTAGAAATCAGAAATGGTGAGAGAACATTGTGCTTGGTACGTTTTTTCCTATTCAAGCCAAACTTGGGTCTTCAGCCAACAAAGTTTAAATCTCTTATGGCTAGTGCGCTTCCCATAATGTTTATGCATTAGGTTAGTAGGTGGTCTTTTGTGGCTATTCGAACACATTCGACCACATGAGTGTCTACACTACGTAAGCAATCTGCCGTTTTCGACTACCTCTGGAAGTGGTCGGAAGTGGACAAGCTTTTCATCCTTGTTGAATAACAGTAAAAGAAATTCTCACTGACCTCAAACCATTGAACGGTAATGTATATATATATAATATATCATATTTGCCCTTTTTTATTGAATTTGATTGTAGAATGCAGGAAAGAAGGAAGCAGTACTCTTTTTTTAAGCTTCTCTTTTCTGTTCTCTTTCTTTCTCTTTTCCTTTCTGTCTATTTCTTACTCAATGTCTTTTCTCTCTCATAACCCAAGAGGTCTTGTATGGAGGTGGAGGTTGTTTCATGGCTGGTGAGGAAGCTATTAGCCCCTTGTGCTGCTCTCTCTCTCTCCCTCCTTCGTTAATCTGCTGTGACAGCTTCACTGTTTACTAAATCCACACTCAGTGAATCACAGGATGGAGGCCTAGCACCGCTCGGCTCCATTAACCCCTGACCCTGAGCGCCATGGCAGCAGAGACAGGCCTTAGGGAGGAAACGACACCTGTCCTGTCCTCATGGGGTCACTCCATTTAAATCACCAAATTTATGAACTTTAAAGGCTGTAATTGTATCACTAAATCTCAAACAGAAATCTTCGTAAGTGACAGAATGTAGACCCCTACTGAAGAGTATGGTGAAGATCGAAAGATTGAAACAGAATGTTAAACTAATAAAAAATAATAGTAGTAATATATTGTGAATAATTCGGCAAAATAAGCTATGGAAGCTTGTTTCCACCAAAAGTTTCAATTCTGATTTTTTATTTCACAATTCTGACTTTTTCCCAAAATTGTGAGTTTATGTCACAATTCAGATTTTTTTTCTTAGAATTGCGAGTTTATATTTCAATTCTGAGAAATACAGTCAGATTTGCGAGATATGAACTCATAATTATGTAAATAATTGTGGCTTTTTACCTCACAATTCTGACTTTTAACTCGCACTGACTTTTAACTGACTTTTAATTTAATCAATTCTGACTTTAAAAGATATAAACTTGCAATTGCAAGTTAGAAAGTCCGAACTGTCAGATATAAACTAGCAATTGTGAGAAAGAAGTCAGAAATTGTGTATTTCAAATGTAAAAACATTTAAAAGAATAACTTTTTAATTTGTTATTCCATGCAGAAAGCTTCCATAATAAGCCTCTTCTAAGAAACTTGTATTAAAACATTCCTTACACAAATGTTTCACACTCACAAAACTTTGCTTCATCTTACTGTCAAAGGGTATCAAAACTCCACTTTTTGAGACACCAAAAACTAAAGTCCCAAGACTTTCCTCATCCGCCATGACCTCACCAGCATCCCCAGCTAAATGAACCCACAGTTCACCGAGAGGTCCTATCCCAACGCCACGCTGTCCGATTCACAGTCGACACTTTAAACTGTTATCACACGTGCTCCATCACACATCTACACTTCTCTTCAGCTATCACTCTCATGTCAGCACACACCCTGGAGCGCCATCCTGCTCAGTCCTGCCTTAGTGTCTGTTTCTCCCTCCCCCACATACCAATACACACTGATACTGAGCCCTTCTGCAGGTCGGATCACTGCTTTATCCTCTGTCATGTTCTTATATTGGTCTGTGCTGGTCGTATGCTAATATGCTAATGCTAGGCTAAGATTTCTGATGGTAAAGTTCAAGAGTGTATGTTTAAATGGCTTGAAATTTGTTTTGCTTGTTGTTCATAGATACTGGTTAATGTGCAACTTTAAGCCCAGCAGGATGACGGTGTAATGCAGGATATCGACAGTAGTTGGCAGTGTTTGATGCATTCTTGCAGGGTAAACAACATTCAATCCAAAAGAAACTGAATTATTGGTGTACAGTACAGCAATTGAGAGAGAACACTGTACAGCAAATGAGTGGGGAAAAAACAGCATAAAGAGGAAAAAAAGCATATAAGGGAAAAAAACACAAAAGATGCAAAAGAAAACTGAAACTGCCCATGTTACATTTTCTGTTCATATAAACCTACTCAATGTTCCATAATAAGTTTTTTTTTTTTTTTTGACCCAAAAACACCTCCATTCTCCATGTATGTGATTTGGTATATCTGCACCTCTTTTGTCAGTTTATCTGCTGGGCCTGTTTATATGCAAATATAATGGACTTCACTTTCGTGATTATGTATTCTTGATTATATATCTTCACCCCTTATGTCATCTACTGTTTGAGTTTTGTGGTTGCTCCATTCATGATTGCTTGTTCACATGTGGGTTGCAGTGATCTCTAAACTTTTATATGCCGACGTATAGTTCCAGGTGGAAGAAGTAAAGTTTATGTGGCCTGACAAAGCACCTCCGTAGTTTGGATTGTTATCAATTCTCGAATGCTTCTTGTAGGGTATTTACGCTTCCAATTAAGTTACTAAAGACTCCCTTCAGTATAATATAATATAATATAATATAATATAATATAATATAATATAATATGGATATTCTAAGATATTTTCATATAAGCTCAAACAATTCTCATTAAATACATCCCAAACTTAGATCTATGCACTTGGGTACTACACTACACTGTAAAAAAAAATTGCTGCGATTGTTTATCACAACTTAAAATCCAACATTGTTTCACTTTAAAAAGTATGTGTTCATGTTTGACTTAAAATATTAAGTTTAGTTAACTTTAGTTAAGTTGGATATTTAAGTTATCTCAACAATTTTTAAGTTGTTATAACTAATCGCAGCCATAACTGAAAACTTGTGAGCAATGAATACATTTTAGTGCTCTTGAATGAGCTCTTTTGTAAACTAAAATATTAAACGTAGAAATAGCAGCAAAACAAGATATATTAGATATGGGGCATTCAGGCTAGTATTGTTACAATGGATCTGTATCATCAGACTGGTATGTAAGAAGAGAGAGACACAATCAGTGAGACTACACACACACACACACACACACACACACGCGCGCGCGCGCGCACACAAACGTAAACAATGGCCGAAAGGCAGCGAGCTAGGTCATAGTGAAGTATGACAGATGAGTTTGTGGCGTCTCTATCAGCACCCCTCCCTCTGAGCAACCACTCCCCAGCGTAACCTTTGACCTCTCTGAGCACACACTGTCATCACCACCTCTACTGCAATGTCTAAACAGAGAGGTCAGGAACCCAGTTTCGACACACTCAAGACAGCCATCAAACTCGTGTGTGTGTCAGGGGAGTGACAAGTTGCACATGACAACATCGTCAACAGCCTCTCATATGTGGTCACTTCTGCTTTTCATCAGTATTTCACTTCTCTTGACTGACACAAACAAGGCCTTGTGTATACATTTACATGCACAAACACACACTTCTGCTTAAGCTGAGCACATTACAAAATACAATAATTATTGCTTTGCAAGCTGGATGCATCTGTGAAGTGCTGAAAACTTCCCTGTCCATTTCCTCCTGCAGTGATATTTTAATATACACTTCCTTAAACTGTTTCTGCCTTTTGCGGTGCCCTTTGGCCCAATCATATATGTTTCATCAACTTTATGCACTTTCACGTCTCAAGGGATCATTTTTATCAAAAGATTTTTAACTTTCTTTTTGTGACATGAAGCCAGACCCAGACTTAAACTATTAAAAGTTCCTAAACTATTAAAATCCATCATAAAACTATGATAATCCAAACAACTATAACCCACTCTAAACATACAAAATCTTTTTTTTTAAAAACTTTATTTTTAAGTTTACCCATTTTACTATATATTGTGAATTTTTAAAAAATTATTATTAAAAGATCACTTCCTCAAAGTTGCGGGATCCACTTCATCAAACTTTTGCTTCTATGGGTGTCAGTGAAGATCAGGCTTGAGATGAAATGTGATATGTGAAGAAAACAAAGAACATTTGAGGTAAATATCAAGTGTGAGAATATTTTTATTGTGTCATTTCCAGTTACGCTTCAATTATTCAAAAAGTGTGAAAAAATCATTTTATTGCATGCATTTAGGATACTTAAATGGCTAACTATGAAATTAGCCTTAGCAAGACCAAAGAGTGAGCCATTTTATAGAGCGCAACAGTCAAACTACATAAGTAAAAACTGCATTCATTTTCTTTATAGTAAAATGACACCAATCAGAGTCGAAAAAAGCAACACTCGCCAAAATATCTCTTTAGCTCCGCCCACTCCCATGAAGCACTGTGAATGATGTAATCGAGTCGATCTCCCTACGCTCTCAAATTACTGAAATGTTTGTATATACATATATGCATATTTTGCAATAAACTTGAAATGTATTGTTTTTATACACATAATAAATGTTCGTAGTTAATAGTTATATATTTCTCTGATTATGCTCTTCACAATGCTTCATGGGATTGTAGTTCTTTCCCTCACGAAAACAGTTAAGTTCACAGTCTTGTTTCTTTGTCTTTTTGTCCAATTTTCCAAAACATTTTTGCTTTAAATCAAAGTTTGTAGTGCTGTGATTTACCTTGTAGCTGATTGGCTTGGTTCATGGCTTATATAACTCTTTAACTAAGACTTTTTAAAAATCCTTATGGGAAAACATTTATGGAAAAAATACTTTCGGAACAAGCGCTGCTGTGTTTCACTGTATTCCAAAAACATTGAAAATGTCATTGCCACCACTGTCATTTCCTCCACAGACCAGAGTTGACATGGACATATTCATGACTTAATAATATACTACATGAAGGAATTTTCCTGTGCTGTATATATGTCCACTGTTGAACATTGTTAGTGAACACAAATTAATAATCTGGTAAGAGTGTGAAAAGTGTGTTTTATAATGTCAAAAGTCCAAAAAAGACCATAATTGAAAAAACACCCATTTACTCCCTATGACAATTGAAACGCACCCAGTGTAATTACTTTTCAGTGCACGAACACTGACATGAATCATGTCGATTGAATCATGTGATTTTTTTTTGTGCTTCATTTACTTTAACTGTCGCTATAACTCATTGGAGCTACAGATGAACACAAGATGACTCAACAAAGAGTGCTGTCACTTAAAAATGAAAATGAGATTTGACCCAGATTTGTAACAAAGCCAAATAAAACTGTCACACACTCAACAGATGAAGTCATTATGAGCCTCATGGTACCTTCACAGGGCCTGAACATCCCCTAGATACCTCCATAAATACATGATATCCTCTTAGTCCTGAGCACACATGCACAGCCTCACAATGACAGCCCCTCACTCACTTTCTCTCTCTCTCCCCATGCGCTCCGTGCCCTCTTAAGTCCCTTGCCACAAATCATACACAAATGTTTATGGTTTTTCCACAAATTACACAAATAAAAGGAGCCAGAGAGGAGAAGGGAGGAGGGCGCTGAAGAGAGATGTTTGGACCTGGTACAAACAAGGGCAGCAGGCCAAGAAGCTTTGCTAAAGGTTTGAATTCAACACTCCCTCGAGTAAAACAGCTCAGACAGATGGAATACATTGACTCGAACACTCTATGAGAAGCAGAGAGGAGACGAGAGGAGATTTTGCTAGCTTAGAATTTTCTTCAAAAATGATGGTCAGAGACCTTGCCTTAAAGACATAGTTCACCAAAAAAACTATTTTCTCACCCTCGTGCTGTTAAAAATCTGTGACACAGAAAAATGATAGTGTTTCTCAGTGTTTTTGTCCATACAGTGATATTCAATAGAGTCCAATGGGGTTGTTTTGTTTTGGACCCCATTGACTCTCAAGGACAAAAACATTTGAAACATTTATCAAAATATCTACTAAATGCTTACAGTATGATCAGGATCAGATGGTTAAAAAAAAGACCACAGATAACATTTACTGCCTATTTCAGCTGGTTGTGAAAGTCTTGTGCTAATGATTCATCAGAGCATCCCTCTTCTAAGTGAAAAGCGTCACGTCCGAGCGACTTTCCGCTGCTTCAGCACAAACCTCCTTTATAAAAGATGGAAGTCGTTCTGCTGCCGATTCCAACACTTTCCTAATCAGAGGAAGTTTCACAACAGTGTGCAAACACTCCTCAGCCAAAAATGTGAGGTTAAGAGTCGTTCATCTGAACCTTTAGAGCTATCCTTGTATGCTACATTTCTAGATTGTGTCCTTTTAACAGCATAAGCTCAGTCCTGGATGAAAACCGCGAGACTCTGGTGAAACTTAAACTTAATCCTGAACTTTCCCAAATCTTTGTCTAAAAAATTAGCGTCCGTATATGGATCATTAGGAACAGTTTGAACAACCAACATGGATTTGATTTACAGAGTGCACACACAAAAGGGGAAAAACATCTGTCTTTTCTCAAACAGACAAATTATGCATGTGAACGTAACCCTATAGGTAATACTAAACCAGGGGAAGGACGTTTAGCAGGAGCCAAAAGCTTGGTGAATAATGAAGTGGTGTAAAGTGTACCATTGTGAGGTAAGCTGCTCATTGTTAAGGGAAAGGTGTTGAAGTCTGTAATCGTGGTATTGTGATGCTTCAGTTCGAGAATGTGCCAGGGAAAGCACGGTACAATTATAAGCTATGCAAAAAGAAAAACCATGACATGAAACAGAGTACCAGTGAAAAACAAGCGAACTTTGTTTGCTCAGTCTCAAGACTAATGACAGCTTTAGTCATTAAAAATCCATTCTAGCCGAAGAACATTAATGCAATCATAGTTCTGCCTGAGTGTCACTCTTGAGGAGCGAATCAAAGGTTTTCACGCACGTTCGATTACACCTTCCTCATCCACGATTGCATTCACACCAATTGCGACCACAGGAACAATACCACAAAGTGTTCTCGGTGTGGTTCGTGCGCACTTGAGTTTGGAAAAACCAAAAGCAACCTTAGATGTGCATGCATTTAGTACCCAAGAACAAGACACAAAATCAATAAATTTCATAATGTTCGTATAGCCTCAAATATGCTATCTCCACTAAATTATTTGTCTCCAGGAGAAGATCACTGATGCATGCGCCAAGGCTTGATGTGGAACATCTACAATAAGAGCAATGATATAGAGCAGATTTCATGAGATGGAACAGAAGGTGCTTTTCTGCCCTAAAGCTTCACCTTTTCATACAGGAGGACTTATGGCAGCTATATTGAGAAGATCAAGCACAAGGCTCAAACTCAGAGGAACCCAGTATTGAGCCCTGAGGCCCTGATGTGTATAATCAGGCTGATCTGTTCTTTTCTTGCTTATGAATTGTGCTTGTGGGCAGAGAGCCTGCTAGACTTTCACCTGCTTTCTAAGACTCCACGCAGATGGTTTTCTAGCTGGGATAGAAATATTGAAACTTGTCTCCAGCTCACGAAATCAGCAGTCCAACATCGCTCTACCTCAGTACTAATGGCAAACATCTGTATTTATTATTGATTGCATTTACTCTGGACTAGTTTAAAGTAATAGTTCACCAAAACATTTTAATTCTGTCATCATGGTGTTCCATCCAGACTTTCGTTCATCTTTAAAAAGACAAATGATTATATTTGAATGAAACCTGAGAGATTTCAGTTTCTCCATTGAAAGTTTATTCCACCAAAGCTTTGACGCTTCAAAAGGTTTTTAAAGACTTTGCAACGTTTTATTTGTTATCATTATTTAAATACATGGCATGATCAAAACAATGAACAATACTTCGACAGCATTGATTAATCTTAGCTAATGTTAATCTCAACATTTACCAATACATTTTGACGATCAAATGTTGTATCTGTTATTAGTCAATGTACTGTGAATTACCATGAGTATGAACATGTTTATTAGGCTAAGTAATATTAACAAAGGTTAATAAATGCTGTAAAAATACTCATTGTTAGTTTGCATTACTGTTAACAAATGAGACTTTATTATAAAGTGTTACCACATCGTAAAAGTAATCCATATGAATTGAGCAGTTTAATCCAGAAGGAGTCACTGAATGTTTTGTTTTAATTTTTTTGTCTGTCAAACAAGCACATTTGAACTTCTGTTTATCACATTTGATGTAGGGCTGGGCCATAAAGGTTATCATATTGAGATTGTGATAAAACTTACGTCGATAACAATGATAAGCTCAGGAAATTTTTTACTCGATATGGATTATTCTAACAGCAGAAATAAACGCGACAACAGCCAGTCATGTCTGTCTGAAAGGTGCGGTTTCATCTGATATACACATACATGTGACACTCACATGGCCCTATCATGTACCGCGACGCAAGTGTGTTTTGCTAAAGTTTCAGCCCGACGCAGTTATCATTTTCATGTCCTATGCCATCTTGGACTAAGCTCATTCTAATGTATTATTTGATGAATGCATGCAATGCTGCTTTAAAATATCTCCAAATCAAGGAATTTTAGAACCTCTAAGAATCTTTTGGAACAGACATCACATTAGGAATAAGCCTACAAGACCCAACAATGCATAGTAGAAAACCTTTGACTTTGATTTTTGATTTTAAAATCAATCATGATGCTAAAGTATAAAAGGTCAGTTGGACTTCCAAAGTTAAACGAACTGAAATATTTAGTGTATATAAATGCATACACTTTAAGGTTAACAATAGGACTTTTCACCACATGACCCAGTTCTGACAAAAAGTCTTTAATCCAGCTAAATATTATCTGTACTCCCATTTGAACGATACAAACTTGAATAAATAAAGTTTATCTGCAAGTAAACTGCGCATAAATTGTTCTCATCCTGTTGTAGTTGTTGGAGGACAAAGCATGTAACACATTTCACATGTTGACAAGTTTAGGAAAAGCTGTGTTTTCAGTCAAATAAATGTGCTGGATGAGAGAGAGACAGCTATGCAGACAGACAGCTACTGACAGGCAAGTGAGTGAGTGAGTGAGAGAGAGTAAATGCTACATGTTGTTGCTGGAGAGACACTGCTCTGGAGGCTGCTTTTCCTTACTTGGTAGTGCAGACTTTGTGAGAGAACTCTCTACAGGCCCTCAAACAGCAAAAGATGCACACACACAAAAGCCTTTTACATTTATGCACATCTGTGCTCGAGTGTTGATGTAGACGGGAAGAGTGGATCTTTTTCCTTAATTCCCTCTGCAGCAATGCTGTGTTCATTAGCTCACAGGGCTTTGTAGCCAGAACATACTTGTCACTACAAGTCTGTCACAGATTACACACCAAAAGAGAAAGTCCAGAAAAAGGGAATAGCAACAGATTACCCACTTGGGGGAGGCTGAGGGGCAAACGGGGCTGAAAGGAGCGGAGAGCGCCTCACACATCATGACGCAAGGTATTACAAAAGCCAGATGGCTGCCTTAATGCCAAAAATATGCTCTGTTTTTATTTGTTTGTGCTCTAGAGCTTAAACATTTATAAAAACTCCAGCCAAACACAAGAATTAGCATTTTGCTATGGCAAATATTATAACTTTTAAATGGTTACAGATGTGTACATGGAAGCATATTTCCGGCCTCAAAGTTGAAAAAAATTAAAAAGATAATTGTGAGATAAAGTTTAAAATCAGAAACAAAGTCACAATGTGAGATATAAAGTAACACTCCAAGATTTAAAGTTGCAATTGGGAGAATTAAAGGAATAGTTCAGTTCAAAAATGAAAATTCTGTCATCATTTACTCACCCTCAAGTTGTTTCAAACCTGTATGAATTTCTTTCTTCTGCTGAACACAAAAGAAGACATTTTGAAGAATGTCTGTAATCAAACAGTTGATGTACCCCAATGACTTCCATAGAGACATGACTTATACATGACTTCGCAACTGTAAATTTAAAGGTACATTGTGAGATATAATGTCACACTGTAAGATAAAGTTAAAAGTCACATTGTGGCATATTTAAATATAAAGTCGAAACTGGGAGATAAAAAAATACACAGTTACAAGAAATGTGAGAAAACCAATGCAAAATGTATATTGCAACATTTAAAGTCAGATTGAGCAATTTTGTGGAAAAAGTCACAATGTGAGATATAAAGTCACATTAGGAAATATAAATGACAACCAAAAAAGTCGCAATTTTGAGAATCAGGCTAGCTTTACTAACAGCTTGCACCAGCGCAAACCCTATTTGGCGTAAAAAAACTACTATCAGGATTTTCTAAAGGCACGCAGTGAAAACTGGATACAGTTATTTTTGCGGCTGACTTTATTGCATCTGCATTTTTTAGCAGTTTCCCTTTGAGACAAAAATTTTTGGGGAGGACAGTATTTAAATGAATCACGCAAAGTGATTTACTAAGGCTTGGTAGTCAATTTACTGGTATTTGCACCATTATTTAACATCTAAAAAAAGCATGTCTTAAACCAGACGCAATCTTGGTAGATTGCGTTGGTCATTATGGGAATGATCTGGCTGTGTCTGTGTTCTTTAATGTGCACGTCATCAGTAGATCACACGCAGAACTTTCCACTCCTATCAGCGCTTTTTTGGGGGAATTGCGCTCTCACGTTAATTTGCCCTGTTTAGTAAATCTGGCCCATAGTGTCACAATTACCACATTTTTTTTTTTACTCTAAGGTGGAAACAATCTTTCATATACAGCAAATGAAAAAGCAGATAAAAAATATCCAGACCCTGAGCAAAACATTTAGCTTGTTTTAGAGAAAGTCCTTGATAGTGACAGCTAACAGGTCGCCATACTGTGATGGTGTCAAGTTCTTCGGCCTTCAAAAAGTACTTGACTTTATTATATAGTTAAATGGAATGAAAATGAAGCCCAGAAACTGTCACAAGCTACATTACCCATAGAATTGTCTAGATGTGACAATTAATAAATATTTGATCAAGTCCACTAACATGGTCTAAAGACCTGAAAGGCCGCACGTATTTAAGAAATAGCTAGAGTGTGGAGGAATCGGATCCATCTATGGGGAATAGCCCAAAATAAAATCCTCTGTTCTCCCATATCGGGCCTTACATAAATAAGATATCACTGCAGGCACAAGGCACCATGGGAAATAGCCAATCCAGTCTTGTAAACATCAGCCAGTGACTTCTGGCAGGCTCACACTCTCTCTGGAGGCATGCGAGCGAAGAGGGGAGGAGGGCAGTTCAGGGTTGGAATTCATAAATAAATCACTTTTTTTGGAGAGGATTATGTGTCCACAGACCCTTTCTAACTCTGTCCCCCCACCCCCCACCAAAATAAACAAGGCGAGGCAGAAATAGCTGCTTCCAAGCACCACTACAGGAAATTATTTTAGCTTGTTGGTAATTTGGGCACTTACTTTTCTAGTGTATGAATTACAGTTAACCCTGAAACTTTGAACCCCCCTACCCCCAACATACACACACCTGGCCGGCAGAGCAGGCATGAAAAACATGAAAAAGTTAGCCTGCAGAGCCAGAACAAAAACAAGTTTAAAGTATGAGAAATGATTCCACATTTAACACAGTTACAAAATATAATGCATTATGATGATGAAAACCAATCCGAGGACCTGTATAAATACCAGTCTGTTTCCCAGGACTTGTTTTTGGGTTCTTTAAATCATTAACAAATTCCCAATGGAGGCACTCCGGCTCTATTTAAACCCACTTATCCGGGCGCTTCCCGTAATCACCCTGCTGAACAAACACTGGGAGCAAAAGATTGCTCAGTCTGCCCAACCTTGGCTAGGAAAGGTGATACTGGTGAGGAAGGATGTAGCCAAATATTCAATCCTGGTAGTTAATGTAAAGGTTGGAGAATTTGTCATTTAGAAATGCATAATGATTAATATGAATATCTGATCTACACCCACACTTCTGGATAAAGTTGGACCCATGTTCAGAATTCCATGTCCTATCTGTTTTTTTGTTTGTTTTTTACACCTGTTTGATCAAAATGCTTCATTGATTTAATAAGGAGGGAACACTTTATTTCGATGGCCCACTTTAGTAACTTTGCAACTACATGTCAACTAACTATTAGTAGAGAATTAGTAGACTGTCTGCTTATTATCTGAGAACACTTCTTTATTTTGATGCTCTTCCAACAGACATTCTATTGACTAGAAGTAACTTTACATGTCAACTTATTCTACTAACCCGGACACTATCCTGACAATTTACTAACAGTCTACTAATACTCTAATGAGAGTTATTTGAAATGTAGTTGTAAAGTTAAATATAGTTAGTAGAATGTCTAAAGTGGACCATCAAAGTAAAGTGTAACCATAATGGAACCTAAAAGACAACAAAATGGACTTCACAACCCATTTTTTACGGCAAAATGTTACCAAACGATGCAGTCCCCTGCACGTCACTGACCTCCACATCTTGGCGTGAGCCGTAGCCACGTCATCAGAGAGTTCTGATCACATCACGGCTATCAGACTAAACACACAGCCTCCTGGAATGGAAATAGCAGGCTGATATTTATACAGTATGTCACAATGTTTCAGCTTTCATTGGAACATTAAGATCTCTGCAGCATTGTGCTTGAGCCATATTCCAGTAAACAAGACATTAGCAATGATTTAAGAGGTGTTACTCTTGAAGTGAAGTGAAAAGGATTTTCCTGTGTGGGCACGGAAAGGGTTAAATATGTGCATTACTGTGGGCTGTGCGCGCCTGTGCCTATGTATATGCACCGAGACATGAAACAGTACACAGTGCTTATAAACTCCTCTGCATGTTCCACCGTGAGATAAAACATGTGTGTGAGAGCAATAGAGGCCGATATCTGCACTTTGGAGAGCGACCTCAGAACATCCTGCCCCATTTGTAAGCAAGCACACACAGAAACTAACTCTTACATGCATGAATATGCTGATATTTGTAAGATTTAAAAGAATCAAACCATTGCTTTCATTCATTTACTTTGGGTACCAAAATACTCCGTGGACAATGATGATTATCCTCAGTCATTTAGAAACTATTCAAATAAACCATTCATTTAGAAACCAGTGCTGTGACCTACATTAATTAGAAATATCCAGACAGGTTTTTGGATGATTTTACTTTATTTTTTCAGCTGTGAGGAAATAATAAACATATCAGAAATGCTCCTCAGGGTTTGGGAGGATAAAACTCATGTGGTGTAAATCCTGACAGATAAAACCATTGGATCCAGCATTCAAAACTACATTTCAAGAAGAAATCAAATAATGACTTGCTTGTATTAGAGCGGGAAAAAAAGGAAATCAAAGTACTGCCAATATCCAGAGCATAGCATGTTATTTGTTTAGCTTCGGGCAGTCATTGCTGAGCCTGGCATACTTATCTGAAATGAATACATATGCCCTAGATGATATAGAAATAGGCCTATGTTTTGACACCTCTGTCTAGACTAACATGCTGCTGATGTCATGTTGAATGAGTCATTTCATTTAAAATGAAAAATGTATATATACGGCACTATGTTGTTCTAAAATAAAATGACTGTGGGAGACAGATTTGAAATTGTAAAAAAAAAAAAAAAGTAGTGCATTTATAGTGATAAAAAGTGTACTTAATTGATATGAATGTGCACTTATTAAAAGTAAAAGTATATTTAAAAACTGTACTTGCAGATAATATAATATGAATGAATTACAAGCCACTTAAGAGTACTTAAAGAGGCTACACTTTCATGACTGTTCTTAACACACTTAAGTACACTTACAATGTGCACTTTGTAATAATGTCAAATAAAAAGTTTGGTCACACTTTATATTAGGTGGTTTTAACTATGTACTAAACCATTTTATACAAATTACTTATTATACATACATGCTGATACATTATAATTACATTTAAAGTACTTGCATTTAATTAACATTTGTACTTACTAAGTATATTAAGTATATCATTCCATAGGTTCTATTTTTAAAAGTATGCTCAAGGGAACTTTTCCACAAGGGTATGTATGAAGTAACATTAAATTTAGTGATATTTCTTTTTTTTTGCAATAGGAGGGGAATTTAGATTTGTCACCTCAAATAATACTGATTGAACCATAAACATGATGATTGTGATGAAGGAAATTTGGGGGCTTCTTTTAAGGCCGCTTTCCACTTGGTATTGCAGGGCAGGATGTGATCTCACTTCCTTTCCTGTGACCTCAAGTCCCACACAGAACAAAACAAGATGCACCACATTCCCTTTCTCAGGGCTATGTAGCAGACCACATTTGTTAAAAAATTCAAAAATATTTACATTACAGAGGTAACACTTTCCAATAAGGTTATTTAGTTAACATTAGTTAACTACATTAGCATGAACTAATAATGACCTGCACTTATAAAGAATTTATTAATCTTTGTTAATATTAATTTCAACATTTACTAATACTTTATTAAAATCTTAAAGTTAACATTAGTTAACGCACTGTGAACTAACATGAACAAACAATGAACAGCTTTATTTTTATTAACTAACATTAAAAAAGATTAACAAATACAGTAGCAAATGTATTGCTCATGGTTAGTTCATGTTAGTTAAAGGGATAGTTCACTTTGAAATTAAATGTTGGTATGTTTTAGCTTACCTCAAGGGCATCCAAGATGTAGGTGTCTTTTTTTCCGCAGTAGTTTCAATTTTTATATTTTTAGGTCAAACCGTTCTTGTCTGTCAGTCATATAATGCAGGTCGATGGTCACCACCTCAAAGAGCATGCACAGAGTCCAAATTAAAACAATTCCCCATCGTCCAAATTAAACAATTCCCCATCGTAAGTACACATTGATGGCCTAAGACACGAAACGAGCGGTTTGTGTGAGAAAACGAACAGTATTTATATCGTTTCTACCTCTTGAACACAGCCAGGTCCAAGTGATCTGAGGGCGCGGGTGCATCCTGCTGTGTGACGTGTGCGCAGACTGGTGCATAGATATATAAACTAGATTTCGCCTTGGCTACTGCAGTTCATTGGAAAGAAGGCGACAGGATGCGCCCGCGCCCTCAGACAAACCGCTCGTTTCGTGTCTTAGGCCATCAATGTGTACTTACGATGGGGAATTGTTTAATTTGGACGATGGGGAATTGTTTTAATTTGGACTCTGTGCATGCTCTTTGAGGTGGTGACCATAGACCTGCATTAGCCTATATGACTGACAGACAAGAACGGTTTGACCTTAAAATATCAAAATTTAAACTACAGCGGAAAAAAAGACACCTACATCTTGGATGCCCTTGAGGTAAGCTAAAACATACCAAAATTTTATTTCAAAGTGAACTATCCCTTTAATACATTAACTAATGGTAACTAATGAACCTTATTGTAAAGTGTTACCCAAACAGACGTCATACACTCTCTAAGAAACAGCAACAAAAGCTAAATGCTAATGCTAAAATTATTCTTTTTAGATGCTAGTGTGAATGCTCTGACTTCTGGGGGCAACATTTAAAGTAGGCTATGAATGCTCTGACTAATGCTAAGGGAGAGCAACAGACCTCTGACTATCATGGGCAAATTATTGAGATTTTGGAAGATTGATGGAGGAGTCAAACCGCTAAAGGGCAGTCTACAGTGTGAAACTTTAAAGCCAGGTTTACGAGATGACTCATTGCAGTAACTCTCATCTTTAACAGTTAAGTAAATACAGTGTTAATTACCACAGACGCAAGAGTGAAAGTGCCCTGGAAAGTACCCAGAAAGCTCCCTTTTTCGAATAGGGAAGTCTTATAGAAGATAACCATCACCTGATCAAACCATGATAACCACAGATGATATCCTGATTGTGTTTTGGAATTAAAGTTCAGATTGGAGAGCTTCAGAGATGAGGTCAGTACCATACGGGTGTGTTTAGCTTGGCCGAGAGTCCGTGATACAAGTCACTTAGGAGAGATTTAGCAATGCAGAGATATGCGGGTAAATAAACCCAGTGGGATTAGGTTATTGGGTTTGAACTTTGACCTCTGGGGGACACTGTGTTGAGTCAGAGAAAGCGCCCCCTCCCCCTAAAAGCAGCACAGGGCTGGGTCAACATGACCTCTCTGCCTGATAACAGAGGACATGTAAGGACAAAGAGGAGAGGTTACAAATCACAAAGTCCAATGGCATTCATAAAAGCTCTGTGTGTGTGTGTGTGTGTGTGTGTGTGTGTGTGTGTGTGTGTGTGTGTGTGTGTGTGTGTGTGTATGTATATATATATATATATATATATATATATATATATATTGTCTTAGTGTTGAATTTAGCTGAAAAGGCCTGGTCTGTTTAATAGCAACTTACTCTAATTTAATATAAAATGTGTTTAATGATCTGTATCTTTTTTTCCTGCGCAGTAAAAGTGAAAATGTTTAATGGCTTTTTTTGTAGCCAAGACTTGAAAATGATTATCAAAAATAAACGCAACCTGAGAAACATTCACTAGAGTAAAAAGTAGGACAGCCAGTCTGGATGTTCCTTATAGGTTACTGGTAACAAAGTCTATCTAGTTAAGTTAATAATTATACATACTAAGTAGGCTTGCTGTTCAACTCAATATTTACACATCTGCTTACACAATAACATGAATGCAGTCAAATTAAGAGTGACCAAAAAACTTCGATAAAGTTGGCTTCCTCAACTGGTAAGCAAATATTGTTCTTGATATCTGTGCTAGTAAATTGCAGCCCCACACTCACTGAACATGTAGCCTATTATTCCTTATCTTAAATAATCCTACAAGATTTAGGGTTATGCTATAAATTAAATCTAAAATGCAATATGTTTGCTGTCTTCTGAGTCACTTTTTTAAGAAGGGCCGTGAAAAAGACGTGTGTAATCATAAAAAGCAAATACCAGTGTGTGTCTGCACACATATTAACAGGCATGCATCATTACCACGCAGACATCAAACCAAAAAATGCACAATGCCCTTTAAATTCTCCCTTTGTCTCTGTCAGCATAAAAAATATAGGGTTAAGACAGCCACAAAGTCAACCATGTTTGAGTTCCACTGCTATACAAAGAAGGGACCACACAAATGTTATACCATCAGATAATAGTATGTGCACAGGAAATGAGCAGCTCTTTGTGAGATGAGGGGAGTTCTTAACAACTAAAATAGAACACACACATGGCACATCGACAGACATTGGTTGCAAAGTTTGGTTGCACTTCAGAGGCGGTTATCGGGGAAAACACCAAGAGAATCTCTGACCTTGTGGCAGCACACAACATCATGACACATTTACATCTATTTATGTATAACATGCACTAATCACATAGTTGTTTTCGCACAATAAATGTGTTTAAGATTTAAGTTTAAGAGCGCAATTAAAAAAAAAACTCTGATGGGAGTGGAAAGTTCTGCGTGTGATCTACTGAAGAACACAGACACAGCCGGTGTAACGCTGAAATTCACAGAAGATGAAGATAATTCCAAGGTTTATTAAACAAGTACATAAAAGAACCAACAACACACAACAGTGTGCTATGCACAAACAATACCGGACACTGAACTGATGACAAGCAGGGGAACTATACGGTTATCTGGACCACACGTGTGTCTTTTAGTCCCGTATAGTCATCCCTGATTGGTCTTGACCCCAGTGACGAGCAGGTTTAGGGGTAGGCCTTTGAGTAGTCCGGATAACCCTAGTACCCAAGCAGGAACTAAATACACAGATGATAACGAGACAATGACAGACAGCTGTGGTGATAGTTAGTGTCCATGGTGATTGATGACGTGCAGCTGATCAGGTGATAGCTTATAGTGTGCAGGTGGGAAACATGAGGGATGCTGGGAAGTGTAGTGCCGTTGAGGTGTGTGACAACCGGATCATTCCCATAATGACCAACACAATCTACCAAGAGCAGCGCAGACTATAGCGTCTGGTTTAAGACATGCTTATTTTGGGGCGGTAAATAGTGGTGCAAATACCAGTAAATTGACTAGCACAAGCCTTAGTAAATTGCGTTGCGTGATTCATTAAAATACTCTCCTCCCATATATTTTGCGCCCGAAAGGGAAACTCCTACAAATGCAGATGCATTAAGGTCAACTGCAAAAAATGTCAGCGTTAACTTTTCTTAAGTAAATCCTGACGGTAGTTTTTTTTCAACACCAAAAGAGGGTTTGCGCTGGCGTAAGCTGTTGATGTCATCAACTATCACCTGGGAAGAGGAACTAAGAAACATACTACTGAAAAAAAATCAGCTGACCTATTTTCAGCTGCTCTCAAACCTTACCTCACGTCAACCCTGCTTTCAATGTGAAGCCTCATTGTTCATATGTTACTCATAATATGTCACCAGCTGCGTCATTCTACGAAATTGGTGTTTCTTTCTTTTTTGAAAATGTGATTTAAAAGTTGAAAGTACAAGTCTGTAAGAGTTTCAACATTGTAATTAAATGTGATTTGATAAATTAATGAATATCAATAGATGTTGAGATATATCTATGCATTCAGACAAGTAAGAGAGGGTTGACAGTTTTAGTTATAAGGTCATGACCAGTGTTGGGGAAAGTTACCTTTAAAAGTAATCTGTTACAATATTGCGTTACTTCCCAAAAAGTAACTAATTGAGTTACTTTTTATGGAAAGTAATGGATTACGTTCCTTTTAAAGTCATTTTTGCTTGTTAGTATGGTTGAATTGGATCATTGAAGGTCAGCAAATGTGAGATTCAAGTATATTTGTATTATTTAACTTTTAATTATTGAAGTTTTGCGTAATTTTCTGAGTTTGCATTTCGCTTTTTTTCATTCATTTTGAGGAAAACTGAATCTGTTTTTGTGCAAGTGAAATAAGTAAACGAATGCTTACATTTAGTCTAGAACTACAAAAAACCATGTTTACACACAACGCCTTTTCACTTCCTCCTGATTTCTATCAACATGGGGAAGAGAGAGCTGTCAGTCAATAAATGGGAAAACAAAGTAAAAAGTAACTCAGATATTTGCTGTAAATTTAAAAGTAATGCATTACTTTACTCTTCACTTGAAAACTGGTCATGACAATTTAAGGCTTAATGACAATTAAATCTTGATATTTCCAATAATCTGTTGCTTATTATACAAATTTATGGTAACAGAGCTAACTAACTATAAAACACTTCCTGAAAAGATTGTGTCATAATGACAGAGCATTTTTATTTATAGAGAATTAATTTATTTTAATAAGGAACAGTTATGACGGTAACAGAGTTAGTCCAGTCATTTTATGAAAAAAGGTTGAACAAATTGCAACAGAAGCAAACTCAACTGATTATGTATACTCAATATGTGCTGAGTAAGGGAAAAAAAAGTCCCCAAGAATCCCACTAGGGGAAAGTTTCGAAAAAGACACAAATATAGCCTATGCATACGCCTATTCATTCTTTTTCTTACGTGAATAGGGTAAAAATTGTAACCTTTAGATATCACCATGAAAATTACTGAGCTGATTACTTACATCAAGACAAACAAAAATTGTATTACAAGTTTTTTTAATTGTTTGTTAACATGGACAAACGGTGCATAATCTAATTACGTATGTGCTAATTTGCATAAATACCACAACAGATCTAAACATTGGGTATAGCCAGGAGAAAATTTCTTGTTGAATCTTGTTGACACATAACAGTAAAATACTTAATGTTAAGGTCTGAATGGAACCCATTTAGGCTACCCATGAACATTAATACATAGAGGCAGGAAGAAATACTTTAAAACAGCCTTTATTAATTATTATTGCAGAGATGGGGTTTGGGGCTGGGTCCGTGGGACTGTTTCTGGGGATTCACTTTTTATTTTACTTACCTTTTGTCTTCTGCATTCTCCTTACCATTGTCTCCTGTTCTTCCCTCAGACTCGTCCCCCAGAAACAGTCCCACGGACCCAGCCCCAAACCCAATCTCTTAAAAATTAATAAAGGCTGGTTTCTAAAGTACTTCTTCCTGCCTCTACGTATTAATGTTCATGGGTAGCCTAAATGGGTTCCATTCAGACCTTAACATCAAGTATTTTACTGTTATATGTCAACAAGATTCAACAAGACATTTTCACCTGGCTAGACCCAATGTTTAGATCTGTTGTGGTATTTATGCAATACATAATTAGATTATGCACCGTTTGTCCATGTTACACTCTAAAAACTGCTGGGTTGTGTTAACCCAATTTTGGGTCAAATATGGTCTCACCCAACGTTGGGTTAAAAAATGCAATTTAAAAATGGACAAATTGCATTTTGGACAAAATCAAAAATGGACAAAAATGCAATTTAAAAATGGACAAATTGCATTGGTTACATTAAAAATGTAAACCAACGGCTGGGTTTGTCCATTTTTAAATTTAATTTTTAACCCAACGTTGGGTGAGACCATATTTGACCCAAAATTGGGTTAACACAACCCAGCAGTTTTTAGAGTGTAACAAAAAATGTAAAAAAAACTTGTAATACATTTTTTGTTTGTCTTGATGTAAGTAATCAACTCAGTAATTTTCATGGTGATATCTAAAGGTTACAATTTTTACCCTATTCACGTAAAAAGAAAAAGAATGAATAGGCTATATTTGGGTCTTTTTCGAAACTTTCCCCTAATGGGATTCTTCAGGACTTTTTTTTTTCCTTACTCAGGACATATTGAGGATACAAAATCAGTTGAGTTTGCATCTGTTGCAATTTGTTCAAGGTTGACCCCCATTTTGGCTTAAATGACTGGACTAAGTGGCTGCATATTGAGGACACAACTTTAAGAAGTAATTTTCGTAATTTATTGTCAACTAAAATATAGAACATTATAGCACAATGTATATATATATATATTAAAAAGTCTTTAGAAAATAGCTCCTTTGTGTGCATTTTTATAGATTTGTTAATACTGTGAGGAGAAGTTGAAAATCGGGCTGGGGACGAGCCAAAAAACATCCTCATGAATAAAGAAAAGAAAAAGATTTTGCATAAATTTTGTATTCTGTTCATTTGTTTAAAATATATATATTAAAAAATAATACAAATTAAACATACAGTTGCCTATAATAATGCATAGTAAAAAATGGCATCATCTATTTATTGTTAAAATCATTGTTTTCATGAGGGACCCAGCTGAAGAAAAGTATAATTTGTCTTATCAGAGATCGCTCCTCAACCTCAACAATATAATTTCTGAGTAAAAAGGAAGCCCTGTCACTGAGGGAGCTTGAGTCACCTGAACAGTTTTCTGTCATTAGACGATACGTCAGCCTCATTAGACACAAGCATTCCCATGAGGCCCCTGTGCCCACAGCAGACAGGAAACCCTCTCTGACCACATAAACAGGGACTTTTGAACCGAAGCAAAAAAAGGGAGAATCCAATCAAAGTACCACAAGGTACCACTGCAAATCAAACTCTACCAAACCGGTTCCATAACACATGAGCGGTTGAGATAAACAAGTGAGACCGTTGCTTTTTTTCATCTTTGCAGCACACAGTAACTGTTTATCTTGTTTAAAGTGAGCTATTCCTTACTCTGCCATGTTTGCAAGTCTTTGCGAGGCAACGCTTCCCTCCCTAAGGTTTCTATTTTGTCTTGGTATAAACATGGACCCATCGTTATGATGAGGTGAGAAGATTGTGACATCACAGGAATTCGACTGTCAAACACACAAGCGCCTGTGTGAGGCTGAAACGCTCTCGGCATATTGGGTGAATGGGATTGTATGATATACACACACTGTACCGTGACCACCCAAAGTCCAGTATCATCCCCAGAACAATCAAATTCTGCTTCATGAAGAACAGAAACTAGAATAAGGTACATGAATGGTTATTGTGCTGATAGTTTTATCCAGTATGAACGAAGGCTTGAACCCTCTCCCTCTGAAAGGAAGTCATTACAAAAAGTTAAAGGAGTCTTAAAAGTAGCATTTTTTTTCTATTCATTTATAAAATAAAAAAAAGATTACGATGTAAAATTATGATGAAGCTTGGCATAAAGTCAAAAATGTGATACAAATCTCCTGATATCATAATGAAAAAAAGTTACATTTATAAAAATGAAACAGGAAATTGCTTATTGACCACATACAAGGTCAATGAGCGATTTAATGACATAACATGGACTCAATATTTCACTAACTAAAATAAGATTAATTCCCCCGGTTTCACAGACAAGGCTTAAGCTAGTCCCAGACTGCATGTTCGAGCTGTTTTAGCTGAAAGCAACTTGCACTGACATATCTTAAAATATATCAGTGCCATTGTTTTGTCTCAAGATGCACACCAGTAATGTTTTTTTCTAAGGCATGTTTATAAAAGCTAATTGAACTAAGGCCTAATCCTGGCTTAATCTAAACCCTGTCTGTGAAACCAGGCCATTATTATTTAAAAGTTATTCAGGGCACATTAGTTACCACACCTGGCAATAAATGGACAGTCACAAACAGGAGTACATACCCATCGCAGTAGTTTTTTTCGCTCATGCACTTTTTGGGAGGACCAGATAGTTTTACAGGCTAACTGTGCAAGTGGCATTAAAAGTCCATTTGGGTTGAACGAAATGAACAGTCAACGTTGCTGAAAGTTATTGTACAATGCAGAACGTAGATGGTAAGTACAGCACTGGACCCATAATGTTATGATTCACTGTTCAAACTATGGGCTATACAAGCGCCCTGGGACTGTGAATGGAGCGAGATTTGTTACTACAGTGTATATGTGGCGAGCTGTATATAAGAAGGAGGGCAATGTGTTATATGTGATAGGAGGCCAGTGGTGGGGTTAAATGGAGGTGAGAGCGTGTATACAGTTAAACAGAGATGCAAGAAGACGCCGCTAAACGTGATCCAGGAGCAGCAAAAAGGAAGGTGGGCCCGTCCTCCTCACATGTCTCCCTCTGAGTTTCCACTCTGTTAAAGAAATAAATAACTCCCAAAAAAAAAAAGAAAACTCCACCGGGCACACAAGCACCGCTCACCTCTTCTCTCATCCCTCTCTCCAGTCCTCCTCCGCTCCACTCACACTGACAGCTGTCTCTGATTAAGGCTGTGAAAAATGGGGCAGTCACGCCAGCCGCCCCTTCCTCCCCCGCATTCCATGAGCATGACTGTGCACTTTCTCCCTCACGGCGCTCTCCCTCAAAGCTTCTCGCTCCGATTGCCTTTTTCTCTCTGCAATCTCCTCATATTCCTTCTAGATGCCTATTTACACTTATTTCATTCAGAGTTCTTCTACACCTTTCTCTTTTCAGTCAGAGTGGTTAAAGTGAGTAGAGTAGTAAAGTGGGGGTGGAAATTTGTGGGTAAGTGGAATACAGTGTCAATGTACAGTGTGGGGGAGCGCGAGAGATGACGCATGAGAATGTGCATGTCAGATGGAGACAGTTAACTGCGGGGTGTACGAATGAAAGTAAGTGGGTGAAAGAGAAATTTGTGGGGTATAGAAGCACAAGTGACCAAAAGCGTGAGGAGTTTATGGTCGTGCGTGAGAGCGAGTGAAATGGAAAACGATGCGCAAACACATGTTGTGTATTTGGGTCAATGACGTGAAGCTCATATTTTTGTCATGATCTATTACGTTTTTCAAAAATACATTAAAAAAGTAATTTGTATGGACAATTTATTTTTTCTCTTCTAAACCTGTTTTCAGTTTCTAAATTAAAACTGATTTTGATATTTTTGTGGGGCTTAAAATAAAAATACGGGGTTAGCAGATGGTCTAACTTTCTAGATATTGTAGTAAAGAAAAACTCTTAGCATAAGTAATTTAGAAATGTAAGGCCTGGTTTCAGATACAGGGCTCAGATTAAACCAGGATTAGACCTTAGCTCAATTAGGGCATTAAAGTGTATTTTATAAACGTGCCTTAGAAAAAAATACATTACTGGTGTACATCTTGAGACAAAACAATGGCACTGACATATTTTAAGATATGTCAGTGCAAGTTGCTTTCATTTAAAACAGCTCAATAATGCATTTTAGTCTATGACTATTGGCTAAAGCCTTGTCTATAACATTATAACATGTGCTGCAATATTATTTTATCAAAAGTGTCAATCAATGGCAATGTGGTGTAACCAACAAGCAGAAAATTATTAAGACAAGAAACCCATATAACTGGAAATTATCTCTGAGAGAGGATTCATATGCTGTGCCAAGAGTAGTAAAAATTAAATGTTTTATCTTTTCATGAAAAGTTAAATACTTAGTTCAAGCAAATGCATTAACCATACGGAAACTTCATGATTTAATGGTGAAAAAAACACATACATTTTTACCTTATCTAAAAAATATTTGGTAATGCTTTCTTTCGATGTCCACTTAAGACATTCTACTAACTATAAGTAACTTCGCAACTATATGTCAACAAACTTTCATTAGAGTATTAGTAGACTGCTTAATATCTGGGAACACTTCATTTTGATGCTCCCTTAACATGTCAACTTATTCTACTAACCCAAACAACAGTCTACTAACACTCTAATGAGAGTTAGTTGATATGTAGTTGAAAGTTACTTATAAAATGTCTAAAGTGGACCATCGAAATAAAGTGTAACCAAATCTTTTTTTTTTTTTACATGATGGTTGTACCATTTGACACTTTTTGTTAAGTAATCTGGGACCTCATTATTTGTTATTGACCTATTTACATCAAAGATGTTCCTTGCTTTATGTGAACCCCAAAGGACAGAGAAGAACAGATCAGCACAGAACAAAGTTTTCGAGGCCTGCTTCACAATCCCTTGAGTAACCACTGAAACAGTAAACATAAGCGCTCTCCGTTACCCATGGAGGAAAACCTAACCTCAAACTTCAATACAGACTAGCATTTTTCACTTTGCAGCACAGCCATGTTTACACCACATTAAAATTACCTCATGATAATTACAATGTGCTTTGAGTGTCTCATTTTTGCGGCTGTTTTGCTTCATGTACTTCTTTATTTGTTCAGGGTCTGCTTGGAGACCTCGAAAGAATCCACACGATTCCCAGAGAATGCATGAGACGGTGTGGAAGGGGAAGCTAATCCTCACCCTGTCATCACCCCCAAGACCTCTGTAGATCCACTTCCAGATGTTTCCTGTATTGTCAGTCACTTCTGCTTATACGAGGGCCAAAAGGCTTTAACATGAAGTTTACATTGTCTGAAATGTCTTCTCTCCAGCGTTTGATGCTCATCACTGTGAAAAACATCATAATTAGGGTCTTTTCACCCATTAGTAGCATTGGTTTATGTTGTACAATCACCCATTATGCTCTGTTTGGCTAATAAAAGCTGAAGCTTTCTTGGCTTTGGACTGGGTCTTGCATCTGTCTCCTCTTCACGAGATGTGGAAGAACACATACTTTTGTGTGTGACCGAACAGTTCTCGCAATCAGAGGCAGGCGTTCAAAAAACAAAGCAATGAAATTTGTCATCTTTTTAAAAGGCCGCTTTCATAAGGAGCTCAAGGCCAAATCCTCTCTTGAAAGCAGGAAAATCTTGATTCCAAATTAGTTTAACAAGCCTTTTCCTGTTTTATCAGAGCTTGTTCGCTTTAAACACATGCTATTGTAATCATTCTATTTTTAAGGGTGGTTTGAGGGGCAGGCCAGTACTGGTGGGCGAAAGTCCTATCACAGTCTGTTAGATACCATGTATCAGATTTCATAAACAAGCAGGGAACGTTTTTATCAATCATTCCATTAAAGCGGGAGAGCGGCACGCTCGTATTCACTTGAAAGATTCTTTGTGTTGGAGGCCAAGACATTTCTAGGGCGCCATGCTTGATAGTATTTCATCTGTAATGACCACATCTTTTACACAAATGACTCAGAAAATAAAGCTACAAATCTCTCTATGTTCTCTAGATGATTGTCCCCCATTCCGATACTTTGTCCCAGATGACAAAAAAAAGTTATTTGTACATCTATGGTGAAAACAATTTGATACATAAGAAAATATATATTCATTTCAATATTTCAATATTATTTCATTTCACAACACCTTTGAGCTATCAGTGTTCTGCACCAGTAGGTTGGCACAAGAGCTCTTCACAGGAAGGGAGCTAGAGATAAGGGCCTTCGCATTAGTCAGCTTCATCGCTGCATGCGATACAAGGCAGATCAGAACAAATTAAGAGGAAACGGTCTCAGTTAACCATTGTAATCGCCAACTATTTATTTTGTGACATGATTCATACAGCTTGGGGGGGGGGGGCATATTGTGGAATACAATTTCCACCTTTCGTATGATTTTCTTTGAGCAAACTTGCCAGTGTGGGAGATAAATACACCAGCCTGATTGCATCTGCACCAAGCTTGCCTCCGAGTCTAAAGGTCAATGTTTAAAAATGTACACGTGGGAGCCAAGAGATTGCGCCTTTCTTGACTGTACGTATGACACATTTTAAGAATGGAACATGTGTTACGCAGTGGAGACAATAGCAACGCAGTCCTGATGCTGCCCAAATGTGCTCAGCTACTCAATGACCTCCAATAGACTAAATTAAGCCTATTAATGTTATAATTACTTGGTGACATACTATTTGGTCGCTGTATTTTATTGGATGTAACTTACTTCACTCATTAATATAGCAGTTAGCAAAAAGACTTCTCTGTGTTACCAGTAAATTCACGTTTATTTGTCAGCAAAAGTCCGCCGGATGGTGCAAAACTCGTTAAACTGGACTTTTTATGGTTGTTTTCCTACATAGGCTATTTGGCAAAAGTGATGACAACAGCCTTTTTCTGTTTTCTATAGTCAGGTAGAACGATTAAAAAAATAAAAGTCACCGTATAGGCTACGGAAGCTTGTTTCCGCTACGGAATAAAAACGAAATGTAAAAGATAATTGCGAACTTTTTATTTCCCCCTCACAATTGTGTTTACATCTCGCATTCCGACTTTTTTTTCCTCAGAATTGCGAGATATAAACGTTACTTTTTTCCTCGTAATTGCGAGTTATAAAGTCCAATTCTGAGGAAAAAAGACAGACTTTACATCTCATGACTTTATAACTCGCAATTGCGAATGCATATCACACAATTCTGAATGTGAAAAAAGTCAGAATTGGGAGATAAAAAGGCGCAATTAATTATTATTTATTTATTTATTCTATTCAGTGGCGGAAACAAGTTTCCATAATAGGCCGACAAGTTTTATTGAAAGCCCATTTTGCCAGCGGTGAAGTACCCCTTCAATATAGCAGTTAGCGAAATGACTCTTTAAAACAGCAGATAGCAATTAGCAATAACGGAAAAACGTTTTAATATAGCAGTTAGCAGGAACTGAAAAGACATCTTAATATAACAGTTAGTGAAAAGGCATTTTGATATAGCAGTTAGCCGTTAACGAAAATACTTTTTTAATGTAGCAGTTGGCTGTTAGTGAAAAGATAATTTAATATACCAGTTAATGAAACAACTTATTAATAGCAGTTAACAGTTAGAGAAAATACTTTTTAGTATAGCAGTTAACGAAAGGACAGTTAAGCAGTTAGTAAAAAGATATTTTGATATTGAAGTTAACAGTAAACAAAGACTTTTTAAGTATATCAGATGGCTGTAAGTGAAAAAAATGTTTTTTTTATATAGCAGTTAATGAAAAGACTTTTTAATATACTGTAGCACTCAACTGTTAGCGAATTGACATTTTTCAAATAGTTGTGATATGTAAATCTATAATAAAGGAATACATAACATTTTGTCCATATATTGTCCAATATGGATCTTATTTAAAAGTGCTTGAGGGGCGTAATGTTACTGTGGTTAGGCCCTTAGACAAACGACTCTATTTATTGCGAAGCGAAAACACGCAATTTGACAAACTTGTAATCTAACTTTTGTGATTACTGAAACACTGTTGAAACATATATATACTTATATGTAAAAATGGACTTTTAAGAGCTCCCCACCCTTTTGTTTTGACTTACTTCAGGGGTTCAAGCCTTAATTATGGGGATAAGACCCCCCAATCCCGTCCTAAATTAGCACCCTGGTTTGGTAGAACAGAAACAGTTGTTTAGTTGATGAAGCTAGTTGCAGAGAATCACTGGGCTGAACTTCAGATTCAGATGAACTTCAGATCAAGATCTCATTGTTCCCGGAAACATCACTGTAGGCAACGCATGTTCAGACCAAAGCCAAGCTGTTTCATGTCAAGAGAAGGTGCATTACTGAGATCACATATTAAATGTATTAATAGCCTCTTCCCTCTCTAGTGGGAATTGTTTTCATTTGGAAACCATTTAGTTAGCTTTTTTCATTATTTCCTCAGTCCCACATTGGTTGGAGGATGATGAAGGCCGGGTGGTGGTCAAACATAGAGCCAGATACGTCAGCGCAAAGTCAAGAGAGCAGGTCCGTTTGCCAGCTCTGGGTGGGTTCGTCGAGAGATTTGTCAAGAGGGTCATGGTTCAAACAGGGCAGCTGTGCACTGGGAAAATATCTGTACTCTATTTGAGAGTAAAGGGGAAAAAGGTTGGAGAGGACATTGAGTCGCTTGCAGGCACAGTTGGAGTGACTCAAATGTTTGGTGAATGCATTCTAAGTTGAAGGGGATGGGGACAGGGGCTCATAAAGTGCAGATTCTGGGAAAGCCATTTGACTTTACTGGATTTCACAGAGCGTATAAGCACACAAGGCAAACAAACTGCGAACCAACACAGTTTAACACGCACCAAAAGAGTTTCCATACTCCATGTCACACAATAGGATGCAGAATGAGCTGACAAAACAGTGTGGTCTGCCATGTGGGACTGGACCTCGAGAAAGGCTGAGGTTGAGGGGTTGTATATACAAGCGTGGATACGCCAGCAATATCCACCGTGGACACTGAGTTTTGGGCGTAATTGGTTCCAGTTTCTTTTTGACAAGGACTCACTTTTCTTCTTCCCCTTTCTTCACACAAACAGATAGACAGCCCGAAACAGAAAAAGCACACTGATTTACCAAGCAAAACACACAAGGATAAACAGAGATAAAAGTAGAATGGTAGTTTACAGACAGTATTTGTAGTCTTTGTCATGTGAGGTTCGGTGGAGAGCATGATGAGTTTGTTCTAGACAAAACTGCGGGCTAAAAACACACTCCACTTCAATGCAGAACGGCATACGGAACAAACTGATTTCCCTCAGGATTGTACCCAGCTGCACCTCAGATCTTTGACACGGCTAGAGACAAAGGAGTATGAATCCAATACATCTTTCCATAACAGAGAAATTTACATCATCTTCTAATGGGGAAAATGTGCGTGGCGTAATGTCGGAGATACTTGAATGATCTTTCTTTCTGTTGACTTAAGCAGATGTGTCAAGATCTGCAGAAAGAAAGCATGGAATCTAAAAAAAAACATAAAGCATCTGTGGCAAGCAGGGTGAGGCCGAGAGCCGTGGGAAGGAAGCGATTGCTAATAAGCGTCACCTGCACGCCACACCGGATCGAGAGCTCCGGGAGGATAAAAGGAGGAGCGACGACAGTAAAGGATGAGAGAGGACCAGGCCTGGACTATTTATGTTGTGTTTTATTATGTTTATATGCGGCAGTCGTCCATGAGGTGCTGCCTCTTTACTTTCATTTTGTTTGTTTATTTTATTATTAAAGTTACGTTGAACGTTCGCCGGTTCACGCCTCCTTCTTTCCTGAACGGTTAAACCTTGTTACTGCATCTAAAACAGCTCTAGAAAGTCCTGTTATCATCTACTCAACCCTTACCAGTTTGACTTTCTGTGGAAACATTTTCAGGGTCTTTTGTCCATTAGTGATGGGTCGATCATGAACGATTCGTTCACTTTGAATGAATCAATAATCTAACTCGGAAACCACGAGTTGTCTCAGAGACTTATTCGTTCATGTTGTGTTATGTCCTATAGGTTCTGTACAGAAAACGTTCTGTTCGTTCTTTTGTCACGTGACGTGACAGCCATATTGGATACAGAAATTAGTTAATAATTCTCAACCTTCCTTACAAACAAGCAAAGCAACTACGTACAAACGTAGTCAGTTTTTTTTTAGTCTTACAGTAACGTAAGAGTAAAAAAACGTAACGAGAGAAACGAGAGTTTCTGGACTCTCAAATTTCGTACAATTTATACATTTGTGAATTTCTGTCATGATGGTACTTTTACATAACATTGAAAGTGGTAATAAAGAGTTGGCTGTCACGTGATGAACGAATGACTCACACCTGAAGACTCGGGAGGTGAACTAATCATTTTTGTTTCCGGTACAGACTGCATGGCTTCAGCCTAGGGGGATGTGAAGTGACAAAAAATCTGACAACTCAGATCGGGTGGTGAGGTGAACTAACAGACTGCATAGCCTGAAGAACCAGCTAAGCAAATATTTTTCATAATTATAGTTTTTTTCTTATTCAGAATTTGATCGACGTTTGTGTAAGTAGATGTGTTAGGGAATTTGGCTATTGACATGTAACATTTTAATTATATTCTGCTGAAACGAATGGAATGACCTGAAAAAAAGATTTGTTCATTTTGCTGAATGAGATTCAAAGATCCGAGTCAGTAAAATGATATGAACTTCCCATCATTGTCCATACAATGAATGTCAATGCGGCCCATTAAAAAAGAAATATATATATATATATATATATATATATATATATATATATATATATATATATATATTGTGCGTGTTTAGCAGAAGAAAGAATGCCATACAGGTTTGGAACAACCTGATTTTCCCTTTTGGGGATAACAATCCATTCAAGGTGGTATACAATTCAGAAAAATGTCTATTGAGAAAGACTAGATGATTAATGCACAGAAACATAAAATAGTAGCCTATATCCAACAATATCTTGTTGACACAAGACTTACTTCAACTCTCAGCTGCAATATCCTTTCATCAAACAATCCTCCCATGCAAAACTTTAAAGTCTTTGCTTTAAAGACAGAAAACTGAAAGGACATGTTACTCGTTCATCAAGCATTACATTAAACCCCCACAATTTTCGTGGATGGATGGCAGCCAGAGACAAACTTTTCGAGAATATGATTGAAAACATTTGTGAAATCAAAATGAGAGGTCAAGAAAGCATTGATCTTATATGGCAAGTTGGCACACGCCAACTCAGTTTATGAAAACTCTCCCCTGGGAGAATGCGGAGGAAAGGGATTTACTGTGCTGCGGTTGCCCAACCACGGCCCACATACCTTTAATGTTGCTCACAAGAGCTTTCTCCACCTCTACTTAATCATTACTACAAGGAACGGACTGTAGAGGTATGCCATTACAGCAGAGCAAAAAGAAAATCCCTGTTTTGTCTCCATGATCTTCAAGTTAAACTAGGAAGTCTTTCCCTTTTGCAGCTTGACAGTTTGGAGACACCTGACCTTTTACACGAGAAACAAAATGGAGAGCTGCATGCAACTTTGTTGACCACACTGTTTTACTACTGTCTGAAAGCGTCAATTATCCCTACATGCCCATGAGTGGATTGTGAGATGCCGCATAGGAGCATGGCCTCAAATATACCCTCTCTAGCGAACATAATTGATACAAATGTGCAAGTTTGGAGCACAAGTACAGGTTTAGGTGCTGAACTCTTGAGTAGATTGTGGATAACAGTAATTAGAGTGGTGAGCAGTTTTGGAAAGACACATTCAGACAGACTCAGGCAAAGCGGCAATCTGCTGCTCGCACAAACATAATGTCACACAGTGAGTCTCACCTCCGGTTTAGTGCACTGTTCACATTTCGTCATGCTCCTAAAAAGAAGATAAATAACATAATCTGACCAAATATAGCCTCTAAATGTCAAAATTACTCAAATCTAAAAAAGACAAACATCCTCTATACGACCACTGGAGCTAATCCAGCTGGTTTCCACCCTTGCTTCCTCTGTCCAACGTTGTGTCCCCTCTGCCCAATGACAACATGCAATGACACAATCTACAATGTAATCATAAGACATGTTTTTCTTCAGGGCTATTTCTCCCATGTGTATGAGTCATCAACGATTTACATAATTAACCTAATTTCTATATGGAGTTCTGTTAAATGTCTTTAATTATCCATAATTATTATTAAGGATAATAAAATTAGTCAAAGGCTTAAGGTTAGGGATTTGTATTATATAAGTATTATATACATCTATTATATATTATATAAGTATTATTTATATCTATAATTACGTTTTTTTCACACACACACAAAAAAATCACCTTATTCTGCAATGTGGAGGTAAGCTGATTTCTCTGAATGTAAAAGACTTCTGTTTCACATTAGGAATTTTGGGGGCATTTTTGCCATGTTCTGTGGCACTTTTGATCAAGTCCCCATTAATATCTGACCCTGGATCCAAGTCATATCTAGGCACTCTGGGGTTGGCTCTTTTGACCAGAGCGCAACCACCTAATAACCACCCAGAACACCCTAACAACCCCCTAATAACAACCTAATATATATAATATATTTATGTAATAATCTAGTTTTCATTAATGATTTCACAATCATGATCATATAGTGTTGATTCAGGTTTTTCCACTGTTTATGATCATGCACTTCTTATGGTATTTCAGAGATATTCTGTACAGGATTGCATTACACTGGAACAAACAATTCAAAAATGTTTTTAACTTTATTACTCAGTACACAAAACAATAACTTAAACCACATGCTGTGTTTCAGATAAACCAGAACATGAAACAATGCGTATATAACACGAACTAAACAAGTGAAAAAAATTCAATTTTCTTTCCAGCTTACTTCCCATCTGTGTCCAAGATTTTGCTCAAGAATGTATGTAGAAGCAGAAACAGTAATTTGCAGACACAGTGAGATAGGGAAGAGTGACTTCACTTTCGGCCTTGTTTGTTGTCCGGCCCGGCACTGGACACATGGGCCATGTAACTCTAGTTGTGACCACACAGGAGAGGTTCTGTGCGGAGGGGGGTCGGCTCCAGAATGGAGACAGATGGACGGAGGGCATTTCTCACACAGAGAATGGCCTCCACTGTTCCTGTGCTGGCCGCAGCTCACAAAGATCATTGATTTTGACCACGTTGAGTGAAGGGCTCGCTAATATCTCATTTCAGCACCGTCCTCAGCATGACCATGACACCTGTTCGGAGGTCAGGTCTAAAGAACACCTCGACTGCGGGAATCCGATCACATCCCGGGCTTTTTATTTCTGATTGTTTGGAGGTCAATGAAATTTTACATGTTCAGTGAAAACATAGGTTTCATTATTGAAAATGGGTATCATCATCACCATGTTGTCAGTGTAGTGCAGTTCGGGGTTAAAAATGAACTTTGGTGGCAAAAATGGTACCTGAGGTGACAAAAATGCCCCATTTATTTATTTATTTAATATATAAAATGTTCAATGTATATATATATATATATATATATATATATATATATATACACACTGAATTGTGTGTTATTTACAATTTATTTTTTCAATTATCATTATTTTTTATAATTTATACCTAAAATGATTGGTAATATAAATATTTAAATGTATTACCGGTATTTAATATTTAAATATAAGATTTAAATATATATAGGCTACTTATTATATTTAATTTTTTACAATTGTATTATCCCCCCAAATTTTTTTTATTAAAATGTATTCCAATTATGTCCAATATGTAACAATTTTGTTATAAAATTTCCCAAAATAACTTGCACAGTGTGATATATTTCCTGCAGTTGTGTACTTACAATATCTCAAAAGTCTCCAAAGATTTTTTTTTTTTGAGAAATTCCGATTTTAAATAATTGTCCGTCCCGGAAAAGAAATGTCGCCTCTCAGTGACGCAATATCCTCGCTATCTTTGTTTTCCGGAATATCACATGGACAAATGCGGAAGTGGTGGTTATAGCGTTATAGCTGTTATGGATCACGATTACTCTTTGGCGAGTATTGAAGTGCCAACAAAACGCAAGCGTCCATATTCGGATACATGCAGACTTTGTGACAAACGGAGGAATAAAACCAGGGTAAATCTCGGCGTTGGGTTTTCGAGATGGAGAGAGCTTCGCGACAAACTTGGACTTGACAGAGACTCTGCTCTCGCGAGTGTTTTTTTTTTTTTTGTACAAGTAACGTAATAGTTACAGTAAAGATTATATTAATAGATATGAATCACACCACATTCCTGTACATTCTGTCACTTTAGCATTTTTATCAATAACGTTACCTGTGAGAAAATAACAAGACGTGGCAAATGGATTGTTTCAGTTTCCAAAAAGGTGGACCAACTTTAACCATAAAAATGTAAAACTGCACAGCATTAACCCAACAAATCATTTGACAAATAGCTGTAAGTTGTAACGGGATAATATAGCATAACATTTCACGTTCATTGCAGTTAATTCATTATGATGACATAAAATAATGCGATCAGACGTACAGGTAATACAAAAACGAATAAATAACCTCATCCGTGATCATGATTCATTCATTCAATTTCCATACATCTCTAGATGGTGAAAACGCATAGAAAACGACATCTCCCATCATTACACTCTCCTTCATAGCGTCATCAAGCTTCGCATTTGTTATTGTTGGGAACTGCGCCCTCTTGTGGAGAAAAATTCGTACATATTGTATCTTTAACTTGATTCAATTGATCTATTTCACATAAATGGATGAAACTGTTTTTACATGATTAGACGACAATATACTTCATAAAGTCATAAATATCCCTAAAAATGTTCCCTTACATTGTACCAAATAATAATCTGAAGAAGAAAAAAAACTTTAAAATAATGATTTCTACAGTGATAATGTTTAGTTTAGTTTAGTTTATTTATATCAGGACAATGTGCAGTTACATTAAAAAGATGGCTGCACCAGATTTAGCACTATGCTAATTTCCATCTGTAGTCCTACACAATTAAAAGTACATAATGTGTGTTTCTGACCCTGCTCAATAGGAATGACTCAGTTTGGAGAGTACACCCTTTCTCATGATCAACAGGACAGGGAACCTGGTCAGAGAGGAAACTGACCTGGCATTTCACATGATAAACTCAAGACAGGAAATTCTATTTCAATAATCATATTTTCATCAATTTCCTATTTCCTGTCTTCAAACCCTGACACTTTCCCCCCCAACTACATTTACCTTTGCTCCAGTGTCCTGTTTCCAGCTTCCTCGGGTCCTTTGCTCCAACTCTACGAAAAGAGAGGAAAGGAGGGGTAAATAAAGGGATAAGCAGTGGGTTTCAATAGCATAATAGCTAACAGCTAATGTCATGATCTTTAAGCTAATGCTATTCCCATGTAGGGGTCAAAGAGAAGGCCATATAAACCTCACTTGTTTATATTTTCGAGTTAAACAGTTAAACAGCAGGCATCTTTTCAGCAGACCCTTTTGACCCTTGAGGCAACTGTATACTGTATACTATATAACTGCTAAGGCACTGTATAAAAAGGAGAGAGTGCAACAGCTTTGTAGAGGAGTTGCATGGGAACAACATGACTGGAGAGATCTGGTGGTGTACCACTTACGATACTGCGGCCAAACTTTTATGGACAATTAATTTTTTTCTCATTTCAATTGTGCTTGGCCTTTAACTAGCCTTGAGTAGAAAAAAAAGGCAAGAGGAACAGCAGATTCTGAGTTGCAGGAAAAGGCCCCCCAAGAAAACAGATCTCGAATTAAAGAAAAATATATCCGTCTGAGGGATAGTAAGTCTGTCAACTGTGGACGTTGAAATAAAAAACTTGAAATCACTCTACAGTTATCAGCTCAGTTGTACCAGTAGGGCGGTTACCAGAGCACATAACTGACTCTTGAAATCTCACAATTTCCCCCTTACATACTTAGAGATTAGACTGTAAAGTAATCCTGTAAGAGATAATTAATTCCTTACCTCTTACTACCATCTCAAACTCTCTCCCTTTCTCTGTTCAGAAAACTACAGGAGAACCAAGGAAAGAAATGTCTGTAAAAAACACAGATTGAAATGAAGTTCTCCCTCTACAGGCCAACCGCCCACACTGCGCAAACACTCTGAATAAACAAAGTCACTACAATTAATTTGCATGATCTGTGATAAACACATTATACATTAAAATAAACAATGATGGCATACTAACTGGAGATAAAACACATTCTTGAACTTTGTGAAAATAACTTTTCCTATCCAAACTCTGAGGATACAACCCATATCATCAAAGTATTGATAAGTTAGTGGGAAACACTTTGAAATGTAATCTCCACCATTCCTGTCAACCTTCCGTTGTGTGTCTCTTACACCCTGGGGGGAGATTACTCTGTACCACAGATCTTGTTAAACTTGTTTAAGAAAGCATACTCATATTATTTTTTAAATTGAACTAATAAACTCAGTGCAGTTAAACAAGTTCCTCGCATCTCGCCTACAGTCCTCATGTTAAACGCACTAATAAAGTGTGGTGAAAAAATTTTTTCTTTAGAAAAACATCCACCTCTGGCTGAGAGGAGGTAGAGAGGAGGGGGGATGTTATGACCCTGTCCTGCTCTCCTCCGCCCCACACAGCCCAGGGCAATGTAGCGTTGTAGCAAACATCCCCAGTCAATCTGCCTCCTCCTCCAACATTTCTGTAAAACTTTTGTCCTAAGTGGTGCTGTTCTTCCTCAGCTGTAACACAAATGCAGAATGACTCAGTTCTTGCCCTGTCATGGTTTGCTGAGGTGGGCTGCGGGAGGGGGTCTGTCCTGAGTAGTGTGGATTTTGAAGTGGTCTCAAAAGTAGCACTATACAACTATTTAATTTTATATAAACTATAGCTTTATAGGATACTTTTTAATGTAAAATAAACTAACACACATGACCACTGCCGTCCTGGGGTGATGACAAAAGCTGTACAAATCTGTGTAAAATAATATAGAATTTACAGAAAAACACTTATAACACTTTCCAACTACTTCCAATTCGACCAAAAAATAAAATGTAAAAATAAATTTAAAAAAAAAGTTGGTGAATGAGTTATTTTGAAGTAGGCCTACATTTGATTAACAATAAATTCATGAACAAAATGTTTTCTATTAATGTTATAGTAAATTGCACAACTCTCTTTGTACTTGCCATTCATCAACTCAGTTTAACTAAAAGTTGTAGATTAATTCGTTGCAGACAAATATGTGCATAATATGGTATCAAGTAAAAAATAAATAATAAAAAAACACTGAGTTACAGACGTTGAATTAGCGCGTTACAGAACTCTATGCAAAAAAACAATGTCTAACAATAAGTTTCAATCACCGAAACAAACAACTAGACTCATGGTCGCTGATTTACTTATGAGCATGCACAAGAGCTCTAGATAACTTTTAAACTGCTTGCTTCTGAGAGGAGAGAGAAGTAAAAACTTGAGGGAGGGGAAAAAAAAAAAGAGCATGAGAGAAACGCCCATATGTAGCGACGTTTCGTGGCCCCTCCTGCATTTGGGTTAAAAGGAAATGCTTTCGAGAGGAGCAAGACAGAGGGGGTTTCTTATAGGGCAACACAAGTTTACACAACCAGAACCTAGCTTGTTATAATTTAAAGTATCCGATTCTTCTCGCTGTGTTTGATTTATCCTCGATTGGAAGATGACCACAGCCGTGTTGTCGCCTTTCTTCGACTTTAGCGAAGTGATCAACAACAAGGTAAGAAAAAAAGTTTCAGCTGGATCAGTTTGTGTTGTGGAATGTGGACGATCAGACTTATTTTCTAAGTTTGAATGGACCGTTTTTGGTTATTTTAAGTAACAGCAAACAACAACGACTAAATTACAACAGCTTTAACCACTCTGAAGTCAAACTGCAAGTTTAAAATGTAGCAATGAACGAGTCTTCAGTGCGTCCCAGCGGCTTGCAGCCACTAAAGTTCCCTGTTTAGGTTGTTCTGGAGAAATCATGGCTGTGATTTTACAACATGTGGATAGTTGACGCATAATGTTTAATCAAGATTTTAAGTTTAAAAGTTTATTAATGTTAAGGGAAAGTGTTTCTCTAAGGTCCTGAGACTGCTTGCAATTAATTCGTACTTTATCACCATATTAATCACTTTTTTGTCTCCTATAGTTCATTCAAAACGGTCATGCAGTGTGACAAATGCATTAAAGTAGTAATATTCAATTAGCTAACTTCGTTTCAATTGAGAGACTACTTGCATAGCAAGTGAAAAATTGCTGTTTTAATATCGTTTGACGTCGTATAACACATTACATCTCAGTACACGTCAACTTCGCACAAGTATCAACTAGCCTACCATGTATCTTTCAGTCTTTCAGATTGCTTCCTTTTGAAGTGTTTATCAACTGATAATTGGAGCAACTAAATAAAAATATACTCAAACCCGGAATATAAAATATTATTATTTTTTATTTTTTTATTTAATTTAATTTAATTTTTTGGATTGACCTGTTTGGGTGTAAAAACTTGAATGGTGTTGGAATCTGTGCAAAGTCAGGGCTGTCCCATGATTTCATTGAATTAAACTTTGACTGTGAGGAGTGACTTAGAAAACCAGTGAGTCAAGCTGGTGAGCTGATCTAAGATATGAGCTTATTTCAGTGTGGTTAACCCATATTAACAGCAGTTGGACATCATTAATTTTGTTTGTGGAGTTAATGTGTTTTAGTGTATATCTCCTTCCAGCTGATTGTTGCATGATCCAAACTCTTTATGTAAGCAAACATCTACGATGTAATGATGGGGGTGGGTCTATATACAAACCAAGTCTCACATTTGATACTGTATGAGTTAGGTTTTTAATCATATCAGACACGCACAGCAGTCTTTGCTTTTCTAAAGTAGTCAAGCGTTCCCTTAGTGGGCATCAAGCCAAACTAGCTATTGTTTAGGCCTGTATTTACTCATGGGTTTAACATGAAGCCAGTGCAAAACAGTTAAGCCACGTTGTGGCTTTCAAAAACTGATTTCAGTGTCGTCATTTTCTATTTTTTGTCTCTTCTTTTGTAGAACAAAATGCTGAACTACAGTAACAACATCCTCAGTACACCGCACCCTGTCTCTGTCCCTTGCACGGGGGCAAGTCTGTCCATCTCTAACCCCACTGGGTGCCTGCTGGACAGGAAGGCTGTGGGGACACCCTCCACTGGGGTTTACCAGCGCCGGCACTCTGTCACTTTGGCTAGCACCAAACTCAACCAAAACCAGTTCTTGAACATTGCTAAGGCAGATCCTTCCCTGCTCGGCTCAGGGACAGGAACCACCGGCAGCAGCAACAAAGAGAACCGACTCCGAGACCGTTCTTTCTCAGAGACGGGGGATCGCCTGCTACAGAAGTGTTCGGGCCCTGGAGGCCCCAACAGCCAGGTCAACTCGAGCCGTTACAAGACGGAGTTATGCAGGCCATTCGAGGAGAACGGCGCCTGCAAGTACGGTGACAAGTGCCAGTTTGCCCATGGCATTCATGAGTTGCGCAGCCTCAGTCGCCACCCCAAGTACAAGACGGAGCTCTGCCGCACATTCCACACCATCGGCTTCTGCCCCTACGGCCCGCGATGCCACTTCATCCACAATGCAGAGGAGCGCCGCGGACCTCCTCCAACCCCATCCCCCCTTTCGGCCTCCAACAAGATGGAGAGGCCAAGGCTGCAACACAGCTACAGCTTTGCGGGGTTCCCCAGCTCTGGAGGCTTGAGGGACAGTCCCACCTCTGTCACCCCTCCACCTATATTTCCCCCTGATGATCTGCCCGAGTGGCCTAGCAGCAACCCCTTCACGTATTCCAGCCAGGAGCTGGCCAACCTCTTCAGCCCCAGCCTGGGAAGTGCACCTTTGTCCTGCTCTGACCCCTCCACCCAGGCGCCATCTTCCCCAACGCCAGCCCCTTACTACTTCAGGGCCATGTCAGAATCTCCCCAACTCTACGAGTCTCCATCCAGTCGGCCAGACTCGCTTTCTGACCAAGAGGGCTACCAGAGCAGCTCAAGCGGAAGTCTGAGTGGCTCCGAATCTCCCGTCCTTGACACCACCCGCCGACTGCCCATCTTCAGCAGGCTTTCCATCTCTGATGACTAAAGCACACTGAGCCGGACCCCATCCCCCTTTCCACTGCATGCAGCAGTCTTGGGCAGAGAGGATGAGACGCTAGCACTCCCTCTACCTCTCGCCATTTCTCCGGCCCCCTAGAAGCCGTAGACTTCCCTCCTTGTATCACCTCTGCTCTGAAACCGATGCAGTGAATTAAGGGATCTCTCTCTTTTTGAGTACTCTTTTTAACCAGAACAAGCTAAAACTCTCCCAGCCTCAAGACCCTTCTGTTTTCCGGGCCTCATCTCGCAGAGCCCATTGCTATGTTCTTGGTGTGTCTGTGCCAAACACGCAGAGTAGGAAGTGGATTAGCGAAATGCTAATCGTGAGAGGTATGAGACTGTTGTGCCAGGTGCCACAGCTGCAGTCAAGTGTAGCGAAGCCTGTGGCATGGTTAAGGGTGAGATCTGCACCCTTCCCCCCTCACAAATTGTCACTCTTCTCAAGGACACTCTTTCATAACTACCTAAAGTTCACAAGTGTCATGCTTAAACCTTTCACAACTGTCTTTGTAGACCGGTTTAAAGCGAAAAGAGGAAAAGAATATGAAAAAAAGACAAGTGCCTGGGGTTAAGTGTTGTGGTGAATGGACCACTGTTTCTTTTATCTTTAATATATATTTTTTCGTTCCTTGTGGCCTAATTATGTAGCTCTTGTTTTGAGTGTGTGCTCTCCCTCCCTTGAAGTTGCAGATTACACCAGTCTGCTGGAAGGACTTCTCTCATAAGGGTTGAATGAGAGTGGAGCTCTTGAATATTTCAGGCACATTCAGATGTTCAATCAGGTGCTATGTGCTCCATGTCTTGCTTACAGCCAGCCTGAGATGTCTCCACTCAAAAATGAACAATTCCTTACGATTTTTTTGTTGTTGTTGTTGTTGTTAGTGCCCCTTTTCCCATTAGTTGCTGGTTACTTAACGTTTGTTGGGAAGGGAATCTTGTTATTAAACCTTAAAGACAAACTCTTTCTTCTGTCCCACCTCAAAATGCCGCCTTCCCTCAGTCCAATCGGCAGACAGAGGGGGAATTCCATCATTCCCAAGGTGCAGTTCAACCTCCTGCAGCTTCACTTTAGTTCCTCATGCACGTTTTTTTCTCTCTCCATAGATTCTGCTCAGTGGAGCACTTTGTAATTTTGTCATCTTTCCACCTCTTGGTTTTGATTTTTTTTTTTATTATGGTCATTGTTTATTATTATGGTTATATTATTGTTATTGTTTGAAAACCTTTCAGAACAGAAGGTTTTGCTTGTCACTGCTTATTTAACTTATCAAAAACATATTTATTGGTGATCATATGCATTTTTTGTTAATTTTGTTTGTATTTATCTTGATAATGAAACGATAGAATATATTTTCTTTTATGTTAAATTATGATCTTCTGTATTAATCTTAAGATTGGGAAGACTTGTCAGCTTTCTTTTTCACAGTTTAATATATTGTACTACAATGACTTTTGTTGGCAACTACACTTAAATGAAACTTAATTTAAAGCAAAAAAGCAAAAGCAAAAAAAATCCTCTGCATTTTGATTTATTTATTGTAGATTTATTGTCATTCCCTTTTCCCAAACATTTGACTGCAAAATCAGTACTACCACACAATCATTCCTAGATAATAAACTCGCATGAGCATCAGCACGGATATTTTTAAAAATTAAAGGAAGAAAATACTTTCCACTTCCACACTTCCTCCTTCCCCCCTGTGAACATTGATTATGCTGGTGAAAAATCGTTTCTTAAGCACCAAATATTGCATTTTGTTGTGAAAAACGGACTTGGATTACAAATCCAGTTTACTGAATGCCTGAGCCTGGTGTTAGATATGATATAATATGGAACAAATGATCAACACACATTTTTTTCAGATAAACAAGTTGATTTAAGATGCAGGAGCTTTGTGGCCTTAAAACATAAGTGCCACAATTTAAATGCCACCATGAAGTGCTTTTTTATTGTTTCAATTGTTCGTTACAAAGGTTTAATGATGTTGCAGGTAATAAACCTCCAGTGTTAAAGCAGTTTATTCGGTTATGGTGGTGGTGGATATGATGAATTGCAGGCAATAATTGTGACCTAATGGGTTAAAGTTCTGTTGTCTATGGACATTTAGAGCTTCCAGCCCATTTGTAAAGTGCCTCTTTACACATTCCAAGAGAAAGCATTCTTTGCCTTAAATAAAGCTGGGATGCTATTTTTTAATGACTTATTGCTTGTATCCTCAGTGGTTTAAGCAATGATTGTCCCAAGTTGGTTAACAGTATAGACACAAAGAAAGTAAAAAAAAGAGTTGAATGTATTTTTTTTCTTCATATTAACAGCTATTGCTGTTCACTACAGTAATTTCTATGAGTTTATATAAGATTGATCTCTTTTGTAATGACTGATTGCAGTTAAAACCAATAAAAACCCATATTTTTGAAAAAATGTATATCTGGTGTATCATTTCTTGCAGCATTCATCTTGTGGTGAAAGCAAGGCGATGGATGACTTGGAGCAAGGAAAATTAAATGCGTCCTGCTGTCAAATGCTATTAAAGTTTAAATAACCAATAATATCAATGATCGTAATAATGTGTGTTTTTAAGGCAGGGTAGATGGTTTTGGCTATGCATGCTACCAAACTGTCTTGAGAATGTCTCGTTCCAAGCTTGACTGAATTATACTTGCGACTGACCACTGAGGAGGAGAGAACACAAACTTATTTGGTTAGGACAGCAATTTTCACAGAACCCCAATTCTGGATCATTATGGCTTTGCTAATCTCTGGATCTGTCATCTGTAATGTAGGAAAACAGATATTCTGCATAGTAACAAACATTGTAACCCATGGTTGACTGTCATGAGGGAGTTGTTATGAGGAATACAGACATTAGACAAGGAATTGATGGGGTACTGACCTGACTGTGGTCAAACTCCATTACAGTTTCTAATGGGAAATCTGCTTCCCTGGTTTCTTCTGAAATGGTTATGAATTGGGTGAGAGTGGAGGAGAGATCTCAGAAGTCCAAGCATGACACGTTACATCAGGGCAACCGTTAGAGCCTGGCCGTTATGTAACTTTGTCCTCAAACAGATTAAGTTAACTGAAAACCCCCTTATACCAAGTACAGTTGCATTGACATCAGATCTCACAGATTTAGGGGGAATCGCCAGTTTATTGTTTCCTTATCTGATGTCTTCCTAAACAATGGGCAACTTTTTTCCCAAATTTAGATCAACTATATTACAAAAAAAATGATAAATTGCAACAAGGAGAATGTCAGAGGTGTTTGAGTCTCTCTAAAGCAAATCTGATACTGCTTCTCTACATATACATATACATATACATATTTGAACACTCAATACTCAATAGATATACTCTCTCTCTCTCTCTTTCTCTCTCTCTCTCTATATATATACTGTCCAATTTTTTGGGACAGTTTCTGGTTGTCAAACCTTATAGTCTTAAATGACCATAATGTACTACATCTGTGGTTATTTTCCTATAGGACACCCATGTAAACTGTGGGAACTTGACATTATCTTCTAAACATAGCATGATTTGTTTATAAATGCCACTTGGTTACTTTCTTATCTAATGCAATGACATTTGTGCATTAGGCACTATAAATAATAATAATAATAATAATTCATTACATTTATATAGCGCTTTTCTCGGCACTCAAAGCGCTTTACATAGAAGGGGGGAATCTCCTCAACCACCACCAATGTGCAGCATCCACTTGGATGATACTAAGTGCCGCTTAGGTGACCAAATACTTTCTTTAGCCTTATACAATACTTCACTGGTAGATATGGTCAGTGTTTATGTAGTTCAATACATGTTTGTATTGAGCAACTTGCTGGCACCCAACAACAAAATAGCACTAAAATATGTTCCTAGTTGCTATTTCCATTGTGCTTGTGATGGAAAGAATTTAATCAGTTTTTTGGTGTTCTGTCAGGTATACCCATATAAAGAAACCCCCAACCTCCCCATCTTTCCTTCACTGCACACACTATCTCCACCCTCGTGAGCGAGGCCACATCCTGCAGCACTTGTAAAATGTGCCTGTAAACATATAGGTAGTCTATGTGTTCTCATCATAAACAGGAAGCAGCACTCTGTTTCGCTTGCAGTGCGGCTGGAGAAAGAGAAAGAGGGTACGGCCCGGAAAGCTTCATGTGTGGCTTCTGTAGCAAACTGTTTCTGTTTAACCTGAGGCTGAGTATCAGAGTTGAGTAACACTCGTAGAATTTCTAATTCCTCTATCAGGAAGTCCTGGAAAGGATGAAATGCTATTTTTGATTAGAGCAAACAGACAAAAATGTGCTAATTCTGCTTTTTTTCTGTATTACTAGCAACAGCTGAGAATGTGTTTGTTTGTGTGTGTGTGTGTGTGTGTGTGTGTGTGTGTGTGTGTGTGTGTGTGTGTGTGTGTGTGTGTGTGTGTGTGTGTGTGTATCTGTGTGCATGTACCATTTTGGTTTACATGTGCTTTCTCACACATGTCAGTTGTCAAGTCTCAGGGATATATAAGAATCTTACTAATAATCCAAATCAGTGTGTGTAGCACAAGTGGAAGGCCAGAAGAGTAACTTGTTTTCCATAAGGTAAGAGGCTGTCCATGTGAATAATTTTACTTGCAGACCATTATACTGAGACATTTTACCAAAACAATGAGGAAACGTGTCTACAATTGTGTTACTGTAAAGCTGAAAAATAACAAGTTGGTTGTGTCATAGACACATTTTCCAGGGCCCTGTAGGCATGCAACTGGTTTCAGATTACAACAAAAACAGCTGAAGATAGTAATTATCATAGAAAAAAGGGTAAAACCACTCAGAACACCTTGAAACTGAAGAGATGCCTTAGCAACCTCAGATAACCCCCTAGAACTGTGAACCCCATAGAATGTTTCACACGAACTACCCCCCTCCATTTTCTTTATGTACTTTATGTATTTTTTGAGCAGCTTGTGCCATTTCACCTCAGTTATGACAATTGGAAGGTCCACTGATAGTCATTCTACATGTGAATACATGTGAAGTTTCAGAACTTAGTCAAGAACTCACACCCAGGACCAGGAACGTCTCCCTCTGACTACTGATTCTGAAGTTGTGCAGTTATACAGTCCTCTGGTCATGAATATTAACCTTGCCCCCCTGGCTGTTTCCATAGTCCAGCAAATGGTTTCTTTTCCCTCTGCAGAACAACCCTTGACCTACACAAAGAACAGAAGAGTTGACAGAAAAAGGTGTTAGGAAGAAAAGAGCTCGAAAAAAAATTTGTGGTTTGGAAAGGTTTCAACATGAAGGTGCGCTGGTAGTGGAACCAGGTGCAAAGGAAAGTGTGGTTGTGACTGCACCCAGCCACTGGGTTCTATTTGCAGCATTTCTCTGACTGCTGATATAGCACAATGTAGCGTAAAGTAGACCAAGTTTGATAGCTGAAACTGAGCTACTTAACCCTGTCATATCTCTGATCTGTACTGTGCTTGTTTGGGTTGGATCTTAGTGTAGGACTTTGGAAGTGTTGAGATGAAGGCAACAGAGAAACTGCAATCTCTGCTATGTAAATACTGCAGCTTTCACTGAAGGACAGAAAAGACATATTATATGACAGATGGGATACTGGAGGAGAAATGCTGAGGCTGATATGCAACTCCATGACCAAAAAAGGTAGACATAGCAATAAGTGAGGCCTAAGCTTAAGCTTAAGGTTTTGCAAAAGTGCTTTTGTTGCTGTTGTTGTTTTCATTTCACATGTGTGTTCACGAGGCTGCATATCTTAACACCTTAACATTTTCAACATTTCAAATTGTTGTCAAAAGCATCTAAGTACAGTGAGGGGAATGAATACCTCAAATTGTTTGATGTTGCTTTTGACATGTTGCTTTTGTTTGATGTTTTGCTTAAGGACATGAGAGTAATGACGCACAATGTGTCTGAAGCTCCAAACCACCTTTCTTTCATGTCCTTCCTGCCTCGTATGTTCTCAAACAGTTTAGACCCAAAATAACCAATTATTGTCAAGCAACATCAGGCCTTGATTGTTTTCACCCTGATATGAATGTGTGGGTACATTCAATCACTGACTTTGCTGAATCCTATTGAAAGCAATGTTCTTTCAACTAGATTAAAACTGGAAGCAGATTTTAGTATTACTGGGTCATCCATATTGACTGAAACTTAAAGTCAGTGTGATGCAATTCAATGAGAGTTGGTGATGTGAGGCGCATGTGAGCGACAAAACAATTGGCGCTGTAATGTAAATGTGATGTAATGTGGCGCCGACAAATGGACAGTGGACATGACATGATCTGCAGCCATCACCTCCGTTAGTTCAGTGTGAACAAACCTTAACAGGGGAAAGAGAAAGGTCGGCGTGGTCTTAAAGGTCAAGCTCTAGATGGTAGGCGGCTGGAAACCTGGTCTATTTGTGTGAGCATGTGTGGGTGAAGGTGATGACAACTGAGTGAGTGAGACCCTTCCCAGACAGTGTCGGCCCAGATCCGGCCCACATCTGGTACGCGTGGAATCCACATGTGTCAGATGTGGCCTGGATCTGGGCCGACAGTATGTTGCTGTCTGGGTTGTGCCACACCAAAACTTTAACTGAATATTACCAAAGCTTCATGATCCAACAAGAGTTTCAAACTCAGTCTGGCTCCATCAGAACATTCCAGGATAAAGGATAATTTAGGGAGTTAGATGTTATACAAGTCAAAGATTCCAGACAATAATTTGGTATAATGTTTTTTTCATTCTAGCTTTGTCAAACCATCTAAGAAAAATTTCACCAGCAGTCATCTACAAGCTTTGTTTCAGGCTGCCATCTGTCTCCTAAAGGGCAATGAAACCATTCAACACACTCAGGCTCCAACATGTCAGACAAGAGTACAGGAGACCAGTAATCTGCTTATCTTTTGGTAGAACCTTAAGTAAATGCCTGAGGGAAAATATTGCTTTTGCTCCGTTCACACAGTCAAACACGCCCCATGTAGTTCTTATCCATGGTAGGACCTTGAGTAAGCACTAAGAAATGACATACTCTGATAACCTGCTTTCTCAAAATAATCCACAATAACATTGTTGTAACAGACAGACAAACGAATAACTGATAGGAGCCTTATCTTATGACTGGTTCAATATGAGTCACCCGTCTGCAAAGGGCACTATAAAAACTGAAAAATAAAAGGAAACAGGTTTTGATTAGGGATTCATGAATGAGATTTGACTAATATGGGAACAGATGATGTTGACATGTTCAATTTGTGGTTTGCAGAGGTGATTTGGATTATTAGTAAGATTCTCATATATCCCTAAGACTTGACAACTGACATGTGTGAGAAAGCACATGTAGACCAAAATGATACATGCACACAGACACACACACACACTCACACACACACACACACACACACACACACACACACACACACACACACACACACACACACACACACACACACACACACACACACACACACACACACACACACACACACACACACACACACACACACACACACACACACACACACATAATGCCTGAGGTAAAAACTGCTCCTTTATCATTAGGAACCTACCATCAGAAAAAAACCTACCTAACCTGAGATTGCATTGGTAAATCTCCCCACAGTTTCTCAGAGGCTATGTTCCAACAAGATTAGGGCCAAATGAAACCAGTCGGGCCTGTTCCTTCCATCCCCCTGTCCTCCGGGCATGCTCACTTGCTCAGACAAAGTGCACACACAAACACAAACGTTCTCACCTTGACATAAACACGTGTACAGCAAATCATAAAATCACTCCAACACAAGGCAATACAAAGTATAAGCCTAGCAACACAGAGAGCATACTCTGTGTTTTAGGTGATGGGACTCGGAAATGTCACATTAAAGGGATGTGGAAACTAATAAAGGTCATGTTTCAAAAATACAGTTTGGGCAACCACAGAAAATTCTTTTTACTTTACTGAACCACTTCACAACCTTCATTCGATACATGCTACGGAAGCATTTGAGGAACCAGTCACAAGATTAACACCTTCAGATGATAGGGTTTTCGCACCCACAACTTCTGGTGGAAATTCGCATTTTCTTGACCCTCTGAGCACACACAAATACAGGAGGACTGAGACACGTTGCTATTTTGGATCGTAAATGAGATCTGGGATGGACAAAAGCAGTGAGCAAGCAAAACGTGATTGAATATGTTCTTTTATCTGTTTACTTAGTTTTCACAGACTAAACAGGAACTCGCTTCTCGAGTGTATAGTTTTACAAACAGGATCAAATCTACTGTCATGATTTTTAATTTACAGGATTCAACTTGTTTCAACTACACACTGAAGACCAACCTGCAACTAATTTAAGGGTATTTCATTATGGTCACATTGACCCCCATTTGATGGAAAAGTGTGGGTGTTTTGTTAGCGAACACCCATGTTCACAGCTGTACGGGTGTACTAAGACATGCTGTCACGCTCCTGTGGAGGCAAACACAGGGTGAGGATGGCGCGCTCTATTGTTTAACAGAGAAGAGTTGTTTTTAGGCCCGTTGTAGAGAGGAGGCGAAGGAGGTTAGAGGAAGAGCGGCACAATGAAACTCAGAGAGCTCTGTAAATCACTGCCTAAATGATCCACCACCTGTTTGTCTGTGTGTGTGTGTGTGTGTGTGTGTGTGTGTGTGTGTGTGTGTGTGTGTGTGTGTGTGTGTGTGTGTGTGTGTGTGTGTGTGTGTGTGTGTGTGTGTGTGTCCACCCTCTTCGCTTATCCAGCCAGTTTTATGACACTTTACATTTTAACCTGAATGACACCATAGCTCTATTCCAAAACATAACTAGAATAATTGAAGGTTTTAAACATGCACTTCTGACACTGCAGCTGTTAAGATAAATTGTTTTGGCTAGAAGACAATCCTAGAATGCAATATGACACACTTAGTAGGGGGAAAAGATAATTGCAGAAATTGAATCTTCCTCTTACAAGAAAAAAAAAATCACACATGGACAAGTGGTAAGAAAAGCTGATTGTAAATATTACATTTCATTACATTCAGAAAATATCAATAACAGTTCAATATAAATAAAAAAGACAATTCTGTCATTACAACTCTCGTAGTGTTTGACATGGTGTGACAATGTTGATATGTTTTGTGGTCTGGGTGGAATAGATCTGCAACGCTGCTGTGCTGCTGCTGCTGTTGTTGCTGCAGAGCCAGTACGGGACTTGCTACTGCCGATACATACACAACGCACTGCTGTGAGCAAGTAAGACATGCTGCTGCTGTACAATATAGCACACATGAATTACCCGTAGCAGATCTATACAGGTGGAGCTGGGGAAGGTGGAGGGTTTCTGAAAGCGCTCTGCACTGCTAAGGCAAATGCTCCCCAAGTATTTGAAGGTTGAGCAGCGAGCTCATTAGCTAATGATACAGCAGGAACCAATCACCTGTGCCTCATAGATAACAATGTGTTTACAAGCAGGTAGAGTTAAAGGACCTATTAGTCAAAAGTTTCATGCCAGAACTTTGTATTTTTGACAAATACAGTATTTATTTATAATGCTTAAAGTTTAAAGTATTGCGCAGTTAACTTAGAAACATGCTGACATCAAAACTCTATTCACATCAAAGCAAGGCATCTCACTAGCTTTTGGAACACCTCATGGTTGGTGCTCAGACATATAGGCTCTGTCCCAAATGGCACCCTTATGCTCGGGACACACAGGATAAGTGATCAGCAGGATTGATATTCAAAATGGTAAGCATGCGCTGCTTTGTTTACCGTTTCTGCAGCCTGCAGCATCGGTTTCCCTTTTTGAATGACGAAAATAAACGAATATATCTGCAGAAATAGACAGTTGTCTCATTTACATGCAGGCGCAGAACGCGCATGCTAGTTGACAGTTGGCTGTAGTTCTCTCTGTGTGTTCAAGTACAGTTTTTTGCCGCGACGCGAGACGACAACACAGTCAGCTTTCATCAGCGCTAATTCTTTGGCGTCGGTTTGGTGTGTCCCTACCCTTAGCCCGCACTGTCCACACTTTTATGATGTAATGCAGCTTTAAATGTCAGGTAAAAGTCTGCTGCCGCAATAAGGGCGCATAGTGGCCAAAAAGGGTGGGCTCACAAACACCCTTTTGAAAGCTAAAGTGACAAATGGGACACCCTGTGGTCTAGTGGACTTAACAGACATGTGTACGTGGCCATATTAAGTTCACAAGACTGCAAGTGCACCGGAAGTGTGCCATTTGGGAAAGGGCCACACAGTACTCACTTAGAAGAGGCTCTGTGTTACTAATGTAACATCAACAATATAATTTAATATGATGAAATATGGTTCTTCATGAGAAGAGGACTCTCTGTTGAACCTAATGTGCTGCAAAGAGCCACTGAAGAAACTAAGAATGGTGATGCACAAGCCCATGTACCGCACTTCACATTCACAGGAAAATGCAAGTGTGCTCCAGGTGTTGGGAACTTTTTCATGTGCACTTATTCATATGAAATTACAATATCAACAGGAATAGATGGTCATAATGAATTACAACCCACTTGTTTTATGGAGTTTTCCAGGAACAGGCACAATTGAAATACCTGGATTGGAGGGTGGAGAGGAGGTGGAGATTTGTGGGAAGGAGACCTGGGCTAAGAAGTTTATTGACTTAGGCAAAATCTCTGCACAATTTCAGGGCCACAACAAACTTAATGTGCCTGTGCTGGGAGCTGGGGTTGTCTCCTTAGGCTGACGAGAGAACCATCATGGTTAAATCTTTATTACTATGGTAATTCAAAACCCACTGAAGAAATGATTACAGATGGTCTTTCTACTATATATACTTTGACTTTCTTACTCATCTTTTCTCCAAAGAGTGATAGGAAGGGGCAAGCAATTCTCTGGAAAGCACAAATGAGTTTTACTTCCTCTAAACTGCGATTTTCCCGAAATAAAAATAATTGGCTTAATGAGATCTATTCCTATTCCTAACCTATTCCTCTCTGCCTAAGAAAGTAAAACTCAGTTGTCTCCAGAAAGGCTGTGGCCATTTTCATAGGCCTACTGAGAGTGAGTTTTGTTGCATACCGAATATAGAGATGCATGTGGATTAACCTAAACAGATTCTTAGACAGTTGTCCTGTTACATCATAACTTTTGGAAGTTGCTTAACTGGCTTACCAATAGCCAGTGAGCTCAGTGGAACATGCAAGCAGTTCCCGGACTGTGTGCCATCATTTGATTACTTCCCATCAGCCCTGTATTTAGCTTGTGGTAATTTGGACCATTGTCTGGCTCTTCCCGTTTTTTCCTGTTGACTTTCAGTTGCCGAGTGTGCATCATGAGGAACCAAGTTTTTTGGTTGACCCCTTGTGACCTATAGGTTGTTTGATACCCAGATGACTTCGGTCATCCCCTACTTTGTAGTCAAGGTATGGACATTTCTATGGAAATGTCTGTGTTCCTTTTTTTGAACCTCAATCACAAAAACAAGATATACAAATACCTTAAAAGTCACATGATGACCTTTTGACAGTTGTCACTTTTTGTAAAAGCTCACCTCAAGTGTTTTTCTGCTTATTGAAAAGAGGAAGAAAGTGGGAAAAGGGGAGCACAAATAAAAGTACAGAATTCAAATCTACCCAGTGTGATACTTAAGCCAAAATAATGTTATGGTCAATCTTTATTTGTTGTTGTTGTTGTTGTTGTTTTAGTTTTTTTAGTTTATTCATTCATCTGAAAAGTGACTGTTGGGCAGCTCTGGACAGAGTATGACCATGAAAATCAACAGGTCTGGATGATTTAGTCTTCATTGGGTGGTAAAGGTGGGCCTCCCTCTGGGCGCCAGGCGGCTGGGGAATATCTGATATGGGCAGGGAGGGGTTACAGAGATCAGATTGGGCAGGAAAAAAAGAGTCTCCAGTGTCCCCTCCAGCTTTGATTTAACAGAAAAAAGCACAGTATAAAAACAGAGGAAGACTGTCTTGAAATGCACACCTTGGTGAAAGCTGCTTGTGTATAATGTATCGAAGGTGGGCCCCTTTTTTGAAATGCTGCCAAGCCTGTGGCCACTATTGGCAGTCGCATTAATCCAGAACAGGAATAATGGTAGTAGAGGAGGAGCTGGAGCCGAAACATTACCTGGCAATTACAGGGGCAGCGGGACTGGGGGTGGGGTGGATAGTGCAAGAAAATGCAAAACATATGGGAGGCAACACAAGGGCGGACACCTGACCTAGAGCAGGTCAAAAATACAACTCACTCTCAGCAACCCTAACAGTGTACAGGGAGTCTGTTGCTGGCTGGGGCCATGTAATGTTTATGTTAAAAGCTGCTCAAGCCCAGAAACATGCAACCCCCCTGGAATCATCGGACCCCGACGGCCAAGAACCACAGCCAACTGTATGTGCAGCCAACACACACACTGCAAATGCTCCAATCATCTTAGAAAGCTATGAGGCAACAATTATCATTTAACATGCTGCTGACATACCATGTGACGGAATCCGTACATGGATTTGCATGAGGATGTTAAGTCCTCTCTACCCCCCTGGGATGTATAAGATTTTGTGCAAGGAGCGGCACCATCCTCTGGACTCTGGAAATTTGGAGTCATGGTGAAGGGGTCTCTCTATTGTCTCTTATTTTATTTTTACGTGCCAATGACGCAGAGGCCTCGCAGCTGACTGCGAGATTTTATTGTAAACACAGCTACCGTCACTGGGCCAGCTGTTAAACTTCTTATTTCTCTCGTCATTGAAGTGGAGCTCTAATCTTTTAAAGATCGAGTTACTGACTGGGTTTTTCCACTGGGCTACTGGTTGTTCTACTGACTAAAATGGAAGCAAAGATGGCTGGTTGGTGCAAAGACAGTTGGATAGAGGCCCGAGATTGGTTAAGTATTCCCGTACTAAAGCATTAGAGGTGTTGAGGTCAAAGCTCTGGCTCTTTTTGATTGGCACAGTTTGTTTATGTAGTTAGTGAACTTTTAGTGTTAAACAAGAGTGCTTTACTTATGCCTTGACCCCTTCATTTCAAATCGAGGAAGGAAAAACAACCTCTGAATGGGAAAGACAGAGACGGAGAGAAAGTGCACGCGAGAGAGATGCTGATGAAAGCAGAATGGAGGGAATATAAACTGAAGTCCCAGCAGCTGTGTCGAGGGCTACGGGGACGACTCTCCCAGCCAAGTTCCATGTCCGCTCTGATTATGAGCTTGGAACAATGTGGCCCATTGTGGGATCGCTGCTTCACCATTCTCTCATCATCTCCCACAACCCCCCACCCCCACCCCATGCCTCTCAATCGGTCCATCTCACACAAACACTCGCTTTATAGATATGTGCACACTCTCATAAACCACAAATTTAGGCAAAGAGATACTTTGAATCACCACATCTGTCCAGTGATTCTGCTTTTGGCAGGTGAGGCGGCTCTGAATTGGAAGCGTTGAAGTTAAATGGAAACACATCTAGGTGAGTCAGCCTATTTGACACAAGGGCCTTGTATAATCCTGAATCAACACAACCTTCTTTAAATAACACTCAGAGAAGTAAAGAGAAAGCCAATTACCTCCGTCCACAGAAATACAGTCCCCCTGAGCTATTAGCCTACATTTCACCACTCTTTGTTTTGTGACGCCATATATGGAAACAAAGTCATAACCTGCTTTTCATGTAATACTTATGATAAAAACGTGCTGTTCACACTGTCCTACTTTAAAGAGGAAGGTCCGTATTGTCAACGTGCCTTCCTATTGATGTATAGTCCTGAGTCAACAAGATTGTCGCTGTTTTACTTCTTATCCTCTGCAAAAACTACCAGTATTGCTAATTGACACACTAGCGTCTTATTGCATAATGTGGCCTAATTCTTGCATAACCTGCGGTATAAGGGCTAACGTGCATGAAAGAACATGCTGCTTTGAGTCAGATTAGATCTGGGAGTCTTACAGAGCTTTAAGTGACAATTTTGTTACATCTTGTAAACTTTTTAGCAAGGTGCACATGACCAATGTTGCTATGCAATATCGTTTAAACACCAATAAGGAAGTCATTTTAATTAAGTGTTAAAGTTATAATTCAGACAAAAATTTAAATTAATATCTTATCTTCATGTCATTCCAAACCTGTACAACTTCCTTCCTTTTCCCTGTCCATTTTCTTTTCATTGCAAAATTACTCAAAATGGGAACTTGTTGGAACAACACAAGGCTGAGTAAATGTTTAAAAAATGCTCATTTTGGGTGAACTAACCCTTTAAGTTGTCTGTTATCATGAAATGAAGCTAACCAGCCACTTGTTGATTACAGGAATTGTGATAACATTCAAGGACAGCAAAATGAGCCTGAACTCAAACAAAAGCAGGTCACGGCACTCTGCACCCTAGTGAGCGGTAATCAGACCAAATCCTGCCTGAGGAACAACAGATGCAGAGGTGCTTTAATCACCAATATGCAACACCTGCGGTAAAGAGGCCTAGTTAAAATTTTACAGAACCTCTTGAGAAAGAAAGAGCAAGAGATAGACAGGCAGAGAGAGAGAGAGAGAGAGAGAGAGACTGATTTTCATGAATGAGATATCCAGAAAAAGCGTGACGATGGTTGGTATTTTCAGGCTGTATTTGGTTTCAAGGTTCTGTGATCTGATTGGATGCAGCTGCAAGAGACACTCAGAGCACCATGGGAATGAAACAGCAGCTGGATTTGGTGCACAGCCTTAGAACTTAGAAAAACAAACTCACTCTCTCTCTCTCTCTCTCTCTCTCTGTGCGTGTGTGTGTGTGTGTGTGTGTGTGTGTGTGTGTGTGTGTGTGTGTGTGTGTGCGTGCGCGCGTGCGTGCGTGCGTGCGTGCGTGCGTGCGTGCGTGTGTGTGTCAAGTAGTGCACAGTGTCCAAAGCTTTTCAGGATGGAATATTTGTGTACATATTAGATTTAACAGATTTTAAACAAAGTTTAAAAAAAAATTGGGTAACACTTTAAGCCATTAATGTATAATGCATTATAAAAGTATTTTTAATGCATTAATTATGTCTTGTAATGAACCTTATAATGAATTGTATGGTCTCATGAATAATTGTAACCACAGTTATAATACATTATAATACACCTTTAGAAAGTATAATGCACTAAAACACGACAAACAACCAATTTCAAATGCAACAAGGAATCTGTGAATATTATAATGCATTAACTTTGGTTACATTTATTTATGAAAAGATATAATGCATTATGAATACCTTTATAATGCATTATACATAAAGGCTAAAGTGTTACCAAAATTAAATGAAAATTAAAGTAAAATAAAAAAATGTAAATCATGATTAATCTCAATAAGTCTGGGCGGGCACCTTTTTTAACATTTCTTACTTAGGAAATTCTTATGGAAATTTAAACAGTGAAAATCTGCAATAATAAAAAAAATTCCCTTAAACTTTATGAGAATAATATTACATGGATTTTTTTTAGAAATCCCACTGAAAAAAAGAAAATATAAAGTGTAATGGAATAAATGCATTAATGGTTATGGGGGGCTCAGACCCACCTCCACAATTATTATAATTATACACATGGCCTTAAAATATGAATTTCTCTAAAGTGGCCCCACTTAAACTGGTCTGTTATTTTCTGAAAATCCGAGCTAACAGCAAGTCTCTGCACGTCTCTGGATATATGGCTGTAGAGTGTGGTGAAATCTAGGCGTGAAATAATTTCACAGCAGGGGCATGTGCAGGTATGCCAGCAGCCAACGGGCTTATAGAGTCCCACATCTACTGTATGTCAGCAAGCGGTTGTGCAAGATCTGGCTGCGTGATGAGGCGATGATGGACATAATTCAACGCCGCGGGCCATCCAATGCCATTCACTTTACAATCTGCAGGACGAGGCTTGTAAGAGGTTGCCGGAGCAACAGGTTTTCACATGAAGTGAATATTGTCGGAGGAACAAAAGATATGACTGCTTGACCTGAATATGCTTTACAGAATAAACATGTTTAATATGCCTTCATCAAACAAAGCTCTAACCTACAGTAGCAATACAATGTGATTGTATAATCTAATGAATGCTGGGAAATAAACCTATTCATTTAATCACGTGATGTCAGCGTGATTCATAGATTTCCACTTGAGATTTCTTATCGGTTGATCACATACAGAAATAACACCTAAAGGGTTTAGCCCGTGTACGTGTGGGTGTGAGTATTCTTTCATGGGAGAGTGGCAGGACTAAATCTCTCTAAGCCTTGAAAAAGTACGAGAGCAAAACAAGAGCACAATCCCCCCTCCCCATTCCAGCTTATTAAATATGCGGTTAACCTAAAATAGCTGTTGGGGAGAAAAAGAGTTGCTTGAAAAATCCTCCTACCCCAACCCCCAGTTAAGGTTGTGAATATGCAGGATAATACAGATTTTTATTTTTTGGCTGGATCTTACCTTCTGCTGAATAAACAACACAGAAGTCTATAAAAGACAGTGGGAAAAGTTGGACAAGACAGACAGGGAAGGAACTAAAGTAAAAACAAAGAAAGAATCCTAACATTCTAACATACTTTAACCAAAGACTGATTGAAAAACATGTGAGAGAATGGAGCACATTAAGATAAGGAGAGAGCTGGTGGAACGGCCAGAAGAGATACACAGGAAGAGAGAAGAGTGAGGCAGGACAACAGAGAGGGAGAGAGAAAGGGAGTGACGGAGCATTGCTTTTCAAGACCAGGCTGAACAAAGGAAGCTTTGTGTGGAGTGCTGAGAGAGTGGAGTGGAGCCAAGACTTAGGGAGGGTTGAGCGGTGTGCACTGACTGCATTCTTGCTCTGCCATTACTGGACAGATCTCATTTAGACCGCTCCAGGAAACATGATTATCTCTCAATAACAAAACAAGCTCCTCCCCTTTACATTTCTCTCCTTTGATGACTTGACATCGAGTGATATCTGGGCCAAATATAGCATTATCTGCAATCCCCAGAATCTCAATGTACTTATAAATAATATATATCCTTGAGCTGATAACAACTTTATGTGTGTGGTTTATGCCCCACTGTGCCTTTTGTGGCTAGTAAATGTGATATGTACATATGACGGCTAATGACAACATTTGACAGACTCAAGAATGACAAAAGGGCGTCTGAACTTTTTTCATGAGGTAATTTTGTAGCCGTTATTCTTTAAAGAGGCTCTTGCTTTGAGACGAGAGTGTACAGTCACGCCTTTATAAAGTATTGAATCCCTGCTGAAAACTCCACCATCATATGCTGTGACTTGGATGCCGGTCTCCAGCATGGGATGCTGGCATGTTGTTATCCCTACAATCCATAACTGCTTTTTTTGAGAAATTTAAGCTGCTGTTGACCAAAATACTTCCACTCTAGCTTTCCTTGAGAGCTCATGAGACAAATAGCAATGTCCAGGTCATCAGTGAAGAAGAAAAAACATCAGTGAAAACTGGAAAATCAGATTAGCATGATTGAATCGAACAAATTAGTCTTAGTGGTTTATGTACTGCATTTGATGTTACATTATATGTAATGCATTGAAAAGTATATAACCCCACACATGGCTTTCAGGGGAAATGGCCACAAATTAAGAATTAGTCTCCACAACTTACTAATTCATTCCCTCATTTTAGGTAAATTGTGTCCATGTTGTACTAATTTGATCACTTATTTTAGTTAAATTGAGGCCAAAAATAGCTGGAATGAATTCTTTATTTTTGAGCGCAATTTCTATTTTTATTCACATGTGCAGGGCTCCGTTGAAAAGATTTTACTCAGAAATATTTATTGGAATAAATCATTCTTTTGATCAAGATCTTCTCAATAAATGATTTGAATGAATTGTTTAATCAGTTCAGATTTTTTCAATGAACCAATTCTTTTGAGACAGATCTTTTCAATTAATCATTGAACCAGTTTCAATAATTTGTTCATGAATTGGACTGATCTGATTCTCCAGTTTAACGCACTTGCAACAACTGACACAGCATAAGATTATCAATTAGAAACGGCCAAAATTCCAGTCTGTTCGTCATACAAAGCTATTAAATCACTAACTTGCAATATAGCACACAATTCATGAGGACTACCTTTTTATGGTGCTTTGGCATTTGAAACTTGAATGCTAGAGTTCCAAGGAAGAAAGTCATTTGGGTTTGGAACAACATGAGGGTGAGTAAATGATGACAACATTTTTATTTTGGGGTATAATTATCCTTTAACAAGCTTAACCAGCTAGACCAGCCCAAAATTTGGACCAACATGGAAATAAAGCTAGTCTAAGCAGGTCACTTCAACGGGAGTAACATGCTCAATAATGTCACAGGAAGCTTTTTGTGTCCACGTCATTTTAACCACTATCATTAAAGCCAAGACTTAATATCCCGTAATAGTGGCTCTGTCTTTCTCATTGCTCGGGTAGCTCTCCTCCCTCCAAAACTCATACACAGCCGCATTGTTCCACAAGCAGAGTGCTTCAAAATATAAGCGACTGCATTCACTATCTAATTTGGCAAATAAAATTTGGACTGTGAGCCACCTGACTTGGCCTGGTTTTCTTGGAAAGACAAAGAGGGATGTAAATAATGGAGAGCGCACAAATACAAGTATCCTGAAAGTACATGAGTACGCAAATGACTTGTTGTACACTAGTGCCTGGAAGTCATGGTCAAAGTGTTTCGTCATTATCCAAAGGAAACATCTGATCTGGCATCATCTTAAACGGATGTTGTCCACTTCTTCCATTCTCCCTAGTCTGATCCCAGAGCGGTACAGCAGACTTACATAAGAGTCGTACTGGCTTGTACATTTCCCCTCAGTTTTTCCAGTGCCTGTAGTGATCCATGAAATGTGGTCTAATCATGCTTTTTATGTCATATTACCAATGCTGTTACAAGACCTCACATTTCTCCAGCTATTATTCAACTGATTTCTGAAGTGAAACCATTCCTGCACACCCTCTCCAAAGCCAACTTTTTTAATCCAGAACTGAGCCCGTAATCAGCCTCACAGACTGAGCCGAGCCCCCCCTCCCCATCGGCTTCTTTTGAGGTCCTCGGGAGAGTACGGAATAAAGGAGGAATAAATAATAATTGTGTGTAAAAAAGCAGATAGGAAAAGAGAAGTGAATGAAAGACACAAAGAAAAGAAAAGTGCTGAGATGCTGAGATTGAAGTGGCGGGACGAGACCCCCTATCAACCACCCCTCCCCATCTCCCTGTTGGACAAAGAAGAGGCATTTCCTTCAAGAGAGGAAGAAAAGTAATTAGTCCCCCCTCCCCACCACCACCACCCCCCACCCCCCACACACACGTACACACAATTTACACTCTCACTTCTTTCTTTTCATCTCTTTTTAATTCCTCTACTCAGCATTTTCTAAACCTTTTTGTTCCTCCTTACAACCCTACTTCTCTTTAAGACTCTCCTCTTGGACGACACTGGCAGAGATCGAGTGTGGAGTCTGAACCGTGTGTGTGCATTGTGAATTTAAAGCAGTGTCTCCTTCAGGGGTTTTGCATTTGTATGAGAGGCGAGGCGGTTGGATTTGGCCGTAATCATGGCTTTTCTCTAACGCACACAGAGACGAACATTCTCAGAGTCTAATTAATGGCAGTGCTGCAGGGGTGCTTAATTCAAGATATTATAAAAGTTTAGAAGTTTTGTTGCTTCGTACCTCTGCTGTGAACTAAACTTTCCACCTATCCAGTGCTAACTAGCATCCTGGTCAACCAAATAAGACCTACGTTGACAAGTTATTTGTCAATTAGCAGATGCTTTTTATCCAAAGCTTTACTAAAGGTACTATAGTTGTAACGCTGGTGAAAACTCAGAGATGAGGGAGAAGGATCCAAATGCAGTTTTATTTAGACAAACAACAATCCAAGCACAAGGAGCAGAAACTAGGAAGCACAGGACCCGACAAAGAACACAAGCAACACTGGTGTTAATAGAAACAAGGGGTAATTGGCAAACAAGACATACCTGGGGACAGTCAGAAAACTAATCAAAACTACAAAATGACAAGAAATTGGCGCTGGAAACAGGAAACAGGAAAATAATCGGGCAGAATACAATAACAGTCCAAATAACAGAAATACAAGATACACAAACCAGAAAACATGTAACAGTAGTGTTGCCGTGGTGCAGTTATGAACAGAACTTTATATACTACTGTATATGTATTTACATGGAACACCATGGCCCTTTAGATAATACTATGGTGCACCATCATGGTGGTGTCTTACCAAGAATTACCATTTGATTGGTATTTGAATATGGTGTTTGAAAAATCTTGGCAATCCCTGCTAAAAAGACTGGCTAAGACAATGATGACTTTCTACATATTGTCCATGAATTTCGGGCAGGTTAAGTTTCAGTGCTAGTTTGATGCTAGTCTAGCTGGTGGATCATCATAAAAATGCTGTTGACTAACATGGGACATAAAGTTGCAATTATAAGAAACAGTTTCAATCGTGAGATATAAAGTCACAATAAAGTTGCAATTGCATTGTATAAAGTGGCATTGTGAGATATAAAGTTGCATTATGAGATATACTGTTGCATCCCAATGAAAAGAAACAAAGTCAAAAGTGAGAGATATAAAGTTACAACTTGCAGATAAAAAGACAACTACTTTTTTCATGCTTCAGGTTTTCAGCAGAGGAAATTTTATTTTCATACTAAATGGTGCCCAAGTTTATGTCAATTTAAAGGCAGACAAACAATGCAAGATGGAGAGAGAGAGAGAGAGAGAGAGAGAGAGAGAGAGAGAGAGAGAGAAAGAGGCAGAAGCGGAGAGGGATAGAAGACGAAGTTTGGTAGGGGAGTGGTTTTTAACATTGATAAAAGTTAGGCCCTATGAAAATCCCCCTCTGCTCACATCAAAGCCAAGCCTGCCAGCTCAATTCAGAGAGCCAATCTGCATTCCCATAGGCTCCCCCTGTTTCCTGCCCCTACAAACACCCCCAGCCCATCTCCCGGCTCCCCCTGACCACGCTCTCTTAGAACAGGACCACCATTGTCCCTGCGCACTCCCTCCCTCTGCCCAGCGGGTGACCATTCAGACGTCCCCCACCTCGCTGAACTCCACGTCCAGGCCAGCAGACATCCTCCCTGCCCCCATGAGAGGACAGGGGACAGAGGCTTGCTTTGGGAAAAGACCGTTACATGCTGAGCGGATCAAAATGAAAGAGTCACGTGATTGTGTGTGTCATTGTGCGGGGAGGGACAGACTCTCATGTGGGGTGTGAGACAGGACTTGACGAGAGTTAGAGGTTTGTGGCAATCTTGAAGAAGACAGATATAAGAGTGTGGGACCATGGGGTGCAAGACGTGCATGGAGAAGAAAGGTCAGGTGATGGATGGCGTACAAAACAAGATCTGACTGCCTTAACCGAAACAAAGAAAGGGAAGAGAGATGAGATGAGACTGAGAGTGACAGAGAAACCGATCTGGAATATTTTAAGTAGTTTATGTTAGACTATTTTGAGACACTGATTCACTTTCAAATTATCAACTGATAAAGGATCTATGCAGCATCTTAAAGGGATAGTTCAGCTCATCGGTCCAAACTTGTATAACTTTATTTCTTAAGTGGAACACAAAATAAGATATTCTGAAGAATGTTGAACCAGATTGGACTCCACTGACTTTTATAGTATGGACAAACATTTTTTCCCCAAGACATTTTTCGAAATATCTTTTTTTGTGTTCCACTCTTGCTTGTACATCCTATACGTTGAAGTAAAATTATTGAATACAATCTATGTGTCGTCTCTTCTTCGTCTCTTCCTGTAACTCAACTCAATTTGCCCCTGAAAGTCTACAGGTTCAGTCAAGGACAGAGTCAAACAGAGTGTTTTAAATGTCAAACCAAAAGAGCAGAATACCATGAATTCCTAAATGACATTTTAAGGCTTTACACCAGGTTGCCTAGTTGCTCAGGAAAGTTAATGAATGTAGGGTCCTGTAGGGCTCAAGTGAGGACAGAGGCCTGTTGTACCATGCCATCTAAACAAGAAAATAAAGTGCAAAAGATAATAAAAACAAGACAATCCCCATTACTTCAAATTATAAAATTAATAATAATTTGGTTTAATGCAGAACAAAGAACTTTTGTCCTCAAAATATTGAACCTAACAAGTTCAAACGGCTTCCGAACAAAAGCCCCCAAAATTGAATACAATCCCTTTTAAGTCGGGCTTAGGGTTGTGCTTCCAGACACACTGGGACGCTCACACTCATACACACATTTCCTCTGCTTTTCTGTTTATTGTGACAATAGGGGGATTTTGGGGATCAGCGTTCACTAGTCTGGATTTTACGCTCCCTTACTCAAAGAGAGCTTTGCTTTTCTGACCCCATAGTTTTCACTGCTGTCAATCAGCACATCTTCTCATCATGTGTGATAAGACTGACTCGCTTTCTTAATCTTTCTTGCATTTTTTTTTTTACCAATTCCTTTCTTTTCTTTTGTTTTGGTGATTGTATCACATGATCTGAAATTCCTTAGCACCCTATGCTAGCATGCAATTAGCAGTTCTTAGAATCACATTGATATGTGCATTCTTAGAACTTCATCCAATCTATTTCCTCTCACATTTTTCAGAATGTTATCAGTGTGCACACTATCTGGAACACAGAAAAAATGACAACAAATGGATATGAATCTAACAGCTTTTTCCTCTATGAACTCTGCCCTCCTTCCTTAAAGTGACCTTGTTTGAAATCAGTGCTCTATTTAAACGATCTTAACCTTGCAGATAATTTGGCAGTGTATTTATTTACAGTATGTTACTCATGTGTGTCCAGGGGTTAAATTGGGCCGAACAGTAGAACAGCATTCTGGAACCAATATTGTTTTTGTTTTTGTCAATCCAGTCCATCTATGTATAATGCAGTTTTTGTCTGATCCAGCAGTACACCAATTCTTTTTAAATTTAGTGTACTCGCTTGAAAAATTGTACGTTATTTGCATTGGTCACTAGAATCACCATCAGATTTTACAGTTCTCCAAACTCCAAAATAGTAATGTGATGAATTTCACCACGATAGTGTTCACGTAGGCTATATCATAATGCAACAGTCCCGCATGTTAGTTTTCTAAGAACAGTTTTAGATGAGATTTCCTTTTGTAAATAATTCTTATGAGAATGTCTATTCATCCTGTCACAAGTTGGACTTGTGTCAAAGAATTTGTCAAATAAACACTTTCAGTGGATGTGGCCTGCCAGTTGTCATCGTACGAGAACTTGTGGAATGAGATTGGTCTGGTTATTCCATAGGCACGAATCATCAATCGGTGTCTTTTTCTGACAGTTACCATGTCAATCGTTCTCAGCAGATCAACTACCTCACTGACTTGTGATGTAATCTTCCAGTTATTCTTATGGGACATTATGCAAAGCTTGCCTCAGCAGAGGTCAATGTAGCTAGTGTGAGACTGTGAGAACTAGACTAATGTCCCTCAGTATCACGTGGGTATGAGATACAGCGAACACCTTCTAATAACCAAGATAAACTTTTCTGAATGGCAAGGGGGTGTTAGTTTACCTCTAATTTACGAGTCAGCAACAAGGAGAGAGTAAACCAAAGACTGTAAATACAAGGTAGCACACAAGCTAGAGTCATCTGAAGTCCTCTGATCTGCTCGATAGCTTCATGTTTGCTAAGCTTCCTTTGGATGAGGTTCTAACAGTTGCTGTTCTTCAAACAACAGCACATATTCACATTTAAAACGAGAAAAAGTGGCACTTGGTAATCTTTTTTTTTTTTGCAAGGCAAGGTATGCGGGAATAATCAACCAACAATGCGGACTGATTCCAATGTATAATTCATGTGTCAGGGTGTATAATATGTCCGGATCTGAGGCAGGATGTCGGATAAATAAACATTCTTCTGTGGCATTGTGAGGTGGAGGACTCGAATACTGGTGACTTTGAACACGTCCATAGAGAGTAACAGGAGAAAGAGGAAATCTCATAGATCCTGGAAATTTTAAATGTCTTCCTCTTAGCCTGATATAAGCACCTGGTGTCTCTCTCAGTGAGTGAACAATGGTTGAATTAATTGGTTTCATTAGTGGCACTTGCTAAGGTAAACATCACTATGGCTCATACTTGGGATTTGGATTTGAAAAACTTAGGAACTTTTGCACATTAGTAGTCTTATAACAACAATAACAATGGGACACTTTCAAGTAAAGAGTTTACAGGCCTCCGACAGGCCTGTCTGTTGTTTCTCATTTTGCTTGCATGTTCAAATAGCTACCTCACAGTTTAAGGCTAATGCTAATGTTCATACTAAAGTATTTTGTTGCCTGTTAGCACATTGCTGTTTGTTAGCATGTTGCTACTTGTTAGGATGCTCTGGGTGGTTACTTACTAGCCCAAGTCAAAAAAGCACAAGTCTCAATTATATTTTTGTCCCTAAATATTTCAGACTACACAAGTGACACAGTTTCACATTCCCAAGACTTACATTTTCTCTTTATGAACAATAAAATACTTTATTGTCAAAAAGGCAAAGAAATCCTAGACGTGATGCAGTGACAAATGATAAAAGATATTTCTTCCATGTTAATCTGAGTTTTTGTCAATGGTGACAATGAGTGACAGGGGTATTATATTTTTGAAATAGTTTGTATTTCCTCAACGTTAAAGCTCATTCATTATCTCAGGAAATTTTGTGTTTTGTATAACATTTAATTTGATTTGAGTTTTGAGATTAATTTGAGATCTTGAAAATAAATGAAAGGAAACAAGAAAGAACAAACTGTGAACTCTATGTGAACAGACAAGTGTATTCCATGACAAAGATTGGTAATTCTTTTAATTCTTATTGTATATTTTGAAGGATGTTGAAGTAGTTTAATATTTTATGAAATTGATGGTGCGCTTATCCATTTTTTTTGTGACACGCTCTTCTCATGTGATTTGTGAATTGGTGTGATTCGTGTCTTCTTGTCTTGTCGCATCTGATGTGGACAGAAAACTTGCTTGTCGCTGGAATCTTTTTGGCTTTGACCCTGTGAACTCAGCCACACATCACTCACGGGTCACCAGCACAAAACAGGCGAATTAACAGCTAACGTGGTATTGAAGAACAGAGAATTTCCCAGAATAAGATTTTTTTTTTTTTACATCAACCCTCCTGCTGTTGCAGTGTGGTTTCAAAGCCCCTGACCCTCATTACTGTCTTTTCTCTGCCTGTTTACAAAGCCTGTATAGACATACAAACCGACACAAATCCAATATATTAAGTCCCAAATATTGGGAAAGAGTATTAATTTAATCTTACTATTAAGAATGCTACGTCTATAAACGACTGCTGAACAGTGATTATTCTTCAAGAATTATTTAATCAAGAAAAAAACACACAAACTCATTAGAGAATGTAAAGCATGCTGAGAATGTTGTTTCGGTCTATTTGCATTCTACAGTGTAGGAATCAGAGTGTGACAGAACATAGTGGCACATCAACAAGTCTTCTCATATAGGCCAAGCTAAAGCACACATTCATCAAGAGTCAAATGCCGACACATGGACAAGAATATAAAGCTTCTAAAGCGTCACAAGAAAGTGAAATTCTGAACACTTACTTTATTTCCTTTTTTCCTTAAAACAAATTTTTTTATGAAAAAGTTTCTTGATGCTATGGTGTTATAGGCCTATATATATCTTTATAACATATTGGCATTTAATAAATGTATGATTTAAAGATCTGATAAGTTTTTGTAATGTTTTTGAAAGAAGTCTCTTATGCTCATTTTTTAAGCAGCAATTACGCCAGTCTCAAAAATAAAGAATTTATTTATTTATTTTTATATGTATTGCCTGGGAGCCTGTAAATGATTTCACTTGCCTGATCAATAACACTATTAAAGCTTAATTCATTAAATGAGTGGCAAACTCGATTCAATACAGCGGCCCTGTTAGGAAACAGGAAGCAGCAGCAGCACATCAAAGAGGGGCTTTGTGAAGAGAATCAGCAAATAGGTCCACTGACGCAGAGAAGGAGGGTCACACACACATCCTCAATGGCCTTTCCCCTTCTCAATGTTATTCCTTTTGTCACTCTAATATCTCCTCTCTCTCTGGCCATGCAAAGAACTATATAAGACCACCGTGACAAGCTCAAGATTAACACCAGAGGAGGGGGAAATACAGGGTCTCTGAGGGTGTCATTCATCATAATTACAGTACATTACAGAAGAACTGTGCTCTTTATTTCCAAATGTGATTAAGATGATTTACACATATCTTTAAGGAAATAAGGCCAAAAAAAAAGGCACAAAGACGGCAGCAGCAATATTCCCTCTTTATGATGGAACATTCCTCTGATCTACTTTTCTCTTCATTCTTATTGTATACAGTAGATTGCATTATTTAGGTCAGTCGCCACAATGTATTTGAAAGCTGCTGCATGTGTGTTTTTTGTTGCTGTAGACTGCAGGACAGTGGCAATAATGTGAAAAGCAGTATATGGTTTGGTTTGGGTCATGTGAGCACTTCATTTAACAATAAAAACAAGAAATTATTAGTAGTAATTGATATTCATTAAAAGGCCTGGGAGTTTTATACTTCTATGACACCATCTCCACAACCTAAGCTTCCTGTGCCCACACTCTCTCTCACACACACATATACCCCCCTCTATCTTTACGATGCTTTGTTTCCTAATAAACTTTTGTTGTGTTTGAAATTCATTAGAAACAATATCCTGCTTTACAAAAACATCCTGGCACAACAGTGGGAGGGGAGAAGGATTACTCTGATCACTCACTGAGGTGATTCTCATAGGCCCCACATCAAAATGGATCTTAAATGGCATTTAGTTGTCTGTTAGCTTTAAACCCATCTATATAGGCTTCTAAAGCCCTATTCGGACGGGAGTAGTTTAACATGGAGAGGTGAGGTAATAATTAAACCTTCAGTAAAAAGGTCCGGAAAAATTACCTCAGGTAAGACTAATCCCGTGTGAATAGACCCGCTGTAAATATTTACGCAAATATTTCGTCATGTTGTGTTTAAAAATAGTTTTCCGCGGTTTTTCAAGTATGGAGACGCTTGAAAAAACATTCAGTTGCGTTCTAAACGCTAGGACGAGTCTGTGGCAAAACTCAAGTGTTTTTCACATACCATTCAGATCAGAAAGAAGATCGAAAGCACTTGTTAGAGGCACGAAACATCTTTTAGCGTTAGGTAAGTGCCTTTTACCAACACAATCCAATCTGAAGTAGCCTACATCGTTCGACCGGACATAACTATTTTATAAATCAAGCGTAGCGTTAGTTCTGGCAGGTCACGTTAGTCAAGCTCGCATCAGCTGACTATCAGCTGATCCACATCTACCTATAGGAATACGACGCCTATCACCGGATACATATATAAGCTGCTTCAGTATTATCGTAACTATCGCGTTTCTCAGGAGCTAATTAAATGGCGAAATTCGGCAGGCAAACAACATCATCTCACAAGGAATCGTGCAATCGGGAATTTAGCTAGAGGAATTCATTCCCCACAAGGATTTCACCTCAGATTCATCTTAAACTTGAACACGAGATTTGCCGCATTGATCATAAGTTGCCTGATTTGGAAGTTGCCTGCTCGCATTGCTGCATTATTGACACAGGACTCGACGTGATTCATTCTCCATTCATCTCTGAAAGTCTTCACTAAGTCCTTTTTTGCTCATTGCTAAAATCTATCAGGGTTTTGGCAACATGCTTGTTGCTAATGCTATACGTGTGGCTTGGGCTAATCTAACTTAGTCGTTTTCATTAAAATGCTCTTTCTAGGCTTATGCGATCATATTGGCAATGTGCGTTAATGTGTTGTCATTGGCAACTGATTGCGTTGCACACGCTGTGCTTTTAGCACTATGCAGCACAGATTCAAGCAGCTGCTTGATATGAATTAACAATTCATGGTGCAAACGGAAATATTCTGCTGTGGCACAGCTTTAAAAAAGACAGTAAACAAGTCACAATTCAGTTGAGTCACTTCGGACACGCTTGGTCTGTCTAGTTCTTGGAAACACGTCGTTCTTAAAGCTACAGTGTATTGTATACCGTGCTTGCATTTGAATGCATTCTTATATTTTTTTTATTTTTAAGAGCTTGCATTTTTATAGGCTGACATTCAACATGGTTCTATATTTAAGCTGTGTAACTTATATTAAGTAAAAAAAAAAAAAAGTTATTGAAACACTGCTTGTTCTAAGGCTAGGCCTATCTAGTGGCTATTTGAAAACTGCTTGCATTAAAAGCTGTTAGTTGCTATTGGGAACATGGTTGTTGAACTTTTAAGGTTATTTAGCCCAGTCGTTATTTGGAACATGGCGTGTTTTAGGCTTATATCTGGTGTCATTGTGTCACATGCTGTGCTAAGCTTATCAGGTATCAGCAATATGCTGTCTTTTCAGCAACACTGCTATAGTGCATACTGTCCTCAGCGCATGCCGTAGTGCTCAAGCGTTGTTTTATGCTTATCTGGTTGTATTGGAAAATGCTCGTTCTTTATTCTATTCGATTATTGCAACGTGCTGCTTTAAAGTTACCACATGCTTGTGGCTAAAGCTATCTAGATATCAATAACATACTTGGTACACAGTACATTCACCGCAGGGGTCTGGTATTCAACACTAACAACACCATAGTTTGATGGTCCTGTAAGGAGTGTGAAATCATGGGAGTCGTCACCTTCACCTCCACAGCCGATGGAATCCGTAGGACGGGAGCAGGAATCATGTTCATGAATGAGGAAAAGCACACTGTATTCATAGCTTAGCTGCACACTGCATATGACTCGAGCTAGAGGATGTATGCTTCTCGGATCGGACTACACTAGGTTTAATACTAGTCCTATGGTTATACAACATGTTAGTTGTATCAGTTTGGTTGCTGCTAGTCTGAGCTATTGCTGTAGGGTGTATGCTTCCCCTGCCAAATTACACCAGTTTTAGCAATGGTTCAGTTGTTGCTGCTGCTAGGGGTGTAAGCTTCCCCCAATAGATCCCGTACAATGGTTAAATTGGCTACAGCAACACGCTTGTTGCAATGCGTCTTGCTTGCTCCAGTGTGGGGAGATGTTAAAAATCAAATAACAAAAAAAAAAAAAATTTCTTGTTTTCTACAGAAGTAAACTACATCCAAGTATAACAAGGTCATGATGTAATTTACAGTCGTCACTCAACGAAACTGGAACTGGACTGCGGATATACAACAAGCAGCAGCTGATAAATTTTTGATATCACAATTTTCACTTTTTCATTTCAGGTGGTATGTCATTCATTGCAATATGCATGTTTACTGCTAAGCATTTCGGGTATTGACAACATGCTTGTTGCTATGGCTTATGCGGGTATTGGCAACATACTCGTTTAGGTCATCCAGGTAAGGGCAACATACTTGTTGCTTAAGGCTTTCCGGTATTGTTGGTAACATGCTGTTGCTCAAGCTTTTCAGGTATTGGCAACATGCTTGTTGCCCTGGCTCACTCACGTAACTATAAAGCATCCAGATTGCGCTGTCAGTTGGTTTTGGGGGATATTGGCATATGGTTGTGTTTTGGGGGGTTATTGCTGCTCTCCCTGCTCTTATCCATGCTTGGCTGCATGGATGCGCAGGGAGTTCTCGCCCAGAACGGAACCATACCGCCAATCCAAATTGTATGCTAATTGTCAATCATATATGACGATAGTGGTCCTGACAGAAATCAAGCGTAGCGTTAGTTCTGGCAGGTCACGTTAGTCAAGCTCGCATCAGCTGACTATCAGCTGATCCACATCTACCTATAGGAATACGACGCCTATCACCGTATACATATATAAGCTGCTTCAGTATTATCAGCAACTATCGCGTTTCTCAGGAGCTAATTACCCTCCTCCATCCCCAGCTCCTCCTCTCGTCAGTCAGGATTTGGTATTCTGATTCCCTTCGAATCAGAATAAATTCTCGAATTATGTCGTACTTTAAAATCTTGAATTAATGATATCTGCAATACATTCATGTTGGTTCTGTTCTGTTTACCCCAAGGGGGGTTATTACTGCTCTCCCTGCTCTTATCCATGCTAGGCTGCATGGATGCGCAGGGAGTTCTCGCCCAGAACGGAACCATACCGCCAATCCAAATTGTATGCTAATTGTCAATCATATATGACGATAGTGGTCCTGACAGAAATATAGTCTGATATCAGGAAGCAACGTAATACGCACATAACGACAGGAGGGTAACGGCGGTGTGTAAATCGAGTTACCCCTCCCACTTCTGCAAGTTTAACTGAGATATCTTATCCCGTGCGAATTGGCCATTAATATTACAGACGTCCTGTGGTAAAATTACATTACTCCATCTACCCTTGTAAAGTTAATCCCGTCCGAATAGGGCTTTTGTTAGTCTTGTAAGCTGACAAAACGTTTTGCAGATTTGAAGTTGTGACACACACAGCTGACATTGTCACCTCGCATCGCCTGTGTCTGGGCCAAACATTTTGTCTTTCTTGAACACACCGCAAAGACTAGTCATCGCCCAACTGTCATTGCCCAACTAGCACTTACTAGTACTTACTAGTATGTGCTAGTTGGGCGATGACTAGTCTTTGCGGTGTGTTCAAGAAAGACAATTTTCACTACGCCTGCATGAGAAAAAGACGATGACTAGTCTTTGCGGTGTGTTCAAGAAAGACAACATTTTCACTACGCCTGCATGAGAAAAAATAACTCTCCATTCCAGCAGGTGGCAGTAATCTGTATCCATCATTCAAATAGGGAAACCAGACTGTGGATATACAAACTGTACACAAAGCAATTCTTGCTTACCATTTTAAATATGAATCATGTTGCTCCGATGGTCTCACTTTCTTTATTCCAGACGGCCATGTTGTTATGAAAATACTTGCATATTGTAATCAAGTGTGCTGCAGTCCTGAAAAGTGAAGCCAAAAAGTTTCGATCACCCCCAGGTAGCTGGTCCCAGTATAGGTCATAAACCCCGCCCTCTCCATGCAATCTAATGGGATGTGAGACAAACTAAACACTCACATTTCCTTAACTATTAATTTCACTCCGACATAATGAGTTGTTCTGCAGTAAACTGTACTAACCGATTCTGCAGACGTGTGGACGGGCCTTGATACCACAGCTTCACTTCACGCTCACTACTGCGCAGACTCGGGTCCAGAGTTCACTACTGCGCGGAGTTCACTACTGCGCAGACTCGGCTCCAGGAGTTCACTACTGCGCAGACTCGTGTCCAGGAGTTCACTACTGCGCAGACTCGTGTCCAGGAGTTCACTACTGCGCAGACTCTGGTCCAGAGTTCACTACTGCGCAGACTCTGGTCCAGAGTTCACTACTGCGCAGACTCGGGTCCAGAGTTCACTACTGCGCAGACTCGGGTCCAGAGTTCACTACTGCGCAGACTCGGGTCCAGAGTTCACTACTGCGCAGACTCGGGTCCAGAGTTCACTACTGCGCAGACTCGGGTCCAGAGTTCACTACTGCGCAGACTCGGGTCCAGAGTTCACTACTGCGCAGACTCGGGTCCAGAGTTCACTACTGCGCAGACTCGGGTCCAGAGTTCACTACTGCGCAGACTCGGGTCCAGAGTTCACTACTGCGCAGACTCAGGTCGCGAATCAGCGCTAGATGTCAGCACTAAATTGGGACATTGGCGGCTTCACTTTTCTACAATGGAAGAGAGTGAAGGTGCGTCGTCCATCTTTTTTACAGTTTTTAATTGGAATATTCAGATAACATGAAGATGACAAATTAGAAGAGCCTTCTGTGCGTGCCCACTTGACCAGTTTTTTTCTTTTCATGCACTGGTTCGCTAAGCCAGTTAGAATTCAACATTGCTCAGTTGCTGGTCTGACTGGTGCCAATGGTCTGGAACACAGGAAAAACTAGGCTGACAGACACTTGATGACAGCCTGACATTGGTGTCACAGCCTTTACATGTTTACACTTCCAAGAAAATGTAAATGAATGACTCATCCTGCACTCAGGGGAGTGTACATCTTTTTGTCCAATCAAATACTCTCTATGAGAATGTCCCTAATATTACCTGCCTCTGACTATAGCATGTAGCAGATGGCTATAATGTTAACCCTAATGCCTATTAGAAATGAAAAAAGAGTCCTTTCTTATATTCCACCCCCAATTTCCTGGACCATCATGCCTAGAGACAAACACACACAAAAAAAAAACTTTTAAACACTTTTTCGATCTGTTGTCACTTGTTATAGTGACATCACAAGATTTATCACCAGCAATAAACAAAACCATGGGCCACAGGAAGCACATGCGTAAACAGACTTGGTCACAGGGTATTTTGTGAGACGTGCAGACCGTGTCTCAGTGAGTACTGTCCTTAAAGCAGACTCATGTCTGTCTTGTGGTGATGTGCAAGACCCTGAGACGTCACTAAAGCACCTGAATGTTCTTGTCATGTGAGATATGTATCTGCAGAACCACCAGTGCTTAAAAACAAAAAGCTGGAAGGCTGCCAAAACAGCATGACTACACGATGAGCTGGAATACGACTGCTTAAGGAAGAAAACAACAGAACACTTTCAACAATGTCACTTCCCGCCAAAGAATAGCAACAAAGCCTCTTCCTTTCTGCATGCCCCTGTGCATGCGCCCTCACTTCCTGTTTCAGAGCAGAGCCGGCGCTCAGACATGTGCCTGACGCACTCGCCAACTCCCATCCCCTCACGGCACTTACAAATATGCACTAGTCTATATTAGTGTTGTTTTTGTTAACTACAACTATTAAAAATTGTAAATTAATTAAATGAAGCTGAAAATATAAAAATAAAAATATTAAATGAAAGACTTACTAACTGAAACAAAAAAAGCTAACTGAAACTAAATATGTAGAAATATTAAAAATGATTGCAATATTAGAAAACTGAAAGTATAAAAAATTAAAAATAATTCAAAATGATATAATGATATATATATATATAAAAAAAAACATTAAAATAACACTGGTCTAACACTAAAGGAATAGTTCACCCAAAAATCTGATTCTGTCATCATTTCAGACCCATTTAACTTTCTAATTTATATAGCGCCTTTTCTGAGACCTCAAAGCGCTTTACATAGAAGGGGGGAATCTCCTCAACCACCACCAATGTGCAGCATCCACTTGGATGATGCGACGGCAGCCATATTGCGCCAGAACGCCCACCACACACCAGCTTACTGGTGGAGAGGAGACAGAGTGATGAAGCCAATCAGTGTATGAGGATGATTAGGAGGTCATGATAGACAGAGGCCAAGGGGCAAATTTGGCCAGGATGCCGGGGTTACACCCCTACTCTTTTTCGATGGACATCCTGGGATTTTTAATGACCACGGAGAGTCAGGACCTCGGTTTAATGTCTCATCCGAAGGACGGACGTCTCATCCGAAGCACGGCCATTTAGAGGCCATTTACATGACACCATTTTCAAATAAAAACACAAAACTTTTTATGCGTTTTGGCTTTCCATTTACACAAAAACAGCGTTTTGTGGGCTTGAAAATGCAAACTTGTGAAAATGGGGTTTCAAAGTGCAAGTTTTTGGAAACAGTAGGCTACCGTTATCTTCTCGGTGTAAACTACGAAACAAATGCACATTACTCGTTCAGTCTTTAGGCGGACAGTTTTTCTTTACAAAGTGGCATCGCCAACTACTGCCCTGGCAGCATAATACAGCGTTTTTAGTCATTTTTGCAGATCCGTGTGAAATAGGATCGTTTTGACAATGTTGTCATCTGTACGCAAAACAATGCAAAGGAAAAACTTTCAGTTTTTAGTACATCAGTATCGGTATGATAAATACTTCAGCTAATTTCACTAATAATAAATTTAATTATAACAATTCAAGTTTAATCATGTGTAGATTTTTCAACAATTACAAAATTCAAATGACTAAATACAAAAAATACTAATTATCCCATTAAAAATGTAATCTAAAATACAAATTTACAAACTTTTGATTAAAATCTATGTTTTTTTCTCTCCATAAAAATCTGCTTTTTCTGTTAAAATTATTAAACATTTTTACAGTATATATCAGTGCAACTTGCAGCAGTCTAAATTAGATTGTGAGTGTTCACTGAATACATTTTTAACACTGTCATACCACATGCAAAAATGCCACAATTGTTTAATAAATTCGCTCCCACATCTTTTAAAGTAAAACGTAACAGCACAACCAACGTGAATCAATCGTCTTACTATTCGAAAACAGATTTTCAAAACCGTGGCCCACATGAAGCACATACATAAACAGACTTAGTCACTGGGTACTTTGAAAGACATGTGCAGACCGCGTCTCAAGTGAGTACTGTAGACTCATTTCTGTCTTGTGGTGATGTGCAAGACCCTGAGAGTGAAGATGCAAAGCAAGCGCCGTTATTTTATCTAGTAGATTTTTATCTAAACAATAAGACTAAGTCAGCCTTAAGTGTACTATTGTTCTACAGAGTCTTCCTCTAAGGATACCTCCCATCTCTGGGCTTTGAGAGCAGCGCGCTTTGATGAGGGAAGGGTTTCTGCAGGTAATAAAAAGAAAAGAGAAAAGGAGAACACCAGGGCTTGTGGGTAATTATGGCACAGGCGAGAGCGTTGGAGGGCCAGATGTGTGAGGAATGTTCTGGCTGCATCCGTCGACGGGGGAGGGGGTTAAGAATAGTCGACTCACCGTCTGCAGATGGTTACAGGGCTGTCGAGCCTCCAGCGGTCTATTTTATAACGTTTAGCTCAATGTCACCACCACAACGATGATAAAGATGCAGCACAACCATCAGTTATTTGCGACAATGGCCACGTTAAAAATGAATGGCCGAGATTCATTCATTCAATCTGGCAGTGTCGGCTAATGCCAAAGACATCACAGTGATTGAATGCACTGAAGTAAGTCACATGTTTTCAAAGGTGGAGTTTAGCATGAGAATGATAAATCTGCGACTAACAAAAATAAGCAAGTGACTAATTGTTTTATCTCATCGGAAAAACAACATTAAAAGTGGAGTAAAGCAAATTAATTTGAAGTTTTATCTTATCTGTAAACAGTACCTTGGACACAAACCCCCACCCCTCATTCGCTCAGTGAGCCCATTAGTTATGTGCTGCTATGGTTGAGCAGTGCTCCAGAACAGCCTCTGTTTGTTCAGCTGTTTCAGACCGGCCGCAGAAACCCTGGGAGGCCGTTGAGAATTCACAACCCCAACTCATCAAATGAAAGAGGAGATGGTGGAGGGAGAGAGGAAGAATGAGAGGGAGATGAAGAGGAAGGATGAGTGCAGTGGAGCCCAAAGATAAGATGACGATCATGATGATGCCTTCTTTTAATCACAGACCGAGAAAAGCTACTTGCCTATGATCTGAGAGAAAAAAAAAAGAAAAAAAAAGATTTTGGGAAACATAAGCCAGCCCCTATGGAGCAGATTCTGGCACGTGTTGGATATATTGCAGTGAGAACTGCAAATTCATAATTCATACTTTAACCCCAAGGCCCTTTTAACATTTTAGTGCTGGCTTCCACAAAATAAGAATAAGCCAGTTCCTCTAATTTGTTTGCAGTACTCCATGAATTTAAATGCAATGAAAACTGAATTAATGTGTCCATTGTGTTTCAGCAACCCCTTTTTGTAGTTAATATATATTTAACAGAATAATGGTTTATACATGTTATAGAACGTATTGCTGGTAAATTCAAACACAAGCAAATGCTCAGGGTTCAAAATGACTTTTTAGCATACCTGCCAATGGCGAGTAAATATAAGTAATATTTATGGTAAATATATTTACAGGCCACGAAAAAGTGTTACCCATGACAATGTGATTATTTCGCAATTTTTCCTTGCATGCTTGTGCCAAACAGCGCTCTCTTTTCACCCAAAAAAATTTTTCCCCTTTTTTTTAAGGGGGTTTAATGCCAGGAATATTCCACATTTGTCATCATAAAAAAAAAAACAATCTTCAAAAGCTGATAACGCAAGATCATTAACCTGATTATTCTTCATAAGGTGGCAATGCAAGATCATTAAACTGTTTTTATTAAATTTTTTAAGCAACCCTGATCAGCACGCCTAGATTTTTGACTATTAGTCTCTTCTTTTTTAGTCTTCAGCATTCTGTCAGCTTATTAATTGTGTGTGTCTTTTGCACACGTCTATTTACAGTTTGACATCAAGACCAGAGCAAAAAAACAGTACGTCTTTGTCATCCAGTACATGCACTTTTTAACTTTGATCAATTGCCTGATACAGTGAAAGCCAGTCTTAAGAAAAGGCTCTCTGTTTGACTGATGAATTTGAGTTTTGCACACTATTTCTGGTCGTGCTGACAGATACATATGTTTTCGTAAGTGTTAAATAGGCAATCTAGTTCCATAGAGCGCAGAAGAGAATGAGTCAGTGTGTCCAGTTAGTGTTGGCATTTATATGTGCTTCCCAAAGCGCTGAACATTTCCCCAGTCATCACCAAGGCCAGCACACAGCCTCTATTCCATCCTGTTGTGTTCCGTCCTAAAGCGAGTGTGGCCTTCCTTAAATGTCATGTCAGCAGCCCACACTTCCACAAAACACCCCAGATCAGGTGAAAACACCTGAAGTCTGATGATATGCCGTTCCACATGAGTGGCATATGGTGGTAAGACCAGTCAGGGTCATAAACCAACCTGTCTAAAATGCTATGCTGTTTTAAGCTGAATATTTTTAGATATTCATTCCATGTTGCATTAAGGCAGCTTTGTGGTTTTTCTTGCGTAATGGACTGATAAAAAAGGAGAACAGAGACAAAGTAAGAAAAAGGCGGGAAACCCACACATCACAGTTGTTTTCAGAGCCAGGTCATTTATTGCCCTCGATTTGCAACGGGTTGAAATTTCAGCCTCGCTAAGCGGGGAAACTCGAACCGATGGTCCAGCTGTCCGCAGGCTGCCGTCCCACAGAGCCTACCGCCACACACGTTCCCTCCCCTCTCTTATTCCATTCATCCCCTCTGTCCCAAAGAAGCAGGTGATCGATTGGAAGAACAGACCCAAACAAAACATGGTCCTGAGTGTTGAGCTGTTGCCCAGAACTCTGTTTCCCTAAACTCTTAATAAAAGCCCAGTTGAGACATGCTACTGCAGCTAAACAAATCTGTCATCATGCAAAACAGCTGTGTTTGATTCTATTAGTCAGTCATGTCTGACTTTTTTTAAAAATCTTAATCATGCTATGGGTGGTTGCTAACAAGTCATTCATAATTGAATTTAGAATTACTTTTAAATTTCAAGTCAATTTCTGAATTTGAATTGAGGTAGCAAACGGGTTTCAGAATTGCAATAAATTGTGAATGTGAGGAAGAAAAAATTTAATGATTTGTCATTTTTAACAAAGCTTTAATGTTGGCTTGACAAAGCCATGTTATAAAGCATTTAAAAGGAACAAAATGGAAATAAATTATGGACAAGAAGAACATTTCATTTCCTAGAATGCATTCTCTGTTGAATTTTTCAGTAAATTTCTCTTCATGTCATTTCAATTCAAATTCCAGCTGAACTTCCTGTGAGTTGTGGCCAATTTTCATTCAAATTCCAGCTTATGATTTAAAAGGAAGCCAATTCTTCAATTCTGAATCCAAAAATTCAATTCTGTCTCTAACAGTTGCTTACTCAAAACAACCCACTCCAAGTCTCTAGGATATTCTGGAACCTATTATTGCCCGGGACCCTCCTTCAAAGTAAAGGTCCTAGCACACTGAGTCCGTAATTTCGTATGCGTTTTCTCATATTCGTCATCCTAAAAATTCCAACGCTATCTCAAGACCAATTCGTACGAATTCGTACGAATGATTAAAATGTGGCTAATTCATACGACCTCACTCGTACGAATTTGTGCGATTTGTCTAAACCCACGTGATGGGTAGGTTTAGGGGCGGGGTCAAGGGTAGGTCATTCGTACGAATTCCTAAGAATTTGGCAACTCGTAAAATATGTACGATTTAGCAAAAATCGTACGAATTCGTACGAGTGAGGTCGTATGAATTGATCCGAATTTGGATTTTTTTTATGACAGACGAAAGATTCGGAGGCAGTGTGTAAACGTGATTGACACAACGTGAGGTTTTCGGACAAGAATTTCAGACTCAGTGTGCAAGGACCTTAAGTCTAAAGGATTCTTCTGTCAATTTTAAAGTAAAAAAAAACTGGTGGACCACGATCACTAGCCTTTTACGTCTCATAGAAAGCTGGTTAATTCCTTGCTCAAGACTTGACTAAATGACTAAAGTGCTTACCACTGTGGAACAAGTTGACACTGACCTGTGACATGTTATCCATGGTGGCACCAAAAAAACACAAAAAAAAAGGACAGAGATCGAGTTAAACCTGTCTGCAGATTTGTCAGTTGCACAAGATTTGTAAAGAATTTGAGTCATAGTTTCTTTGCTTGTTTGAACTGAGTCACGTCTGAAGTCACCAGTCATGCTGGTGTTATTACACAACCAGAACATGCCAGCTCAGATGGCGAGGGCTATATGGGACAAAACAGCTCAGCATGACAACACTGATCCCCCTAAATTGCACATACTCAGGGCTACAGGAAGGAAGACAAAATAACCTCGTAAACTGACTGACAGATCAATAGATAGATCAGAAGACAGACAGACAGGCTGCAGGTTTGGTGGCTGTAACTTAAAAGGGATTTGGGTTTTATTTGATCATTTGATAAAAGATATAAAACCCTATAACCCAAGTTTGTGCAATAACAGTGTAAACGTGCTTTCCACTAAAGTTTGTGGTGGAACTCCACGTTGCCAGAATTCAGTTTGCTTGATTGGTGTGACAGCTGTTATCTGAACAGCCTACTTGAAAAGGTGGTCTAGGGTTCAGTTCATAACCTAAATTACGGAAGTGAACCATAATAGATGACATATAATTCGTATTGTAGCATAATGCATTTCTTAACAAAAATTGCCTTTGAACTCGGCTTCGTACCAAGAAATTCAACCGAGTGTGAAAATAGCTTAAGAAATAAATTAGACAAATTTAGCCAAACACTTGTGACTGTTTGTCATCTGCCGAAGCTGTCATGACAAGCTTTGTATGCACATCTGTGCTTCAGCATCCGTTTCCTCTCTTGTGCAGTGCTGCGTATATGTCCTGTGGTAAACGAGCTATATGAGACAATTGCTTCAATATGGTTACATACAACTGATATCAATCTTAACTATTAATGTTCATCTAATTATGGTGTTCCTTTCACACTGTCTCTTACTATTCCTTTGGCATTGCACAGGATTGAATGGCAGGATATTACATGAAAGAGTGTGTGCAGGAACCCTTTCTTTGTCTTTCTCTTGCTCTATATCTTTAGTACTCGCTTTTTTCCTCACAAACACTCGAGGCAGAGTGAGACAGACAGTAGCTGCATTATCAGGCAGATGACTGGACAGCAACAGTGGCCTTCCCTCTGTCACACATAGTGAATTAGGGACCTCGGGTGGGACAATGAGGGATTGTTCTCTTTAAGTTCATAATCTTTCACGTCTCCACTGGAAGCCAGAAAGGCCAAAACAGCAGGAACGGTAAGAGGCAGAGAAATCTTATCTGATCATTTGATTTTTAGGTTATTCAAAAATGATGTTTTATTAAAGTTTGTGAGGATCATGTTCAGATAATCTACCCAATCAGCACGAGAGGAGGCATATATAGCCGACTCACCCACCTAGTCTGGGATCGGGACAAATTCCGAACTCGGAGCCCTCACCTCGGACAGCGCACCAAATACGCATATTCTGTACTATATCTGTTTATATGTTATAACTCGTGAAATTAAAGTTCTGTCATTATATCAGTAAATGCAACTCCACTAACTCTCATTAATTTGCATCTACATGTCAGCTAACTCTCATTAGAGTATTAGACTTTTAGGTTAAGGTTAGGAGAATAAGTTGACATGGACTTGCAAAGTTACTTATACAGTAGTCAGTAGAATGTCTGTTGAATAAAGTGTAAAAAAAAAAGTGTACCAAAAAAAAAAAGGTGTTAAAATAAACCAGACAGTCTACTAATACTCTAATGACTAGCAGTTGACCTGTAGTTGCAAAGTTACTCATAGTTAGTAGAATATCTAAAGTGCTACATTTTTCAAAAGATCTCTTCTACAGAAGATAGTCATAAGCCCAAAGTACACTTTGGTTTGTAATCGTACATTAGGGTATGTGAACAAAAAAAAGAAATAAAGGACACAGAACAACCAACTTACTGAAGTTTGCAACAACAATAGACACCTGTGTGAGGTGGTTAAGAGATACACACAACTCTAGTTTAAATGATCACAAATACATTTTAGTATCATAACTTTTGGAGATAAATAGCATAGACATTGGATACTGTTCATGCAAGCTATCAAGGCTATACCTGTTGAACTGTACACGTTGGACTATAAAGCGTTCATGTCAAAACTGAAGTAATTTGGACTATACATGTTTGGAACGATGACAGAATTTTCACTTTTGCATGAACTATCCCTATATCCCTTTGGGTGAATTATAGCAAGTCACCAGTTTATCTTGTCTGGGGCTGTCTCAGTAGGGTAATAATAGAAAATGCTATTATTAAACAAATTAAACTTCATTCTGCGTAGAAAACTTTCTCTTAGTGAGTGTGAGAACGTATCTGTCTTGTAATGGCAAGGCTGCTGGGAGGACAGGCTGGCATGGGTTCTAATTGTATATGGTGCAGGGCATGAACTGGAGAAGAGGAGAGGAAATCGGGAGAGGAGGATGGGGGCCAACAGATGTTTCAGCTTTGAGTTTTTGGCTGGAAAGGGCAATTATGAGGCACTCTTAATGACGCTGGCAGCCGCCCCATAAACCTGGTTCAGTGGAAGAGCTGCTCATTAGGGTGACCCACCAAAAAACACTGCAACCTGTCCAAACTCTTCCATGTCCCCCCAAGCCAACCAAACACGCCAACGTCACGGCTACAGGAAGCACAGCTGCAAGAGTTGGGAACTGTACGGGTCCCATGGAATATGCAGACGATGGTGTTTGAGCATGTGGATCTAGGGTAACAGTAAAGCGCTCTAGACGGGAAGCGAGTGGCGTAATGATGTAGGTTTTCCATTATGCAGGTCTGTGCGCAGAGGTGTTGGAAGCTGGTGGACCAGACTGCAGAGAAAATGATAAACGGAGAGAAGGGAGAGGTGGGGTGACTGAGGGGGGTGTTGGGGAATTGGGCACATTAAAAAAACTGAGTTAAGAGCCCAATATAAGACATCCTGTAATTTACACGACTGATTTTCCCACTCGTTCATACATATTAACTTCACCGGGCCCCATAAATCTGTTTAACGACCACAAGGCTCAGCACCAACATGGCTACCTCTACAAGGGGCTTCGGCTTCGGTGACGGCAGGCAGACTGCGACATGTTCCCTAGCGCAGGGGTTTACGAGAGATCTCCCCCATTCTCATGCACCTTGGCACGGCTAGACCTCAAACCTGTCTTTCTAGGCGAAACCGCTGGCACACGAAAGCGCTTGGCACGGGCCCTGCTATTGAGTTTTCATGAAAGTAGGTCACTGCAAAGCTCCCGTTAGAGCTGTGGAGCATGAGGGAAAGAAAATAAATGAGGAGATGAATGAAGATAGAAAGAAGATACCAGCAACTTCCTATCCAGCAGTATGGGAGGACACATAGGGACAGGAAGTTACGCAATATACTGATAACGGTCTTGTCTTCTGCAATCTTGAGACACCTTTGAAATGACAGCGAGAGAGTAGGAAACACGTTTGCTAGCCATATGTTGCCATTGTTGTGGTTTGCTATGAGAACAAGCTGTGCTTGGCAGCTTTATTGGATCTACAATAGATTTACTCTACAAAGTACAATTTAAAATGTTAAAGCTCAACTACATGAGGTTTAGGTTAAGGCTCAACATGCACTTGTTTTGGTCAGTCTGGACATGGAAAGGTCGAACCTGTTGAGAACGTAAAAATCTCAGTCAAAAGATTCAGCTGCAGCTGACGCATGTGTCTTCCACATGTTCAGAAGAATTAAAATAAAAAATAGCAGAAAGGTGCTATGGATCTGTGAAATAATTTTCATTCCAATTCATCTTAGCACATGTGTCTTTCCAATGCTGGACTTAACAGACACTTCATTTTCCATGTGTTTGATCTTGCACCCCATAGGTTTAACAAATCATTTGGGTCATGGAACTTTTAGGATCATTCACTCCCTCCGTCTTATACCTGTCCATCACACATGTGGTTATCCTCCAATATCCCACAATTCCCTTGTGCCATCTCAGATACCACATGGAATGGCGTAGATGGATGACATTTTAACAACCCGACGTGGAACAACGATTCTGAGAAAGAAAACTCAGAATTATGTGGAGTAAATTTAAACCTAGTATAATCAAATATAAAAATAAAATCACTACAAACTAAAATTAGTAATTTTAAATGCTACAAATTAAATGCAGGCATTACAACATTATAATGTAAGTATGAAAACTGGATATTCATTTTGAAAGATTACGGTAACACTTTGCAATAAGGTTCCATTTGTTAGTAAACAAAACAATTCTAAAGCATGTATTAATCTTAGTTCATGTTAATTTCAACATTTACTAATACATTATTAAAATCAAAAGTTGCTTTCTGTGGAGTTCTTGGGTTCTTTGCAGATTCCATTCTAATAAAGTGTATATTATCAAATCATCTAATTACAGTAAAATGGGAGTACTAGATCGGATACAGGACATCAGGACAGCACTCCTCATGTCTCTTTCCCAATATGCGAGGCCAGATGGGAAAAGAGAAAAACACTGTTTTTACGTGACAGATCCAAAGTCTTGGATTTCAAAGAACACACACAGCAACAGGTGTGTTAGATCATATTGTGGAGAGATTCAATTATACGCTGCGTGCATATGCACACACAGACACGTGCGAACATTCAACATGCTGGACATTCTGCCAGATATTTTTATATACGAGCATGTATTTTCAGCATGTAAAGTTTTTTGGCAATTAGAATGAAATAAAGCACTTTTCAGTTCAGAAAAAAAAAAAAAAAAAAAAAAAAAAAGTAATTCACGCTTGTCCGCACGTGAAACCACTCATATCTGTATTCAGACAAAAATAATCACTTCCTCCTCTGCAACACCCAAACACCCGCACATATCAAAACAGAGCCAGGCCACTGTCAGTGCGTAGGATAGGACGTTACATTACTTAATATAGAACTCATCAAAATCCCCTTACGGTCACGTGAATCAATTGGGCTGTTAAGAAACCAAATCAGAAGTGAATTTTGAATTATGTGTATACTGTACAAGTTGGTGTGTTTACAGAGTCTCATCTGAAAATGTTTTAAAGAAGTCGAAACCAGTCGGTTTGGAAATGTTGCAGTAGCATGTAGCAACTCTTTTAACCACGATATGACTAAGCTAAACTTAACCTATAACCAGTATAAAACATCATTCTCGCAGCATTCAAAACACATATTCATCACTATGGAAGAGTATAAAAAGAAGAAGGGAAAGAAGAAGTGGATAGAGGACAGTGCACTTGATAAAAGGAAGTGAGAGTGTTTCAGTGCAACATCTGCTCCTCCTGTGGCCCGTCTCACGGCGAGCCGCTCTGTTTGTCTACGGGTCACAAACGGCCAAAAAATACAAACACCAACAAAGGCATTCACGGACATGCGGACGCATAGAAAGCCAAGTTAATAAGTAAACAGGCAATGCTCCATATCTGATTTGGCATGGATGGAACTAGTCTCACTGAGAATAACAAAGGGGAGTGACAAAAATCAATGTTATCTTTTCATTTGGAAGGGAGAAGGCAAAAAGTGACGAGGGCCCACGTCAAGAAAGGAAGCGAGGGAGAGAAAGCCCCCTTCTGACTGCTTTAAACCCACATACATCTCCCCTGCTTAGCTTAACCTCCCTTTCTCTTGGCAACACAAAGTCCTGCACAAAGAATTCCAGCGTTCAGCCAAAGGTAAAAAACTGCTAAAGCTCCACCTCCCAGTTTGATAGACAGTTGCCCATGGAAACCCATGAGCTTGATAGATTTAACCTGTACTGTGGCTGGGATCTGTTGTAGAAAATACCCCAGACATAGTATTTGTTGCAAAAACTCAAAACATTAGTTTGAGTTAGCATGGTGACTTCTTTTAGAAATGGGCTAATTTGATTTAGCATAGCCACGATGCTACAAGGGGCCTTTTTACCATGTGGTTGTCCTTATTAGTAGTCCAAAGATGCTTTCTAACTCATTCACTGCTTTGTTATTCCACATACACACTCTCTTTAGCTCTGTTTGAAACCTAGCAAGCTTTGCCTTGCTGTCTGCCAATGCCTTCTAAGGCAGCAAACTGCATAAAATGGACCATTAAGTGACTGATTTGGAACATTCTACACAAATAGAACACCCGATTTACAACTGATTTGATGTTAGCATGTTGCTAAGCTAACAAACACAATACTTTCAATACTTGCAACAAAGAAAAAGCCATTCATTTCTAACAGTTATACGGGGGCTACGTGGAGTTCTGACCAAAGGTTATTTGAACTTTTTATTATCGATATTTAACTGTTTGCATTTAAATATTTCATCTGGCGAGACTAAACAATATTCGTCTGAATGTAATGTATTCTAATCCAAATATGTGTGATAGGAGAATTGTCAATCCTTTTTGTTTAACTTTATCTTACAAACATGTACCTGCTACATTGAGCAGACTTTTATACAATAAGAAATCAAAAGCAATTACTGTAAGTTAATACTCAAGCCTTGGGCAATTTATAATATGCTTCCTTCAGAAGTACTGGCAGCTATTTGTCCCAAATGGATAACTATTCATTCATTATTCACACATCCCACAATGGTCAATAAGTGGAAAGTAAATGGTCTTGCTTTCACGCTCCTTAACAGGAGATGTAAGCAAAAACTGCTTCATAAACAAATTGAATGTTGAGCTATTGTCACTTGCAAAAAAAAACATACCCAGGTGTCACTGACAGTGAACAGACGTGCACTTGCTGTTAATAAAAATAAAATAAAAAATATTTAAAATAAAAATAAATTTAAAATTAGAATTAATTATATTAGCACTATTTTTATCTATACTTTTCATTATTATAAAAAAAAAGATATTTCTCCTGACATTTCAGATTTTGCAACACTGCTTTTCTTTCTCTTACAAACATATAAAACTGATTGAGCAGAGGTTAACTTAAGCTGATCCATCTGTTTGGACTGCATCAAGAGAACGGACATGCAGACAGGGCCCAAATCACCCACGCCACATGACACACACACACACAGGCGCACGCACACACACACACACACAGCCCGCCAGCATACTGAACATAGTGAAGTGCTAGAACTGGACTTCTCGCTCATCACCCGCTTTCATCTTGGCGTTGGCAGAACTGTTAATTTTCATCGCGAGCCCACATTTGTGTCTGGTCTGGCCACTTCAGAACGACTGATGTACTCTTTACAGCTCCCTCCACCACTGCGGCTGCACTGGGCCAAAGCCACAGGCGTGCAGGAGAATCTGATAGTCGTGGAACCCGCGCTGCTCTCTCTCTGCGCTGGAATGCATTTTTGCAGCACTGCACTTTTCACCATATCAGGGGAATGATTGGAGGTCCCCACCAGAGCGATCAACTTCCATGTTCAGCCAGACAACCAAACCACCCACTCACTCACAGACACACACACACACACACACACACACACACACACACACACACACACACACACACACACACACACACACACACACACACACACACACACACACACACACACACACACACACACACACACACACACACACACACACACACACACACACACACACACACACACTCTCTCTCTCTCCCTCTGATACTAGACAACCTCAGCAGATTGAATGTGTGCTCACAAACATATGATTCACGTGCAGAAAATGAAATTTTTTGGAGTTCGGGTTTCACTTCTGCAAATTCTGGTGTTCTAACATTTCAAGAAATCATTGTCAGTTTAGCAAACAAAAACACACGTACACTTGTACACATTGAAACACAAAGTATAATGGTCCAAGAACAAGTTAAAGGAATAGTTCATTCAAAAACATAAACGATTCACAATACTCACTTATCATGAAGCTTTCACATTCACAAGAACTCAAGAACTTGTTCTTGGAGTCATATCTTTTCAATTATCTAGTTTGCTGATCTAGTTCACAAAAGCAGTCTGATGAAGTTTTTTCGAGAATTATACTGATCCTGATCACTAACTGACTCAACGGTCTGGTCACAGGGGATGACTTCAAAAACTTGAAATACACTTGAAAACTTGAAATAAAAGAACAATAATGGTGCTTTTTTGTATCTAATATCGGTCTCTCGTCTGAGATTGAAAACTGTGATTTATGGATACAGACAAAAAGAAGCTGAACAAAGCAATCACTATTAAGATGTGTATGTTTTGAGTGAAATTTACATTTAGAAACTGTGTGCATGTGAAAAGTCAGTTTGCCATTTAAGACATAAAATCTATGAAACCTCAAGATCCTGAACATGAATTTGTCTGACTTTTTTATGTTAAAGCCTATACTTCACTAGATGGTCTACAAAGAGAGATATCCCCCCTTTAACATCCTCTGGGAACTGTTACATCGCCCCCTGCTGGATCAATTGCTATTAGCTCTTGTTTTCAAGCTGTCTTTTCTACAGGTAAACTCCGTTAGCCTCTCAGATATAATTAAAAACACTTTTATATCCCTCTCATACTGGCTAAGCTCACAACCTTTGTCCTGCAGAGAGTTCCATCACATGATTCAGTACCTTTAAACGGCCTCAATCTTGAATACAGGCCACGACAATAATTTGTCGGTTATGAAACAAAGCGCTCACAAAAATATGATGTATGACTTTTTCCACATTTTACAGCTCTTCACACAGGCCATGAAATATCTCAATGAGACAGGTTGAGGACACATGGAGTGTCCGAAACTTTTGACAAGAGATGGATTGTGTTTGGAGCATGGTTTTGCCATTTGCACTGCTTTTCTCCGTATAGCCATCTCTCTTTTTCCCTGAAGGTGAATGGGGGAATCTGACACCACAAACATGCACCACACCCTGTTTAACTCCACACATCCTCATTTCGTTTTTCAGAGCATAAAAGGGGCAATAATCTCAGCTATATCAGAATCATTGTAAAGATATATAGGCAAGGGAAATAGACTTCTGTATTTTGCCCTGATTTGTTATCACTGCAAAACTCGGAAATTCCCCACAAACTGGAAAACTTCAAACTTAAAAAAACAACAACTATATATTTACTTCATAATAACACTCAAAACTGAGAAACTCTTAATTTGAGGAGCTGTAAAAATGCTTTTCCTTGGCTGTGCTCCAAATAACATGCTATTTTAGACTAAATATGCATGGTCTGAGTATATGGCTATATGTGAATTTCTAAAGCACATAAAAACATAGATATGGCCACATTTATAAGCTATAGCTATATTTTTTATCCATGTTATACACAGTTAATGTTCATTCATACAACGATGTTTTATGCATTAAAGATGCATTCTCGAAAAAAATAACTTAATACCTATGCATTGCTGCTTCTCAAATTAGTAGGATTTTCAGGGATTTTTGATATTTTAACTGGGAAAGACGACAAAAAAATATTTGTGAAGAGCATAAGTCTTTGCAATGTATTTCTAGACTTCTGCTCCAGCGTTCTAAAAACAGAAGGCGTACAGGAATATCTTGTCAATTTGTTTTTCAAGAGCATGCGGACTTTACATTTCGGCACTTATTTCATTGACTTCACGAGTTGCCTGATGGCGGGGATTCCCCAGCACTGTATTGTCATGAGATGATAATGGCTGTGGAAGCTGCTTTCCAGTGCATTCCAATTTTAATAAACTTGTTGAAAATCATTTTGTTTGTGTCCAGCAATTTCCTTTCTCTCTTTTAGAACAAAAATGTTTTGTTCTTGCATACTGCGTTCAGTATCGAATGCTGTTTTTATGAATTGTATGCAGTATGGTAGGCAGTATGGATTGAATCCAGGCCCTGGCTCTCATTTCAGCTCGTAAATCTCACTGTGAGCTCTACAGCCAGTTCTGTGCAGCCGCTGAAGGTAATCTTATTGTAAAATATTTTAAAGTCCCAAATTACGTCCAGTTAAATGCAGATCTCACACCAAGTTTTACATCAACTTCAGCATGAAACTGTTGAGTAAAGACCTTGGAACATATAAAGATGCTCAGTCTTTTTCCAAATCTTTTTCTTACTTTTATAAAGAAACATTATCACTGGCAAGTGTGGTGGAAAAAGTGTATTACAAGCCTTTGTTACAAGCAAACATTCTGGCTTGTTCACTTGTCAATCAGCAAGTTGTTCAAGACGAAATAATGGATGAGCCATAATGAATTGACTGGAGATTCCCCAGTGGTTTTAAGAAGGCGTGTGCTTACTGGTTTGATGGTCTGATTTCCAAGAGAACAATAGGTAGAAGAGAACACTACCTGATAAGGAAGTGAGAGGTACTGCTGTGATTTGTTTTTCCCAGCATGCTCAGAGTGCGTCCCATTCAGGTATGGTGACTCATCAAGTGCTCAGAACTGTGACAAAGTTTGTCTCAGGCAAACAGCCACAACAAAACACACAGGGCAGGCGAAAGAAAGCGACAGGGACAAACACCGTGCATCTTCAAACAAGTGATCCATCGTATGCACTGGGCTGACGTACGGTCTGAAACTTTCGAGTCACTTACCACAAATCCTACTTAACCACTGAAGTAGATCTAACATCACATTTTACTATACTATGTAATGACAAGACCTACGCACAAGCGGGAAACGCGTCGGTCATGTTGAAAGGGATGAGATAATGGCCACAGTCTTATCTGAACAAACACGGGAATGGTTATACCACCCTCATTACATCTCCTCTGATCTCACACCTGCTTCAGACATCCATAAATTCTCCCATATACAGCTCAACAATTCAGCTTCATGTAAAAGGAAACAGCGTCCTTATAAACACTAAGTAACAAAACACAGGCCTACATAGATTCGCCTGGACACTATTGACCGAAATACAAAACAAATGAGTGTTTAGAAGTCACAGTGCGTGTGCGTGTAACTTTTTGAGAGTGTACTTGATGTTACTGGAGGTAAACAGAGATCGTCTGTCCATAATATGAGGAAATAGACTCTAGCTTAAGTCAAAGGTGAGTCTACGAAAACATCTCAAGGACCATAACTGCGGATATGCTGTTAGCGAGATGTTATCACAAAGTTTTGTCTCAAGACATTGTCTGGATTTGCGTGTCATGAATTGATGTTTTCCAGTAACACTTCTTCCACCAGTATCAAGAAATCATGACTCATCATCGCAGCAACTTTTGCTACACTGACCACAGACACAAACAGCTCAAATCCGACCTTAAAAACCCCAAACAGGACTGAAAAGGTCTTGATCCCTTTTAATGGAGGCGACAGACCCTCATTGTCCAGACTGGAGATACTAGATAGGACAGATTCAATGTCTAGTGTTAGACCGGTCACGTATGCTTTGAACACGACGCAGGCTGTGCGAGCAGGCAGGTTAAGATGGATCCAGATGGGCCCGAGGGTTGGGGGCGAGGGGTCGAGGGAAAGGCACGGTAGAGATACGTAAACCTGGACGATCTAAAAACCGGGTGGTCTGTTATGTGGCTGAGGAATGTGAGGATCGCAGGAAAAGCAGACGCTCAGGAAAGCTGAGGAGCCCACATCAAACGTGATGACCAGGCGGGCGAATGTAGAGGTGACCCGATACAGCGTGTGTGCGTCTGTGTATCACCGACAATATGTCGGTCGCACGCTGCTCAAGCTGCTGTTCGTTGGATCACAGCAACCATTCTCAGATCTGTTACAGGGTCCCACGGGAAGAAAGAGCCACCCACCCACAGAGCCACTGTCAAGAGCATCAACCCGCTATCGCTGAGCCTTAAGTACAAACATATGACCCCCGATATCTGACCCTAATATGACCCACATTATACAGTTCATTGATCTCATAAGAGTGCTGAAAAGCTTTCCTACAGAAAACATACAAATATACGTTTGTGGCATTAGGTTTGTATCTATACAATAACTAACTCTTTTAAATGTTGCTCTGCCATGACAGTTGACATTATAAGAGAAAATTTACCATAGAAGAAGACAATATATGCTAATGTAAACTATAGCGCCCCTTGTGTTTACATGGAGACCCCAGCATGTGGTGTTCTGACACATTTTGTGAGACAACTACATGTGAAATTGAACTTAAGCAGCTGTAAGCGTTCCTGTTCACATACTAGCATGAAGTCAGGCCTAATTTCTGGAGCTAGCTGCTTTAGCATGAGGCTACTTTTGTCCTGGACATTTTTTTTCTTTAAATACTCCTGTCATACTACTGTTTTTAGTTAAGCGCCCATTGTTTTGTTTTGACAATGGCTCAGGGATTGAAATTGTTGTACTCTTTTCAGATGTACTCTTTTCCCCATCTTCTATGATAGGGTTATCAAGAACAAGGTCAGGCAGGATTTGGCCCAGTACAAATATTTTTCCCTTATAAGTATTTTTGTCTTGTTTTGAGTAAAATATCTAAGGGTTAAATCAAGATTAATTTAATGTGTAAGATAATGGCCTGGTTTCACAGGCAGTGCTTAGATTAAGCCAGGATTAGGCCTTTGTTCAATTAGGACATTTAACTAGCTTTTTCATAAACATGCAGTAGGAAAAAATCATCACTGGTGTGCATCTTCTTGAGACAAAACAATGGTACTGACATATTTTAAGATATATCAGTGCAAGTTACTTTCAGTTAAAACATGCATTTTAATTTTACTCATGCCTTGTCGGTGAAACCGGCGGTAAATATTTCTGGAAACGTTTTAATTTAATATATATTAAATTATTTGATCAATTATACACCAATATTTTTTTTTTTTAACATAAACTTAGATTTATGCTAAAAACAAGAAAATAATGATGAAGAAATAAAATTAACTGATATTGTTATCAACTGATATTAATTTGTTTTGAAAAAACATGACCTAACTCTGATTAGGAAAAAATATGTACAGCTTTCTGCTCTGCCTGTTAACTCAACCTAGTTTCCTTTCATTGTCATCGGGGTGAAAAAGATGATTGACATCTTAGAAAAGCAAGAACAAACATGAATGAGGAGGCGTAGCAAGCTTTTTAATAAGATAGGCTAAATGTCAGTACGTGTGTTTGTGTGTCAAGTCAGTTTATCAGTGACAAAATAAAAGCCCCAAAACACAGAGCCATCTTAAAAGAGTTTTCCCACTGTTACATAATAATATATTTGGGCTTTGCTCCCTCTGTCTGGTGACGAGCTGTCAGCCAATCAAATCCTGCTGGGAAGCACCTCATTGACTGGTAAGCCTCACAACTATTGGCAGTCAAATGTAGAGGCCTGTTTCATAGCCCTAGTCAAAGAAACAAAACATGATTTCTGTTATAGTCATATAGTGATCTGCGATAAGCAGATCAGTTGGCTTATGCATATAGCTTATGCAACATCAATTCATCTTTAACAATAAACAGATAAGGTGATGGTACTTGGGTTAGTAAAATTGTAATAAAACTGATTGACAGCTGTGATTTATTAACATGTAAGAAATCACTCAACCTCATCAGTCGCATGCACACAAAAAAAAGGTCTAAGGCCTATCTATGACTTTGACCTGCCCTAAACCTTGGAGCCGCTTCAAGTCGAACACACCTAAAAAAAAAGCTTGTGGAAAAACTGTAGTGGGTAATTAAAATGTAACAAAGGTGAGCGATGATTTCCAGCAAGTTGCTCAGGGGAACATAGTGACAGCAAAACCCTGTCCTGAGGGAAAAGAGCCAACACTGAACCAAACTCAAACTTGTTTCTGATCCAAGAACAACATTCCAAATGTAAGCATGGTCTTTTTTTAAACCAAACTAAATCACACTTTTTACAATCTGAAACTTTTTATAGAAACCCAAATGAGCCTCTCGCTTGAGCTCCTGTGGCTCTAGTGCGTTTTACAGGTCCACGGAGAGTCAATGAGCGCATTGGGACTACTATGTTCAGAGAGGAAAAGCACCTCGACCGCAAGACATTCGGCAAGTAGTTCAGCAGTGTATGAAGACCAACCCCTCTCTATGAGTGCAGAGGATTTGTAAATAATAGCGTCATGTTATGTTATATTGTAGGGATTTTTGAGGATGAGATTTTTTTTTTAATCAACTATAGTTGGTGGGTTGCCTGAATGACTAGTTGAATAATCAGTAGTAATGATGCGTTCGCATCATGTTGGAATTACTGTAATTAAAATTTTCTGACTTGTAAAAATCCATTTGTGCCTGTGTCAACCTCATAATTGTAGGTTGGAAATGGAATTTTCAAAGAGCTCTGACTTCTAGCACCTGACCGCTGTGATGTTGTGTTTGAACAACCAATATGGCAGAACCTTGCGCAGTAAAATGTATATCTGGTGTATATATCTGTATTTTGTAACAGCATACAAATGTGAATTAAAGTTATTGTGCTGTAGTCGACAACACAACCTCAAACATTAATTTTTGCATTAAGCGTTGTCAAAGAACAATCTTCAAGAAATCTCAATTGCATTCTGACATGACATGAACACACCATAAGCACGTGGGACAAAACTCTCGAAAAATAATGAGAATTATAAAGACATCTATCTTTAAAAGAGGCTCATTAAAGTATTGCTATAAAAATAAATAAAAGTAAAGAGTCTACAAGTAGCTGAACAATTAGTCAACCACTGTTGACCCATCCCTAGTGGCCTATATTGTGCCTGTTTGGTTCAAACGGAATAAGAACTTTTATTAACACCCATTAAGGACAAAGACAGTGTTTATACACAAACACACATGACTTGGAGATTAGATCATAGATTACCCCACCTTTAGAGTCCATAATGCACCTCTCAGTCAGTCAGTCGTCATGCAGAAAACATTTCTTAAAATAAACCTCATATATTTCTCAGCTAGACATACTCTCTCACACATTTTCTCTCTCTCTCTCTGCGGCTCTCATGCGAGGAGCGGAAATTTCACTGCTTTTTTTAAAGCCTCAAATGGCCACTTTAACACCGACCGAGCTGTTGAAAAAACAGAGGTAGTGAAACTTCTCACATATTTCATAATCATATGTAATATGCGCACACACCTGCAATAACACGGTTTGCACTGTATCGTACACCCCAGCGGTGTGCTCTTACACCAAACACCCAAACCAAGACCGCTATACCGTAACTCTGTCCTCGGGCCTCATCGTCGCTCGCACCTAACTCTGCTTCCCTGTACGCAGCTAAAATCTGGATTAAATCAGGATCAGACCACACTGAAATAATACAATAAAGTAAGAGCATGGTTGATACACAGTCACACATTTCAGTAAATAGTCAATACATCTAATGCTACAGTTAATGCTCTTAAGTCCTTGAAATTCATTTCCCGTCAAGGGCTGGTTTGGATGCTCTTTGTGGAAACAAATGCATAGATCTCACAACTGCCAGCTGTTCGCCTTAATACCTTATTAAAACCATACACACCCATTACACTTAAAACTTGGATACTAATCATAAAGTTTGTACAGCTAGCAGCTGCTTTGAAGGAGACGCCCATCCGTAGTTCATTAAAAACATAACCGATACCTTTATCTTTATTATAGTAATAATATATTTAAACTAATCTAGTTCCACTGAACCGAACGAAAACTGACGACTTCCTGCAGTTCATTCAATAAATGATCTGTGGATATGGGAAAAGTATACGTAAGTAAACTGATCTTTTCTACATGACCTTTTGACTATCAAAGAAAACATACCGGTACAGCTGTTTGGTACCAACCGTTTGGATAGCCTAGAGCGGAACAAGCAAATCTGTTACCTGCTCTCACATGCACGGTTGCTCAACTTAAAGGGTTGGGATTAATGTCTTACGGCTTGAATCTGTCATTAGGACAAAAAAAAATGGTGTGTGACGGGAACTTTGAGAGACTTGGAGAAATGTTTCGGAAAATGGAGACAAAAAACAAAGATTAAGCCTATTGAGTCAAGATTGACTTTTGGGTTTTATGACGTCAGGTTGTACCAAATGCTAGTATTCCCACTTCAAAGGCCAAAGATGGGGGTGGATTTGTTCTTCAGGAACAAACTGGGTCCGTCGGCAGTCTTATGGAGCTTGTTAAGGACGTTAGGCAGAATGGGGCCAAGGACCGTCAAGTACCTGGCAAATGGCCTAACCATGCCATTGTGCCGAGCCAAACCAACTTCGGAAAAGTCCGGAGAGAGGGGGCTTTGACATGTAATGAGAAGACACATACAACATTGATGGAAGTGTAGGTACGAGACGGAAGAAAGTTGAGAGGCCTGGCTCTCCACCCCTGCCTGGGGTCTGGACCGCAGGATGAGCGGCAGCTATTCATTTTAATAACTGCACTTATTTTCTCCCCTGCCAGGAGCCATTACCATAATTCACACTTTCTGCACAGTACCTGGAGAGCTTTAGTGTGGTTTACAAGTTTTGGATTTAAAAAAGTCTGGAAAAGTCTTTGAATTCTGAAACGGAGCAAGGCAGAGAGAAACGAACCAACAGTGCTACAGATGATTAGCGCAGACATACAACAAAAAGAGCGAGTCAGGTTTTAGTTCACCCAAAAATGAAAACTCTAAGGTCGTTCCAAATCCGTATGATTTTCCTTCTTTCTTGGAACGCAAAAGATGGATTTACAAAAAGTGTACCTGACACTCTTCCAATCGATTACAAGGAACATGCACTTTCAAGTTGCAAAAAGGATGTGATACTTTCATTGTAGTAAACACACAATTCTTGTGCTTATTTCAAGTCTTCTAAAGCTATATAATAGCTTTGGGCCAAAGATGAAATCATTATTTCCTGAAAATCTTGAAATTTCTCCTAGATCTAATTGCCACATTCAAGTGAGTTCATGATTAGAGCTGTCAAATTTGTAAATAAATCATTGTTTTGACTCTGATTTCTGACAAAACTGGATTTCCCCGCAAATCAAACCGGTTCGGTTTTCAAGTTAAACTCATTGACTAAGTTGCAGCAATAGTTAACAGCTCAATGGAGTTCAAGAGTATTCAGTGAATATTGACTAAAATGTTGATCTGTTTCCCACACATTACATGCAAAAAAAAAAAAAAAAATATTGTAGCCACAAATTAAGAATTAATTTCCATTATTTATTCATTTGTGGCCTTGTTTTATTAATACATCCCCTAGTTTTAGTTAACTTGAGGCCACATTGTACTAATTTGTTCCCTAGTTTTAATTTAGTTGAACCATGACTAAATTTTGACTAAAATGTGAGAACAAATTCTTAATTCATGGCCATGACACTTTTTTTTAAATTACTTTCCCGAATGTCTTGTTCTGTACAAATCTGTGGTAGGACTTCTAATGACTACTGCACGAATCATGTAGACCAGGGGTGTCCAAACTCTTGGAGGGCCACTTGTCCTGTAGAGTTTAGCTCCAGCTTGCCTCAACACGCATGCCTGGAAGTTTGTAGTATGCCTAGAAAGGTCTTGATTAGCTGGTTCAGGTGTGTTTAATTGGGGTTGGAGCTAAACTTTGCAGGACAGTGGCCTTCCATGAGCAGGATTGGACACCCCTGATTTAGATTATTTTTGTATGCCTTTCTGAAGGTTGAAAGCTCACATCTCCGTTTATTGTAATTGCATGGAAAAGAGTGACCAGCACATTCAAAATATCTCTTTCTGTGTCCCACAGATGAAAGTATAAGTTTAAAATGTCATGAAAATGGATTTTCATTCTTAGGAACCATTCGTTTAAATTTGCCATCAACTCTGAGGATTGTTTTTACAAGGCTTTGACGATATCTGCAAGATAGCGAATGGAGAGACCGCCTCCTTTAAATCACACCGTGCAGAGATAAAGCAAGGTTTCCATCCATGCTTGTGCAAATTCCTCTTCCCCATCCTCATCTACTCTGTCACACACATTGTACAGGAGCTATGGAACCTATAACAGTCATTCTGAGAACTGAGATGTGACAGCGGTTGACAACCACTTGGCATCTGCCTAACTGTTTACACAGAAGCCTTACCCTCAAGTAGCAAAGCACTAAATTTAACAGAAGATACATAAACCAGAAAGAAAAATGATGGGAAAGTTATTGCTCTTATCTCAAAAAAGAGAAAGAAAACTGCTGCTCAAATAGCCTGCTGCTCAAATACCCTGGTAAAAATGCAAAGCAGTGTGGGAAACCTCTGTGTAACGTTATGCAAAGCTGAGTGGGAGATAAGCGATGGCCGTTTACATAACAGCGACAAGCCAGAGTGAGAGGTACAGCTGTCCACCGTTTAAAAAACTGTCATAAGCACTCCTACAGGTGGCTGTTTGTTTTGGCTTTTGAAAATTACATTATTGGCGAACGATTTGGGCTTCATGTGGAGAAAAAAACTGAAGGAGCCAAGGAAGGAGGAAAATAAAAATGGAGGTTTGCAGTAGAATATTAAAATAATCACCCACATAGCTCACAATACACTCAACCCTTAGATACAATCTTTTTAAATCCCATGTTAAGGCCACATTTATACTCTGGGTTAAGCAGCATTTAACCCTGGGTTATGAAGCCTGGCTCCAGAGAACTCTATTGGCAATGTGAATTTCATACGCAGTAACAAACACAAATCTCATGGCAATTTGTAATTTTACATTTGGTGCCTCTTTTTTATTAATTTAATTTAAACGTTTTCGTACAATCTGCTTGCGCCCCACTGGTTAGTTTTATGGGTGGACCTTTATGCTTACTTTTTTCAAAAAAATCATACGATTTTGTTTTTGTATGGATCAAATCATATAAATCGTCACGTATGAATTTGTCATGAATTCACTAAAATGTTAAACAACGTAAAAACGTTATTTCATGAGATTTAGTTGGCACGAACAGTTTTTCACAATGAAAAGCCTGTGTACATCCAATGTACAAACCATAACATCACTATTTTTTCACTGTTGTGTAGAGAGGATACATACACAAAAATAAGAATTCTGATATATTTTTTAAAAGTCAGTGGTGTTCAAACAACATTGTCAAACAAACATATAACAAAATATCTTCTGTTGTGTTTCAGAGAAGACAGTATGTCATACAGGTTTGAAATGACACGATGGTGGTTATTTTAGTGTAAACTATCATTTTAACCAAATATTAACTAATATACAGTTTAAAGCGATGACAAATTAACATGATTTATGATATGTTGTAATATTATAAATAACTTTTCTATCTCTAAGTGTATAATAATCTGATTGGCCAGTTTATAAACTGTCATTACCATCACTGTGTACCACATGTCAGGGTAAAAAACTGGTTTACAAAGCAGTTCCATTATGTAAGGCGAAAATAAGTAGGCCTACATGTAGTTGCTCTACTAGTCTTTTGTTAAAGGGATAGTTCACCCAAAATTTTTAATTCTGTCATTTACTCACCCTGTCATTTACTCACCCTCAAGCTGTTCCAAACCTGTATACATTTCTTTCTTCTGCAGAACACAGAAGAATGTCACTAATCAAACAGTTGACGGTAGCCATTGAATTACTAAAAAAATACTATGGAAGTCAATGGGGCCCATCATCTGTTTAATTGCCGACATTCTTCAAAATATCTTCTTTTGTGGTCTGCAGAAGAAAGAAATTCATAGAGGTTTGGAACAACTTATGGATGAGCTAATGACAGAATTTTCTTTTTGGGTGAACTATACCTTTAAAATGACTTAAAAACAAGCGAGAAGTGTCTCAAACCAAGCCAGTTTTTCTACGGTCACTACCACTCTGCATCTCTAATAACTCACATAACATGAGCCTAGTTGTAAAGCAGGTTTCCTCCCACTGAATGTTTTATATGGTCTTTCTCCATTTTAAACCTGCTTTATTAATGGATCCGAGCCTTGACACTCAGATCTATTCAACATGGGCTGCTCTAGACACACACCCCTCAAATGCAGCATGAAGCCATCGTCTGCTCCACCGCTCTCCGACAGCTTTGATGACTGACATGTTTAAAGAATACCGTAGTGATAGCCCACCCCACACACTCGGTTCCCATGCAACACACTTCATTTAACATCCCCCCCTTCCCAACCCAACCTCCTGGAGCTGTTTGAGCTGGAGTCTCCGATTGTGGGCCGCTTTGCTGCTTCATTAAGCTGGAATGGATTAAGAAAAAAGAGCACAGAAATCAGACAGAGAGACTCTACACACACGTTGGGAGGAAATAAAGGCTATTTATGTTTCACCTGCCCCTTAAAGGGTTAGGACCTGTCCATATTTGGAGTGTTGACATATGATTGGCTGTGTCGCTGCTGGAGGTGGAGCCTGGGTGTTTTTTTAAAGCAGACCACACCCACCGCAGTCAGGTGAGCTCATAGGCGAACTGTCACTGCAATCAAAATTGATGAGAGAAGAGTTACCAAATCGCAAATGAAGGATTTGTGGTGACACATAATCGCCTTAGATAGCCGCAAGGGATTTTTGACAGTCTACAAAAAGGACAGGAAACTAAAGAAAAGAAAGAGAGTGCATAGGTTGAAAAGCCACGTTTCAATGATATATGGTGACACTTGGATTAAAATAAATTGTGAGGATTAAGTGACAGCATGCAATCAAATGTAAATGTCTGAAGCTAAATGAGCTGGTAAATTTTCCGAAGTTCTGAAATGAATATTGAAAGAAGAAGAAAAAAAAATCATAAGTTGTATAATCTGGCCTAAAGTCTCTAGTATTTTGATAGAAAGCAAAACCGGCTAAATGGACTAAGATATCATGTTCATATAATAAACTGCAGATTCAAACCATTGTAGGTTAAATACAAGCTGACGTGGATTTGAAGTGTGACCAGTCTGACATAGAAATATACACACAGCTCACACAGCCTAAAGATATCATATTCTCTGAAAGATAACAAAACATACCACATACCCTGAAAAAAAAAAATCCTTAATGAAACTGCAAAAGTGTATGATTATGGTAGCCTATACTACATTTATGGTGGCTACTATACAATAATAATAACTTGGTATCATACCTGTCATCAAAATAAACCTGAAAGAAAAAAAGAAAAAGACAAAAAGGTTCTTATGAGATTATTTTATAATGATTTTTTATACTTGTAACAACAGCTGTAGAAACTGAGGTAGGTTAGCAGAAGCAATAATTACCTTCAACTTGTTGGCAAAGGCTCGAAAATCCAGGTTATTGTGGTGGTGCGACGCCATCTAGCGATCAAGTGACAGCATCACATTTATAGACTAACAATTTCAGTGCACAGATAGATAACCGCTGATAAAAAAAAATATGCTTCGCCGCTGGAGTAACAGATTCGAGAAGCGTCAGCAAGTTCACTTAACAGCTCAGTGCAGCCCAACAAAAGCTAAAATCTGAAACCTCATCACAAAAGTATAATTTGCACGATTTTGTGGTAGGCCTACTACGAATATGGGAAATTTTCAATACTGATACCTTCAAGTATCAGAGTTAGGCAATCATTTTCTTCGGTGAAGAACAGAGCAGGCGTTCCCCTCCCGTCCACAAGGTCCGAAGGCCTCCATCTGAGGCGTTTGATTACCTGCCCTCAGAAGACGACCACTAGCCAATTTCATTTATAAATCAGAAGGGGCTGTGAAGGAGCATTTCATTTGTTGAATATGTTTATTACGACACACACCATTCACTGAACGAGTCGCTTTTTGGAGTCAGCCTGGCTCGTGCGGCACTGAACGAGGCACATGTAACTTCTAATACTTACTTGTTTTGATCGTGAACGACACAGTTGAATGATTCACAACAGCAAAATGGAGTCAGAGACAGCACTTCTCTAGTTGTATCCAAAATTGCCCCTTATACACACTCACTATTCCATAATACTGCACTATAGTCCACTGAATGAGGGAATGAAAACGAGTGTGTGAACTCGGACGCCATCTTCTGGTGATTCGCTCATAGTGCAAGGATATTAGAGGCTAGCCGTTGAGTACAGACATAATACATACTTATTTATTATGTCTATATGATTGAGTGTTCTGGTGCGTCTCAAAAAGAAAGGCCAGACCAATCTAGTGAGGGTGTGTCCATCCAGTCATTTGGAGGCTTAATGTTTAGTAAGTGCCCCCACGGTCACAATGCTAGTAAAATCATAATCTGAAAAAAACTTATTAAAAACCTTAATGATAACTGCCTTGCTATTAATGCAGTACAGGAAATGACAACAATCTTTACATTACGCACAGTTAAGCATTATGTGATTAATTTACAACAAAATCTACTATCTTTTTTGTGTGTGTGTAAGCTCACTGCAATTCATTTTTTGCTAATTCTTTCTTTTGGAATGTGCGCAAAGGATTGTGGGTGATTGGAGGACTCAAAGGATACACTTGATGCATCCTTCAAAACAGGCTGAATGAAGGATGCTAATTGCGAAACAAAGGCTGCCTTCAAAGGATCCATTAAATTGAGAAGTCCTTTGATGGAGCTTGATGATACAGTAGCCGAGACATGCAGCCTTACTAGGACGCAGCCTTTCGATTGAGAAGCACCCTACATTGATTGTACACTTGTTTGCTGGCCTAAAACACTCTTGGTGCATTCTTTATACTTGAAATTATATAAATGCCTTTTTTATCTTAAGATGGGGGTCCCTCAAATGATGATGATGATGATGATGGTCCGTGGAATCGAAAAGATTGAGAACCCCTGCTGTAACCAATGCTTATTGGCTTTAGCGTCAGGTCTGCCATAAATTTGGTACTACTCACCTATCCAACAAACTAATACTAGTTGACTTTTTAGGACAGCAACAAGGGAAGAACACTGCCACACACTGGTCATCTTCCAGGCCATCTTCTGTCAGTCTCTTTAGTTGTTGTGTTTCTACTTACATGAGAAGGATCACTGTCACAGCCTTTCAACATTTACAATCTATATGTAAAACCATCACTGTTTTAATTGACTGAAAAAAGAAAAGAAAACTGTCGAATGTATGAAAGTCTGAGTTGCAGGTTCTTATTTGCTTGAAATCACAAATTCAATTGAAATTCAAATAACAGCACTTATTGCATTGTTTCCGAACATCAAATTGTCATTGCCTGAATGCATGACCGAGGTGAACAGACATAGACATGGCATTTAGGAACGTCTCCATTTCTGCTGTTCCTCTGTTGAAATGGTCCTTGTATGAGGGACTAATCTGTATAATGACATTATAGTATAGAGTGTGATAAAGCAGAAACACAAAAGCTGCACACCGCTTACAAATAGGAACGTGAAATTTCAAGGGGGCAGAATAGCGCTATTCATCAGTACTTGATAATCATTTAAAATGTATACATTTGACAATCATATAGCACACCTAAGAGACAGACATGCAAAGCGCTGTGACATTACAATAAACTTCAAAACAATAGATGCACGACTAAAGCTATGAAAATAACATGTAATATTTATATTGCACATTTTGTGAAGGTTAAAATAAATACTAAGACTTTTTCACTTTAGAAATGTTTTATAACCAATAATATTGAAGGGAAATCTGACAGGACTTGCATTCAGAAATAGGTGGTTTTAATACATTTTTAGTTTGGTCAATAACAACATAACCAATACAGTTAAGCAAAACTTTCTGGCAAATCCACAACCTGTAACTGTAACCATGCGGGTAATACCAAGGTGATGTTGGCATTTAAAAAAAAAATTGCCACAGTTTTTCTCAATTTTCATCCATTATTCAATGGCATATGAGAGACAATTAAAATTGACATACCTGAGGTCAATGAACCTACATATTAATGCCTTTATTGTGACCATTGTCAGATCCCTCAACACGACTCAATGAGGATCTAGCACCAGTTCATAAACACGCAATACCATTCTCTACAGTGAAAAAAAACAAGATACTGTGATGTTTTTATGGTTTCAGTGCTGAGCACCCGGACTCTATATATGTAACAATACAGTACTCCTTTGTGTGTTCATCTCCATGAGAAAATAATAATAAAAAAAATGGAGGAAATAAACTGTACACAACATCGAAGATCAGTCTCAGAATGAAACGAATCTCCTGGAAGACAACTTTCATGCACGTTCAAGCACTGAATATTTTGATGAATATAAAAAAACACCAAATTCAAGTACAAGGCATTGCTTTAGGTTATACAATATATATACACAATACATTTTTTATATATTATCATTTCTTAACTACATTTTAGATATTAATAAATAGCACAAACTAACATTCAAAAGGTAAGCTTTTATCCTAACAGTTATTTTTGCATTTCCAACTACATATATATCATGGACGGTGTTTATAATCTAAAAGGACTCGCTTTGTTAAAAGCATTGATATATCTCTTTTCAAATTATGTGTCTGCGTTCTGTTTTTTTGGACGAGGAAACACAAGTCAATTTGTTTGTCCCCTCCCAGAGTGTCTGGAGTGGACGGACTGGTTTGGGAGGAATAGTGGAAGAGGTGGAGTGTTCATTCTCATTTTGCCACCGGGCACCACTCCTACTGACAAACCTTGAATTAATAGCTACTCGCCCGAAGTGAGGACAATAAATTTTGAGCATTAAGGTGGCAAATGAACATCCCTCTACGTGGACGAAGAACGCCAGCTGGACGATCTATATTAAATCAGAAAGTTCCTTACAGTTGCGCAACTGTCTCAGTTGGAGCTGCACCGACTGTGTCCGAGCGACTCTCTCCCTGGAAGCAGGTGGGAGAGAGACTAAGATATGTGCGGATAGAGTCATGGGTGACGGGAGGTTTGAGATGGGGGGGGGGGGGGGGGAAGTGTTGGAAACCTCCTCAATCCCCCTTCACGTAGCCGTTTGTGCTGGTTGCCCCAGCTCTGGCCCCTCTTCCTCTTCTCCCACTGCCTGCTCTTCCTTCACCGCCTCTGTCCGACAGTTCTTCAGCCTGGCCGGGCCCGACAGCCTCGTCGAAGCACAACCGGAGCGTGTTGCGTATCACTAGGCGCTCAACGATAAAGGAGGCGCAGAACCAAGGCACGGCGTACTCTGCCGTGATCAGGCCCATGAAGTTATATTTAAACTCAGAGTAGTCCCACGGACAAGCGTTAAACTGCCGAAGCAGCAAACCCGTGCCAAACTCCCACAGATAGGTCCACAATGTATAAATGATGCAGCGGAGAAGCACATTGCAACGGTCCCGCAGACAAAGATACATGCGCTCTACGATCAGGATGCAGGTTCCGTAGATGAAGAGCGCCCACACACTCGTCACGCCGGGAAACTTCCAGTTGCAGTTCACCACAAACTCCCAGGCAGCCGTGAACATGACTTCACAGAAGTAACCGTGGATGGCATATAGGTACCACCGAGAGAGGGCAGTAAGGGGCTCTGGGGTCGCTGTGGTTGCCATCTTCCTTTTATTTTGATGTGTGGAGTTAGTAGGGTTCAGGAAGTTAAAAAAGAGTGTGTTACAAACTGCATACGCTGCAACAAAGGCTATATGTGACCCTGGATCACAAAACCAGTCACAAGTCGCATGGGTATATTTGTGGCAATAGCCAACAATACATTGTTTGGGTCAAATTATCGATTTTTTGTTTTATGCCAAAAATCATTAGGATATTAAGTAAAGATCATGTTCCATGAAGCTATTTTGTAAATTTCCTACCATAAATATATAAAATATTTATTTTTGTGAGTGAGTGCAGCACAATCGCGAACATAAATGTAGAACTTTAAAGGCGATTTTCTCAATGTTTCAATTTTTTTGCACCCTCAGATTCCAGATTTTCAAATAGTTGTATCTTGGCCAAATATTGTCCTATCCTAACAAAACCATACGTCAATGGAAAGCGTATTTATTCAGAATTCAGAATCTCAATTTTACAAAAAATTACCCATGTGACTGGTTTTGTGGTCCAGGGTCACATTTACGAAATGAAATACTAGTATACTGCATTTTGTGCATTTTGGATTTATTATTATTATTTATATGTTGAATTTATAGTTTTAAATAATATGCCGACTGGTTGGTGACACCACAATAATGCAAAATTTAATTATTTTAAGCAAATATTTAAAGGTTTTAAAGGACCGTCCGAAAATGGCCACTGATAAAATATCTGTTATAACAAAACAAAACATATCCAATTTATATATTGCTAGCAAAATATTTTATTTTGTAAAAACACATGGCTAGTTTTGAATGGCCCATCAATAGAGAAAGACAACTTTTGGCTGCTGAAAGTTGGGTCAAGATAACAAGCCAAACTTGACCTCTGGAATTTAGTGAATGACATCCAGTTATTATATCGGGATTAAAAAAAAAAATATTTTTTTTACTTAAATTACTTACAGTTTATTTTCACATGGAAATGGAAGGTCAATCTGAGTGCATAACATAGTGGGATACAGTATACGCAGAGTGTTTTGTTGGCAAATCTGTACCAAATAGTTGGGTATTCTCTGCCAATAGAATCTGCAATAATATCTGCATGTGGTGGAACTACTGTTCAAAAGTTTGGGGTCAGTAATATTTCATTTCTTTTTTCTTTTCTCTTCTATTCTGCAAGAAAGCATTAAACTGTTCAGAAGATACTGTAGACACATTTATAATGTTACAAAAGGTTTGTATTACAAATATATATTTTTTTTAACTTTCTATTTATCAAAGATTCCTCAAAAAAGCATCACGGTTTCCACAAAAATATTAAGCAACACAACTGTTTTCAACACTGATCACTAAACATTTATAAGTCAAAATTTTTATCATATGATTTTTATCATAAAATCAGCATATTAGAATGATTTCTAAGGGATCATGTGACACTGAAGACTGGAGTAATGGCTGCTAAAAATTCAACGTTGCCCTTATAGGAATAAATTACATTTTAAAATAAAAAAAACTGTTACTTTAAATTGTAATAATATTTCTTCCCAATATTACTGTATTTTGATCAAATAAACGCAGCCTTGGTGATTAAAGACATCTTTCAAAAACATCTTACTAACCCCAAACCTTTGCACGGTAGTGTATACTGCAGAAATCATAAGAGTCGTGCAATGCTAGTATACAATTCCGAACATAGCCAAGGAAACACAAATGTTGCATGACAACACAGTAGTAGTATATACTAATGATGATAATATATAAACTTACGCATGTAAGTTACATGAACATGGGTCACTTGAGGACATAATAGAAAAAAATAACTGATCTTAGTATGCAAATACATGCACGCTAAGCACACACTGTAAACAGCTTAAAATACAGTATCATGAGTGTCAGTGGGCCTATGGTGAGCTTAAAGTCCTTAAAACAGCTCATCTGTGAACAAATAATATCAGAGTGAAACTGTAGAGATTAAATGACTGGTCAATTCTAAGGCAATTATGACTCTTCTGATATTCAACGGCTGGAGATGTGTGTAAAACTGAATTAGAGGTGAGTGTGATCTCATTATGAGCTATCAATTACACTTTAGTTACTTGCCATTTAGCAGATATTTTTCTCAGCCAAAGCTGCTTAACAGTAGGCCAATAGAGGGACAGTCAGCTCCCTGGGAGCATATGAAGGTTAAGTGTCTTGCTCCAAGGGCATGATGGGAACTCAAGTGACTCTTTAAGTCTTTAAGTTTTAAGACCTCCAGGGACGAACACAAACTTTTACCACAAGTGCAGCATCACATCTAAAAATATATCTGCTAAGCCAATTTGAAGAACAAAAACTAATATAAGCTGTACTGTGACTAAACTAGACTGAGGATTTATTTGATGGAGAGGTTATGTAGGGAAACAAGTCATTTGTGCAGATTTTACCCAACCTGCTGTCTGGCAGTCTCAATGTCCACACTCAACACCGTCTGTCAGAGTCCGAGAGGAGCGGCACTGAGTTCTGCTGCCGATGCGGACGAGGTACTCATGAACTGAAATGAAAAAAACAAACAAAAACAAGTCATGAACATTAACATCCTGTTTAATTGAGTGAAGTACTATCTTACAAGTGCAAAACAAGTTAAGTTAAACTTCTGTGACATTCTTCCATACAAATGTCCAATAAAGTCGTCTAAATTATCCCTTTGGTGGAACTGTTCCAGACAGATAATCTTCAGTTTACGATAAGCAAAGCTCTTAGTTCCTCAACAGTGGCAAAATACACAACTGATAAATATACAGCCCTCTAGGATTAAGTAATGGATACAGTAGGTGTCTTATTAATTGGCTATTAATATGGCTCACATACGTTGTTGAGGGAAAATACATGTTGTTGAGATAAAACTTTATTTGAATAAATTTCCCTTTGTGAGATTCTTGAGGGAACCTGATTGTAGTGGAAGTATATTTATATAATTAATTATTATACATTACAATAATTATACATACAGTACCGTACAAAAAAATTAGGGTTGGTAAGATTTTTTTATGTTTTCTTAAATAAGTCTCTTACACTCTTTCTTTAATCATAAATATGATAAAAACAATAACATTGTGAAATATTATTACAATTTAAAAAACATTTATTTTTATTTTTTTATTTGAATACATTTCAAAATGTAATTTATTCCTGTGATGGCAACGCTGAATTTACAGCATCATTACTCCAGTCTTTACTGTCACATGATCCTTCAGAAATTATCATTTTGTTACCCAAGAAACATTTCTTATTAATATCAATGTTGAAAACAGTTGTACTGCTTAATATTTCTTATATATTTCTCTCTTTTTTTTATGATTACATTATTGTTTTGTGAAATCATTATTGTACTATTTTTGTTTGTGTCATTTAAGCAATACTGTTTTGATAGACATTGTTTTGTCCAGTGTTTTTTAAAACCAAAAAAGAAAGTGAGAGATTGTAGGTGTTATAAATAACACTTGATAAAAAACTGCATTTCATACTTGAACACTCCTTAGGTTTTTATCAGCGTAACTCCATGAGAGTGCAGTGCACACTGCTAAAAGGGTGATACACTCTAATGGAAAGGCCGTTATTAAATATTAATCTATGCATTGAGATAAGACTCAGCTCTTGTGCCACAATAGAAGTGCTCAGTCATCCGGACAACCTAAAGGCATTTAAAAGTGTCTGATACAGAGCCCAGTGCATGCTATGGTGTTTACATGTTGTGTTTGTATCCCATCCCCCTCGTTTACTGGCCTTGCAGTCAGCATTGCTATTGATCGCCTCCTGTCAAACCTCTATTGACCTTCTCGGCAACCTGAACAGACCAGCCAGTGATGTCAGCATGGCCTTCACTATACTAAACAGACACGCAAGCTCATCTGCACAGATCAGCATCAAAGCAGAACCACTTCTGAAAGTGCTGGTTTATGTGACGCTGGATGATGAGAATTGGTTCTGTCAAGCCGACAGGGAATCATTGTATAATGTGCAACCAATAAAAAGAGGAACTGGTTGAAGAAATTGTCTTTTAGTGAAGGCAAAATACATGAAATTTTAAGTTCATGTAATGTGCAGTAAGAATGTGCACCAAATTTGAATAAATAGACAAGAGTTTCAGCATTAGGTTGATTACCACAAACAATTATTTATCCATTACTTTCTTTAATAAAAAAGCTGAAACAAAGGTTACGGTGAGGCACTTACAATGGAAGTTTATTTACGCTTATTTTGTAAAAGGCAGGGGGCGGTAGTGGCCTTATGGTTAGTCAGTCTGGTAACCTGAAGGTTGCAGGTTCGATTCTCAATACCGGCAGAAAAAGACTGAAGTGCCCTTGAGGAAAGCACTTAACACCCAACCGCTCCCCGGACGCTGCAGCAAGAATGGCTGCCCACTGCTCTGGGTGTGTGTGTCCACAGTTTGCAGTGTGTGTGTGTTCACTACACACTGCTCGTAATGTGTGTGCACTTGAACGGGTTAAATGCAGAGGACAATTTCCTAGTATGGGTTACCATACTTGGCCTTCACGTCGTGTCACTTTCACGTTTACTTAAAGCACTTATATTGATTTTTCTGTTAATTGTTTCAGCTGCAAAGCGGTTCAAATAATTTTTTTAAATTTTGGGGGGTGTCTGCTGTTGCGTTGTGAAATTTAGTTTGAAAATGTAATATAACTACAGTACAGAGAGAAGGTTAGTGATCTTTTTTTTTTTTTTTACTAAAATCATCTTTGCACTCATATTGTTTACATCTTGTAACACAATTGAAATTGTGAGTATTTTAATTATGTTTTATTAACAAAGTTTGAGAGGAGAACATTCAGATAATCTACACAATCAGAGCGAGGAGGCCCATTTATAAATAGCCAACTCACCTCTGTCCCACGACCCAGCATCCCTCCTCCACTCAAACTCCTCACTCTCAACTGTTCCTCTCCCAGTCATGGATGGGGAGGGGAAGGGAAGTACTCTGGGTTCGGGCTACTTTCCGAGCTCAGAGCCCTTCTCCGGACAGTGTGCTATGCATACTCTTTAGTCTATTCAATTATATGTAAGTGTGAACTCATGCAAAGTTTACAGATTGACCCCATTCACTTCCATTGTAAGTGCCTCAGCACTGTAACCCAGATTTTTGCTCTTTTTTTTAAGAAAATGAAGTGGAAATGACTTTTTGTGGTAATCAACATTATCAAGTGCTGTTGATTAAGCTTAACTTGTACTGAACCCAAAACAGCGATTACCATTTTCGGTAATTTAAATAAAGCTAAAATATACACTGATGAGCCAAAACAATATGACCAGTCACAGGTGAAGCGCATATCATTGATCATCTACTAACAAGGCCACATTTTAAAGTCTAGGTAGATTAGATGGTAAGCAAACAATCGGTTCTCGAAATCAACATGTTGGATGAAGGAGAAATGGACAGGAATAAAGATCTGAAGCCAGGGACTTTGACAAGCGCCAAATTGTTATGGCAAGGCGACTGGGTCAAAGTACCTCTGAAACGGCAAGGCTTGTGGGTTGCGCCCGGTCAGCAGGGACAAACCACAAACCGGCGACAGGGTGTTCATCGATGTTCATCGTGCCCAAGGCTCATCGATGCACAAGAGCAATGAAGGCTATCCAGTCCGGTCTGAGCCAACAGAAGGTCGATCTACTGTGGCACAAGTCACACAAAATTTGAATGATGGTTATGGGAGGAATGTGTCACAACACACAGTGCATCGGACTCTGCTGCGTATGGGGCTGCGTAGCCGCAGAGTGCCTATGACGGCCCCCGTCCACCGGTCGGACGCCCCTACAATAGGCACGCGTGCGTCGGAAGTGGACCTTGGAGCAGTGAAAGAAGGTCGCCTGGTCCGAAGAGTCCCGTTTCCTTTTACATCACGTGGACGGCTGTGTACTTAGAAATGTTGCCTGGGCAACTAACTGAAATAAAATAAGTTTAAGTTAAAATTAAAATTAAAATAAACAAATAAAACCACAAAAATTACTAAAACAAACTAAATTGATAAAAGCTCATTCAAAATGTTAATAAATATTATAAGTGTATAAATAATACTAAAATAACTTTAATAACTTATTCACTTAATAAGACTTACAGCACACACGGATGGATATATGGACTACTTTTACGGTGACAGCCCCTGGTTGTTGCTTCCACCACATAGATGAGCAGCTTGAACATTTTACTAAATATTTTTTTTTTTGGTGAACTGTCCCTTTAAGTGCCTATTTGAGTACTATGAAAATTTCAGACATAATAAAGGCTACACTATCCCAGTTTGTTTTTACTCTGTCCTTCCTTGTCAATTTCAACCACAAACCTCCCAAGAGAACAATGACACATCAATAACAGTGACAATATACAATAACTTGCTCCTTTGCCGCACTGGAATGACCGGCTCTGATGCATTCTTACTGCCGCAATTTCTAGAGGTGACTGATGAGAGCTCTGGTCTCCTGCCACGAGTTCACTACACTCTGCACAAATATAAATGGCAATGGATCAATAGCGCACACAGCTCAGTTACTCTAGATAGCACCTTGGCTCCAGGCCACACACAGCCTTCATTCTTCTCATCAGGTATGAGCAGTGCAGCTGATAAGCCTCCTAAGATCTGTTAAGTGATGATCATGTTTCAGAGGGAGGCAGAACCAGTTTCATTAAATTCTTCAGCATGAGGCGGACAATTCAACCTCTGTTTCACTCATAAGCGTGTTTAATGCGCCTAATCAGGCACAAACAAACCCTAATGGATAAAAATAGTAGCTGAAAGCTGTTAGTAATTGGGAGTGGCTAAGTAATTATGATTTGTGATTTTCAGAATCCAATATATATAGCCTAGTCATGTAAGGTCTTTCCGTGTCGACTCAACCAGAGGTCCCGGCTAAAAATGTAGATTTTGATAATTTTTGAGAAATCCACTATTATTGGAGGGGGGTCAAAATGATAATTTTCACCTGAGATTTGGAGCCAGATTACAGGGGGATAACAATTACTTTAAAAAGATGGCAGCATCATTATTTTATTTTTACATTGATTGGTAGGTCTATTAGTAAAATCTTGAGACTTAAGCAATCTTTGCTGCATTATATGCCAATGGTGACAGTTAAAAAAAAATGGGGGAAAGCCATTCTTGTTTTGTTTTTTGCCCAAAGTTTACATGCCTGTAACTCAAGAAGTATTAATGATCTCTTAATATGCTTTTTTAAATTGTGGTTTTTAAACCATTTTTATCTTTTTGGTATCTAATTTTTAAGGCCCAATATGGTTCATTTCCAGAGATATGGGGATTTCAATGTGTCTCCTCAAGTAAATTGGTAAATTGTACACATTTTCAGTGGTCAAAAACCAAATTCTTTTTTTCTTTTAAAGAGGTATAGCCTATATGAAGAACAAACAATGTTGAAACTAGAAATGTATCTTGTTTTGTTTTGTTCATCAACACAATTGCATAGAACATTCTTGTCTGAGTGCCATAAATATTGTTTTTCCAAAGTTTGCACACTCAAAAAGAATTAAAGATATCTCAATATCCGTCTAGATTCTCATTCTTAATAAATGTTCTTTTGTAAACATGGTAAATATGGTTATAACCCACATATGGGGATCCCAGGCAACTCCATGTCCAAATTGTTGAATTTTACCCATTTTCAATGGTCGAAAACCAAATGTGGGTAACTTTTCAAATAGCTGATTCTTATTGTGTTTAAAGAAGAATGTCTGAAGAATAAATAATACTGAAACTAGAAATGTATCGTTTCCCTCTATCATACCTCTCTGAGTGCCAAAAAAGTATTTTTCTGAAGTTTGCATGTCTGTAACTCAATTTTAGATTCATGTTCCAATGAAACTTTTCTTTTAGAGTCTAGGCTATATGACCTATATGAGTTAACATGTAGTTACAATACTGCATATTTAAACTCTTGGGAGCTTCAGAAGCTGTTAAAATGAACAAAATCCCTTCTTCCAAAAATCCCTGAAACTGATTCAAATATAGATTCTTATGCACTTTTAAAAGCAAGTTAATGTGCCTCAACCATTTCAGTAGATTTTTTGCACTCAGACGGCTGTTCTACTATGCAATTGTTTTCATAGAGGGAAACAAGATCCATTTCTAGTTTCAACATTATTTATTCTTCAGACATTTCCCTTTAAATACAATAGGCCTAAATATCAGCTGTATGCAAAGTGAATCACATTTGCTTTTCGACCATTGAAAATGGGTAAAAATTCAACAAACTGAACATGGAGCCACATTAAGATCCCCATATCTATGGGATTGAACCACATAGGGCCTTTAAAATTAAGATTTCAAAAGACAAGTTTGTTAATGTCCAGAATCTAAAATCATATTGAGATATATTTAATACTTTTTAACTTTACAGGTATGCAAATGTCTGAAAAACAATATTATAGCACCCAGGAATGTTTGACAGAAATAAACGAGATACAATTTGTACTTTCAACATTCTGTTCTTCAGCTGTTCCTCTTTGAAAAAAAAAAAAAGTATCAGCTGTAAGAAAAGAGACCCACGTTTGGTTTTTAAGCACTGAAAATGTGTACAATTTAACAATTTACTCTTAGAGCAACACTTAGATTCCAATATCTTTGAAATTGAACCATATTGGGCCTTACAAATATGGATAACAAAAGAAAAGTTTGTTAAGAACCAGAATCCAAAAGGATATTAAGAGATCTTTAATACTTCTTGAGAGTTGAGATACAGGCATGCAAACTTTGGGCAAAAAACACAAGAAGTGTGTGTTCCCATTTTTGAACTGTCAGTGTCACCATTGGCATTTAATGCAGCAAAGATTGCTAAAGTGGACCTACAATGCCCTAATTGCCTAAATGGACCTACAAATGGAAGTCATTTATACCCCCCTGTAATTTGGCTCCAAAATCTCAGGTGAAAATTGTAATTTTGACCACCCTCCACAAAATAGTGGATTATTCAGTAAGTATACATCCATGACCATGACATTTAATATTTTGGCTTTCAACATTTATGTTAGTCTTTCTTCATAAAAAAATATTGACAAAAATACCAAATTTGAGCCAGGGAAGTTTCTGAAATTTGGTTAATTTGACACGGATAGAGTCACTAGCGTTGTTATTGTTAACTGAAACTAAAACTGGGTGGGCCAAGCTCATGTTAGATCAGGACCACCCAATCCCGCTCTGTAGACGGGCCTGTTATATACTTTTTGAAGAGCCCAAGAGCTCAAAATTCTTACCACGAAAGGACCACAAGTATGTCCCATACATGGGCCAGTGCCAAGAGATTAACAACTTCTGAGCCTTAATAGAGAGGGTTAGTCACATGACTGCACCAAGCCACCGTGATGATAAAACAGACTGACATGGCAAGACTTTGATTCCACCACGAAGAATAAAATAATGACAACCGTAATTACACATCTTAAGCGCTATTTTGAGAAGAAAGATTGAGATGTGGACAAGTTAAACTGCATGTAGTGCAGTGGAACTGATCTGCCACACTAAACACTAAATCCCCAGTTTTAATCAAGTCAGCTTTGAATGTCTTTGATCCCGCGCTGCTGATGTAAGTGAGGCTTCAGCTTAGCGCTGCAATGAAATATGAGGACAGAGTCAGCGTAGTAAATATTGACCCATCCAAACTATCCCGGAACGACCTCTTAAAGGGCAAGTATCATATTTATATACGCTTTACCCTGCTGTATAGTAGTTGACTAGGAGGGGAGAAGTGAGGTGCCAGTGCCAAAGGTCTGTTTATAGACAGAGACCCAATATGTGTGAAGAACTTGAACTCTTTGGTGTGTTTAGTCACAAATACTGTCTATTTCTGAAGTGTCATCAAATATGATGCAGCTTTATTTAGCATCTGATATGTTAATAAGAATTGTTTGGGATGTGAGCATTTGAGGGTTTATCTTAAGAGACGGAATATACCGCAGTCGTGACAGCTGGCGCCGTTCGGATGCGCAACGCAGGCCTCCATGACAACCGACCACTGCAGCGCTGCGCAGACACAACTGTACTATCACACTGTATGAAACATAACTATGCGATTTATCACAGTATGAATCTGGAGCATTGCACTTCCTAGTTATCCTAGTTTTAAAAAAATGACGTTAAATAAAGTTCCCAATCGTTACCGTATCTGACCACTAAGAAACGATATAGGCAGAATCAGCATCGCAAATGGTCAAACTTTAGCAAGTTCATTCGTAATTAAAGATTTGAGCGCAAATGAGTGCGTTTAGGATGAAATGAGCGCTGGAGATGGCAGCATACTTCCTCGTTCGCCTATTTAGATGATGATGATAATAAAAGTCCGTATAAACAGCGAGCTGATGCCCGAGAAAACATTCAGAAAGGTGCACTGAATGGTACCGGTTTACTTTGACTCTGTCTCGAGTACATTGTGGGACAACCCATGCAGGAGACCCGAACGGGTTTACTGAAACACCAAAAAGCCGGCGAGACTTACCGTATTATTCTTCCGCCGCTGTAGATCTAGAGGAGCCGGGCCTCATTTTGGTGTAAAACAATAGAATTTTACTGAAAACCGCTGCACCGGTTGCCTATCAGAGTGCATTTGTACCCGCCTCTCTCTCTCCTCTCGCTCCTGTCCGGTGATAACTGACATATTTTACTCCACTGCAGCAGTAACAGCACATGCTCAGACACTGGCTGTGTTTCAAAACACTGTGAGCTGCCTAGTGCCTACCTAGTAGCGACGGATTGAACCGTTCTTTTGAGTCGGATCTTTGTGATGAATTAGTTGAATCGGTTCACAATACTGGACTTCGTTCTTGAATGGGATTTAATCGGCTCTCATTCATTGATTCAATTGAGTCAAGAACCATCGAGATTCGAAATGAGCCGAGAACAGAGTGAACCGAGGATTTGACAGATAAATTGCCAATAGCGGAAAGAGACTTGGCAATTTTATCTGAAGATAGGCTACTGTATGAAACTGACATGGTTTTAATGGCATTTAAAACGCGCAAAAACGTAAGCAAGTTATGTAAATACATTTTTGTATAGCCTAGTTGTAAATTGTAGCATATATAGAAACATAATTTCCATTGTAAAATGTAAATTGTATTTAGTTTGTCATTTACTATTGTTATAAATTGAATAATGAACTGAACTGAGACACATGATGAAATTATGTATCTTTGAAAAGAACCAATTTACAGGAGATATGGAAAAACACAAATGTTCTATCACTACAGCAGGTGTTGTGCTGAATTCTGACCCACGCCAGATTATTTCATCCCCTTAATCCCCAGTGTAGATTTACGATTAGGTGCTGGCGTTAGGATTAGCCAATGAGGTAGCGGCTTCAACAAGGGGGTAATCATTTGGCAGGGAGTCGAAAATAGGCACAAAACCTGTTTACACTTACTATTCTGCCATATCTTTAGTGGTATGCTAGTATGATTTTACCAACCAGTTTGTTTAAAAAAAAGCTGAGCTCACACTCAGATACACCAATGGAACGTGCTTGTGAAGCCCAAAACTGCTGTCTAGGCATGCAGCTAGATTTTGAGACACGGACTCATGTCAAGAGTCGACTAGGCACTATTAACTTTTTCACTGCTGTTTTTAACAGCATCATTCTTGTGTTGTAATAAATTTCATCCCAATGTCATTTTGATATGCATTTATACTGTATGTTTATATAAAATGACCCACAGGCATAGTTAAAATATTGAGGACCGGTTGCATAAACTGCTTAGACTAGTCTTAAAGTTAATAATTTTTTTGTTTGTTTTTTTCAAGACAGCCCAATTTATATAGATTCATCCAATTTAAAAACACTAATCCCAAAACACTGATTAGCCCCATCTAATCGCTAGTTGGTCATGGTTCTTAAGACACAGGCTACATCCGAAATCGCATACTTCTCTACTATATAGTAAGCGAAAAAAAGTATGTGACAAAAGTATGTCTGAATTCACAGTACTCATAAAAAGAGTAGACAAAAAGTACCAGATGACTTCTTTCGGCAAGATTCTTTAGTGTACAAACGATGGATACTTCACTTTCCCATGAGGCCACGGGACAGGATTTATGAATGGCAGTGAAGTGACACAACTGACACTGGTAGGTCACATAGACAGTATATAAACAGGACACATCGACCCCATAGGTTTCAACGGAGAAAAGTGAAGTCAATTAGAAGCTCTCACTTCCTGATGGCTGACCGTACTGCGCAGACTCAAACTGAGCTTGACGACGTAGATGTGACGTGAGCAACCCGTCTGTCTTCTAGTAGCTGTGCCAAGAGAAATCTGAATCATTCCCTTCCGAAACTTGCAGAGACGGAGAGCATGAGTAGGAGGTGTCCATGAGCTAGGAGCAGGAGAAACTTTTGCTATGTATTCTGATTAATTACTTTGTCATTTTGCTTCCACGTCCCCCCGATTGCCCGCGAGCTTCTCCTCCTGTCCATACGGTAATCTGTCTGCTCTGCGACAGAGAGTCGCGTGGTTATGACGCAATCGTTAGCCTATTTTTACAAAAACTGCATCTATGGGGCCATAACGTAAGATACAAGGTAATGGAGCCTTTTATACATTTTCGTGTTTCTTTAGAAATAAATAATGGACAAATGGAGTCTTTAAATGCCTCAGATGTAAAGTTATTCGCTGTCAAAGTGACGCCAAAATGAATGGGAGTCAATGGAATGCTAACAGCAGGTGATGGTCCGCTAATCAATGGCGGCGCCCGAGGAAGCTCAATGTTTTGCGAAACACTGCCCCCCTGGTAGGTCACATGATAACGTCAACATGGCAAATGTAGTGTGGATTACATTCTTACTACACACACTCATACTATATAGAACATACTTTTTAGCAGTCGTGAAGTAATTACTTACTCAAAATAAGTAGCTTACATTCTTATTTTTTCGCACGAAGGCACCTCACGAAACTGATTTCGGACAGACTTGAGACAGCGTAAGTTTAATCATCTACAGCATAAAGAGAAAGCTTTGGTGAGAACTAAACATATTTAATTCTCACTAGAAATGACATCAGAAGTGGAAAAAGTTGGTCAGAAACAAACATTTACACACAAACTGACCACCAACTGCAACTTTCAGACACCATCTTTCTTTTTCTAGCTGAACTGTCACCGAATGGAACGCATAGGATTGTGGGATATCAAAGGCAGCAAACGATACATCTATGCTGCCTTCAAAAATCGATCAGGTGAAGGTATCTCAGGAGACAGGAAGTGATTGTATACGAACGTGCCTTGATGGCTTCCTACCTTGGAATGGGTCCTCCGAAGGCACCATTTTAAGTTTCCGGATGCAGCCACAGTCTTAACTTAGCAGTTATGTTTATGCAACTGGACCCTGGAGTATAAGAATAGATTAAGGCCAATAGGGCCAGTGCCCAGGGGCTTCAAACTGAGGAGTCCAACAACCGTACACCATTTAGGCAGTGCTTGAGTATGTGCCAGTAATGTAATAAAACACAAATCACTTAAAATTAAAAATGCAAGGCAATATCACAATTAGGTTTAATTAAAACATTAATTACAAGGTGTCCAATATTCAAATCCTGGATTTAGTTGGATTTTACTGCTATAAACATAAAACCCTGTTTTCTATCCTTTATAGAAAAAAATACCTTCACTTTAAAGTCAGCATGAAACTGAAGTCTTTTCTTCCTTATTGTGACATATATCCAAGTGAAATGGCTTCTAAAACAAGGACTGGGATTGATTTTGTCCAAGGATTATTTGGAGCGTTCCTGCTATCGCTGTGATCTCATGTGAGTGACAGGTTGACCCCTCATGCCCCAAATGACAGCATTTTTATTTTGGGGTCAAATATCCCTTTAATAACCAAATAAAAATATTGTTCGTCTGATATCTGTTGTATAACAACTAGTGTCTTTTTTTACACCCCATGTGACTTATTTAACATCCGTTTTGGAAGGAATTCAATGATATTCTACAACCTATTCTGCTTTAGATATGATGGTAGCTCATGAAAACATGTCTATAAAAAACATATCGCTCCCCAGTTAGCCTACATCCTATCAATAACCTTTTGATACCAGTTAACTCACTGTCTTTGGTTGCAGTTATACATCATTTTTTCAGATTTTCCAAGTTGACAGTGTTTACAAGTTCAGTGGGTTGTATGTGTATAAAGCCTTGTCATTTTAGCATTCCTTTAAAAAAGAAACATGTGTGTTGAGTTTGAGATGCTCTGCGTTGGCCTAAAGATATCAATATTTGATAAGCCAACTGCAGAGTAAACTGGGTTGTATCACATATCCCTGGTCTAGTTTTTGAATGCTGTGTGCAAATGTGAGGGAAAAACTTGAACACCACACTCTCATTCAGGCTCATTCTTAAGAAGGTGCATGATTGTATTAATGGGGAAGTACCTTTTCAGATTTCCCATCACCTCTCCGTATATGCAGGAGAGGCCTAGGAAGGTTTCCTTACAAAATGACAATTCAGAGAATACGCTGTGCATGGCAAATCCATTACAACAAGCTTTGATAACCGCCAAAGGCCCAAAATGCACAACTGTACAATAATGCCTTCCACCTGTTTTCATTTACATATTCACAAAAGAGAAATTACATATAGAAGCAGTTGCAATACTCGTGAAAAAGGTAGAAAAAGAACGTTTCGTTGTCTTTCTGAATAATTTAAACTGCTGTGGCAGGACGGGCTAACAGAACCAGAGAATACAAGCATCCAAACGAAGAGAAACAGAAGTCATATAGTCCTTCACGTCAACGCGGAGCTGACATGTTACAAAACAACGCAAGAGACAAAAATGACAGTTCGTCCCACCTTTACATTATGGATTGGGAGCAAGCCGTTGCAAGAAACGTTCAAGATTCTTACATTTTCCTCAGATCATTAAAAAGAAAATGGTTATACTTCATAAAAAAAGAACATTAATAATAATTGTAATAATTATAATAATAATTACAATGACAGAAGTAACAGCTGATGGTAAATAATAATAATAATAATCAGTCCTGTACAATCAGGTCAGTCCTGTGATCGGCCACAGGCTGTTAGAGGACCCATGGAGACGTCAGGGCTTTGCAGTCTTTTCAATGGCTTCAGCTGTAAAAATGGGTCGTTTGGACAGGACATTCTGACCGCAGATCCTTTCTTAGGTCCGCCCGTCACTGAGAGTTGAAAAAAAATCTCTCGAGTCACCTGGAAATCGAGTGTTATAGAGATGCTGTCAGAGTCTGTAGTACAATGCAAGACACCTATTGAGAATAAAAAAATAAAAAACATTTGCTGTATTCAATATTCAGTATCTTATATTCAGTAACAAATACATTGCACACTACAATTACACACTAAGTAGCCCTAGTTGAAAGGGATACATCATTAATATCAAACTAATATTCTTGAGGATTTCAAAATACAAAAAATATAAACACTACCATTCATAAATTTGAAGTTGGTGAGATTTTTGAGTGTTTTTGAAAGATGTCTCATGCTCACCAAGGCTGCATTTATTTGATAAAATACGCAGAAAAACGGTAATACTGCAAAATATTATTGTAATTTAAAAGAACTTTTCTTTTAAAAATTTAAAATGTAATTTATTCCCATGATGGCAAAGCTGAATTTTCAGCATCATTACTCCAGTCTTCAGTTTCACATGATCCTTCAAAAATCATTCTGATTATCTTATTTGCTGCTGAAGAAGCATTTCTTTTTATCATCAATGTTAAAAACAGTTGTGAGGTTTATTATGTTTGTGGAAACCATGTTAAAAACAATTCATGATTATTTGATGAATACAGTTCAAAAGGACAGCATTTATTTGAAATACAAATCTTTTGTGGCATTATAAATGTTTTTACTGTCACTTTCAATCAATTTAATGCTTCCTTGCAGAGTAAAAGTATTAATTTCTTTATTTTAAAAATCATACTGACCTCAAACTTTTGAAAGGTAGTGTATAACCATATTTTATATTTGTAAATGTGATGGAAGGGCGTTTTTAAATTATTGCAATGACCTACAAATTTACCTGTGAAAAAAAAAAAAAGCATATAAATTCGATTAACTGTGTCGCAACTGAAGTGGTGCATTTCAAGTACGAGAATCCATGAACCTTATTATTAGATCGTTTTATAAGGCTGCACAATATATTTCAACCACTTAAAAATCATAATATAGCATAGTGCTACTGTGAAATCACAAAGTCTACGATTCAATTAAATGAGTATATGCGCTGCAGGTTTCAGAGTGAATTATGACGCTTTATTTAAATGCGTGCAGGTTGTGTTTCTCCGTTCACAGTAAATGCTGCTCCACATGAACTCAGTCTCTGCATATGCTGTGAGTTTGGGTTTCCAATAATGTGCGTTTTGGAACGCGTATAAAGTCTGACACGCTTTTTGATTCATAGCGAAGTGTAGCACTGTTATCATTTACATGCATGGAGCGCATCTCAGCAGCTCAATTAACAAACTCCATCTCTGCATATGCTGTGAGTTTGGGTTGCTCATAATACTCATCTGGGAACGCAACGTGCGCCATTTCACCAGATTTGTAAGTCACTTATAAAAGTAAATCACTATGCCAACACAGGAGAATAAATCAATATGTTTCTAAATACGTGTTTTCAAAATAAAAGTTTAAACCCTAGTTTAAAGGCTAGGTTCACTAAAGGTTCGCTTAGGTCTATTTTTATTACCACATAAAATGTATCAGATTAATCGTTGAAATAATCGACCAATTACTCGATTACCAAAATAATAGTTAGTTACAGTCCTAGTCAGGAGACCCGTACCTGCTCATCTGGTCAACAATAGCAGACAGTCGTCAAAGTAGAGGTCAGTCCAGTTCGTGAACCTCATCCTGCAGGCCAGAGGGAGCACGGCTTTGTTCAGACACCCTCTTGGCCATTATTTCCCATTGTGGAGTCAGAACTTTGGGTTTGGGCCCTGACACAACATAAAGAGAGAAAGAGAGGAGATCAATCCATCTATATATATGTTGGTAAAGAAGTATTTGCAGCTAATGTCAAAATAAATAAATTAATACATAAATTTAATAAATTAAAATAAAATGAGTATAAAAATTTAAATAAATAAATAAATAAATAAATATACTGTATGTGTGTACATATATTTGTATTGTGTACTGTATATTAATTATTGTGTACATTTGTAAATATTAACTGTGATAAGAGAAGCAATAAATCCCTCTATACATACTGGTAAAAAGTATTTGCAGCTAATAGTCCAAATAAATATAATATAATATAAAATAATATAATATAATATAATATAATATAATATATAATATAATATAATATAATATAATATAATATAATATAATATAATATAATATAATATGAGGTGATAAATCCCTCTATACATCTTACATAGTATTAGTAAATAGTATCTGCAAATAATTGTCAAAAATAAATACATAAATATAAAATGTATTTACATAGAAATTAAATATATAGTGTACATGTTTGTTTTGTGTTCTGAATATTAAATATTGTGTGCATTTGTAAATATTAATTGTGATAAGAGAGGTCCTAAATCCCTCTATACACGTTGGTAAAAAGTATCTGCAAATAACTGTCAAAAGAAATATTTACATAAAAATGTTTATTTACACAAAAATATTATCTATAATATGTACATCTATTTGTATTATATATTACATATTGTGTGCATTTGTAAATATTAATTGTGATAAGAGGCGCTAAAAAACCCTCTATACATGTTGGTAAAAAGTATTTGCAGCTAATTTCAAAATGAATGTAATGTAATATAAATTGGTTGAGTTGAGTGTGCTTCACATAAAGAAAATATGATCAGCACTCCAAATCAGTCACTTATGAGATTCAATTTAAGTTAGGATGTTACTTTTGAAGAGTATCAAGGCAGCTTACTACGTTTTGGGAAGAAAAAAAAGAGAGAAAAAAGAAAAGAAAAGAAAAGAAAAGAAAAGAAAAGAAAAGAAAAGGCTACTGTCTTTGAGACTCCAGTCACTGCAACATTCTAGTTTCATGAAGGGTCATGTCACCCTATTGGTTCTAAGAGGTACTACAGGCACTCTTCTGCTAACCCCATCCTTTACATAATACATGCGGCTCACATGACAAAGGACCAGGTTTGAGGACGGCAACATGGAAACGAGCCATTTATCACAAATCACATAACACTGACTGTAACAATACGTGCATAAAGACCCCAAATGTAAAAGCTATCTGAAAAATCAGTATGGGGTGAAGAAAAAGGATTCGCTGCTTCGGACAGAATGGTGCCAAGCTCATCAGGAATTTATATAACCGCTGAACATTGGTTTCTCTCCAAACCCTACATAGAGACAAGAGGGTAATGAAGCACAATGTGACAGGGGAGCATACATAAGTGTTCCTAAAATCCGTGCCACGTGTTCGGGAAGCCCTCCTTTTGAATCGACATTAACAGTGCCTTTACTCCGTGTTTTTGGGGGTCTGATCTCCCGCAGGACTAATGATCCATGTGAGTCACGGCTGATCCGTTACCATGACAACCCTGAAAGCCATTCAGAGATTAAAGTAGCGCGTGTGTGTGTATTTTCCTGTATGGGGGTTGGTGGAGAAAAGAGTGGGAGAGTTTAAGACAAGTGAATGAGGCATGGCAAGAAGAGTAGGAGGAGAGTGTGTTGTGTGGGCAGCACAGAAAGAGCGTCTTGCACACACAACCCGAGCTTACCGTCCAAGCCGTTGTGCTGCTCGTAAGAGCGTTTGCCCAGGATGGTCGGGGAGCCGTTGTTGAGGATGGGGGTGGATTTGATGGGCGTCAGGCTGCCCATGGAAATGGTGGGTCCTCGTGGAGGATTTGGTTTGGGTGGGCAAGGGTGGGCCTCTGGAACATGTTTGGATAAAACATGATTAAAATGGGTTTGCTTTATAAAAACAAATGGAAAAGTTTTTGAAGACAAGACAGCTTCACTCACCCAGATATCTAACCACTGACTCCAAAGGCTTCCTTACTGTTTGCTTTAGAGGTGCAGGCTTTTTGGACAAATCTGGCAACCGCACAGCACCTGAAATATGTATAAAAAAATATATTTAAAAAATAAAGAAAAAGCATTAAAATTATATGTTCTAATTAGGTTAAAACGTACATGGCAATACAGTACAGGTCAGTGTCAATGATACAAAGCTCATTTTTGTTTTATTCAGAAAGACTTGAAAACACCTCAAACAACAAACATGCTTTTCATCATCTTTTGATGTTTTTTGGGAGGTATAAAGGCAAAACAATATCAGAATAGTACTTAATAATTAAGTACTAATTAATAATTAAGTACCAAAATTCAAGGCTTTTGGTCATACCTAGGATTTCTAGGTCCACCAAAGGAGGGAGAGCATTTTCACATTTAGCTCCAAAACTCTGGAATAGTCTTCCTGATACTGTTCGTTGCTCAGACTCGCTCTCCCAGTTTAAAACTAGATTAAAGACGCATCTCTTCAGCCAGGCATTCATATAATACTTTTAATCTTACAGTTGAATCCGACCTCTAGTTCATAAACGCCAGAGGAGAACTGGCCCCCGACTGAGCCTGGGTTCTCCAAAGTTTATTTTTCTCCATTAGGTCATCTGATGGAGTTTTTCGGTTCCTTGCCACTGTTGCCTTTGGCTTTTGGCTTGCTTAGTTGGGGATACTTGGGGATATTTAATTTAATTAATCAATGAACAATACTATTGATCAGCATTACCAAACGTGGACGTTTTCCACTAGAAACAAACATTGATGTATTATTTTAATTTAAATACTGTGAAGCTGCTTTGATACAATCTGTATTGTGAAAAGCGCTATATAAATAAACTTGACTTGACTTGACTTAATAATGAAAAAAATAAAAGCCACTTTAAAAGAATTTAGTAGAATTTAGTAGAAGTAGCTTAGTATCTTTTTTTCTTTTTACTTTATTTTATAATAATTTCTTTGTTAAAAGTTGTAAAAATTGATTATTAATATTGGAAAATTTATATTTGAAAACATTAGTCCACCAAATCAGTCACATGGTGCAGCCAACATGCAGAAACACACAGAAAAAAGAAGAAGAAACACTGCGAACCCTGAGGACTGTGTTAATGTCACTTATTATATCAGATAATTTTATCTTTACATGACAAAGTTCAGGCTGTAAGATGCCATTGTATAACCTCCCAAATCAACTTGATCATATTTATTAATAATTAAACATTTGTAAAAAAAAAACTTTTTACCTTGAAAAAATATCATTAAAATGTTTTTGAAAATAATGATTAAGATTTTGGTCACACTACAATAAGGTTTCGTTTGTTTACATTAGTTAATGCATTAACTAGCATGATCTAACAATGAGCAATACATTTGTTACAATATGTATACATTTTTGTTAAAATTAGTTAAAGTACAGTCATTCATCGTTAGTTCACAGTGCTAATGTTAACAAATACAACTTTTGTTGATTTTAATAATGTATTAGTAAATATTAAAATTAACATTCAGATTAATCAATTCTGTAGAAGTATTGTTGATTCTTAGTTCATGTTAACTAAATTAGTTAAGTAATGTTAACTAATGAAACCTTATCGTAAAGTGTTACCCTTATTTTTAGGGTTACTTAAACACTACTTTCATTACTTTTTACTTGATGGCCATTAAATGTAAACTTTTCTTGAAAGTAAAAAGAAACCAACACAAAAATACAAAAAGTGCATTTCTCTAAGAACTTGGCGCATGTGTTTTAAGCTAGATTTAAATTTAATCTTGGACAATCTTATTTGTCAGTAACGCACAATTTATTACATAAAAAAACACTTTAAATCACCACACAATTCATAGATGAATTCCATAATAATAAATATCATCAGAGCAATTCAAAGTTGAAGTAGCACAGTCATGTATGACAGCAAATACTCACACTCGGCTTTGATAGCGGCAGTGTTGACAGGTATGTACGGGTGTCTAGCCAAGTATCTGGATCTCAACAGGTCCTGGCAGACGCGTCGAGCCGCTTTCGTCACCTGAGACGTGTGCAGGAAGAAAGCCTGTCTGGTCTTAACGGCAAACTTTGGGCTTCCGCTGTGTCTCACAGGCAGACCGTGAGGACTCTGAACACAGACAGCGAGATGAAAGTCAAGTCCTGGGTGACAGTTAAATCTAAATATTGCATTTTAAATCTGTTGAAGTGAACAAATTCCACTTTTAAACATAAATGAAAGACAAAGTTTTGCTTATTCGCTCCTTCAGGGAGGGCATTCATTTAACAGTCACAAAGAGGCATAATAAAACAGAATTGCACAGTAAAAGAAGAAACAGACTAAATAAAACCGACTCGTGGGGAGAGAAAGAGAATTTCATGTGAAGAACTGACTCCGAGCCCTGTGGAGCATGTTTGGAGAGAATCCACTTCACACCCACCATGTTGTTGCGGTTGGGTCCGGGCCTCTCTCCATCCAGTCTGGTTGGCATCTTCAGTCCTCCGTATTTTTTCCAGTAAGTCCAGCAGGAGGCACACAGTCGGCACTGCATGTTGGGCGGCCCCCATGAGTACCACTGATACGAGCTAGTGGCTGCACACAAAAACAAAAACACATAAAGCTCCATCCAACACGACTCTGCTCTGCTCACTGTAGTTTAACCTTTGACCTGAACTCATATTAAAGCCAACAAAACTAGCTTTTTTACTTATTCATTTAAAAAAGATCCTCTTTATTGTATTCAGTCTGCACAGGCAGGGGCAATACTTATGACTTGCTTATTTCATATTAACCAATCATAACAGATTTCATTTACATGTAGAACAGTGTTACTTTTGTATTATTTATATGTACTATTATAGTCTCCATTTAAATGTTAGTATTTTTATGTGCTTTTTGTCATTATTATTATTATTTTAATCTTTCGACTTAGCTATAATTTATTTTTATTTATTTGAGTAGTTTCAATTAGTTGCCAAAGCAACATTTCTCCTTTTAGTTTGAGTTTTTAAGTGTTAGGGTGTGTTCAGACTTGGTAGGTTTGGTTCAATTAAAACAAACTCTGGTGCGATTGCTCTGCTAGTGCGGTTCATTTGAATATTTGTGATCGCTGCTATTGAACCCTGGTGCGCACCAAACAAGCGGACCGAGACGACCCACCTTTTCAGGGGGGTTCGGTCCGCTTCCAAACGAACTCTGGCGCGGTTTGACTGCAATATGAACGCAATCAAAGACCAAAAACAGGATGTCAAAAAATGATGACATCAGAAAATTTACTGGCCATAAATATTTTTACCAGCCATGAAACATTAACATTAATCATTAAACAATAAAACATATTATTTCTTTATTAAAGTTACAAAAGTTATAGTCTAAATGTTAATCAAAACAACAAAAGCCAGCAGCAGGAATATTAGACTGCTGTCACTTTAAGAGCTAATGCACAGATTCAATATACTCTTTCTCAACTGTTTACATTCACTTAAGACATAATTGATGATGTTTATGAGGATACTTGCCAAGATGGGCATTTTGAAATGATTTTGTTCGAAAATGCCTGTTCAAGTGCAAGAAGAAGTGAAAGAGAGCTCAATTTAGTATTCGTGCTGTCTGAGATGCGCATTTCTGGGCGCGCGCTTCAGATGTTTGTGCACAGAAAGCTTCCCATACTGGGAAGTAACAAATTGAGTCCCCTTTCACGTGTTCTTGCGCTTAAATACTTAAATTGGCAAGGCTTAAACTTCTGTCATGATGCATGAACACATTCATGTTCTCCCAATATTGCAACATTGATATTGATTATATCTTTTCTCAATCCCTTAAATTGCAAACAGTCCCTGAAATAAAAAGAAGACTAGGGCTCCAAAGGAACTTCATGTTTTTGGGTCGGTAGCTCTTACTTCAATAGTTCTGAAGTGTTTTGAGAAAGCACTTAAGGGAGAAATTCTACAGCAGTTCAAAGATAGTTCTGATCCTTTGCAGTTTGCATTTAGAGAGGACCAGGGGTGTGTCGAGGATGCTAACCTTACTCTTAAAATGATTGTTCAGATATCCAGAAACGCCAAAGACCCATGTGCTAGATTATTATTTATTGATTTCAGCTTTTAACACAATACAGTCGCATTTATTGGCAGAAAAACGTGTTTCTCTTTTTAAATTGGATTTTCATATTTTAATAATTAGCAACAATAACACTGATGTGGAAATGCATGTTTAATTCTATTTCAGGGAAAACTACAACTGTAGTTTTGGATGCGAATAACCTTAAAGGGATAGATCAACCATAAATTAAATATTTTCCAAACCTGTAAGACTTTCGTTCTTCTTCGGAACACAAATGAAGATCTTTTTGATGAAATCTGAGAGCATTCTGCCCCTCCATTGATACTATGCATCTACCACTTTGACGCTACCGATAAAGGGTCAGATAAAACGATTAAGAGATTGTAAAAACGAATCCATATGAATCGAGCGGTTTAATCCAAATTTTCAGAAGCGAAACGACTGCGTTGTATGATGAATAAAAGCCTAAATGAAATCTGTTCATCATATAAAAACAATCGAGTCTCTTCAGAAAATCTGGACTAAACCGCTCAATTCAAATGGAATTGCGTAAATGTCAATGGAGGGACAGAAAACTCTCAGATTTCATCTTCATTTGTGTTCCGAGGATGAACGAAAGTCTTACGGGTTTAGATTTTCATTTTTGGTTGATCTATCCAAAAGAGGGGGGGGGGGAATGAAACATAGCAAAACTGTAGAATGTGCTCTTCAAAGGGGAAGTGCACCATTTTTTTGGACGTACAAATACATTTTTAGATTCCAGTTTAATGTCACCTTTAACATTTTAAGTACTTGACAGCAGGTCAAATACTCACTGTAGCAGCTCTCGCACGCGCGACCCAATCCGACGGGCTGGCCTGGTGCTCCTGGAAGAGCCCCTGCTCCATTCACCAGCCCTGGTTTCACACTGTTCATGTTTAATTGGTTAGGGTTGGGCTTGTTACTGTAGGAAAAAAGCAAACAAGGGTTACTGGATTTCATCTGGTCAAAGTGCAAGCACTCAAAGCTTATGGTGAAATGAAATCCAGGGTTGAACTTTGACTCGTTGAAGTACTCACTAGTTTGGGATGTAAACCTGCTTTAACTTGCTCTCAGCTTCAGCTGCTTTTAATCGTTTCTGCATGAAACAAGAACCGGTTAGTCTCAGTGTGAAAACTATCTAGGTTGTCTACCTGCACACAGAGACTTGAGACAGCCGTGTTGTATTACCTGCTGGACGTATCTGTCTGTGGTCTTCCACATGTAGTAATACTCTATGATGCTGGTTAGAGACTTCCAAGGAAGCTGTAATAATAAATAAAAAAGGTCATTTAGAATGTATAATTCACTAATATCAAAAACAAAATGGCTGTTTATTACATTTAACCCTATATTTGTTCAATCAAAAAAATGAAATAGTCATTATTTACCCTCATGTCTTTCCAAACTCCTAAGACATTTGTTCATCTTCGAAACAAAAACATATATTTTTAATAAAATCTGAGAGTTTTCTGTCCCTCCATGCAAATCTAAACTTTGACGCTTCAAAATGCACTTAAAGACATTGTAAGTTATCCATATGAATCAAACGATTTAATAAAAAGTCTTCTGAAGAGACTCAAATCAATTTATATAATGAACAAATTTAATTTAGCCTTTTATTCACATATAAACATTGATCAACAGTGCAAGTGTTTCATTCACATTTGCTATTAAAAATAGATGTGTGCGAACTGTAAAATGTATTTAGGAGCACGAGTGCGAATAAAATGTCTTGAATGTCCTAAATTATATAACAAACGTGTTAATTATCATTTTAAGAGGTCTTCAATTTAGGGATGGGAAAACAAGAAACCTCAAAAGGATATGATTTAAGTATAAGTATGAGAGCTGCAGGTTTCAAAGTAAAAACGAGGCCCTGTTGTGGATTCAACAGGTTTTAGAGCTGTTTACATTGCCAATAGACTGCTTATGATCTACTGTTGAGGAATTATGACAATGTTGACTTTATGGTGTTTATATTGTAATATGTTGGAGATGGTTGTAAGAGTGCACATTTTATCTCCCTTTCCCTTCTCTTTCTAAAAGAGCAAAAAAAAGCATACGCATTTCAAAATAAGAGTCCCAGTGAATTTCAGCCTTGTTTATAATTAAAAGTCTCATATATATAGATAGATAGATTAGATAGATAGATAGATAGATAGATAGATAGATAGATAGATAGATAGATAGATAGATAGATAGATAGATAGATAGATAGATAGATAGATAGATAGATAGATAGATAGATATTATTATTGGTATTATATTGGTTATTATCAGGTATTACATGATGAACTGTATCTGGCTTTGAATTCAACGTAAACTTCTTGTTGCTTCTGTTTGTGCAGATACATTTTGATAAATTTGCATTTCACCCCAAAAGTGCTTCTAAATGTTTCAATTTAGGGGTATATGTGCTCTTAGGGAAAAAACGTATGAACAAACGACTGGAATACACCATGACTAGATCACCGAGTCAGTTTCACTAATTGGATTAGTCCAAATCACTGACTAATCCAGTTGCAGCGGCTCTTGAGGTGCAGCTTAATGCAGGTTTAGATTATGATGTTTCATATACAAAGTTTTCTTATGGCTTTAGAAGATTTGAAAATCTTGAGTCATATGAACTTGTTGGGGTGTTTTTGGCACTTTGAAAACTGTTGTTGCAGAAAATTCATTTAAAATATCAAACATAAGAAAGTCATTTGAGTTATAAAAAAACAAAAAAACACCACCAAACATGCGAGTAAATTATGACTGAGTTTTCATTTTAGGGTGAATATCCCTTTAAGGAATCTTTCTTGCTCTTATTAGAGCAAATCTGGTCATGATGGCAAACAGAAATCCAGCTCCATTTCCCATCCTTTGTGTCCCTGAATAAGCTGGTTCACTTCTTTAGGGTGTGCCCATTTTCCATGACAGGCTCCTCCCTGTTTCTCTAAGTAGACATTTCTGATGGAAGCCCAGCGCTAAAACATTCAGTACTGCACATACAACCATCAACCACCAGGTGGCAGAGTTAAACATGCACTTGGCACACTCAGTGTCCCCTGAACAAAGGCAGTTTATCAGTCATTACTGCCACAATTATCTTAGCATATGCTGCTCAGATCTTTCTAAAGCCACACTATTCTGTAGCACAAAATATAGGAATTCAATTTGATCACTCTTCTGCTTGTGTAAATACTGCTTGGGAGGAACTTACAAAGTCTTGCTGGATGTCAGTGAAGTCTTTGCCGTATTTCTCGAGCGCTTCCTCGAACAAGTTGGCTTCAGATGCGCTCCATTCCTCCATTTCATCCCTGCAGAGCACCGGCCCACCCTGGGGTACCAGCGCCGCGATGGCCCGTGTCATGTCGTAGCCGTTCTTATGCAACGTGTCCATGGCGTGAAACTGAAGATAAAGCATTTGAGATAAGAAAACACGATAACTGTTGGCTCAAATCCAATATACGTCACCAAACACGCCATTGTTTTAGCAGTGTGTTGTCAAATAACTCTAAAATCTGAATTGCTCAACCCTAGGAACAACACAACACTGATACTAGACGAAGAGGAATTGTGTGGGCAGCTCGAGAGTGTGTGTTTATGCATGGGGATGTTGCCCTCTGGCGCCTTTCCTTCATGTTTTGTACACAACGGGGCAAAGTTGGGTGGCAGGAGAGCGAATACCCTGTTCTGCTGCTCTTCTCGCACAGCCTATAGGCAGATACTGAACAGAGCTGGCAACAGGCCTGTCGCAATTATTACATAATCGCCTGGTGGAGATTATTTGATCTAATCGTGATTATCACTGTGCACTTTAAATTCTAATCACATTTTGCCACCCAAATTATGGAGTTCGTTTGAGCATCCTGACATGAGTCTGAGTGAGTTTGGGGTAGGGCTATCTGTTCCACTGACCAATGGCAAAGTGTTTGCGAAACCAGTTTGTAATAGTCCTTATTTTTTCAATTATGTTTGGCGCACTTTGACACACTTTACTTTCAAGCAAAATTGAAACTGAAAATTAGAGACACTGAGACAGAAGATGAAACCAAAAATAATCATTTTAAAGTAGCCTTTGTTTTGAATAAGTATACATTTAATAATATAATATAATATAATATAATATAATATAATATAATATAATATAATAATATAATATAATATATGAATTGGTGTCAATGGAATAAAATGTCAATGCAAACAACTTTGAAAAATATTGAATAAACCTAAAGAGTACAATTATTTATTTAGTTATTCATGTAATTATTCAGTCTGTGTTGTTTAATGCAATTTTGACTGTAAACAAACTACTACAAACTGAGTAGATGCTTTTGTTGACCATTATGATGTGCAGAACAGAATACTAACAATAATCTCTCGAGTTTAAATGAACTTTTGGCTGATATAAACAACTGTCCTTAAAAGAAGAACTGGCTCTTATGTTCCTTTCTTATAAAAAGGGACAAAAGGCTTTTTTTTTTCATTTCTATGTTTTTGTGTATCACACAAGATGCTGGTTTAAATGGCCTTTCACTCTCTAGTGCATGGGCAAACAAGTAAGGCTACCTATGCAAGCATGAGAAAAGCATTATTAATGTGCAAATAAAATCAAAAGTGAATACAAACTGAACTGTGAATTGCATTTGAATCTTGACTGCAATTTGCTTCCATAGACTGAGATTGTTGGGCAGTTGCACATATCTCACTGGATTTATCCATTAAACTCTCACAGCATATACAGAGAGGTCTGTGTGTCTCAAAAAAACAACATATTCTGTAAACGCAATCTCTTTTCCATCAATATATCATCCTTTAAGCAGTCACATTAAATCGAACTAAACCTGGATCTTTTCATGTGCACAGTGCTTCACTTCATTGCTTGTGTAATCAGATGTTAACTGTTTCACTTCAAATTTGCAGGCTATCTTCTCTTCCAGACAAAAAACAAACAAAATATATTTTATAGCATTTATAGCTGAAAGTTTTTGTGGCTGAAATCGTAGAGTATCCCTACAGCTTACCAGACAAAGCTAAATAACGAGATGAGATTTGGAAAGAGGAGCATACTAAAAAAAACCTGATGAAAAAGCATCATTGAGGCTTTCAGGATTATGTATTTTTGAATGAGTCATTTATTATACCTCTACTCAACCATGACAGGAGTCATTTTAATAATAATAACAGTAGAAATAACATTATAACTACTATTATCTGGCCATAATACACTATAAGATGATTAATTGACTATAAATACAAGAACTAAAATATACCATTAGCATTTACAACCAGTTTAAAAATTGGACAAGTGATTCAAAAATGTTTTTTTGGGGGGGGGAATGTCTGCCATTAATTAGTATGAACCTGCTGAGCTTAACTAAAGTGTGAAGTGTTCCGGCAGTGTGTGGAGTGTGCGAGAGTGAGAACATGAGATGTGCCGTACCAGTGTGATGTCTCTGGAGGCTGCCGCAGCGCTCATGTGAAGACTGGGCTGCCGAACTGAACTGCTGCAGTCTAGAGCCCGCGCAAACGTACCCACAGACCTGCAGGGGAGGGGGGGGGTTGGGGAAGTTTGAGAAAAAGAGGAAAAAAAAAAAAATGTGAAAGAGAATGAGGGAGTGAACTGAGCAAAACATGCAGTTTGAAATAACAAAATGAAACATTATTTTGGAGGCATCGTCTGAATTTCATAGTTGAGGTTTTGTTGTTTATTGTCTTTTAAACGCAGTGTTCTGTTCACAACAGATCGGCGCACGAGAAATAGAGCAAAAGCGTTCACGCTGCAGAATCTTACCGAGCCACGACGAGGAACTGGTCGATCTGTTTCTCGATGAGGGGGCTGCTGGGATCCCACACCTTCTCCTCCAGTTTCTCAAGCTCTCGACCATCATTCTCTCCTGGCAAACCAACAGCCACAGATAAACATTCACTACAGAACGCATACTGCTTTGAAATGAGACTTCTGCTTCATCTTCTTCCTGAAGCCAACATTCATCTAATGTGAACTCAATTTAGTTCTTACAATTTTATTTTCCACAGTTTTTCCTTTTGTGTACCATAAAACAAAGCATTTTATCTATTAAACCAACACACTAAACACCACTACACTACTCTGTATCCCAAAAAATATATATTATTAAATATACACTACCAGTCAAAAGATTGGTAGATTAATAATGTAGTTTTTTTTTTTTTTTACAAGGCTGCATATATATTTGATAAAAACAGTACTATTGTGAAATATTATTACAATTTAAAATAATTCTTAAATATATTTTAAAATGTAATTTATTCCTGTGATGGCATAGCTGAATTTTCAGCATCATTACTCCAGTCTTTAGTGTCACATGACCCTTCAGAAATCATTCCTAATATTCTGATTTGCTGCTCAAATTTCTTATAATTAACAATGTTGAAAACAGTTGAGCTGCTTCATATTTGTGTGGAATATTAATATGAAGAGAGATAAACACAAGCTGAGATAGTGTTGCATATGTTAGTGGTCTCATCTGAAGAGCTCAGAGCTCTGGCTGTCTAACTCAATATGGTGAAGAGACATCTTACCCTCTTTGAGGAGGTCAGTGATGTCCGCCTGGTACTTATTGCCCACTCTGATCTCTCCCTTATCAGCCAGCAGAGTCTTCTGCTGAGGATCGTACACCAGCGAGTAGAAAAAGGCATCCTGCAAAACCAAGAGACAACCTAATAAAGTCTAGGCTCAAAACTTACTGCACTAAAGTACACAAATGTAAAGCTTGGATTTGCGCTTCACTGTGTCCCAAATGGAACCCTAAACACTCGCGGTCTTCTTCCGAGTTCACACTTTCGACATAGTCGTAGTGCCACTTTGACTGTCGGGTAAAGTCTGCTGCAGAGCTCGCTTCAAGTGTGCATCGAGGGCACTTAAATCGGCCGCTTGCGAGCAACCCTTCTAAAACCTAAAATGACAAATGGAACACCCTAGGGACTTGTGGACTTAACGGACATGTGTATGCGGTGGCCATTGTCCACAAGACTGAGAGTGCACATGAAGTGTGCCATCTGGGACAGAGCCCAAGACAACAACGCACACTAAAGAAGCTGATTAACTTCAAGCGAATTCGAATTATAAAACAAAATCAGGCTAAAGCGAGTTAATTTCGTGAGATCGGAACAGCTTAAACTATCCGGAAGAGTTCACTCTGGCTGGTAAACACCTTTGAACTACCATTGCAATTACGTAATTTGTAGGCCTTTAGGGTGGAAATCTTCTCTGGTTCATTTCTTCTGTTCAGTCAGTCGAGGTCAGATGCAAGAAAGAACAAACACAGGAGTAGAAATTGAACTTGAAATTCTAACTGAAACAGTCACGGACTGCTTGCTTAATATATTGTATAAAGCGCTATATAAATAAACTAGGGCTGGGGGAATTAACGCGTTAATCTTTGCGATTAATTTGAGATGTTTAAAGCGGTAAAAAAAGAAATAACGCAGCACTTTTTTTTTTGCCTCGTTTTAATGATTTCCTGTTGCGGCTGCTATTGAAAAGGCCGAACATATGCCGTCCCGCCCCTCCGTGTTCGGCGATCAGGTTTCATTCTCGCGCAGCATTCATGAGCGGGTCTTTTCCGCTGTGTGTGTGTAAGTGTGTGTGTGTGTGTGTGTGTACGCTGCGCTCTCTGCTCAATGTTCCACTCCGCGTTCTGCTCTGTCGTTAACGGCCCAAACGCTCCAATCATGTACCGATCATGCACTGGAAAAGCAAAGTCCACTCAAATAACATGAAATTTCTCTGTAGATTTCTGTTTGCAATAGCCCTACTGAGCTGGTATAGTCATGCTGGGCAACAATGGTAAAATGACCTGCTCTGATCACATGCTCTGGTAATAATAGCTTTGTAGGACTATATTTTATTTTGATAATTAGTAAAAAAAAAAAAAAAAAAAAAAAATAATCTGTTAAATTGATCATGTTGATTGATTATTGAAAAAGAATAATATATTGATATACTGATGTTTAATATTATTTTAATATTATTTTAATATAATATATTTAATATATAATATATTTAATATATTTTAATACTATTTTCTGTTCTTTTTTTCCTGTGTTGTTTCATTTAATTAGGTGATTCTAAGTTTAAATATTGATGATTACAAGCTTGGGGGAAATGCAATTAATTGTGCAATTAATTAGTTAATTTTTTTTAATCGATTCCCAGCCCTAAAATAAACATAATGTGACTTTACTGGAGAGCTGAATTGGAGAGCATGTGCAAACATTGCTATGATCAGAAGCTTTCTTAACAGCCGTTTTCAGTTTTATTGTGTGTTTGTGTAGTTATTGAGAGGAAAGCGCGCAGCACATATTTACAGTGTCCTTGTTACACATGTTACATGTAATTACTATAGTAATATTGTGCATAATTACATGCAACTAACCTTAACCAACCCCTAATCCTATAGTAAGTATATGTAGTTAATTAATATTACTCAGTACTTAAATGTATAAATACCCTGTAACATGGACACCTTAAAATAAAGTGTAAAAAAAAAAAAAAAAAACTAACCCTATAGTAAGTGTACATGTTGTTACTTAATATAACTCAGTACTTAGCTGTAACAATAGCCGCGTTTCCATTACAGATTTGCGCAAATGTTTTGCGCTATTATCTAAATATCGATAAAAAACTATTGCGAAATGACGGCGTTTCCATTAACCGATGTTATGCGACTAAAACGTCTTTTTTTCTCTCGCGATAAGTCATTCCAAAAATCACGGCAACGGACGTTGGTTATAATATCACAGCCACCGCATTAGACATTATTATTATTATTAATGGAAGGAGACGTGGCGTGTTATCCAAGCATTAATGGCAGGGAAAGACCCCCGAACGACACATATAAGGAGTTTCTGGGTGTTTCGCCCTCATTTCTGCTCCGATTGTGGCATTTCTTTGAGATTTAGAATCCAGTATTCCTATAGGCTAATTATTGTTTCTTTTATGAATTTAATAAATAATTCTGTCTCGTGTTCTGTCCAAATGATCCATGTAGGCAACTTTTGTGTCTATTTGTTTTTCCTTTTTTAACCCCTAATTGAAAAACGAAAAATGAACGGTTGTTGTCTTCTTAAAACAAGTTGAACACCAAAATTTTAATTTGAACTGGCTACACACAACTGCTGTGCTTTATTTATGACTTTTTGCCCCTTTATTAAACATTTAAAATATTCACAAATTAATATGGAAAACATGTCGATTTTACTGGTTTTCTAAGGCCAAATTAGAAACTGGAATTGATGTATTTCCCGCAGTGCTGAATGAGAAGAGCCATTAATATAATTAATAAACTATTGTTTTCTAAGTGTCGGCTAAAATCACATCTCCATCTCCGCTGTTATCAGATGCGCTTTTAGAGAGAAATGCAACTTTCATACGGATTAGCCTACATAATCAGAAGGTATTAGCTTTTGATTCGAATTTGTTCGTTTTAAAGTGGACATTTCAAGCTTTAGCCTACACAGGCTATATTTTGTTTCAGTTCTCGCGCCCCAGTTTACGGAGATCATGTGCGTCTGATTGTTTCTTTTATTTTACAAAAGCACAGCATTTTCTTGTTATTGTGAGTTTACACAAATAAAAGTGGTTGAGAATAATGTATTATTATTTTCTGTATGACCAGAAATGATAGAGTATAAGTTGTTTCCACTGTTGATAGGAAAATGCAAGTGTTTGCGGCCACGCCTCCGTGTCATGCAGTGCGCGCTCCACGCTCAGCTTTGTTCCTTTTTTGCATAAAAGCCTCTTCTAAATATAGCCTATTAAATGTTATAATAAAATAATATAAAATTATTATTATTTGCGTAGCTATACATGGACTTCAAACACACTGCGTCTTCTAAGTCAGGTGACTGTAAATGCGCAAAAACTGTTTCCATTGCAGTTTTGCGAAATATTCATTTTTCGAATTGCCTGAAAAACCACCTCATGAGAGCGTAAAAACTTTTTTGCGATAAATGGGAGTTTTTGCGAAATTGACGTGTTTCCATTAAGCGTATTTTCAATTCGCAATTTCAATTTGCGCAATTTGAAGGGTAATGGAAACGCGGCTAATGACACCTTAAAATAAAGTGTAACCACATTAATTTAAACACCGCTTACAGAAGTATAAGGTATTTCAAACTTCTTTTGAAAAGGGACTTCACCGTGAATATATAAGGGAATTAAGTGCAGTGCACTTTTAATGCGCTGACGAAGCTAATGTGCATGCATACTCATTTAAAGCATTTTTTTCTCTTTTAATATAAACAAAAACAGACAAATGAACCAGTGAAGGCCAGTGTTTGATATATTAGAGGACTGGCTTTACTCTGTAGAGTCTCCAGTCTCCTCATTACTAAATATGAGGAGGAACATACTGGGTCAACACACTGAATAATTCATTTGGATCGGGACTCAAAACTAGCTCCCATACACACACACACACACACACACACACACACACACACACGTCAGATAAACATTTCCCTCTTGAAGACATGCTGTGAACGGAGATACTAAGAGTGAAAGGCAAATACATGCAAACTAAAGATTTTGCACATGCGTACAAACACCTTGGCATAGTGCTGTGACACTCACCTCTCTGTCTAAATAGGACTTGAGGGCTTCCGTCTCATTCAGAAGCGTAACACAGCATTTCCCCCTGAAAACACAACACATAACACAGTTTTAACGCTGGCTGGACTGAATCTCACAGTCCCATATGTCGTTAAACTGATCTCAATTACTTTGCGCAGTTCATTAACAGTGCTGCTGGACAGAGATTCGTACTATAGTGAAATTGTTGTAACAGTAATCATAACAATCGTAACAATAAATGTTACAATCACACAGTGTCTGTGACTGTTGCCCTGGTTGTAGTTAGACAGGTGTATTCATTCACAATAGATTATCTAAATCTCATGGACTGAGCTTGGGGTTAAAAATCAAATTTAGGAAGTAAAAAAAAAAAAAGTGAAACATCAAACAAATGTTATTTTCTTTCTGTAAAAGTACACTTCTAAGAGGTTTTAATATGCATACATTTTGAAAACGTATAAATAAAAAAACAATACTGGTCCCCAAGATATTAAGATACAAGAAAAGATGCTCAAGTCAATCATTAAAAAATTTATTTGTACTTTTTTTTTTATTAAGTTTGCATGAATTAGCACTCCTGACAGAACCCAATAGACCTAGAAAACATCAAAGTTAAATGCAAAAGTTAAAACTGGAGCAGTAACATGCGCAAGTAAATATGAAAAATGCCACATCTTGGCCTCTTTCCAGCATCGCATCAATAAGAATTATAGCAAAAAAATTAGCATTTAAAAAATTAAATGCTACACTGCAAAAAAAAATCGTTTTCTTATTCAAATTTGTCTCGTTTTCCAGTAAAAATATCTAAATATCCTTAAAACAATATCAAATAATTCATCAGTAAAATGACAGTTGTTAAGATTTGTCAGACAAATCTGAGAAAACGTAGTGAGGTTTATTTTATAAACTTGTTTCCCCTATGAAGACTATTTCACCTGTAATAATTAAATCTATCTTGTTTCAGGAATACTTAGATGTTTATTGTCCTGGAAAACAAGACAAAAATACTGAATAAGAAAGGTTTCTTGGCAGTGTAGCGAAAAGCCCTCAGATTTGAGTAAATCCTGCACTTAACATTCATTAGCTATTGTTGTGGTTAACGCCAGTCACATTTTAATAACTTTTAAAGTTAATTATCTCTATTTTTAAATGAAAAAGGTTTCCAAGCATAATCCTCTTTTGGTATTCACTGCCAGTATCCTTGTCCATGTTTTTTGGGTCACTGCAAACGGTACAGTAAGGGAGGAGGAAAATGCTAATCAACGTTATTTTAAAATTGAGTCACTCGATTAATCGTTCCAACCCCTGAAAGGCTTGACGCTGGCCATCCACCTCCCATCACCAAACAACAGTGAAGAACCCGTTCATCCAGAAAGGATTAAGGTCAAGCTCGCTCCACCCTTGAGTCTGACTTTCTCCACAAACTCGAAAGAAGATTTACATGTTCGTGAGATCCAAGTCGATCCGAGACAGACGTGACCTGGCCAGTGAGATATGGTGGGTTGAAAGCGCAGCCTTCTGCTGACTGGCTGCTTTCCTGAGAACATTGATTACCCAGCAACTTGCAAAATAAAAGTGGGAGTCATGATTCTCATGAAATGGTTCTATTCACATGTATAGATGACTTGATGAAATATACAAGCCCTTGAAGCAAAAACGAGATTGACTCAATCTTCACCTGCTCTCTCTGCTGGATTCGTACCAATGAAAGAGCAGCGTGAATGAACGAGAGGCTATCACTGTTCTGTGCTGGGGATTCCATCAGGCCAGAACATGAAAAAGACTGAAAGGAGCCGGGATGAGCGCTAACGCTAATGAGAGCGTGTCTAGTTGGCTGCAAGTGAGAACACGTATATCGACAAAGCTTTTTGTAGGTTACCTGATGTGTGTCGCGGGCAGAGACTCCAGCTGTCTAGAGAGGAAGAGCTCTCTGTGTCTCAGCTGATGCTTCTGTATCTCTGGGAGATCCACCATTTCGGGGTTCTCCATCTCCTCCTCCATTTCTCCTAAAAGTGAAAGAAAAAGATAAACATGTCAATCACCTTCGCTTGTTCAACCTTAATCAATATTACAAATGTGATACTAATCGGCAGATTTCAACATACTGAAAAAATTACGATCAAAGTAGGTATAAGATATAGGCACCATAACAGTTCAGTATAAAAGCAGCATGTGATTTTAATATTAGCCATAACATGAAAACAATAAATGGCTTTGAAGCAATGATTCTTCCTTCTCCCTTGTGTCAGTTCCACCTACTGGAAAATTATTGATTTTCAGATATTCTTGAATGAACTTACACAATATTTACTCAAAACCAATGATCCCACTTTATATCAAGTCTTTAACTACTATGTACTTACATTTAAATTAATCATTTTAATACAATGCACTTATTGCGTACATTTGTTTGTACATGTATTTCTGTAATAACATCTATAATTACACTATTGACCCTTCTCTTACACCTTAACCCATCCTTAAACCTAACCATACTGTTCTGTCCCTTACCTTAGCCGTATCCCACCTCAGAAGAAGCAAAAGTGTTTTGCAGTACATGAACAAAGTACATTGTACATTATTAATAATTTATTCATAAGTATATGGTAGTTAAAGACGCCTAATGTAAAGTGTGACCAAATCATTTCCTCTTCATCCAATTTAAGCAGTTTTGTACAATTTGTTATGATACATGTTATAATGTAAAGCAATATGATATATAAAGCATCAGTAATCCTGCTTTCCAAATACGAGCAATTGAAAAAAAACAGTGTCCACCAATCATTCTATGGGTTTTTTTTTTTTGGGGGGGGGTGAAATCTTTACTGATTATTATAGTAAACTTAAAAATAACTTTTATATTGATAGTAATATTTCAAAATGAACACTTACTGGACAAAAAGCATAGGTTTACTTTATGCACAAAAACCATGTTAAAATGAGAGTATCAAATATGATACATCAGGCTTTTGAGGAACGTTTATATGTTATTATGTTTTGCCCTCCACAATTAAAACTACATTGGGAGACAATGACAACTGATATTTATATGCATTTGATTCAACTAGTCAGCTATACTGTAATAAATATTTCATTGATTTACATTACAAACTATCAGAATTTCATCTTACTTTTTGGCCATATAAAAATCAGCAACTGCACCAAATTGCATATATTTGCTCAGTTTGGGCCTCTTAATAAAATTGAGGTTTTTTTTCCTCATTGAGTGGAAGCTCCATATTCTCACTATATTACATGAGCCACAAAAGCCTGATGTATCAAATATGATACTTAAAACACATTTTATTAAACACCACCTTTCATGTATTTTGTCTAAAATCACAATAAACTGCTCAGAAAAAAAAAAATAGAATAATTTTCGGACTATTATTTCATATCCCAGGCATTGCAGGGTTAAACCTACAACACCTACAAGCACTACAAAGACCCTAATCAGGGAATCAGTCCGTCTTCACAATTCGACTGAAAAGTTGAAAGTGAAGTGTGGATGAGTTTGTGATGGCCATTCATCCAACCTAAAACTACATCTTTTAAACACAGACTGATCAAACGCAATGCCTGCAAATGTGAAAATTATTGCGAAAGACCAAAAGAGAGCGAGACGAAGCAGACGCCTTCTCTTAATTCAGTTTATGCAAACACATCATCACCCTTCTCTTAAAAAGATTACTAGGTAGGTACAGAGAAAGGAGACATCTCTCTTGACAAACCACACATATATGTGCTGTCTGGAGGCAGAGTGCGGCGGAGAATGATAAGTGGGAGAGAGTCGGATGGGAGGGAGAGAAACCAGTGAGCGTGCTCCAATTCATTTGGAGTTTCATTAGCGAAAGAGAGAGAGACAGATGGAGAAACATGGAGATGGAGGAAAAGGCAGAAGAACAAAAAGAATCAAGGGATTTAAAAAAAAAAAGAAAAAAAATATGTTTGTCTAAAATCAATAAGTATTCCCTCCCCTTCCTCACCCTCTCGAGCACACGTATACCACTGCTCTCTACCTGTCACATGCTATCCGGTTTTATTTTGCCATTAAGAAATCTGAAACTACATCGAACACGAGTGAGCGGTCACTTTACAGCGCTGCACATCAGTAACCATTCTATTACAGCTGCGCGTGGAGTATCGACAACCCCTGCTGAGGTGCACGCGGAGCAAGGGATCGAGATGGAGCCTGAAACAAAGAGAGTAAATGGGAAAAGATGAAGAGAAAAAGCGTGAGCAAAAAAGAGAGAGAGAGAGAGAGGAACAGCCCTCTGGCTAAGACCAGCCTGCTGCGCCTTTGAGAGCCGGCGAGAAGAGGAGCTGAACTCAGTAAACGCCATAGTTCTGAGAAAGAAAGAAAAAAAAAGAGAGAAAGAACCCAATCATCTGGCCCTGCACCCTGCCTATACTCAACAAATTACCTCTCCATTTCACCTGTCTTCACCAATTATCAATTATTGATGAATGAATCTCCTTACCAGGTGGGGGAGGAGGAGGAGAAGAAGAGAGGAATGAAGGGAGGTCGGGTTGAGAATCAAAACCACAAGGGCTTCATTTTCGAATGATTTAAGGCATTTGGTTTAGCGGATCTTGAAAGTCTGCATTCATCTGTTGGTGCGGAAGCATTCCAAGCGAGTTATTTGTGTTTACATGCGATAAGCTTTGTTGTGTTCTAATCAAAGGGTAAAAGAGTGCAAGAATGAAGAGAGGTGAAGTTGGGAACCACCAAGACATCGTTCTTGTTCAGGGCTGCTTCACTTAAAACAAATACTGAATTTAGGACACTGGGTTCTGTTAATGGTTCTTCGATGTCTGGATCCTTGCACTGATGAAGACAGAACTCTGTACTAAAACACTCTGACAGTGTTTCCTGCACCACTATTTACAGCGGTGGCACTGCAGAACTAGTGAATCTACCACCACAGGAAAAACAAAGTTAACAGTTCACAAGAGGTGTGAATTTGCAGTCTGAAGGGAATCCTGAAAAAAAAAAAAACTGCAGCACGGTTTCCGCGAAAATATTAAGCGTCCGGCATAACCGTTCTTGACTGACAATGTTGAGAAATGTTTCTTGAGCAGCAAATCAATCAATTTGATTTCTGAAGGATCATGTGACACAAATAATAATCTTGTTAGTAATCAGACTAACACAGACTGAAAAGACCTCAATCAATCCGACTGAGCTTGATCCGAATTAAAATTTTATTGGATTTAAATGGGTGGTGTAGACCTGAAATAATTTGATCAACAGTAAAATAACTAAGTATGTAAATGCTTGAATCCGACTATTTTTCTAAATTGGATTCAAAAATACCTTGTGTAGTGCCATGATGCATATGTTTACATACGTTTCACGTCATAAAAACATGCATATGATTATTTATGTCTCATTTGACCAGTTTGTAAGACAACTGGTCAGTGGATGAGGCTGAATATTTACACATTTTTGCTTAAAAAACAAACAAACACGACATAAATGTCAGTTTTTTTAGTTTTTTTTTAGATGTCATTAAGGCAAAAACAACAGTTATACTCATGGTAGCTCCGATAACATTATTGCAATGGCTTTCTCTGGTTCTGAAAACGACGACTGGGCACTGCATATGCTCTGAAGTTTTGTTTGACATACATGTAATGCACATTGCAATCCGATTCACATATTCGGTTATATGTTAAGGGGTTCATATAAACAGAACGTCCAAAATCTGAAATTGGAATGGATTCATTCCGACTGACGAAAATTACTACATATAAACATACCAACTGAAGACTGGTGTAATAGCTCCTGAGAATTCAGCTTTGCCATCACAGGACTAAATACTGAAATAGAAAACAGTTATTTTAGTTTGAAATAATTTCACAGTATTACTGTTTTTACAGTTCTGATCAGGTAAAAAGATTTATATAGACCTTATAATTCACATCTCTAAATCATTTTATTTACAGTCATATCTGGAGGTCAAAGACTATTTTCATTCAATGACCTCTCACGTGCACACACACACTAGATACAATAGGTAATGCCCCCATAACTACGCTCTAAAACCTCCATACAAAAACTTGTGGCCATAGACGTTTGCTTTGTATGTCTTACGTGTTCATATAAACCACCATGCACAACCTTTCTGTTGACAAGGACATGAGATGATACGGAGATGAATTCCGGTGTCTTTTTCCAACCGTTGTTTGTTTATTTTGCCCTTCCAGTTCAGGAAGAAATGTAAAACACACAAACACAGCTCACACCGACAGCTGTGACTCAAAGCTGTTGCACTCAGTACCAAGAGGTCGAGCAGAAAGCACAAACAAGTGGAGCGGCTGAGGCCAACGAGTGAGGTGATTCCAGTGAGTAGTTCACAGCAGAGTCAGGTCTCTCTCTCTCTCTCTCTCGGCACACATGGCGCCTCGCTGCCTCATGCTCTCAGGGCCCAGCGAGGCGGAGCCAGCATCACAGAGAGCAAAATATTTCATCTGTGAGTCACAGCACCCGCACGCTGCTGACTCCTCCGACGCTGGAGAACTGAAGTTTACACACCAAAAGCTCTGTTGATTTATATCAAGGGTCAAAGAGCACTAGAAACTTTCTACAAGATTTCTACAATCTCCGGATGAAATAAGAGTCATACTCGCCTGTGCGGAAGGAAGGAAGGAAGGAAGGAAGGAAGGAAGGAAGGAAGGAAGGAAGGAAGGAAGGAAGGAAGGAAGGAAGGAAGGAAGGAAGGAAGGAAGGAAGGAAGGAAGGAAGGAAGGAAGGAAGGAAGGAAGGAAGGAAGGAAGTAGAGACATAAGGAAGGAAGGATGTGGGGACAGAAGGAAAGAATGACGTGGATGTAGAGACGGACGGACGGACGGACGGAAGGAAGGAAGGAAGAAAGGAAGGAAGGACGGATGTAGAGACATAAGGAAGGAAGGATGTGGGGACGGAAGGAAGGAATGACGTGGATGTAGAGACGGAAGGAAGGAAGGAAGGAAGGAAGGAAGGAAGGAAGGAAGGAAGGAAGGAAGGATGTAGAGACATAAGGAAAGAATGACGTGGATGTAGAGACGGACGGACGGACGGACGGACGGAAGGAAGAAAGGAAGGAAGGACGGATGTAGAGACATAAGGAAGGAAGGATGTGGGGACGGAAGGAAGGAATGACGTGGATGTAGAGACGGAAAGAAGGAAGGAAGGAAGGAAGGAAGGAAGGATGTAGAGACATAAGGAAGGAAGGATGTGGGGACGGAAGGAAGGAATGACGTGGATGTAGAGAAGGAAGGAAGGAAGGAAGGAAGGAAGGAAGGAAGGAAGGAAGGAAGGAAGGAAGAAAGGAAGAAAGAAAGAAAGAAAGAAAGAAAGGACGGATGTAGAGACATAAGGAAGGAAGGATGTGGGGACGGAAGGAAGGAATGACGTGGATGTAGAGACGGACGGACGGAAGGAAGGAAGGAAAGAAGGAAGAAAGGAAGGAAGAAAGGAAGGATGTGGGGACGGAAGGAAGGAATGACGTGGATGTAGAGACGGACGGACGGACGGACGGAAGGAAGGAAGGAAGGAAGGAAGGAAGGAAGGAAGGATGTGGGGACGGAAGGAAGGAATGACGTAAGAAAGAAAGAAAGAAAGAAAGAAAGAAAGAAAGAAAGAAAGAAAGAAAGAAAGAAAGAAAGAAAGAAGAGACAAAAGAAAGAAAAAAGAAAGAAGGAAGGAAGGAATGACGTAAGAAAGAAAGAACGGATGTAGAGACGGACGGAAGGAAGGAAGGAAGGAAGAAAGAAAGAAAGAAAGAAAGAAAGAAAGAAAGAAAGAAAGAAAGAAAGAAAGAAAGAAAGAAAGAAAGAAAGAAAGAAAGAAAGAAAGGACGGATGTAGAGACATAAGGAAGGAAGGATGTGGGGACGGAAGGAAGGAATGACGTAAGAAAGAAAGAACGGATGTAGAGACGGACGGAAGGAAGGAAGGAAGGAAGGAAGGAAGGAAGGAAGGAAGGAAGGAAGGAAGGAAGGAAGGAAGGAAGGAAGGAAGGAAGGAAGGAAGGAAGGAAGGAAGGAAGGAAGGAAGGAAGGAAGGAAGGAAGGAAGGAAGGAAGGAAGGGATAATAGTTGGGTCAACTAATCATTTAAAGCACATGGTTAGGTATTTGAACAAACCCGTAACCACAAGTATGTGGAACAGCAAGAGTGATGTTTGTAAGCAGCTCTAATAATGTACAATGGGCCGAGTCGCTGCCTGTAAATTTCATGAAGGCGCATGAGACCTCCTCCAGCCAGCACTGAACTTGTGTCTTCCTCTTTTCATTGGTGCGGCTTTTCCCTCAATCTCCCTCCACTTGGTGACTATTCTTTTTCCTTGCGCTCTTCCACTCATTCTTTAACTCCCTTTCCCTTTTCCAAAGGCAGAGACAGGATGTAGCCCACACCCATGCGGTGAACGACCATTCCTGCCATGCATTTTTCACATATTGCAAATGTCTGAAGGTCCACGGAGAGGCTGCTGGCATTGAGGAGATGTCCACAACACACACAAGCACACACAGAGAGAGAGAGAGAGCGAGAGAGAGTTCCTCTTCACTGCATCTGTGTGGTCCACATGAACAAACAGGCTTCATGGTCTCAGAATCAGACTTGTGTGCTGCGGACCAAAGATGAAATCTCTTTTATAAGCACTGTCTAACCCTGTACTTACAAACCCCTCAGATACCCTTCTGCTGATGAATCTCTACAGCAGCCATTTTGGAGGAAGGTTCTGCTCACAGCAGGAACAGATTCTCTTTTAAAAGACAGTTCATTCAAGGTGTTTTAAGGGCTGTCAATCATCTGAACATTACATAATGGACAAGACAATTACCTTGCAGCTTTTTGCCTGCACCTCTAACAAGATTTAAAGGATTAGTTTACTCCGTAATGAAAATTCTCTCATCATTTACTCACCCTCATGTCTATCCAAACCCACAACTTCCTTCCGTGGAACATAAAAGGAGATCTTTTGAAGAACGTCTAGGATGCTCTTTTCCATACAATGTAAGTGAATGGGAACCAGGGATGTAGAGCTCCAAAAAAAAGTAATGCACCAAGTCTGACGCTAATGATAATCACGAGATGCAAGAATGACATTTTATGCTGCCTTTTGTCACACTTGGAGTTGACAGCACTGGTCATTCGCTTTATGGAATACTATATGCCATTATTCTATGGAGCAGCAACGACATTCTGCAAAATACCTCCTTATTTGTTCCACGCACACTGTAAAAAATTATTGTTGGTTTAACTTAAAGTAAGTAACTTGGTTGCCTTAAAATTTTGTGTTTATTGAACTTAAAATTTAGTTAAAGGGATAGTTAGCCCAAAAATGAAAACTCACCCTCATGTTGTTCCAAACCTGTATGAGTTTCTTATTTCTGTTTAACACAAAAGAAGATATGTTGGTAACCAAACCGTTGACGGTAGGTAGACATTGAGTACGTTTTCCCTACTATGGAAGTCAATGGCTACCGTCAAATGTTTAATTACCACCTTTCTTTAAAAATTCTTCTTTTGTAAGAAACTTATACAGGTTGGCAACAACGTATAAGTGAATAAGTGATGACAAAATTAACAATTTTGGGTGAACTATCCCTTTAATACAATGAAGGAGATTGGTTTAATCAACAGAAACTCAAAATATTATGTTATCTGAACCACATTAATGATCTAAGCTGATAAAAAAAAAAAAAAAAAGTTGTGATACATCATGAAAATAATTGTTTACAGTGCAAAAAAAGAACATACAAACCTGAAACAATGAAGGTGAGGCACTGAAACAGGATTCAATTAAGCCAAAGACCCTAATCCAAAATGTAAAGCATTAAAGTTGTTCTTCACAATGAATCTGAATGCTGAAATGACAACAAATGTGTTCAAAAACCTAATATAGATTCGAGACTAGACTGAATCAAAGAAATGTACAAACTGCACAGTCAGCACTTTGGTGGTGTTCTGATAATGGGCAGATGTGAAGAAACAAACTCGAGTGTGTGATCAAAATCAGCCTGCTATCAAAATAACTTACCACACAATGACACACACACACACACACAGGCTTTCCTATCTGTGTGTGGTAATTAGCCAATAAATACTTGCTCAACTTGAATTAATTTTTTTAAACTTCAAATTAAAAGACAAAATTGTCTCCGTTTAACAAAGTTTCTGTTCTTACGTCTCAGATTCTTATTTAACTGACATAACGAGACACCATTTAAACAATAATATCATAGCTTAACATGTCTGATCCAATCAAATCTAAATGGATCAAATCAAGCGCCACCTACATTATTTCCCAATGAATATTCTGTTTTACTAAACAATTCAAATGAGTGTGAATGGCGAATTGTGTTTTAAAGAAGTAAACGTATCACTCAATATGAGATGTCTGAAACTAAACCGGCGCATTTCTCCAGTAGCACCTCAATGCAGAACACGAGATCCGGGGGGCGGAGTTGGATCCAGATATAAGGGGTGGAGATTGGTAGGTTTAGGGGTGGGTTTAGGGATTAAGGGGTGGAGATGGGAAGGTTTAGGGGTAGGTTTAGGGATCAGGGGGTGGAGATGGGTAGGTTTAGGTATATGTAAGGTGGGAGGAGTTGGATCTAGATCCGACTCCTCCCCGTGGATTTCATGTTCTAGGGCAATTTTTTTGAAATATTAGAAACGATCATGTGGGATAAACAGGCATTTTTATTTTAGCTCTGTATGATAACAGCCACCAGGTGGATGTCTTCGAAAAGAAATTCAGGTTTGGTGAGCTGATTGTGGGTGGCCATTGTGGACTGCAAACAAACTGGAAGACAGCTGCCGAGGAAGCATTAGGTGCACTCCCAATTCAAATACTCCAGAAAGTAAGCAGCAGAATTATTTAGCCTAATAAGGTGCTAAAAATATACCAAATTTTGGCCAAAATCACATTTGATGCAACAAGGTTCCATTTCAGTTAGGATGCATCCTTAAAAGGTGGCTGTCTATGCAGGTAGTAGACAGCAAGGCACAAACCAAAACTGAGCAAATTATTCTTTTAAAAAGTTAAATGCTAATTGCTGTCAATTTAAAACAAAAGAAAAAAGACAAAAGCATCCATCTACCGTTTAGAGAGATAGGTTCAAAGGGTAAATTGTTTTCCAAATAACAATAAAACCTCAAGGAACAAACTTACTCCTTACTAAGTGCTTTCCAAAGTCAAATCTATTTTTATGAACGGTCAGCTCAAAGCATTGTGGGTAAAGCAGTCTCTCACAGCTACTCACGTGCATGCTTATCCGCGAGGGTGATGAGCGTTGTGGAGATGTCTCTGCGTCGGTAAAAACACACCACTTTGGCCTCCACGTTCCCATTCGCCGTCTGCAAACGGAAACAGAGTTGTCACAGCAACAGCCTCTAGACCAATCAGCTGCCGGGAAACCCTCGATACGCAAACTGAGGACTAAATCATAACCGTGACCTAAACACCTCTGCTCTTCCTGGGTGATTTGAGAGGGTCTCGTGATGGAGAGAAGATGAGGAGGGCAGAAGGGGGAGCAGTGTGATGTTAGAGGAGAAGGCTTGAAAGTGTGAGCACGGTGAGAACAACAAAAAAATTAATAAAAGAAAAAAATTTCCGAAAACTGTAGCTTTGAGATTTGTCAGTCATTTAGGTGTGGGTTTTCCATGCGCACACTGCAAAACTGAAGCTTGTCACCCTGCATATATTTAAAGAAACAGTTCATCCAAATTTTTTAATTCTTTCATCATTTACTCATCATGCTGTTACAAACCTGTATGATTTCCTTCTTTTGGAACACAAAAGCGATGAAAGTGAATGAGTACTGGAGCTGTCAAGCTTTGAAAAAAGACAAAAAGCACCAGAAAAGAATCATAAAATTGGTCCATATGACTCCAAGGAGTATATTCTTCAGAGTATTTCGAGACCATACAATAGGTTTGTGAGATCAACATTTTTGACACTGATTTAGTTAGCGCGGTAAATTAATGAACTGAATCAGTTTAATTGGTGAATCAATCATTCAGGGTTAGGCTTGAATCTATGATTCAGATTTAAAAGGACTGGATAGCTTAAAAAGAGTCAGTCTTCCTGAATCAGAAATTGCTCACCAAACCTAACAGCGAAAGCGAATTATTTTGTCATGCTTCTCACATAAATCTATCATATGTCTTCCAGACTTATTTTACATTCATATTTTGAATTAGCTTTTAATTTTATATTTTCCATTTTAATTTGAGCAATTTTATTGTGCTTTTGTCATTATTTCAATTTAGCATGTTTTCACTTTTTATTTGTATTTTAGTTATTTTGGTACTTCAACTCACTAGAAGAATGCTGCAACCTGGCTACAATCCTACAATTTTTTGTTGCAGACTTAAAGCATTAAAGGGTGACAAGCTTCAGTCTCATGGTGTTGGATTGGCTTTAGCAACACGCACATTCGTTTGTCACTCACCTTGTTGAGTTCCTCTATTCGCCTGATCAGCAGTGGGTTACTGGAGGAGTTTTCGAAATAAACATAATCTGTGAGGAGAGAAAGAAACATGCGTTAGTGTTAACACACCTCCAGTCTGTCAGCGACAGGCAGCATCTCCTGTCACGCTCACACACCTGCTGAGGCTTACCGGACTGTTTCAGAGACTAAACAGAGCATTCTCCGTCGGGCTACATGACAGGAGCGCTGCTGCGTTTGGCCAGTTCCCCAACAACGGCACTTGAAAACAAATGCGTTGACACTGTGAAAAGCCATGGCGTTTGTAACTCAACCTCATATATAACCTTCACTGCCCACTTTTGACTGGCACCAAACGACATACCAGTATCAGGACTGTCACGGGCAAAACAGGCCATTAAACACAAACAAGTTTGACATGACGCTCATTTTGATGCTCTACATCAATTAATTAATTCGAACCTACATAAAAAAATGCAATTCAAACACACAGCTTTTCTATAACCAGCATGTTTTTGATTTGTGAAAAAAATAAAATAAATTCAAACTCAAATTCATCAAACCACAAGTGTCAGGGACTCGGAGAGATACAACCACCCTGATAAAATAATTAAAAGACAAGAAAAGCTTAAGTAGTTTGTATTGTTTAATAACCAAACTTGTCCACCAAAGCATAAAAAAAAGTTAATTCTTGAAATGAAAACCTTAGTTCAGCAAAAAATGAAAAATTATGTGATCATTTACTCGCCCTTATCTCGTTCCAAACCTGTGAGACATTCGTTCAAGACACAAATGAAAATATTTTTAATGAAATCTAAGAGATTTCTGTCCCTCTCTTGAGTCCACTCAACTACCATTGTTACACTTCATAAAGTGATCATAAATCTAATCCATATGAATTGAGCGGTTTAGTCCAAATTTTCTGAAGAGACACGATCGCTTTATATGATGAACAGATTTAATTTAGGCTTTTATTCACATATAAACATTTATCAACTGTCAGTGGAGGAACAGAAATCTTTCAGATTTCATTTACAGATCTTCATTTGTGTTTCAAAGATGAACGAAAAGCTTACAGGTTTGGAACGACATGAGGACGAGTAAATAATGACTTTTTTTTTCTTTTTTTGGTGAAAAATGGTCACTTTAAGACAGAAAACAGAACAGGAAATGATATCATAGAGAGAACCCCTGTGGACTCTCATGACAGTGTCAAGGTCAAGGACACAACATTTTTTAACTTTTGATACAAAGCAAGGTTAGTTCAGGTAGTATAATGCCATGTAAAACAATAATATTTATTAATAAATAATTTACCTTGAAAAAAAAAAAAAAAAAAAAAATTGCACACTCACGTGTAAGGGACATACTTTCTACTTGAATAACATTAAATTAAAACTTTTCTTAAAAATGGTACAGCATTTTTGGATGATATGCTATATAAAAACATAATTCCTAAGAACTTAGCACATGATAAAAATTATTTTATCATAGCCTCACTTTTATGTCATTGACCCTCCTACCGATTCTCTCAGTCTTTCTTGTGTCAACCAATCCTTTCTGGATGTGTTTGTGTTTCTGTGCGTGTGCTGTTGGCCTTGCTCCAGGGCGTGTGGGCTCTGTGGAGGCTTACGGCTCTGCGGGACGTCCCCCTCAGGCTTGGTGGGGTGCCTGGTCTTAACCCTGTGTGTGCCAGGACCTCTGGCAGATTACACCCCGCATACGGCAGACGGCATAAATACACACACACACACACACACACACACACACACGCTACATCAGTAATCCCATGGTTTCGGGGGGTGGGGGGGACCAGAACACCAAGTCTGGCAAAAACACGTTTGCAAACTCAGTGTTTGGTAACACAGCCATGTGAGACTACACTTCCTGTTTCATAGAGAAGTCTGTTTACTCAAATATCAAAATGGTTGAATTTGCAGAGAATTTAAACGACAAAAAACAAGTGGAACTAAACTTCAGGAATGAAGGTTGAGGATTACAAACTTTGATATTGAAAGAATACACTAAAATAAAACTGTGTAGAAACAATTTTGAAGTTTAAGTTGTTCTTTTAGTTTTTTTTTTACAAATTTTAAATGTTCTTTATGAAAAGAGAAAATCGCTTCCTGCACCTCTAATGTTGTAATATGTGGAGCAGGATTTTAGACCAATGACATTTTATGGTGGGTGGGCTGCCCAGCTCAATGCCAAAGAAAAAGACACCAAGCAACTCGTTGTGGTCACAGCTGATTAGGATGAAACTTAGATTTAAATGTAATAGATAGCTTTTATCACTTGTCACTTTATACAGTCAGGCCTGGAGAGAACACAGTGCTGGCCCTTCATATGTCCTGCTGAAAAAATTCTGTCTATTGGCAACATTGGCTATAAAGAGACAGGAAGCGACTTTGGTTCTTGATGACCTAATATGTTGTCTTGGAAAAACTGGGAGGTTCCTGTATGCTCCTGTTTGTTGTTTTTTCTTCCACCAAGAAGTGTGTGCTGGCTGGTCTGTAGCACTTTACTCAGACTTTCAGACAGATGTTACAGCATACACAGTGGTCTACTACAACTGAAAATAAACGAACACAAACACAGAACACCAGAGGTTTAGATGTGATATTTTCTATGGACTGTTTAGGATTTTGAAAGCATATTGAAACAATATATATACACACACACAATCAAATTTGCAGCTCTTGCACTTCTCTATTAAAAAGGGGTCATCATATTTGGGGTCCTTGGCAACAGTTAAGATGAGATGCACACTTTCAACTTACAATGGGGACGGGACGCATTCTTGCATTCAAAACAGCTAAGCGTAGTACAGCAAAACTGAGAGTTAAATTTTTTTAAAGATGCAAAAAACAGGCAATTCATAAATAAAACGGATTGAATAGTAAAATGAGTTGTTAATCTTCCGAATGTCATTTGCTGCCTAAAGTGTACAGCTTAAAGACCCCTTGTGGTTTTTAATGTTGTTTAAATGTATATGTGGTGTTTTTAATATGCTTTAAGACAAACCATGTGCGAATTCGTAAGTCAACACCATTAATGAGTATTTTCTCCAGAAAACTGCAGTAAAAAAAAAAAAAAAAAAAAAGTGGTTTGAAATCGCCGGCGTTTCTTACATCCCAAACTACCATGTAACCAATCACGTCAACGTGCGGGGAGGGCTTTAGCATATCATTAACTTCAAAGCAGGGGAGTCTCAAGAGAAGCAAGGTTCTCTCGCTAGATTTTTCTATTGATATTAAAAACCGGGTACATTAAGCAAATTAGCGGGTGAATTATGTATATTACAATGTTATGATGAACTGCATGCCTTTCTCCACTGACGATCTAAGTTGTTCAAAGCGTTTCTTAGGATGCTGATTGTTAGAAGGCACCTGCCTGACTCTGAGACGGCGAACGGGAACACGGTTCATGTAACATTAGCAACACATTATTAGCTGTTTGATAACGTAGTCAAGCCAAAGGCTAATCATAGTAATTACCATTATGAGTCCGACACTGTAGAGAGCGATACATAAAGCGCATTGCCATTCTGATACATCGACGAGCTTGTGTGAGTGAGTGGAGGCGGGGCTCATTTGCATATTCATGGTTCCGCATATACTAAATGAAGCAAAGGTGTAGAGTTACATTCAAGATATTTTAAGGCATGAATACATTTTCTTTCACTGGGAAAAAAAAAACGTTTCAATATGCCATTTTGGTGATCAAAGTTAAGTTTTAAGGGATAAAATTATTGTCTACAGGGGGACTTGCGTGTAACGTGTTGGGATCTCAAGAACCTTGGAACACAAAAACATTGATTGTGGATCAAACGAGGTTGCGAATCGCTGACATACACAGTCATGAATCTTCCACTCCATCTGAGACTCATTCAGCCATGTGCGTTTGACCGTATCTATCAGCGTGTATGTGTAAGACTAGGGCCGCACCTCTTTGCTGCTTATTTAACGAGTAGAAGTTCTACCAGAGGCCTCCCAGGCCAGAGCAAAACACAACATGGAGTCAGAGCCACGGAGAACGAAGAGGAGCATAGAGAAGACCAGGATGCATCACTGCTGTCTCTCTCAGCTTCTGACAACCCTCCTGCCATCTCTGCCTGCCTGTGCCCACAGCGAATGCTGTGCCCCCATCCCCCCACCAATCAGCAAGCGACACAGCCTGTGACATCACAGTGCAGTCAAATTTCCTGTGATCCAATCCGTGCATGTTGCCGAGCCTTACTGAGACTGAGGGTGAAGGAAAGACAGACAGAAAGAGAGTGAGGAAGAGAGTTAAGTGTAGGGAGTGAAGTTGAGTGAAGAGAGACAGACAAAGAGCGAGAGATACAACGAACAAGCCAGCATTTAAAAAAAGAGATACTTAAAAGTTTAAAGGACAAACTAGGGATGAACATTTTGTAAAATATATAAACTTCTCGACTTCATTAAATCGACAGGCCCACATGCAATCAGGCTGGACTTCAGGAAGTGTAGGCTGCCATGAGCTCAACTCAGGGGAAGAGGTCTCCGTGACCCAGCCGCTACAGGAGACCCCAGCCTGCACAGGTCCTCGGAGGGTACAGAGGCCATTCAATCCCCCTGTCTTAGGACAATCAGACCCGGACCCACGAGACATCCGTTACTATGGCAATGCCAGTTAATTCAAGCTTATGCGCCAAACACATACACAGAGCATTAGTGCAGATCTTAGGTTATTCTTGCTCTCTGCCTCCGGCTCAGGGATTCGAGTTATACAACACCTTCTCCAACAACATGGAACCAAGTGCACGTCTTACAACCTAAAAACCAGTGGTGGGCTGGAACGCATCAGACACTCAAGTTAAACCCGCATGTTTCAAACCAGGAACTATAACTCTGAGAAGCTCTCAGATTTCATCAAAAAGATCTTCATTTGTGTTCCGATGATGAACGAAAGTCTTACAGGTTTGGAACGACATGAGGGTGAGTAAATTATGGCAGAATTTTCATTTTTGGGTGAACTATCCCTTTAAAGGTTTTTTGTATGTTTTTGAAAGAAGTCTCTTATGCTCACCAAGGCTGCATGTATTTAATCAAATAAAAACAGTAATATTTTAAATAACTTTTATGATTTAAAATGTTATTTATTCCTGTGAGGGCAAACCTGAATTTTCTGCATTATTATTCCAGTCTTCAGTGTCACATGATCCTTCAGAAATCATTCTAATATGATGCTTTGGTGCTCAAGATGCATTCCTTATTATTATCAATGTAAAAATAGTTGTGCTGCTTTCTTGTGGAAAATGTGATACATTTGTCAGGATTCTTTGATGAATAGAAAGTTTAAAAGAACAGCATTTATTTAAAAATATTTAGTAACATCATGAATGCATTTACTTTTGCTAATTTAATCCATCCTTGCAGAATAAAGGTATTTCTTCTTTCAAAAATAATTTTACTGACCCAAACTTACTTTTGAACTGTAGTCTTTATTTATACACTTTCAATTTTTTATTCATACTCTTTATTTCATTCATAATTTTTTTTTTTTTTTTTTGCTATAGATTTCTGTAGTGATGTTTCGGTTTATGTCTCTGTGGTCTTTCAGACGAGACTATTCTAAATGAAAGAGAACGAGGCGTTGTGTGTGAAATTGCAGGGTCTGTAATTGTGCCACCTTCATTTACACAAAGATCCTGACACAATGTCCACTATGTGACAAGCATTCAGTAGTAAGTCATTTTTCTGTCCACACTGAAAGCAAAAAAGCAGCATGAAGTGTCTAATATTTGATGTTTAGTCAACATCACATGACATTCATTCTCTACCATTCACTTTCACTGAATAGGGATATTCAAAGAGAAATAAAATGCTTGATTTTTATACTTTATTTTATTCATAGGTCATTTGTTGGATTGAAAAACTGGTCTTTCACTCCACAATAAAGCCAGACGTGAAACACAGCCGGCATCAATTTTTGACTGGAACATCAAGTTGGAAGGTCAAGTTCAACTGTGAGAGGGAGAGTATCCCAATGTTTCAATGTGGAGTTTCAAGGCTTATTAATAAATTGAAATTGAATCTGAAATTGATCATTATTTGCCAATATTGATATAGCCTTTATTACTTTTACTGGGATTTGGTAACATTTTATTTTAAGGTGACACAGTTAAATATTACTACATGTACTTACTATAGTAATAACAGTGAATTATGCATAATTACAAGTAACTAAACCAAACCCTAACTGTAACTCTATAGTAAGTACAAGTAGTTAATTAATATTACTTAGTACTTATTTGAGTAAGTACAATGTAACTACGTCACCTTAAAATAAACTGTAACTCTGGGATTAAAGGGGTGGTTGATTATGATTTCACTTTTCTAACTTTAGTTTAGTTTTTTTTTACATATTATAAAAAGGGGCATTATACCACCCCTTTAAACTACAGCAAGGCTTGAATTTCCTAATAATAGCCTAAATAGCTATTTAAAAAAAAAAAAAAAAAAAAAGGAAAGCACAGGAGCATTTTATTTAATTGGAATAACATGCACTGATAAATCATGCACAATAAGTTTAGGAATGTGCAGTAGAAAGTAAATGGGACCAATTTTGACTGGCATGATTTGGAACAATTAGATATCACACTGTTGGTTGAACATCCCAATGCGATGAGTCAAAAATAGAGAGCTAAAATGTATTGTTTGTCTGAAACAAACTATAGTATTGAGCTTGGTAAGGTCATGGAGTAAGACACGTGTGCAAACAGTCAGGGCAAAATAAGCATAATGAGCAATGAATAAAAAAAAACGCCAGAATAGGTTCGCTAAGAACACAGCATCTGCTTGCAGGCATTTTTAGTGCAAATGGATCAAGGGTCAAATCAATTTTTTAAAAATCAATACAATTTAAACACTTTATCATAAAATAAAGCTACAGAAAAGGTAATGGCAGAAACTAGTTAGCTAATCCTCTGAGCATCTTCTCAGAAACAACGCCATTCCACTCCTCTCATTAAAGAATCTCTGCCAGCTGAGGAACTATTGAATAAATGATAATGTTGCTGTTTTAACTGTCAATCACACAACTGTACTAGAGATAACTGCTCCTGTGGAGGGGCTTCAGGACTCTGCAGCGCTCAGAGAAGCCTGGACTGATGCGTCGCTCGGCAAAGACAACTTGCAGTTTCTGTAATGCCACCATTACCTGTATTTAAATATTACAGAACTACAATCCCTGTTGTCTTGCTTTGTATACTCTATATACCAAATGGCCCAGGAAGAATATGGGAACTTTTTTTTCTCTCCATCTTCTGCTGTGATTCTAAGGTAAGATCAGAAGAATTCTGTGGAATGGATTATCAATTCAATATACATTCAAATTAGCAATTAGCATGAGTTATGAGTAGAACCTTTTGGATGACAAGCATGTCTAACTCTACTGAAATCTCTTGAGCTTTTAAGGGTCATTGATAAGTCCCCATTGTAAAGAAAAGGAGAGTAGTTTAAAATGTGCCATATTCTTTCAAATGTAATTCTTGAATTAATATTGGTTTAATTCATTCAAATCATTAAAAAAAATCATTCTAAAAAGTTGTCATGTGGTGCAACCATCAAGTAAAAAATAACATGCTTTACTTACACCTTGAATACAAGTGAATGTAAACATTTACACATCATAATAATAATAAATAGCATACCATAATAAATTATAAATGGGTTAATAATTCATAAATATTCGATTTTTGGGGAAGTCAAAACTATTTGACATTTTACAACCTGTAGGAGATCCAGACTCCACAAACACCCATTAGACTGATTTTGTAAATTACCTTATATTTTAAGAGCCTATGATATCACTTCCTGTTTTATTTTTCTGCATGTTGGTTGGGCCACATGAATTTGATATGTCAGGCAATATTAAAGCGCACCTATGCTGTTTTAAAGGTTCCTAATTTTGTTTTACAAGTCTCCTACAACAGGTTTACATGCATCCATCCAACCAAGGTTCATAATATACATTGCACATCAGCTAATTTCTGTCTGAAATTGGTTCAATTGAAGATTTAGTCTCTCTAATCCCTCCTTTCCATGAGCTTACTCTGCTCTGATTGGTCAGACGACCCAGTCAGTTGTGATTGATCTACCGAGGAAAAAAAACTAAAAACGCCTATCACCATATCTGAATTTCAGGTTTCGTCAGCGCTTGATCAGTGTTTCGAAGAGGAACGATGCCGTCTGTTTTTCTGTATCAATTCCAATGCAAGTCCTTTTGAAGTGCATGCAAAGTGGATCTGCAGCGCTGAAAATAGCATTTTCTCAATATGTCAACAACAGGAACCAAACTCTTCCAGACCTCAGCTGCAATTACAGTATACAAAGTAGACGTTGTTCAGGGCAGCCAATGAAGACCATAGGCTAGCATTATGCAAATGTGTTACATTATTACGTAGGTATGTATGTAGGAAGATAGACAGGAATTGCTGAAAACTCATTTGGCAGTTTAGAATCAATTCTCTTTTTTTGGAGACAATAACTTTATTTGCCATGCACTTCGATCTTTAAAACTTTGCAGAGCTTTTACATTCACAAGCAGCTATATTACACACTGCATGAAAGGTAATATTCGAAAAAACATAGTAGGGGCACTTTAATCAAATTTAATATTATAAATATAGTAATAAATTATTATGCCAAACTACTTAAGTTCTTTTCAAGAATTTAATTATTTTAATGAGGTTTTTATCCTCATTATAATATCAGAACATCTGTATCACCCTGACATTCTGATCTCCAAAAATTATCAATAACTTTAAATTCAGAAATTGAACATGCTCATCGTAGAAACGGTGTATTCAAGTCATTGCATTAATTAACTGCATTTTTCGGATATTTTTTTAATAAATTACCAGAAATGCCATCACAAGGAGTGTCACGTCATTGACCCTTATGCAAAGTTCTGCAGGCACAGATTCCTGGCCAGTGATTTACAGAAGACTCTACTAGGCTCACTTCAGCACAAACTAAATGTTAAAGCAACTGCATTTTCCCCAAGGTGGATGGAGAACAAAATGCTTTTTCAAAATGTACCACGTAATAGGATCCGGCTATTGTATTTGTACCAGACAGAAAAGTATGAAATTTGCTTGCTTTGTGGTATCATACATCAATTACTCCCAAGACCAACTGCAGGGCAAACACCCGCACAGACCGGACACATATTAGAGATAGCAGACACCTGGGTAAAGCTTCCCAAATACCATATATCTCTGCTCACTGCATCCATTGGCTTACGTTTCTCATTCATGGCTCCCAACTCAAACCTGACCCATCCCGAAGACAGCCAAGTTCAACGCCACCAATCGCAATGTGATTCATTCAATTTCCATCATTTCTCTGGCTGTTCATGGTGGTCTGTTTTGAATTTTTTTTCCCTCTGATTTTCTTGGCACATTTATTCTACGCTGGAGTCTAGGAGAAGCCTCCCTTCTGGGAGAAGAAAAGAGAGCCAGAGAAAAGCCGTTAGCTCAATGAGAGAGAATTCAGGCCGACTACCTTCTCCATCAAGTGTGAGGGAGGACAAAGGAGGAAGAGAACGCTGAGGCATTGTTTCTCCCTCACAGGGCATTGTTTTAACCATTATGGCTCCACTTCCAAATTCAATACCCCAAAATCCACTCAAAGGAAAACGATGATTGTATTGGAGCTATCAGGAGAATCGCGAAGAAGGTATCTGGGGGTGCTTTAATGAGATCCAAATGACAGTTATGGCACATTTCAGCAATTAGTACGGCTGCGCTAAGTGTATAGGGTGCACAGCAGAGGTCTGAACATGGAGGTGTAAAATTGAGCAAAACTGGCTTCATTCCAGTCTGAGGTTGGACAATGTGCTTCGTTTGGTCCACTAGACCGATGAGAGAAAAAGAAAAATGGAGAGAGTGCAGATGTCGTCGATCAGTCGTATCAGGTGATGCAGTAGCCAGCGGTATGGAGGCCCTTGGAGACTCTCTGCTGGATGAAGCGCCTGGGGCCAATTTCAGCCTCAGCAGCCAAAGATGTTGCAAACACTGGGAGGAGCATGTAACAGAGTAACAGATATTTTTGCAATGATCTTAAAAGTGCTGAACGAACGCATTCACAAACCTGTGATTCATCTCCGTACAGGACATCCAGTGAGAACAGCGACTGTTCAGACTCTGCTAACTGTATACTGAGTATTGCAGATCCAATACAGCCTATTTTTGTCTAAATACAATGTGAAAACCGTATGCATTATTCCACCCTTTAAAAAAGTGGTAGGCTTACTTTGTCACATAAATACATTTATGTCAAAATTAAAACTTGAGATGGATAAAAACTTCTCAAAAATAATAGTTCAGTCAAAAATGAAAATTGTCATCATTTACTCACCCTTGTGTCGTTCAAAACAAGTTTTGTTCTTGCACTTCCAGATTTGATGTGCTCTATGCAAGTGCATTGATCAATATTTATATATGAATAAAAGCCTTCATCTTATAAAATGATTGTGTCTCTTCCGAAGACTTAGATTAAACCACTTGATTCATATGAATTACTTTTACAATGTCTTTATGAACATTTTGAAGTGTGAAACTTTTGGTTGTGTGTACTTTCAATGGACAAAAATGATGAGAGAATATTAAATAAATGTTCATTTGTCTTCAGAAGATGAATGAAAGTCTAATGGGTTTGGAACAACAGTAGGGTGAGTAAATAATTACAGGATTTTAATTTGTGGGTAAACTACCCCTTTAAAAGTTAGTAAAAACTGTGGCAGATATTACAGTTCATTTGTGACACTGCAAATGAAAAGTCAAGTCATGCATCCTGCTACTTTTCCCAAATATAATTGATAATCCAGGTACTCTATAAAACACAGAACATCTGAATACTGTATAGGCTACTTCATATATTAGAAACATGTTTAAACACTAGAAACATCTAGACAGAAAAGAAGACTCCCGATCGGATGTTCGCAAGTTAAACCAGAATATGTAAATTCACTTGTAACGCATCACCTGATGAAAGATCAGCTTTTCTTCAGGTTAGACCAACTTCATCAACTCCCCCTGCCTCAACAGTAAACTTCCCAAGCCAAATACTCTCATAACACCAATAATTACACTATGGACACTGTAAGCACACATTCATTCTCCCTAAATCAGCATAGCCAGGATCCTAATGGTTAATTTATACCAACAGGGAATCCGTTACAGAGCCAAATGCAATCACTGGAAGGGATAAATGATCAAAAATTAAACTTCTGGCATCATTCACTCCACCCTCATTATGTTTCAAATCTATATGACTTTGTTTCTTCCACAGAACACAAAAGGAGAGGTTAGGCTCAATGACAGCCTCAGTCACCATTCACTTTCATTGTATGGAAAAACAAATGAGAGTGAATGGTGACTGAGGCTGTCATTCTGCCTAACATCTCCTTTTGTGTTCTGCAGAAGAAACAAAGTCATACAGATATGAAACATAATGAGGCGGGAGAGTAAATGGCAGAGTTTTCAATTATTTACTGTTCCTTTAAATTGATATCTGAGCTTCAGCCACAATAGATAATTGAGTTAATTAGGGATCATTGTGAACCTCTTTTAAAGGTGTTAAATATATTAAAAGGCAGCAGTTCATTATTGGCATATACTTTCTTTATGAAAACAGACAATTTGGGTATGCCAATACATCTCCATTAAGTTAATTATTTGACACATAGCATTATTTATTCTATACTTTATATCTACACAGCTTCTCCATGAGCACTGAAGTCACTGGACTCAATCTACTGGCTTAAAGTTTATGTGCCAAAACTTTCTCACTTCATCCATTACATTCAATATCTATAAAAAGTAAATGACAAGACAAAGATTTGACACTGTACCATCCTCTCCCATTAAAACAGAGTGTTTCTGACTCGTCAGAGTGTCTTAAGTGGGGCGTGCAGCTCAAACTTTAACTTTAAAAAAAAAAAAAAAAAAAAAAAATCAAACGCTTCTCTTCTGTGTAAATTTAAGAGTTACCCGCTTGTTACTAACACTCAATGACACCCGCACGCGCTACATCATGCTAACGGCAATAAATGTAGCGGCAGTTAGTAGTAAAAACATTCTCGGGGTCCCGAAACGAGAGTGTTCCTCTTCATCTCGCTGCTCGCAATCCCCATCACCATCATCATCCTCTCACTGTAGTCCTACAGTACTTTAAAAAATAAAAGAGGAAGGACAAACCTAAAACTGCTAAGCCCTGTTGCGAAAAAGCATGAGCGAGAGCGACACACACAAAAGGGCACGACATTTTTTTCCCCAGCATGATCTCTTACCTCCGACCCGGTACATGTTGGCTGCCATGACTGCCCCCGGTCCTGCCTGGCGTCTCCAGGTAGGGCTTTCTCTCTCCGCCGCCGCCGCTGAGTGCTGTGCGCTGGAAAATGGTGGATTGATCAATACGAAGCGGACTAGTGAAGGGATCTTAAAGAGACAGTGCACATATTTTTACGAAGCCGCGTTCCACGGGGCGGTGTGAGGGATCTCGTTCGGAATCACCCGCGTGTTTAGAAACACCTTCTCAACAAAGCGGGATCCTTACGCAGGAGCAGAGACTCGGGCCACGGGACTGGAGAGCAGCGCGAGAGGGGAGGGGAGGGGAGGGGAGGGGAAGGGGGTCTGCACGGGCAGCATCACTCGCGTTTCCCCGCCTACTTCAAATGACCAAAACCATTGCTGCTGTACTACTTTGGACCCGCTAGAGGCGAAAATGAAACAAATAAACAACTGTTGCTCTCAGACTAAGTTTCAAACAAAGATCTAAACGAGTTGCCTGTAATAGAACAAGGAAAGAAATTCCTCTCTGTGGAGGATCATGTTTGAGTAACTAGATCTATTCTGAAAAAAAGCTGAGTGGAGCCTTCAAAATGTTGGATTTGCCTCTGCATGGTGCTATATGTCCAAAGATTGCATCCCGGTGTCTCTATATATAATATTCTGATGCTGAGATTTGGCTGGGTCATGGGTCCCTATATGGTTGCTATGTGTGGCTAGTTACTAGGGCGTGAGTAGGAAGTTGCTACAATGTTGCCGAATGGCTGCTTGTTGGCCTGAGTCAAAAGAGGCCACCCAAAGACTCTGATATGATTCTTTTTCTACTTTTTTCTTTACTTTTCTCTTCTTTTTTTTTTTTTGCGTTGTTGCATTTCTTTTTTTCTTTTTTTTCTTGTCTTCATCTTCGTCTTGTCTTTCCTCTGTATGCAGAGGTTTTGTCTGGAAAAAGAAAATCAGTTTTATCTGCCAAGCAATAGTTGGAGACAGTCTGAATATGCCTAGTTCCCTGTAAGTAGTCAAAAATAGTATGTGAAAAGAGTAGTACACTGTAAAAAAAAACAGTGTCTGCCTTAAATTTTTAAGTAGCCTACAATCAATTTGGATGTCATTTCAACTTAAATTACAATAAACTGACTTAAAAAATGTGTTGATTCTCGTATTACATAAAAAAGGTTTGAAAATTTGATTTTTATGAGTTAAAGCAATGTAAAAAAATATGTTGTTGTCATAACTTTTTGATCATATCATTTTTACTGAGTATGTCCGAATTCATATGTTCATAAAGCACAATTAGAAAAGTACCCGGATGACCTACTACTTCTGGCCTGAAGTGCGCATCTGATGGACACTATCCCATGAGGCCACAGGAGAGAAGCTGGAAATGGAAGTGAAACAAAACTGACGCCGTAAGTCACATGACAATGGTGACATTGTGAATATACTATGTCCGGACTATATGTTCATTCATACTAAATACATTCAGCTACTACATAGAAGTTAGAACATAGTCATTTTTAACTACCTACTCAGACAGTATGTGATTTCGGATGCAGCTGGGGATTGTGGCAATGGAGATGGATTTCGCCAAAAAATTTTGTGTTTTGGATGCTGGTCTCCCCATAGGCCATTAAAAATCTTTTCAAGACTTCCTTGGTTAATCCGCTTCACCAGCCAAGTTTTGCTGGTCAACAGCATGGCGTGGAAATTCATGCAGGTCTAAGTCTCATTCAACCTGAATAAATCACATAATTAACTATACTTTTCACATTAAGCTTAACTGTGGGTTAATGTATTTTATTAAACCTGATCTAAAGCCACTTTTAACCCTGGATAACATTTTACATTTGCATTTTTAAGGGTTAGCACTTATTTTAACCGCTTTTAAAGGAATAGTTCACCCAAAAATTTAAATGGTGTGATTATTTACTCACCATCATGTTGTGATGTGTTTCATTCTTCCGCTGAACACACAAAAAAAAGATATTTAGAAAAATGTTGGTAACCAGACAGTTGATGGTAGCCATTGACTTTGATCGTAACCAGTGATTTTGCCAAGTAAGACACCAACATATTTTGTTGATCCTGGAACATTACCAACCGCAAACACACTCCTAACCCTATACCTACTCCTAAACCTAACCCTACGTACCCACAAGTTACCCCTAAAATCAGAGGGAAATGATAGGTAAATAACTAGAAGCCCCTAACCCTGGTTTTAAGCCTAAATTTGACATGGACTGTAAACTTGTCCCTCAAATCTGATTGGTTGATTTGAATGTTGTTTCAAGGTCAACAAAGATGTTGATCCAGGAACATGTTACACTTAGAGAAATCATATTCACCCCATTGACTTCCATCTTTTCCTACTGTTTGATTACTAAAATGTTTCAAAATACCTTATTTTGTGTTCAACAGAAGAAAAGAAACTCATACAGGTTTGGAACAAGTTTTTCATTTTTGGGTGAACTATCCCTTTAAGCCGGTGTACAGTGTGACACATGGAACAAGACAACCAGGATTTTGTTAGCCCAGGCTTAAAATGGCTCTGGGGTTATATGTCAAGTGTGAAAAGCCTAATGGTCATCTTGTGGAGCTAAGGGAGATGGTTTTAATGACTACCAAAAGCTGTCTTTCTGCCTGAAGCACCTTCTGGTACATTATAAAGAAATGTGGTAGTTTCTATGTCTGTTTAAGTTCTGAGCAAGTAGTCTAAACATTGGTTGACAGTTACTTAACCAGATTTTATAAACTGAGGTCCTGTTTTATTTATTTGTTCACTAGCCTTGGAATAAGCTCAAAGTCTCAAAAGCCAGTTTATAATTATACTTTCCCAGCATACACCACTACAAAGATTTAGCCTCTTCTAAGTTTGGTCTGAGGGAAAGCGGAACTCTGCTTTTCAGAAAGGCGTTGTGGGTGGCACAGAAACTGGTCATTAAATAATCGAAATAATCAGATTAAATCAATTTCGCTAACAAAATTCAACCAACAATCCAATCAGATTACTTCGTTCAATTCTCTGTTCAAAGAATATGAACTCACACTGGTACACAGATGCAACATACAAAAATAGGTCATGAGTAAACAGGGCCGTCGTCGCCCACTCTTCGGCCCTAAAGGGGGGGGGGGGGGGGGGGGTGGGGGGGCGTGAACATAAGCAAATAAAAATGAAGATGATCATAAATTGATAAGCAAAACATATGTGATAAACGATCCTGTGTATTTAAACGAGGCTATAAACGTGTTAATGATGTCATTTGGTGGAGAAGATTCAAGGGGAGCTGAGTGGGATTTCGTGAGCGCTGGTTTTGGCACGTAATGGTAAGGCACCTCATGTTTGGTGGTTGTTGTTACTGAAGGCAGAGTGGAATGCTGTGGTGAGCAGCTGATTTACACCATATGAAAACCTTACAAACTGAGCTCTGCCTGGAGCTGTAATCTGCAATCACATGACCGGCCTCAGCCAATGGCAGGTTTCAACTTACCCTCTGTGGAGACTCACAACAAAGCAAGTCCCTGCTGCTGATTTGTGTGAGTGCCTACGTATTTATTGGTAGATATGTGTGTTTTTAGGGCCTGACTTCAAATTGAAGCAATCAAGTTAATCTTACTACGTCAAAGCGATCATGAAGCGGTTATCATGATGTAATGATGTGTTATGAAGTTGTAGTGTTAATTTTCTGCAGTCTGTCCAAGGACTAAACACCTCTAACATGCAGTAGAAGGCTTCAGGATTCTTGAACTCTGTCTCTCGATCTTCCTCGCTCTCGGCAGAGCCCCAGCTGGCCTTCTCCCAGGGCTCTTGCTCTAGCACAGCAGGCAACTGCTAGAGAAACAGAAGAAATCAATTAAGGCGTGTGGCCTGATCAAGCTCCGTCTTTTGTTGTGTTCTCTTTATTACGGACTTAATTACAGCCAAACACGGTCCACAAATAGTATAACCGTTGTTTTCCTTCCATGGATGTGACTGTGAACTGCGGTGCTTAGAATCATATGATAGCAATTGAATCATATTTTCACACTGTCTGCATAATTTGACAGCTTGACTACTACATCTACAGCTTGATTAGTAGGCTATGACACACAATTAAAACAAAATGACATCTATAATATTTATATACTCTATATATATATTATAGATTTTTGGCTTTTTTTTTGTCATGTCATGTCTCATATTCAAGCATAATTGTTTGGTGTAGTGGAATTGACTTCCAAACAATATAGCAGCTGTAAAAAATGTAAATAGGCATTGAAGTGGTTTATCTCTGATTATTTCCCTTAAAAATTATTATACAAAAATATATTTGAAAGACATTTAGTATTTTAATTCGTGCAGTGCAGACTGCTTGATAACTTTATTCAATTTCTGTATATTTCACAAGACACAAGTAAATGACATTTGTGACCCTGGACCACAAAAGCAGTCACATGGGTTAATTTTTTTGAATTGAGATTTATACATCATATGAAAGGTGAATAAATAAACTTTCCATTGATATATGGTTTGGTAGGATAAGACAAAAATTGGCCCGAGATAAAACTATTTGAAAATCTGGAATCTGAGGGTGCAAAAAAATCAAAACATTGAGAAAATCGCTTTTAAAATTGTCCATTTATGTTGGCGATTGTGCTGCATTCACTCACAAAAATAAATGTTTTATATATTTACGGTAGGAAATTTACAAAATATCTTCATGGGACATGATCTTTACTTAATATCCTAATGATTTTTGGCATAAAAGAAAAATCGATCATTTTTGACCCAAACAATGTTGGCTATTGCCCCAAATATACCCGAGCTACTTGTTTCTGGTTTTGTGATCCAGGGTCACATTTGGGTTTATGTGAGGATTGTTTTAAGTTCACTTAAATTAAAAGTTGTTATATTTTTGAAGCCTTATAAATGTTTTGTTTTGTTTGTTAAAAACTGATATCTTTCAATTAGACTGCAATGTTGAATGGCTAATTAATGTTTAAAAAAAAAAAAAAAATTTCATTGAGACATTAGTAGCTGTATTAGTATCAGTGATACTGGCCTTCATTCATAAAAAGATGCCATTAAGCAAGTATTTAAAAGATACTGTCTTTATGTTGTTTCTACATTAATTAAGAGATTAACTGTGAAATTATTACATTATAAATTATATTTAAAACGTATAAAATGTATATAAAATAATCACGCAATTAATCAACGAAAAAAAATTGATTAATCTAGTTAATTTTTTTAATCGATCAGCAGTATGCTGATAAGTTTCATGTGATATATCATATATAAACAAACATACTGTTAAAAAAATGTTTCATCTTTAAAAAGTAAGTGTTTGTGCTGCCTTAAGATTTGAAGAGTCAACTCAAATATCCAAGTTGGCACTTAGTACAACTTCACATTTCAAGATGACAAAACCTAAAATTATAAGGCAGCACGAACAAGTTGAAACAACATTTTTTTAAAAAATTTTTTACAGTGTATCAGAAATGCAGATAAAATTCACCCAGAGACAGAAGTGCTTGTAGAATGGACACCAAGATTTATTGGTACAGAAAATCAAAACAGAAAAACACTTATATTCAGATCAAATGAGAAGACATCTGATCAACTTAAAAGTCACAAAGCACATAAAAAGGAAATGACATGGGAAATGACACTCACATTATTGTCTACTGTCTGCAAGCCACTCAAAGCAGAAGCAGCGTTCTCCACTACAGTCAGTCTCTGCATGTTGCTGACTATTAAATCTGCGTATTTTATTCTATAAATGTTAATGTTATTAATGCAAATTATATCATTAGACTGTAACAATTTTTTTTACTATTTTATAATATTGTTTAATTAAATCTCAATAATTGAATGACGTGCACTGACATATTTTGTAATGATTTGTGTCTTATCAAATGATTATTGAGCAATTTAAAATAATTTTACATAACTATTGTATCTTTTAGTAATAGTAATGTTATAGTAAAATAGGTGCATTAAACAGGGTGCATAAATTAAAAGCTTATGTAACTGTAAAGGGCAGCGCCAAAAATATTTCCAACATGTGCCCCCTTTAAATTGATTTTCAGGGGAATTATATTTACATATATGTGCATTTAAAATATCAAAACATTTATCAAAAAAAATATCAAAATATCCCCCCCAAAAAAAGAATATTTGGTGACTACAGGTCACTTAGAGACAATAAACCCATACTGAAAATAACTAGATAGGTCTAGAATAGAATATTATGAAATACACACAGTCAGCTGCATTCAGATGCGCATTCTGCTGCTGATCAGCAGGAGGCGCTAGTAAACCATCTTTGATCACATGTCTTTGTCCTCACGTGCTGGCTCCAGAACACAGTGTCCAATCCCAGGCCTCAGAACACAGCAGCACTGACACTGCTGACAGAGGAAATGACACTCAATTAATGTGCTCATCTCGCCTTTTTCACAACACATCAGGAGATTAGATTTGGGCCTGATGACAGATATTTTGTCACAGCAAACCCGACGCTGACCTCATCTCATGCATTGTGTGACACAAAGCTTCTCTTTCCAGAACTATCGGTTTCCTCTTCCTGTTCTCTAAAGTGTATTAGATTAGAAGAGAAAATTCTGGGGTGGAGATGTGATAAGTGTGTTTGTGGCATGCATGTGTGTGTTTGTGTGCTATAGAGGCCTACGTTTTTTATACATTCGTTCATTATGATGACACATGGAAGCAAATACCATTTCATTCTGACTTTAAGTGCAACACAGAATGAAGATAGACCAACAAAAGGCACAGGCCTTAAAGGGTTAGTTCACCCCAAAATTCTGTCAGTAATTACTCACCCTCGAGTTGTTCCAACCCTGTAAGACTTTCATTCATCTTCGGAACACAGATTAAGATATTTTTGATGAAATCTGAGAGCTGGCTCACCTCTCCATAGGCTTCCATGTTATTGAAACTTGCCGGCCCAGAAAGTTAGAAAAGACAATGTTTAAAATAGTCCAAGACCATGTCCACACTAATAAGTTTTTGTTTGAAAACGTATATTTTCTCTCCGTTTTGGCCTTCCGTCCACACTGAGACGGCGTTTTTATTAATGAAAACGAAGCTTTTTTGAAAACGCACTCCAAAGTGGATACATTTGAAAACGCCGTTCTCACGTTGTAGTGTGGACTGTAGTGTGGACTGTAGTGTGGACTGTAGTGTGGACTGTGACTGTAGTGTGGACTGTAGTGTGGACTGTAGTGTGGACTGTAGTGTGGACTGTAGTGTGGACTGTGACTGTAGTGTGGACTGTAGTGTGGACTGTGACTGTAGTGTGGACTGTAGTGTGGACTACTACTGTAGTGTGGACTGTAGTGTGGACTGTAGTGTGGACTGTAGTGTGGACTGTGACTGTAGTGTGGACTGTAGTGTGGACTACTACTGTAGTGTGGACTGTAGTGTGGACTACTACTGTAGTGTGGACTGTAGTGTGGACTGTAGTGTGGACTGTAGTGTGGACTGTGACTGTAGTGTGGACTGTAGTGTGGACTGTAGTGTGGACTGTGACTGTAGTGTGGACTGTAGTGTGGACTGTAGTGTGGACTGTAGTGTGGACTGTGACTGTAGTGTGGACTGTAGTGTGGACTGTAGTGTGGACTGTGACTGTAGTGTGGACTGTAGTGTGGACTGTGACTGTAGTGTGGACTGTAGTGTGGACTGTAGTGTGGACTGTAGTGTGGACTGTGACTGTAGTGTGGACTGTGACTGTAGTGTGGACTGTAGTGTGGACTGTAGTGTGGACTGTAGTGTGGACTGTGACTGTAGTGTGGACTGTAGTGTGGACTACTACTGTAGTGTGGACTGTGAAACCGGTGGTATTTAAAAACGATGACGTAAATTTAGTCATGTGACGCATACTGTACCAATAGATATTCATGTTTATACCAGTATTGTGCCTATTATGTGCTATTCACTTTCACACTGTTGCAAAAAATATTCTACATCGCACACTCTTCATATCACATTCCTGCAAAGATGACAGAATTTACTCACATTTGCTGTCCTGCGACAATAGGCTACATGAGAGCAGAACTTTGCGTTTTAGACCAAACATATGGTGACTGCGTGCGACCTGGACCGCATCAGTGAATGGTGAGATATTTTACTAAATAAAATGATCCTGTCAGAAGAATTGCGCGATAACTTCATTATTTATTTTTCCATCTGAATCATATCAGTGATCTTTTGTGGGGTTTTACGCATGCGCAGTAAAGGTGAATTTAGCGTTTTCAGGCGTTTTTCAAAAGTTTCTCATCCACACTGAAACGTCCGAAAACACCTGAAAACGATAGTGTGGACGGAGAGCGTTTATAAACGAAAATGCCGTTTTCAAATGTATCCGGATTAATGTAGACGTAGCCCAAGTGACTACAGTGGCTCAACCATAAGTTTATCAAGCGGCGAGAATACTTTTTGTGCGCCAAAAAAATAATAAAATAATGACGTTATTCAACTATTCATTTTCTTCTGTGTGGGCCTCTGAGTGAGTTCATGTAGTGTAACAGCGCAGCGCTTCTGGGTTGTACGTCAGAACGTAGGCTCACTATTGGCCAGCATCACACACATGACCAGCGTCAGCCAATAGTGAGCGCTGTTACACTACATGAACTCACTCAGAGACACACACAGAAGAAAATCAATAGTTGAATAAAGTCGTTATTTTGGGGGGTTTTTGCGCACAAAAAGTATTTTCGCCGCTTGATAAACTTAAGGTTGAGCCACAGTAGTCACTTGGACAATTTTAACGATGTCTTTACTAACTTTTCTGGGATGGCAGATATCAATTACCTAGCGGCCTATGGAGGAGTGAGCCAGCTCTCAGATTTCATAAAAAATATCTTAATTTGTGTTCCGAAGGTGAACGAAGGTCTTACGGGGTTAGAACAAGTCAAGTCAAGTCAAGTCAAGTTTATTTGTATAGCGCTTTTCACAATACAGATTGTATCAAAGCAGCTTCACAGTATTAAATTAAAATAATACAACAAAGTTTGTTTCAAGAGGAATTTATTGATTGATAAAATTAAATTAAATATCCCCAAAATATCCCCAACTGAGCAAGCCAAAGGCAACAGTGGCAAGGAACCGAAAAACTTCATCAAGTGACCTAATGGTGTCCTAAAACTCCATCAGGTGACCTAATGGAGAAAAAAAAACCTTGGGAGAACCCAGGCTCAGTCGGGGGCCAGTTCTCCTCTGGCATTTATGAGCTAGAGGCCGGATTGTAGTTTGAACTGTAGGATTATATGAATGCCTGGCTGAAGAGATGCGACTTTAATCTAGTTTTAAACTGGGAGAGCGAGTCTGAGCAACGAACAGTATCAGGAAGACTATTCCAGAGTTTTGGAGCCAAATGTGAGAATGCTCTCCCTCCTTTGGTGGTTCTGGATATCCTAGGTATGACCAAAAGCCTTGAATTTAGTGATCTTAAAGAGCGCGATGGATTATAGGGTGATAAAAGATCCGTTAAATAGACTGGAGCTAAGCCGTTTAGGGCTTTATAAGTCAGTAGCAATACCTTATAATTAATACGGAACTTTATAGGTAACCAATGCAGTGATGATAAAATCGGTGTTATATGATCATATTTTCTGTGAACAACACGAGGGTGAGTAATTACTGACCGAATTTTCATTTTTGGGCGAACGAACCCTTTAAGGAGAAACTTTAGAGGGGGTCAGAGACACAAAAAGAGATAGCACTGAGTGAATGAGAGGCAGCGGGACGGGATAAAAGACTGCACTTGCTTTGGCCAGAAGCAACAGGATTTTCAAACTCTCAGCTGCTGTGGATTGGGAAGAACTCTGTCTCCATCTGCCCTGCCCTGCTGGAGAATGACACCAGCCTCTTTTCACCAAAACCACAGAGCGCCAAGCATCAAGGGTGCAAGGCCTACAAGAAGCCAGCTGTCCATGCTTTAATGCGCTTATCTGTTCTACAGGCCACGAACAGTTGGGAAGGGAACAGTGGCGTCATCTGTATGCCAAAAATCTTGAGAAAAAAGCAGCAGCTGACCCAAGAGACCGCAGGGCTGGCTGGGTTACTGGCTCCACGTGCACGGATGTATTGCATGAAAAAGTGCAAATCAATAGATTTGTGAGAGTGTGAGTGCACTTCCCTGCTCTGCATAATATACTGCAATATCTGGATAAAAGTAGGGCAGTAAAGGGCTATAAGTGACGCTTTTCCCCAGGCGAGACTGTCAGTTTAACAGGACTCGACAGCATCGTTACGATACGGTACATGCATGAACTCACATGTATGCGCATATATATGCATGTACAAATTGTCATTTACGATCATTGCGGTTGCGGTTCGTTATATAATGATGTAAATGAGAGTCTACTTGTTCACACAGCCTTTAAATCAATCACTGTTTCTTTCTTGAAACTACATTTTTTTTCCTTGAATACTGCAAAACCCTTCATTCTATGCCAGGCTAAATTATAAGCATGTAGGCCGTAACCTTCATTTTGAGAACGCAAATTATATTGTAGGGAAAATCACTTGCTTTATTTAGTTTTTACAGTTTGAAAAAAATATTTTTTATATATATCCCAATGTGTATAGAAGCCAATGACAAAAGTAAAATAAATACATTTAAAAAGAGGAATTTGTTGCAAATAAAAAAGGAATTTATTTATTTCTTATATATATAACAAATATTTATTTTGTGACTATATTTAACTTTTGCAATTTTTTTAAATAATGTGACTCATTTTAAACTTAATTTCAAATTTTAATTTATTTTTGATTTTGTGTATTTTTGATTCATGAAACAACTATACATTAGAGAGTGAAACTGTTTTGTATGTAAAATCTTTCACTTTTAAAACCTTTTTTTTCTTTATTGTACTGTCTGTTAATACAAGGGTATTTTTGAGTTCCATAGTTTCATGTTTCTTCAAAGGCAAAATTACAGACGTGAACTGTGATGTATACTTGACTCAAACCCAAAAACTGTACACTAGCTGTTTGTCCTGTGCCAGGGAGACAAATGTGACTCTGGCGGCTGTGTGTTTGAGGAATAGATCTGTTATTGCTCTGTTTGGTTTGAATATGTCTAGTTTGGGATACTTGTGTGGGTGTTCACATGCTGTTTTGACAAAGGACGTCTCTGGACAGGTTCAGTTTGAAACATTGTGGAAGTGATCTCATATCCCATAAGAGAAAAAAAAGAGAAAAGTTAGGCCAACTGTAAAAAGCAATATTATTCTTAGTTATCTCTGCAGGAAGCTTTTAGCCAAAGTCTGACTTGGCTAAATCAGAACTAGTTGCTAGAACAAATGTACTTTACATGCAAGCTTGTGTCATCTTAGGCAGTTTACTTTGAAGAAAAGTGTGTGGGAAAAGCCTCTGCAGTTTTCATAGAGATGCAATTTGGGTCCAAGAAGTACTTGGACATTTTTTACCCTTTAAACTAAGCAGAATTCATAGTAAGAAAAAACAGTTGGAAAATGTACAAGCTTGTTATGCAACAGATATCCAGTTAAGATTTCCAAAGTTTAACATTTAAGTGAATGTGAATAAAAAGGAAAGTGAAGAAAAATATTTTTGCGCGATTCCCCCTGTCTTTGTTGATTAACTTTTATTTTGATATTCTTTTGTCTTGTGTTGCCTGTGTTCAGTGTGCTTATTTCCTGTTTCCTTGGTTGCCATAGTTATTCATTGTTTCATTGATTAGTGTCTCACCTGTTCCTCATCATCCTGTGTTATACCCTCAGTTATCTTCTGTTCTTTGTCTTGTTAGGGCGTTTTTCCACTGGGTTCGTTTGCTGCGGTCCGAACCCGAGTGCGCTAGTTCCCGGCGCCCCCCGCAGCGTTGGTCTGGTTTCACACTCAATTAGTTGTATCGAACCCAGGTGAGTTTGCAGTGATCTTACGTCATCGCAAACGCAATCAAACAATGATATCGACAGTGATACGCATGCGCGGGATACTATACTTCCTGAACAAGCGCGCACCCGAGTCCGTGTTGCTTGCACATTAACGCGAACCGCACCACGGTTCGGGAGCAACCGAGCTCAGACCACCTCCTCCAGGTAGTCTCGGGTTCGGTACTCTAGTGCGCACCCGGGTCCGATGACAGCGTTCACATTAGCGATTTTTCATGCGAACCGTGGCCCGGTCCGCACTAAACTGCCAGTGTGAAAGCGCCCTTAATGTTTTTTACTGGTGTTTCTCAGCATGGATCCTAGTGGTTATTAAATGTGAATTTATCATCCTTCTGTGCCATGCATCTCTGTGGCTTATAAGTCCAATTCAAGTCAAACCAGCTTATTTTATTTTATTTTATTTTGGAATGCTTTTATTGATTTAACTTCATGAAAGTTTCACTAATAAATTTTTTTTGGTTTACTTTTTTACTTATTGTGTGGTAACCGTTTTATAAAAACAATAAGGTACTCGAGGCAAGTACTGTATTGTGAATAAGTAACGGCTGAAGGGGTTGCAGGCACTCCGCTTCGCGTCGTGCCTAACAATGCCCTTCAGCCGTTACTTATTCACGATACAGCACAGCCTCTCGTACCTTATTGCTTACTTATCTTATTTTATTTTCTTATTTTATTTTATCTTATTTGACCTATAGGGTTTGCAGGGTGAATTTTTTTTTATTTTTTTTTCATTTATAATTTTTATTGTTTTGATTTATTTTTATAATAAAATATTTAGTAAAATGAAAATACTTTTTCTATTTCATTTGTTCACTGGGTGTTCCTTTTCATTTCAAAAGGGAAGTTATATGTCAAGTTCCCATCAGCTGACTCTCAGCTGATCCACGTCTACCTATGAATATGATGCCTGTCACTGTATTCATTTAAGCTCGTTCAGTATTATCAACAGCTATCCCGTTTCTCAGGAGCTTTACCCTCCTCCATCCCCAGCTCCTCGTCTGTCAGGATTTGGCATTCTGATTCCCCTTTGACTAAATTCTCGAATTATGTTGTACATTAAAATATTGACATTAATGATATCTGCAATACATTTATGTTGGTTCTGTTCTGTTTACCCTAAGGGGGGTTATCGCTGCTCTCCCTGCTCTTATCCATGCTAGACTGCATGGATCCTGCCCAGAGAACCATACCGCCAATCCTAACTGTGTGCTAATTGTCAATCATCTTTGACTATAGTGGTCTCTTGACAGAAACAGTACATGGTGTAACAATAACTGCAAAAATAGCCACACAGTAGTGCAATAGTCATTGATGTACTGCTTACTATACAAGATGTTAGACCAATTCAACAAAGGAATCACAAATCAAGCAGGTGAATTACAAACAACAAAGGAAGAGCTGCCTTTGGCAAGCAATACACACACACACACACACACACACACACACACACACACACACACACACACACACACACACACACACAACACACAACACACAACACACAACACACACACACACACACACACACACACACACACACACACACACACACACACACACACACACACACCACACAACACACAACACACAACACACAACACACAACACACAACAAACAAACAAACAAACAAACAAACAAACAAATCAACTACTGGAACCAAAACCTCCTCAAAAAAATCCCTCATTATGTAATCAACAGATTTGTGGTTTGAATTTTCCTGTCAGGTGCTAGAAAGTACTTTTTACCATTAAAACAATCTTTGAATCCATGTGATTGTTCTAGCTGTGACTTTTTGTGGTTATCAAGTGACCAAAGGCATTATTTTCCCACTTGAACTTAGACAAACAATGATTTGACAAAGACATGAACAATGTGTAAGCAAACCAGCTAAATATAGTAGCTCTGATTAGATAAAGCAAAGATACTCTGGAGAGGAGGAAACTCCCAGTGGAGGGCCGCTAGAAAGCTAACTACATCTTCCCATCACTGCAAGTGTGTGTGCGGAGAGTATAGGATGAGGTCAGTGCACTCACTGTTATCTCAGGCCGAAAGTCAAGTCAAATACCAAGGGATGATTTTAACATTCCTCAGAATCTATTTCAGTTGAAGCTTGAAGTATGACAAGGACTTTTGCAGCTATATGCCATTTGAATGATAGCTAGGTCATGTTAAGGAGTTCCCTCTGCTATTGTTTTCCCAGACTGTAGAATTAGACTGTAGATTTAACTGTAGAAACCCTTTAAAGACCCCCCTGTGGTGAGAATCAAGCTTTTAATGTTGTTTATATGTATATGTGGTGTTTTTAATATAGCCTATAAAGATGAACCACGTGCAAATTCATCAGTCAGCACCTTTGCTGAGTATTTTCTCCCTAAAAGTGCAGCGCACCAAAGACAGTAAATGTGGCTTGAAACCGCTCCTGTTTCCCACCGCCACAAACACGTAACCAATCCCGTCAATGTGCGGGACGGGGCTTTTTTCCTCTGACTTCTATGATGTTCAAAGCGTTTCTAAGGATGCAGATTTTTAGAAGGCAGAGATGGTGTACGGAAACATGGTTTGTAACATTAGGCAAGGCAAATTTTATTTGTATAGCGCATTTCATACACAGCAGCAATGCAATGCGCTTCACACAAAAATATAAAAATAAAAATTACATACAAGAACTACATACAAAAAATAAATAATTTATATATAGATGCATCATATAGAAAATATATATATATTTATTTATTACGCATTAACTGCAGAAAGCATCTGAAAAAAGCTTGGTCTTTAGTCTAGTTTTAAAAATTGTAATAGTTGGAGCGTTTTTAATGTTTTCTGGAAGCTGGTTCCAGAGATGGACGCCAACGTAGTTAAAAGCAGCTTCCCCTTGTTTTGTTCTGACAATAGGTTTTAGTAGAAGCTGTTTATGTTGTGATCTAAGGGGCAACACCTTATTCGCTGTTTTATAACGTAGTCAAGCCAAAGGCTAATCATATTAGTTAGTGTTATGTGTCCAATGTTGTAGAGCGCAATACTTAAAACGCATTACCATTCTGATACATCGACTTGTATATACGAGCCTGTATAATTCACTCTTCCTCTTCTTCTTCTGAATCAGTTTCTGGTTCAAACATATATGGCTGAATTAAACCAATATTTCCACTTTCCATTGTGTAGCATTTACTACAGTAAAGTTGATCAAGAGGATCAGGTAATCTGCGCTTGTGTGAGTGAGTGGAGGCGGGGCTAATTTGCATATTCATGGTTCCACATATACTAAATAAAGCAAGGGTGTAGAGTTACATCAAGCAATTTTAAGGCATAATGAAATTATTTTCACAGGGAAAAAATGTTTAAATATGTAATTTTGATTATTAAGATGTGTTTAAAGGTATAACATTTTTGACTGCAGGGGCACTTTAAGAGGTCTGACATCAAACTCTCTCCTTCAGTCTCTTGCAGTTAATAATATCCAGAGCCACTTTAATATAATAATAGACAAGTTCTGCTTCAGTACATCCAGATCCTCATTCATATTTGCATATAGCTACCAGATTGGATACACTTATGTGACTAAATTCTTGAAATTACCCTCAGAATATATTTCATTTATGCTGTTTGAAATATAATTCTTCTATTAGTGTTATTTGTGCGGTTTATCCCATGGAATTACCAAATTAGTACTAAAGCCAAATACCCTGCTGAAAAAAAGCACATCATATCATAGAGACTTGGTGGGCTTTTCTTGTGACTTTAGTAACCACCCTGAAACAGCCAAGAAACCACCCAGAATACACTAGCAACTGCAAAGCAACACCCTATAAAGCCATGCAGAACCATTGCTAATTATATATTATAGTTTTTCTATCATTATTTTGCTTATATATATATATATATATATATATATACATACACACACACAAACTTTTATGTTAGATGCGATTAGTCGATTTGACAGCACTAAAAGTAAAATATAAATATTAGATAAAAAACTTAAATTAAATGAAAATTTTGAAATGTTTAAATTAAAAATTAAAAACTCTGAAAATATTTTTTTTAAATGCTAAAAATGGCTAAGCACATTGCAAAATGTCAAAGAATGTAGAAAAAACATATATATACATATATATATATATATATATATATATAGACTTAACACACATATATTATCTATAGACACACACATTATCTATAGACACACACATATATTATATATTTACAAACTTTTATGTTAGAAGCAATTAATCATGATTCATTGATTTGACAGCACTATTTATTTTACAATCAAATGGGTTTTTTTTATATATTTTAATTTGAATTCTCTGGCAACTACTAACAACCGTATCATCATAGTGGTTACTGGTTGTGAAACAGCATTCATATTTTACTCATAAATCTTTTTGTTAATTATTATTTCGAAAAACATACTCTTTATTAAGTGCATAAATGCTTCACCACACCTGGATTATGACTTGACATTTTTTTTGCGATCATTCTTAAAAAGCATTTAATAATGCAGATATTCCCACATGAATCAGCACGTGTTTGATGAGTCGGTCTGGGTTCGGGTGTGTTTGATGGGCGGTGTGGTTGTTTGGGTGGAGAATGCACTGAGGGTTACACACGTGCTTTGGGGCGACATGTGGCTCCAGATCTGTCCCATGGGAAACCGAGGGCATTGGGCATCTGTTTAGCACTTTAGGAATAACATGGGCTTGAGGTAAAAGGAATCTGAAAAATTATGTGCAAAAGTTTGGGGTCGGTAAGATTTTTTAAATGGTTTTGAAAAAAGTCTCACCCAGAAAGAAGTCTCTCTTGCTCGCCTATATACATTTTAAAAGCCCCAAAGCACACTTGTGTAATTGGACTCTACTCAACTAGCCAAGGCCATGTGACCCTAGTCTCATCTCACTGATTTTAATGTGGTAAATGTTATAATTTTCCACTTTTCAGTCATTTAAAACCATTATTTTATAGCTAGCTAGTATTAAGGTTTGGTCCCACCTAGTCAACACAGCAGGTCCCTGCATTGCAGCTTTGCAAATGTGCTAAAACAGCAAACTTACTGATGCTGTAACACTGACACACAAATGAATGTGAATACGCTGGACTCTGCAAGACTCACATTCCTGAAATCAGCTGTTGGCAGAGAGAGAGAGAGAGAGTCAATATTCAGTTAGATGTCAAGAGACACTTTCACAACAGTACTAGTCAGGGGTCTGTCTGTTTGACTAGTAGACTAAGCAATTTAGAGATTTATGGAAGTCAACAGGACTCGGTTGTGTGTTACTGTGAACGGGTGTGGATTCTGGAAAGGTGCACAGTTGCTCTGCTCAGTGCTGATACTGACTGATCAGTACGAGGGAGAAATTACGTGCACACGTGGTTGAGGCAAAAGCCTGTAAGAGCTGGCAAAGATCTGAGTCTAAAAAAAGACGTGGTGACACACATTTTTGGGTGTGTGGAACAGTGATGTAAACTAGTCAAAAATGTAATTCTGCCATTTAGTGACCTCAACCCAAACAAAAAGAGAAGTGTTGTAAGCACGACTAGGACCTGCCAATATCATTCTCCCACTGATTTCCACTAGTAACGGTCTGGCAAGTGCTGAAGAATCCCTATTCATGCGAAATGAAAGGAGTTATTGTTGGATGCCTTTCACATTCCCGTTGAAGGATGTAAAAAGGAAGAGCCAGTGGCAGTAAGTAAGCAGACTGAAGCCCCTGCCAGCAGCGCTGCTGAGCCAGACGGCCCCGCCCACATGGTGACTGACAGGTTTCCTGGCCAATGAGAAAAGCTGTCAGAATGAAGCGCTGAAAGGAGACCTGCGAGAGAGGGCGGGGCTATGCAAATACAGCGCGGTGCTCTCAGTAGGATAATAAGAGATGCGCTCCAGCTCTCAGCCATTGGTCGGATTGAGCGCGTGCAAGACAAACCTTGTGAGAGAATCCAGTTTGAATTCACCATGGCTTCAAAGTGCCCTAAATGCGAAAAGACTGTCTATTTTGGTAAGTTTGAGTTTATGTTTACGTTTCTGGTTTATTCTGTACCTCTTTTTAAAACTCATTCACCGTTGTTTTGGTATGATGAATGACATCCACGCTCAATGAAAGCGATAATTTGTTTACACAGGTGTTGATAATACCGATTTATACTGCTGAAGGTTTGTGATAGATCGCATAAATCACTCGCAATTAGGAATCTAGTTTTACTTTCTAGTGGCTTACTTACCCGCTTTCATAACTCCAAAATTAACACAATCTTGAACTTACTGAGGAGGAGATGCGGCACCTTCCATGAATACGGTACACTTTGGTTTCCCATGACTTTTGCAAAGCATTACAGAAACAAATTGTATGCTTTTAAGATGTGAGGAAAAAAATGAAACATTATTTTATTAATAATTGTGTCACACAAAATTAACTTTGTATGAAAAGTAACTAGTTGTAAACAAATCAAATGTCTGCATCCTCCCCTCTGACACTCGGCCTGTTCCACTTCAGACGTCTTGATCTAATTATTAAAACTGAAATTCAGATAATTGTAATAAAACTGTTTAATTAACTTTTTTTCTGATCAAATGTGTCAAATCGTTTAACATTGTAAGGGGGGGGAAAATCGTTTTATTTATACATTTCATGTGTTATTTTGTATTTTTAAGAATTTAAAATGTTTATATTTATTTATACATTATATTTATTCTTGAATTAGTTTTATACATTTAATTTTTATATTTATTTAATGTATTATTTTATGTAGAAAATCGCAAAATCCCACAAATCATGGATTTAAACTGTATTTAGACATGCAATGTTGCATATTCAAATTAGTTTTTGTGGTTGATGATCATTATTTTGTGAAGGCTATTTTCATCCTTACCTGGACCATTTGTTGAGAAATGAATGCATAATTTTTAAGCTTTTCTGGCCCTATTTGTGGAAAGTACCATACGTAAAATTAAATATGTAAAAATAATCTTTGAATGTCAGCTTTTTACTTTCAGACTGCTGAGTGCAATAGCAGCCAGTTTATATTCATACAATTTATTGACCACTTCTGTAACACTAATAATAAACAGTTGTGTAAGTCCTGTCTGCAGTTGTTACAATCATCTTTTTTTCTCTCTCTTTTTTTTTTGACATAAACTTTATGTTCCACTCTCTTGGCCAGATGATGGGCTATTTTTATAAACACTAAAATGAAAGCTTGAAAGTTGCTGCTGTACATAGACTTCAATGTTTTCTTTAATAATACAGCATGTGGCTCTTGGTGTGGAAGTTTGGGGAGCTGAAAGATGTGGGAATGACTTGCCTCTTCTCTTCATTTATACCCATTTTCTAGTCAGCATTGATGTCTGCTCAATATATACATCTCAATCCATTAACGGTTGAATAGCCTCTCTCCCACTTGACCTTATCATCCCTGCTCTCATATTTATAGGGTTATTCATCAGTGCATCAGAGCCTCTGTGCTGGAAACTGAGATGATTATTCAGCTCTTATTTATGTTATATTAATCTGTGTGTCAACCGAAAAGCCATAACACACGACCAATAAAGCTGTCGGGTTGTTTTGAATCGATGGTGTGAGCGAGGTGCTGTTATATAAAAGCATGTGCAGCTCTTTCCATGGCTGTGTGTTTAGTGGGTGGGCAGAGATATCTCTTTTGTTAAAAGCTGGTTTTAGCTTCAGGATCAAGATTTCACATTGGACATCTACAAAATGCATTGATATTCCCATCAACCTTAGACCCAGCAATGTGCAAAATGATAAACATGACATACGTCAAATACAAAAATGAACTTTTGTTTAAAGGGTTAGTTCACCCAAAAATGTCGTTCCAAACCCGTAAGACTTTCGTTCATCTTCAGAACACAAATTACGATCTTTCTGATGAAATCTGAGAGCTTTCTGTCCCTCCATTGACAGCTACGCAACTACCACTTTGACGCTTCAAAAAATTCATAAAGAGATCGTAAAACTAATACATATGAATCGAACGGTTTAATCCAAATTTTCTGAAGAGACATGATCATTTTAAATGATGAACAGATTGAATTTAGGCTTTTATTCACATACAAACTTCCTTGACCATCAAGGAAGTACGGTTGAGCTTCTGTTTATGTTCACTGGTCCATGTTTATATGTGAATAAAAGCCTAAATTAAATCTTAATACAATTTGGACTAAACCGCTCAATTCATAAGGATTAGTTTTACGATCTCTTCATGAACTTTTTGAAGCGTCAAAGTGGTAGTTGCGTAGCTGTCAATGGAGGGACAGAAAGCTCTCAGATTTCATCAAAAAGTTTTTCATTTGTGTTCCGAAGATGAACGAAAGTCTTACGGATTTGGATTGACATGATGGCGAGTAAATTATGGCAGAATTTTCATCTTTGGGTGAACCCTTTGAGACAGATTCTTAAGTCATTATGGCTGGGTTTGATGCAATATTTGGTGCATTTATATTTTTTTATATATTTTTTTACCATAAGGGAAGAATTAGAGCTGTGTTGCACATGTTGCTGACGCCACAGACAGTGCTAGTGGTTCATGATGCCATAGTGCAGAAGAAAGGACAAAGCAGGGTTTCACCCAAGACCTCGGCTTACGTCACGAGGGAGCTGTCTGAGATGCGGGTGACTGTGCTTTTATTAGACTCACGTTGAAGCCAAGACACATTCCATACAGCTGTGGAAGAGCAAGGGTGCGGTTCTCCACTTCTGGTTGTCAGAGTCAGTCGTTTCCTCTGAATATGAAAATGTCACAGAGTGGAATATTTGAGGGTGAAGGTGAAGGCTGCGTCCAAATCCACAGTCTAGACATGGAACGAGCGGAAAACAGTTTATGAAATAAAAATATTTATTATTATGTAATAATAATCAATTGTTTTATTTATTTATCAGAGTTTATATTCCATATAAAATGTGAGTAATAATTATTAAATAATTTAAAAAGATCAGTATTATCAAATTCAGGGTTTTTTTGCAAACGCAGCTGCTCCAGATGGTATTTCCAAATTGAGTTTGTGGGAGTCAGTGCATGTGTTCCTGTAAATTCCTTCCTGACTATATCCTGTTTCAAACCTTATTGGTAAGCCACTGTATTGAGTGGAAACTTTTCAGTTGAATCTTTTATTCATTTATTGGACAGCTGTTAGCAGATGCTGTGGGTTTCCTTGCACAAGAGCAAGCGTAAACGCTTTGTTTTTCTCATGGAATCAGTGCTTTCCCATTTTTCATACTTTGCTTCAATGAAAATGGGTGGAACATTTGAATTTAAGTCTGTTTGAATCTGTATATTCTGCATTATTGTCTAATTATTATCTGCATTATATCCATTTCCAGATCTGTACATCTTTTTCACTTTTCTGTACATCTTTTTCACTTTTCTCCTTTGAAAGCCTGCACTCATTCTTGAATAGAAGTTAAGAATGCTTTCTTTCTTAGATGCCAGGCACATCAAAATGTGAAAGGGCATCTCCATCATGTCATCCTTTGGTTTTAGTTTAGATACAGACAGAACTTATTGTCCTCCTGTTGGTTTAATGGAAAGTTATTTAACCCTCATTATTCCTTTTATCTATTTTTTCTTTCTCTGTCCCCAACTCTTACCGTCTCTCATGCACTTTTACTGGCTGTGTCCATTATAAAACCCTGTGTCTTCCAGATGGCTACCCCACAAGCTGTTTGAATGTGCAGAATCTGTTACATAATGCCACTTTTTGCCTACTGTTTAGGGGCATTGCGTAATCTTGGGGAGTCAGAATTGGGGGCCATTCTCCTTGTCTGTCAGGATTCCTGGCAGGCATGAACCTCAACCATAGTTGCAAGATGTTTTTTTTGCTCTTGTTGCAAGGTTAGCAAGAAGAAAGACCTAAGCCATCATGTAATTATACTTGTGTTTTATACTAGTCTTTAAACTCACATTATTCTGATTCGACCTACCCGAAGGCCTATAATTTGTCTCCATAAATTTGCTCTACCTGGAGACACATCAAGGGAAACTGAATGCTGCTGCTTGTATTTTTTCCCCTCTAGATTGTTCATAAATCAACCCATGCATGTATTATTAGAATTTATTGAATTAAAAAAATCTGAATTCTAACTGGGCGAATCTCACAAAAATAAATGCCTGGGTCAGATTTCACCCCAAAATCAAAAGGCAAAAAAACTAAATTATTTGTAGCATAATTAAAATGATGCTTATTTTAGGAGAATTGTTTTTTTTTTTGCATTGTGATTTAGTTTCTGGCTCTATTTTTATGACAATTAACATTACCACCAAATTCTTATTAAAGGAACACTCCACCGTTTTTTGAAATAGGGCTTATTCACCTTCTTTCCTACATTTAGATAGGTGGGCAAATGCATTTTTGTCTCAGTTCATGCATTGTTTTAGTTTGACAGGGTCGGCGCTAGCTTAGCTTAGCATAATGAATGGAATCCTTTGTTGCCAGCTAGCATGTCCTGAGTAAAAGTGATAATTTTTTTTTTAAAAACCCACCTAATTACTTCTTGTGGCCTGCGTATTCACAACAAGTACAAATAGCGATGCAGATTAACACTAGACGATTTCCTATGCAGATATTGACTTGGGACTATATTAGGGGGAAGCACAGGTGAAGCACTGCTACTTGGGCGCAGAGATATCACGCCCAAGTAGCAGTGCTTCGCCTGTGCTTCCCCCTAATATAGTCCTTAATATATAAGTCAATATCTGCCTAGGAAATCGCCTAGTGTTAATCTGCATCACTATTTGTACTTGTTGTGAATACGCAGGCCACAAGAAGTAATTAGGTGGGTTTTTACATTTTTTTTATATCACTTTTACTCAGGACATGCTAGCTGGCAACAAAGGATTCCATTCATTGTGCTAAGCTAAGCTAGCGCCGACCCTGTCAAACTAAAACAATGCATGCACTGAGACAAAAATGCATTTGCCCACCTATCTAAATGTAGGAAAGAAAGTGAATAAGCCCTATTTCAAAAAACGGTGGAGTGTTCCTTTAAAGTAAGACATCCAAATTTTCCAATGCCGATTTAGATTTTCTTTTCAGTATTACAGTTAAATTACTGTATTTACAGTGTTTTTTACTATTTAAATCAGCATGAATTACAAGTCAGCACAGAAAAGGCAGCCATAGTAAATTAAATTTTAATATTTAAGTATTATATTCTTTTTTCATATATGAAAGTGAGAAATGGGCTTAATTGTCATGAAAAAATTACAATGCAAAAGATCCCCCTGTAGTCAATCATTTTATCCCCTAAAACTCATCTTTGATCGCCAAAATTACAAATTACAAAATGCCTTAAAATAGCTTGAATGTAACTCTACACCATTGCCTCATTTAGTAAATGCAATTCTATGAATATGCAAATGAACCCCGCCTCCACTCACTCACACCAGCTCAGAGATCCACTCGTTGACGATCACACATTGACGTTATTTGTTACAAGGTAGTTTGTGACGTCAGAAACACCAGCAATTTCAAACCTCGTTTTTGAGACGGTCTTTGGTTCACTGCAGATTTAAGGAGAAAATCCTCAGCAATGGTGTCGACTTATGGATTTACACATGGTTTGTCTCAAAGCATATTAAAAACACCACATAGACAAACAAAATTAAAAGCTTGATTTACACCACAAGGGGACTAGTTTAAGCAACAATTTCTTACTTTTGATTTTGGAATACAACCTGATCCTGGCATGTTTATGTTAATAGGTTTCATGATATCCACACAATCATTGAAATGTGTGTATCACTGATCTGGGATCAGTAGTGTTTTTATATTGACTGTAATAGGGAAACTGTGTGAGGCCGAGCTCCACGAGGAAGCATTGATTTGTACTGACAGCCGTGGGCACCACAGTAGCAGCCCAGAGCATATACAGTGCATGCAGCTCTCATTCAGGCCAGACAACTGAACATCATGAGGTTGCTTAATTTATATCGAGAGGAAACTGCGCTAGACTGAAGAGACCGACATCTTGCCGTGCCTTGCATCAGCAGGGCCACATCTGTGCAGCATGGGCCTCAACCACACCCAGCCTTTCCGCACTCCTGTTAGGAAATTCACAAGCCACTGTAAATTGGAAAACCAAGCTTGCAATCAGACGCCTATTGAGATTTGTTTGGAGAAGGAACTGCCATTTAAGGAGTTGGTTACGGGCAGCGTCTCAAAGAAAGGCACTGTTTGCCACCATTGAAGAGTAGGGTCATTAACAGAGCTACAAAACATGATTTGAGCGCAGAACATGCTATTTATAGTCTGAAAAAGCTGAGGACCATTGGAACTAACCACAGCAATCATCTCGCTGGTTAATTGAGCCAGGAAGTGCATGTAATGATTTTGTGTACATTTAACAGCATGATTTGACCCAGTTTTATCTTGGTTTGCATATGGCCTGCAGGCCCTCAGGTGCAAGGCTATAGCGGGTCAGGCTGTAATCAGTGACTCGAAGCAAAGCGCCACGTTGGACCCAGATGGCGCGCATCATGTTGCTTTTGCAGTAGGAGAGGATACAGTCAGGGAGAGAACGGGTTCATTGTAGTGCTCTCCGAACAGATGGGTCCACATTATTGGCTGCTGAAGTGGAAGCAAATCTGTCCTTGCCTTTCAAATTGATTTCCATGTGTACGACCACAGTGAGTAGAAAGATATATAACACATGTCATTTTGCCAATCGTTTGAGTCCTAATTGGTTAGGGACTTGCATGGCTGGTTCTTCAAACCAAGTACAATTAATGTCAAGCCAGTGCCACCCATTGACTTGTAATCATTCTTTTTATATATATATATATATATATATATATATATATATTAGTTTTGCTTTTTCAGTTCTATAAAAATCATTTTTAACATACAGAAAGTGTCTGCTGAGGATAATAGAGTAGGTTTTAGAGTGCATTCCTGCTGCGGAGCCCGTAGGGTGTTCAGCTGTGTAAATGTTGTTGAGGCCTAGTGCTGTTTATTTGTGATTACATCTCAGGCAGTGTCAGCATATAACAGACCTTCCTTATCATTCTCTCCTTGCATATTATGCACAATATTCGAAACAAAATGTTCATTCATCTAAAAGAATAACAAATTGGAGTAAAATATTAGCTCTAGAAATCAGTGTGATTTTTATTTTTATTTTCGATAATAAATTCAAATAATATGACAAGTTTTCAATATCAAGAAATATAACGAACTGTTTTTGTACAGCTAAAATAACTGATAGCGGCTAAAACATGCAGCCATGTAAGTTAAAAATGTCCATGCCCACTCAGGTGGATACATTTTCTGTTTTTGACCACAAACTTGCACTGAATTATAGCTTAAACCCACCTAACTGACCCTTCGCTAAATCCCTCCTTAAAACTACTTGCTGAAGCCATAGCCTTGTGGGTAGCGCTCTGACATATAGCGTTTGGGCATCCGAGTTCAAGTCCTGGCATGTGGTCCGTTCCCTTCTGCTCTCCTATTACATCCTCTCATTGCTTCAACTGCCTTATCAATAATGAAGGCCTTCGTTTTATTGACTAATTCTCCCTTAACAACCTTTGTTGTCCTTCATTTTCATAGAAAAGCTTTTATTTTCAAATATAAGTCTATGGATTATTGGAACGTTTGAATAGTTTTTATGGAAATTATCCAAAAATATGTTAAAACATTGTTGCCAGCTTATAATAGACAGAGAAGGTACCCAGAGAGGATAAAAGTGGCATTTCTTCAGTTCATCTTACAGCTCTCTTACAAAAGGGATGTTCTATAAAGCTTGTCTGAATTAGCAAGGAGGTGGAGAGAAGGGTCAATCACATCAGTTTCAAAAATGATAAGCCATGATGGCTAAAGAGAGACGCTAATAACTACGAACACGGTGTCCCTATGTTCTAGAGTGATAGAGGCATATGTTGTGCCTAGACAAACTTAATAAGAGTGATTTTAAATGGAGACTGATGTTGATGCATCTCTCTCACGGCTTGAGTTTTCTGGCAGTGTAGGACTTTTTGAGAGCCTCTTCTATTCTGGAACAACCCCAGGATATTGGGCATGACATGTTTACAGAGAAACTTATTTATGCGACATTAGGTTCATAAATCTTGCTCTGTAATTGTTGACTTCATTAAATCTCATGTGACTCTCGTTGGTTAGAGAGAGTTGTGTGTTGTGACTGATTTGCTTTTGAAATGATTGCTGACTGCATAGTGTAGTTCCATTAGCCCACATCCAAACCTGCTGAGATGGCACGCGCTCATTCGTGTGAAGTCGCTGAGGGTTTTGTTTACTCTCCCTTCGCGCCCCAGCCAGAACACATTAAACGAACCTCTGTGTTGCTCACGGATCAGTTGACCCGATCCGTGGTGTTAGAAGTGTTCTCATCTGATTTAATTGTGGGAGCAAACTGAGGGAAAACACACAACCCATGGCTGACAGGAGATGTTACCTCTACAGATAGTACCGGCAAGACTAAAGAAATTACCTCTGCAATTCAAAACAAAGCACTATGCTGCTTATCTGCAATCAGGTGTACGTATTGCACTCTTAACCTCTGCTTGTACCTCTGAGCTGGTCTCATTAGAGCTGGTCATTGGGAGGTATTGCAGCCTCTCGTATAATCTTACACAACCGCCCATTACGGCTCTCATGCATCTACCCCTTGCATCCAAGGTAACCTGACTCTCTAATGAAACACTCTCTGGTCTCCCGTGTCTCTCCGGTCGAATGGATCCCCTCAGGGACGTACGAGATGACAGTGCTGTTAGGATATCGCTAAAGCCGTTTCTATTGGAAAGCAGAAACCAGGCTTGCAGTTTTTTTTCTGCGGACAAAGCTGCTTGTAAATATACCACCCAAGACACTGATTTCCTTTGGCCGTAGTAAAAGGATGTGTGTTAGACTGTGACTGGAGGTCGTCCAGGGGTATTCTGCTTGATGAGCGATTAGCGATTCCCTCCGCCCACGCCGAACAACACCAATAACTGAAACGGCTTCCCAGCAACCTCACACTTGTACAACAACAGAAGCCCTTTTAATGGCAGCTCTGTTCATCTGCACTTCGTCAACCACCACGTACGCGCACTTATCGTTGTATAGTACTCACCGGCTTTGGCTTCTTCCCTGTGGAGACGTTCTCTCTCTTTATATCCAGTTGGGCCATTGCCTGTGAAATCACACTTATGTTGGATTAGCCTCCTGCTGTAAACCAGTGATTTATACTGTCTCGGCCTCTGTCTCTCCAATGTGAGCTTAGAATTCATTTATAGGGTTACATTTATAGTACATAACGATAAAAAAAAAAATATATAGTTTTGTACATGTTAAATTTCTGCATGAAACCATTATGTTAGTTAGCTATATCAATGTGCACTGGACATCAATGATTCCTTAAATCATGTGTCCGGGTAAGGAAAGTTGTGCTACCACTTTTCTAGGAAATCAAATTTATAATGTTATAAGATGTAAAATAAAATGTAAAAAAAATCCTGCAGACTCAAGAAGGGACCCGCAATTTATAGAGACCAGAACTTGAGGGTTGACTAATTTGACTTGGGCCAGTAAAGGCATTGATATACCCACGGTATCTTAAGTTCTTCGCTTAAGGGCCCGATATATACATCAAGTGAAATCGAAGAACGAACTACTGTGACATAATTTCGACCAAAATCTAGCCAAAACAAACTTCGTTTGGAGTTCGTTTTGGGAGTTCAAAACAGCTTGCCAAAGCGAACTTTCCAGAAAAGTTTGCTTAAGTTGGTAAACACCTTTGTTCTACCATTGGTCCGTGGCGATTTACATAATGGGTAGGTGTGGCTCTGAGGCTCCACCTTCTTTCACATGGAAATCTTTTCCGCTTCATTTCTCTTCCCGAGTCCGTTGCGATCAGACGTCAGTGAGTGAAAACCCACTAGAGGAGCTGCTTTATAGTAGAAAATGAAGTTGTACTTCTGATGAAACGAGACACTGACACTGTTTTTCATGTTTAATACGGTAAAGCTGTAGATATTGTAAAGTTCTATAGATATATAAACGTGACGTGACTTAACTAGAGTGCTGAATTGCAGAGCTCGTGCAAACATCCACATTGCAATGATCAGATGCTTTTCTTCTGCTTTATTAAAAAAAAAGCTTGCTGTTTTCTCAATTTTGTTGTGTTTATTTTGTTACCGAGAGGAAAGCATGCAGCACATATTTACATATTCATCTAACGGTCGCTCTCAGCAGTGTGGGCGGCATGAGATGATCGATAACAGTATATCGCTGGTCACGTATTTTGAACTTCCGATTTACCCCTAAACAAAGAATGAAAAAGAACTTCGCCGTGAGTATATCTGGGCCTCTAGGGGTAAAAAGAAGTTTGAAATACCTTTGCAGCAGTATACTGTTAGCGAACATCTACATTTGCTGGAGATTATCACACTTTTTAAAGATCCATGCCCACACATTTCAAATTGTTCCTCTGCCTCCATGTGTGGATATAGTTGGGTATCTCAGTGAAGTAGGAGTTTTTGCTTTACTTTAGCTGTAAAAAAAAAAAAAAAAACTCTGATGGTGAAACTGATCTCTGCTATACTGACCTAGACCCCCCAAGAGACGGACTATAAGAGGGCTGTTAAACAGACTGAACGAAAACAATGCTTTTCCAGGCGGGAAAGCAAGGAAGGAGAGGAAAACAGGAGGAAATGAACTGTTCTCTCCTGCCGATTGTGCCCCTTTTTGATAAGCGAAGGTGTTTCCTCCAGAGTGAGAGAGTTGTCCCAGCAGGCCAGTGTTATGCATTGTCTTGAGAGTGAGGTATATAAATGGAAAGAGTAATATTAGGTCTGGGGAAGTCTCCCGGGACCCTCCTGAAGAAACAGGACAGGAGGGGAAATGGAGAAGTGGGTCTCTGTACTAAATGTCGTCACTTAGCTGTCCGGCTGTAATGGCCCCCTGCCACTGCATTTCCTTGTGTTGCACGTCAACACGTTTCTGCTTAGAAATAAAACGCTGTGACCCGGACCCCTCATCATGAGGCCAGTACTTTTCATTGTTTTTATGGAATATGATCTCACATTGATTGTCAAAATGAAAATGCACAGACCAGCAAACATCCTCAAAATATAAAGCTAGCCTGGCTCAGAAAACTATACAAATCCACCATTAATAATCTTGTGTGGAGACTCTCGCTCACTTTTGCCTTCACGACAGGGAGAGGCTCTTTGTTTTAACCTTCTGAGGAAATGCACAACATACTTTGGTACATACTTTTAGGATTTTGGATTCTCAGACAGGAATTTTCCATGGCATATTCATTGCTAATCGGGAGCTGCAGGCATTCATATTTGAGTGGAAGGGAAACTTACAGCATAAAACTAGCTTCAAAATCCTTCTACACTGTTTAGATGATAAGAGATTCTAGGGTGTGGTTACAGGCAGGTTCACTATCAGCAGCAACACAATATTATCACAAATTCACAATATTATGCATATATTATACTGCTTTCAAAGTTGCATACTCCCTGAGTAGATACATTTTAAATGAGTACTTAAAACCATTTTAAAAAGTGAGATCTATATAGAATGACTATAACCTGGATATTCATTGTGTCATTGTCATGTGGCCTACCTGTTGCCTCACTTCACTTCCATTCACAAATCCTCTCCTGTGGCCTCTTGGGATAGTGAACTGTCCATTGGATGCATACCTCAGAATTTTGCCAGTAGTAGTATTTCATCTACTATATAGTAGGGAAGAATGCATTCAGATATAGCCATAGTCTATTATAATTTAAAAAAGTGAAAGTGGCATGCATGGAATTTGCCTGCATTTAACCTATCCAAGTTAGTGCACACACATTAAAAGTAGTGAGTAGTACACGCAGACACGCAGACACAGCAAACCGTGAACACACACACCCGGAGCAGTGGGTAGCCATTTTTGCTGTGGTGGACAGGGGGCGATTGGGGGTTAGGTGCCTTGCTCAAGGGCACCTCAGTTATTTCCTGCCAGTATTGATAATTTAACCCAAATTATGTCTCATTTGAAATTCTAAGACAAGCATCACTGTTATTGCTACTCAGAATTAGGGATTTGAACAAGCACCTAACCCTAAGTTTTAACCATTAGTGTTATGTACATGAATTAAACCTCAAATTCTGAGGTGAAAAATCCCATAGCAATGCCTCAATACCCTAGTAACCACCTAGCAATTCTCTAATAATCACACTGACTTGGCAATCACTGACCAACCCTAGTATTGGACAGGTTTTTCATGTGCAAAAATATTTTCTTATCAAAAAGTGTAAAAATCAATCTTTCTCTCTTTTTCATTTCCCAGCTGAGAAGGTGGCGTCACTGGGGAAGGACTGGCACAAGTTCTGTCTGAAGTGCGAGCGCTGCAGTAAGACCCTGACAGCGGGTGGCCATGCTGAGGTAAGACTCACTACTAGATCTCACACTACCTCTCTGCAGTCTAGTTGGAGAAACTCAAACTCCAGCAGCTGAGTATTGACTTTATGGCACTGCACGTTTCCATCAGAGGATCGGTGCTCTATTTGAAGAGTCCAGCACCAGGACTGATGCCTGTCACGTGGCATTATGTGTGTCGGGTGCTAGCATGACGTAAACTTTTTAAGAGGTAGTAAATATGATACAATCATGAAAATACAAAGGCAAACCAAACCTTCACAAAGCCTATTCCATGCTACAATAAGCATTTCCCCTTCTTTTTTGTTTTGGAAAGCTGTTGTAATCGTGCCTCGTGATTGTGCTCGTTTTCAGTGATTTGTTGAAAACTTGCTGGACGGCTTTGTATGTCCTGGGTGTTCCTGTGTGCATGACTGTGAGCCAAATTAAATTCTCCACGACCTTCCAGCATCCTGTTACATCACACTGTGATGACTGTGTCTAGATCGGAATGGCAGCAGAGGGCAAAGGACAGGGCTGTGATGTTTTAGAGCCAGAGGAATTGTCGTCATCATGTTGCCTTGAGTCTGTATTCCACAAGGATAAGAGTAGGAAACAGAAGTGTTGCATTTACTCCAGGAAGAGTCACAAATAGAAGGAATTCTCTCTGTAATCTCTGTGTAAGCATATTAACATCCTCACAGCTCACATCAGCCTAAATGTGGATGTAGGTCAGGTTGCCATGTTGAGATTTCTGTTGGTTGTTACATGGTACAGGAATGAAGATGGGTTTGTGAAGACGGGTAAAGCACATGTACATTTCTCTTTAGACCATTGATTGAAGTTAAGATGATCACCCCTTAATGTCCTCAATGGATTTAAGCAGGGTAAAGCGAGATGATTTATGGGAATTGGGGTGGATGTGATTCTTGGTTCTGGGAAAAGTGTGGGCTGGTGAGCTGCTCTATATGACCGGGGAGAGTTGACCAGTGAGAACTGTAATTGGAGCTGGCGGACTAAGTGTTGTATCTGACTTAGACATCACACCCACAGACTATTCACTGTCCGTCTAATGCAGAGGTCTTCAATCCTGCTCCTGGAGGGCCACTGTCCTGCAAAGTTTAGTTCCAACCCTAATCAAACACACCTGAATCAGCTCATCAAGCTCTTCAGAATCGCTTGAATATTCAAAGGCAGGTGTGCTGAAGCAGGTTGGAACTAAACTCTGCATGACAGTGTCCCTCCAGGAGCAGGATTAAAGACCTCTGGTCTAATGCATATTTCACACAAAAATGTTCTCAAAACAGCAAGATCCGATCTTGATTTTCCAATTTACAGGAGTCGAGGTGTGCAACAGAGGCGCTGTTTACACCTGGAATTAAGATGCGTTTTGGTCGATCAGATCACAAGTAGAAGAGACAGACACATTCACCGTTTACACCTCGTGTTTTAATCCGTCTCTTTTATCCACTTTCAACCACTTCTGTCTTGATTTCTTTAAGGGGAGAGTCTATGAGCAGGTAAATGTATCGGGGTTTTTTTTTCAGATCAATCAATCTAATGGACAAAATAAGCAATTTACACATGAACGCGAGACGATGGAAAAATATACGGAGAGCAGCAGCTTTAGTTTCTGCTCTGAAAGCCGCAAGATCACGCCGAACTCTGTGAGTGCATGTTCGAAATCAGAGATGGTGAGAGAACATTGTTATTGGTACGTTTTTCGTCTTCAAACCAAACTTGGGTATTCAGCCAACAAAGTTTAAATCCTGTCTGGCTAGCTCGCTTCCCATAATGTTTACGCATTAGTTCGGTAGGTGGAGAGTGTACTTTTGTGGCTTTTTGAACACATTCGCCCACATGAGCGTTTACACCACAAAAGCAGTCCGGACAAATGCGTTTGACTACTTTTGGAAATGGTCGAAAGTGGACAAGCTCAAAACGTTTTAGACCCCGTTTACACCTGTATTTACCGTCGTCCACTTGTGATCCCATCGACCAAAACACATCTTAATACCAGGTGTAAACGGTAAAACTGGGTGAGCTGAAGCGATAATAACCTTAAAGACCGTTGACCACCATTTGTATATGCAGAGTGACTCCATGTGGTGATTTGCTAATGGGAGTGCAGATAGTGAAGCTCACATGATCTGCCGTTGGATACTGCAGTCAAGAGTTAAAACGCCTGCTGGCAAACTAACTAGTAATTCAGAGACTTGATGACCTCCAGTGATTTAAAACGCTGTCAGTGTAACAGCATCTTTAGGGTCTAAACTTGGTTCTTTTTCAATCTGCCAGGAATCCAAACGGTCAAGATGTGCCATAGTTTGCGGTTTCACAGAAGAACTAGTCACTGGATTTGATGTTTATGAGGTTGATGGCATTTAATATTTTAGAAACAGCTAGTATATTTCCTTGAGTACACACTTCAGATTCCCCAATAGGATCTTTGCTAAAATAAGCTGTAAAGTTGACCAGACTTTATGCTAAAGTCACATGTGAGACTAAACTTAGGAGTGTTGGTGAAGTCCTAAAATTCCCTGCTAGTCGTCAGGTTGGGCTACTACTTCAGCGTCCCGATTGATTTACACCAGAACCACCTCTGTAGTATTCCGGTGTAGCTTTTTTTTTGTTGCCTTTTTTAGAAGTATTACTATGTTACAACATAATCAAGTTTTCCATCATGGGAATTGAGGCGGGAAGGTGTCTGCAGTCTTTGTTGGAATGTGGGGCTCATTACGCATTTTTTCCCCCCCCTTGCATACTTCTGTACTGGCATATGGCCACTGTTCTCTGCCCTTTCCGTTCCTTTATCCTGACCTGCGCAGCTGAAACGGTCACACAGTTGCCGTCTGACGGTTCCCATGGCAACCCTTTCCCGCCATGGCCCTCACCAAAGGGGTCTGGGATCAACTACCACTGAAGAATGATCTGTCCACAACCTTCCATATACAAACACAGAGACACACTCAAAGCACGCAAAGACACATAGAACAGCAACATAGACTAGTAACTGCTGTGAGTGTTATCAGGGAGAGGACACCAAGATAAGCACCGTCTGTGACATTTACTGTAGGATAGTGTACAAGCAGTGGGTTAAATCGGAAACTTAAGCCAGCAAACGCGAACTCGTTCAATTGTAGAGTCTTGATTGATGGACTGACTGACTGGTTTTTATTGTTTTACATCCTCACAGCATGATGGGAAACCATACTGCCACAAGCCATGCTATGCTGCCCTCTTTGGTCCAAAAGGTGAGATAACACAATTAGCATTTCAAGTCGAAGTTCTGTGACATCAACATAGACCTTATTCACAGCGGCGCCATCTTTGCCATTTTTAACAGGAATGAAAGCGAGGCTGTGAGGGATAGACGTACATCTCTTCAGTGGGTTGTGCTGGTATTTAATGTGTTTTTGAATTGTTATGCTGATGAAACACTGCAAAAATATCTTTCCAATAAACTTTGATGGAACAGAAACTCCAGACAACATGAGCTGTGGAAAATTATAAGTGATCTTATAGGAGCTTTACAGCTTTTTACAGAGCTATCCCTCACAGCCTCGCTTTCATACCTGTCATGGCGCTGTTCAGAATAAGGTCTATTAACATGGCACTAACTGTTCTGATCTCTGCCCATTTATATACAGTGTATTAGGTTGTGAAAAGATTTTTGCTCTCTGGTACATAGAGCCCATGGCAAAGAGTCTAAAAAATGAATAAATGGTTACATATAAAACATTGTTATTCTGAAAATAAAGAGTGCCCTCTGCTGGGCATTAGGAATCTTCTTTTCTTCCAGAGAGACTGGCAACTGGCAACACTTTACAATAATTACCAATGTTATTAATGTAGGTTAATGTTAGATTATATACTATTGTTCATTGTTAATTATATACGTACATAGTACATGAATGAGGTGAAAAATCCCTTAGCATTGGATTGTTAGTTAATACCTAATACATTAGCTAATTTTAACGAATGAACATTTTGCATGATAGTGGGATATTTTCATGAAACTTTGGTCAATATGTAGGTGTGAACATTGGAGGTGCAGGATCATATGTGTACGAAAATCCCGCCAACAATTCCCCACCCGGATCCACCGTGGACTCCGCACCCAAACCTCAGGAGAAATGGGTCCCAGCATCTTCAAGGCTGCCATCTAAAGGTACAAACAACAGTAGAAATCAGCTGACTTATTCTGATCTGTACTGAATGTGTAAGCAGCAACATAGAGGTTAAATGCATCTCCCTTTAGCTACAAACAATTATGTTTTAAATGTTTTGCATAATCACGTATGACAAATTACAGTTTATTTGAATCATAGAGTGAATGCACCTCTCATTTCAGCTGGAAGCATCACCACCTTCTCCGGGGAGGCAAACCTGTGTCCCAGATGCAACAAGAAGGTCTATTTTGGTATGTTTCTCTCTGTCCTAATAACATTTCATACTGTGTATTGGATTTTAATTATAGGGAATGAATAACAGGAAATGTAATGGAGCTAGCAGAATAACATGTTCTTTTACGTACTTATGGCAGCTGAGAAGGTGACATCACTGGGGAAGGACTGGCATCGCCCGTGCCTGCGCTGTGAAAGATGTAAAAAGACCCTTGCAGCAGGCAGCCACGCAGAGGTGAGAGGAAAATAAAGGTTGCTTATAGTAGAAGTGCATAGATGGATGCCATGTTGCTTTTATTAATTCTGTCCATGTAAAAGAGGTTAATCAAGAACTAATTTAACATTATAAATTTTGAATAAACCGCTGGGCATCTGTGGGTCATTAGGTAATAAATCCGTTTTCTGGAAATAAAGGCCATTAACAAGTATTAAAATCTTAATTTATAATTCCCAGTTTGTTTGTTTTTGTTGTTTTTGAACATTTTCTTTGGGAGGAAGGCTGTACAATTAGTCATTATAAAAATGAAATCTCAATATGAATTTGTGTGATAATTACATTGTGTAAAACGAATATTACTTTTGTGTAAACTTTCCTGTGTCCCCATAGAAGCCAATAAAATAATGTTTTACATACTGTATATGCATGTACACAATACATTTTTTAGCTGATGTGCAGGTCTCAAGAAATGAAAAGGCATTGAAAAGAATGAGTGTATTCAGTTGGTAGTGATGATACCTATACAATTATCAATTGAATGCATGAATCTTTCCTAAAATGTGTTTTTATGTGTTATAGCACGATGGTCAGCCCTACTGCCATAAGCCGTGTTATGCTGTCCTCTTCGGCCCAAAAGGTACCGTGAGACTTTTCAACTCTAGGGGGCGCTATTGCTTCATTTTCTGACAATAATCTGGTTTCAAAATAGTGTAGTTTTTTTTAGCATTAAAGGTAAAGCACTTTTCATGCAATTTTTTATCTTCTATGATCCTCTGCTTTCTTAATTACTTGATAACTGTATAATGTCCGAGTTAAATTGGTTATTAACCCAGTCTGATTGACTCTTTTGGATTTCTAGGTGTAAACACTGGTGGGGTTGGCAGCTACATTTACGACAAGGAGCCTAACACAGAGGCTCAGCCTTGATTTTCAGTCTTTGGGAAGCCCAACTACACTATAACAGCCACTACCAGTACCTCACGCACTTTCACATATTGCCCCACTTTTTGCCTTATCATGGATCTTTCTGCAGAAAAGTGACGCCACATGCTACAACCATGACTTCAGCTCCAACTGCACCACTGACAGTCCCTTGGGCTCTTCTTATTGGTCCACTTGATAGTCCTCTACCCCGATTCCAACTGTCCGCAACAAGAGGAAAATTTGAGCTTTGTGATATACACACACTGGTCAACATGATCGTTTCTGACTTGTCCAACAATTAATTTAAAGATCATTTATTTAATTGTATATACAATCTTTGTTTGTGTAGTTATTACAATGTTGCATATAGCTCCCCTACAAAGGACAAAAACCAAGACCCCACTTTCACAATACTGCATGTACAGTAGGACGTGTGTGTAATGTGTGTTCTAGTAGCAGATAAAACAACAGAAGTTCACTTGAGGAGCCGGGCTGTTTGAAAATCCTGCTGACAGAGAGCTGAATCTCTCCTTAGAGGCTTCGCGCAGATGCTTTCAGGAGCACATCATCATAAATCTAAAAAATATTCTCAAACCCAGATTTACTTTTTGGCCATATGGCAACATTCCTGAGTTAAAAAAAATTTAGGAGAAGTTCTTCAGGATGTACACGACAGTAAAGTAAAATTGCCAAGCTCCTATTTTTAAGAGGAGGACAGATCCTGCTCCCGGAGGGCCACCGTCCTGCAGAGTTTAGCTTCAACTCTAATTAAATACACCTGAACCAGCTAATCAAGGTCTTCCAGATTACTAGAAACTTTAGGCTGGTGTGTTGGGACAGGATGGAGCTAAACTCTGCAGGAGCAGCCCTGGACACCCCTGATTTATGGGGTAGCTAGTGGAAGTCCACAGGGACAGTTGGTGTATGTGATTGGTGCTTGGGTGACCAAGTAGCTGCAGCTAATATTTCTGATGCCAATCTAGTACTGTTACATAACGCATGGAAATGGATTAAGGAATCTTTTGTATTGTTTGTGATTGAATATTTAGATGAACCCCAGTTTCTCAAAGTGTTGAAACTGAAGTATTACGTTTCCCTTTAGTTTGTAGTAAGTTCGACTACATTCTTACTGAATGTACATTTGTACTAGTCTGACTGTTATTGTTATTTAGATTTTTGCTGTATCAGGCCTATTTTCTTTTGAGAACTTTCTTATGCAGAGCCTGCAAGTCAAGTCCTGCTGCTTCTGTATGTTTAATCCCATAATAAAGTTTACATAGTGCTTTTCCCTCGTCTTGGATTTCTTATTTAAGTCTAGCTGAATGTGACTGCTGTATTGAGACATGCTATAACAAGACACTTGTTCGTGGGAGTGAAGGTAAATTGATGTACAGTAGATGATCTTGAATGCACTGCCATTGTTACTATTTACTACGGTGGCTGAGAGAACTCAACGCGCAGCAACGTAAGAAAACACATGTAAATAGAAAAAAAACACACGCGAATTAGAAAACATCTTCATCAGTTCCACAACACGCTCCAAATACTCACAAGTTACCAAATACAGAAACGCACCACAAAAGTTCATAACACAACCAAATACAGAAACGCGCTGCGGTTCGTCACTTATTTGGTTCCCCTGGAAACATTTCCGTTGTGGTCTGTTTTATTTGCAGCGTATTTGGTTGTGTTGTGAACTTTTGCGGTGTGTTTCTGTATTTGGTTGTGAACTTTTGCAGTGCGTTTCTGTATTTGGTTGTGTTGTGAGAATTTGGAACAGGATTGTGAAAATGATGATGTTTTCTAAATTTGTGGGTGTTTTTTTCTATTTGCATGTGTTTTTTTTCTGTTTGCATGTGTTTTCATTAGCAGCACGTTGAGCTCTCTCAGCCACCGTAATTTTCCATTAATAATTTTATTTATTATATCATTAAGTGCACGAGAATTGTGAATTGTGCTTTGATCCTAAATTAACAATAACAATTAGTTTTCCTCCATTTTACATTTAAGGGTTGGTTTTGGGAATACTCTTGTGATCTTAGATTCTCCAGTTAAGGCTATATTCAGTCAAATTAGACCTGCTCAGTTTTGTCTGTGTATTGATTATTATTATTAATAGTTTCATACATTTGCTTCAAAGAAAAATGTTGAACTGTGTGAGTCTGTAGAGCATTGGTGCTTGAGACTGGTATATATTTGGAAAAAAAAATATTTTCTTTTTTTTAAAAATCTTTTTTGAATAGAGCTTTATTTTTATTTTTTTATCTGCTTCCAAAAGAGTTTCAAAATTAGTGCAAAAAAAATAATAATCATTTTCTGTGACAAAAACAGTATGACTGCAATCCCAATGCAAACAGAAGAGTGGATAACCTCTACTAACAAATCAAAGCTGTAGAATAGAAGATTTATGATGCCGTGATAACTATCCATTCATATTCAACATGTTTAGAGCTGTGACTGTCAAACTCGCACTCTTTAATGTTCTCACTGAGCCTGTGGCGTGTTTGTTTTCAGATCACAGCACCTTCGTCATTCAATGCCATAAACAGTCCCATTAAAGCTTACAATGACTTACCCATAAAAACTGTCACTGAATGCTGTCATCTAGTTGAAATATTGTAGGTGTGTTATCATTTCTGTTATAAAGACATTTGAAATATATATTTTTATATGTCAGACAACAACAAACATGGATGAAAAAGGAATTAAAGACAATAACGATGGATGAACTGGAATTCTCTCAAACGTTATTGGATCATGTTCAAAGTCACCTGATGTGTGAACTTTACGGAAATACAGCCACTGAAAATAGGATCATTTTGTTTAAAGTAATGGCTCAGAAAAGTGAATTTAGTTCTGAGAAAAGGTTTAACGTCATTTGTTTGCAAATGCCACTTGATATTCTGCCAGTTCGCCAATGTTGTTATCTAATGCAATTAAACTCACATTTTTTGAAGTGTGGCATAATTGTCCGGATACTTTTTTGGGGCCACTGTTTATAACCACAGGAAGAGTTATAATTGTACACACATGGTATTTGACTGAGAGTCAGTTGCTGTGGAGTTTAACCCTGACATCATTGTAATACACAAAGTAACCATTACAGTTTCTGCCTACACCCTGAGAACTGGTAAAGCTGCTAAAAACCACCCCAGGCTGAGGTCTATCAACCACTGTGCTAATCTAAACACTGTAGTAAATTCCTTTAAACTGTCGAAACTTCCTTCTTACAGTGCAAACTAGCCTTTCAACAGATTACGTAATGCTGTTTTGAGCATATCTATTCATTTTCTTCATCTTCCAAATTTGGTAAGATCCTAATACTGCAGTTCTGTCTTTAACTTGACTGGACAGTGGCTCCTGCCCTACACAAGGGAGCAATTTGGTTACCAGGATACACTTCCGGTCCATTCCCAAACGTTTTAAACTCACTCAACTCCATGACTGGAAACAAACTTTAAAAAAAAACAGCCTCTGCGAAGTGGAAATAAATAAAAACAGCCACATTGGCAACACAGTCTAGTTAAATATAGAGCATCATTTAAACATATTTGTAAGAAAGACTTCTCACTTCTTTGGTGTAAAACTGTACAGTAGTAAATATTTCTGTGTGCAAAATTAAGGCTGTTCATTTACTTGTATATTTTTGAATGTGCACTAAAAAAATTATGACCAATAAGTTATGACAACATATGTTTTTACATTGCTTTAAGTCGTCAAAATAAGTGATTCAACTCATTTTCTTAAGTCAGCTTAATGTCATTTAAGTTGAAATGACTTAAACATCCAAATTGACTGAACTTAAAAATACAGTGTACTTTTAAATAAACATTTGCTTAATTTTCATTTAAGAATGTTTTCAATTTCCTCTTCTAGTTTTGTGGGGGGAAAGTATAAGATTCATCCACCAGATGGCTAATGTCTGCTGCACATTTCATTTCTCAACTTGGAACAGTTTGGCTATTATCAGGCTTAGTTCATCAGCACATTGCCCAGCAAATAAAGGCCAGACCCAAGGCCGCCTTAATGCACGGGCTTACCTGGGCTGAAGCCCAGGGGCCTCCCAAGTTCAGGGGCCTCCCATGTTCAGGTTCATGATGAGCTGAAAAGGTCATATTGTTTTAACTTGTCAGATTTTGTCGCTGTATGTCGCTAGTCGCTTGTGGGCGTTGGTAGTGCTGTCGCTCTAATGTTATTGTTATGGTGCGTTCACACCAAACGCGAATAGAGCGTCTGGCGCGAGTGATTTCAGTGTTGTAAAGACGCGTTTACGCGCGTCTAGAGGTCCCGCGGCGCGAATGAGGCGAGACTGCTCGTCTGGCCACATCTATACAAAACACCACCACAAGTGATATTATACAACTATATCATTTTAATTTGACTAGGAATTAGGCTCAAAAGAAACAGTATGCTGTTGGGAGAGTGTTTTTATATCTACCACACAGCAGTGTTCAGGGATTAAATCATTTACTAGATTAACGATCGATCAATCTACAAATTAAACTCACTCATACTGTCATCAATTACTAAAACGTCATCCGAATTTGACAAATAGGCTAATACATTTTCTTGTCCCTAATAGTCAACATAATGCACTGTAAAATGAACTGCAGCAGTGCTAAACTTGCATCATAAAACTACAACACTCGAACTATAAATGTATGAATTAAACTCACTGAGACTGTCGACAGTTTCTTTTCCATGCATCATTTTATTATATCCATGTTTGTGGTTAGTTACAGTCAAATCATATAAAACAGTGAAATCGCCCTTGAACTCTTCGGTCTTGCCGATTCACATGCAATTTCACTCGAGACGGTGACGGGAGCTGAGCTCCACTGAAAGGCTTCTTTCCTATTGGTCGTCGCTCGCGAAAATCGCTTCTCATTTGCATAAAGTTGAAATTTAGTTGCTGTGTGTGGTTGTTAAATAAAGTGTCTTGTGTTTATGTGCTCAGTGATATGTTAATAACAATATTAAAATGAAAAACAATATTTAAAAAAAACACTATAGTTAAATGAGACTCTTTAAATTGAGGGGATGGGGGGCCTACAAAACCTCTCAGCCCCGGGGCCTAACATTAGGTTAAGGCGGCTCTGGCCAGACCCATGGGCGGCACTGGGCAGATATGGGTGGAAACACACACAAAAAAAGTGGAAAAATGTTGCACCTATTCTTAATATTATCTTTCATCATGCTCTGAATGAGTGTTTGCTTAGTCTAATTTCTGAAACAGGATTTTCCTATACAGTGAAAAGCCCATAGATTCATCCACCAGATGGTTTTCACCTAAATAAAGGGACTGTGGTATGTGGAGTTTGAATACCGGTAGGTCACTAAATTACATCTAGGACCAAAATCAGTATCAAAAGTACCTATTACATCATCTCAGGGTTGACTGAGTTCATCTCCATTGAATTGAATTATTTCACAGATTCCTGCTAAAAGCATTTAGTGAAGTCAAAGACTCAATAGAACGATAAGATCTGTTTTTCTGTAGTGCTCTGGAAGGCTTCATTTATGGTCTCCATAGAAAGACATTGCAATTTATTTATAGCAGTAATGTATAAATCTTTCAGACCTATCCTGAGCTTTGAGGTTAAGCAAGGTAGTAATCCTACTTTGATAGTAGGCCTCTATGGAAGCCGCGAGTAGTGTGATTTTAACTTTATTTTTAAAACAATTGTCGAATTGTCTAACTTTTTTGATCCACTTTAAATGTTGACTACTGTATATGGGAGTGCATTTAAAAAATACACTTCTCAATGTAGAGTTTTGGTTTTTATTAATACCATTAATTCATAAATATTTTTACGTTTTTTTTGGAGGGTTGCACCACATGACATTTACAACTTGATTTGACCTTGACACAGTCATGAGGATCTGCAGGGATATTTTCCTGTTTTATGTTTTTGTTTATGCATATTTTGCATGTTGGTTGCACCACATGACTTTGTTGGTTGCACCACATTTTCAAGAATTTTAACTTTTTAATTAGGCTTTTTTCTTCATTATATCAGGACAGTTGTATCAACCTAATATTTTTTACTTTATGCCACAAAAAGAATAATCAAAATGAATTGTAGCCTTTATGCCTTATCAGCATCTTAGCCAAACGGATGTTGTCTATCCTGAATGAATGAAGTCATCGTTTGGCTCCCGTAGAATCTGCACATTAACTGCACGTGTTTATCCCAGATAATTAAATCGTTAAATGTCAAGACAAGGGTGAATGCAATGTCTGCTTTTAATAAAACTTTGCCGGCTCCCTATGAAGTAGCACTTTACTTGACATACAGAAAAACTCTCTGCATCTGAATAAACTACTGTAATTCCACAAATCGAATCATTCAACGACTTTGACTGCAAAATCAATGCAATGTCAATGATTTCTCTATCACTTCATTGTCACACACTGCAAAGCCTTCAGCACTGACCTGTCTAAAACAATCTTTTATTGTATATTATCCAAGTCTCTTTCACTGCTCAGTGTGTTTTCTTTTCTTTCCTCTCGTAATGATACACAGATGTGCATTCACACTGGCATGAAAACACTTCATGTTTACAAGTCCAATTTTTTTCTTAAGCTGCAAGCGCAGCCTTGATGCCACATGTGTTACTGGGATTTGAATGTTTGGTGCATCATGGGAAATTCCCTTCTTTTTGTATTCGTCTCATTCCAGCCTGCAGGGAAAAACACAATACTGAAAGCCCTGATTTTCATAACGTCAGCAATGATGAAAGAGAGCAGAATGCAAGTCAAATAGCCCTGATACCTTAAGAGCCCAGACAACATTACCTTAAACACTGAACCCCTATCTCACGTTTCTGCCGTCATCGTCCCACAATTGTGATTGAGCTGCACAGGTGGGCTGGCAGATATTCAAAGTGGCGAATATAAAAGAGAGATCTGAGAAGATGGCACCCTGCCACAATAAGGACTGAAGGCCAGAAGGTTTGCACGTTTGTGAGTTTGTTCAGGGCTGTGTGAGCACAACCACTTTTTCTCATTACCACTTTGTGCCACATCAGGATCCTGATCATCCTGCCAGGGTCTACTTTGCGATAATGGCCAGTCGACTTGTTTTTTGTTTCCCTAAAATCAGTGTTGATTGAAACTAATTACTAAGTAATCTAATGACTGTAATTAAATTACTTTTCCCTTGAGAAAGTAAGGGATTACTCTTAATTTTTCTGGGTAATACTTTATTTTACAGTGTCCTTGTTACATGTTACATGTACTTACCATAGAAATAACAGTACGTTATTCATAATTACATGCAACTTACCCTCAACTAAATTCTAATCCTATAACCCTATAGTACATGTAGTTACTTAATATTACTCAGTATTTAAATATATAATTACACTGTAACAATGACACCTTAAAATAAACCTTTGTCTGTAATGTACAGTTACTTCTGATGTAATTGCATTAAATACTGTATAGACTATATAACAATTCTCTGCAACACTTTAGAACTGTTCCGTTATAAATGAATAACTACACGAACAATTGAGTAACGCACTAGTTACCACTATTAACTAACTGACTAACGAATTAGTAAGTAATAGTGCTCAGTTGAATGTGGTAGTTCACTATTCGCTAATCAAAAACTACTACTTTTTTCATACATCCCAGAGGAAAACTAAGAACTACTATATACAGGTTCATAATTAATATAAATGTATTTCTAAAGTGAGATCATGGTAACTAATGACTCAAGTATTACCAAATCCATCAGAGGGATTACTATCCAAAACCTTACAAAAAAAGTTCACTTTAGAATACTGATCCCAATAATTAGTAGTTCCTTTAAAAGGATGTAGAAACACTTGAGTCATTACAAAAACCTCAGAAGCTTAGAATGCTGATCCAAATAGTAATTCCTTCTGAAGGATTTGGTAATACTTGAGTCCTTACTAGTGGGTTAGACCTTCACTTTAGAATGAATTATATTGTTCATTGAGCACATTACTCCACTTTTAAGGCAACTCCATTGGCTTCCAGTTAGATATCGCATTCAATTTAAAATTTTACTTTTTACTTATAAAGCTCTCCATATAGCACCTTCATATTTGCGTGAACTACTTCATGTGTATTCACCTACTCGATCTCTTAGGTCTTCTTCTACTACGACTCTAGTAATAGGCCTACCTCTGTTGTGTGTGTGTACGTGTGTACCAATGTACGTCTGACCACCATGGGATGTAGAGCTTTTAGTTGTGCCGTTTCGAGTCTTTTGAATACCTTACCTCAAGACATACGAAATAGTTGTAGTCTTTAAATTTTTAAATCATGTCTTAAAACTATTTTTTTTTAGAATAGCTTATTCTGATTGACAGCATTTTTGTTCATGTTTATATTCATTGTTAATGTATTTTACTGTTTGTAAGGTGTCCTTGAGTGTCTTGAAAGGCGGCCATAAATAAAATGAATCATTATTATTATTATTATTATTATTATTATTATACATTATTCATATTAATTAAGAACCTATATATAGTAGTTCTTAGTTTCCTTGTTTGAAAAAAATAGTAGTTACTGATTAGCTAATAGTGAACTAACACATTCAACTGAGCACTATTACTTACTAATTCGTTAATCAGAGTTTCTTGCTAGTTAGTAGTTATTCGAGTGTTAATTACTCATTTGTTTCTGTGTAGTTATTCATCAATGACGGAACAGTATTCTAAAGTGTTGGCCAATTCTATATAAAACAATAGTGGATTTAACATCATAATTTATGTTTTTAATGTAACCTTCTCCTCCCTTTACACACTTTGGTCAGTTTAAGAAAAAAATATTCGATTGTATATTGTTTATATGAAAGAATTAAAAGAGCAGTTTAATCTATCCTTGGATTGTTCAACTCGAGGTTGATATGGGATTTATAATGTAATTAATCTAATACTTTTTAGAGAGTGTAATTAGTACAGTAATCTAATTACCCTGTTGAAGATGTAACTTACCCAATACAATTATCAAAATTATTACTTTTAATCATTTAAAGGCACATTATGTTAGTTTCACCACTAGATACTTCTGCATTTTTTTCAGGAAGCGCGCTGTGTTCCCATAGTTTCTACTGACAGCTGAGGGAAGGGGAATATGATGCTATTGACAGGCGACACAAAGACACGAGTCGTTTTACTGGTTAAAATTGCGTATTTCTCTGGATTTAAACATCGTAAAAATGTCCAAAAAATTAAAAAAATTAAAAAGTAAACAAGTCAACAAAATATATACACATTTTTCTAGTGGTTTTTGGATATTTTAATGCAAAAATCTTACATATTGTATCTTTAAAAGTACTATTTTGGTTTAGGTTTAACAAAGCGAGAGCCAAATATTTCCAAGTATTCCCTGAAGTACAAATATCCCTAGTTGGAGAATCGCTGGTCTAATGGATCTGTTTGATGGCAAATCACATACTGTAGATGACCACACTCAGAGATCTGACCGTAAAGCTGAGCCGTTCTGTGCAGTTAAGCCAAACATAAAACTCCTCCATATGCTGATCTCTTTGTCTTTTCATTCCTCAAGCTGGAACTGTTTGACTATTGTCAAACTTAGGAAGTCAAGACTTTAAATGGAAAAACATTCCCTGCGGATACTGAGTGGAAAAATGGAAATATGAGAACACACACAAATAATAATTAAAAAAGAAAACATTTACAATGGTGAGACTTCAGAGTCTTGCTTTGAGTGGCATTTTCCACAAATAAGGTGCAAATTAAAGTTGGCATGAAACGAAAGTTGTGATGTCTTTTCTTCCCTATTGTGATGCATAACTGCAATTTTTTTTAACTTGATTGTGCAAGCAAGAGTGGTGACAAGCTGTCCCACCAGAGAAGAGAAGAGGGAGGGGAAGTTATTTTGATTAAAGATTACGAGAGCACGTGGATTTAAAAATAAATGTGCACAGAAAAATTATTTACGTTAAATATTGCAATATTCAAAAAAAACTAAAAATAAATAAGGGTGCAATAGAAAGGGTCAAATGTGTTACTTCATGTCAGGGGGGATATCAAAGTGTACCATACCTGGAATGTACTGCGTAGAATCACATATATGCCTATGCCCTGCATTATGAAACACAAAACCATATAAGGGCACACAAGGTTGCTGACAGTGGCTGACCTTCATGGTCTACTCAACCATACTTACTCAACAAAGCCTACAACAACAACTTTCTGACAGCATTTGCATGACGGCAAAACTTGTAGTAGGTTGGACAGGCTAAAGACAATCAAAAAAATCTGTGTTGAAAACACAGTCAAAGACTATGGAGGAAACTTAATCATTGCAAAGACGGACAACTATACCATTCTACATTAAAACAATCCAGTTGAAGACAACCAGCATAAACCGAAACTTCCTTCTTTCATTGAAGAAATGGGGGAAAGCTGTTAAACTGATTATGTGACAGTTCTGGCCCTTCCTCAGGTCTCCCTCAATCTTTCCTTTCTTTTGCCACTAAACTTCCTGTTATGTGTTTGCCTCCCCATCCCATCATCTAAACTGGGCTGCATTCCCACCATTAATCCAACCCAGACTCTTTTCCATCCCTGTAGTCTTTTATTTTGATGTTCCTCATCTGTTCCTCAGTTACAAACTAAAATGTTTGATGCACTGATTTAGACGCTATAATAAAGTGACAAACGGGAGTTCATGCACATTTCTCGTTCAAGACTTCTATATATTTTTTTGTAGGATTACCTCAAAATCATGGGAAGACATGATCTATGCCAAACTAAGCACTCTTCTTCAAGGCCAAAACCAATAATTGTGCAGCAGCCAAAAAGAGGCAACACCCAGTTAATATAACATCATACATCGCTTACAGTGTCCCATAGACTTCTACAGTCCCGTAGACTTCAACTGAAAACCTGTAAGCTGAATAGCAACAGAAAACAGTACAGAGTTGTGCATGGATGCCATCAAAACCCAGAACTCAATAGACATGCCTTTGCAGCCGTAACAAATAAGACTGCCTATAATAAAAATGAAAAATCTTTTAAAAATGAGCTTAAAATACCATCCAAGTTCTTGGAAATGTACTTTTTGTATTCATGTTTTTTTAATATGTTTTTGAAAAAAATTCTAATAAAAATATTAAGACATTTTCCTAACATATGTGATTAAATGTGTCCATTATTTTCCAAAAAAAATGTAAAAAAAAATGTAAGTTTGACAAATACAATTTTATTTTTGAAAATATCAAATATCATGAATTATTAAAGTTTTTTTTTTTTTTTTTTTTTTTACAACCTAAACTAACCATGCCTTGCAATAATAGGTCAAAAATGGCAAAGAGACTCTAATATTAGTCTTTTATTAGTTTTTTCTCTGTCCAGTTTTGTAGAAGCAGTATACTTTGATAAATGCTATTAAAAAAGAGTTGACGGACAGACTGAAATATGGCCAACGTCCTGCGATAGATAAAGCAGCTGCTCTGCTATTCTTTGACTTGGCTGAATTCACCAGTGGTCTGAAAGAGTTCCCACATAAACCCACCAGAGGAACCCTTTGGTCCAACTCTTTCCTTTGGGAAAACGTTTCTTTTCTTTTCACGTCTGGAGAGCGAATCAGCATTTGTTTGTGTTGAGCAACGGTTTCCATAGAGACAGAAGGTTCTCAGACATCCAGCATTCCAGAATATTTCTTCTATTTTTCTTTTTCTTTGATGCAACAGGCATGTTAAACAAACCCTCCCTCCTTTTTTCCTCCTGGAGAAAGATTAGGCTAATATTAACTAGGGGCCACTAAGAAAAGTGAGGTCTCTGTTTAACATTGATTCTAATTTTAAAAGACAAATGAGCCCTCAAAATGACCTCAGAAAATCTCTCTTGATCTGTTAGTACACTAACATGTGATTAGCGCTTGATTAGCAACTAAAACGGCAGCCAACAAAGAACCAGATCAGAAGACGCCCAAACCTGTGGAACATATTAAACCACACAAGTTTAATTCAACTTACAGAGAGAACTGTGCCCAATCAGTGCTCAGTCGGTCCAAGGAGTCAGAAACGCTGGTTGTGGAAACGAAACCACCCTGTGGTAAAAGTGTTTTTCAAAATGTCAACTTTTTTCAAAAAGGGGATCCATCACATTTGCAAAGATATTAAAAATGCACAAACCATTTTATGACAAAATTTTGGAAAGTATAGGTGATCATAGTGCATTCATTTCACAGCTTGAAACTGGCCACTGCATTAATCAGGGACAAATAAAGACAACAACAAGCAATACATCTATCTGTGAAAAGTGCATCTATTTAGCAGGCTAAATATCAAAAAGAATAGCTATTATCAATAATTTATTGTCTTTTATTCAGGTCAGGCCCTGTGTAGTTTTGATTGGACATTTTTACAATATTAAAATATTTAAACAATATCACTCACAATTTTGCTGTTGTGTACATTTCTTTTATGCATCAGTTTAATATTTAGTAACTTACATTTTAGACACAGTTGCTTTTCCAGTGAAAATAGTTTTAAACAAAGCCACAGCAGAATTCATCTTTCTGTCTCAGAGCAACAGAGTGTGTTGCTCCTAAGTGAATCGTTGTATTTAAGCGAATCGGTTGAGTAAATGATTCAGTGACTCACTCATAAAGACACTGACTGCCTCCGAAATCACATACTGAGTAGATAGTTATTTTGAACAAGTAATTACTTTGCGACCGCTAAAAAACGTATGTACTATATAGTATGGTTGTAATCCAGACTTACTACATTCACCATGTTGTCATTATTATGTGAACTACCAGTGTCAGTTGCTTTGCTTCTCCGCCATTTACAAATCCTTTCCCATGGCCTCATAGGATCGTAAAGTGTCCAACGTATGTACACTTCAGAATCACGCTGGAAGTAGTAGGTCATCCAGGTAATTTTTGCCTACTGTTTTATGAGTACAGTGAATTCTGACATACTTCTTTTGTCACATACTGTTTTTTGCTAACTATAGGGAAGTATGCGAGTTGGTTGAGTGAATAATTCAATAGGTCATTCATAAATAGCGTATATCTGACTCTTGTGTTTTTTAATCAGTTCATAACAATCACTTGTCTCCACCTACTGGCATAACAATGTAACAATGACTACGTTTACAAGCTGTCAATATTCGGGTTATGTTCGGGTTAAGGTCACTATTTGGGTTTCTGAAACATTCGGAATAACCCGTTTACATGCGTGAGTAGAGAGAGTTACTCCTGTATACATGGAATTTGTAATCAATTGGCAATATCCCGATGTAAATGACGACGCACGGTTAGCGTCTGGACGTACGGACAACCTTAAGACGCAATATGCGTCATTTCCGATTCTTCTTCCTGTATCCAAAGACAACAACAACAGCAGCTGCACGTGGATAATGAATAGTTTGGGGCAGATAGCGATCGCCTTTGTTTGCGCTTTCCTCCTCGCTCCAAAAGTGTGGTGCTGTGCTGCGTCTCGCCATGTTTACCTCTACTTCTTGTTTAGTAGCACGACCATGTAAACACCGGCAAAAACCCGAATATGCTCATATCCCGGTTTTTAAAAACTCGAATATGATCCCTGGGGTACCCCTTTTCTAACCCGAATATTTGGTCATGTAAACGCATATCGGCATATCCCCATCAAAAGGAACATTGATTTGTGTTCTGCGCATGTTCTATTCGCAAGGAATCTTGGTCTTTTGAGTAGAGACGGCGCATACAAAAACCCGCGTGCAGTATACCGGAAGTAAACAAGAAGTAGAGGTAAACATGGCGAGACGCAGCACAGCACCACACTTTTGGAGCGAGGAGGAAAGCGCAAACAAAGGCGATCGCTATCTGCCCCGATCTATTCATCATCCGCGTGCTGCTGCTGTTGTTGTTGTCTTTGGATACAGGAAGAAGAATCGGAAATGATGCATATTGCGTCGTCCGTACGTCCAGACGCTAACCGTGCATCGCCGTTCACATCGGGATATTGCCAATTGATTACAAATGCCATGTATACAGGAGTAACTCTCTCTGCTCACGCATGTAAACGGGTTATTCCGAATGTTTCAGAAACCTAAATAGTGACTTTAACCCGACCATAACCCGAATATTGACAGCTTGTAAACGTAGTCACTGTCACTGAAAAATGCACACTATTTCTGCACATGCAGTCTGCCTGAAACACAAACACAAGTGTGGGTATCTGCAGGTTGAAGTAATAGATGTGTGGAAAAGTAGGGGACGTTCTGAAAGGTCAATTGGTCGGCAATGCTGCCTGTTAGTGTGTGGGGTAGGGTTAGGGGTTAATTTCTGTTGTAGCGTTGTGTACCTTTCGACGCGCCCCTATCTTTCACAACAGCTCTTTGCATGCCTATTACTCTGAACCTGCAGCTGTCCTGGTCTCAGACCATAAGCAGAGCGATACAAACAGTTAAACGAGGAAGAACTCGAGGACTGGATTTTCAGACCCAATCAGCAAGGAACAATTAAGTGTTATACAAATGGGTTTGTTTTAATAATCAGAGACACTTTAGAGGACCTACACAGGATTCCATAAGGCATAATGACAGAGAATAGACATATTTTTAGTGATTTAGAGTTCAAAATATAATGTGTTTCTCATTCCTTTTCCCCTTAGAGTCCTTTATTTCACGACATGGATTTACAAGCTGTTTCCACAGTAATGCCATATTAAATGGGCCAGTTTTATAACGACAACAGTATTCACAAACATGCGACCACAGAATCCCCAGCCTAATATTTAATGATTACTTAACCACTATAATATTAGGATCTGTGATACATTAGCCAAAATCTTTAAGAGCCTTATCAGCATAAAGTTTTCCACTACACCCTTCAAATAAAAACCATTCCATTTTATGCTGGAAATGATTTTAACACAAAGAGGCTTTTGGAGAAGAACAAACATCAACCCATCTCCAACATAATGGCTTAAACATTTCCCTTTGGTTGCAGCACAATGATGGAGCAGTGCCAAATACAGTAGAAGAGCATGATCGCTTCTCCAGGATACTGATCCACAGGACATTTTCCTGCTGTCCTACAGTCTGCGATTCTTAAATTGCACAGTTTCCATATAAAACCACTTTCATTCATTCTGAGGCATGCCAGAGTATTGGCTTAAAATAAAAGTTGTACTATCCTTAAATCTTTCTCTTCAGTGCGCTGACAGTTTTCTCACTCTATTATTCACTGGTTTATTTTACAGGTAGGTGTTAAATGCCTAAAAGTTATGGATTAGGGAATTGATACTGTGTAACAGTGGCAGGTTACCTTGGTTACCGAACAGTCGTTTTCCTGTATGTTCTGCTTTCCTTCAGCCTATTACTCCATTATGACATAACCAGCGTGTCCCACGCCAAACTCTCTCCATTGCAACCACAGTCATTTCCGTGCTGATAAACTGATTTAATGAAGACTCCAGAGTACACAAATGGAAACTGCCTGCCTGCCTGAAATGTAGGAGCCTTGGAGATCTATTGCAAGAACATGGTGAAGAAAATCCCCCAAGTTCAAAGCTTTACCAAGACACCAATAAACTTGTATTCCTGGTCATTTGTGTTACTGATCTATGCCATCTGTGGCTTGGTGGCCTCATAATTGAAACCGTGTGGATATGTGGTCTCCCCAAATATTATGTCTGATTTTGTATCAATGGATTTATGGTAGTATATATGGCCAAGAAAGGGTAAGGCGGTGTCACAGTAAAGTGGATGATTGTGGTACTCTTGTGGCGGTAATCCAGCAATAAATGCACTTTGAGGCTTATTGATCTGCCTCTGAAATCCTGCTAAATGTAACATTTCTGTCTTCAACATTTTCTTTCGGTAGACAGGGCTTTTCAACCATTGTACTGTTGCATATGAGAGTAATTTTCTCTGATGTAAAGTAAAGCCAAAATAAAGTCAGTCAGATTACTTTTGATTTACCTATTGCTAGACTACCTATCAAGTGAGTGAAAACAGAAACTGCATGGAAACTTGGCACTTTACGAAGCTGATGATATTTTCTGCTTGTGTGCAATAGCTGAAATACAGTAATAGATGTTTCAAGTATAGTTAATATAGTTTTTTTTTTAATCTAGTTTATTCAGAGTTCAGATATCACACTTCACTGAGATTGTGGTTAATATTTAAAAATGAGTAGTACTCAGGTGTGCTTGATAGATAACATTTTAAAGAACGTAAATCATTTATTTTGGCAATTATAATTTCCCCCCACTTTTTTCACTTTCAAATAATTTTATTTTAAAGCATTCTAAATTCTGATTCAATAATTGTAATTTGACTTTGAGTGGGGAATATTATAAAGTAAAGTACACTTCTGTTTTAGACTTTAAAAACACTTTCAAATGATCAATCGTTTATACAAAATCACAGTAACAGGGTTGACGTTTTGTTGTGGGGAAAATCGAAACAAAAGGAGATTTTAACTTGTTCTTAAAATGTTCACTTCTTAAAAGAATGATAATGTCATTATGACATTAAATTATACATTACCTTAGAAATATAATAGTTACAGGGTCCATAGTAACAGGGTTGAAAGTTCCACAGTTTAATTGTGATTAACCTTGTTCTCAAGGTTATGAAACTATAAGCTTAGTTAAATTAATGCTGATGTTTCTACTAGAGCTGCATGATTAATGGTTAAAAGATTCAAATGTCCTTTCTGTGTTAAAAATATTCAATATTATCACAGAAGTAATGGGATAAAAGTTGAAACTGTTGTAAACAAAATTATTCAACCCTCATTGCAAAATGTACAGACTTTCAGCTGTTTTCAATGAACAAATCAAACAAAAGTAATTCAAATAGCTCAACACAACAAATGTTTCAAGTGGTTTCCCCAAATTCAACTGAAAATATAACTTTTAATTACTTCTGCAGTCTCAAAATTATTCAGCCCCTTCATTTCAAGCATCTTTAGTACTTAGTAGAGCACCCTTTTGCTGTTATGACCTGTTGCAAACGCGATGTATAACCAGACACCAGCTTCTGGCAGCGTTTCTGAGGAATCTTAGCCGATTCCTCATGAGCAATGGACTCCGGTTCAGTATTATTCTTGGGTTTGCGTGCTACAACCGCCTTCTTCAAATCCCACCAGAGATTTTCTGAGGGGTTCAAGTCAGGTGACAGTGATGACCACTGTAGAATCTTCCAGGACTTCTTCGGCAACCAAGCCTTGGTGGAATTTGAGGTATGCTTGGGATCATTGTCCTGTTGGAAAGTACAATGACGCTCAAGCTTCAGCTTCCTTACAGACGGCATGATGTTTTTTCCTAGAATTTCCTGATACTTCAATGAATCCATCTTGTCTTCCACACACTGCAGGTTTCCAGTGCCAGAGGATGCAAAGCAGCTCCAGAGCACCACCATGCTTAGCTGTAGGAAGAGTGTTTGTTTCAGCACATGTTTTATTCTTCTTCCTCCAGACATGCCGCTGATCCATAGGGCCGAAAAGTTCCAGTTTTTTCATCGCTCCACAGAACAGAATCCCAAATCTTCTGTGGCTTATTTAAATCATTTTGAGCAAATTGTAGCTGACTTTTCTTGTGCTTGTCCGCATGCGTTTAGTACGCGCCTTACTGTGAAAGCTGAAACCTCAGTGCCTGTTGCCACCAAGTCTTGCTGCAGGTCTTTCGCAGTTACTCAAGGGGTTTTTCTGAACCTGCCTTCTCAGAAATCTGGTTGCAGTCTTTGATAGCTTCCTTTTTCTGTCCCGTCCAGGTAGTGCAACCACTGTTCCTTTAACTTTGAACTTGCGAACTACGTTTCCAATGGTGTCTCAACATTTGCCCACATCTAGTGACTTTGCTATCGTTTTGTATCCTGTTCCTTGTTTGTAAAGGGCGATGATACATTCTCTTAACTTTTTTAGACCATTCTTTTGACTTAGCCATTTTTCTAAAATGCAGTCAAACGTGACACTCAACAAACCTAGCCAGTTCAGGTATTTCATGCGTTGAAATCTGCAACTAATGAAGCCCTTGTTGAATTGCATCAGGTGTCCTTGAGACAACACCTGTTTTGCACATTTGTGCTGTAGTGAGTGATTCTATTCAGTGGGTTGAATAATGTTCAGACGAATTTGGGGAAACTACTTGAAACATTTGTCGTGGGCCACATCCTCATGATGAAAGACAAAAACATTTAATTAAAAAAAAAAAAAATGTTGTTGATTATTTATAATAATGTTAGCATAGAGACAGCAAAAATTGCATCAGATATTCATTGCACGTTAATGAGGGAAACCCAGATACGTTAACCCAAGCATTGTGTCGAGCACTAAAGCTTGCTGAAGGCCAGCAGGGACTCGCTTCTCGCCCAGCTGGTGTCTGTCTGCCAGTGATTATATCACACTTCTCAGCTTCATGTGACATGCTCTCTCAACATTTGCCCATTATACTGGAAAAATCCTCATCAGCTCAGGCAACAGTTACCTTGGAAAAGAAATGTCAATTACACCCCAGCATGAAACACGGGCGTTTAAAGCCAAACTGGTGCCAAATCATGAACAGCTCAGTGCCATAAAGTTTTAGTGGTAGTAAATAAGGGGAAACGTGAAACTCCTGCACTAAGTATGCACAGCAGCAGTATGCACTGACTGTGATAAGTCAAATCTCACAATAATTACACAGGAAGTGCAAGGAAACAAACAGTTCTTTCCTTTCTCTCTCTTTTTTTCTTCTTCTAAGGGTGTCAGTTTTCTCTTCTGTTCTAGCATAAATTTAATGCAACATGCTTGCCATTTAGTTAACAAACGACAGTAGGCTAATCAAATACATTATGCTGTCTAACTTGATTACATGTTTAAATATTTGTCTAGCAATAAAAACAGACATGGGATGATACAATTGCCTTGCCATGCAGTGCAACGGGTTGCAACACTGTTAAATTCTTCAAAACACATGCAAGCTCATCATATCCTGTTTTATTTCTTGTTACCATGGCACAGGAAGTAAACTATGATAAATAACAGCCGGTTGCTAAGGAAACAACTCCTTTTTGAGAAAATAGTTGTATTTTTTCCATAGTGTGCCACACCAAAACTGAAGCTTAACGATGATCGTTTGAGATTATCACATTTAAACCAGTCCCAAGTGAACCGATTATGTCTGCATATTTTTAATATTTGTTTTATTCTAATTTAATCATGTTTTATTCCCGCTATTTCTTAAATAAACACATGCTTTAGGGCTGAAACACAAACAGGTTACATTACAAAGAGAAATATGCCATTTTACTTAAACATGGGTTGACAAGTACGAGTTAAACAATCCTGTGACTGTGTGAAACATCTTGAAACTTTTCCAAGATAAACATTTTTAACTGTATTGACAGTTAACTGTTGAAATTATCGTACATGAGAAGATGTTGTAGCTAGTACAGTAAGCCTGAGATGAATAGAATGATGACGTTGTTAATGTGAAGTGGTTAAATAACATGTCCATGATTTTATTTTTTCACGTGTGTTGAAAGAGACATAAAAATCTTTCAGCTGTCAATCAAGGGTACAAACTCACCCATAACAGAGTTACTATGGCAACATCTCCACCCACCCATATTGACATCATCATTGCTGTGTGTACATGTGATGCAACCGTAATGGGCAATAAAAGAATCACCCTCAAGGTCTGTAGACTGTCTCTGTGTGTGTGTGTGTGTGTGTGTGTGTGTGTGTGTGTGTGTGTGTGTGTGTGTGTGTGTGTGTGTGTGTGTGTGTGTGTGTGTGTGTGTGTGTGTGTGTGTGTGTGTGTCCTCCTCATCTTTGACTCATTGACAAGCTATAACATTTTGTCTGTTCTCAGCTCACAAAAAGAACACATTGCTTGAATCCCAGCCCTCCCTTTGTGTTCCGCAGTGATGAGTTCAGTCCAGAAAACTGTTATTCCACAGATCCTGATTGCCTAATCACAGACGTCTGTGTTTGTTTTCACTGCACTCCCTCTCGCTCACACTTTTATACACCCTGATCTATCGAACTGGCATTGGGCTCCCACAAATAGCCCACTACGCTACAAAACGATCTGCGATTATGCCAAATATGATATGCTGATGTTTTGTAGAGAATAACACCAGGAAATCAAGTTATTTATAAGAGAAGCATTTTAGAGTAATGATCTGTGAACCACGGCAGTTTGCTAATGCCAAATGTTGGCTGCCAGACGGATTACAATAGTGCTCCCTCAGAGACGTATGAATGTTTTGACCATTGACCGATGCAGTGTTGCGGAGGAACTGGCTGGAATAAGCAACTCTGTTAACTTACTGTATTTTCAGTAGCGCGGCTGGAGCTCAGCACTTTTCAATATAATGTAGCTTTTTCAGCAACAGAGTTAAGGCCTGTTCAAGTACAATAATATAATGATAACAATAAAGATATATATAGATCATATAATGGTACATGCACTTTTACAAGCTGATTGTACTGAAATGTGTGTTGGCAGTGCCTGTACACAACCATCATAAAATGATAAAAATCCATCCAGTGTTTTTTTTTTACAATCTTCTTATATGTTTCCTCCCATCTCAAATCAAGCTGTTCGATTTTGTGATGTCACAAGATCGACGCCCCTCCCACGATGGTTGATTGACAGCAGCGTTTCAACACAGACCCGCCCTCGCGAGCGAGCTGTCAATCATAGCACGCGACGACCGGCGTGTTCAGTGTTGATAGCTGGAGCACTGAGTAGAATGGCGTCTAAGCGATTGTGGTGTTCTGTTCTTGGGTGTAATAACGAACACAGCATCATTTTGATGTTCCTAAATCCGTACAGCTGAAGACGCAGTGAAAACTAACTTCGGTTAGTTTTCGAAGGGAATATTCCCCACGATCAACGTCAATGCTTTCATGTTTGCGCGAATCATTTCACCAGACTGCTTTACAAACGAGGATCAGTAAAGCTGGTTATTTGCTAAGAAGCTGCTCCTGAAAAAAGTATCGGTACCAACTTCGTGTTCCTGCTGCACCTCCAGAAGAACTGAAGTGAGTGTAACGTTTTATTGACCTTTATATTAATCTTTATATTAATCTTTGCAAATCGCTTGCACGCTTCACGATGAATGCGGCTATTTTTACACTCAGGGTACATTACAGCATGTTTTCTATGTATGACGTTCTCAATATAATTCATAATCCCACGTTTATAATGAACAACGCGTTATGGTTATTGTGTTATTGTGTTACAAACAGTGTGCGCACAGAACAGAGGGGCGGGGTGAGCAAAGCTCATTATCATTTAAAGACACATGCGCTTAAACGGCGTGCTGAAAACAGAGCTGGTTTTGACCAGGTAAAATTTGTGTTTTCTTACAATACTAATGAGAATTTTTAATTAAAGTATATTACAAACTGTTAATTTAGACCCTAAAGAATCATATTAGCTTGTACAAAAATGGCATTATATGACCCCTTTAAAAGAATAGCAGTCTACACACCACAACTATAACAACACCGATGAATGATAAAGTTGGAATTACTTTCAAAAAATTTCTTAGGGTTTTTTTTTTTGGCGGTCGGCAAACCAGGGTGTTTTTTTTGTTTTTTTAAGTTTAGTTTCAATTTGACAAGTACTTCTTTTAATTCCTTTCTTTCCTTTTCATTTGGATAACAATCCATCATCACATGTTGGACAGACTTAGTTGATTGCACAAAAAAAAAAAAAAAAAATCTAGCTGATGAACAATAAAAACAGAGACAGCCAATGAGAATCCATCCTGCTTTAATTAATGAGAAAGCATTTAAAGCGGCAGATGAGGTAACTGTAGCGCGCGCTTAGAATAAACAGAACATTATTGTGCATTGGTGTGGATGCTAACATAGTTATCGTTATAGTTATCTTTAGTTATCGTTCTTGGTGTGAACCAATTGTGCCGCGCAAGTCCTGAAAAGTGAAGCCAAAGCATTTCGATCGCCCCCCTGGTGGCTGGCAGCAGTATAGATCATAATTCTATATGTTAATTTTTCTAATAGGTTTGGTTTATTGAATTAATTGATGCTATAAAATGGGGTGTAACGCCATGATTCACAGCTGTGCTTGCGACTGAGGCTCGGGCTCTGAACGACGTAATTGGCAAGACCGTTACTGGGATATTTTGGGATATTACAGTGGAAGGAAGCGGAGACACACTATCCATCTTTTTTTTTAAAGGCTATAGACCTTATTCACAGCAGCACCATCTTTGATTTTAAACGGGAATGAAAGCGAAGCTGTGAGGCATAGACACATCTTTTCAGTGGGTTGTACTGTTATTTAATGTTTTTGGATTGTTCTGCTGACGAAACATTGCAAAAATATCTTTCCAAGAAGTTTCAGTAGACAAAAAACTCCAGACACATGAGCTGTGGAAAATTATAAGTAATCAGCGAATGCCATTGAAAACATACCTTGCTTTCATACCTGTCATGGCGCTGCTCTGAATAAGGTCTATGGTGTGAACGGTCAACTTTTTTCACGAGTAGTGCTGTTCTAACGCATGTCTCTGTTTTTATGTGACAGTCTAGTAAAATCACAAGGCAAGTCCACGATGATTCAATCTACAAGCTTTAAAGCTTAATCCTTATTCATCGTTTAAAAATAAACAGTTGAGGGAAGCGAGCAATGAGGGTGTCCAGATCAGATAACACTTTTGATGATGGTAAGCAGACAATGATAACAGAGCTGGAAGAGACTGGCAGGAAAATCTCTCTCTCAGCATGGATTGCTGGATCTACTGTCAACAGAAGGAGGAAATGAAGATCAGTGGAAAACCCTTGATGGTGAACCTCACAGTGTAACACTGGGAAAGCCCAGTGAACAGGCCTGCTTTAGAGATGAAACGGCGGGTGGGTTGTTTGCTGGCAGTTGGAGCCTGCTGAGACGAAACAGTGGCCGGGCATGACTGGGTAAACATGGGTGGCACGATAGTTGGGAGCTTGCTTATGTATTAGCTGAGGGTAGAGCTGTCAAGATAAATCAAACACAGGAAAGAAGAGACAGAGAGAGGGCTGCAGCTATATACACATACTGTGGCACAAGAATCATTCATATTCAGCATACACTGTAAAAAAAAAAAAAAAAAAAATCTGTTACATTTACGGAGAAAACTGGCAGTTGTGGTTACCAGAAATTTCCCGTAAAAAATACAGTAGCAACATTTTAGGTTTTACAAATGTAACTTAAAATTTACAAAAATAAACCATATTTCATTATCTAATATAAAGTTCATTTACAGACCTATTGAAGTATTAATATCTGTTTTGTACCATAGTAATACAGTGATAACCAACAATCACAGCAGTAATGAGAGTCACATGATTAATCAAAGCTTATCACAAGTAGTTCTTACAAGAAAGTTAATATTAATATAGAAGGTGCATATTGTCATTACCATTAAACACCATCCTGGTAACACACATGACATTTTAAAAATACAATAAACATTAATTTAACAACATTAAATGTAACATAAAACCCAACTGATTATAAAAAAACTAAGAAAACTATGATGAACCAGTTATTTCAACAAAAATGCATCAAATGTGAAGTGTCACGCAGGGAATTGTGGGAATGTCAATTTACGTTTTTTCACTGTAAATTATACAATGACTTGTTTGTTTTTACTTCCAAAAACTGTAAATTTAATGACATTAAATGTACCATTAGATCTATCACAGTTATTTACCGTATATAGTAAGGAAACTTTCTGTTAACCAATTAACAGTTTTTCACTGTAGCATTTTTTCAGTCTTTTGCTGTTAAAATCACGATAATCACGATTTGACAGTGTACATATTCAGTTTATATTCCTATTCAGTGCACAAACAAGTCAAGTATATAGAGCTTTTTACAATACAGATTGTATCAAAGCAGCTTCATAGTGATAACATGAAAATAATACAACAAAGTTTGTTTCTAGAAGAAAATTGCGTCATCGTCCACCTTAAGGCAGATCAATAATATTGTTGAATATTAAATGTCCCCAACTAAGCAAGCCAAAAGCCAAAGGCAACAGTGGCAAGGAACCAAAACTCCATCAGGTGACAGAATGGAGAAAAAAAACCTTGGGAGAATCCAGGCTCAGTCGGGGGCCAGTTCTCCTCTGCGAATGAACAGTGTATGATTATGATTCAGGCATCATTACAGGTCAGAAGTCAGATTGGATCAGAACATTCCGAATATTTATCCAGTTCCATCAAACATACAGTATATTACAGTGGTGTCCAACAGTCTGTGACCACTTTGTTTTTCATGTTAAAGTCACCATGAAAGCAAAATAGACAATTCTTGTTTTTGTTTTTTTTATTGAATATTGAAGTGCTTATTATAATTGATTTATCCGTGCACAAATTATTTATTCGTTTCACTTAGATTGTTACAATAAGAAAGAAAAGACTACCTCAACTTTCGTTTCATGCCGACATTAAGTTTAAATTAAAGTTTGGGGATTTTTTAAATGTGAATGCACACATATTTGAAAAGATAAAAAGTTTTAAAAAAAAGTTTTTAAAAACTTGACTTTTTAATTCATAAAAACCATAATCTTCTGATATTCTAAGAAGCTTATTGACCTTGACACAAAATTACAATATGAGTGTGATATCATATCAGTTTTATGGCTTTCATCATGTTGGTTGCACAACCTAAACAGATTTCTTTCAAATATTATTAATATAAAAAACTGCTTCCTTTTTTTTTCTTTTCTTTTTTTCTGAAAATACCTATAAAATATTTATTTATCAGTTCATTATTAAATCAGGATATCACCCTGGTATTTTTTACTTTATGAGGAAATATAGAAGTGGATTTTAATTCAGAAACGTGTTGATCATAGTAGGCTACAGGTGTATTGAAGTCACTGCATGAATTACATTTTAAAAATATTTTTGAATAAATTAATAGATCACAATGTGTCATGTCATTTCATCTGGTTAAACAGCCATAAAATGACATAAATCTCTCTCTCTCTCTCTCTCTCTCTCTCTCTCTCTCTCTCTCTCTCTCTCTCTCTCTCTCTCTCTCTCTCTCTCTCTCCCTCTCTCTCTCTCTCCCTCTCTCTCTCTCTCTCTCTCTCTCTCTCTGTGTGTGTGTGTGTGTGTGTGTGTGTGTGTGTGTGTGTGTGTGTGTGTGTGTGTGTGTGTGTCATTGATGTATCAATGTCACTGATACATAAATAATGTGTCAATCAATGTCACTGATACATCAATGACACTCAATTTTGTACATCAATGATGTATTTCACTGCCCTTCAAAACATGTTGAGCAGTTGCCATGGTGCATTTTATCAATCCAGGGGTTGGGCGGAGACACACCTAGCCTATATCCTCTCAGGAAATATTTGATCTCAAATACTGATGTTACTTAATGTTAACACGCATAGGCATTCATAAAATAGCTACTCAAAAACATACACATACAGTTCTAATGCGCCAGATTCATAATAGTGAATGAATGAGAAAGTAGCCTAGTAAATGTGCTTTTGTGTAAAAACAAACTATTTTAAAAGCACAAAATAGTGATGACCAGCATGTCTGGCACTTTATGATGACATCAGATGGCCAACCAAACGTTCCACATGGCTGTTTGATTATGAATGCGTCGTTCAGCATGGTCTCTTCTGAAAAAGAATCGTTCTGAATGGAATGAAGATCATATTTCTACTCTGTGTGTCACATTTCCATCTTCATTTCAAACAAGCACAGAAGTCATCTGCTTTAAGCGGAAACCTGAGGTTATTCACACACGCAATGAATCTCCGTTGTTAATCAAAAGCCAAATAAATAACCTACAGAATGAACATAGTAAAAACCACGAAGAGTATCTAAATGAATCAAGGCGCGTTCTCATGTACGCACAGACGCGCGCTCCCGCTCTCTATCTCTCTCGCGCTCTCGGTGACCGTGTGCAAACTATTTCCACAGTACTATAAATAAGGCTGCAGAGTAGATAGTCTCACACCAAAGGCGTGGCAGTGTGCAGGTGGACTCCATCTCAACTCTATTCAAGCTGGACTTTTCTCCTCCGAGGAACTAAATCACCGCAAACATGCCTAAATGCCCCAAGTGCGAGAAAGAAGTGTACTTCGGTAAGACTCCTGTGAAATATTCATATTTACATACAGTCTACTTTTTTTTACTTTAAGGAAAAGGATGAGAAGAAGGTCAAAGTACACTACTGTGTTGTTGTATAATTTCGATGTTTAAATGAACGTGTAAACTAGTTTGAATGCACGAGGGATTAATCAGGAAGAGAGATGTCAACTGATGCATGTGGACACTATTTCCTGCTTGAAACTTTCGCAAAACAGCCTTTACAAAATAACTTGTGCAGACATGTTTGCAGCAATAACCGTTATGAAGAATGCAGTATAGAAAAAAACTTTGAATAAACCATTTTAAATATAATAGAGTTTTGCAGTGTTGGGTTGTAGGCTACTGTATGTTGTTAGACTAAATCTTAAATTAGTTTTGAAAAACAGAAAATATATCATACTTTGAATGTGTAATTTAGTATTTATTATTTTTATTTATAATAATAATAAAGAAATAATAATAACATAAATACCAGAGAGGGGTCAGCACAGCCGAGGCTAACAATGCAAATGACAACGTCAAATTCGGCTTTACATTGTAAAGTAGCCTTTTTGCATTGTGTATTCAAACAAACTATTTGAATAACTTCTGTACTATGAAGGCAACAAGACAATGGTTTAAAGAACTTTAGGCTATTATTTGGCTATTATTTGAATCAGATATGTATCTGTAACAAAGAATTACAGGGAAATAATATGGTCAAATGTATGTATGGGAAATGAAAATTAATTTGTGAATATTTAAAGTTTCTGAGGATGCCAAGCTTCTCCACCGAGACTCTCTCATACTGCAAGTCTGGGCTGTTTTGTCCAGATCATTCTACTTCTTTTTTCTTCTTTGCTATTTAATGAACATTTGTAGCCAATATAAACATGCCAGGCTGTTTGTGGTAGGTTTCCATCATCCAGCACTGTAGTTACCGATGTTTTTATTCACTTTGAAACACAAAATCTTTCTCAAAAAAAAAAAATGTTGTGGAAGCCAGCATTTAATTAAAAGTTTAATCTGGTAAGCCTATTTATATAATTTACATGTACATTTTCTCTGAAGTAAGATAAAGCATCTCACACCATCATCCATCCTGTTCACCGCTAGTGTTCTCTAAACCTGTAACTTTTCCATCATACAAAACTGCCTCATGTGGCGGGTGCTGGTCTTTCTCCACTCTGACTTATTTAATGTTCGTACTGCAGCCTCTCAGAGATGAAAAGAGAAAATCCACCATGAAGATATAAGATAGAGATTAGATACTGGTATAATCAAAATAACATAATTTTCCAGCTTTTCCAAAACTGCAAATAAAAATGTATATATATATATATATAAGTATGGTATAACTCAAAGGCACTGACAGTCTAATTTTTGTGGTTCGCTTTCACAGATTTGTTTTAATTACATTACTTCCAAGTGTAAAGTGTGTCATTTATTTTTTATCAACATCAAACAGATCTGTAAAAATAATGACAGTTTTGAAACAGGTTTCCCAAACACTCCCCTCAAACTTCTCCTATTGGTCAGTCAAACAGATAGTCCCGCCCCAAAATCACACAATTGGTATGAGTCACTGTTGCTCTGTCTGGCTGGTCGGGAAGCTTAAACAAACAGAGCAAAGTTTTGATAGTTTAAATTCTGAGTGGAAATATGTTAACATTAAAAACATTTATCTGCAAGTAATTGAGAAAATAAATAAGATATTAAATAATATTAATAATGATAATTTTTATTATTATTACTACTGTTATTTAATATGTTTTTTTCACCCAAAATCCTTCTTCTTTACATGAGAAACAGTTTCTCCATTTATATGTTATGTAAAAAAAACCACGCAGAATAAAGACGGCAGTAATTCAGCTGCAGATTACAAATCTCTGTGTTGTAGACTTTACACCCAGTCTAGGACACTTTGCATTGATAAAGAGCATTAACAGAGAGAGAGATTAGTGTGTCCTCTGTGTATTTGACTGAGGGAAGTTAAGTAATTACTGTCTTAGGTGTGGCTCAGATGACCAAACTATTTCTTGGCAGCACTGCAAGGGCCCAAACCCATCCTGGTGAATTCCTTTCGGCCTTGTTTGTCTTTTAAAAATGTTCTTTCTCACATGGACCATTGATTCTCTCCCAGTATGTCTGGATCATGAGTTCACAGTCCAGTACTAAACAAAAGACTTTCCTGTGTCATCCACCGTAGTGTGACTGACTAGCTGAGCTGGGATGAGTATGACTCTTATTACAGCTGTTGCTATATGCAATTATAGCCGCTCACGGTAGCCCATAACAATGGGAATTATGTAGTGTTATGTGTTATCCTTCAACACTCTGCCTACTACATAAAGTATGATGCCTGGTGTCTGGGGTCTTTGCCATCACCTCATCACATCTTTCACATGTATGTCACAGATGGGAACTGTTAATCTGCTCTTTGTCCATCCTTTGGTTTCTGCATGCCAAAAAGCTCAAACAAAGCTCTTCTCTTGAAGCCATAAATCTGACATCTTTCAGAGTGGTCATGCTTTCAGACAGTCTTTGGCGTCCATGAGATATAGATGCTTGCCCAAAACCTCCCTCGTAAAAGACACGATCGAGCACCTCCCCTAACTGGAGACGCCTGAGCATGCATGACTTTGTCTTCCCTTCCCACTTCTTTTATGATGTTCATCATGAGGGTTGTTTGGAGAAATCTTTCTGCTGAGGGCTGCAGATAAAGACTTCTTTATGGACCTTTTAAAGGGAAAGGGAGGAAAGAATTCCTCTGGGAGTGTCCTGCATACAGCGTCCACACCCACCCATGTTCTCGCCGTCATGAGAACACAATAATCTGACAAGACTTGTAGCGCGCTGGACTGCAGAGAAAATCTGCCCGATTTGAGACTTCAGATTGAGCTTTGTTGACATTAAAAGCTCATCATGACTTTAATTGAACTCCAAATCAACTAATTTTCCCACGTCTGATTGACTATGTATTCCCCTGACTCTTTTGTTAAAACAACTTTACGGCTAATGAGTGATCATTTAGATTCTTCCAAGTTGTCGATGAGGTCATAAACTGGCCCAGATGGAAACGAACATTCTGCATTGACTTTTTAGAGGAAATCTTTGCACTTCAGATAAATGGATTTAAACGTTAAACTGTGTTGAATAAATCTCCTATTCCCACCAATGATTCCAATTCTTAACCAAAAATATTAAATTATTTATTAAATATTTAAAGAGATAGATCATCCAAAAAAAAATTACTCTGTCATTTTTCATTCCCCTTTATGTTGTTCCAAACCTGTTTGACTTTCTGTCTTCTTCAGAACATAGAAGAAGATCTTTTGAAGAACTTTGAACTGTTTTTGTCAATTCAATGGAAGTCAATGGGGTCCAAAACAGCACTGAACTACATTGACTTTCGCTCATTATAATAAATGAGGCGTTGTTAAAAATATAGTTTGTGTTCAATGGAAGAAAGTCACAGAGGTTTTAAACAACAAATGTGTGAGTAAATGAAAATTGAGTTTTCATTTTTGGGTGAACTATCCCTTTAAATATTTATTAAACAATTTACATATTTTGGCTAAGAACTGGCATCACTGGAGGGGGAAGGGGTTGGTACAGTACCTTTAAAGCCAAATATTTAATTCCCTGGGAATTGAAAAAAATATATAGCCTACCTCAAAATGCAATTTAAGTCACTTTGGTTAAAAGCATCTATAAAATGCATAAAAATTTAATAAATAAACAATTACGGGCTGGGAAATTTAGTAACTAATGTGCACTGCAATTCTGCAGAAATCAATCCATGTTGGCCTATTTTTATGTGGTTTTATGAATCAATTATGTTTATCATTAATGTTTCAGCGGAGAGAGTGTCATCACTTGGCAAAGACTGGCATAGACCGTGTCTGAAGTGTGAGAAATGCAACAAGACCCTGTCGGCTGGCTCACATGCAGAGGTAAGTCAGTAGCAGAATTACACACGTACTGCCAACCTCTTACTGGGACAGATTAATGTTCCAGGCAGACTTAATGGAGTCCAGTTAACTTTTGGCATACTTTTACCTTGCATAAACACTTCAGGGGGTTGGGCTGTCAGAGTATTATGTCTTGAGGAAGGTCTTGCATAATGGCCCCCGTTCAAGTCCGTTAATGTACTGACTAATGTGTTTCACCTCACAGCATGAGGGGAAGCCCTATTGTAACAACCCATGCTACGCTGCACTCTTTGGACCTAAAGGTACGTTTCTACAATGCATCATTTTACTGTGCTGTATAGGGTTACTGTTAAACTAGAGTATCACATGACATAGACCACTGCTTCACCTCATAATCACATGGACTGGGGGACAGCTGTGGGACAGTACTTGACCACTGTACAATCTCACATCCTGTGAATTTATTCAAATTTCTTGCATTATCCAGTGGTACTTAATGCAAATGTCTCCCTTACACTTATCAAGATCGTTTTTTGTGTTTTTAATTCTCAGTGTCCTAAAATGAATGTTTAATTTTAATTCTCTTTTTGCCCTCAGGTTTTGGACGTGGCGGCACTGAGAGCCACACATTCAAATAGGCAATTGCACAGGTGAGTTTACAAAATAAAAATGATCAATTTAACCTATACTTAAAAAAGATGACTAACTGTACTCTTCTTTTCCATTTACAGGCTTTTCTGACTCCATGAGCTTGATTTTAGAAGAGCTTGATTTTAGTTTTTTGTTTTTGCCACTATTTTTATCCACATATTGTTAAACCAAAGACAAAATGACCAAGCCATGCCATGTTTTAGAAAGTACTAATTTGTATAATCTGTTTTTATTTTTTTTTAAATGTTGTCTGCTATAGCAGCACACAATGATGTTTCATTGAGGTACTAGTCAAAGACCTCTTTATAATTAAACTGAACATTATACATTAAATGTATGTTTGAAACCTCTTCTTGTCCCTCACATTTTTTTCCTCAAATGAAATGATAAAATATATTATAAATATCTTTGTCCATCCATGAAACAAATTTTTGCATTGTTTTATTTATTTATTTATTTATTATCCTTTTGACATGGACGCTTTGTTTGAAATCATTCCGATTGATGAATCTGAACATAGTGTTTACATGAACACTAAATAAAGTCGGGTTGATGTGTGCATTTATATGTCACAAGCTTTAAATCAGAATTGATCTTTTGACACACAGACACTGCACAAATATACAGAGTTTCTCGCTGTTGGCACATACTTACCATTCTCCTACCACTGCTTCTTTTCTTTGTTTTAAAAAGCAGACTTAATATCGATCTATTGTGGGTCCTAATCAGGAGACGTCAAGTACACCAAGCTTATGCAATGCTGCTTATATCACAGTTTTTCTCGATTGCTTAAACACATTTCTTGAAACTATGCCTCGTATTCTCAAAACACAAATCCATAACGTCTCACCCAATTCCCCAAACATCCTATTTTCAGGTCAAAATGAAGCTCTACACTCAAAACCATTCACTCTTGCTGAAAAACCAAACTTTTCATTTCCAAACATTTCCAAAACTGCTAAATTATCTTGCTTGTGTTTCCTACACATTTGTGTCAAAATGTGTCACTTAGCCTATAACATCATATATATGATGATACATCATGATTTTGTTACTTCTGTTTTCATTTTAGAAGCTTAATGTGATAAATATTTCACGTGGAGAAGAATAAAAGCTTTAGGCCAAAAACTGGCGATTTATTATTATTTTATTTGGCACTTGGCTAGTGTTAATATTGCCCCCTTTGCCCCACCATACAAGATGGCTCTTTAACAGAGCAATTTCCACTTTGAGAGGAGGTGAAGCCAACAGATGTTGAGCTTTATACTGAAAAACTAATCATCACTGACACGGTTCCAGAAACATGAAACAGATTTCATGCAAGCAGTGTTAATTTAGAGTAATGCCTCAGAGTCCAGCCACTTCCAAATCACGGCAGACCAGGAAACAACCTGCCTGAAGGGTTAATCGGTAACTATTGAATTATTTAGAATACCCTTGTATGGTAACATACCAGAATGAACACATGCTGAATCCCACATACATTTCGAGGTGACTGGCTTCGAAAGGGAGTGTCACTTCCAGTCTGTGACTGTTTGACTTGTGTGCCTACACCCCTTCAACTCCTTCCCACCATCCAACACAGAGCGGCTGATGGCGGGTCAGAGGACAGCGGTCGCTATGGTAACAGACACAAACAAAAACCAACAGTGACTTGGCCAAGGCTCAGCATGTCTCTCTTTAGCATTTGCCCCTGAACAACGATCCTTTATCATGGTGAGATCTGGAATGAAAGAGACAGAGAAGGGGTTGCTCCCCGCATTACTATTTAAAATATTTTTCAGAGAAAGAAGTATTGAGCGTGCACATGCTGAAATGCATCTATTTTTATAGTAATTTAATTGAGATCACGCAGCTGTGCAGGTTATAGCCTATACACACCCTCACGCTTGCAACCCACAGGAAGGAAATATCAGATTTTTAGATGCAATAACAGAACTGAAACTGCTGTGGAGCTATTATCTGTGATAACCTTGCATACCGGTATACATACTCAAATAGAGAAACTGCCAATTAATCTAAATTTGCATGGCCTAGTTAGTATATCAAGCTCTCGCTTTCTTCACTCATCGGGGTTGCAACGGCACAGTTTCCTTCAACGGTTTTATGAAAGGATATTTTTCAAGTTTCCTTTGGTGGAAGTGACTTTAAATGGGAAAGCAGGACAATGGAACGGACCAAAGGGGATTATTACATTTGCCCAAGAATAACACTGCAGTTTTATGTGTTATTAAGATGCTCAGAGTCACGAGTTATGGAATTCATATAAAGTTTGTAGCCAACTACATGGAACAAGTAATAGCAGCACATACGTTTCCAGCACATTTCAGCTTATCCTCTGTTTTAAAAATGACATTTTTACCACTGCACACACTACTTATTTTCTTTTCGGTTTCTCAAATGGGCCTTTTTACAAAGCATGTCCCTACTTTGTCTTTTCAGTTTTAGTGCTTTCCCTGTACTGTAATAATCTGCAACTGGTTACAATTAACTACATATTTTTTACACAAAGGAAGAAAAATACTACCAGCATTCTTCAAAATATCTTTCTTTGTGTTCAGCAGCAGAAAGAAATTCATACAGGTTTGAAACAACTTGAGGGTGAATAAATGAATTTAAATTTTGAAGTGAAGTATTATAACTTTAAGGATGCTCTTGGGAACTGCACTCCTGAGTTGTTGTATACCATGTTGTGATGGGGTTGCTAAGGTGTTGGGAGTGTTTGTAAGCAGTTGTTAGGTGGCCCAAGTCGAAGGATCCACTTCAAAGTCTATCTGAAATTCGGGCTTACGTCCATGTAGCCTAAATATATAGATTTTTGCCTGTTTTATCTTCCATGAAGCCAAAAGCATAAGTCTGATTAATTAGAAAAATAATAGCACACCTCTTCTGAACAACATGAATGATTTGAAGTATCGTACATGTCAAAGTTTAACACTTGTTTGAGTAATATAATGGGATTAGAGTGTAAGAGATATTAGGAAAATTCTTAAGATTTTTTGTGGGGATTACAAGAAGTTCTGCAGTTAAATCTTAATAATCAACAATAAGCATAAATGATTACTGTGTGATTAGTTTTATTGTGCAGAGCTCAGAGAAGCTGTAACTATAGACCATTCAACATGGAATGAATTTTCCAAAAAGTTTTCCAAATAAATCTTTCGAGCGCATAAATTTGTCCGAGAAAGTACAACAGAGTTCTATTGATTGCAGACAGCCCTGCCAGAATGTGACATGAGGGAGAAGCTGTGGTTTGATGTTGAATCTGGTCCTCGTCTCTTTTGGCACAACATAATATTTGTTGAATTAAATGTTCTGTCCCTTCAGTCTGATCTTATTGCATCCACCCTCACTCACTCACTGCTCTCTCCTCACTAACGGTGAAGCAAGGCTGGAAGCAATCTGCTGCGATGAGCTGCACATTTCTCATCCTGTTTAATGAGTCAGTCAGTGTGTGTTAATATGAGTGGAGTGAGAGAGGATCTACGGGCACCTGCGAGGTGTGAGGGGTGCACATCTGTCTTTCTTATTGTGTTAATTAGCAAACAGGGTGGGCTTCCTGCAAAATCCCAGAGGCCGGATGTGATAATATCCTTGCACTGTGTTTGCACTATGACTTTTGTTTGAAATATAGGATACTTACACAATACTGCACATTATACACTGTACACTGCATACAATTTTTTTTTTATAGTAAGAAAAACTGTGGATATTATTCCAAAATGGATCCCTTTGACATTCTGTAATAAATTATGGTAAACTTCTATAGTGGTTAACAGAATCTACAACAAAATTATTATTTTTTGCGTTTCCATTTGCTCTGATAGCAAATGAATTAAACATGCACACAGCAGCGTTAAACAGTTCTCTGTAATTGTATGCCATAGTAATAAAACTATACTGTTTATAATATGTATATAATATATGATAACAGAATACTGTTATAAATGTACATCTTTTTTTTTAATGAAAATATAAACAAAAATACTAGAATAACTGTAGAAACGCATTCTGTGAAAAGGGTCCATTAGACTTAAAATGAAAGATAAAATTCAAGTCCGAACTCCTCCCTGCAGGCAGCCTCCCATTGTCTTTTACACGGTCCTTCTGTTAAGAAAGTGATAAAACAAGATGGTATCCAGTGCAAATTACACTATAATTGTAGGTTTAGTTGTAAATATAATGGGAATTTAACTGCAAGACTTTCCCTCTGGTCCACTCCCTTCGGAGTATTTTTCCCCCAAGATGCAATGTGTCTATTAAATTAATTACTAAGAGAGGTTATACTCATTAAACAGCGCGCACACACACACGCACACACACACACACACACACACACACACACACACACACACACACACACACACACACACACACACACACACACACACTGTTTATGACTCAGTGGATATGTTACATTAGAAGAACAATAGTGTACATGATATTTTCTGGTGCAGGTGAATCATAAAAAATCTGTCAAAAGTAAGACAGTAAATATGACTTTTTATTTAAATTTAAAATATATATATTTTTATGGTGACATTATTTGCAAGAAAAATCTCATTCTTATTACAATAATGTGTAAAAAAAGAAAGAAAAAAAAGGTAGTATTTGTTGTACTAATTTTATGCTGATTTCCATTAAAACATTAATACAAGTTACTGTATTAAGGTAATGAGAATCACCACTGAAAATAAATATGAATGGTAATCAAAATACAGTATTTTTTTTAAAATATAATTTCTCATTGATTTCTTTTTTTTCTTTTGATCTTCAGCAAAATGTGACCTGGCAGCCTGATTTCATTAGAAAATTATTGTACTGTAATTTTACAGTACTGTTTTATATGATTTTATATGAATTTGTACAATTTGATTTGTACTGAAACATGATTTTTAGAAACAAGTATGAAAGTCCACCCCTAAATACACACTCATAATCAAATCGTACAAAAAAAAAAAAGTTTAAGATCCTGCAAAAATCTACAAAAAGATCTTACAAATACAAATTTGCCACCAATTCAATTCAAATTGCAAAACAGTAATGAATTGCCATGAGAGTGTGTTGAACCTAAACATTTTTTATTTATTATTTGAGAGAGATTCAGCCAGTCAGGAGATTCATCAAACATCTGTTAAGTGGATCTGTTTCAAGTTTTATATATTTAAAGCAGCTCTTCCTCCATACACTTCAAGCGTGATTCCACAACTTTCCACAAAATTACAGGACCACTCAATCTGAAGCCAGTAAACATCTCTCTTGTACTGATGTCTTTTTTTTTAACATGCCCTGAGGGACATCAGGCCGAAGCCATGGAGATTATGATTTGTGGGCTTACCACTGATTAATGAACAAACCTATCAAATCTGTTACAAATGGCCATGGTGGAATTTCCTCCAAACACACTTCACCTGAAGTTTGCATTGCAGACATTGCTGATTCCTTTGTGTATCCTTCTATAAGACAAAACTGATCCCCTCTGATCTCTGACTGCTTCCATATGTTGTCTAAGAAAAACTGCAATCTTCTCTTTATAGAGATTATGTTGGCCATATTCTCTCTGCATCTCTTCCAAGTGGGTGGAAAAGGGAGAGAGAATGTGCACGAAACCACCTCACACTGTTCTCGTTTGTCTCTCCCAAAATCCCCTGGTGCACACTTTGAAATACATCAGTCAGTTCTTTACCTATACAGCCCAGAATCTGCACAGAACCGCAGCAATGGTCAACACACCTACGAGAAGTTTCTCATCATCGCAACAAACCTCAGTATGTGGTGGATGTATGATTGGTGGCTCTGGTCAGTGTGCAGGTGGTGTTTATGTGTTCTCAACATTTCTTTGTTAAGACAAATGGTTTTGGTTTTGCAGTAAAAGTTTGCTCTGACTTTTCATATGCACGCATGGCTAAATACAGCTCTGTGAAACATAGGCCTACCCTTTCATTTGAAGGTATAAAATTACATATTTGTTTGTAATACTCTGTTTGTTTGCACCTACTTAGTTAAGATGAATCTTGTTTATCTATCGGAATGTTCTGGACAAAATTACATAATTGGTTTCCATCTGCATGGATGCTTAAAACAGAAACAACTGGATACTGTCTTTGATTGTAAGATGTCATGGAGGTTTATTTGGAAGATCTTGGTGCCACCCAGTGGTAGAGAAAAAACGTTTGAAATCCGAGCAAAGTTAAGCACAACTGTGCGTTATGTGAATCATGTACACACACACACACACACACACACACACACACCGTTTTGTTTTATTCAGAAATGCAGTATCAAATGCAACGCCCTCCACCCCCAATATTTTATTTCTTTATTTGATTTCACTGTATTGGATTTTATCTGGTAATGTAAGGGTCTGACGTGTTAAGCCTTCCATGTCAGTCTTGTTTTGCTATAAACTGAAGTTTACGCCATTTTGTTGTATTCATAGTTTGTAAGAAAATGTTAATTTAGTTAGACGCAATTAGCACCCCAAAGTCTAGTTATCATTCGATTTGTAAAATGAACTCCATTCATCATTGCTTATGTAATACTTTTCTGTTCCAAAAAGGAATGGGAATCATTTGGTGAGTCTCACATTTAACATTTAATTATTTGACATACGCACCTACTTCAATGTAGGCCATTTTCAGAGAGGCTAGCAATAGCAAGCTAGCTTTGAAATAAGATCTCACCCTCCCTTCAGACAGAGCCTCCAAAGCCTCCTTCAAAACACATAACACACAACAGGGGTGCAAACAAAAGCGTCACGAGAGACGGCGTTAAACTACCTTATGTCTCAAAGCACATAACATTACAATAATAATGAACATAACTCAAAGAGCACTGACCTGTACCACCTGACTGCTTCAGATTCAATTCAGCATTGATAGTGCCATTGAAAACCATAAATTCGAGTCAGACTGGGTCACGGGTTTCTCTTCACGACTGGGTATCTCTTCCATTTAAGCTCGTTGTTTTGGTTCAGGAGGAACAGTAAAAGATGGCTGCTGTTTCGGTTGCGGTGCTCGGTGACTGATGTCTGTCAAACTATGCAAACATGAAATGTGCTGATGTTGTGTGATGTCTGCGCAGAAATATGAAAATATATACCTTGACAGGAAGGTAGGACATCGTATCATTGCATTCGGTCCGAATTGGACAAACATGTTATGTCCTGCGCCTTCCACAGATGATATTTATAAAATACATTTAGACCACACTTAAGTTAGTGATTGCTATCATCAGGATGCCAGACTTTCAACCAGCATGACACAAAATGTTTCTGGAACAAATTGCCTACCCTGCATTTAAACTTGCTATGATGTTCTTTCAGTAATAGTTATGTAACCTGCAGTTATATATTTCCATTAGCCTCACTTGCTATTTTATTATATTTTCACATTTATGTAGACTTTCTCTTATGAACCAACGGTTTATACTTCATTAATTTCATTCATACGATTTTTTTTCTCACTTGCATATTTTCATATGATCACTGTAGCTTTTCTAGTGTGAAAAATAAGGTAGACAACAATGCCACCATGTGGACATTCAGTGTGCTGCAGACAAAATATATAATAAAAACATCTAAATGATTATCTTGATCTTTTTTATTCATGTCCTCTAGACATCATTTTGCCAATTATAATACACTCTTCCTCCCCAAATACTGTTACAAATATTGTCATGTTTATTGTGTTTTTTTCTTTTCTTATTTATTATTCTAAAACACATAATAAAAACACAGCTGAAACACAATAAGTTATACTGTAGTAAAAAGCACTTCAGAGGTCTTTCCACAGCCATCATTAGTGTACAAGCCCATATGAAAATAGCATAGAAAGTGTGCATACAGTTATAGAAGCCTTTTTCATACTTTATATTCCTCTACAGAAGAATTTCCCTTGGCTGAATGAAAGACAGAAACAGGAGGTGCACCCTTACAACATTCCCCGAATTAATTTCGCTGTCCTTTCTGAATATTCATCTCTCAATAACAACAACAACAATAACAAAAAGCTTGGCTAAATCATTCAACAAATGCCCATATCTTCATATTAGAGCAAACCAGTCTTTTCACATATATGAACAAGTATATATAATATATATATTTTTAAAAATAACAAAAAAGACATTAAATATTCTAGGAAGCTTCTTTTTCTCACTTGGCTTTGAGTTTGAAACTGTTTTGGTGCATCAACTACTCACAACCATGCATGCAAATAAACACAGCCACACATGCATTCGCACGTGCACACGCACGCACGCACACACACACACACACACACACACACACTGCATAGAAGACTTCTGTGTTATTAGCAATAATTGGAGCTGTTACTGTTGGCTGTGAAATCCCCTGTGTGCCTATCCTTTAAAAGAAGACTCTTTGTTGCCATGGAGACAAAGCCAAGTGCTTAAGTGTTTGGCCAGTAGAGAGATAGAAACCCAAGCTGCTTGCAACTGCCCTTAAACTCACCAACCATCAGATCTCACATTTGTTCTTACACTAAAACATAAGTTGATTATCTAATACTTTTGTTCAAAGACGCTGAGAATAAATTAAAACAAAAAAATTGAGTGGGAGGGAACTCAAAAGTCCCACTATTGCTATTGCACTTACAGTGTGGTTTTATAAATCACGCTCTCAGCAAGTATATGCAATCTTCACTTAAACACAGGTAGCAAACGTCTAAAACTAAAAGTCAAATGAGAAAAAGAATTCCACCCCCCACCCCCAAAACAAAAACCCAACATAATTATAATAAAACCGTACAAAGCTAATAATAACAGTAATGATAACAACAATAAATGATTATATCAAGGACAACCGTTATAATCTGCTGAGTATAAAAAAAGACCTTTGAAAAAAGTGATTGTCATGTAAAGATAGAAAGTGTCAAAAACATTGAAGGCATTAGCGAGGTCACCATTTCATATTAAAGGAATAGTTTTTCAAAAAGGAAAATCCTAACATCATTTAAATCACCCTCGGGTTAAGTTGGTGTTAAGCTGAATGTTCATATATATATATAAAACAATTTAAGTCATTATTCCATAAAAATATTCTGCCATGGCTCTTAAATCCCATGTGTTATTCTAGTATTATTTATATTACCATAATATATAGGCCTACTTATTGTAATTATTAATGTTTTGAATTAGCGATTTTAAATTTTCTAGTGTTGTAATTTAAGTATCAGTAGTACTTTAACTTAATCTTATATTATTTCAGTCTTTTGCCTATGTTCATTTAAGATTTTCATCTAATACTTATATTTTATTTCAGCTTTATATCAATTGAAATGATGATTTTTAATAGTTTCGTTAACATTTACAACGCTGTCAAGATTTTCTCACACAAACCTATTGTTTGGCTTCAGAAGACTTGGAATATGGCACAATAGTTATCTGGAGAACTTTTAGGTAAAAAAAAAAAAAAAAAAAAATATTTTTGGAAATTGAAAGCCCTTAAGCAATGTTATATGGCAAAGAGAAGCATGAACATTCCACTAAACTTCTGTGTTCAACGGATGAAAGAAAGTTTGTAACGGCATGAGGGTGAGAAAAACGACAGGATTTTTCATTTCGGATGAACTATACCTTTAAATACTGAAAACAGAAAGCCCAAAATTACAGCACTGGAGATCAAGACCAGGCATACAAGCACAGTTGTGCAAGCGTTTGGCAGTCACGTGGAAGAGAAAGATGCCGTCGTTTTCATTGCGAAAAAGGAGGAAAAGACTAAACACGCATGCACACTCGCTTTTGTGTCCGTCTACGTCCATAATAGTTCATTTCACCGGAGAGAGTTCTGTGCACAGACACTGGATAGATGTGCTGCGGTCAGATCAGTGTGTGTTGGATGAGTCCGAAAGTGCATTTTTTTAGACACACACACACGCGCGCGCGCACACATTCACACTGAGATGGCATGGCTTACACTCCCAATAGCCCTATATCTGAACATGAAGCCCCTGAATGCTTCTACAGCATCGGTCTCTGTCCGTCTCATATTCACACGTAACACACATACGCACTCACACACACATTCGACGGGAGTGAGTTAGTCCCTGAAACTGTTCTTTCGGGATGGGATTTTGTTGGCTGGTAAAATCGAAATAAATAAGTCTTTTCTCTGCCATAGAAAGGAGATTGTTAGCTAGTGCCAGTCTTCATCATCCGCATCCTCCTCTTCCTCCGAGGAGTCGTCGCTGCTGGCTCTCCTGTTTCGGCCCTGATCCCCCATCGCTCCGTTCTGCTGGGCGGCTAACATGGCGGCTGCCGCACGCTGCTCGGCCTCCCTCTGCCGGAGCGCAGCTGCTTTTTTCTCCGCCTCAGCGTGACTCTTCATGTGGGCACTGCGGCTCTTCACCTTGAAGAAGATCCTGGAGAAAACAGAGTTCAGATCTTTAGGTCAATGGACTCGAGAACCCGATCAGTTGGATTCGTGAGCCAATCTGGTTTTGCAAATTGACTCATTGTAAACATCCAATTCAATCTTTAGGTCAGTGATTTGGACTCGAGAACCGGATTCGTGAGCCAATCTTTCAGACTGGTTTTGCAAATTGACTCATTGTAAACATCTCAAAAGAATGATTCGTTCATAATAAGTTGAATCCAAGAACTGGATCGGTTGGATTCATGAAATAATCATTATGACCTTTTCTTTTCTTTTTTATACTGGCTTTAGAGATTCATTGAAAACATCTGACTTTAAAGAATAAATTATTCACAAATCAGACCTGAAAATTAATGAGTGAATGAATTGAACCCGAGAACTGGATAAGTCAGATTTGTGAACCGATCATTCAGACTGGTTTTGTTACTTGGATCAACTGATACAATGCAAAGGTTTGACTCAAGAATGATTCACTGAAGAATCTGACATGCAGATCTATGAGTCAGTGATCTGAACCAGAGAAGTGGATCAGCCAGATTTGTGAACACAGCATTGTACAGACATGATCTAGATCAAAGGACTAAAAAAAAGATAATTTGCTCATAAATCAGACATGTACTGTAGAACAATGAGCTGGACCAGAGAACCAGATCAGTCAGATTCATGAACCAATCATATAATTAAAAACAATAATAAACAGCAGAATAGAACAAGATTTCATTGCTAAAAAGACATTAAATGTTGCACAAGGACTTCTGTCCAGCAACTGAATATGTGAATCTTTTTTTTATTAATTTTTTAAGTCAAGTCACATTTATTTATATAGCGCTTTTTACAATACAGATTGTTTCAAAGCAGCTTCACGGAGATAACAGGAAAATAATGCAACAAAGTTTGTTTCCAGAAGAAAATAGCGTCACAGTCCAGCTAAAGTAAGTTCAGTGATGTTTCATTTTTGTTGTAAAAAAGTTAATTAATTAATTTAGTTCATTTATATATATAGTCGCTCTGGAGAAAACCGTGATGTCATTGTCCAGCTCAGTTCAGTTCTCATATAATGATGCAGGCAGATCAATATTATTGTTGAATATTAAATTAAATGTTAAACTTAATGTCCCCAACTAAACAAGCCAAAAGCCAAAGGCAACAAAGGTGAAAAAAAAAAAAATGTGATGTTTCAGTTTTTAACAGAAACATCTACAGGAACCATCTGATATTCCCAATGCTAAATATAGATTCAAGACACCTTTTGTAAGTGTGTTTGATTATTCTCTCACTTTGCTTGACTGTAAACCTGAATACACAATACAATGTAAAAAAACTAAACTAATATTTGTCACTCTACAGGCTACTTGATGGAGAAGCTAGCGTTTTACTTCTACACTATTGTTAAAACACCTGAACTACTGTCACACAACTGACAAATGTGTCGCAATCTCTTAGTTAATTACTCCCCAACACTGTAGTTCACACATTGTGATAAACAGAAACATTTAATGTTTAATTCATATATGTATTTATTTAATTTAAATATTTATTTTAATGTACCGGATTTATTTATAAATATACTTAATTACATATTTGCTTAATTCAGTTTACCGTATTTCATTTATTCAAATAAAATGCATTTAAACGAATTAATAAATAAATAAAAAGGAACATTTAAATAATTTATTTAAATGTACCTTATCTAATTTTTTTTAATTCAGTAAAAAAAAATTATAAAAATAAATAAAAAAAAGGTACATTTAAATAAATGTTACACTATTATTAAATTGAGTAAATGCGTAAAACTGAGTGTGTATCCCAATAAACTGACCTGCCACACTTCTTGCAGGGAAATTCACCCTCTTGGTTAGTTTGTCCTTTTCCTGTGTTGGCAGCCGCACTTTTCCGGCCTGTGGTTTCAGAGCGAGGTTTAGATGGTGGTGGTGGTGGAGGAGGATGACTGACCCCCAACGTGGACGGATCCTTAGTGCTGTCCTCCTGACTTCTTAAGACTAAGACGGCAGGAGCCTAACAGGAAACAAATGGTTAGTATAAACAAGCACAGCTGAACGCATACAGATATCAGACACAGGGAACTTCCTCTGTGGTTGTAAGTTCAAACCCATCTATGAATTCACCATTGTGCCCTTCAGCAAGTTAAGTCTGGGTTCCTCCAACAGGACGGTCCCTTATAAATGTACTATAAATTACATTGGATTAACTTGTAATAAAGTAAACCACTAGATGGTGCTATAAAGATCCTACAGTGCTAAACTACACAAACCTCTCTGGCAGACCAGTTTTTTTAATTGTTATTTCAAATAGCCCAGAACTGGGGTTGAACTGGGGATGAACACTGGAGAACTAAAACAATTTAATTTCCTGTAGGCATCATGCATTTTTTGCAACCTCATGTAACTTTGTACAAATCTCCCCAAACTCACATTTTCAGTGGCCTGTAGAGATTGTGTCACCCTGCCCGGGCTGTTTTCTTGTTTCCTGTCACATGACACATCCCACTTCCTGCTCTCCTCGTCGTCTTTCCGTGATTCAAACTTCTGTGAACTCTGATGGAGAAGAAGCATTACGATGCTGCACTAGTTAGTACAGAATCAAATCAACCAGATGCACGTACGCACAAAGACACAGGAACTCACTTTATTGTCCACTTCCTCCTCTGTTGTGGGTTTAGTTTCTGGTGGTTCTGCTTCTCCATATATGAGTGTTCCGTTCCTGCCGATCTTCACCTGCTTTTTATACGTGTAGTAAAACTCCACACACTGAGCCACCGTCTTGGAGCTCACCTTCAAGACAAACATGAAAACAACTTAGCATTAGCTAGAACTTGCTGCTATAATGCTAGGGTGTCAGTGGTGATTTACATTATCGGCTCTGAAAAAACACTAATTTGACTAGAAACACCGGAGACTGTAAAGAATAATTCTGCTATTTGCAAGACTTCCGGGTTCAGGAAAAAGTTGGACTGCTAGGTTTTAGTTTATAACTATGTGGTTGTTTGAGTGTTGTAGTTTGTTGCTAATGTTTTGATGTTAGGATGTAGTGTTGTCACGATACCAAACTTATGACTTTGCTGCAATACCCAACTGAAATATCGAGATACCAATCCTTAATCTATACCATGGCAAAAAACTAAAACACCAGTAAAAGTAATTTAATAATATGACAGAACTTAAAATGTAATGTTCTACTATCTACTAAAAACACTATCAATCACATTCGCTAACCTTTCACAATTCTGAACAGGTTGGGATAGCGGACGGTGATATGACCAAAATATTATTTCATGATATGAGTAATTTAATGTATACATTTTTTTTAATGCAATTTTATCACACAATATACTTATTTTATTTTATCTTAAAATACATTTAAAATTATTTCATCTTTTATCTTTAAAATAAGCAAAGATGCAAATTACAAAGACAAATACAATATAAGAAAGATACAAATGAAATAAACAGTGCTTTAAAATGTTCAGTTAGAGTACAGCAGGTCTATTTATCAGTAGCATTAAAGGGACATTGTGTAGGAATTTCTCCCATCTAGTGGTGAAATTGTATTTTGCATTCAAACGAATAATGCTCTCCAGCGCCTCACTTTTTCAAATGCGCGTTGCATCTACGGTAGCTGTTATGTACCTAAAAGCTATGACAGGATGTCTTATAATAGCACTTCGAGTTTTTCTTCGGGTGAACATGTTTGTTATTTAAAACAAACTGAAACTTGAAACAACGAAAAAAAGAATGTTACAGTATGAACTACTGACTGTCAAAAACATTAACTATGGTAATTAGTAGTAATGCCTTCTTTACTCGTTATATTTTTTGAAGTATGTGCATTGTTAGATATCATCATCATCAGAGCCTTCTCTAACGTTACTTTACTCAATAGCTGCTATTCATCAAAGAGCCTGTTTAACTTTTAACTATAAATGTTCGACTGTCTATATAATAAAGTACACAACCAAGCAATGAAAAAAAAGCTTGTAATTAAGACTGTAACATTGACTTACCTGTCGAGATGAAAGCAGGAAACTTCAGGGTCTCTTTTGAAAGCTTTCTCCTGCATTAGCTATCCTGACAGTAACCCTTGTTTTTGTAATCTCCGGTCACGTTTCCTTTTACGATCTATTTTGGACTTTTTCGACGACGAGGACTCCTTATCCTGTGACTCATATGTATGTATGAATGAACGGTGTATAAATAACCGTGCAGTGCAGCCTTTTAAACTTGCCGCGGCAGTGACAAGCGCCTCTCACTTCTCTGCTCCTCCGCTTCTGCTGGCTTCAGTCACGTGACGCTGGCTCTAAACGAAACGCGTTGTGGAAACGCGTTGGCCTAGTACTTTTTGTCCCTCTCTGCTATTATAGTTTTTCAAGATGGCGGAACTACATGGAAGCCTCCGTGGACTTACCCGTCCCATGTATATAAAGATAATAAATTCTTCGTTTACGAGGATTAGTCTGAACATTGGCATAGGTATTTGTACACCATTGAGGGCATATTTATGAATAAAAATATAGATTTTAGATAATAAAATACCTAAAAAGCTACACATTGTCCCTTTAAGAAATTAAATAAATGTAAAAAAAACGCCACTCTATGATTTACCTTAACACTGATTCTTAATAAATAGATTAAAGTTATTCAGTGAAGCAGTGGGTGATTTTCTCTTTGATTAACATTAATTACACAGACAGCAGCAGGTTTATTAGACACATGGATCCAATACATTGGAACACACACACGATTTCTTTCTTAACCGTTTACATTCACTTAACACACACCCGACTGTGTTTGCATTGATACTCGCCAGGACGTGTATTTTGACTTATTTTTGACCATTCGCGATTGCATGCTGTCCGAAAGGTGTCTTTCTGCGTGCACTCCGGGCAGCGCAAGTAGCGCCTATGAGCTCTTTTTCTAAGCTTCTTGATCTTATTAACTCTTTTAAACATTTAACACGTCCGACGCTTTATTTTCTCATGTGCTGTGTGGAAATATTTTAGTCCCTGCAGGGAGAGGAAGCAGAGCTCTGCACACGTGTCACTGTCACACATGTGACAAATGATGAAATACGGCTCTTATTAGAATGCTGTCATTCGTAAAGTACTGGTACTGATAAAATGTGGAACCGTACTGTTTTTAATAGCAGGGTATCACAATACCTTTCTAGTACCGGTATATTATGCAATACTATTAGGATGGCGCTACAACGTTTTAAGTGCTTTTAATCTGTTAATATGTGGTTGATTGAATGTTCTAGATAGTTGCTAGTGTTGCCAGGATGTTTGAGGTGGATGTTAGTGTGTTGCTAGTAGGGCTGCACAATATATCGAAATATTGCAAATGTATATATCGTGATATGAATATCGCAACGGCTTGCAATAACTGTGGTCATGAACAAAAGACAAAGAGAAAATCACTCACTGCTCTCGGCTGAATAACTTTTGTGGCTTTAATAAGAATCAGTATATATTTAATTCATACAGTGAAAACTAAGCAGTGTTTTATTTTTACATTTGATTATTCAGTTTCAGTTTCTTATGCTACAGTAAAACACTGCTGTTCACTTTCAGAAGTTGTAGGGATGTTTTCTTGTCACAAAAATAATGTCAAACACGTATATATATATATATATATATATATATATATATATATATATATATATATATATATATATATATATATATATCCGTATTTAATGAGTTATCGCATATTGCATTTTTCAACTTTCAAAACTTTCAATATCGTGCAGCCCTAGTTGCTAGATGGTTACTTACTAGCTATAGTCAAGTCTCTATAATAAATATGTCCCTATATATGTCTCACCTTCATCACAGAGACTTCTTGGAAAAGTAATAGCACACATCCTCAAGCTGCATTATATGATTTGTGTGGGTGATTGATGCTTATTGTTAGGGGTTTGTTCAAACCTGTACATACCATTTTCTGAACCATGAAGAAGTCCTTCTTGTAGGCAGCGATGCCTTTGTTGAAGATCCGTCGTTCCTCTGGCGTCCAGCTATCAGAGCCTGTGTGGGACAGACAAACGGTCCACACAATCAGATACCATGTAGCTGCTTCTAGACCACCCCCACCCGCTAACACAAATACATTCACGCACAAAGGACAGAGAGAGGGCAAACAGCCAGCACACACATGTCCAGACAAACAATGATGCCGCTGTCTTCACCCAGGATTTAACAACATGCCACAGACACACTCCCCCTCCTTTCCTCTCACCCACTCCCATACTCTACCCAGCAACCCACTCTGTCAACCCATCTCTCAGTCGAACCCCTCCCCTCCGCTGAACTCCACTCCTCAGCTGCTTTTGTTTATAACGGAGACAGGGAGCATGGCTTGGAATGCCAGCGCAGGGGGTGACGGGGTACCGGGACCGCATGCCATACGGATTAACTCACGTCACCCCGGCAAAAAAAAAAAAAAAAAAAAGGTGAAAGAAAAGGAAAGTGTGTTTGACGGTGAGAGAGACTTACCAGAGTAGTGGTAGTCAGCCAAGGGGTGCGCTTTGGGAAAGATGGGGTTTTTTAACAACAGACAGGCGAGGGCTCCCTACGAAAATGAAAAAGAAAGTAAAATTAGCATGGTTGAGGAAACACAACTGGCTGCGGTGTGATATAGAGACAGGGTCACAAGTGGGAGAATCACAGGACATGCTATGTCCCAGAGTTGATATGAACAGATTAATGAGTGCAGGAGAGATGCAATTCTGCTAGACCATCGCTATATCCTTAACAACATGTGTAAAAGGCTTTTTGCTGCAGGCGTTTATCCCAGCTGTGCAAGTCGCTGGATGATCCCTTTTGTTCTCTCTGCATCGTTCCTCCATGCAGTTTCTCAGGGCGCGATAAATCGAGGACACTATATTTTTCTGGGTCAACGAGCTCTAACGTGTGCTTTTTTATTATGTATGGCCTTTTTGCCACTTTTATTGATGTGTACAGAGAGTTGTACGGAGAACAAGGCAATTGACAAGCACTACAGATCTTTGCTCCTGAGTGAAAGATGTAGAAACCAGACACAGTTAATTGTGGTTTTAAACTACTCTGTATCGTCAGAACATGACAATCACTTCTTCAACATTTCTCAAATCTGAAGTAGAATATTCAAAACATTTATAATAAAATATTTTTCTACATCAAAATATGCACGAGTTAACTTAAGTAAAATCCTTTTCCAGTCTTTTTTCCTTAGCAAAAGAAATATCTTAATATAAAAATTAATTTCTTAGTTTCTGCATGTTGTAACGGGAGATAGTTTGTGTTGCCTGACTTTGATGACGCGTACCTTCGGCACAGTTTGCAGTGCAGGCTGCAATATTAATAAATTGTGTTTTTCTCTTAGAAATGCACATTTGACAGAATGAAGCTTGAGTTGGGATGCAGATGTAAATTTATGTTCATTAACAAAAACAGTAACATCTGTAAATATTTAAACAAATTTAAATATTCTGTTTCAGTTAGAACTCTACTTTTATTCAAATTAAGCATTGGTCATCCATAGTATCCTACATTTAGACCACAGGTAAAACCACGCACGCATATAGCATCTCACTACCATGGTAAAATGTAACTATATGGCTTTTGGTTGTCCTGAGGTTGTCAGAGACATTAAACCCCCAGTTAAACAGGCAAGGCTTAAGCCTAGTCCCAGACTAAAATGCATTATTGAGCTGTTTTAACTGTTTTTAATATATTAAAATATGCCAGTTGCCATTGTTTTGTCTCTAGATGCATGTTTTTCTAATGCATGTTTATAAAAGCTACTTAAATGTCCTAATTGAACTAATTCCTAATCCTGGCTTAATCTAAGCCCTATCTGTGAAACCAGGCCTATATGTCATCACACCAAGCAGGGAAATGCATCTAGTCGGCTTTCAGAGATTTGTTGTTTAAACTCATGCTTTTAAAACCATTCCAACTTAAAATTTACTAGTAGATTTCTAATAGAGATGCAATAATTCCAGAAACCCAACTGAAAAATCAAATTGGCGGGAACCAGGGTGATGTCAACTTCTGAATTGGCATTAACAACCCATAATAAACTTTAAAGGAACCGTATGAAATGTATTTCAATTAATCCGCTTAATTCAAGTAATAATAAATAAAGTAATAATTCAATTAATTCAATACACCGCTCTACAGTAATTTGAAAGTGATTGCAGTACCAGTTTTGGCCACAATCTTACATACGGTTCCTTTAACATGACATGACAGATCATTGCATTGCAGGACAACCCATTTGGAATTATAATTTTTTTGCTGAAGCCCATTACTGTCTTATGTACCTATTAATCTTTCAAAACATCTACGTCGAAACCATGTTTGCAAGTGGCACAATACAAATTACTCATTTGCACGAAACACAAAGCAACAAACAATCTAGGTCTAGCAACTTGGCATTACAAAACCTAAGATGCAACAAGATAACACTATTTAAAGCAATGGCATCAAACCATTTTCAGTACATCTCGCTTATCACTGAAACTCAGAAAACACCAAAAACCTTACAGACACCACTCAGAGTCTCGAGCTGACTTTCATTTTCTGCAGTAGTTGTTCACATGTGACAAACCACAAAGAAACAAACAGCATGTTATTTTGCAGTGTAACAAATGCATGACTAAAATTTGGTTTAGAAATGCGACGCACATAATTCAGTCATCTTCAGCGTGTGGTTCTGGACACAAGCCTGTGATTGACAGGTGGTTGCTATGGCGGCAGTGTGACAGCTCAGCAGTAAGCGGCTGGCTGTTGTGTTGTTGCAGCTGCTGGCTCAACTGAGCGAACGTTGAAAAGAATTATCAAAGCACACGCACTGTTTGTGTTTTCATATAACAAGGGTCATCAATTAGCAGAATGCAGCTGCATTGGTTTCGCCTCGACTGCCAATCAGCTGTCATAAATGAATAAGCTAGGGCTATTAAACAAATAGATTTGTTTACACAATATGCTATTTAAGCAATCAAATTATTCACAATTAATTGTATATATCAATATTAAATGTAATTCAATTATCATATCGCATGAAAAGATGCATTTCACAATGTACTCGCACAGGAATTATAAATAAGTACAGTTTATTTGTCCCTTGTTGATTCTCAAATGCAGCGAAAAGATAAAAGATAACTTACTATAATGAATACTACATTAGCATCTACACCAGCTGAAAAAAGCGTTCTAAGAACGTGCTGCAGTTTTGTCATCTCTTTAAAGCAGGATGGATTCTGATTGGCTGTCAATGTTTTTATCATTCATCAACTGGAAAAAATTGTTGTGAAAGTGACTCCAATGTTATTGTTCCTCTGTGCCGTTATCATAGTTGTGGTGTGGACACTGCTACTATTTTATATGATTTTATCATTATAGTTATTGTCCTCAGTGTGAACAGGCCTTAAGAGTGTAGTAGATGTGCTTTTAGGGTTGGGGGTTGCTACAAAGAAAACCCTGAGGCAACAGTGGAAAAGTAGTCCAATTTCACGGGAAAACCGCAGATTTTGCAACACTGATTAACAGTGAGTGAACAATTGTATATTTATATATATTTTGTTATTCATTATTATTTCATTACACCTAATGGGGTTACCTAATGTTAACAAATGGAACTTTATTGTGAAGAGTTACCAAAATGCACAATGAATTTTTACTGAAATGTATATTCAACATTCATTTAGGATTGTTCTGATCTTAGCTGGAAAGGAAATTTAGAGCCTGGACTTTAAAAGTATAGCTTTGTCACATGCATGTCTGTGTGAATGGCCACAAGTAAAACGCTGTTCAAGGAAACAATTCAGACCATGTCATTTACATTCACTTTCCATGTGCATGTAATGTGTTTGCACGCATTAGTCACATAAACACTTTGTCTTTTCAGGCTTTGTGATACATAATTAATTCCAAAAAATAATTCCACATAATTTAATCATCCACTCATGTGACAAACCCTTCATCCATTGGTCTGAATAATCAGCAGTTTGAGAAGCAGCCAAGTGTAAACCGGTTTGATTGGTACACAATACAGGAGGAAGTGCAATTAAGCTATCCCAATGTGCTACTGCATTATATGATACTCACCATGATTTCACCCTTGCATTCATACAAGCAGTGCAAAGCCAGTTCCTGATTGGTCCCTCCTCCGTACAACGCACTCGAGCACGCCAGGTGCATGAGGTCATCCACTGCTGGGACACACAGAAGGTCCAGGAAAAGAAAGACTTAAACATTCAGTAATGCAGATATAGTTATAAATTAAAATGGCAAGCTGTAAAAAAAAAAAAAAATCCTGCAACTTCCTTTCATTAATTTAATTGATTAAATAATAATAAGAGATAAATAAATAAGAGAAATGAATGTGGTATTGTGTAAGTTGTAAACCTCTTTGCTGTTCCTGAGTATTGGCCTCCAGGTCAGGCAGTGGCGCCCACACCAGTTCAGCCTTGTGTAGGTCGTGCTGCGCTGCCGAGCGCTCTCTCAGCTCTGGGACCTCCGCCTGATACCGCAATCCAATGTTTATCCGACTGAAAAAGAGAGAATAAATATAAACAGGCTGCTGTATCAATCCAAACAAAATGAATATGATTTGTTAAAAATAATGGGGTCCAAACGCAATGAGGAATAGAACAATAAATATGAAGTTTGAGCAAAGCCGGATGAGCATGATTTGAGAATGTAAGAAACTATAAAGAAAGATAATGAATCTCCAAAAGCTTTTGTTGCCAGGGATTGGAAGCTATTGGAAGCTAAACATGAGGCACGACTTCTATAAAATGAGAAATTCCTGAAAACAAATCGCATTCAACTCCAGTTCATTCCACAGGTAGTTTGTGTTGTTTCTAAAGGAGTCTGGGCCACTAGTGACAAATTGAATCAGAATCATTCAGAGACTATCAAAGATTTTCAGACTGCTGTTTGAATTAATTTATTGCTCCTCACTGTCAGCTCTTTTTTTTTTCTTTTTTTTTGAGAAATCAAACATTCATGAGAGTAGACTCTGACCATGGGTCTTTGCATAAAATTAACACCCCATGTTTTCCAAAGCCAAATGTTCTAGTATTTGACTGCCAAGGTCTGGGGATAAGGCAAGACAGATTGTGCTTTATTATTTTGTTCCAGGATGTGCTTTCGTGGTGCATTGGCCAACTCCAAAATGAAGGGATCTGCAGCCATTCACAGAGAGTTTGTGTCTGTGTATGCATGTAAGAGAGAAAGAATTTCAACCGAACACTGTTCTGACCATTAGATAAACCAGCTGGTACCAGTCAGAGATGATATCCCATAATTCTATCTGCTCAGCTACCATCCCCCTCCTACTCTGTTCTTGAAAAGAGAGCTCTGAAATTTCCCATGTATGATCCAAGAAACCCATTCAGATGTCATTTCCCTTTTACACACTAACAGAGAGACTTGCGCATGACATAACAGCTCCCCAACCAGCTCCACTGTAACCATGAATTTTGCATCTGCAGACTACAGATTACCATTACTATAAAGTAATGCGAACATATCTGCACTGTAAGGCCCGTTTACACCACATGCATTAGTAGTGTGTAAGAAAAGCAGCAGCATAATTGCAACAGCAGGCTTGAGTTGTGCTTTTATGCTGTGTAAAGCTGCAGCTCTGTAGAAAATATCTGAAAGTAATTTCTGGGCTACTATTTTGAGTAATAACTGCCATCCAAACAGTAAGAGGAAACAGCCAGCTTATCAGACCACTGACTTTCAGTCAGCTGAATGGAATCTAGTATAAAAGTAGCAAAATTAAAATAAAATAAAAGTAAGGTTAATAAAGTGAAGAAAGTTATTATATGGCTAGAAGCGTAAGCTAATTAAGGAAACTAATGAAGCGCAGTGTGTGGGGGTGTTATTTGAATAGCGTGTGTACTTACGGTTCAATGCTGACAGGTGTAGCCTCACTCATAGCAGAGAGAACTGGAGGGGTAATATCACTGCTGTCTGAACATATACAAACAAAAAGACTGTGCTTAGACTCAAAGTAAACACTGTTTCTTATTATATGTCCTCCTAATCATGATATGCATAACAATTATGTCTAACTGCGCATATTCTAGCTTGTTGTAACATATACCAAGTCTGCTCCAGAACCTAATGAGGTGCCTACTTAGACAGCATTTAAAGTTTTTACAAACAGTAAGCAGCTCATTTTAAGATTCCTCATTTTGCTCAATATTTTGAGTATCTAATTAAAAGACAGCATAGCATGTCTAATGCATTCTGGGGTTGCCTAATCAGACGGTGGAAAATTTTATCGACTGCAAAATCTCCAAAAATATTTAAGCATTTTTGCAGCTAAATAAAAAATAAAAGACTATTTTGGGGAGTTATTAGAATATCAAGTTGTTATCTTAGCAAAATATGCTAATCCCACTGGAAGCAACTGTTCATCAAGTTAGTCAGTCAAGCGCATCACCTGGGCAGTGCTATTTGTGTGATGCACATGAGTGACTGTTTAGAAATCTGTTCAGTCCCTTATAAGATTGTAATACGGTTAGAACACTGCATTAGAAGGTTAGCATCTAGGCAGATGACTAGGTTTTGGAACAGAACTTAATTTTAGGTTGCATTTGGTAACTTCAAATCATTCAATTCTAAACGGACTACCTGAACTCATTTAAAGTAGTACTTCACAAATTGTATCTGTGTACTTTGTAGAGACAGTAAAGGGAACTCACTGGAGCGCAGAAGGCTGCGGGTTGCAGATTTGGGAGTGGCAGGTGGAGGTAGCCCTTGATTATTTGCTGCTGCAGCAGCAGCAGCAGCCGACAGGAAGGTGGAAAAGTAAAGACCCGAACCCTCTCGAACCGGGCTGAGGATGGGCGGGGGAGTGTAAGGCGGCATGTTGAGGGGGTTGTCAGGCAATCGGACAGGTGAACGTAAGTGACTCTGGTAAGGTGTGATGCTGGAGTAGATCGGTGGAGCGATGAAAGTGCCAAGTTTGGGTGGGGGAATAAAGAGCGGTTCTGGGCGAGGCCGTCGTTTGGCTTTGGCCGATTTGGCGTCAGCTTCACTTCCACTCTCAGTTCCACCATTCTGTAGAAGAAATTAGATGTTGGTAAGCTGGATAGTGTGGAAAAAATACATACACCACATGCAATCTGGGTGATCTTGGTGAGTCTTGTCAGAAATCCTAAATCTGGTAGTGAAATGGGGTGGGGGAAGGTTGGATTAGGGTGAAGAGAATGGACGGGGGTCGGGAGGAATTGTGGATTAATGGGGCGTTTTAATCCAGGGTTTAACAGAGGGGATGGAATAGATCAGAGGGCAAAAAGAGAGATCGTCATGGGCATAGAAAGGTGCCATTGATGTTTTGATAAATTAGGTCAGTTTGTGAACTCACCTGGCCTGAGCTCTCAGACAGAGAGTTCCGGAGTGAACGTCGTCGTGTAACAATCACAGAGGTTTTGTAATCGGAGCAGCTCATGTCATGGGTGCCCAAAGACCGTGATGGCCAACTAGCTGAAAGGGAAGCCTGCTCATGATCCGGGGATGAGGAATCAGTCTGCCTCACTGGCACAGATACTGGAATGACCAATGGCATGAGGCTGTCATCTCTGGGCCGCTTGGCACTCATCTGCTCCACCTCAGCTGCCCCTCGACCTGGACCTGTCGGGGCAACAGGGGGGCTCCAGGGCCTGTGTGGCTCTTGCTGTCAACACATGATTAACACAGTCAAATTAATGGTTAAACAAAATACCTAAATCTCAGCAGAGTGCATCCTTCCTCTGCTCTGTAGGTACAAATTATATGCATGTGAAATGAGAAATGAGAGAGTGCTTAAAAGCTGATAAGATATATTAGCACAGGAAATGAGGTTAACTGAAGTCTATTTTCAAAAACAACTTAATGAATCAACTGTGACCTAATTTCTGCGCCAGGATAAAACATCTTGCCCTGCAGACCAGCAACAGATTGCACGTGGATGTATAGATCGGTGTCACAAGTGAATAACATATTGGCATGCCACCACAGGAGAAAACCTCAGGTTCAATATAACCAGACACTCTCCAGTAGGCAAGTTAACGATTACAGAAGGGGTTCCTTCTATGTTAGGTTTATTGAACTGCATCCATACTTTTACACAAAACAGGAACTTAAAAAAAGAACCATACAAAAATGGCACTCTTAGCAATTTCACAATGCCTGTCAATTTCAAAACCCCAAAAACATGATGTTCACGTCAGAAAAAAAGCATTCTGGGAGGAGCAATTCCTGTTTTTTTTCCTGTAAGGCATTAAAAGAAAACTGCTTAAACTGCACTGGCATGTTGTGTAAAAATGCTATGAAATATGCGTCACTAGTACAGTGTAACGAACTGGAAGTTGCGTGAAAATCTAGAAATCCCTGAGGATGTGGCCTGTCTTATCTAAACTCTGGCCTTGCTGGCACCACTGAGGTATTCAGCTTAGTACATGAAGCCCTAGCAGCTCACTCACCCTTGAGCAAGAGCTTTTTTTCAGCCTGTGTTTGGAGTAGGGAAGGTTTAACTGACACCCGTCGTCACCAGGAGACCAAAAAAAAAAACTCCCTGACTAATGCACCTACTCCTTTCGAGGAGCTGGAATCAGCTGACATGAGATTTGTAGCCTCTTTACTGGACTGCACTTTGTGTTCTGTGCATTATCTGCCCCACAGATCAACAGTATATGTACACACACCCTTTCTTTGTTATCCTCGGCTGGATGTCTTTAGGGAGTGCTGCTGTCCTTTTCAAAAGGAAGTATACGTAACAAGTAAAAGCAGACTGAACTAAATAATGTGGCCCAGAAACACTTAGATCTCCTCACTAAACTTGATTGCTAATTGCGCTAATTCTCTGTGCGCAATAAAATGAACAAACCAAGCAATTAAAACTCTAGTCCATAGATGCAGTAGGATGAAATCTCTGTATAATCTTCCATTTCCAGAGCAAGTATTAACTCAGTGACAATACAAATGTAAAATTAGTTATGGACTTATGTGCTTTTGGATTTCAACAAAAAAAAGGAAATACAGCTCTATATGTACATCAATGTACAGGAGGGCCAGTGGGCTGAGGGTGGGGTGCACTTGCTGGTATTTGTATGAGAAGTCAGTCAGGAGATGGTGGTTGCAGATGTGTGGAAAAGCTTTTGTTTGGTTCATTGGATCATGTGACCTGATGACGACAGTCAGTGTCAGTCCTTTGCTAATTTTACACTCCTGTATCAACTGAGAAACTTGTAGAACTTGTACGCATTTGAAACAGGTTGTGCATCCTCACTGTACAATGTTAAAGGGATAGTTCACCCAAAAATGAAAATGCTATCATCATTTACTCACCCTCAAGTTGTTTCAAACCTGTATGAATTTCTTTTTTTCTGCTGAACACAAAAGAAGATATTTAGAAAAATGTTGATGGACCCCATTGACTTCCATAGTAGGAAAAAAAAAATACTATGGAAGTCAATGGGGTCCATCAACTGTTTGGTTACAGATATTTTTCAAAATATCTTCTTTTTCGTTCAGCAGAAAAAAGAAATTCATACAGGTTTGAAACAACTTGACAGTAAATGATGACAGAATTTTCTTTTTTGGGTGAACTATCCCTTTAAGCAGATAATGATGTCAACTTCCCTCGGCTAAGGGTAATTTGTGATTAAGGGAGTGTTCACACTTGGCATGTTTGGTTCGAATAAAACGAACTCTGGTGCGATTGCTCTGTTAGTGCAGTTCATCTGAACGTGTGAACGCTGCCATCCGAACCCCGGTGCGCACCAAACAAGCGGACCGAGACCGCTGAAAAGATGGGTCTCGATCCGCTTCCAACAAACTCTGTTGCGGTTTGTATGAAATATGAACGCAACACGGACCACCATACATGCAAACAAACCAAAAACAGGACGATTTTTTTCTCGTCATAGTAGCGAGTTTGCCCACCACAGTTCAGTACAGGCATCAGAACCATGTCTTCTAGCAGCAGATCATTTGTGTGTGTGACGGAGGGATTCCTGCCATTGTTTTGACTCCTTTACACATTTTATAAGCTCTTCACTAGTTCTCAGCTGGTCAAAATTCCATCATATGCAGGCTATGCACATACAAAGAGTGCATTTATCCTAGCACACAGCATTGTTTTGGATGTTCGATAAGTTCTGTCTCAAAATAGGCAATATGTCATAAAAGCCAACCAATCAGGTTGTGAACATATCCCTATTCCTTTAGGTTCAGTATTTTTTGGTTCGGTGATAAAAATGACAATCTGAATGCTAATTAGACCAGGACTAAATGTTGTTGTTTTTTTGTCCGGACCAAACGAACCAAGCGAACCGAACAAGTGTGAGACCAACCTTTCATCTCGACTATTTAACAATGAATTATCGAAAACACCATTTTAATTTCTCCTTTATACTTGGCTGAAAAACAGTCAGTTGTCTTACCTTGACATTCCGCGAGGGAAGAGATTCCCTTTCCGAAGCCTTCTGAGCCAAGGTTTCCAGGTTGACCTCTTGCGACACCCTCCTCTTACGGCGTGTGCTCTGGATTACACCTGTCGGAGCGGCCCGGATGTCTTGCACCGCAATGGTCTCAGAAGCCCCGTTCTGAGAGCCTTGGGCATGAAGATCAGTCGGCATGACAAATGGGTTATCTGAGGCGGGGCCTCCACCCTCTTTTGAAAGCCGACGTGATCTCCGGGGCCCAGGCTGTTGGTTCTCAGTGGATTGCTGGGGTCCAGTTGCAGGAGGCTGAGGAACAGAATCCTTAGTCTGTGTTGATGGGGGATTAGTGGTCTCTTGGGACTGTCCTGGTAATGACGGGGGATGCTGATCAAGTGAAGGGGCATGTGGCTGCTGTCCATCAGAGTAATTTTCCAATACATGTTGGTTTTGATGAGGTTGCTCAGATATTTTTTGCAGCTGCGCCAAGTCAAGTTGCATTTGAATCTGTTGCATATGCTGTTGTGGTTGCTGTTGCTGAGTCTTATTTATTTGCTGTGCTTGTTGCTGTAACTGTGATTGCGATATTTGTCGTGACTGTTTTTGATGCTGAAGTAGCTGTTGCTGCTGCGCCTGCTGTCGTATCTGCTGTTCCAGCTGTTGCTGCCGTTGTTGGTGCATCATCTGTCGCTGCATCTGCAGCTTTTGCTCCTGTTCTTGTAGTTGCTGAAGATGATGCTGAGAATTCGTCTGTGTACTGTAATTCAAATTTGGCAAGGTCCGATTGCCCTGAACTACCTGATAGTAACCTGCTACCAAGTTCTGCTTGGGCTGTCCAAAAGCTAACTGAAAGGGTTGCAGCACGGAATTTCCAGTGGACTGTCCGTGCTGCTGTGGATTTAACATTCCAGGCTTTTGTGTCTGCTGAAAAGCTTGCTGCTGTTCCCAGTCCATGCCCCGGCCAGGTTTGGTCGTGTCCTTGAAGGTCTGTCCACTTATGTTAGCCCCTTGTTTTTCCGTTGCCCTAACAGTCGATGGTTCAGGCTGCTGCTGCTGCTGTTGTACTGACATGCCCTCATGCATCTGCTTTGCAAATACAGTCTGAGCCCCCAGGTAAGGGGCATAGTTCTGGGACCATGCTGTTAAACCCTGTGACCAATTGTTTGGTCGCTGTTGGGGCTGCAAAGACGGGTCTTGATGCGACCACTTCATGGGCACCGTCTGTTGGTAGTGCCCACGACTTTGATCACCCTTCTCTGGGCTGAAAATGACAGAATTGAGGTACATATGTGGTGCTTCTGCATTCGAGCCTTCCACACCTCCACTGTCATTATGGCCTGGGCCTGAGGGAGGGACCCCAATGCCATAGTAGGCCTCTGTATGCTGAGAGGCCTCTTTCATTGCCACACCCTGATCGTTGAAGAAAGTGATGCGTTTGCCCGTTCTCTTTGCGTTTGGTTTCGGCTGAGGTTGCAAACTCATGACTTTCATGAATATAGGTTCTGGGGAGTGGTGGAGTGGGTGGTTATGGAGACAAGAGTTCAAATTCCCAAACCACACTAAGCTTTCTCTGGTTTAATGAAAAGTCTCAGAGTATCACCCTTGACAAAGAACCCTAGTTTTATCCAGTATTTTGGCAGTCAATGGTCATCCAAACCTACTCAACATAGTTGAAATGCAAATAAGCTTTAAAATACAAAACTGCAGCATCTCCTGTGCAGAAATAGTAGTTTCAGTATGGTGTAGCTCAAACATGTCTATTTGTTTTTATTCTTCACTGCCAACTTTTCAGGTCCTGGGATGCCAAGCTGGGTTGAGAAGTCTTTAGGTTAACTTGTTGCTTATTCATGGGAGACAACCTGAGAAGAAAGTGGTCACAAATATTATGGTTAGCCTTCAGAGTCAGTACTTTGGGCTTAGTGGGGGTTCATTGAAATAGCCGTTTCAGCAACTTCATGAATAGGGCCCTAGAGAAAGGATTTAAAAGGGAAAGGTGGAATTGTTAAGGGTTGGGGGAGCTGTGCCATTAGCAGCTTAGTGCACATGATAAAACTATGTTGAACAAACTGCATTCAAGCAAGTAAATAAGTTCAGTATGCACAGAAAGTTAACAAACTTTTCTTAGCAACCAACAAACTAAAAGGACACATATGTAAGAATGCTAACTAAGTAGGGGGGAAACGTGCATGTTTTTTGTTTTTCTGCAAATAATTGTTTCTAGATCGTGTGCAGTGAAAGTGACGTGAGTAAGATGATGAGAGAGGTACAGTTGCACACATAATCCCACAGAGAGTGTGAAAATGTACTAGCCTAGTTTCACAATGAAAATGTTTAAGGTGATTCCCCCCATAGTTCACATTAGCATCCAAATATTCACTTAAAAATCAATAAAAGTGCACCAGTAACCTGAAATACCCTCCCTTCACAAATCATGGAGGGCTTGTGTTGTTATACGTGTATGTATATATGCAGCAACCAAATTAATAATGAAATTAATAATCTCAAATATCTGCATACATTTTTTTTTTAAATGAGAAACATATCTGTATGCAAACAAATAATAAACTACACTAACTATAAGCTCTCTACCTGATGATTTAACATTATTCTTTTGTGATCTATATTCATTAGGAATCCTCTATTGTGTTCATTCTTATTTTATTTGTTGAACATTAGTGTCTCTGCTTTTATCAACACAGATTACCTGTGGTAAAATCACTGTAGTGCACATCTCCCATGGGTTTTTGTTTTATTACAATGACCAATACAAATGTTCTCTACACTTAGGGCTGTGCCAGTGACCGTGACAACTGCACCACCATGGTGGCAGGATACCACCAGTGGTGGTATGAAAAAAAAATAATATATATATATTTGCACATATGATGGTTGCCGTTTTTATGTAGATATTGGGAAACAAGTTAAGAACAAAGTTATGTTTACAAAAGAAATAACAGTTTAGAAACCATGTTATTTTGAAAATATTGCGACACTTGAGACTTACACTCGCGAATGAGGCCCGGGGTACACTACACAAGCCCATAAATTTGGATTAAGCCATATGTCGGCTTTGTATTCTGTCTTGCGTTCTGGCTATATAAGCGTTTATTAGCTTCAGAAACATCAAACTGTTTTTCAGACTTCATCTCACAGTTTGTATTCACTAGGGAAGTTATGGAACTCAAGTTTATTTGTATAGCACATTTCACACAAGCCGGTAATTCAGTTTCACTTTCCCGTGCGATGCAACTTAAAATATAAATGTCACGTAGATAAGAAGCTTCTATGCTCCTGTATGTTTGTGTGTGGGTGATCTTGTGTGTGCTTCAGTGAAGGCAGCGCATCAATATAGATAGGCCTATAGAATAATGATCAAACTGACAATTACCTGTGCAGTTAAGTGTTTGAACAATAATTTTACTTAACCCACAAAGCCAAAACCCCAACACCACCGGATGGCCCTGTCACAGCTTTACACTTACTATTAGGGTTACACTGAATTAAAAATTCTTGGCCGAAACCGAAACTTCTGAATGTACTTGGCCGAAAACCAAAAATGCTTATTACAAATTATCCATTTCTTATTTTAATTCGTTTTTTTTGGTATAATTGTATTAATATTATACTTTAATGAAATTCAAAATAAATTAATGATACTGAATTAAAAAAAAATATATACAAGCCAATCAAATAAATCAACCACATTTTTTATTGAAAGTAACACACTAAAACTGGACAGAAAATATATTAATATTTAATATCAATATATTATTCGTTATTCAGTTCTATGAAAGATAATCGGATTCAACAGATTTATTTTTGGACCAATTATCTAAATAATGTGTAGTCCTACAAAAATTGTGAATTGACTGGATCTTTGTATCATTGTTTGCTATTGCTGTGATCTCATATGAGTGACAGGTTGTCCCGCCCTCACGCCAGTAAACACGTAATCAATGAAGAGAAGAGATCACTGCTAGTGGTATTTATTTATTTATAATAAATACTGCAATATTCCAAAAAACAAGAATTGTCAATTGATTTAATGGTGACTGTTGCTGTTGAGTAAATCAAACTACAGCACTGAGAATTCTACAAGGTAATGTTACAAAAGTAACATTCAGTCGTGTTTGTTTACATTACATTTTGGCCAAATCATCTAGTAGGAAAAAAGTATCGTTAAGGTCAACATAGTAAAGTGTATCAATACTGCATACTCAAAGCACTCATGCAGTATTTTCAGGGGTGTCGCAACGCAATGAAAAAAAACCCTAACAGCTCGGGTCGGGGATGTAAACAACAATTGCATAAACCAAACCAACGTCCAGTTAAAGTGATAAGACCATTGTAGGTCAATTTCACCTAACACGTTTCAGTGAATTACAATACCTATTG